>NC_080588.1:12500000-13750000 GCF_029962835.1 Magnolia sinica | reverse complement strand
ACTGCAAACACAATCCGAAGGTCGCGGGTCGCCCAAAGTCGACTGGTAGGACCGCGGGACCACAAGAAATGAAATGCATAATCACACACACAAATGCACATGCAGGAACTCAGGTGGGGTCTTACATATGGGTCCATTAGGTTTACCATGGGACTTGGTTAAGGAAATATCTAATTAAATCAGGGACTAATCAAAAGATTTTTCTTCTAGACCAAACACTTAAAATGGTTTAATTGGCTTTAAAAATGAATTTCAATTGCTAAAGTTTTATTTCACTGTTAAAATTATTTTAATCATACCTATCCACTTCATTATCAACATTGATTTAAATCATAGGTGGATGACCTTGACAATATAAGGATTAAATCATATATATGTGCATGTCAGGGACGAATTAATGAGCTTCCCTCATATTAGGGTAATATTAGGGTACACTGAAGTTCATAAGGTAGCGGAACACCATACTGAGTGCACCCCTAAAATCACAACCTATCCTCTATTTAAAGATCCTATTGCAGATGGGATACAATATAAGAGAGAGAGAGAGAGAGAGAGGGAGAGAGAGAGAGAGAGCTTGGATGTCCCCCTTTCCCTTAGACGTCCCTCCTTTAGAGAAGAGAGAAGATAAAGAAAATGTAAGAGAATCATCTCCTCCTTTCATAATCTCCTTAGCCAGCTTATTCCCTTCTTTATGTGGTCCACTTGTGTAGGCGGTTAGTGTTTCTTGACCCCCTACTAGAGGTAACACATCCTCTCCTGGGTGATCTCTCATTTATAATTAGATTGGGGAGAGACTCATTTGGTCAAGAGATCTGTATCAACAAATATACATCATGGAGTTCCTTTATATGATTGATTATATTTAGGTATGATCTAAACCATCTATATTGAGGTTGCTTCCTCTACATGTCCTTGTATAATAAGCTCATTCACCTAGGTGTGAAAAGTTACCTACATGTAAAATTTATGAAATTGTTAATCATCTATTTGCACAATATTACCTATGTGGGACCACTTTGTTGTGTGTAATTCCACCTAATCTATTATGGAACCTTGATCGTGTGCGGAGTGGGCCCACCAGCTTAACTCGGCGCTTATTCATTCGATGTTTATGGGGGTGATATTGACTCACGTATGATAGAATGCTTTTTTTTTTTGGAGTCATCATTAACCATTTAGCTCAAGATCTATAGTCGACTAGAAATCATAAAATCACCTACAGAGTAAAAAAATTGAAGATGCTTGAATGACTCTTGCGGTTGGTCTACAACCAAAGATCCTAAGTGAAGGCCTTAATGATGAAAAAGGAAGGGGTTAAGCATCCTTTTCTACCTACACTAAGTGCAGTATGTACTTTATGGGATTTTAAAATTTATAAGGATTTGGTAAAGTTCTAAAAGCAACTACATTTAAGATCCAGGTGGACAAAGAAGTAAAAATAAAAAATAAAAAATAAATGAGAATGTAATATTGAAATCTTATGTATGGGATGTTGGTATGAACTTGTAGAGATGTGAGAATAGAAAAAGAAAAACCAGTTACTCTTATATGAAAAGAGCTGATGGAACATTATTGATTATAAATATACTCCATTGATCTTCGGAAACTAAAAACCTTTCTTCATAGAGAAGATAACTTGAAGAAGGAAACCCCTTAAAGTCCTCAGAATCCTCTCTATTAGTGCACTTATTTGTGCATCTTGTTTCTCAGTCATGTGAATATGTGTGTCATATATTTGATTGAGCCTTTGGAAGCTAAAGATCGAAGACACAAGTGGACAGGGAGCATCAAGGAGTGCAGAACAGGTAAATGAGGTGCCTTGGTGACCTTAACCATACACCCAAAATAACCCAGCCTTTAGATGATCCTAACATTAATAAGTAAATCTTGATTGATCATCACATGACCTTAGGAGCCAAATTGAAATATGATAAGTTAGGCTAAAATAGGTGCAAAAGTAGTTATAAATGTAACTTCCCAAAACAAGAACTTTGAGTGCTCCTCAATCCCATCAACAGTTTCTCGATGGGTCTCAATGGTATCGAAGGATCGCTCGATGTGATCAAAGAAAAAAAATTCAACAACCTAACAGAAATATTCCTGGATTTTTTCGATGGCATCAAAGGACAATTTGATCCTATTGAAGGACATTTATCCCATCGAAGTGCCTTCTGATCCTATTGAAAAATCAGTTAATTAGACATTTTATAGTCGTTGCAATATGAAATCTATAAAATGAGTATTTGGGTCTTGGGCATTTGGATGGATTTTTAGTGTAATATAAGTGAAGGTAATTCCCCACTCATATCCCACCCCCTAGACTCTATACCAAAGAGTGTCATGCCAATTTTCTTATGATTATTAACTCTAATGAGCATTGCATGCCCCATTACGAAGATGTGGATGAACTCTTCCCTTCTTTAGAGATTAGACACTGGCTTATTGGTTTATCTTTGTCTAAATTTTCTAGTAACACCCATCAAAGTGAATCCCCTAAAAAATTAACTATCCATTAGTTGTAGGAAGTTCTACCACCTCGTTTGCCTTAGTCACCTTATTGGCATATCACATGCAAAGCGAACGTTCATAAGAGCTAAAGCATCAGCATCAACGAATGGGGGAGTAATTGAGAAGCCAATTCATGCATGTGAGAGCATTAAAGAGCATCTCAAGATAGTGTATCAATGGGGCTCAATCTGACAAGTAAGTTGTCAAGTATGAGTGCATATACTCTTTCTTTGTGTGGGATTGTGTGTAAGAGTTTGTGATCCAAACTTGATAGGTTCTTGTGTAGAACTTAGGCTCTTATGTAGGACCGAATTCATTAGACACGAATGTGTACGTGTTACTCTCCATGGGGAGTCTCCAACACGAATGTAATAAGGCCTTGAATTAAGACAACTAATGGTTGTTGGTTAGCCGATAGAATACTAACTAAAGTCTTTTGTGAGGGCCACCAACATGGGTGAATACGTGTGTATGTCTTTGTGTATGCCTCCGACGAGAATGTACGCTTTTAAAGGTTAGAGGTGAACCTGATTTAAAACCTCCGATAGTAAATACCGGTACACTCGAGGAGAGTGCATCCACCGGGAGTATAACAGAGAACTCGAACCACTAAACATGCTTGTGTTTGTGATTCTGAATGTTTACAATTCTAATTTATGCTTACGTGTTTGATTAGTTAAATCATATAAATGTTTAAATTGAGTTGTATTCTAGGCACTTAACTTGTAAGCACACACAAGCTCACTATTTGTTATAAACTAGTTGCTTAATTGGCATATCTTTTATTGTCTATATGATTGGAACCACTTTGGCTTGTTAGCCTTAGTGTTAATTTGTATTGATCAGTTTAATTGGTAAATTATATTTATTAGGTAAGAAGTTTTAAATTGATCCTAATCACCCAAGTGGGTTACGAAAAAAGGATAGGTGACATTAAAATGTATATGAGGGCTTAATAGTTAAATTAAACAAATTAAGCCACATTGTTAAGCCAAATTAGAAAATCTGAGAATGCTAGCCTCATTATGTGCTTTATAGATAAATATGAGGATTCTAGCCTTATTTGTTTTTTAATAGTTTTAGCTTTAAAGTTGTTTATCTTTCTTATTACATGTTTATTGTTAAACTATCATAAGTAATTTATATTTCAAATTGTATATGTCTTTAAATTACCATAATATATATGCTCCATGTTTTTAATAATACATACACCCTATAATCACTTGTTAGTATATGCTTATAATAATGCATATGAATTATAGAGTTTTTCTATATTATATTTTAATTGGTATATTCGTGCAATTAACTCTTTGTCAAATGCTGACAAAAAGGGCGAGAGAGATCAAGTCCCACCAAAACAAGTTGACTTTTATTTTATAGGATTGTTTATTATTGCAAGGAATTGATGAAGATATGGGGAGCAATTATGAGAAAGCAATATAGTGTTACATGTCTTATGTTTATTCAATTTGTAAATTTTATATTAGACATGTAATATTTTTTAGTTGTTTTGGTTTGTCATTGGTATCGACCATGACAAGGTCTGGGTTAGGTTTTTGTCACGTAATTGACAAAGGAGGAGATCGTTAATACATTTATTTATGCACATTGTTTCTCAATAATGTGAGTCCATGTATCATGTAGTTAATTGAGCCATTGGAAGTTGAAGACCAAAGATACATGTGAACATAGAGCATCAAGGAGTGAAGAAAAGGTATATGAAGTGCTTTAGTAACCCTAACCATAGACCCAAAATAACCCAACCTCTAAATAATCCTAACCTTAATAGATAAAACTTGATTGATCATCACATAGCCTTAGGAGTCAAATTGGAACATGATAAGTTAGGCTAAAAGAAGTGCAAAGTTGTTGTAAATGTAATCACCTAAAATAGCAGCTTTTGAGTGTTCCTCGATCCCATCGATAGTTTATCGATGGGTCTCGATGGTATTAAAGGACCACTCGTTATGATCGAAGAAACAGTTCAACAACCTAACAGAAATTTTCTTAAATTTTCTAGATATGATCAAAGCACAATTTGATCCTATCAAAGGACCTTCGATCTCATGAAAGGGCCTTTCTATCCTCTTGACTGAGCCATTTACTAGTCATTTTATAGTCATTATAACACTAACTCTCTAAAATGAGCATTAGTTCTTGGGCATTTGGAGGGGTTTTAGTGCTATAGAAGTCTAGGTGATTCCCCACTCATATCCTATACCATAGACTCTATACCAAAGAGTTTCATGTCAATCTTCTTGTGATTATTCACTCTACTGAGCATTTCATACTCCATTATGAAGATATGGATGAACTCTCTCATTCTTTAGAAATTAAACACTAAGCTTATTGGTATATCCTTATCTAAATCCTCTAGGAAAACCCATCAAAGTGAATCCCGTAGGAAATCAACTAACTATTAGTTGCATAAGATTTCACCACCTCCCTTATCTTGGTCACCTCATTGGCACATCACATGTAAATAAAATATTCATAGAAGCTAAAACATCGGCATCAACGATCGGTAGAGCAATTAAGAAGTCAATTCATGCATGTGAGAACATTGAAGAATTATCTCAAGATGACGCATCAATGGGGTTCAATCAGTCAAGTAAGTTGTTAACTGTGAGTCCATACACTCTTTCCTTATGTAAGATTGAGTGTAAGAGTTTGTGACCCAAACTTGATAGGTTCTTGTGTAGGACCTAGGCTCTTATATAAGGCTAAATTCATCGATATAGGTGTTTACGTGTTAGTCTTCATGGGGAGTCATCGACATAGGTGAGTACGTGTGTATGTCCTTATGTAGGCTTCTGGTGGGAGTGTACGCTTGTAAAGGTTAGAGGTGAACCCGATTTAAAACCTCTAATAGTGATACCAGTACACTCGAGGAGAGAGTGAAGTAAGGAAACTGAACCACTATACATGCTTGTGTTTACGATTGTAAATATTTGCAATTTTAGTTCATGATTATGTGTTTGATTAATTAAATCATATGAATACTTGAATTGAGTTATATGTTAAGCTCTTAACTTATAAGTAATCGGACCAAAGGGTTGACAACCCTAAATAACTAAGTAATACCGATATGGTAATAACTAAGTAAGACCGATGTCGAATCCACGGAGAATTTGGTGAGAATGCATTAAGAACTAATTCTATGAAAAACAGTTGGTCTAGGTTTACAATCCAATGGAGTAGAGTTGTGAAAATAATGATAAAAATAACTAAGGATTTAGGAATTTTCAATCAATAGACTTTGAATTCAATTCATCTTCTCGAATTGATAACTCAAGTAGAACTAGATTCCAAGTCGTTCTACTTGGAAGATAACACATTAATATAAAAAAAAAAAAAAAAAAAAACATCTAATATAAATTAGAACTATGAAATGTTTGATCTCTCATGAAGATCTAGGTAATCACACCATAGGGAATTGAAAGTATTTAATGTACCCGAAGGCGACAATAGATCAAACAACTTGACAGATTGATTCCTTTCCTAATTTAAGAATTCAATCACATACAATCACAATTCAACATAAAAACTTTAATTTTCATTGAAGAAATGAATTAAACATCAAATATTTATTAAAAGGTTTATCCCTTAGCCTTAACTAAGAGATTAGCTAATCAAAGACATGATTGAACTAAAACTCAAAAAGAAAAACATGAAAAAACTTCATAGAACCAAAGGATTAGATAAGGAGGACCTCACGAGGGCTCCATAACTCCTTACTCTATCCCCTCTACCTTATTTTATAACTAGGAAAGCTTAAAATACCTCCTTAAATAGAAAAAGTTCTCATCAACCAATTTATGCACTTTGGTTACGCTTCAGCCGCAACCGACTGGGATCTTCTGTCAGACTGAACTTAGCCTTCGGTTGCACCGAATTAACTCTCGGTTGTATTCAAATTTTCTTATTTCAACTATGAAGTCTCTGTCTTCCTTAGGTCACACCAAAGGGACTTTCGGTGGCTTCGAACATGGCTTTAGTCAGACAGATTGTCAAGCCGAATTATCTCTAAAAATTATTGTTTGTTTGCTGGACTATTTTTTACACATTTAGTCAGACCGAAACAACCTTAGGTGGGACCAAACAGTCTATTATTTCTGTTATTTACATTATGTGATTTTAGTCTTTTTTTACCTTTTTATACTTAGTTTTCTTAGATCTTTGGCATGTGAATTCTTCATTAATGAATTCCAAATCTCCAAGTCTTCTCTCAATTAATCTCTTAAGTTTTAATCCTCATTCTTAGGCATGATTTCGTCTTTGTTTTTCGGATTACCTCGCATGTACAAAATCGATGTTAATTCGTGACTTAAACAATTTGAATGTATGGAAAATGATGTAATCAAGAAGATAAATATGTAATATTTAAATATTATCAGTAAGCACACACAAGCTCACTATCTCTTATAGACTAGTTGCTTAATTGGTATACTTTTGTAATTTATGTTACTGGACCCACTTTGGCTTGTAAGCCTTAGTGTTAATTTTTCTTGATTACTTTAATTGGTAAATTGTATTAATTAGGTAAGGAATTTTAAATTATTTCTAATCACCCCCCTTCTACGAGTTAGCCACAATTCTATAACTCCACCAAGCTTCCACACGCACCGTGGTAGATTATCCCACGTAATTTCACTCTCGAGCCCCTTTCTTAAGCTTTTTTAAGCCAAGCCAATAGTTGTGCCACTCTTATTGTTGTTGCAAATGAGGGAGAGAAGTTCGATATTTATAGAAGTGGCCGACGGGAATCATATTCTCGCTAGTGCTAATGTGGCATGATTTCATGCTTTTTGAGGTATTTTGGGTGATACGAGTCGCGGCGAGTTGATAAGTGGACTTTTTGAACCAGTAGGAATTGGATTCCGCTAGTATTTTTTTATATTTGTGATATATTTCCCACCTCGGTTGTCACAGAGACCAATCTATTGGTTTGCATTGTTGTCACGTGGCCGACGAGAATCTAATTATCACCGGTTGACTTTGGCTAATCTGGACCATCAGTTAACTCCGGATGGTCTTGGATATCCCTTTGGTGCAATTCATCTCCATTGGTGATATTTTCTTGGACCAATCAGATGCAAATTTAAAGAATTTACTAGGATTATATGAAGTATTATATGTGATTTTGAGTGGGTGTCTACACCTGCACACTAAGCGAACCCCACCATGATGATAATCACCATAAAAAACAATTGACACCCACCCAAACATGTCCAATGGTTGGATCCGTCTATTTTTTAGGCATCCATCTTTCAAAGTGGCTTGTGTTGGATTTACTATTCAATGGATGGCCCACTTGAAGAATTTCGGCTAAAAGACACTTTGTTATATCGCTTCTTGAAGATAGTTTATGCTTTTTAAATGTGCAAAAGAGCTGGTACATTGTTCTCAAGATTCAAATGAACCCAAACCCTCACAAGGTTTGTATTTGATTTAAGTACCAAAATAATTTCTAACGTTGGTTTGCACCACAAAAAACATATATTGTTGTCTTTTAACCTTACTTAAAAAATAAGAAAAACTTTAAGAAGAATGAGAAAATAAGATTTGAATGCTCTTCAAATCAACTAAGATTGGTATATATAGACTTTTAAGTGACCCTTGGTGTGTGTGTGTGTGTGTGTGTGTGTGTGTGTGTAATTAGAATTACATGAATATAATTAATGCAGTGAACACATTTATGCATCCCTTGATGAATAAATGCAAGTGTCATTATAAATGAATGCATCTTTTTTTGGAAGATACATGTGTATATTATTATGAATGTACATGTCGTACTTCATAAAGAATATAAGCATGCACATTTACTTAGATACATGATACACGTGGCAACACTATATATTTGAAATACATACACAACATGATACATATGCGGCAACACTATATATTTGAAATACATATACATTACGTATGCAGCAACACTATATTTGAAACCGATACAGGGAAGGAGGTGATGAGGTCGATTACCGTCTTCCTCGATCAATAAACACCTTGAATCTACAAGGCACTCTTGAATCTACAAGAGATATTTCTCGAATCCACGAGTGAAATAAACTAATTTCTTAGAATTTTCATTGTTTGTATTATAGATTGATTCTAAAAAAATGAGTTTAACGTCCTTAAATAACCCTAAACAAACCCTAAAACGTAATCAAAAGAGTCATAATCAAATAAAGAAAGAAATTTTGGAAAATGTGCAATTTTTCGTTGTCTGTCAACTTATTGAAATGATTCAAAAATGTCTAGAGACTAAATTAAAAATTCTATGAATTTTGACCTGTCAACCCAATCTGTTGACTTGTCGATAGATTCGTCAACCTACCTAAACTATCAGAAAGTAGCTCGTAAGCAATCTTGAAGTTCTGACAAAATTTTGACATGCTTATGCTGAATTTTGTCAAACTCTCCTTGGGCTTCTTTAGGTCCATGTGCATTAGGAAAGCTCTTGATCCATGTCCTACATCAGACAACCCCCCCTGAAAAAGCTCATCCTTAATTTGATTCACAATACATGTTCAACTTCCTTGAGTTCTTCAACGGATTTGATTCAAAATGCGTATACTAGTCTGTTACAATGAAAGTCCTTGAGATCTCCATACCCTCTATAAGATTTTATTTTTATTTTTTTTAAGTGTTATCACTGATTTTCTTCAATATCAGAATAAAGCATATCTTCTTATCCACCAACTTGTTATACATCACTGTCAGAAACTTTTCCTTATGCAAGTGAATTAGCACACTATCATCTACTTGAAACACCTTCTAGCATCAATATTTGTTAGCCTCCTCCTTGTACTTAACGTTAGACTCTTGATCTACCACAACACATGTACTCATACTCTCCTTGACTTGACTCTTGTGATCACTTTCTCCACTTGTGCCTGTAAAATCTCACATTCTTTCTGAGAGTGCGTGCAATTAGGCAAGTTTGCCCATGAGACAAGATCAATGTGGTTTTGTAAATCTCGTATGGGAGGTAACTCCTTAGGAAGTTCATCGGGTACAATTGCCTTGAACTCCTACAACACTGATTTCAAATTCTTTGGGATGTTCGGGCTCCACATCTTTTTCCTTTTTAACCGATGCATCTGCACTCCCGTCTCCTCAGATTGTTTGACGAAATCTTATTCGGTTACGAGAGACTATCCCTCCACTTTAGAAGTCTTGGATTGGTTCTCAATTCTCATAAGGACAAGGATAAACTTTCTGTTGTCTTTAATAAATATAAATACATTAGATGTGACAAGTTTACATGTCGACCACGTCACATATTACTTCATCTTTATAATATTTACTAATAAACTCGGTAAGACTGAGGTCGAATCCACAGGGACTGAAACCTGTACGTTATCTGAAAATAACCAGATCTAGAACTAGGCTAAGATGAAATCTAAACCAATTGTGATTTGAGGAATAATGGTGAAATATTAATCTAAACTTAAAGAATTCAGAGAAAAGGAAAATAGGGATTCAGAGGATCCACTTGTAGAGATTATGGAGATCTTATGCCTGCTTCATGGATATTATATTGAACTTACTTGATATAATTTTCAAGAGATGAAAGGTATAAGAATTAGGTATGACTCCATCACAAATCCATGCCTAAGAGACAAGGTAAACAACAGAACTTAGACTAATCCATAACCAACTAAAAGATGTATGAGTGTTAGGAAGGATTCCATCATCCAATCATGTCTATGAGACGATGGCGAACAATAGGGTTTCCGAACATCAAAATAAAAGGAAAGGAATTATTCAAGCCATCACAGATCTACTATAATTTAAATCACAACAAACCATTAATGACTAAAAGAATTTCTTAAATCAAACTAGAGTCAATCAGTTCAGTTTAAATCAAACCTGTAGAAGCTCCCATCACGCCACAAGCTTCACCTCTTAGCCCTAGCTAAGAGGTTTAGCTACACATGGATGGACTAGATCTCTCAACAGCAAAGAACGAAAAACAACAAAACATAAAAATTCTCTCTCCCTGTCTCTCTCTCTGTCTCTCTCTCTAGCCGTCCTTCTTATTCACTGCCGTGGGATCTCCCCTTCTCACATTCTTTTCTCTTTTTTTATAGGGATAGGAAGTCGGCAGAAGCTGGATCTAATGCAAACAGCTGGCTCTGTTTCTCGCAGCGAGAAACGCGTAAAGGGTTGCGTTTGGAATGACAATCAGGACGCCGTTCGTTCCGATCGTCGCGTCTGCCACCATGGATAGGGTCAGCCCTGGCTGGTACTTCACGTAGACGGTTCGGATTGGCTATCCGATCCTCCTGATGGATGCATAACAACCTGAAAATTTCAATTTTCTCCGGACGGACGCCTGCGTAAATCTTACGCTGTGTACATGGTGGGTCCCACTTCACTGCTCTTTTGCCAAATCCACTCCGTTCATTGCATTGCTCTTGAAAAACCGGACGGACATGAGTGGTTTTGGTTTCCTTTTGATGCGGCCCACGAACTTATTCAGTTCGCCGTCCATCTTCCGTTTGGATCCTTCAAGGATACCAAATAACTGCAGAATTCTGTCTGTAGATAAGGGAACGGTCGGTTTCGCCTCATGAATCTAATGAACGGTGTGGATCATCGAAAGTCATGATGATGGTGGCCCACCAGGAGTTGAGAGCAACTCCCTGTTGCGAATAGCGAACGCTGTCTCTGTTTTGAAAACGGAAATCGCGTCAGCGTTTGCTGACCAATTCCATCGGTTCGGTGCACTGAAAGTGCATAGCTAGTATGCACCCCCACTCCTCAAAGTGGGTCCCACGTTGATGCTCATAAGAAATCCGCTCCACTCATCTGCTTTGTCAGCTCATTTAATGAGTTGAGACCAACATTGAGGCAGATCCAGATATCAGGTGGGCCCCAATTCACAGATCTATGGGCTGATCTGTCCGTTGGCCCACTTCCCGAGATCTTCAATGGTTTAAATTTAATATGTACGGTTGATTTATGGCTCACATCCCATGTATGAAGTCTCGTGTCAATCTGATGGCGGGAACCCTGTGATCTTGCATTCTGGATCAATTTCAGGCCTTTTTAATATGAACGGCTTGATCTTCTCAGATCCCTGGCATGTAAATCCATTGATTTTGGTCCCATGGAGTCCGTCCCTTGCCTTCATGAATTCTGAGCATTAATTCTATGCTTTTAGCATCCTTTTCGGTCATATGCTCGCAATTACACCCTGCATCACAAACACGGTTAAGATCGGGTCTTGGATTGGTTCTCAATTCTCATAAGGACAAGGATAAACTTTCTGTTGTCTTTAATAAATATAAATACATTAGATGTGACAAGTTTACATGTCGACCACGTCACATATTACTTCATCTTTATAATATTTACTAATGGAAAATGATATATGACATCATTCTGTTACCTCTATTTTTTTTATCTCCTAGATTCATTCAATCGTGTACGGAGATAAATATTTTTCTATTTTCAGTTGTAACTTTTCCACTAATTTTTCGATATAAAATTCTCACTGCTCCTAACCTTGATGATTATATTATAGACTTTTTTTTTTTATTATTTGCAGTTTACCTCATTCAAAAGATCTTTTACCACTGTAAATCTATCTCTACCTTTGGCATGTACAATGGCTTCCTCATGAGCAAAGTGATGGCCTATAATTCACCATTATCGGGTGGTAGCCAATGAATCATTACTAGTGTTGCACCACAAACATGACGATTGCAAGCTCCATCGCCAACCTCATATCCCCTATTATTATGAACATAGATTTGTCCTACAGCTTTTGTCAAATGGTTGATCAATGCCTGTTGTCCATGCATAGCTTGCCAATTCTCCCTATAGAAAACTTCAAATGATATCATTGTTATAGGATTATTCCCTGGAGTATCGTCCATGAGATTGTTGCACGACCCGCCATTAGAAGCCATTGATTCGAGGAAAAGCCTCATTATGATACCAACTAACATAGGGAAGGACATGATAAGGTCGATCACCATCTTCCTCGATGGATAAACACCTTAAATCCACAAGGCACTTTCTAATCCACAAGAGAGATTTCTCGAATCTACGAGAGAAATACTAAGAATTTTTTATTGATTGAATGATAGATTAATTCCAAAAAAAAAAAAAAGAGTTTAAAATCCTTCAATAAATCTAAACAAACCCTAAAATGTAATCGAAAGAGTCCTAATCAAAGAAGAAAATAAATTCCGGAAAATGTGCAATTTTTCATCATCAATCTACCTGTCGAAATGGCTCAAAAACGTCCATAGACAAAAACTGAAAATTCTATGCATTTTGACTTGTCGACCCAATCTATCAACCTATCAAATAGTATTTCAACTTGTCAACAAATTTGTCGACCTATCTAAACTAGTAAAAATCAGCTAACAAGCAATTTGAAATTTATGGTGGAATTTTGGTCGATTAGATTTGTTCACCCGTCAAATTATGCTGAATTTTGTTGAATTCTCTTTCGATTTCTTCCGGTCCATATGCGTTAGGAAAATGCTTGATCTACGTCATACATCAGAAATACCCATGCAACATCACCACGTCTCGAGATAGAATAAATGCAACATACATGCAGGTCCCATATGTTGCCGAATAAGCATATTTTACAAGGACTTGTAAAGGAACCAACCTCTACAATTTATAATGTTTGTACTGATGGATTTGAGAAGCTTGATTTGAGTTTGTAAGGTGTGGGATCTTTCAGGTTGCAGAGGCATTCTGATTGGAAGATCACAGCCATTGAATTTTTGGCTTGTATTTGAATGGAAATATTGTTGTATTTTTCTTTCCTAACCATTTTTTCAGGTGTTTTTGTTGGCGCCTATTTTAAGGTTGGGAATGTTTCCATCCGGGTGATTTATAAGCATTGGCCATTCACAGTCGAGCAGTAATTCAACGGCTCTGATCACTGAATGATGGATCCACATGCACAAACTGTAAAAATCGCACGTGTGCCTGCATGACACGTAGATGCGAATCCAATCCATCTATCAGGTTGGTCCCACCACTAACCCTAATATTGGAAGCAGGTGGATGGGTTAGAAAACTTCAGCAAGTTTCTCTGAGCCGTACGTTTGCTTTGCAAACTGTAGCCCACCTAACCAGTGGATTAACCTGATTCTTGGCCCACGGGCATCAATACAGCGGTGCCATTCTGATGGATGGATTGGATCTCAGACCTATTGTGTCATGCTGGCACGTGTGTGCGTACCTGCTCTTTATCACAGACGCGTGTGAGCTTAGCACGGTTCAATGAAAAAGAGCCGAGACCTCAAGTTTGAAGCATGCACCCCTTTACAAGCACGCCCACATGCTGAGGCACGTGCGTGCTTGTTCCTGTGTAGGGTTCCAGTCAACATGCAAGCTAGAGGCGTACGTTGAGTGGACAACTTTCTGTATATCTCTATTTCTAAATAATAATTAAAATAAATAAATAAATAAAAATAAAAATTGTAGGGATTTTACCTCAAAATTCCTCCAAAATTCAGATTTTACCCTCCATGAAGTGAATTTGTCAGGTAGTAATTAGTGGAGAATGAAATTATTAAATTACCCCAATTTAGTTTTTCTTTAAAAAGTGACTAAGTTGAAAATTGTGGGCCTACCTTGTGTGTGTGATATTCAATCTATCCAACATTTGCACACAATTAATGATATTCACTCAAACAGAAAATCTAGTTGATTGAATCATCAGATGGTTACACATGAATTTAGATTCTTTTTTAGGCTGTATATATTATTTTCTATGGTGTGGTCCTCCTTTTAGTCAGGCCAGTCAGAATTTTCATTGGTCTGATTTTCATAGCAGGATTTATTTATTGAAAAAGTTAGATGTCATACAGATACAATATGAGCCCTACAATTCTTGGCTTTATAACAAAAAAAGAAATTTTAAAAAAAAAATGAGGATAATTTTGTAACCATCCTTTGATAAGTACTCTGATAGTATTTTTTATTCTCGGAGTCATTATTTGGCAAAAGTCAAATTCACGATGAATTTTGTGATAAATATCTTCAAATTATAATAGATTAACAAAACAAGGAATCTGTTTACATCTCTTAAAGCAAATTTTGTTGTATTTTTATGTTTCAAAATAAATAAAAATTCATTTTCAAATGTTTGAAAATAACTACAAAGGCCTTTGGTTGTGCTGGTGTGGGTTTAGTCCCACATCAGATAAATGAAGAGTAAATTTTGAGTTTATAACAAGAGAATTTTGCACGGGGCCTGAGCCCCTTTCAGGGCATGTGAATTTAGCTGTTTGGGGAACTATACCATCAGCCCCAATCTATGCCTGAAATACAATACATGTCGTACCATCAGCCCCATTCTATGCCCGAAGTAAACGTTCAATTCATTTAGCTCTCTCTCTCTCTCTCTTGCTCTCTAAATTTCTACAATTATTTTTGTTTTTCGGTTCGTTTGGTTCTATTTTCAGGTTAGACATACTATGGCGGTTCGGGTCTTTGTACATCAAGTGTGCTGGTATGACGGAACAACATTCAAGAGTATCATGTAGGTTAATTGTTCAGTATTCATGTTACATTATGAATATCGTCCAAAGGAGCAAAAATCAACTTCAAATTGAGTGATTTTTCATGCCACATATCCTATAAGTCCTTCTAATTCCTCTCACTCAAATTTCTATTTTTATTTCATTTTAGTTTTTCAATTTAATTATTTTAAATTATCATAATTACGGATTTACATATTCAAAATTTCAACAATTTTAAAGTTGATGGCTTCCATATATATTAAAAGATCATCCTTAGGAGAAAACTATAGAATTAATTTCTAGGGTTAGTGTTCTTTTTTTTCTTTTTCTTTTTTTTTTTAAAAAACCCTTATGCTACTCTTTGAATCTATTTCTTCTATATTTTCACTTTCTACAGTCTTACTAGTTGATGTAATGTCTGAAGCATAATTATTTTTCATTTCTTTGGATGCAGCTTTCATTGGGAAAACATTCTTAAAAAATTTTGCATTTCTTGCCTCAATAATAGTATTAGGGTGTAAGATGTTATCCTTAGTTTTCAAAACTAGAAATCTGTATGCTGCATTACTTCCTATGTATCCTTTAAACACTTAAGTCTATTATTTTCAAACCTAACTTTATTTTCTTAGTTTTCAATAACCCTACTTTTGTTAAGCACCCCTACAGTTTAAGATATTTATAAGTAGTTGGGTGTTTCTTCCAAAGTTCATATAATGTCTTATCTGTAACCTTATAAGATATTCTATTTAGAATGTGGCAAGCAAAAAGTATAGCTTCTCTCTACATGTTTAGAGTAAACCAGAATTGTTCAATATTACATTTATCATTTCTTTCAAAGTTATATTTTTATATTATATTGTGCCGTTTTGTTCAGGTGTATAAGGGATAGTGGTTTCATGTATAATACCACTCTTTTCATAGAATTCATTAAACTATAAGGATTCATATTCGCCTCTCTTATCTATTCTAAGTCTCTTGATTTTTAATTTAACTGGTTTTTAACTTGTCTTATATTTGATAAAGAACTTTAGAGCTTCATCTTTATTTCTTAGTAGGTATACCCTAGTATACCTAAAGAAGTCATCTGTGAAGGTTATGTAGTATCTTTTTCATTTTTAGACATATAATTCTTAAAATCACCCAAATCACTATGAATTAATTCTAAAATTACAGATTATCTAAAAACTGATTTGATAATTTCTTATGGAACTTAGATTTTACATATATTTCACATTTATTTCGTTCTTGATTCGAAAATTCAAGTATAAAACTTAGTTTTCTCATTTATTTATTTTTTTCAAAACATCTATATTTACATATCTTAATCTATTGAGCCATAAATTGAGTCAATCAACTAAGTAGAACTAAAATTCATCTTATTAATATCAATAAATGATACATTCAATATAAATAGTCAATCACAACAGTAATCCTTTATTCACAACCCCAAGTGTAGGGTTGTGATGTAGTAATAACTCGTGAGAACGAGGTTGATTCCACAGGGACTAAACTTGTACGTATTCTGAAAAGAACTAGAAGAAGATCTAAATTTGAATTTTGGAATAAAAGAGAGTAAGTGTGAATAATGTTTAAACTATCAATTAAAGGTGGGAACTAGGGTGCTAAGGATCCACTTGTAGCTATTAAGATGCTACCTCACTTGATTCAATAAACACAATTGGAATTGGAGTCTTATCCTATCCAATTGGAAGATCAATTTAAATAAAATCTGAACCTTTCATTAACCTAATTCTCAATAGCGGAGAATTGTGAAGATTGGAAGGAATTCCATCACCATATCATGCTTAGGAGACGATGGTGAACAATGGGATTTACCAATCTCACTATCTCAAAATAGGAAAAGAAGTTATTACTACATTGCAACCCTACACTTGAGGTTGTGAACAAGTTTTTGGCGCTGTTGCCAGGGGCTACGGCTACGTTTTTATGCAATTAATTGGTATTAGAATTAGGTTAAGATTATGATTTATTTTTCTGCTATATTTTTAAGTAAGGATTTTTTCTGAAATTATTTGTAAAACTAACATTAGTTTCTATTTTGTAGGATTCCTTACATAGCAACTCTTATTCAGTAACCTCTTTCCAATTCTCTCTTTCTTTTTTAGATTTCTTATTTTCTTTAGTTTTCTTTCTTATAGGTTTTAGTTATTTGGTACTTGAGGGTTGTGTGTGTTTCATACCTAATTGGGTTCGTGATAACACTCTTCGTCTCTTGAGTGAAAGAGGATTAGTCGAAGGGTTGTCTATCCATTAAAGGATTAGACACCACTTGATATCCTCTCAGTTAATTGAAGTAATGGCTGCAAGTCAACCTCAACCTCTAGTTGAGGAGGTTTAGGATGAGAATGAGGTGCATAATGCTCCCCCGCCTCGTACTTTGCAAGATTATTTACAACCAGCGGGAGTGAATAAACCTTCCTGCATGGTGTTTCCACTAAATAAAGAAAATGTGGATGTTAAACCTAGATTGATACAACTCCTTCATAAATTTCATGGATTAGACTCTGAAAGTCCATACTTGCACATCAAAGAGTTTGATGAAATAGTCACCACATTACACTTTCCAAATGTGTTTGAGGACACACTGCGACTCAAATTGTTCCCCTTTTCATTGAAAGAGAAGGCCAAGATGTGGATATACTCCTTAAAGCCAAGATCCATCAGCACATGGGCCGAGATGACCCGGGAATTTCTCAAAAAGTTTTTCCATTTTGTTGAGGGTCAAATATTGCATATTAGACCCCAGTTATTACCTGATTTTATGAACATGATATTGTTTAACACCCTATTTTAATCGTGTTTATGATGCAAGGTGAATTTAGGAGCCTGGACTGAAAAAGGGTACTAAAAGCATGGATTTAATGCTCAAAAATTACTAAGACAAGGGACGGACCCCAGGGTACCGAGATCGAAGAATTTACACACCAGAGATCTAAGAAAATCAAGTGATCAACGATAAAGAGGCCTGAAAGTTGTCCTGAATGCAAGATCACAAGGTTCCCACCATCCGTTTGGCTCAAAACTCTACATATGGCCTGAGGACCCTAAATTAACTGTACACATCAAAATTCAGCCCCTGAATCTCTGTGGAATTGTCTCAACAGACAGATCAGCCCATAAATCATTAATCTAGTGCCCACCTGATCTTTGGATATACTTCAAGTTTGGTCTCAACCCTTAAAATAAGATGGGGAGACGGATGGACGGAAGGGATTTCTCAAAACATCAAGGTTGGACCCACTCTACGTGATTGGTGTACACAGTACAAGTGCACTTGTAGTGCACCGGACCGGAGAGTCCGGTCAATAGAAGCTGACCCGAACCCGTTTCTAAAAAAATAAATAAAATAAATAAATAAAATTTTAAAAAAAATAGAAATTTTTGTCTTTCGCCAGCGTCCGCACGGACGATTGCGATTGGGTCCTTGTGGGCCACCATCCTGACTCAACGGTCCAATCCGGATCATATATTCAAACCTCATGGTCATCTTACCAAGGCCTAGCTGACAGAATTTCAAAAGATAGTGAGGATGGGTTCCCAACCTATCAAATGCTGGATGGACTGCTGAATAGAAAATTCGTGGACTGCACTGAAACCGATCCAAAACCGTCCATCCCCGACTGGTTTTTCACCACGAATTCAATGGACGGGGTGAATTCTTCCAAAAACATCACTATGGGGCCCACCGAACACGTCAACGACCCCTGTTTTCCGCAAGCCCTGCGTCCGTGAAAACCGAACACTGTAGGCCGTTCTTTGATCAAGGGTCCGATCGGATGGCTGATCTGGACCGTCCAGATGACGCCCAGGCCCCAGCTGACTGTACCCATGGAGAAATTCCAAAGAGAAAGACATTCATTGAACCGTAAATCTAAGCTAAACGCAAGTCGCTGCACACACTAGCATTGCTGCATAAAGAAACTTTCTACAGGAAGTTTTTCTCCCCTGATGTGCATAAACAACCATTCCACGGACTTGCTACCTATAGAAGGAGAGAAAAGAGAGAGCATCAGGCCATCTAAGCAGCCGTGGAGGCATCTGACATGAAGTGTGGGGCATGGGAAGAGAGAGAGAGAGAGAGAGAGAGAGAGAGAGGGAGGGAGAGAAGGGTGGACGGCCAGGAGCTCTTCTCTCCTTCATCCTTAATTTTCTTCCTTTTATGTTTATTTTTAGCTTAATCATGCTTATGATTAGCTAAACCTCTTAGCTAGGGCTAAGAGGTGAAGCTTGTAGCATGATGGGATACTTTTTATGCTTTTGATTCATGGTACGTTGAACTGACTTTGATTATGGTTTGATTTTAAGAAATATTTATAGTTTTTAATGGTTTGTTGTGACTTAAATTACAATAGATCTGCGATAACTTTGAGTATGTTTTTTTCATTATAGGGTTTGTAAATTTGGAAACCCTGTTGTTCACCATCGTCTCCTGGGCATGGTTAGATGATGGAATCCTTCCTAACGTTCATAGATTAGATGTGGATTGGTTAAATTTTGTTGTTTGTTTTGTCTCATTGGCATGGTTTTTTGATGGAATCAATTCTAATTCTCAACCTCTCATCTCTTGAAAACTAGATTAAAGGAAGTTCATATTTGGATTATAATGATATATCTTTCAAATAAATGAAGATGGGACTCTAATTCCAGTTGTGTTCATGAATCAAGCATAGATATCCCTGATCTGTACAAGAATTTCCTTGACACCCTAGTTTTCCACCTTAGAATTTTACAACTTTTAGTTTAAATACATCACAATTCTTCTCTTAAATCCTTCTGATGTAGATCACATCTTTCTCTACTTCTAGTTCTGGTTACTTTCAGAATACATACAAGGTTCATTCCCTGTGGATTCGACCTCGGTCTTACCGAGATTATTACTACATCACAACCCTATACTTGGGGTGTGAACACATTTCATAAAATTAACACTTTAAGGAAGGCAATTATGAACTTTGCCCAAAAAGAGGAAGAGACCTTCTTTCAATGTTAGGAAAGGTTCAAAGATCTCACAAATTCTTGTCCACATCATGGATATGAAGTATGGTGAACAATAAGCTTTTTCTATAACGGATTGACTTCACCAATACGCTAGGTCGTAGAGATGATGTGTAATGGTGAATTCATGAATAAAGAAGCCGATGATGCGTGTTACCTTGATCAACTAGTAGAAAACACGCAATCATGGGACACCTCTCCAAGACTCCCCACTTCTAAGCCTACTCAATTAAAGGAAAGAGGAGGAATTTATGTTTTAAAAGAGGAAGATGATATGAGTACAAGAGTGGCCAATCTCACAAGAAAAGTTGAGGCCATGGTGTCACGCCCCAAACTTATAAACTGAGCTTACAAAATTTCCGATCACTGAATCCGGCACCGACAGCCTCCGTAGTACCCCATTCTCGGCTCCCGGCACCCATATACTAGGTTCCGATCCTGAGATCCTACAAGGAGGATTTTCAACATGAATTTATTTCGTAACAAGCATAACCATAAGTATAACCCACGAATAATAACCAAGACACCATCATAAAATCCACTATAATCAAAACTTTAAGATACAGTGCGTATAAAGGGAAATACAATAACATAATCGGAAGCTCTAGAAGTTCACTACACACTCCAATCTCAATGCTGTTGTAACGTCCTAGCGTCACCTGCACGTGACGGTCGTGCATAAGCTTACAAAAAGCTTAGAGGGTGGTGAGAGTGTGTGCGTAATATAAGCATACTCAGAATGCAATATCAGAGTAATGCGGAATATGTTGGAGAATTCATGAATATTATTAGTCGTACCAAGGCTGTACGGTGCAAGGCATGAATGCTATCGGCCATATCAAGGCCATGCGATGCAATGTGTGAATGATGTCGGCTATACCAAGGCCATGCGATGCGTGATGCAACTCAAGCATACCAGTCCTCATCCAAATCCACACATCAATGCAGCTCATCACTAGGACATTAAATATTAGTACAATTCTCACGCTGGACAATCACTGGGGTCTAGTACACTCTACACTAACTTGCCGCCCCTATCCGAGCGCACAACTGGGTAAGTGAAAGAGACCTCACTATCCTCCTACTAATATCGGGCCCGGCTCGTCGATAACGGATCTATTCCTTAAGCTGGTCAAACTCAACCTAGATATTGCCCCCTCACTCAGGCGAGTAAGGTCACACCCCTTTCCAACTGACCATGACACAGTGAGAGACGAGGCTTACTGGTATACGGCCCTCATGCGCTCATGTATATCCACTCAGTCTAGACGTTGGAGCATCTCCTGGTACCAAAAAGGTTCTAAGACTTTCACCCAAGGACATCCTATGTGCCCACAGTGCTAGAACCAATATTTTCGATATCCAATTTGACCATCCACGATGTGCCTGTAGAGGCCACGACCCTGATGTCGCTAGGGCGTGCAGTGATCATGTTACACAAATGTGGGATGCATGAATCACACTGTCCAGTCATGCAACAATCCTACGTGTACCATGCGCTCATGTGGACGACTCTTATCAGTGAGTCTCATAAATAATCTATCCAATGGCATATGCTATGTTCAGTCACTCCTCATATCAAGCATACATATGATGTGTATGGGCATGAATCATGGAGTTATACTAAGCATGTTATATGATGATGAATAATCTTCATAACGAAGATGGGCCTAGACGGCCTACACACAACAAGTATGGGCCTAACAATAGGCCCTAAGGAGAGTTATAATGCGGACATTTAACCATCATTGCCCTTACAATGTGGACATCAAACATCATTACTCCCAAGGCATGGCTTATCATAAACATCACTACATACATCATGGTGGAATCACACATCGCAATGGACCTCATATACATTACATTCGGCCTTACACAAAGGCCTCACATACATCTCATATGGGCCACACCAATGGGCCTCATATACATCATGTCACGCCTCAAACTCAGAAATCAGGCTCACAAAATTTTCAATCACCGAATTTGGCACCGACAACCTCCGTAGTGCCCCATTCTCGGCTCCCGGTACCCATACATCAAGTTCCCATCCTGGGATTCTATAAGGAGGATTTTAAACATGATTTTGATTTATAATAAGCATAACTCACAACAACAACCAACAACATCGTCACAAATCCACTATGATAAAAAAAAACTTTGGGTACAATGCGCATAAAGGGAAATACAGTGATAATAAAGCCAAAACTCTGGAAGCTCTGCGGCACGCTCCTGCTCCTGAACTGCTACTACCTAATGTCACCTACACGCAACGGTCATGCTTAAGCTTATAGAAAGCTTAGAGGGTGGTGAAAGTGTGTGCATATGGTAGAAATGCATGTTTGTAAAATCAGAGTAATGCGAAAATGTCGGTAAGTCCATGAATGTTATCAGCCGTACCAAGGTTATGCGATGTAAGGCATCTGTGTTATCGGCCATATCAAGACCATGCGATGCAAGGAGTGAATGATGTCGGCCATACAAAGGTCATGCGATGCAAGGAGTGAATGATGTCAGCCATACCAAGGCCATGCATGCAAGATGTAACTTAAGCACACCAGTCCTCATCCGAATCCACATATCAATGTAACTCATCACTAGAGCATCAAATATTAGTACAGTTCTTACACTGGACAATCACCGGGGTCTAGTTCACTCAACGCCAGCTTGTCGCCCTTATCTGAGAACATAAGTGGGTAAGGTCACACCCCTTTCCAATCGACCACGACATAGTGGGAGACACGGCCTACTAGTATACGGCCCTCGTGCGCTCATGTATCCACTCGGTCTTGACGTTGGAGTCATCCTCTTGTACCATCGGGTTTAGGAATTTTCACCCAGGGACATTTATGGCACCCTGATATTAGTAATAGTATTTTCGGTATCCAATCTGGCCATCCACAATGTGTCTGTGAAGGCTATGACCCTGATGTCACTAAGGCATATAGTAATCACACAAATGTAAAGTGCATGAGTCACGCAGTCCAATCATGCATCAATCCTGCGCATACCGTGTGCTCATGTGGGATAACTCCGCCTATCAGGGAGTCCCATAAACCACCTGTACTATGGCATATGCAATGGCTAATCACATCTCATAACAGACATACAGATGATGCGTATGGGCATGAATCATGACGCTATGCTGTCACAAACTCATAATCGGCAACGGTAGCCGATATCGGCAATCGGCACCAATAATCGCCATCGATAATCAACCTCGACGCAAGGCAGATAGTGAGGTTCAAACATGATTTGATTCGTAATGAGCATAACCATAAGCATAACTGATGAACAATAACTACAAGATCACCATCACAAACCCACTATGATAAAAAAAAAACTTTGAGTACAATGCGTATGAAAGGAAAATACAAGATAATGAAAATAACAGAAACTCCAAAAGCTCGGCTGCACACTCCAACTGCGGCGAGACTATGGCTGCGTCCTGGCATCACCTGCAAGCATCAATCGTGCATAAGCTTATAGAAAGCTTAAAGGGCGTTGTAAGTGTGTGTGCAATATGAGCATGCTCAGAATGCAAGGTCAGAGTAAGGCGGAATCATGCTGATGAGTACATGAATGCAATCAGCTGTACTAAGGCTATGCAGTGCAGGGTATGAATGCTATCGGCCATATCAAGACCATGCGATACGAGATGTAACTCAAGCACGCCAATCCTCATCCAAATCCTCATACAGCTCATCAAATATTAGTACAGTTCTCATTCTAGATAATCACCGGGGTTTAGTACACTCTAAATGGCACTGTCCCTTTTCCAAGCGCGCAGTCCAAGTGAGCGTAAGAAACCTCACTATCTGCCTGGCTAATAGTATGCCAATATCTATCTGGCACATCGATTCCTCAAGTTAGTCAAACTCAACCTAGAAATTGCCCCCTCACTCAGGCGGGTAAGGTCACACCCCTTTCTAACAGACCATGACACAGTGAGAGACGGGGCCTACAGGTATACGGCCCTCGCGCGCTCATGTATCTACTCGGTCTCAACATTAGAGTCATCCTCTGGTACCATCGGGTTTAGGAATTTTCACCCAGGGACATCTATGGTGCCCCGATGCTTAGTAATAATATTTTCGGTGTCCAAACCTGCTATCCATGATGTGCCTGTAGAGGTCTTAGCCCTGATATCGGTAAGGCATATAGAAATCAGTCATACAATGTGAAGTGCATGAATCACACTACCAGTCATGCAATAATCCTGAATGTACCGCACGCTCATGAAGGGCAACTCCGTCAATCAGGGAGCCCATAAGCAATCTGCCCGAAGGCATATGCTATGATCTGTCATTCCTCATATCAAGCATACATATGATGCGTATGGGCATGAATCATGGAACTATACTAAGCATGTTATGTGGTGATGGATCTTGTTCATAACGAAGAGGGGCTTAGATGGCCTGCACACTACAATTATACGTCTATCAATGGGCCCTAGGGAGAGTTACAATGCGGACATTCAACCATCATTGTTCTTACAATGTAGACATCAAACCATCATTGCTCCCACGGCATGGCCCGCCATAAACATTATTACACAACCCATGGTGAAATCACACGTTGCAATGGGTCTATCAATGTACATCCCATTGGGTCTCGACCCATGGGCCTCAAATACATCAAATGGGCCGCATCACATGGGCCTCATATATATATCAAGGTGGGCCTCAACAACGGGCCACAAATACATCAAGATGGGCCTAATCACATGAGCCTCATAAATTCCCAAACACAAGTCATATTGAAGGATTATTTGGACCATACCCTAAATGACAGTGGAGATAATAATTTTCACTGTTAAAACAATTCACAACGCCCACTATAAAGTTTATTTTCCAACCAATATAATCATAAGGTACTAAAGACCTGGATTAAGAGGGGAACAATTCCCCATTGATCCAGAACTTCTGTGACCCAAATGGGTTTAAATGATAGACGTTCAATCCTCCACTATTTCTGTGGTGTGGTCCACCTGATCAAAGGGCTGGTCACATTACGATGTGGCCCACCGTGATGTATTTGAAATCCAACCTATTCTTAAGTTAACATAGTGATAGATGAAGTGAAAACAAAAATATAAGCTTAATTGGAAACTGACGTGGCCCTTAGAAGTTTAAACGGTGGACATCACTATCCATATCATATATCCTAAGGAGGGGTCCACTTAAACTATGGATCTGACTCATTCTTTAGCTCATGCCATAAAATGAGCTTTCACAATGGTTGGACGACTTGGATGCAACACACGCATCATGCTGGGTCCCATAGATGGACGGCGTAGATGAATTAGATGGGACCCACAGAACTTGGTGGCGCCACTTTACAACAGCTAAGTAGTTGGAGTGAGGTACACCAGTCCCACTCCCATGGACGGTGTGGGTACAACACTTACATCACTGGGTCCCATGCGGGCCCACCATAATGTTTATCTCGCCATCCAAACTCTTGATAAGGTCACATAGACCTTGGATGAAGAGGAAAACAAATTTCATAATGATCCAAACTTCTAGGACACCCAAAAGTGGTTTCAATGGTAAACGTTCAATCACCACTGCTTTCCTACCGTGTGGGCCACTTAAGTTATGTATACAACTGATTTTTGGGGTACCCCATATGTAAAGGAGACCCATCAAATGCATGGTGTTGATGTTCAACACACAACATGGTGGGGCCCACTTCTTTGGGACCCACGGTCCTTGCCCCATTCAAGGCAGCATAGGACGCTGCTGCATCCTCTCACGATCAGTAGCAGATCATTATTCATACATATTATTATTTTAAAAAAATTATTTTCCTAAGGTTTTTCCCATGTGGGGCCCGCATCGGATGATCCACTCCACCCATTGGATGTCATGGCTCGATACCGTCCAAAAGAGTCCAATATCCAGATGTTTTGGCAAGTAGAACATCAAGGTGGGTTTTCAACGGTAACAATACTGTTTTCTATAGTATGGCCCGCCAGATAGTTGAATTGGCTTCATTTTTCAGCTTAACGCCTAAAATGAGCTAAGGAATAGAATGAACGATTTGAATTAAATACATACATCGGCCTACATGAGCGGTCCACCCCAAGGCTTGAACCAAGCTAATATTTTTGTCTTCATTTCACGTCCAGCATCCCCGGACACTGTACGGTTTGGGGCACAACGCATACTTAAGGTGGGCCCTACTCAGGTGGGCCACCCCATGGCTAGATGGTGTGGGTAAGACATATATCATGTGGGGTACATCCGGGTGGACCACGTGGCCACATCATCGAAACAAAGAAAAACAAGGGAAGAGAGAGAAGGAGAGAGAGAGAGACACGTGAAGGGGAGGGACCCCGCCACTATTGGGCCCTCCCAAATATAATGCATACATCAAGTGGGTACCATAATAAGTGGGCCCAAAGAAATTAAAATTAACGGTAGATCACCTACCTATTGCACTCCTCCTTGATCCCTTGGACTCCTATGCTCCTTGCCTTCACTTTTGATGGAGGTTGATGGTCATTAGAAGGTTGAGATGGAAGATGAGAAGGTGGGAAAGTGGGCCACACTTGTTGTTGCTCTTGGAAGGGTTGGACGTTGGAACCTTGTTGCTTAGGAGTGAAGAGATGGAATGAGAGACAGAGGGAAGTGATGGGTAAAAGGGGATGAGGTGATATGTGATGGGTGATGGGTAGAGTGATGGGGTTGTAAGAAAGGGATGGGTGGAGAGAGAGAGAGAGAGAGAGAGAGTTGACTTTAGGAATAAGAAAGGATGGGTCGATGTACTTGGGGTATGGCTTGTACTTAACATTGATTGATTGATTGATGGGATAGGTTGTAGAGATTTCTTTGAAATTCACAACGCGCGGTATTTTTCTCGAAATGAACGCAGGCCTACATCTTCTAGCCCGGGTATCGGATCGGTGCGCGAGTCAAGGCGTTGGAACCACTACCACAGTGCGGTCACTAGAGTACAAGTTTTGGGTTGAGTCAACTTTGATATGCGGGACTCGGCTTAGGATCGCACGCAAACATTAGATACGGGTGAAGGGTTGCCAGAATTCGACCAGGAGGACCGCAGAAGCTTATGGAAGGGTACGGACTATAATACGAGCCTTACAACTCTCCCCTCCAAAAAAAAATTCATCCTTAAAATTTACACAATCATTGTAGGTAAATATAACTCATAATAGAAGAGGAAACAAGGCATCGTCATATAAAATCGGAGATAGCATATAGGATATAATATATAATCAATCATCAAAGAGACGGGGATAACACGCTCGAATCTTGGCTTCGCGCTCCCAAGACGCCTCATCAATAGAATGGTGACCCCACTGCACCTTCACTAAGGGAATGACCTTGGTCCAGAGGACTTGCTCCTTCCGATCAAGGATACGAACTGGTTGCTCAATGTAAGAAGCGTCATCACGAACCTCTAGCGGCTGCCAATCAATAATTGGAACGATGTCTAACCGACACTTTCTTAGCATAGAGACATGAAAAATATTGTGGACACCAGACAACTGAGATGGCATGGCAAGCCGATAGGCCACGGCGCCAACGCGCCTAGTGATCTCAAAAGGTCCTATAAATCTCGGGGCAAGCTTGCCCTTAGCTCCAAATCGAACTATGCCCTTCATGTGTGAGACCTTAAGATACACTCTATACCCAACAGGGAACTCCAAAGGACAACGCCAGCAATTAGCAAAACTCTTCTGCCGGCTCTGAGTTGTGCACATCCTCTGCCTGATGATATCGATAGCCTCTGACATCTACTGCATAAGCTTGGGACCTAGGAGACGCCACTCTCCAACCTCGGTCCAACAACTCGAAGATCTGCATGGTCTGTCATATAATGCCTTAAAAGGAGCCATGTCAATGGTCACCTGATAGCTGTTATTGTATGCGAACTCAGCCAATCGCAGATGCTTATCCTAACTACCATCGAAATCAATCATGCAGGCACGAAGCATATCCTCATGGATCTGGTTGACCCTCTCGGTCTGGCTATCGGTCTGTGGATGGTACGTGATGCTGAGCTGCAAAATAGACCCCATCGCTCTTTGAAAGCTCTTCCAAAACTGAGACGTGAACCTTGGGTCTCAGTCAGAAACGATCGAGACTAGAACACCGTGCAGTCTCACAATCTCTTCGATGAATAACCTTGCAAGCCGGTCTAAAGGCCAAGTCACACGAATCACGAGAAAATGTGCCGACTTCGTCAAACGATCAACGACGACCCAGATGGCGTCATAACCATGCTAAGTCCTCGGTAAGCCCATGATAAAATTTGTTGACACGTGCTCCCACTTCCACGTCGGGACGCTCAACGGCTGCAATGGACTAGGGGGTCTCTGATGATCGGCCTTGACACGCTGGCATGTGTCACACTCGGCCACAAAACTGGCGATTTGGTGCTTCATCCCCACCCAAAAATACTATCTCCTCATATCATGATACATCTTCGTCGAGCCAGGGTGGATAGAAAACCGTGATCGATGTGCCTCGATCATAAGATCTCTGCGCAACTCAGGAATATCCGAGACACACAATTTTTCTCTGAAGCGCAGTCCACCATCAGATCCAATCTGTCAATCTCTCTGACTCTCAGATGCTGCCTCTGCTCGGTAATCCTATAACGACTCGTCTGTCTGCTGAGCCTCGATCACCCTTGCGACAAGAGAGGGTTGAATCGACAGGCTCGATAGCTGAATGATAGAAGACTGCAGACCAAAATCGAAGTCATACTCTGTTATATCCTCAAGCATCCTCCACTCCTGAATCATCATGTGTACCACCAGGCCTCGTGACTGATAGCTGAGGGCATCTGCCACCACATTTTCCGTGCCTGGGTGGTACTGGAGGTCAAAATTATAGTCCTTCAGAAGCTCTATCCAACGTCTCTGCCTCATGTTCAGCTTAGATTGAGAAAATAGATACTTCAAGCTCTTGTGGTCAGAGAAGAGCTCGAACCTGACCCCATAGAGATAGTGTCTCCACACCTTCAGTGCGAAGATGACTGCTGCCAGCTCCAAATCATGCGTGGGGTAGTTCAGCTCATGGACCTTGAGCTGACGAGACGAGAAGGTTACAGGCCTTCCGTGTTGCATCAGGACAGCACTTAAACCAATATATGAGGCATCGATAAATACAACAAATCTATCACTCCCTGAGGGAAGAGTGAGGATAGGAGCGAACATCAGACGGTCCTTCAGCTCTATGAATGCCTGCTCACATGCGTCAGTCCAAACAAAATCTACACCCTTCCGAGTCAACCTAGTCAATGGGACTGCAATACAAGAGAAGCCCTCTATGAAACGCTGATAGTAGCCCTCTAAACCAAGGAAACTAAGGATCTTGGACGCAGTCGTGGGCTGGCCCCACTGACGCACTGCCTCAACCTTTGAGCCGCGACACCCTCCCTCGTCACCACGTGACCGAGGAACCTCACCTCCTCCTGCCAAAACTCGCACTTCTCCAGCTTCTCATATAGCTGGTGGGCAAGGAGGGTCTGTAATACAATCTCTAAATGCTGCTAGTGCTCCTCATAGGTCCTCGAATAAATTAGAATGTCTTCGATGAAGACCACAATAAACTGATCGAGATATGGATGGAAGACTTCATTCATCAACTGCTTGAAGACAGCAAGTGCATTGGTCAGTCCAAAGGACATGACCTGAAACTCAAAATGACCATAACGCGTTCTGAAAGTTGTCTTCGAGATGTCCTCCTCTCGGACCCAAATCTGATGATAACCGGAATGCAAGTTAATTTTTGAAAAGAACTGTGCACCTTGCAGCTGATCAAACAATTCATCTATCCTCGGGAGCGGGTACTTGTTCTTAATCGTGACCCGGTTGAGCTCGTGGTAATCTACGTAGAGCCTTAACGAGCCATCCTTCTTCCTAACGAAGATTACCGAAGCTCCTTATGGAGAACTACTCGGACGGATAAATCCCAACTCAAGCAACTTGTCTAACTATCGCTGCAGCTCATGCAACTCCATCGGTGCCAGACAGTATGGGGCCTTTAAGATAGACGTGGTACCGGGCACAAGATCGATCTGAAACTTAATATGTCAACGAGGCAGTAACCCCGAAATCTCCTAGAACACGTTGGAGAAATTATAGATAATCGGCAACTGATCAATACAGGCAGCAGCGGGCTCCTCAATGGCACAGGACATTAAGTAAGATAATGGCTCTCCTCGGGGCTCGGCAATAAACTGAAACTGCGGCAAGCCTGGTATGCAGAATGTGACTGTCCTCACAAAACAGTCCAAGATAGTGTGGTACTCGGCAAGCCAATCCATGCCCAAGATAACGTCGAAGTCTGACATCGGCAGCACGTACAAGTCGGCGAGTAAGAAAATCTCTCCCACTAACATGGGGTAAGACAAACAGAAACGGCCTAATAATATGGTCTTCTCCAAGGGCGTCGACACGGTCAATCCCTCACTAGTAGAATCTGTCAGCAATCTAGTTGATCGGTAATAATCCTCAGATATGAATGAGTGTGAAGCACTGGAATCAAATAGTACTTAGGCGATGCATGCAGAGACTGGAAGTATACCCTCAATGACTCCTCCAAAGGTCTGCGGGTCCTTCTGAGCCATGTAAAACCTAGCCTGAGCTGGCTGGGGAGGTGCTTGTCCTCTCTAAGGTCCCTGGTGCTGCTACTACCTCTACGGCAGCCTGTACTACTGTCTCTGCTGCTGATGCGGCCTTGGCGACTGAGGTGGTTGCGGTCACTGCTGATGGGGTCGCTGTTGCGCTAGAGGCTACTGTGTTCCTCCTGACTGCTGCAAATGAGGGTGGGGGCACTCATACACATGGTGCCCTGTCCCACCATATTCAAAACAAGTCCCTATAAATGGTTGTTGGGGTGGCATTAGAAGTGCCGCTGGTGCTGCTGGTGCTCTGACAGATGGGTGGCTCCTATACCTCTGTGGCCGTCGATGCTGCTGGGAGCTACTAGAGGGGGCCTGCCTCTTCGAGCCTCTCCTCTAATCTCGATCGCTCCGCTCGCCCACTCGTCCTCATAAATCTGAGCCCTTCGCATTACCGCCTGAAAAGTCAGGAGCTCGTGCCCAATAATACAGCCTTGAAGACCGTAACGTAAGGCGTTCTTGAAACAGCGGGCCTTCCGCCCCTTGTCATCGACCAAATATGGTGCAAACCTCGATAGCGCCATAAAACGAACTACATACTATGCCACAGACATGTCTCCCTTCACCAAGGTCTCGAACTCTATAGCTCTCTGACGATGAATGTGGTTAGAGAAGTACTGCTGCTCGAATCGATCAATAAAATCCTCCCATGTCCTGACATAATCAGGCCCTACAACACGGGTAATGAAGGTCCACCAGTGCTTAGCCTTACCCTGGAGAAGAAATACTGCTAACCGGACTCGTTGCTAGGTCGTACATGCCATAGTATCAAAAATATTCTCTACATCAGAGCGCCACCTCTCAGCTGCAGTTGGATCTGACATGCCCTGGAAACGTGGAGGGTCGAGCTATCTGAACTCTCGAAGAAGGGCGCTCACACGCTCCCTCTCTACCTGGGCTAGTGAAACAACTAGGTGCTTGCCCCATCCCTAAAGCACAGCCGTCACAGCCTGCAATATCTACTGTAACTGAGAGGTGTTCATAGGTACGATCGAATCTGCACCGGTCTCAGGTGGAGGAATGACATCCTCATGCTAGGGAGCGAGGATCTCAGGGGGTCGAACGGGAGCCGCAGGTAGTAAAGCGGGAGCCTTAGGTGGTGGAGCGAGGTTCGCTCAGGTCGCTCTCCTGTGCGGCATGTCCTATAGGAAGAATAAGGATGTTAATCGACCTTGAGAACCGCACGTTAGGGAACTCAATCGGAAGGTTATGCACTCGAAACCTAATCATCCTAAACTCATAGCAAACATGTGATGTTGTTCTCAGTTATTCTCAAGTTATGCTCTGATACCAACTTCTATCACACCCCCAACTCGGAGACTGAGTTCACAAATTCGCGATCACCGAATCCGGCGCCGACAGCCTCCATAGTACCCCATTCTCAGCTCCCGACACCCATACACCAGGTTCCGATCCTGGGATCCTACAAGGAGGATTTCAAACATGATTTGATTCAGTATAAGCATAACCATAAGCATAACCCACGAACAATAACCACAAGAACACCATCACAAAATCCACTATGATAAAAAACTTTGAGTACAATGCGTCTGAAGGGAAATATAAGATAATGCAATAATAGAAATTCCAAAAGCTCGATTACACACTCCAACTGTGACAAGCTACGACTGTGTCCTGGCGTTACCTGCACGCATCAATCATGCATAAGCTTATAGAAAGCTTAGAGGGTGGTGTAAGTGTGTGCACAATATGGGTGTGCTCAGAATATAAGGTCAGAGTAAGATGGAATCATACTGATGAGTACATGAATGCAATCAGCTATACCAAGGTTATGCGGTACAAGGTATGAATGTCATTGGCCATATCAAGATCATGTGATGCGAGATGTAACTCAAGCATGCCAATCCTCATCCAAATCCTCATACAGCTCATCAAATATCAGTACAGTTCTCATTCTAGATAATCACTGTGGTTTAGTACACTCCAAATGGCACTGCCCCTTTCCTAAACGCGCATTCCAAGTGAGTGTAAGAAACCTCACTATCCGCCTGGCCAATAGTCTGCCGATATATATCCGGCACGACAATAGCGGACCCATTCACTAGCTGGTCAAACTCAGCTTAATAATGCCCCCTACCCTCTGGCGAGTAAGGCTACACCCCTTTTCAACCGACCACGACACAGTGGGAGACGCGGCCTCCTAGTATTCACCCCTCATGCGCTCATATATTCACTCGGTCTTGACATCGGAGTCATCCTCTGGTACCATCAAGTTTGGGGATTTTCACCCAGGGACATCTATGGCGCCCCGATGCTTAGTAATAATATTTTTAGTGTCCAAACCTGCCATCCACGATGTACCTGTGGAGGTCATAGCCCTGATGTCGGTAGGGCATATAGAAATCAATCATACAATACGAAGTGTATGAATCACACTACCAGTCATGCAACAATCTTGCGTGTACCACGCGCTCATGAAGGGCAACTCCACCTATCAGGGAGCCCGTAAATAATCTGCCCGAAGGCATATGCTATGATCTGTCATTCCTCATATCAAGCATACATATGATGCATATGGGCATGAATCATGGAATTATACTAAGCATACTATGTGGTGATGGATCTTGTTCATAACGAAGAGGGACTTAGACGGCCTACACACTACAATTATGGGCCTATCAATGGGCCCTAGGGAGAGTTACAATGCAGACATTCAACCATCATTGTTCTTATAATGTGGACATCAAACCATCATTGCCCCTAGGGCATGGCCCACCATAAACATCATTACACAACCCATGGTGAAATCACACGTTGCAATGGGTCTATCAATGTACATCCCATTGGGCCTCAACCCATGGGCCTCAAATACATCAAATGGGCCGCATCACGTGAGCCTCATATATATATTAAGGTGGGCCTCAACAATGGGCCACAAATACATCAAGATGGGCCTAATCACATGAGCCTCATAAATTTCCAAAAATGAGTCATATTGAAGGATTATTTGGACCATACCCCAAGTGACAATGGAGATAATAATTTTCACTATTAAAACAATTCACAAGGCCCACTATAAAGTTTATTTTCCAACCAATATAATCATAAGGTACTAAAGACCTGGATTAAGAGAGGAACAATTCCCCATTGATCCAGAACTTCTGTGACCCAAATGGGTTTAAATGATAGACGTTCAATCCTCCACTATTTCTGTGGTGTGGTCCACGTGATCAAAGGGCTGGTCACATCACGATGTGACCCACCATGATGTATTTGAAATCTAATCTATTCATAAGTTAACATAGTGATAGATGAAGTGAAAAAAAATATAAGCTTAATTGGAAACTAATGTGGCCCTTAGAAGTTTGAACGGTGGACGTCACTGTCCACATTTTTCAGTGGTGCGGGGGTCCACTTCAACTATGGATCTGACTCATTCTTTAGCTCATGCCATAAAATGAGCTTTCTGGTTGGATGGCTTGGATGCAACACATGCATCATGTTAGGTCCCATAGATGGAGGGCGTAAATAAAGTAGATGGGACAACAGAACTTGGTGGGGCCACTACAGCAGCTGCATAGCAGCTGGAGTGAGGTACACCAGTCATCCCACTCCCATGGGCGATGTGGGTACAACACTTACATCAGTAGATCCCATGCAGGGCCCACCATAATGTTTATCTGCCATCCAAACCATTGATAAGGTCACACAGACCCTGGATGAAGAGGGAAACAAATTTCATAATGATCCAAACTTCTGGGACACCCAAAAAGGGTTTCAATGACAGACACTCAATCACCACTGTTTCCTGCCGTGTGGGCCACTTGAGTTATGTATACAGCTGATTTTTAAGGGTGCCCCATATGTAAAGGGGACCCATCAAATGCATGGTGTTGATGTTCAACACACAACATGGTGGGGCCCACGGCTAGGACCCACGGTCCCTGCCCAGCCCGTTTGGAAACATCAATTAGGTCCCCTCACCTGTGGAAATAGGCACTAAAAAAATCCTCACTCCTATTATTTTTTTAGAAAATCAAATCTATGGGATTTTCCCATGTGGGGCCCGCATCGGGAGGATCCTCTCCACCCATTGGATGTCATGGCTCGATACCACCTAAAAGAGTCTAATATCCAGTATGTTTTGGCGAGTAGAACATCAAGGTAGGTTTTCAACAGTAACAATACTATTTTCTATAGTATGGCCCGCCAGATAGTCGGATTGGCTTCATTTTTTGACTCAACGCCTAAAATGAGCTGAGGAATAAAATGAATGGTTTAGATTAAATACATACATCAAGGTGGGGCCTACAAGAGCGGTCCAACCCAAGGCTTGAACCAAGCTGATATTTTTGTCTTCATCTCACATCCAGTGTCCCTGGACGCTGGACAGTTTGGGGCGCAATGCATACTTAAGGTTGGCCCTGCTCAGGTGGGCCACCCCATGGCTAGATGGTGTGGATAAGACATATATCATGTGCGGTACATCCAAGTGGGCCACGTAGCCACATCATCAAAAAAAAGAAAAACAAGGAAAGAGAGAGAGAGAGAGAGAGAGAGAGAGAGACAAGAGTGACGGTGATGGAGGGGCCCCGCCACTATGGGCCCCTCATGATTACAACACATACATCAAGTGGGTCCCACAACAAGTAGACCCTTAAAAATTAAAATTAACTATGGATCCACCTATTGCACACCTCCTTAAACCCTTGGACTCCTATACTCTTTGCCTTCACTTTTGATGGAGGTTGATAGTGATTGGGAGGTTGAGATGGAAGATGAGAAGGTAGGAAAGTGGGCCACACTTGTTATTGCTATTGGAAGGGTTGGACGTTGGAACCTTGTTGCCTGGGGAGTGAAGAGAAGGAATGAGAGAGAGAGAGGGAAGTGATGGGTGAAAAGGGATGGGGTGATGTGTGATGGGTGATGGGTGGAGTGATGGGGTTATAAAAAAGGGATGGGTGGAGAGAGAGAGAGAGAGAGAGAGAGAGAGAGAGTTGACTTTGGGAATGGGAAGGGATGGGTTGATGTACTTGGGGTATGGCTTGTACTTGACATTGATTGATTGATTGATGGGATAGGTTGTACAGATTTTCTCAAAATTCGCAACGAGCGACCTTTCTTCGAAATGAACGCTGGCCCACATCTTCTGGCTTGGGCATCGGTTCAGTGCGCGAGTCATAGCATTGGAACCGCGGCGATGGCGCAGTCGCTATGATATAAGTTCTGGTTCAAGCCGACTTTGGTATGCGGGACTCGACTTAGGATCGTGTGCAAATGTCGGATACGGATCAAGAATTGTCAGAACTCGACCGGATGGACCGTGGAAGCCAACGGAATGGTACGGACTAGGACACAGGCCTTACACAACCTTAGCCCAAAGTCTAGTAGCTGATGATAGATCAATTAAAATCAATGGGGCTCAAGCGTTTGGGTTAACCCACTAGATAATGATGAGAATGAGCCTAACAAGACCTAAGGGAATGGCGCTTATAGGGCCAATCGTATAATGGGCCCACGGCCTCATACAAGGGCCTAATATAATCATCATGGGCCTCGCTTATGGGGCATATACGCATCACATTGGGCCCCACATATGGGCTAATATATATAACATAGGGCCGTATCAAATGAGTTGAATCAAATGGATCGAAACAAATGGGTCAAATCAAATGGGCTGAATCAAATGGGCCGATTCAAATGAGCCAAATCAATGGGCTAAGTCGAATGGGCCGATTCCAATACACCATTCATCCATTGTTAGAGATCATTTTAGAGTATCATAAAAAAAATGAATCAAATCCAAATGATCATCTGGACCTTACCACAAATGGCAGTGGTGATAATGATTTTCACAGTTATATTTCCAGTGGGCCCCACCATAGGGTTTATTTCCCATCCAGTCTGTACATAAGGTCACAAAGACCTAGATTTATAGGAAAAACAAATATCATGTTAGTCCAAAACTCTGTAACCCAAGGGGGTTGCCATGGTGGACGTTCAAACCCACCATTCTCTGCAGTGTGGTCCACCTGATAACTGGATCATCTTATTTTTAGTCTCAAGCCTTAAGGCAAGTTAGCCAAAAGGATGGACGGTTCAGATGTAACACATACATCAATGGGGTTCACATACGTGGCCCATCACGTCAGATGGATGGACGGTTAGATAAAACACATACCGCATGTGGGGTCCACCTTAATAGGTGACGTCAAGACAACAGCTATATGGCTGTTGCATGGTAGGCCAGCCATCTGCTACCACCAGAAGGTAGAGCTGGATGGTGAGTCTGGGACCCACACATTATGGTGGGATCCACCTAAACTTGCTGACGTCTTCATACCATCTTAATAGCTGGTGTGAGATGCACCAGCCTATCCATCACCAAAATCTGGTGGGTCCCCACGTGGGACCAACCTCATTATATATATATATATATATTACATGTATCATATACATTACAAAATGCACGGCTCAGTGTCCAGGGAGTATGGACGCCCAGAACAGACGGTGAGGATTCAAGATCGATACACTGCCGCTAGGGCCACACGTGATGAATGGTGTGGATATAAAACATATCCCATGATCTAGGCCCACCGAACTTGCTGTCGTTGCTGCAACAGCAGCTGCAGTTACTGGTCCAGCGATTGAACGGCTTGGATGTAACACATACTTCATGTGATCCATGTCCAATTGGATCAGCGGATGGACGATGTGGATAGGGTCCACACAGTAGCTAGGCCCCGCATGCTACTGACATCATGGGCATGGGACCCACAAAGTTTAGTGGCGCCAAACACCAGCTATAACACTAGTGTGAGGTAGCCGGTATCCAGACCATCCATTTTCAACAGATAGGTGGGTCCCACGTAGGGTGGATGGCATGGATAAAGTATTTACTTCATGGTTGGCCACACACACACACCATCATCCAAACAAGAGAGGGAGAGAGCGATGGTGAGATGGAGGGACCCCGCCACTATGGGCCCCTCTCTTATACAATGCATACATCAAGTGGGTCCCACAATAAGCGGGCCCTTAGAAATCAAAAATAATGGTGGATCACCCACGTTAATCCTTCTTCTTTAGCTCCTTGGACTCTTAGGCTCATTTTCTTCAATCTTAATGGAAGTTGATGATGAATGAATGGTTGAGATGGGAGATGAGAGGGTAGGAAAATGGGCCACACTTGGATTTGGGAGAGAGCTGAAAAGGCCTAGCTATATGTCCTAGAGGGGGGGTGAATAGGACAATGCCAAATAAAACTTATAACAGCGGAATTAAAAAGAATATGATAGCCAAAATAAATTACAATGCAAGAAAGTAAAATAACCTCAAAATTCAGATATTGAGAGGTTGATACAAATGTTGTTCTAAGGACAACCTTACACCAAAAACCAGAGTTTATGGTATGACAACCTTATTTCTAGAAAGATCTTTGTATCAAATCTCAAACCAAAGAGGAATACAGAAATAAATACAAACTGAATTGAAATAAATTGTAATCACAAATGTATTGTTCTAGGGACAGCCATACACCATAAAAATGACAGGGCAACCTTGCTGGAACAACTTTTAAAGGAAATTGAATATCAAGTTGATAAAGGAATAGCAGAAAATAAATTCTAAACTATTACAAAATTTTCACAATGCTTGAATTAAATGATTACAACATTCACCACCATACATACATCCCACAAAAGAATAATTAAAGATCAGAAGTATAAATCATTCAACCACAACACAAGGGATTATAGTGGTTCGCCTGTGTGTTCACCAATTATTAAATAACAACCACACAGAATGCTACTCCACTCCTAATATCCTCACACAGGGATATTAGCGTTCACTAACAAAATAGGTTTTCCCAGGTTCACCCAAAACCTTTACAATTGTGTCTTTTTTCGTGGGCTTACACAATTAAAAACCCCACTTCGAGTTTTCCTGGCTCTCCTTAGATAACCAATACAACAAGATTTTTCCGCAAATCTTGAAAGAAACCACAACAGAAAGAAATTTACAATTAAATGTAAATTACCTGATTATCTCCTTCGTTGTAGCAGCCTGGTAGAACCAAATCAGAGTAGATGATTGAATGTCCAAGTTCAATGTCCAGTACTCAATTACAATGGTTCTAATTCTAATAGATTTTAAATTAAACCAAATAGGGCTTGCCTTAATTGATTTTGATTCCAAAGAAAGGGAATAACAATTCCTCTTATCAAATTAGATTGGAATAGCAGAAACAAAATCAATTAAATAAAGCTAAGGAAAGAGAATATTAAATAAGCACACTTAGCTTAGATGGAGCACAGAATTATCTCTCAGAAGTTCGACGAAGATTGGCTTGAATGGATTAATTAATTCGATGATTTCTTCTGAGATTCGTGCCCTATTTATAGGTGAGCAGATCGCGTCTTCGACTGGTCTAGGGAGCTCTTCGACTAGTCGAAGCAATAACAGATATTTGAAAAATCAGGCGCGATAAGCTTTGACCGTTCTACGACTGGTCGAAGGTCTCCTTCGACTGGTCGTAGGTCACCTTCGACTGGTCGAAGGTCTCCTTCGACTAGTCGAAGAACCTGAAAAACATCGCTGGATTTTGAGTCGAAGATTTTCGACTGGTCGAAGATGCAGTCGACACTGTTCCTTCGACTGGTCGAACAGATTCCTGGACTAGTCGAAGCCTAACAGATTTTATCCGAAATTTGTAACAAACTCACGACTGATCGAGGAATTTCTTAGACTGGTCGAAGCAACTCTAGGACTAGTCGAAGAAGGCCTAGGACTAGTCGAAGAACAGACCAAACTTATGTAAAATAAACATTCGATTTATGTATCCAAAATGACCTACTTCTAAGGTCAACCTATGGTCAGTCAAACCTCAACCATGAAGTAAGGACATTGAAACATTAGGAACTAGTGACCTTGAAGTATGAGCCTTGAAGTCTTGATGTAGTTCAATCTTGAAATCTTGATGTAGCTCAATCTTGAAAGTGTCTTGAGTTCTTTACAAACTGCCTTGTACTCTTCTTGAAGTCTTGCAGCTTGAGTCTTGTCTTGTGAGCAGTTCTTGCATTCAAGATTGATCCTTGTACTTGTGAGCTTAGCTTGTTTATGAATGTTGATCCTTGAGAGAGCTTCACTTATGCAAGTTATATATAACAGTGATTTTGGCACCACAAATTTGACAACAGACAGGGATATAAACTATAGCACTTACAATCTCCCCCTTTGTCAAATTAGTGACAAAACACATAACCAAGATAAACATAAAGTAAAACAACTGGTTAAAGAGTTATGAACCAGGTCATATCAACTGGCTTACCTGCAAATCAATATTCACATTCAACCAGTTTCATTCAACTAGTTCAAACATACTCCCCCTGAGTAACATAACCAATGCTACTCCTCTCACAATCACATCGTTAAGAACAAACCATTCTCCCCCTTTTTGTCACAATATGACAAAGGAGAACTAAATAAAGGGATATATGAGAGTAAACATGAGGAGTTATGAGAGTATAGTAAAACAGAGATAGAGATACTCAGCATAGCTTCACATAGAATAAATATCCAGCATAAAACATAGATAGTATCCAACTCAAAATCAGTCAACCAAGTGCTAAGTTATAAAGTTATTATAGACCAGAAGTCTCATAAAAACTAGTCAGAACCAGAACCAGATGACGGAGCAAGAATAGAGGGATCAAGTTGGTGCATGCCTTTGTTCAATCGCCTAAGATATTTGCGCATGTACTTGAATTGTAAATCATGAGCAACAGACATGTTTTCCAACTTTACATTTATATTCTCAACTTTATCCTCTAATGCACTCAGACGTGCATCAACATCAGATGGTTCAAAATCTGGATCATTTGTTGAGTCAGAATCCAGTTCCTCAAAAATGTCATCCATATTAATGTCATCACCAGCTTCTTCATGACCACCACCACCACCACCACCTTGTTCAGGAAGTAGATCCAGCTTCATCTTATTAATATTAGTATTGTTGAAAATCAGATGATGGATTGGTGCCTCATCAACCGGCATATCGACTAACATATGTGTAGCCAATACAGTCATTAAATAGGCAAAAGGAATGTCACTATGACCAGGATGGAGTCTAAACTGAAGAATGAAATGACAGATTAAGGATGGTAAACAAATCTGAGTACCATTGGAAATAGCATGGATAACACGAACCATAAACGAAGTCAAGTCAGATTTATTACCCGAACGAGGATACAGATTAGACACAAAGATTTTATGGAGAATTCTGTATTTGGGTAACAAATACTTTGCAGGAAGCGCATTCCCTTTTTGAGTCCAATGAACATCCATGTTGCACAAGTCTCTAGTGAGCATGCGTTTTTCAGACATTGAGGGTTTTATCAGTTAAGTTATGGATAGAAATACCCTCATCATTCACAGGAATGTCCATAAGGGCTGAAATTAAATGACGATTAATGTTAAAAGGCCCTTCTCTAGTAGATATTTTAAAAGTTAAATTATCCAGTGAGAAAGCACTAATACATGTAAACATGGATTGGACAATGAACCGGTACGCAGGCCCACCCCAATGTAATAAGTTAACCCAACCTACAGCTTCAAGCATAGGAAGGATGTCAAAAGGTGCAATATGATTAACATCAACAGGATGTTCAACAATAACATTACGTAATCTAATGTCCCTAACATATGATGGATCATCATTGGGAATAAGAAGATGACGTTTAGAGATAGCGATCGATCTGGAGGAAGAAGAAGGACCACGGGAAGTAGTTTTTTTACCTCTAGAAGCCATTTGCAACAAGGATATCAAGGAAATAAGAAGTTGCAAAGGATTGAGAAGTGGGTTTATTCAAAACAGATTTCTCAAAATTCAAACCCCAAATCTCAATGAAATCCAAAATACAAAGCTTAAAGCTTGAAAAGAAAACAATCTAGACACAAATCTGCAAGAAAAACGAGATTTGGAACACTAATCTTAAAGAACATGAAAGATGGGTTCGACAAGTCGAAGCACGGCTCCTTTGAGAAGAAAACCGAAATGAGGAAGAAAGTAAAAATCTCCAATTTTAAGTGATTCCCGAGTTCTACGACTGGTCGTGGGTATCTACGACCAGTCGTAGGTCGACAGGTCGAGTATACTCACGACAGGTCGAAGAATGCCCAAAAATTCATATTTCTTGCAAATTATACAAAAATTAAATTCAATCTAGCAAATATATACACTATAATACAAGTAGGCATAAATAATCAATTTAAAATGCACATGCCAAGATCAAATTTCATCTTTTTAAACCTGCTTTTATCGAGAGGTTTTGTGAAAATGTCGGCTTGTTGATCTTCGGTACGAATATATTCTAGAGATATAACTTTTTCTTCTACTAATTCCCTTATATAATGAAATCTAATGTCAATGTGCTTAGTACAAGAATGTTGAATATGATTTTTTGAAATATTTATCGCACTGGAATTATCACAATGTAATAACATAGAATCCTGTTTAATTCCATAATCACTTAGCATTCGTTGCATCCAAACAAGCTGTGTACATGCATTACTAGCTGCGATATACTCAGCTTCAGCTGTTATAGAATTTTGTTTCTTACTAAACCAGGAAACTAGACAAAATCAAATGTAAAAACAACCACCACCGGTTGATTTTCTATCATCTAGATTACCAACCCAGTCAGCATCCAAGTACCCAGCTCATGAGGATACCAGAGATCGAATTTATAGTACTTGCGACATATCTAATAATTCGCTGGACAGCAATCAAGTGAGATTCTTTTGGATCAGATTGATATCTTGCGCAAATACCAACACTTAGAGAAATATCAGGTCTACTAGCAGTTAAATATAACAAACTACCAATCATACTCCGATAAAGTTTTGAGTCAACATTTTTACCATTAGAGTCTTTTGAGAGTTTCAGGGTAGTACTCATAGGAGTATCGAAATTCTTGCCATTCTCAAATCCAAATCTCTTGATTAGATTCAAAGCATACTTAGATTGAGAAATGAATATTCCTTAAGTTGTTGCTTTACTTGCAATCCAAGGAAATAAGTCAATTCCCCAACCATGCTCATTTCAAACTGTGATTTCATCAAATCTGCAAACTCAGTAGTCAAGTCAATACAAGTTGATCCATAAATGATATCATCAACATAAATCTGCACCATTAAGATATGATCATTATGTTTTTTAACAAACAGAGTTTTATCAACAGATCCCATTTGAAAATTATGACTTAAAAGAAATTTTGTTAGTTTCTCATACCATGCCCTAGGTGCTTGTTTTAATCCATAAAGTGCCTTTTAAGCCGATATACATAATCAGTATTTTTGGAATCTTCAAAACCCATTGGCTGTTCAACATAGACTTCTTCATGTAAATCGCCATTTAGAAAAGCACTTTTCACATCCATCTGATAGATCTTTATCTTTCTAAAACATGCAATGGATATAAATAGTCTAATAGATTCAAGACGTGCTACTGGTGCAAAAGTTTCATCGAAATCAATCCCTTCAATTTGAGTATAACCTTGTACCACTAGTCTAGCCTTGTTTCTAATTATATTTCCACACTCGTTACACTTATTTTTAAAAATCCATTTTGTTCCAATGATGTGTTTATCTTTAGGTCTTGGTACGAGATACCAAACATCATTTCTTAGGAATTAGTTGAGTTCTTCTTGCATCGCAACAATCCAGTTCTCATCAGCAAGAGCTTCTTTTACGTTAGATGGTTCTATTTGGGATGTAAAACTTACATAATTACATATATCCTCAAGTTGTCTACGGTTGCAAACACCGGTGAGAGGGTTTTCAAGAATTTGTGTGGTTGGATGATCTTTAACAGTCCTCAACTCAGAATCAGTCTGATTCGATGAAGTATCGGGTTTATCAATGATTAGTACTTCATCATTATCTGAATTAGAAATTGCGTGTTTAAGTGATCATCAATGACAACATTAATGGATTCTTGAATCACACCATCCTTTTGTTCGAACCCTATAAGCTCGATTGTTTAAGGAATATCCTAGAAAAATACCTTCATCACTCTTCGTATCGAATTTTTCCAAATTTTCACGATCACGTAAAATATAGCACTTGCTACCAAAAACTCGAAAGTATTTAACAGTAGGCTTTTTATTGAACCACAATTCGTAAGCCGTTTTATTATTATCTTTGCTAGTGTAGACTCGGTTAATAATATAGCAAGTTGTGTTGACTGCTTCAGCCCAAAGATTTTTAGAGAGCTTCATGCTATTCAACATGACATTAGCCATTTCTTGAAGCACCCTATTCTTTCTTTCTACAATTCCATTTTGTTGTGGAGTTTTGGGAGCAGAGAATTCATGTAATATTCCTTGGTCGGTACAGAACTTCTCAAAATTGCTATTCTCAAATTCAGATCCATGATCACTACGAATTTTACTGATTTGAGAAGATTTTTCAGTTTGAATCCTTTTGAAAACTTTTCTTACTTCTTCAAGGGTTTCAGATTTATCCCTTAAGAAGACTACCCAAGTGAATCTGGTAAAGTCATCAACTATTACCAGGATATACTTTTTCCCACCATGACTTTCTGTTCTGGTAGGTCCTATCAGATCCATGTGGAGAAGTTCGAGTGGTCTTGATGTGGTATTTGAATTCACCTTTCTTGTGTAAGTTCTTTGTTTGTTTGCCTATCTGGCACTCACCACATATTTTATCTAATTTCTGAAGTTTGGGTAAACCTCTTATAAGTTCTCGTTTGCTCAATCTATATAAATTTCGATAATGTACATGTCCAAGACGTTTGTGCCATAAATCAGTCTCGTCTGTATGGACCATGTAACATGTTTGATTAGATGAGCTGGATTCGCTAATAATATAGCAATTTTCAGACGTTCTACGTCCAGTTAATATTACAGAACCCTTATTGTTTAGTATCTCATAGCTTTGATTAGAAAACCGAACATTATGGTTATTATCACATATTTGAGATATACTAAGCAAGTTATGTTTTAAGCCTTCAACATATAAAACATTTTTAAACACAGGAAGATTAAAAAGTTGAACCGTACCTTGGCCTATAATCTTGCAGTTGCTACCATCACCAAATGTGACTGAACCATCAGTCATATCTTTCAAATCCGTGAATAAAGCTTTGTCACCTGTCATATGCCTGGAGCATCCACTGTCTAGGTACCACTTTGAATGACTTGTTGCTTTGAAAGCAGTGTGAGCAACCAAGCAGGTAACTTTAGGAACCCATTTCATAACTGTTTTGGGTTTAGGAACATAGTTGGTCTTCTTTTGTGTATATTTGTAGGAATGACCTATAGAGTTAGATTTTAAGAGCTCCTTGAGTAAATCAACTATCTTTTCAGCTAGTGGATTTCGTTTCTGATTAAAGTTGACATGGCTGCTTCTAGGTTTTTGAAAAGTTTTTGAATTTCTAGAAAAATCTTGATAAGTACTTTTCCCTTTTGAGTTTGAGGACTCTCCTTTAACAAACATAGGAGGAGTATACTTTTGTTTAGGAGGTAGATTTTTATCATAGCCCAACCCGGATCGATCGCCACATTTTCTTGATCCGGATAAAAGTTTCTCTAACTTTGGATCACCTTGGGCATATTTCCATGTGTCCTTTAGACTCAGAAGAGAAGATACTTCAGTTTTAAGTTTCTCAATTTCAGATTTTAAATCAATAATTAGGGAGTTTTTGAATTCCAAATCGCATTTTGATTTTTCAAAACAATCTGAAATTTGTGATTTTTCTAAGACAAGTGATTCAAAACATTTTTTGAGTTTAGAAAACTTTTCTTTTTGAAGTTTAAGTTTGACAGCAATTTTACAACTTTCCTTATATAGGACATTGTAAGCGTCTTGAAGATCATCTTCATTTCACATTCACTACTCAGATTTTCTTCACTTGTTGAGTCATTATCTGAAAATGTGAATTTGGCTAGAGTCATAAGAGCTTTAACCTCATTGCCCGACTCAGTTTCAGAATCTTCTGATTCAGAAGAACCTTCAGAATCAGATGATTCATCCCATGTAGCCAACATACCCTTCTTCTTGGGTTTGTCCCTTTTAGGACATCTATTTGCTAAGTGCCCATATTCTTAACAGTTGTAACATTGACTATCTTTCAAAGATTTTTGAGATTTGGGTTTAAACTTCTTTTTATCATTTGATTTTTAAAAATCAACCCTTTTCTTACTTTTGAAAATCTTGTAAAATTTCTTAGCTAAAAGAGCCATATCATCTTCTAAATTACTTTTAGAAGATTTTAGTGCGATAGATTTACCTTTAGGAGCTTTAAAGTTTAACTCGTAGGTTTGTAGAGAACCAACTAGTTCTTCTACCCTCATATTATCCGTATCACGAAGTTCCTGGATCGCGGTTACTTTAGAATTGAACCGTTCAGGAAGTGAGCGTAATATTTTTGCACACACTTTACTTTCTGGGATTTTATCGCCAAGACCCCACATTGAGTTTACAATGTCATTCAATCTAGTGTAAAAGTCCATAAACATTTCATTTTCCTCCATATGAATTTCTTCAAATCTGGTTGTGAGGAGTTGGACTTTAGATTTTTTGACAATTGTAGTACCCTCGTGTGTCATTTCTAATATATCCCAAGCTTGCTTTGCAGTATCACAGGAAATGATTCTTTTGAACTCATCCGGTGATAGTGCGCAAGTAATTGCATTTAGTGCTTTAGCATTTGCACTACTCTCACTTTTCTGAAGAGTGGTCCATTGGTAATATGGTGTGACTTTCATAGATTTTGAACCATCAACCCCAGTAACTTCCATGATAGGAGGATTCCATTTAGTCACTGTGGCTTGCCACACATTTTCATCCATTGATTTGAGGAAGATCCTCATTCTGGCTTTCCAATAGGCATAGTTGGAGCCATCAAAGGGTGGAGGCCTTGTGACTGAAAGGCTATCAAAATTTGACATCTTAAATAGCTTAAATCGTTAGCTCAAGAATTAAATCCAAGAATTAAAAAAGAGCTATTAGGCTCTAATACCACTTGAAAAGGCCTAGCTATATGTCCTAGAGGGGGGGTGAATAGGACAATGCCAAATAAAACTTATAACAGTGGAATTAAAAAGAATATGATAGCCAAAATAAATCACAATGCAAGAAAGTAAAATAACCTCAAAATTCAGATCTTGAGAGGTTGATACAAATGTTGTTCTAAGGATAACCTTACACCAAAAACCAGAGTTTATGGTAGGACAACCTTATTTCTAGAAAGATCTTTGTATCAAATCTCAAACCGAAGAGGAATACAGAAATAAATACAAACTGAATTGAAATAAATTGTAATTACAAATGTATTGTTCTAGGGACAGCCATACACCATAAAAATGGCAGGGCAACCTTGCTAGAACAACTTTTAAATGAAATTGAAAATCAAGCTGATAAAGGAATAGCTAAAAATAAATTCTAAACTATTACAAAATTCTCACAATGCTTGAATTAAATGATTACAACATTCACCACCATACATACATCCCACAAAAGAATAATTAAAGATCAAGTATAAATCATTCAACCACAACACAAGGGATTATAGTGGTTCGCCGTGTGTTCACCAACTGTTAAACAACAGCCACACAAAATGCTACTCCACTCCTAATATCCTCACACAGGGGATATTAGCATTCACTAACAAAATAGGTTTTCCCAGGTTCACCCAAAACCTTTAAAATTGTGTCTTTGTCTGTGGGCTTACACAAGTACAAAACCACACTTCGAGTTTTCCTGGCTCTCCTCGGATAACCAATACAACAAGATTTTTCCGGCAAATCTTGAAAGAAACTAAAACAAAAGGAATTTACAATTAAATGTAAAATACCCGATTATCTCCTTCGTTGTAGCAGCCGGTAGAACCAAATCCGAGTAGATGATTGAATGTCCAAGTTCAATGTCCAAGACTCAATTACAATGGTTCTAATTCTAATAGATTTTAAATTAAACCAAATAGGGCTTGCATTAATTGATTTTGATTCCAAAGAAAGGGAATAACAATTCCTCTTATCAAATTAGATTGGAATAGCGAAAAACAAAATCAATTAAATAAAGCTAAGGAAAGAGAATATTAAATAAGCACACTTAGCTTAGATTGAGCACAGAATTATCTCTCAGAAGTTCGACGAAGATTGGCTTGAATGGATTAATTAATTCGATGATTTCTTCGGAGATTCGTGCCATTTATAGGTGAGACGATCGTGTCTTCGACTGGTCTTAGGAGATCTTCGACTAGTCGAAGCAATAACGATATTTGAAAAATCAGGCGTGATAAGCTTTGGCCGTTCTACGATCGTCGAAGGTCTCTTCGATCGTCGTATGTCACCTTCGACTAGTCGAAGGTCTCCTTCGACCGTCGAAGAACTTGAAAAACATCGCTGGATTTTGAGTCGAAGATTTTCTCGACGGTCGAAGATGCGATCGACACGATTCCTTCGATCGGTCGAGCAGTTCTGGACTAGTCGAAGCCTAATGATTTTATCCGAAATTTGTAACAAACTCACATGATCGAGGAATTTCTTAAACTGGTCGAAGCAAATCTAGGACTAGTCGAAGAAGGCCTACAACTAGTCGAAGAACAGACTAAACTTATGTAAAATAAACATTCGATTTATGTATCTAAAATGACCTACTTCTAAGGTCAACCTATGGTCACAAACCTCAACCATGAAGTAAGGACATTGAAACATTAAGAACTAGTGACCTTGAAGTATGAGCCTTGAAGTCTTGATGTAGTTCAATCTTGAAATCTTGATGTAGCTCAATCTTGAAAGTGTCTTGAGTTCTTTACAAACCGCCTTGTACTCTTCTTGAAGTCTTACAGCTTGAGTCTTGTCTTGTGAGCAGTTCTTGCATTCAAGATTGATCTTGTACTTGTGAGCTTTGCTTGTGAGCTTAGCTTGTTTATGAATGTTGATCCTTGAGAGAGCTTCACTTATGCAAGTTGGTTGAGATGGGAGATGAGAGGGTAGGAAAATGGGCCACACTTGGATTTGGGAGAGAGCTTAGACGTTGGGTGTTTGCTCTTGGAATTGGAGAGTGAAGATAGAAATGAGAGAGAGAGAGATGATGGATGAAAAGAAGCATGGGTTGGGTTGAAATTTATGTAAAGGTGGAATGGGTGGGGAGAGAGAGAGTTGACTTGGGAAAAAAGAGGTAATGGTTACTTGTACTTATGATAGGGTAAGGTGGTATTGGGTATAGAGGGTGTACTTAACTTAATTGATGGGACATGTTGTAGAGATTCTCTCAAAATTCATAACGCGTAGCGTTTCTTCGAAATAAAAGTGGGCCCACATCTCCTGGCCTGAGTATCGCATTGGCGTGTGAGACGCGACATTGGAACCACGGCGACGGCGCAGTCACTAGGGTACAAGTTTCAGGTCGAGCCGACTTCGGTATGAAGGACTCGGCTTAGGATCATGCGCAAACGTTGGATACAGGTCGAGGGTTGTTGGAATTCGACCGAGAGGACCGCGAAAGCCCAAGGAACAGTACAGAATATGATACGGGCCTTACACATCAAGTGGGCCACATCAATGGGCCGGACCAATGGGTCTCATATAAATCATCATGGGCTGCATCAATGGGCCACACCAATGGGCCTCATATACATCAAGTGGGCCGCACCACATGGGCCGCGCCAATAGGCCTCATATACATCAAGATGGGCTGCATCACATGGGTCGCACCACTAGGCCTCATATACATCAAGATGGGCCGCATCAATGGGCGTCAAATACATCAAGTGGGCCGCATCACATGGGCTGCACCAATGGGTCTAAAATACATTAAGTGGGTCGCATCACATGGGTAGCACCAAAGGGCCTCATATACATCAAGATGGGCCACACCAACTACACTATTCATCTATTTTAGAGATCTTTTAGAGCATTACCCAAAAATGAATCACATCGGAAGATCATCTAGACTATACCACAAATAACAATGGAGATAATGATTTTCACCCTTAAAATTACCAGGGCCCACCATAACGTTTATTTTCCATCTAATATGTTCATACGGTCAGAAAGACCTAAATTAAGTGGAAAGACAAATTTCATACTGATCCAAAACTTCTGGGATACCAAAAGGGTTTTAATGGTAGCCATTCAATTCTCCACTATTTTCTGTAGTGTGGTCCACCTGATACATGGATCTGCCTCATTTTTAGTCTCAAGCCTAAAGACGATCTCACCATTTGGATGGACAGTTTGGATGTAACACATACATCAAGGTGCGCTCCATGCAACACCGTCCAGTGATGGACGGTACGGATACAGAATTTACACATCAAGGTCGGTCCCATCCCACATGTGTAGAACGTGTGGGGTGGGCCCCACACTACTGCCAAATGGACAACAATTGGGATATAACTCATACCACATGATGGGGTCCACAAGACTTGTTGACGGCAATACAGTAGCTATATAGTTGTTGTAAGTACACCGACCAATCTGCTACCTACAAAGGTGGGTCCCACGTGGGGCCCACCATAATATATTATATATATTTATATTGTAATATATATATATATATATATATTATTTTTTTGTTTTGAAGATCTCCAGCGTCCAGAAGGTTGGACATCCGTCCAATAGACGGTCTAGATTTAACACATCCTCACGGCCAGACCCACAGAACCTTGCTGGTGGGGCCTACGCAGAGTGTTGGATGGTATGGATCAGACCCACAGCTTGCGAACATCAATGTAATGGGCCCCACCATCCCAGCTCTATTGGATGGACAACTTGAATATATAACATATATCTGGTGGGCCCCACCCTCACATGTGCCACACGTGTGAGGTGGGTCCCACACCCTCAAAATGAATGGTCTGGGAAGATGTTCAGATACATCATGGTGGGCTGCCACCTGGATAGCGTAGATGGGACACTTACACCGGGTGGGACCCACGTCCATGTGCTGGACGGAGTGGATACACCACATCAGATGGGTCCCAAGTGCTGGAGGCAGCACATCATTAAGTGGGCCCCACATCCCATGCATGGATGGGGTGGATATTAACATATACATTAGGGTGGGTCCACGTGTACGTGGACCACCCGGTTTGGAATCAAACTGATATTTGTGTTTTTACTTCATCCATGGTAACGGGAAGGGGCCCAACCGATAGACAGTCTAGATCAAGTGGGTCACAATCCATCACAAAAGAGAGAGAAAGAGAGATAGAGAGAGATCGGCATATTGGAGGGACCCCACCACTATGGGCCCCTCTTTGTTACAACTCAAACATAAAGATGAGTCCCATCACAAGTAGGCCTTACATTAAAAAAAATCAAGATCCTACGCTACGATCACCCACTGATTGGCCTTCTTCTTGATCCCTTGGCTTCCTTAGCTCCTATGCTCAACCTTTGATGGTGGATGATGAAGTTTAGATAGTGGAGATGAGAGTTTTTGGGATAGGGAAGTGGGCCACACCTAGCTTCTCCTTGGGAGCCTTGGACGATTGGTCTCTTGGTAGCTTGGGAGTGAAGAGAGAAAATGAGAGAGAGAGAGAGAGAGAAGTGAAGGGATGAAAAGGTGGAGTGATGGGTGATGGGTGTAAGGAAGGGAAGGGTGGAGAGAGAGAGAGAGAGAGAGTTGACTTTGGGAATGGGAGAGGGATGGGTAGGGTATGGGTTGCTTGTACTTATAATAGGATCTGTACTCAATTGATTGATGTGATGGGTTGTAGAGATTCTTTTAGGATTTGCAACGCGCGACGTTTTCCTCGAAATAAACGTGGGCCCACAACTCCTGGCCTAGGTATCGCATCGGCGCATGAGACGCGGCGTTGGAGCCGCGGTAACGGCGTAGTCGTTAGGGTATAAGTTTCGAGTCGAGTCGACTCTGATATACAAGATGCGACTTAGGGTCGAGCACAAATGCTATCTAGGCATCGTAGGTTGCCGAAATTCAACTAGAAGGACCACGGAAGCCTACGGAACGGTATGGTCTAGGATATAGACCTTACACATGGAACTTAAGAAGCTAGAACCTATCAAATCTGATAAGATTGTGGACGTTGTTTGTGGTATTTGTGCTTGAAACATACATATAACTGAGAATTGCCCAACAATTCCTACTTTTCAAGAGATATTGAATGAGCAATCAAATGCTGTAAACAACTACCAAAGACCTTTCAAAGGACCCACCTCAAACACATACAACTCCAGCTAGAGGAAACATCTAATTTTCAGTTGGAGGAATCGACAAACGGCTAACCCTCAAGAGGCTTCAAGAAGATATGGTTCAAAAATTCATACAAAATCAACATCTATTCAATTAGAATATGGTGCAAGCATTCTAAGATCTCAAAACAACAATGGGAATGTTTGTATCATCCATTCAAAGGATTGAGTCACACTTAGCGAGTGGGGAGAAAGGGATGCTTCCAGCTCAACCTCTCCCCAATCCAAAGCCACAATGTGAAATTTGTGACCCAAGCTCTTCAAATCAAATGGAGCAAGCTAAGTCTATCACCACTCTTAGGAGTGGAAAGACAATTGACAAATCTATTCCGGTAAGGGTTGAAAAGCCTAAGGACCTAGAAAAAACTAAGAATGATAGACCTAGCAATGCCCCACATGGGTTGGAACCGAAACTTCAAAGTAAACCGATTACGTCATTCCCCTAGCGGTTGAATGTACCAAAACCTCTTTTTAACTCTCAGGATATTCTAGAGGTGCTTAAATAAGTGAAGGTCAACATTCCTCTACTAGATGCCATTAAACATACAAAAGAAAATCTTTTTGATAGAAAAAGTGAGTGTCATCCTTAAGCAAGATATGCCACAAAAATACAAGATCTCGGTTAACTAATCATCACTTGGGTAATTGGGAATTACCGGATTGAGCATGCACTTCTTGACTTGGGAGTGAGTGTAAATTTGATTCCTTACTCAGTCTACGAACAACTATGTCTTGGTGAATTAAAACTCACCTGGACCACGTTACAACTTGTTGATCGATCAATTCATGTACCGAGAGGGATGTTTGAGGATGTGTTGGTCCAGGTTGATAAATTTTACTACCTAATAGATTTTACTGTTCTGGATACTCAACCCATTGTGGATGTGAGCACTCAAATAATCATCATTCTTAGTCGCTCATTCCTTGCTACATCAAATGCTATCATTAATTGAAGGAATGAGATTATGAATCTATCTTTCAAAATTATGACATTGGAGCTCAACATTTTTTTCAATATGAGCAAATAGTCAAAGGATGATGGCGATACCCACGACATTAGTATGATTGATTCTTTTGTGGAAGATAGAGCACTTTTGATTCTATACTCTAACACTCTAGAGATGTGCTTGGCCTACTCCCCTTATTTGGATGATGGCATGATTAGGGAGATGGATGTCATGCTTAATGCTATGCCGGTACTTGAAGTTAACCAGTGGAGGCCACAATTTGAAGAATTACCCCAAACTAATGTAGTGCCTCTACCCTTTAGCCTCAAAGTGTCGAAGCTTGACCAAAAATTTTTGCCCTTTGATCTTAAATATGTCTATTTAGGTCAAGATGAGACATTCTCAATGGTGATTTATTCCCACCTTGAGCAAGAACAGGAGAGTATGCTTATTTCTACTCTCATTGAGTATAAAGGAGCCCTTGGATGGTCGATTGCAGACCTTAAGAGAATTGACCCTTTGATTTGTACTCACTGCATTCATCTTAAGGATAATGTGAAGACCTCCTGACAACCACAACACCGATTAAATCCAAACATGAAGGAAGCAGTTAAGGCCGAGGTACTTAAGTTGTTGGATGTGGGTATCAAATACCCCATATCCGATAGCCAATGGGTGAGTCCAATTCAGGTGGTTCCTAAGAAGTCCAGAATCACTATTGTAGCCAATGCCGACAATGAACTTATGCCAACTAGAGTTACTACTGGTTGGAGAATGTGCATTGACTACGAAAAATTAAATACCGTCATGAGGAGGACCACTTTCCTTTGCCCTTCATTGATCAAATCTTGGAAAGGCTAGCTGGTCACTCTTACTATTGCTTCCTTGACAGATATTCGGGCTACAATCAGATAGAGATCACCCTTGAAGATCAAGAAAATACCACTTTCACATGCCCCTTTGGCATCTTTGCTTACCAAAGGATGACATTTGGATTGTGTAATGATCTCATCACTTTTTAGTGATGCATGTTGAACATATTTTCTAACATGGTAGGGCCATATTTAGAGGTCTTTATAGACGACTTCTCTGTCTTTGGTCCATCCTTCAGCGAATGTTTGAAAATTTTGAAAAATGTGTTGAAATGATGTGAGGAAAAGAATTCGATTTTTAAAAGAAAATATCTTTTTTTGGTTCGGAATGCCTCGAGCCATTGTTAGTGATGGAGGTTCGCACTTATGTAATAGGCCATTTGAAAACTTAATGAAGAAATATGGCATCTCTCATAAGGTGAACACTCCATACCACCCGTAGATAAGTGGGCGAGCTGAGATTTCCAACAGAGAAATTAAACACATTCTGGAGAAAACGATTAACCCTGACCGTAAGGATTGGTTAATTCGTTTGACCGATGCTTTATGGGCATATCGTACAGCTTTTAAGACCCCAATTGGAATGCCTCCCTTTAGACTCGTCTATGGGAATGCTTGCCACTTGCCTGTAGAGTTGGAACAGAGAGCCTACTGGGCTATCAAAAATCTGGACTTTAATTTGGACAACGTTAGTTCATTGCGCAAACTCTAGTTGAATGAACTTAAGGAAATCCAAAATGACGCATACAAGAACTCAATAATTTACAAGGATAGGATGAAGGTGTTCCACGACAAGAACATTCTTCAGAAATCATTCATAACCGATCAAAAATTCGTTATGTACAATTCTCGGTTACACTTTTTTTTGGGTGAACTCCAATCTCGATGGACTGGCCCTTTCACTATTACTAGTGTCTATCCACATGGGGCCGTTGAGATAAAGAATCCAACAAATGACCATGTTTTGAAAGTGAACAGACACCGTTTAAAGCCATTTATTGAGAAATTTGACTCAGAGAACATGTACATGCCTCTGACTGATCCTATATACCAGAATTGATCTCCTAGTCTGATAGAAGTGTAGTTAACTTTATTGCTTTTGTAGGATTTAGGATTAGGATAGTTTACTTTCAGTTTGTTTGAGTCTTTATGCTAATCCATCTTCATATTGAGAACCTTAGAAAAGCTTCAATTCCCTTTCTTCAGGTATTAACTTTCCATCACTTCTCATTTCTTTTCATTATCTCATATGTATTGCATACTTATATTTTTTTTTACACTGAGGACAATGTAGATTTTAGGCTGGGGGTGTGGATTAGGTAAACTAATCAATGTTTTCTTAGTTCTGAAAAAAATTGAAATTTTCAATGTTTCGAGTTGAAATCTATTTGGAAAATGATAAATTGTGTATGTAAAGAATGTTTTGAGTATGATGATAAGATTGAGATTGAATTTTAAAATGCTAGAGTTTGATCAACTAAGTAATCTATCACATACAGTTCTTGTACTCAATTGATTAAGAGGAAGTTTGAATATCATGTTAATCTAAGTTAAAAGACACGTTCAAGTTGTTTTCTGTGAATTATGCTAGAATTTCTGATTGTTAGTATGTGAAGCATTGATAGATGATTGTGAATTAAGTCTGGAAAATTTTAACCACTTTAAAAAATGAAAAGAACAAATTAAAAAAATAGTGAGATTGACAAAAAGGTCATATATGATGAAAAGACTGGAAAAGAATGAAAAGACTGTAAAAAAATAGAAAGTCTAAAAAGAATGAATAAATAAAAAGAGACCGTCGATATAAAATAAAAAACTAGAAAAAGAAGGAAAAGGAGATAAGCTCGGAATCAATACTTGATTATTCAATTAATCTTGAGATGATGATTATGGCTAATATTATGTAATGATAATATATTTTTGTGAAAAGTAAGCTGGAATTCACTAAGCATGTTAGAAAAACTTGATATATGAACTTATGCTCTGATTTAATCGATAAAGAACCTATTTGATGGATTGCTTATATGATTAGGCTCTAGGTTTTCAAAATCCCACTTTCTTGTCTTAATTCCACTCATCCATACTTGATTATATAAAGGATTGATTTCTAAAAAAGGGTTTGAACATTGAGAATTGAGAATTACTTCATGCATGTTTTGATCGGGACTACCAAAACGCTGGTAGGGGGTGTATTTGAAATTGCGGTAAAGACCGCTTTAGTAGAAGTGGTAATAGGTCAAAGTGTCCTAGAGGGGAGGTGAATAGGACTTTATAAAAAAATTATGATTATTTAAAATCCTATTATCATAACCCTGATTTTAACAAACTCTTATCATGATATTTCCAATTTAACTCTAATGGCTTCCAAGCCAAATAGAGGATCCAATCATAAGACTTCCAAGTATTTGAACAATATGTAGTCTCAACCTATGATGAATAAACAATATGACTATGAGTGTGTGTGGGATGTGATTCTTATCAATTCTAACTAATCATGTTAGCATGCTTTATAAAAACATTTAGAGAAAACATATAAGAGTAATGCGCAAATAACAATCCTAAACATAGTCGTTTTATAGTGGTTCGGCTACATGCCTACTCCACTTCTGGTGGACGCACTCAACCCTTAAGTATACCAGATCTCACTAACGGAGGTTTTAAATCAAGTTCACCTCTAACCTTCACAACCTACACAAGGTTGACTCTAGGATCTACACAAGGAACCTAGACGTGTCTCTATGAGACACAAGTTTATGCCCCACACAAGAGCAAGGGTCAACACACAACACCCGGGTTTTGTGCTCTACACACGAGCAAAGGATCCACACAAGGAACCTCGAGTTTTAAGCCACACAGGCCAAGGATCTACACAATGAACTTAAAGTTTATGCCCTACAAAAGAGCAAAGGTCAACACACAACACCTAGGGTTTTAGGCCACACAGGCTAATAACCTAAGTTTATGCTCACCAAGAGCAAGTGTCAACACACAACACCTAGGGTTTTAGGCCACACAGGGCAAGGATCCACACAAGGAACTCTAATTTTATGCCCTACACAAGAGCAAAGGTCATCACACGGCACCTAGGATTTTAGGCCACATAGGCCAAGGACCTACACTAAGGACCTAAGTTTATGCTCACCAAGAGCAAGGTTCAACACACATCACCCAGGGTTTTAGGCCACACAGGCCAAGGATCCACATGAGGAACCTAAAGTTTATGCCGTACATAAGAGAAAAGGTCAATACACAGAACCTAGGGTTTTAAGCCACACAAACCAAGGACCTACACTAAGGACCTAAGTTTATGCTCGCTAAGAGCAAAGGTCAACACATAGCACCCACAAGTATTCTCCCATCGGAGGCCTCCTATGAGGACTTTAAAGGGGTGAGAATCACATGTGACCCAATCTTACGTAAAGGAATGATCAGCAGGGTCTTTGGACTCTAATGACTTAGAGATAAGTAGATGAGCCCTATTAAGCACGTTGATGAAGATCTCCTCCTCTGATGATGAAGATTCTTCAGCTCACTTGATCCGCAACACTTGATAATGCTCCAATAGATGCGACGGGTTGGCTCAAGGTTATGTTGGAATCCTACTCTATTAAATATTTTCCTATTTTAGAGGAGAAATTCAAAGCTTTCAAGCATTCAAGGTATCCCAACTCAATGATTTGTCATTAAGATGGTAGCTGGATGATCCTTGAATGGGGAAGTTCATTCCTCAATCCACTCTATTAGATATCAATGATGAGAGTGGGTTGAGGGATGAACTCCCATGAGAAAATGAGCTTGAGGTAGATGATATGCAATATCTCTCTTAAAGCTCTCTCTATTTTCTCAATCCAGGGTTTGCGCATTCAAGAGATTCCAGCCTAATGATTTTCCATTAAGAGGTTGCTGGAGGATCCTTGAATGCTGAAGTTCATTCTCCAATCCAATCTATAAAGTATTCAATGAATAAGAAGGGATTGGGGAATGAACTTCTATGAGAAAAAAGATTAATGATTGTAGGTAAGAATTTACCTCCTTTGAACTCTCTCTTTTTTTCTCACCCAGCAACCTAAGGCAAGCTCTCATTAAATAGGCAAAAAGTTTCAACAGAAATAAAACAGTCATATTTTTTTATAGAGTTTGATATGATTGAGAAGGCTTCAATATCATCGAGTGTATACCCTCGATAACGTCGAATGGCCGCTCGATGACACAAACTCAATCTGTCAAACGCTTTTCAACCTTTTTACCAACTGATCGATGATATCGAACATGCTTCGATGTCATCGAATTTCAAACTCCGATTTCATCGACCCATGGTTTGATTCCTCGACATTTAAAAACATGAGAGCAGACTTGCCTTTGGAACTGAACAGGCATCGATATGATCGAGCATTCTCGATATCATCTAGTTTTGAATATTGATGATATTAATACCAATTTCGATTCATCAATTTTTTTCAAGGAATTTTCCTATAAACTCGCTAGACAGTTTTGTGTCCCAATTCGATGACATCGACCTGGTCTCGATATGAATGATCTTTGAATATCGATATCATCGAGTAATTCTCGATATGATCGAGCATTCCTCGATATCATCTGGTTTTAAAAGAATTTACCTGAATGCTTGCTGGACAGATTTGTAGTTTTGAAATTCGAAGATATCGAGGCTCTCTTCGAGTCATCGAAAATCAAATGATTTTCCTTAACTTCTTACTGGATACAAACTGACCAGATGTCAATTTTATCAAGTCGTTTTGATGAACTCGAGATTCGAAAGTCGATGATATCGATCTTGTCATCGATTCAGCCCAAGATTCATTTTGGTTACTGGACATCTGAAGTCCTCATTTCAATAACATCGAGTGAGTTTCGAGGACATCGATAACAGAGTTCGATTTTATCGAAGTACTGTCGATAAATTGGCACAGGTTGAAAACATAGAGATTTTTTTAATTTTGTAAAACAGTTTTCACACCTTAAACCCTATATTATTCTAACCATTTTTAAGGGTTTTATATACCTGGTGTTTTGAGAGATAGGATGTGAGGCTAAGTTTACCTTTGTAGAGATCTGAAGCCATATCTGATTGAGGCAGACACTTGAACAATCTTCTTATGGGGCTCACTTGACTTATCAATTCAACCTACATGTTAATTGACAAACCAGGGCACTTTCAGTGTTAAGTGTGAAATATTATATATTTCTCCATATTTATACCTTGGTTTTATAAACTTGATAGTGCTTAATCGATTTAATTATGTATGTTTTCATATGCGAGGTGATTTCGAGAGCTTAATGTAAAATTGATGTCAAAAGAAAAATTTATACTCAAAGGATTACTAAATGAAGATTTAGAGATTTGTAAGTCATTAATAAAGAATTCACATGCCAAAGATCCAAGAAAATTAAGTGAGGAATGAAGAGACTCAAAGATTTAAAGTGAAGAAAATGAATCCTGAAATTATTCTAAGAAAACATATTCTGAAACTCGATGGCTATTTTAGTTGTGTAGAGTGAAGTATATTTTGAGAAACTATGCAGAGTGAAGTTTAATTTAGCAAACTGTGGAGAGTGCATAAATTTGAGGCGATTTCTTGATTTTTCCAACTAGGTGCAAAAGTTGGAGTTCCACAACTATAAATAGGACTCCCTAAGATGCTCCAAAGCATCTTCTAAAGTTTGAAAAAGTCTCAAGGAGCATAACAAAAGGGTGGAGCAACCGCCAAAGAGTTTGTCTTCTTCCATGGTTCATTTTTCATGCTTTGTTTAAGAGATTTGGTTTCAATCATATCTATGGTTGGATAAACCTCTTAGATAGGGCTAAGAGGTGAAGCTTGTAGCGTGTTAAGATATTTATTTTGCTTTGATTCTTGTTCTTATTGAACTTCATTGATTTCTAGTTTGATATTAAAGTAATATTTTCAATTTTCTATGATTAATTGTGACTCAAATTACAGTAGATGTTATAATAGCTTTGGATATCTGCTTTTCTTGTTTTGAGATAGTGAGATTGGTAAATCCCATTGTTCACCATCATCTCCTAGGCATAGTAGGGTGATGGAACCCTTCCAATCTTTACAATTCTCCTCCATTGAAAATTAGGTTAATGAAAAGTCTAGATTTAATTTAAATTGTTTTATCTTCCAATTGGATAGGATAGGACTCTAATTCGAATTGTGTTTATTAAATCAAGCAAGGTAACATCTTAATAGCTACAAGTGGATCCTTGGCACCCTAGTTCCCACCTTTAATTAACAGTTTAAACATTATTCACAATTACTCTCTTTTATTCTAGAATTCAGATTTAGATCTTCTTCTAGTTCTAGTTCTAGTTCTAGTTCTTTTCATAATATGTACAAGTTTAGTCCCTATGGATTCAACCTCATTCTCACGAGTTATTACTGCATTGTAACCTTACACTTGGGATTGTGAACAATATTCTCTTCATTTCTCACTTGATTTTCTTGGATCTTTGGCATGTGAATTCTTCATTAATGACTTCTAAATCTCCAAATCTTCATTTAGTAATCTTTTGAGTATAAATCTTCCTTTTGGCATCGATTTCACCTTAAGCTCTCGAAATCACCTCACACATGAAAACATGTATAATTAAATCGATTAAGCACTATCATGTTTATAAAATTAAGGTATAAATATGGAAAAATATACAATATTTCATACTAACACCCTTCGCAACAAATGTCTTATTCTTGGACAGTATAATCTTCTCTGAATTGAAAACCAATTTGACACTAACTTTATTCAGGAGAGAGACAGAAACTAGATTATTTATAATGTCATGCACATGCAAAACATTATTCATTGCAATGGTCTTTACAAAAGTGAGCTTTAAGTTCACTTTTTCTTTTCCGACTACTATGAGGTTTGAGCATTTCTCATAAACACTTGTTCATCTCCTACTGATTGATAGGAGGAAAACATGCTCAATCCTTACAGATGTGATGCGTAGCCCTAGTGTCCAGCACCCAATACATTGTGTTGACAATGTTTACTTCTAATACAACAACGATTATTTCATCTTATCTATCTTATTCAGTCATATTGGCCTAAGCTTGAGAAACATTCTTCTTGTGTCTGCACTCTCTAATATAATATTCGGGTTTGCCACAGTATAAAATAATAATAATAATAATAATAATAATAATAATTAATAAATAAAATAAAATAAACTTTCCTTTCATTTTAACTGGTTTCTCTTTCTTATTTTTTAAACGTACATTGTTCAACACGATGGTCTGGGCATTTTACAATGGAAGTAGGTTTATTTCAAGTATTGGCATTGATCAATAATGTGACATGCTTTTCCACAAGGAGAACATGATTTTTTGATCTTATTATTCTCTAAATTCGTTTCAACCAAGTTAGCATTAGAAGCAGTGCCAAGAGCATTTTCTTTTTAAAATCGTATACGATTAGTTTCTTGTATATGGACGTGTACAATAATATTTTCCATGGACATCATATTTTTCTTGTGTTTCATCTTATTTTTGCATTCTTTCCAAGAAGGGAGAAGTTTTGTAGATCACCTACAAGGAAAACATTATCCATTTTTAATTCTTCAAATATAAAACTGTGCACTAAACTTTGATACTCAAATATCTGATTAAATATTAGTCTATTATCTAACATAGAAAAATTCATGAAAGAGAAAATGACATTCTTTTCGGCACCGGCTTCTTATAAAACGTATTTATTAGCCAATACATACCAGATATCTTTGGTTCTTTCATATGCAGCATAAACATCATACAACTCATCGTAATCTATTCTTTATCAGCTTTATATTGGAATGTATGAAATAGCACATATGATACTCTCAAAGTATCTAAAGCAAATGTGGACCCCCGTTTCCACATTTTAAAATGATTTTCAAAAGAATTTGTTCGATTTTAGATAATTTAGTAGTGAAATTTACTATAATGTTTGCCATTATTGCAGATATACATATTAGTAAATTAACTTCAATAATAAGAAATAAGAAATAAGGTGAAAGGATCATTCCTGTACGGATGAATAGATGAAAAACGTTATATATGTGTTACCAGTCTTGGGTTTTAATCCTATTTTATAATTTCTCATGCCGTGACACATGTATTTAACGTGGAGAGCAAAAAATAACCTCGATCCATGATTTAGATTTCTCATGCCTCAGTACCAACGGCCCATTTGTCGTACTTAACACATGGCCCACATATTTGGAGAGCATACCCCGGTTTTCATCCATGGCAAGTGGGGCCCATGTTTTACTGATGGAGACCATAGCCATGTTTTGTCCAATCCTGGATGAACTATGAGTCAAAAATATCCTTGCTTGTAAAATCTCAACCATTCAATTTATGGCCTATATATAAAGCATTAAGGGGAAAAGCACATCAATGGTCTACAGAGACAGAAGGTTCCAGCATTAGTATCTAGGATCTTGCTCTCTTCATCCACGGTGGAAAATCAACAAACCAATGGCTTTATTAAAAAAGCTTGGGCCCCACTTGTCAGAACTGAAAAACCAGTTTTTATACTCTACAAATATGTGGAGCCTCATCATATAATATCCATGGAGAGACCAGAACAATAGTGTCAAAACTCAGGAGGCCCACCGTACGTGATGTTTGTGTTATATCCACTCCGTCCATCTGTTTTACCAGTTCATTTTAGGACATAAACCCATACCTGAGGAAGGTCCATAACTTAAGTGCACCACACCATAAGAAACAGTGTGGGAAGGAGACGCCACCGTTGAGACTTTCATGGGGCCCACCATGATGTTTATATGCCATCCAACACGTTCATAAGTTGGTTCCTACGTGGATGAAGGCACAACACAAATATCAGCCTAATCCAAAACTTGTGATCTTAGAAGGTTTCAACGGTAGGCATTCAATTCACACTGTTTCTTGTGGTGTGGTCCACTTGATTTTTAGATCTTCATCTTTTTTGGCTCATGTCCTTAAATGAATGGAAATGCATGGACGGAGTGGATATAACACAAACATCACAGTGGGCCCCACAAACTCAACACTCGGAGACTCAGCGATGACTGGGCCCCGGTCGACTCAATCTCAGGTTTGGCAAAAGGCCGAGTCATTAGTGGCCAAATCAAAACAAGTAAATGACAGATCAGACCACGGACTCGCCAGGTCACAGTATCCGTCCAACCCAATCTGGGTCACATGGCAAGTTGTGTTTGTGATTTTAAAAAATCGTAATTATTCACCAACGCTACACTAATTAGGGGTTTGAAGGGTTGCTAATCTGGTGCCAGCCACATCTCATCACATGCTCAAGATTAATGAGATACTGTAGAATGCTCAGGAAGCCAAATCCTACCGCACATTCGACCACTGATTTCGTCCAAGTGGGGTCACCTTTCATTGATCCAGACCGTTGGTACAGTGGGGCCCGTAATCCACCAAACGTTACACTAATTAAGGGTATGCTAACCGGTTGACACTTTGGTTTGTTTTCCGTCGTGTGTAATGTGCGCGGACATACTAGAATCGATAAAGTGACTTGATCTAAACTGATCAAATTCGACCCCAATCACTAAAATAAGCTTCGACCCCAATTATGAAAATAAGCGGATATGTCCAATATGAATGTATATAACTAGATTTTCAGAAGATAGGTCACTTACTCAGCCACTTGCAAAATTTTATAACAATTAAGTAATAATCATATGGTGGGGTTCTTTTTCTGAAAATGAGTTGCTTTATGCCTTTCACGAAAAGGGACTTACAGAATACTAGTGCAATCAAATAAAAGGACAAACTTCAATCGGTCATTAGGAGCAACGGCAAGAACGCATCTTTTGAAAGAACTGTATGATATTAGATAAAGAACAAATCCAGTATATGAGCATAAATTTGGATTACAACTAAAGATTATAAATAAGAATTACCACTACTTGATTATCGCTACTCCTAGGATACACTAAGATAAAAGATAAATTGTTAGACTTGATTTTTTTGTTTTTTTTATTGTTGGGAATGTGTGTTGGTTATCTATTGATTTCTTCTACGATTTATAGAGTTGTATTGCAGCTTGTTCTTCTAGATCCTTTTTTCATTACTGTAATGGTTAGAACAGTAAAAAAGCCTTTCTTTATATCCTTCTTTTATTTCATTTCTCTTTCGCGATTATTTCACTTCTTTCACCCAAGCTTTGTTCCTTTCGGTCGCCTTTTGTATCTCAAACTATTCAACTGTGTTTCTCTCTTCGTTCGTTAGACTTTTGAATAACTTGACCATATCACTCCGTCAACCATCTACTAACGTGTAAAATTAAATTTACGTCAATTATGATTCCACAAAAGACACTAGAAGTATCTTGAAAATCTTTTCATTCATCTCTTATTTCTCATACAATGCCACATGTTGCTCTCCTATTAGCTTTTTCAGAATGGCCAGAAATAAGGTACAATACTGCCCCCCATGTTGCTTCACCTTTGGGAAAAATGTGAAAGCGACGTTGTTCCATGGCCCAATGCAATTGGTCGTTATTCCACGTGTTGTCTCCCTATTGATTTTAGCCAATCGAGGTCGTACCGAAAGATATCCTTTACCTTTCCCTTTTGAGTTGTCCATGTGACATATCGCATAGAATCGCATCGTGCGATGAGCCATGATTATCCTTTCATTAATTTGCACATATCGCAGTCGATACATAAACAAGACTCGAAGTCGATGTGCCTCTTCCTTTACCTTTGCTTCTTCTCTCTTGCATTGAAACCCCTCTTTTCAATTTTCTCCTCTTAATGGTCGTAACTTTCCATCTAGAATCATTCATCAAAGATTTGGATGGTCTATCATTGCGAGTAGTCAATGACCTCATGTTCAACACTCCGATCGAACCAGACGAGGCATTGTTGACACTCGGTCCAGCCTTTCACCCTGCAGTCACTTACGAACAGTTGCATGAGATCGAACCAAATTTCTCGAAGTGTCCCAATGAAGTCCTTCTAGTTCAATTCGACAACTTCTCGAATCCCTCCAAAGCATTTAAATCTTTGAGAGCATGGCCAAAACTGATGAATGGTTAGGCCAACTATTTGACACACATTGAAATATAGCATGGTGATACATGAAGGTAGGTAAGAATATATGAATGCATCAAACTCTCATTGAACGAATATCTGTCCAACACCTTCCTTCTTGTAACGATGTCAACTTTTTGAAGTCAATCGACCAATACATTCCATTTTGATTACGGCCCCACGGGTCTATCAATCATGGATGTATGTGCATTCACTCACCTTTTGCCCTTTGGTGAGTTTGTCTATCCAGACTTCACTTTGAAGAATCAACATCCCTTCACTCTTCTGGACAAGACCAGTAAGGCATATTCCGCTTTCATGTCTTTAGAACACAAGTCTCAAGATGAAGTAGATGAGTAAGAACACAGTGTTCCTTCTGATGTGAATTTACTAATTCATGTTATATGTGATTGCTCTGCAAATCACCAAGGAATACATTCATCTGACCAAGGCGCTCGCTCAAGGATGTCAACTCGCCCTCGCTCATTTCGTGCTTGGTCATCTTTACTATAGCATGTTTGAAACAACCATAAAGGAATTTTACCACTCTAGCAGGCCTATTGGCTTGTCCAAATGTGGTTTCACGAGTACTTTGGAGCAAAATTTATTTCATTTGTTCCAGCAGATGTAGAATTTATCTCTTTTGGCCACCGGAACATCCTTTACCCCAAATTTAATTACTCTTTTACTGAATATATGAGCCTTTTCCTTCCTTTTACCCTTGAGAAGTCTAACCATTCTTTTTACCTATTTAAAGATAAAGAGTTTGGTCCGACTTGGTTCACTGAAGACTACGTTGCAAGCCTTAGGGAAGCAGCCTAAAAAAGCTACATGATCTACAGAGACCCTCCATATGGTGGCACAATAGATACAAATATTAATGATAAGGCTTTTATCGAACAGCACTGCCCCAATCTTCTTGCTTGTTAATTTGGTTTGGCTTAAGGTATCCATTTTTCATTTATTCACCAAACTTGCAACCAACCTCCGACTCATCGACTAGTTGCAGACTCGATCATCACCTTTTAGACTCTCTCTAGAGGGGTTTTTTCCATTAATTCTTCTTTCACTCTCCAACTATCCGCAATGAATAGAGTCATTCCACTCCTGGTGGAAAAAATACTACAGAACTTCGATTAGCAGATCTCATGAATTAATCATTGGTTGGCTCTGTTCTTTATTTAAGATAGAGAAACATATTAATGAGAAGAAGAATAAAGAAGGCACCAAGAAATCAACTACTCCTTAGTCAGTTGTGTCCCCTTCCTGGAGGAAGACACGATCAAAGAAGACGACCTCGGTCGCATTGACCATTCCATCCCCAACACTAATAAAAATGGTCAAGCCTTCCTTCACATTAATAAGAGTATTCGAGGCAGCTCAACCTGAGTTGAAGTATCGAAAGACCATAATAGCAAGTCCAGCTAAAGTGGTTCCGACAACTTCTTCAATCCAAGCACTTACAGCTCCTCCATCCATTTTAAGGATTTCTAAGCTTTGGCCTCTCGTAGCTCCTCGCTCTGCTATGCCTGCAACATCCGGTCGATCTGCGCTAGGTATTTCTTCTTCGGCAAAAGTTATCATAGATTTTGAAAATTATAAAACCAGATTCTAGTCGAGTATTCCACCTTCAAAGTACTCCTAGGAGACGGAAAAGGCATATAAAAGACATAAAGATGCTCACTTCAATAGGGCCTTTAATAAATAGCAGAAAGAAAAGGAAAGATTAAATAATCCTAATCTTCCATTTGACTGATTTCTCAATTCATATCATCAAAAGCCTCCTCCTTTCCCTCGTTCCAACTGAGCATTAGCTTTTAATCGTCAACCCCACTAAAATTTCACTAGAGGATAACTAATTTACCACTGTTGTTATTCATTCAAATTTAGGTGTATGTTACTTCAACATTTTTTTTCTCTTCTTTTATAATATTTTGTAATTCTCATGCCTTACTTTCTCGTCTTGCTTACATTGACCATAGAACTCTCAGCCTCTAAAAAGTTGGTCCCTGTGCCAATCTCTTAAGTTGAGGTATCCGTTCCAAATACTTTGGTTGATGTTGCTCAATCTCCTATAGAAAGACTTGAAGTTTTTGACTCAGAAGAGACTACAAGTAACATTCGTCGATCAAAGCATCAGCTAGAAGGTCAAGCTCGAGATGAGGTAATAAGATACAAGCATATGGAGTCCTTCAGTCTCCTTTTACAATTTATAACTTCATCGCTTGCACCTGATTAGGATGAGGGAGTTATGGAATCGATCGCATCGATGACTCTTTCTTCTATTCAGTCTGCTCCATCCAAAGAACTGACCGATCAAGTATCCATTGCTCTGGTCAATGAACACGGGATGACTCCTTTGGATGAAGCAGAAGTACTAGAAGAGGAAACATCTCAAGTAGCTCAAGTTTCTTCTTGTCAAGCTACATAAGTTCTTGCGATCGACGTCCCTGCTTCTCTTGCCCCATCAACCGATATTTCTCGTACTTTATCTTCTTCCTCCGAGGAGTTGCTCCCATAGAAGACATCCTATCCTCCTTTGATTAAGCCTTTCCGGTTTGACATCCTTGTGGCTGAATCCTCTATATATTCATCAGAGATTCAGTTGTTATAGGAGGAATTATGAGCTCTTATTCACTCCGGTATTGTTGACATCATTGTATCGGGATCGATTAAGAGACTTAACTTTCTCATTCGTCAATACCAAACTCTCACTCGATCAAATGAGTTTCTATCGGCTAAACTACATGCAATCTATGAATTTCAGAGCTTGATTCATAAGCATCAGGATACAATAGTTGCGGTTGATAGACTTCAATCTAAGCATTCAGTCATCTCCATCAGAATGACTGAATTGCAACTGCTAGTTAATAACTTGTTGCGTATGCAGCAACCTAAAGGAGTCGAATGAAACCTTAATGGATCTGAAAGCTTAAATCTCAGCCATGGAGGATAAATTGAGATTGCTAAAAGAAGGAAAAAAAATCTCTAACCAAGTGTAGACTGGCTGAAATCAATCATGTAGGCACTTATATGCAAGAGCACACTCTACTGATTGGTAAAATAGTATGCTCAGAAGATAAAACCAAAGCTACTCTCGATCGACAAGAAGCCAAGCAGTCGAAGCTTCAATAAGTGATTACCTCTTTTTCATCTTTTTAATTCTGATTGCCTTGTGCTTGTTTATTATCGATCAGTAAGTTTCTTTATCTTTAATACAATCAGCCAAAATATATTCTTTTTACCTTTCTTGTATTATCTTAATTACTTAGCTTTTCTCTACGTGACATAATTGTATTAATGATACAGCACATTTAAAAGAAGTTTTGCCCCCATTCATTCCATTTTCCTAGGGAACGTTTCATGCAAATAGTGGGGCTCTTCAACCATCATGACGCCTCATCTTCAGACATGACTAATCATTCCGAGCGCCTATATAAAGGACTCTTTAGGGCTTATTCCCCTATGCATTCAAATTTTCTCTCTTCTTATCTTCAAGAACTCTTTTTTTCAATGGTTGTTGCACCCATACCTGCTATCAATCGGGCTCAGATATTGAAGCTTTCACTCACTACACCCTTCAATATAACATATATCCATTCGTTCATGACCTTCAGTTCACTGCCATGGATTATGTTCCATTGACCAAACTTCTGGATGCTTTAACCAAACTTCATAGCATCAGCAACGCAAGGAACAATGACTCTTTGTTGTTAAGAATGACTCTTTATTGCTAAGAATGACTTGGAAATGCTTGACGCTCATGCAGATGAGTATAATGCATCATTTAAACAAAGTGATCCTGAGAAATCTGTAGGTTCAGTGTAGAGAAATCAATGACGATCTCTAGGACACTGAACAAATCTACCATGGACGGTGCTCGCACTACACCTAGATGCTTCTAAACTTTATTAATTCTTAGATCAATCTCCATCAAACTTGGCTACGTGAGAGCAAGGAACAAAAGAGAGAAGTTGAGCATAAAGCTGACATGATTGGCCACCGCATCGACCAAGTCCTACACTTTCTCAACCGAATTCTAGAAAGTGGAGAGATGAAGGCTTCATATGCCTAATTTACACTCAGGTCGAGGCCTTACTTTTTCTTTTCTTTTATTTTTTATAAATAAAGATGTAATCGTCACATTGGCTGCATTTTACTTATTTGCGGCCTTATAATATAAATTTATATTTTTGTTTACTTCTGTCACTCAACCGATTTTGATCTTTGCACATCATTTGTAATTATTCTAACTATCGTTTGGCCTGAACTTTCCATATCTCCCATAGACTAAGATGGTATGCCTTTAAAAATCAACCATTTATTAGATTTTTTACGATTTTTTCATCAATATCACAAAGGATTTAAGCTCCTCCATTGGGAACTTTTATCACTATATATAGTCAATCCTATGTAGGCAATCACGTACAAAATTCAGCATCCTTATTCCTGAGAGGCGATATCACTTTTCAAACCATATCACCTTCACTGAAAGTTTTCTTTTTCACTTTTTGTTATATGCTTGAGTGACTCTGACCTTGTTCGTTATGATTGAATTTAAGGCCCTTAGCCTAATTTCGTTAAGTCCTCGATTTCAACCAACATAGTCTCTATGAACTCGGTCGAGGTCAAGTTAGCCTGATAGGCTATCCGTAATGATGGCACAGTCACTTCTAATGGTAACATAACATCACTTCTGTATACTAATCTTAATGGACCCATCCATGTGCTTGTTTGAAACGAGTTGCGATGAGCCTAAAGAGCTTCTGACAACTTAACATGTCATTGGCTAGGATTGCCATCAATCATTTTTTCATAAAATATTCTTGATGGCCTTATTACTAGCCTTAGCCTGACCATTAGCCTGAGCATAATAAGGTAATGAATGTATAAACTTGATTTTATATTGATTAGCCATTGCCCGACCTACTTGGATGAAAATATTATTCCTCGATCTAGAATAATTGATTCAAGAATTCTAAACCAATGAATTATATGAATCTCAATGAACTTAATAATTTCTTGACAATTTGTTCCCAACATAGGTTTTGCTTATACCCATTTGGTAAAGTGATCGGTCACCACAATAATAAAGTTGTGCCCCTTAGATGATAGAGGATAAATTTTTCTTATCAAATCAATAGCCCATCCTCGAAATGGCCAAGGTTTAACAATAGGATGCAATTCAGTAGTGAGCACATGCTATATCGGTCCATGTTTTTGACATGCTTCACATCCTTTAGCATATTGGTTACAATCGGCAGGCATGTTTAGCAAAAAAATATCCATAGCATCAAAGTCTGAACCTCATTTTTCGTCCATCCTAATGTGCTTCAAAATTTCCTTCATGCAATTCACCCATAACCAAAATAGAAATTTTTTTTTTTTTAACATCGAAACAATACTCCATTAACCCCTTTCTGATATAGCTACTTATCAATCAACACATAGTTTATAGTTGTTATTCTAATGTCTTAGCCGACCTTCGTTTGTAAAGACTGGAGATATTCTATGATTAGAGCTCTCCAATCATTATCACTCACTTCGACCTGGTAAATCTCATCAGTTGTCTTCCTCTTAAAAACAGAGAGTAATGACTTCCTTTAAATGGTTACAATTCTCTCTTTAAATCTTTCGGTGATATAAAGGCCTAATTTTAACCATGTCATTTCATTTGTGTATATACTGCATTATTGAGTTATATGTTTTAACTTGACCTCATCAAATATACCTATCAACTGTGTCATAAAAAGATTATATGATTATAGAGTTGTACTTGTACAATTATATAAACCAATTAATTGGCTTATCACTAACAAGGATCACTCACCCTTAACCAAAACCTCTTTTGCTCCTAAATCGGTCAATAGTTCTAGACCGATTATTAAGGCTTCGTATTCGACATGATTGATGGTGGAATCGAACTCAAGCTGGAATACGAATTCTTATTTTCTACTAGTCGGATCGATCAAAACAATCCCTGCTCTTGATCCTTTGCCAATCTTTGGACCGTCAAATATCAGTCTCCAAGGTGACCGATAAACCACATATAAGTCTAAGGCATCCAAAGGAAGTTGGCTTTCTATGTCTGAAGGATGATCTGCTAGGAAATCTGTTATGCGCTATCCTTTCACAAGCCTTTGTGGCACATAGACTAAATCAAACTCAGATAATGCAAGAATCCATTTGCTAATTCGGCCATTCAAAATCAGCTTGTTTAACATATACCTTATTAAATCAGTCACTCCCATTACACTAACTATCTCGGCCAATAAATAATGTCATAATTTTATAGACACGAAGTATAATGATAATCATAATTTTTCTATGGAAAAATATTCTCTACGTATCTAGTAATATTCGACTAAAATAATTGTCCACACAATCTTTTCAGTCATCATCGTCTTGTGTTAACAAAGCTCCAATCGATTCTGTAGAAGTTGTGATATACAACTTGAGCAGTTAACCCTTTACTAGAGGCATCAACACTGGTGACCTGAACGAATAATCTTTAATGCTAACAAAATCCAACTGATGCTCTGCCTCTCATCTGAATTCATCTCCTTGTTTCAGCTTCAACAAAAGAGAAAATACATTAGTTTTTCTAGCAAGGTTGTGATGGGTTTTTTTTCCTCCTCAGAAAGGGGAGAGAACGCGCTCACTCGACCGGTTAAGTGGTGCTCGACTCAAAGTCCAGCAACAAATTGGTTTGGGACTTTGTGGTGCTCGACTAATTGAGGGACATGTTCGATCGGTCGAGTGGGCCACTCGACCGGTCGAGGACCCTACTCGACCAGTCGAGGTTACACAGATTCATGTCTAGATTTTGTGCAGACTACATAAATTTGAGGCAATTTGCACAGAGGTATGGAAAGGAGTTTCCTAAAATTTGAGTCCATAGGGCTGTTCTAGGGTATGCAAGAGAGTTTCCTAAATCTTTGCAACGGTTTGCTGAAGGGTTTAGGGCTATAAAAGGTGTGTGTGTGTGTGTGTGTGTGAGAGAGAGAGAGAGAGAGGAAGCTTGTGGAATGAAGGTTCTGCTCGTAGAGGTGATCTACTGTGCACGCGACATCTCAATGCTTTTACATCCTCGTAATTGGTGAGATCTCTCCATTTTTCATTATTCTCTTATTGTTTATCCACTCCTATGTGAGTGAAGAAGGTTTGATCTAAGCAGTGTGTGCTTGTGATCGGTTGTAACATTCTACTTCATAGTGGATTGTTGCTCTGGATGAGGTCCCATGGTTTTTATCTTTTTAAGGGTTTTCCATATAAAAAATATCTTGCGTCATGTGATTTGTGCTTTGATTTATTTCATTGCTTCATTATCCCATAATTCTGGTATTTTTTGGGAGGCTAGATCCTAAGGTTTTGTGTAACGGCCCCCAACAAAGTGGTATCAGAACATCCAAGTTTATTGAACGAAGTGGGATCGGTTCTGAATTATAGAAGGTGGCTCATTAAGAATAATCAGTCTCAATGGCTCTAACTGGACCATATGGAAGGCTAAGATAGAGGACTTACTTTATTGTAAGGACTTATATGCTCGAATCTTAGGCATATCAGCAAAAACAAAGGATATGACGAATAATGATTAGAAGAAATTAGACCAGAAGGCGGTGGAGTTTATTAAACAATGGTTGAACAATTCCTTATTCCACCATGTGTCTATAGAGATCTCACCCACTAACCTATGGCTGAAATTGCAAGGGTTGTATGAGAGGAAAACAGCCGGCAATAAGATTTTTCTGATAAGACGACTTGTGCATCTCAAGTTCAAAGATGGTAGTTCTGTATGTAAGCACATGAATGAGATCAGCAATATATTGAACCAACTCTCCGCTATGAAGATGGTCCTGGATGATAAATTACAGGCTTTACTATTGCTTAGCTCATTGCCTGGTAGTTGCAAGATATTAGTAGTATCTCTAAGTAACTCCGTGCCAAATGAAAATGTGTCAATAAAATAAGTAACTAGTTATCTCTTCAACGAGGAGACAAGAAGGAAGTCTCAGGGGTCTACTCAGCAAGAGGCCCTTGTGACACAAGAACGGGGGAGAGGAAAGAACAGAAAGGGCCGGAAGGCTCGAGATAAATGAAGAGGTAAGTCAAGCATCAGAAAGGATGTTGAATGCTAGAATATTGGTAAGAGGGGCCACTACAAGCATGAATGTCATAATAAGAAGAACGACAAGAAAGGAAAAGGAAAGGAGAAAGAAGAAGAATCAAACTCCACTGTGGTTGCTTCGGAAGGTGACATTATAGTTATTCTTTCAGCAGATCATAATGTTTGTCTCATGGCTATGAGTCAGGACACTGACTGGGTAATAGACTCAGGAGCCTTGTTTCATGCAACTACACGCAGAGACTTCTTCACAAGCCTCAAGTCAGGTGACTTTGGGACCATGAAGATGGAAAATTCTGGCATATCGAAGATCGTAAGGGTCGGTGATATTTATGTGAAGACCAATGTGGGTTGCACATTGGTTCTTAGGGATGTGAGGCATATTTCAGACATTTACCTCAACTTGATGTCGACGGGAAGGTTGGATGATGATGGCTATGAAAGCCGATTTGATGATGGACACTGGAAGCTCATCAAGGGTTCATTGATCATAACAAGAGGGAAGAAGTATCGCACCCTGTACAAGGCAAATGTCAGTGTGTGCAAGGGTGGGTTGAATGCAGTGGAAGATTCAGCTATTGACATGTGGCACAGGTGTCTAGGCCACATGAGTGAAAAACAGCTTCAACTACTAGCAAAGAAGCGGCTCCTTCCAAACATGATAGGTATACCTCTCAAAACCTAAATTGATTTTTTATCAAGGAAACAGCATAGAGTTTCATTCGTTAAAACTGCTTCTCATCTTAATAAAGTGCATGCATTAGATTTGGTTAATTCTGATGTTTGTGGTCCTATAAGGATAAAAACCTTAGGTGGGGCATTATATTTTGTCACTTTTATAGATGATGCATCTAGGAGGGTTTGGGTTTATGCTTTGAAATCTAAGGACGAGGTCTTTGGTGTGTTTAAATTATTTCATGCAATGTTCGAGAGAGAGACAGGTAGATCATTGAAGTGCATCTACACTGACAATGGTGGTGAATACATCAGTGATTTTCATGAGTATCATAAGTCCCTGGGAATACGGCATGAACAGATGGTTCCCAAGAGCCCCCCAGCATAATGGTGTGGTTAAGCAAATGAATCACACCATTGTAGAGAGAATCAGATGCATGTTATCTCATGTGAAGTTGTTTAAGATGTTCTGCGGAGAAGCAATGCACACGGCAATGTATTTGATAAACAAGTCTCCATCAGCTGTAACGACCTTGGAATTTTTGTGCTAATCTTTCCTTAAGTAGTTGTTTTTGGGGTAATTAGCGTTATACTCGATTACTTGTGAAATTCGCATCAGTCACTTTAAATTGTATCTGCATAGCTCTGAACTTGTAGATTAGTTAGCGCTATGTTACTCTGAAATCTGGTATCCATCACTAAATCCAGTTGTTCTGGGGAATTTTTGGAAGATCTGGATCGGACCTGGACCGCGCGTCGAAAGTCTGATAGCGATGATCTTAGGCTGTTGCGGTCATCGAGTTGGGCTTGACCATCACCTCGAAAATCAAGTCCATCTGATGTTCTGGGTCGATTTGATTGAGTTCGGAGTGAAGAGTGTGAGAACGGTTGGAATTTAATATGTTTTTATGAAATCTGAGTCGTGTCGCTTGCGCGACGATTTTAAGCATTCTGACCCTTGGATTCTAACCCAATTTCACCCTCTGATCAGGGAAGGTGGCCCAGGCATATCCTAGTGCTTGTGGACCTGATCGAGATTCATTGACCGTTGAATTGAGTGTGGTCCGCCACAGCTGATCTGAAGAGCCGGTCGGTACGAAAACTCAGCCTGACCTAGATCCATGGTCTATGAACTTAAGTCCGACCTTTCGTGGTCATAGGCCCACCAGAAGTGCTTCGTTGGATCGAGAGAGACTTACTTTGGTTATAACCTAAGTATACCTTGACCCTGGGGTTATTTCCGTCAATCTTAGGCCTATTTATAGTCCTTAAACCCTAGCTCTCTTTTCCATACGAATTTTTCTCTAACCCTAGCTTGGAAAGAGAGTGGAAAAGAGAGAAAGTGAGAGAGATAAGTTGGTGAATCATCTTGGATTCTTCCTTGTTCTTCTTCATCCTTGAACCTTCACTTTGAATCATTATTCTGATGGTTCTGAGTTCATCTTAGGGTAAGTTAATCTAACCCTAACCTGTGTTAGAGCTTAGATTAGTCTTGGTGTTGTTGTATCTCATTTTTATCCTTGTTTTAGGGTATTCTATCGCCATTGACGAAGACAACTCGTCTAAATCAGTTCGGTGTTTCTTTCCTTGCTTAAGGTGCGGACTTTAAGTGTATAGGTTATGGTTTTCAAGGCTTTCAATGCCAGTTAGTGATTTATTCTTGTTATGGATGAGATTTCACATGCCAAATGTTGTGTTTACATTGCTTTCCGGATATGCATGCGTTATATTGAGATTTGTGTATTCTATGTGTATGCATAAAGTACCGTATACGTATAAAATACGCACTTATGTTTGCCATGATTATTTGTCATGTATGTGTGCTAGATGCATGTATGACAACTCCTTGGTAAAAGGAATTGTCCAAATGCATGTATTCCAACATACGTCATGTATGTTGTATCATGTCTGCTAAGTGTTTGTAGAAATGCATGAATGATCTAAAGTGTAACTTCTTACACTAATTACGGTGTTGAGAAGTGATTCTCAACACTCCCTTTGATGTGCATGATTTCATTTATGCTAGTTACATTCCATGTTATTTAAATTCAAGCATTCCATATGCTTACATTTATGTTAAGTTGATATTCTTCAGATGCTTATGTACTATGATTTAAGTTATTGTTCCATTACTGTTTTACATTCAACATGAATATCTGTTGTAGTGTAAGGTGTTTGGGACTATGCCTTAGTCCAGGAAATCGGTAATTGACCCTATGTTCGTGGCTGAGATTACTTTCGCCACGTAGGACGTATTAGACGAACCCGAGTCGTATTAGAGTTGTCGGCAGTGGTTTGGCCACGCAGAGTGTTTGCGCACTCTATGTCGCTCAATTCAACGTGCGCTCGTGCTAGTCGAGTTCGTCAAGTAACCCAATTGTCCGATGTATGTTCACCATGTATGGACGCTACTGTTTGAATCTAGGGTACCGAACTTACCAGTGAAATCCTATTAACCATGGTACTTGATCCGCTAAGACTCATGAGCCGGACATGGTGGTATGGGACACCGTGGTCGAGCTGTCGGCCTACGCTGGGGTGACGAGCCTCCCCGTAGTGACCAGTGAGCAACTAAACTTGTGAGCCGATTATGGTGGTATGGGACACTATATTCGTGTTGTCGGCCTACATTGATTGGTGACGAGCCCTTTGTAGTAACCTCGAGCATACCTGGATACTGCAATGAGGTGACGAGCCGAACTGCGGTAGTAAAGGCATGAAAGGCGTGCATTGATTGGTGACGAGCCCTTTGCTACGACCTCAAACATATGATCGTATGAGATGTCTAGGATTGACGACCCTAGAATGGATCACTGTTTGGATGGTGATATGAGGAAGGTATCTTAACTTCCCAATCCTGCTGTGTGGAAATGGACTAATAACAACTTGGTAATCATATCCATGCACCGCATTTGCATGTGCTTTGTAGATGTGGCGCACTTTGAGGCGATGTCATGCGTAACGTAAGATGAAGACGCTGAGGGTGTACGCGTGAGGGCACACATCATATTGCATACATCCTTGCATTAACAAGAGTACTTAGGATTTATTTAATTGTCCTGCTTTATCATTACTGTTTGATTGAACTGATAACATGTTAACCAGTGCCTTATTGTTCCACTGAGTTGATCACTCACTCCCACGTTTCTGGGGCGGTGTTAAACACCCACCAGACTCTGTCTTAGGTTCTGATGTTGCAGATGTGGATGCGACTTCTGAGGCAGAGCGGGAGATGGATGATGATGAGGCTGCCTTCTCTTATATGCAGTTTTCAGACGGGTTCTAGCGAGCCTCGGTCTGATGCGCGGGACTATGGGATTATTTTTGGGAACTTAAATGATGTAACTTGATACTTATAATTTTGTTAAGTAACACTTTCATACGACCTGGCTTGTATATGTACTTCAGGGATTTACACTTGTACACATAGTTTTCTATAAGTCTTCCGCTTGCTTTATTCACTTGTCCCTGAATCATATCTGTGTTTTGGCTTAATCTATTCCATGTTTTATGCACTAATACAATCAACATACATCCATCATTAAATATGTTGCATAAGTGATGTTTTGGAACTCGGGAGCTGAGTTATGCTCGACCCTCGAATTTCAGGGCGTTACATCAGCCTTGTTGAATGGAGAAGTACCCGAGAAAGTGTGAACTGGACAAGATCCATCGTACAATCATCTCAGGGTGTTTGGAGGCAGGGCATCTGCTCACATACCAAAGGATGAGAGGTCCAAGCTCGATATGAAGATCAGAAAGTGTGTATTCTTGGGGTACGGTGATGAAAAGTTCGGTTACAGATTGTGGGATCCGACCGAGAAGAAGCTCGTCAAGAGCAGAGATGTGGTATTCTTTGAAGATCAATGTATAGAAGACATTTGTAAGCTAGAGAAGAACTAACCTAGTTCAGGTGAGTTAAAGGACATGGATCCAGTTATTCCTCCCGTGGTTCCTGATGACAGGGGGTACAACAAACTGTAGAGGATGTAGAAGTTCCTACAGAAGATGAACCGGGGGAGCAGCCCCCACTTGATCCACCTGTTGAGCCATAGGTGAGAAGGTCATCCAGGGACAGACAACTGTCCAATAGGTACCCAATGCATGAGTACATTATGCTCACTGATGGGAGAGAGCCAGAAAATTATTCTGAGGTCCTAGCAGACGATCATAAGGGGGAGTGGTTGAAAGCTATATAAGAGGAGATGAAATCCTTAATAAGAACCACACCTATGATATGGTGAAACTGCCTAAGGGCAAGAAAGCTCTGAGTAACAAGTGGGTATTTAAAAAGAAGATTGAGCAGAAGAATTCACAAATAAGGTTCAAGGCTGGACTTATGGTGAAAAGGTTTGGTCAGAGGAAAGGCATAGGCTTTGAGGAGATATTCACACTAGTAGTGAATATGACATCTATACGGGTGTTGCTTAGGTTGACGGCTAGCATGGATCTGGAGATAGAGCAGATAGATGTTAAAACTGCCTTTCTCCATGGTGACCTGGAAGAAGTGATCTACATGCATCAACTAGAGGGGTTTGAAGTCAAAGGCAAAGAGCATATGGTGTATAGGCTAAGGAAGAGCTTGTATGGGCTGAAACAAGCTCCAAGGTAATGTTATAAGAAGTTTGACTCGTTCATGTTAAAGCATGGGTATGACAAAATAGAGTCGGACCACTGTGTGTTTACGCACAAGTTCTCATATGGTGATTTCTTAGCTCTGTCATTATACGTTGATGACATGCTCATCATGGAAAAAGATATCAAGAAGATTGATAGGCTGAAACAGGAGTTGGGTAAGTCGTTCGTGATGAAAGACTTGGGCCAAAGTAGATCATAGGAATGGAGATAACCCATGACAAAAGTAGCAAGAAGCTTTGGCTGTAATAAGAGCGGTATACTAAGAAAGTCCTAGAGCGGTTTAATATGAATGCACCAAAGTCAGTCAGTACTCCACTAGATAGTCACTTCAAATTGAGCGACAGGCAGTGTCCCAAGATGAAGGCAGAGGTGGATGAGATGCAAAAGATACCCTACACGTCAGCAGTAGGAAGTTTGAAGTATGATATGGTGTTTACGCATCTAGACATAGCATATGCGAGTGGTGTTGTCAGCCAGTATCTTGCCAATCCTAGCAAAGAACATTGTGTAGCATTGAAATGAATACTGTGGTATCTAAGAGGCTCATCCAGGTTGAGCCTATACTATGGTGACGAAAAACCTGTGTTAAAGGGCTACACAAATGCAGATATGGCAAGTGACCTAGACTCCAGGAAGTCTACATCGATGTTCATATTCACATTTGCAAGGGGAGCGATCTCTTGGCAGAGAAAGCTAAAGAAGGTCATAGCATTATCGACGACAGAGGCCAAGTACATTGCAGTCACAGAGGCATGTAAAGAGAATATTTGGATAAAGAGATTCCTACAAGAACTTAGTATGAAGCAGAAGCAGCACGTGGTCTATTGCGATAGTCAAAGTGTTATACACTTGAGCAAGAATCCAAGTTAGCACTTCAAGTCGAAGTACATAGAGATTCGGTATCACTAGATCATGGATACTTTGGAATAGAAGGTGTTACAACTTGAGAAGGTCCATATGAATGATAATGGGTCAGACATGATGACCAAGGCATTTCTCAAGGGCAAGTTTGAGGGCAAATTCCTCCTGAGTCGAAAAGGGGGAGATTTGATGGGTTTTTTTCCTCCTCAGAAAGGGGAAAGAACGCGCTCACCCAACCGGTCGAGTGGGCTACTTGACTCGTTGAGGTGGCCACTCGACCGATCGAGTGGTGCTTGACTCAAAGTCCAGTGAGCAAATTGGTTTAGGACTCCGTGGTGCTCGACTAGTCAAGGGACATGCTCGAGCGGTCGAGTGGGCCGCTCGACCAGTCGAGGACCCTGCTCGACCAGTTGAAGTTATGTAGATTAATGTCTAGATTTTGTGCAGACTGCGTAAATTTGAGGCGGCTTTCATAAAGGTATGGAAAGGAGTTTCCTAAAATATGGGTCCCTAGGGCTATTCTAGGGTATGCAAGAGAGTTTTCTAAAGCTTTGCAAGGGTTTGCCGAAGGGTTTAGAGTTATCAAAGGTGTGAGAGAGAGAGAGAAAGAGAGAGAGGAAGCTTGTGGAAGGGAGGTTCTACTTGTAGAGGTGATCTGTCACTCCCCAAACTCGGAAACTGGGCTCACAAAATTTTCGATCGTCGAATCCAATGTTGACAGCCTCCGTAGTACCCCATTCTCAGCTTCCAACGCCCATACGGTAGATTTTCAATCCTGGAATCCTACAAGGAGGATTTTCAACGTACAATTGTTTCATAACAAGCATAACTATAAGTATACAAATATCAAAAATCAAAGCTCCAGAAGACAGTTGCACACTCTAAGCTCAACGCTGTTGCGACCTGACGCCACCTACAAGCATCTATCATACATAAGCTTATAGAAAGCTTAGAGGGTGGTGTAAGTGTGTGTGATGCACGTGCCAAGTACATAAAAATCAGAGTAAGCGAAAATACTGGCAATCCATAAATCGTACAATATTAGAGTAATGTGGAAACATGCTGGTAAGTCTATAAATGACATCAGCCTTATCCAAGCTATGCGATGCAAAAACATAATAAGTTAATATCATATACTGAGGAAGCAATGTAGATCAGCTAGGCAATGCGGAGACATAGTAAGTCAAATATCATATACTGAGAATGCAATGCAATATACAAATCCTAATGAGTCCACAAATACCATCAAGATCATCTAGGCCATATAAATACAGAAACATATCAACCTAAAATGTCATATGCCATGGATGTAGTATATGGTGCGAATGAAATGACCAAGCTAGAGTGTGAAGTCGGGATGATAGTATATAGTATCACAAGCTATGGGGTCCATCATAAGGGACTTCTATCCAAACCAGTCCCATACCTAAATTTGGATAGCCAGACACAATGTGGTAGACTCCTGATCTCAGGTTGGTCGTGCGCCCCAACTGAAATCTTGGCCATTGCAAAGGTACATATAATAAATTATTTATGCACCACCAGCCCAACTGGATAGTGAATGAATGAATAAATGAATAAAATGCTGAGTATGCAACTCCTACTCAATAAGTCCACATATCAGTACTGTACATCTTTGGGATCATCATCTGAGTCTAGTACACTCCACACGCGATCATCACCCACTAGACGCGCAACCATGTAAGTGGAAGATACCTCACTATCCTCCTGGCAAGTAGTCAGCCAATATCTACCTGGCACGTCGATGGCAGACCCATTTATGAGATAGTCAAACTCAGCCTAGTTATGCCCCTATCCTCGGGCGAGTAAGGCCACACCCCTTTCCAACCGGCCAGGACACAGTGGGAGATGCGGCCTACTGGTATTCGGCACTCAGACGCTCATGTATCCACTCGGTCTAGACGTTGGAATGTCTCCTGGACACGGAGGTTTAGGGACTTTCACCTAGGGACATCTATGGCACCCCATGTAGAAAAAGATTTTCGGTGTCCCATCAGCCATCCACAATATGCCTGTGGAGGCCACAGCCCTGATCTCGCTTGGGCGTACAATAGTCTCATCACAATATACAAGATGCATGAGTCACACAGCCAATCATGCATCAATCCAGTGCCTACCATGTGCTCATGTGGGACGACTCCATCTATTAGGGAGTCCCATAACAACCTGCCCAATGATATATGCAATGATCAACCACATCTCATATCAAGTGCGCAAATGATGTGTATGGGCATGTATCATGATGTTATGCTATCACATACTCATAATCGGCATCGATAATCGGCCTGACGAGGCCTAAGGGAAGGTCACAATGTGGACATTTAACCATCATTACCCATCAATGTGAACATTCACGGGCCTAATATACATCACAATGGCCGCTCACATGGGCCTAATATACATCACAATGGCCGCTCACACAGGCCTAATATACCTCACAATGGGCCACTCACACGGGCTTAATATACATCACAATGGGCCGCATTGCATGGGCCTCGTGTGCATCAAGTGGGCCACATCACATTGGCAACACCAATGGGCCACACCAATGGGCCTCATATACATCAAGTGGGTTGCATCCACGGGCCACACCAATGGGCCCCATATTCATTTAGTGCGCCACATCACATGGGCCACACCAATGGGCCTCATATACATCATGTGGGCCACATCCATGGGCCACACCATCTATCTATTTTAGAGATCATTTTAGAGCATTTTTTAAAAATGAATCATATCAAAAGATCATCTGGACCACACCACAAATAACAGTAGTGATAATGATTTCCATTGTTAAAATTTCACAGGGCCCACCATAGCGTTTATTTTCCATCCAATGATTTCCACACACATGGACCTGAATTAAGTGGGAAAACAAATTTTATACTGATCCAAAACTTCTGTAATCCCAAAAAGGGTTTTAATGGTAGGTGTCCAATCCTCCATTGTTTGTAGTGTGGTCTACCTGATAGATGGTTTGGATCAATGCATACATCATGGTGTGGGGTCCACATCCATTAATGGACTGGACGATGTGGATGAAACACTTACATCATAGTGTGTACCACCATCCAACTGCTGGACGGTGGATGCAACACATGCATCAAACGGTATCCACCGTCCAGCTACTGGACGGTGTGAATACAACATATACATAGAGGTGGGAGTCCATGAAACTGCTGATGGCAGCTGGTGTAACGCCCTGAAATTCGGGGGTCGAGCATAACTCAGCTCCCGAGTTCCAAAACATCACTTATGCAACATATTTAATGATGAATGTATGTTGACTGTATTAGTGCATAAAACATGGAATAGATTAGGCCAAAACACAAATATGATTCAGGGATAAGTGAATAAAGCAAGCGGAAGACTTATAGCAAAATGTGTACAAGTGTAAAACCCTGAATTTCATATACAAGCCGGATCGTGTGAAAGTGTTATTTAACAAAATTTAAGTATCAAATACATCATTTCAGTTCCCAAAATATAATCCCAGAGATCCCGCGCAACAGACCGAAGCTCGCTAGAACCCGTCTGAAAACTGCATATAGGAGAAAGCAGCCTCGTCGTCATCCGGCTCCGCTCTGCCTCGGGCGTCGCATCATCATTTGCATTTAAGACAGAGATAGAGTCTGGTGGGTGTGAAACACCGCCCAAACGTGGGAGTGAGTGATCAACTCGGTGGAACAATAAGGCAATCGTTTAACATGTTATCGCTTCAATCAAACAAGAATGATAAAGCAAGATAAGTAATTAAATCCTAAGTACTCTTGTTAATGCAAGTATGAATGCAATATGATGCGTGCCCTCACGCGTACACCCTCAGCGTCTTCATCTTACGTTACGCATGACATCGCCTCAAAGTGCGCCACATCTACAAAGCACATGCAAATGCGGTGCATGGATATGATTACCAAGTTGTTATTAGTCCGTTTCACACAACAGGATTGGGAAGCTAAGATACCTTCCTCATATCACCATCCAAACAGTGATCCATACTAGGGTCGTCAATCCTAGATATCTCATACGATCATATAGTTGAGGTCGTAGCAAAGGGCTCGTCACCAATCAATGCACGCCTTTCATGCCTTTACTACCACAGATCGGCTCGTCACCTCCTTGCGGCATCCAGGTATGCTCGAGGTCACTACAAAGGGCTCGTCACCAATCAATGTAGGCCGACAGCACGAATATAGTGTCCCATACCACCATAATCGGCTCACGAGTTTAGTTGCTCACTGGTCACTACAGGGAGGCTCGTCACCCCAGCGTAGGCCGACAGCTCGACCACGGTGTCCCATACCACCATGTCCGGCTCATGAGTCTTAGCGGATCAGGTACCATGGTTATTAGGATTTCACTGGTAAGTTCGGTACCCTAGATTCAAGCAAGAGCGTCCATACATGGTTAACATACATCGGACAATCGGGTTATTTGACGAACTCGACTAGCACGAGCGCATGTTGAGTTGAACGACATAGAGTGCGCAAACACTCCGCGTGGCCAAACCACTGCCGCCAACTCTAATACGGCTCGGGTTCGTCTAATCCGTCCTACGTGGCGAAAGCAATCTCAACCACGATTCATAGGGTCAATTACCGATTTCCTGGACTAAGGCATAGTCCCAAACATCCTACACTACTACAGATATTCATATGGAATGTAAAACAGTAATGGATCAACAACTCAAATCATGGTACATACACATCTGAAGAATATCAACTCAATATAAATGTAAGCATAGGAGATGCTTGAATTTAAATAACTTGAAAGGTAACGGCATAAAGGAAAACATGCGCATCAATAGGAGTATTGAGAATCACTTCTCAACGCCCACAATTAGTGTAATCAGTTACACTTAGATCATTCATGCATTTCTACAAACACTTAGCATACAAGGAACAACATACATGACGTATGTTGGAATACATGCACTTAGACAATTCCCTTTACCAAGGAGTTGTCATACATGCATCTAGCATACATACATGACAAATAATCATGGCAAACACAAGTGCGTATTTTATACGTATACGGTACTTTATAAATACACTTAGAATACACAAATCTCAATATAGCACATGCATGTCAGGAAAGCAATGTAAACACAACATTTGGCATGTGAAATCTCATCCATAACAAGAATAAATCACTAACTGGGATTGAAAGCCTTGAAAACCATAACCTATACACTTAAAGTCCGCACCTTAAGCGAAGAAAGAACCGCCGAGCTGATTTAGACGAGTTGTCTTTGTCAACGGCGCTAGAATACCCTAAAATAAGGATAGAAATGAGATACAACAACACCAAGTCTAATCTAAGCTCTAACACAGGTTAGGGTTAGGTTAACTTACCCCAAAAGAACTCAGAATCGTCAGAGGAACGATTCAAAGTAAAGGTTCAAAGGTGAAGAAGAACAAGGAAGAATCAAGATGATTCACCAACCAATCTCTCTCACTAACTCTCTCTTTTCCACTCTCTTTCCAAGCTAGGGTTAGAGAAAATTCGTATGGAAATGAGAGCTAGGGTTTAAGGTCTATATATAGGCCTTAAAATGATGGAAATAACCCCAGGGTCAAGGTATACTTAGGTTATAACCAAAGCAAGCCTTTCTCGATCCAACGAAGCACTTCTGGTGGGCCTATAACCACGAAAGGTCGGACTTAAGCTCATTGACCATGGATCTAGGTCAAGCTGAGTTTTCGTACCGACCTTCAGATCGGCCGTGGCGGACCACACTCAATTCAACGGTCACGGAAACTCGATCGTGTCCACAAGCACTAGGATATGCATGGGCCACTATCCTGATCGGAGGGTGAAATTGGGTCGAATCCAATGGTCCGAATGCTTAAAATCGTCGCGCGCACACGACTCATATTTCAATAAAAGCTTAATAAGTTCCAACCGTTCTCACACTCTTCACTCCGAGCTCAATCAAATCGACCCGGACATCCGATCGACTTGATTTTCGAGGTGAAGATCAAGCCCAACTCGGTGACCGCAACCTAAGATCATCGCCATCGGACTTTCGACGCGCGGTCAGGTCCGATCCGGATCTTCCAAAAATTCCCGAACAACCGGATTTAGCGATGGATCCCATTTCAGAGTAACGTAGCGCTCACTAATCTACACATTTAGAGCCATGCAGATACAATTTAAAGTGATTGATGCGAATTTCACAAACAATCGAGTAAAGCGCTAATTACCCCAAAACAACTACTTAAGGAAAGATTAGCACAAAAATTCCAAGGTCGTTACAATCTACCCCCCTTAAAGAAAATTTCGTCCTCGAAATTCATACCTTCATATAATCCTCGAGGATCAGAGGGTAGGTCTTCCTGACCTCATCAGATTCCCAAGTAGCCTCTTTCACACCATGATGCGTCCATAGCACCTTCACAAGAGGGATAACCTTGCTACGCAATACCTGCTCCTTTCTATCCAGAATACGCGTCGGTCGCAGTACATAAGTGGCATCCTCACTCAACTGCACTTGCTCCCAACTGATAATATGCGAAGGATCAGGAACGTACTTCTTCAGCATAGAAACATGAAATACGTTATGCACGCCCGCAAGAGGTGTGGGCAAAGCAAGGCGGTATGCTACCGCTCCCACTCGATCCAGAACTTGAAATGGACCAATAAATCTCGGCGTCAGCTTCCCCTTCTTACCGAACCGCAAAACTCCCTTCATAGGAGAGACCTTCAGAAAAACATGATCTCCCACTACGAACTCAAGCGGTCGACGCCTCGTATCAGCATAACTCTTCTGCCTGCTCTGCGCTGCTAGAAGTCGACGTCGAATGATGTCAACCTTCTCTGAAGTCACCTGCACCAACTCTGGGCCAAGCAAACTACGCTCACCAATTTCTGCCCAACAATGTGGTGCTCTGCACGGGCGACCATACAACGCCTCATAGGGAGCCATGCCGATACTCGCCTGGAAACTATTATTATACGCGAACTCTGCATACTGAAGACAATCATCCCAACTGTCTTTGAAATCCAAAACACAAGCTCGCAACATATCCTCCAGGACTTGATTCACGCGCTCCGTCTGCCCATCTGTTTGCGGATGAAACGCGGTGCTGAACTTCAGTTTCACACCCATTGCTTCCTGGATACGAGTCCAGAAGATAGATGTAAAACGCGTGTCTCTATCAGACACAATCTCCAGGGGAACTCCATGCAGACGCACTATCTCCTTGATATACAACCTAGCCAACTCGTCTGCAGAGTAAGTGACTCTGATCGGTAAGAAATGCGCCGACTTCGTTAATCGATCGACGATCACCCAAATAGAGTCAAATCCCTTTCTCGTCCTCGGCAACCCAGAAATAAAATCCATAGAGATGAAATCCCACTTCCATTCAGCTATGGGCATGGGCTGCAGCAACCCAGGAGGTCGGCGATGCTCTGCCTTGACCTGCTGGCACGTGAGACAACGAGAAACAAATTCAGCAATCTGGACCTTCATATTGTCCCACCAATAAGACCTCTTCATATCCTGATACATCTTCGTGCTACTGGATGCATCGCAAGCTTAGAACTATGGGCTAACTCGAGAACCTCACGCCTCAAGTCAGGGATGTCGGGAACACATAACCGCCACGAAAACGTAGGCCCCCATCGGAACTAATACTCCGGTCGGAGTTCTCATCCGTACCAACCCGCCGCCTCATCTTCACCAAAAGCTCATCATCCGCCTGAGCCGCAATGATCCTCTCGTCGATAAGGGTGTACACGAATGTGTGCGATAACCTCATACGGCTCAACCACCGTAAGCTTCGCTCAAAATCACGCACGAACTCCAACATCTCCCACTCTGCTATCATCAGCGGAGCGCAAACTTCAAAGCCTTCTTGCGACTCAACGCATCCGCCACAAGGTTCGCCTTACCGGGATGGTAAGAAACATCGAACTTGAAGTCCTTCAATGTTTCCATCCATCTGCGCGCCTCATATTCAAATCACGCCGCATGAAAATATACTTAAGGCTCTTGTGGTCGCAAAAGAGCTCGAACTCCTCACCATAGAGGTAATGTCTCCAAAGCTTTAATGCGAAGATGACAGCCAATTCCAGGTCGTGCGTAGGGTAATTCTCTTCGTGTTTCCTTAATCGACGCGAAGCATAAGCAATCACCCCGTCCTTTTGCATAAGGACACAACCTAGAGGCTAACGCGAGAGGCGTCGGTATATATAATATACTTAACCCCTTGCTCGCAATACTAGCACAGGGGCGGACGTCAACTTGTCCTTCAACTCGTGAAAAGCAACTCCGCCCGCTCACTCCAAGCAAACTTCAAATCCTTCCGTGTCACCGCGACAACGGTCCGGCAATCTTCGAGAAGTCCCGAATAAAGCGTCGATAATAGCTGCAAGGCCAAGAAAGCTCCTCACCTCGATAACCGAACCAGGTTGCTCCCACCGCAGCTACCTTAGCAAGGTCGACGGCTATCCCGTTCCTTGGACACCACATGTCCCAGAACTTGACTTCCTCTTTCCGGAAATCACACTTCTTGTGCGAAAAGCCGATGCTCCCTAAGAGTACCCAAAACCGCTCTTAAGTGCTCCTCGTGCTATGCCCGGCTCGTCGAATAAATCAAAATGTCATCAATGAAGACAATGACGAATCGAAACAGAAAGGCCGAAACACCCTGTTCATCGATCCATGAACACGGCGGTGCGTTTGTAAGAACGAACGACATCACAAGGAACTCATAATGACCGGAGCTGGTCCTAGCGGTCTTCCGCACGTCCCCATCCTTGACGCGCAATTGATGATACCTGACCGCAGATCAACCTTCGAGAAGTACCGTGCCCCCTTCAACCGATCAAACAGATCATCAATCCTGGGCAAGGGGTACTTATTCTTCACGATTACCAGAAGTTCAACTGCGATAATCAATACACAATCGCAAGGAACCATCCTTCTTCTTTACAAACAAAACAGGTGCTCCCCAAGGAGACACACTAGGCCGAATAAAACCCAATTCTAACAAACCATCTATCTGCTTCCTCAACTCCTCCATTTCACTCGGAGGCATCCGATAGGTGGGTAAAGAAATGGGCGCCGCACCAGGCATAAGATCGATAGCAAAATCAATCTCATGCTGAGGAGGTAATCCAGGAATCGACTCAAACACATCTTCAAACTCCTGAACTACCGGCGTACTAACCAACGCCGACTCGGCCGAACTCTCCAACAAAGAAGAATAAAAATCAATACGAATAGGGTAACTGACCTGAACTGGGAAAGTAACAATCTCGCCCTCAGGTCCATGGATCGTCACTGATCTCGCTTCACAATCAATCTCAGCTCGCATCCTCGTGAGCCAATCCATACCCATAATAACATCGTAGTGATAAAGCGGTGCGACTAGCAAATCAACACGGATCGATCCACTTCCCAGATCGACCAAACAATCCATACAACGCTTGCCCAAGGCAGAGGACATCCCCGTAGCGGTAGTAAGCGTCACTCCTTGCATAGGAACAGATCTCAAACCCAAACGCCTAACTGCCGCATAAGAAATAAGAGAAGTAGTGGACCCTGTATCCACTAACACAGAAACGGAAATACCTTCAATATGCGCTGTCACCTCAAAGGACCTCGGCACCAAGTCAGACATAGGCGCTTCAGCTGAAAGCGCATGAACACGAGCCTGCTGCTGACGATTCGGCGGAGGAACCATGGGCCGCTGAGGTGGCCTGAAACCAACTGCAGGACTGAAGGATGGATGAGCTGGCGCCGATCGAAGAGGAGGAGGAGAAATAACGAGGCATCGGACGGCTAACCCTCTGCGGTGGAGTAAAACCACCGGCTCGCATGGGAAAACCGAAACGGTCCAAGTGCCCCACTTTCCCACAATAAGAACATCTCAGATCAGTCATCTGCTGAGCGGGCGGCACCGAACGCCTAGGAGGAGAATCAACATGCGGCCTCTTGCCGAGGAAAGGTGCACCCTGAAAGTCTGACCGCGGCCTAGGAGGCATCGGTGCTCGCATGCGGGACGCTCTATCTCCGTCCTGCTCTGCTCGCAAGGACATGCTCACTAGCTCCGCATATGAAGAAATGCTGGCACAGCAAATCTTCGATCGGATCTCAGGTCGCAGCCCCTCAGAAAAACGCCGCATCCTCATCGGCTGATCACCCAGGATCAAAGGAACATACCGCCCCAACTCAGTAAACCGGTTCTCATACTCCGTAACCGACAACCCTCCCTGGCGGAGGCGAAGGAACTCACTCTCCTTCTCATGTCGGTACGTAACCGGAAAATACTTCTCGTGGAAGCGCGCCTCAAACGCCTACCACGACCACACGAAGTCCTCCTCGACAGTGCGAAGCACATTGTCCCACCACAAACTGGCCTCCTTCTCAAACATGAAGGTGGCAAGCTCAACCTGCTCGACCTCAGAGCAGTGCAACGGCCTCAGCATCTTAGAGATGCGGTCAATCCAATACTCGGCCTCCTCGGGTCTATGAGAACCCGTAAAAGTAGGAGGTCGCAAGCGCTGGAATCGCTCGAATGTGCCGCTGGCACTAACACTGGCACTGGCGCTCCCGGATGGAGGCATAGGTGAAACAGGTGGAGTCGCCCCTACTGACTGAGCAAAGATGCCAGCCATGGAGGAGAGGAACTCCTGCTGCTGCTGCTGAGATCTGCAGCTGCCGCATCAACAACATCATCTGCTCAAACCTATCAATAGGTGAAGCGAGAAGAAGGTGCATGGCTCGGCTCAGAACCGAGGGTGTGACCGGAGGAGCCATCGGTGTCGACCCAACACCGACGCAAGATGGACCTGCCTGCGGATCTGACTGGCTACCGCTCAAGGGAGGAACCAAGCGACTCAATCAGAGAAAGACGGGCCGAAGTCTTCGAACCCTTAGGAGGCATCCCTACATTAAATCAAAGGATGCAACCTGTCAGATTCTAAGTCACATAATCCATCCACACAACAACCACACAGCACAACTCCAAAAACACAACATGCATTCCATTAACCAAAATCGTCGCAATACAAGTAGTGCAGCAATACATGAATCACGACTAGGAAAGCATGAAAACAACAACATCTAACACTTCAAACAACCACAACAACTACAACCACTAACAGCTACCACACAACAACAACTCCAACTACAAGCCAACAACGGCTACACACAGAAAGAAAAACACAACAAAGCAAAGACGGCCACGACGATGCTACTCGTCGGAATCAGGAGATGGAGGCGGAGCACCCTTATCCTGCAAGCAACACAGGATAGATTTCAAAGTCCGAGACATCTTCTTAAACTTGTGCTTAACCAAGCCTCGAAGATCAACCATCTCCTGGCGTAAAGCAGCTTGCCCTTCTTCAAGCCGTGTAAGACGGGCATCTCTGGCAATCTGCTCTGCACCCTGCTCTAGCACCACAGGAGGAGAGCTATCACTCGAATCCTGTGCCTCAATCTCTTCCTCGTCTTGCTCTGCTTCTTCCCCAGACTCCGCACCGCCTTCAGCATAACTCTCATCATCACCACTCTCAGACTCGGCCTCACCCTCAGAGGCAAGCCGACCAGAACCAACCTCCATCAGCTTAAGGGTCCTCAAGTTGATATAGCGAACAGGGACCGGCTTCTCAGCTCCAAGCCTATAGCCGAACTCATGTGCGATCTTGCAAATAAGGCGGCCAAAGGGAAGAGACTCGGTCCGTCTACTCGAACGAGCGATGAGAATAATCTGACGCAGGACGTACGTCGGCACACACAACTTCGCATCCTGCCCCACCTGATATAGAAAATCTACCATCAGGCGCGTACACTCGCTGCGGTTGCTCCACCTTGGATATACATTGAACGTAAAGATGTGGTGAAGCAAACGGAAGTCGTCCGTCATGAAAGAAGCCAGAAGACTCCTATTCGGCTGCCATTCAACCAGACGACCACACAAGGATCGAGTGCGACGATCCCTCTCGCGCACACTGTCCACATTCTTCTCGCTGGCATGCACTTCCCCAAGTGGCACCTTCAAGAGTCGGGATATCAAAGCAACATTGACAATTCCAACTCGACCGCTACCACAGGGAATCTTGAACTGCAGAGGATCCAGCGAAGGCTCCAGAATGTTGGCATAGAAGGCCCGAACAGTGCTAGCATTCGCGCGATACTCGCCTTCGAACAAGGGACCCCAACCAGCCCCTTCTAGGCGCTCCAACAAGAAGAACTCACCAAAGAGCCGCAGGTCAACATGAGCCTCAAAAAGGACTCTACGCCCCTCATAGACTCCATGCGACAATTCCGCCAACAAGGTCCTACTGACAGGAGCTCGAGGATCGAGGTCCCGCTTCGTCTGGAACTCGCGCGTGGCGGACGTGCTAGCGGCGGCACCTCTCGGCCTCCGTGCACGGGTTGGGCGGCTCGGCCCGGCTTCATCCACGGGCGCTCTCTTCTTCCCCATCAAGGAAAGAAGGGAAGAAATGGAAAAGATGGCCGTCACAATCTCAAAGAGGGCCATGAGAAATGAGAGAAAGAGAGAAATAGGAAGATGGTGAAGCTTCCACACAACTATTAGCCAAATAGGGAATGAAAGGGCTCAAATGAGAAGGGAAAAAGAAGAAATCAGCAATGGAATGGAAGATTTGAGAATGGGGTGATGGGTTTGCACGAAAATGGAAGGAAGATGAAGATTTGGGAGAGATTTGAAGGAGTTTGGAGAGGTTTTGGAAGAAAAGGAAAGCTTGGGGGTGGGTTTTGTGAAGGAAATAGGTAAAAGGAGAGGTTTTAAAATGAAAACCGTGGAGGGGTGGGCCACACAAGACCTAGGGACGATCGGCCCGCGTCGGCCCGGCCCACCAAGCCCGGCGACCGGCGATCCCTCGCCGAACCGGCGATGGCATCGCCGGTCTCTGGACATATCGGCGATGCCTCGCTGATTTGGCGAGGCCCTCCTAGTCCCCCTTGGTCCAAAACATGTGGTTCCCCCCCTGGGCCCCACTGAAAATGCCCCAAATGGCCTCTTGCGTAGTTTGAGGCCTATCGGGTCATTCTGACAGAAATCTGATTCAAACAGCGATTTCTGAAAGGTTGAAGATGGAAAAAGGGAAGATTGACCATCTACACTCATTAATAAAGGGTCTAGGAAAGGTTTCGGATCGCTGTGCGTGATCAGGTACGAGTACAGACTCGATCTCGGCAAAGGTTTTCAAGAAACTTTCGCCGATAGAAACTACGGAGCACAAACACAAAGCGATGATAGACCCGCACCCAAATACACTATAGTGGCGACAACGTGCGGTGTGTGACCATAACCCAGGTCCGGTTTAATCTAGATCATGCTCTGATACCAACTTGTAACGCCCTGAAATTCGGGGGTCGAGCATAACTCAGCTCCCGAGTTCCAAAACATCACTTATGCAACATATTTAATGATGAATGTATGTTGACTGTATTAGTGCATAAAACATGGAATAGATTAAGCCAAAACACAAATATGATTCAGGGATAAGTGAATAAAGCAAGCGGAAGACTTATAGCAAAATGTGTACAAGTGTAAAACCCTGAATTTCATATACAAGCCGGATCGTGTGAAAGTGTTATTTAACAAAATTTAAGTATCAAATACATCATTTCAGTTCCCAAAATATAATCCCAGAGATCCCGCGCAACAGACCGAAGCTCGCTAGAACCCGTCTGAAAACTGCATATAGGAGAAAGCAGCCTCGTCGTCATCCAGCTCCCGCTCTGCCTCAGACGTCGCATCCACATCTGCAACATCAGAGCCTAAGACAGAGTCTGGTGGGTGTGAAACACCGCCCCAGAAACGTGGGAGTGAGTGATCAACTCAGTGGAACAATAAGGCACTGGTTAACATGTTATCAGTTCAATCAAACAGTAATGATAAAGCAGGATAAGTAATTAAATCCTAAGTACTCTTGTTAATGCAAGTATGAATGCAATATGATGCGTGCCCTCACGCGTACACCCTCAGCGTCTTCATCTTACGTTACGCATGACATCGCCTCAAAGTGCGCCACATCTACAAAGCACATGCAAATGCGGTGCATGGATATGATTACCAAGTTGTTATTAGTCCGTTTCACACAACAGGATTGGGAAGCTAAGATACCTTCCTCATATCACCATCCAAACAGTGATCCATACTAGGGTCGTCAATCCTAGATATCTCATACGATCATATAGTTGAGGTCGTAGCAAAGGGCTCGTCACCAATCAATGCACGCCTTTCATGCCTTTACTACCACAGATCGGCTCGTCACCTCCTTGCGGTATCCAGGTATGCTCGAGGTCACTACAAAGGGCTCGTCACCAATCAATGTAGGCCGACAAAGCACGAATATAGTGTCCCATACCACCATAATCGGCTCACGAGTTTAGTTGCTCACCGGTCACTACGGGAGGCTCGTCACCCCAGCGTAGGCCGACGGCTCGACCACGGTGTCCCATACCACCATGTCCGGCTCATGAGTCTTAGCGGATCAGTGTACCATGGTTATTAGGATTTCACTGGTAAGTTCGGTACCCTAGATTCAAGCAGTAGCGTCCATACATGGTTAACATACATCGGACAATCGGGTTATTTGACGAACTCGACTAGCACGAGCGCATGTTGAGTTGAACGACATAGAGTGCGCAAACACTCCGCGTGGCCAAACCACTGCCGCCAACTCTAATACGGCTCGGGTTCGTCTAATCCGTCCTACGTGGCGAAAGCAATCTCAACCACGATTCATAGGGTCAATTACCGATTTCCTGGACTAAGGCATAGTCCCAAACATCCTACACTACGACAGATATTCATATGGAATGTAAAACAGTAATGGAACAATAACTCAACTCATGTTACATACACATCTGAAGAATATCAACTTAACATAAATGTAAGCATAGGAGATGCTTGAATTTAAATAACTTGAAAGATAACTGCATAAAGGAAAACATGCGCATCAATAGGAGTATTGAGAATCACTTCTCAATGCCCACAATTAGTGTAATCAGTTACACTTAGATCATTCATGCATTTCTACAAACACTTAGCATACAAGGAACAACATACATGACGTATGTTGGAATACATACACTTAGACAATTCCCTTTACCAAGGAGTTGTCATACATGCATCTAGCACACATACATGACAAATAATCATGGCAAACACAAGTGCGTATTTTATACGTATACGGTACTTTATAAATACACTTAGAATACACAAATCTCAATATAGCACATGCATGTCAGGAAAGCAATGTAAACACAACATTTGGCATGTGAAATCTCATCCATAACAAGAATAAATCACTAACTGGGATTGAAAGCCTTGAAAACCATAACCTATACAGTTAAAGTCCGCACCTTAAGCGAAGAAAGAACCGCCGAGCTGATTTAGACGAGTTGTCTTTGTCAACGGCGCTAGAATACCCTAAAATAAGGATAGAAATGAGATACAACAACACCAAGTCTAATCTAAGCTCTAACACAGGTTAGGGTTAGGTTAACTTACCCCAAAAGAACTCAGAATCGTCAGAGGAACGATTCAAAGTAAAGGTTCAAAGGTGAAGAAGAACAAGGAAGAATCAAGATGATTCACCAACCAATCTCTCTCACTAACTCTCTCTTTTCCACTCTCTTTCCAAGCTAGGGTTAGAGAAAATTCGTATGGAAATGAGAGCTAGGGTTTAAGGTCTATATATAGGCCTTAAAATGATGGAAATAACCCCAGGGTCAAGGTATACTTAGGTTATAACCAAAGCAAGCCTTTCTCGATCCAACGAAGCACTTCTGGTGGGCCTATAACCACGAAAGGTCGGACTTAAGCTCATTGACCATGGATCTAGGTCAAGCAGAGTTTTCGTACCGACCGGCTCTTCAGATCAGCCGTGGCGGACCACACTCAATTCAACGGTCACGGAAACTCGATCAGGTCCACAAGTACTAGGATATGCCTGGGCCAACTATCCTGATCAGAGGGTGAAATTGGGTCAGAATCCAACGGTCCGAATGCTTAAAATCGTCGCGCAAGCGACACGACTCAGATTTCAATAAAAGCTTAATAAGTTCCAACCGTTCTCACACTCTTCACTCCGAGCTCAATCAAATCGACCCAGAACATCAGATCGACTTGATTTTGGAGGTGAAGATCAAGCCCAACTCGGTGACCGCAACAGCCTAAGATCATCGCCATCGGACTTTCGACGTGCGGTCTAGGTCCGATCCAGATCTTCCAAAAATTCCCCAGAACAACTGAATTTAGCGATGGATCCTAGATTTCAGAGTAACGTAGCGCTCACTAATCTACACGTTTAGAGCCATGCAGATACAATTTAAAGTGATTGATGCGAATTTCACAAACAATCGAGTAAAGCGCTAATTACCCCAAAACAACTACTTAAGGAAAGATTAGCACAGAAAAATTCCAAGGTCGTTACAGCTGGGGTCCACATGACCCAGATGGACCGTGTGGGATCGAAAGATTAGAGGTGGGTCCCACCGTCCAGCCATCTGGACGGTGTGGATGGCCGGTGGGACCCACAGAACTTGTTGTTTCAATACAGCAGCTATATAGCTAGTGCAGGGTACTCCAGCCAATCTGCTTCGCATCAGGTGGGCCCCACGTGGGGCCCACCATAATATATTATTATATTATATTATAATATATTTTATATTCATAAGAAATGCACCAGCCAATCCACTTCCCACCGTCCAGACAATAGACAGTGTGGATTTGAAATAAATACACCAAGGTGGGTCCCACCCCCACACATGCCACACGTGTGGGGTGGGCCACGCCCTAAACAGATGGACGGGGTTGATATAAAACACATTCATTAAGGTCGTGGGTCCCACCGTCTAGACCACTGGACGGTGTGGATTCTGCACATGCAAGGTGGGTCCACACGTGTGGCCCACTAAATATATATATATAATATTATATATATTATTAAAAAATAGTGTCCAGGACTATGGCCCTTTCCAATCTAGACAGACGATGAGGATTCAACACATCCATCATGTGGGACCATGATCTAAACGGTCCGAATGACCCATGTACGTTATGGTGTGGGTCTACGGATGATGTGGATCTAGAATATATACTTCATGGTGGGCCGTAACAGGGAAAAAGAGAAAGAGAGAGAGAGAGTCGTGTGATGGAGGGGCCCCGCCACTATGGGTCCCTCAATACATGATACAAAGCATACATCAAGATGGGTCCCAATAGGATTCATACCATCAATCAGTAGGCCTCACTTACTCCATCATTAAAATAAAATCTAACCTACAAATCACCCACAAATTGCAAATCTTCTAGGCTCCTTAGAATACTAAGCTCCCAAGCTCCCTCTTTGATGGAGGATGATGAGAAGGGTTGGATGGTGAGGCTCTTGGGGTAGGAAGTGGGCCACACACAAGGCTCTCTTTGGAAGCTTGGTTGTCCACTCTCTTATGGTTGTTTTTTTTTAAAAAATGCTAGATAAAATGAGAGAGATAGGAGATGGAAGGAGAGAGGGATGGTTATTGTAAGGAAGGGATGGGTGAGAGTTGACTTTTGGGTGAGTGAGGAATGGGTGTCATGCCTTGTTGGTGAAAAAGGGATGGCTAGGTATGGGTTGGTACTTGACTTGATTGATGTAAAGTTTGATAGAGATTCTCTCGGAATTCACAATGCACGACGTTTTCCTCGAAATAAACGCGGGCCCACAACTCTTAGCCTGGATATCACATCGGCATGCGAGATACGGCGTTGGAACTGTAGCGATGGCACGGTCGCTAGGGTATAAGTTTTGGTTCGAGCCGACTCAGATCATTAGGATATGACTCAGGGTCGCGCACAAATGCTATCTATGCATCATGGGTCGCTGGAATCCAACCGGGAGGACTACGGGTGTCTAAGGAACGATACGGTATAGGATACGGGCCTTATATGATCTATTGTGTACTTGACATCTTAGCGCTTCTACGTCCTCATAATCGGTGATATCTCTCTATTTTTCATTATTCTCTTATTGTTTATCCACTCTTGCATGAGTGAAGAAGGTTTGATCCAAGCGGTGTGTGCTTGTGATCGGTTGTAACGTTCTACTTCATAATGGATTGTTGCTCTGGACGAGGTCCCGTGGTTTTTACCTCTTTGAGGGTTTTCCACATAAAAATCTCTTGTGTCGTGTGGTTTGTGTGCTTTTATTTATTTCATTGGTTCATTATCCCATAATTCTGGTGTTTTTTGGGAGGTTAGATCCTAAGGTTTTATGCAATGTCTCCCAACAAGTTGGAAATAAATGACCACATAAAATTAACCTTGCCAAGAAACTTTTGTAACTCAGTTTTAATTCTTGGCGGCCGAGCTTCTATTATTGTTCACGACTTATTCTAATTGATTTTGATTCTTCTCTAATATACCACAAATCTCAAAAAATTGTGGTCAATACCCCAAAAGCACATTTAAGAGGGTTCATCTTCAATTTATGAATCCTCATTCTTTCAAATGACTTTCGTGAGTGATCAAGATGTTCAGTCAAATTAGCCGATTAAACCCTCACCTCATCGATATAGAGTTTCATGAATCTTCCGATCATATAATGGAAAATGGCATTTATAGCTCTTTGTAAGTAAATCATGCACTTATTAGCTTGAATGGCATTATGACTCAGAAAAATTAACATGCCTAAAGGACCAAGACATCTAAATGTTATCTTTGGGATATCTTCTACTGTAATATTTATTTGATTATATCTATAATGACCATCCATAAATGATACTATTTTATTTCCATCAGCACGATCGATCAGTTAATTGGCCATAGGCATAGGGTACTCATCCTTTGGCGTGGCTCAATTTAAATTCCAAAATCAATACACACTCTAGGCTTTCCTTTCTTTTTAATAATAGATACTATCTTCAAAATCCATTTGGCATATTTGATGAGTTTAATGAAGCAAGCTTTTAAGAGCCGCTCAATTTTTTTCCATTATTTTTTGTGTCACCTCAGCCATCATCCACCTAGGTAATTGTTTATGTGGCTGATAACCTTCTTTCATAGGTAACTTGTGTTCAACAAGATTTTGGCCTAATCCAGGCAACTCATGATAGTCCTAAGCAAAGAGTAAATTAATAAGTTCACCCTATATTTGGAAATCCAATAATCCACTAATAAAAATTAGTTTGGGATGTTGTTCCATCCTCAAATTTACCTCTATTAAAGGATCTTGAACTTAATCTTTTTTGTCTTGGGTTGGTTTCAAATACTTCATTTCAATCCAAGCTTCAGCTATCTGATTAGTTGATACTACTATCTTGGCCAAATCAATAAAACATTCATTATCATGATCTCGCAAACTCTCCTTGAGTTGTCGTACTCTAGCCATGAACTCGACCTTGACCGATGATCGACCCATCATAGGATTTCTTCAATTGTACAGCTTATAATCGCACAGAAAGAAATTATTATCTTCGCCAACTCTTCATTCAATCGAAGCATGGTAGCAATATCATATACGACATTATTAAGATTGAGTCTAGCATCGATTCCGGTCAGTTTACCATTCTCATCTCATCTTGTAAATCGTATCAGTCTAATCTCATTTTCATAGAAATAAGCCTCAACTGCATTAGACATGACTAAGAGCGGTTTATTATCAATCAAAATCAATTATACCCTATCTTGATTCCAAAAGATCACGAACTGATGTAGTGATTATGGAATGCGTGAGAACAAATGAATCTAATATCGTCCAAGTAAAGTATTGTAATTTAATGAAGTATCGACCATAAAGAAATCGGTCAACACCTTGTTGGTCTCATCATTTATTCGACTAGTAAAATGTCATACATTTATATTACTCCTCTAGAAAAATTACTAATTGTGACATTGGTAGGGATAAGGTCATCTTAAGTCTTTCCTAATTTACAATCATTCTGACTGGGAGAATGTTAACAACAGCTCTGTTATCGAATGATTGGGGGAAATGAACCAAACTGTATGATTGAACTCAGATATTGCCCCCCAAGTGTCTCCAAATTTAGTTCATTTACAACTTTATTCTTGATTCCTTTATTTGGTTTATAAGAAGCTAGTTTTAAAGTTCTTGCTTTAGCAAAAAATTCTTCATTTAGAAGATCATCCAAAAACTCTTCATCGCTTAAGTATTTGGTCAATCCCCACATATTTATTCCTTATTTATCGTAATTTTGGTTATTGACTGAGTCAAACCCACATCAAGCTCGATTGTTTTGACCAATATATGTTCATTTCCTTCCACCTTTGGTATTATCAGCATTGATTGAGTTAGCAAGTACATATGAGATTTGTCTCATACATCGGCCAACTGTCTTCTCTTTATTGTTTGTTGCCTTTGCAATATCATTTCTAAGTACGAGTCATCCCTTCTGGTACTGCTAAAAATTTTCAACATCTAAGCCTTTCCACACTCTTTGTCAAATGGCCATGGTTTAATCATTATTTGCCCTTGGATGGGCCCAGAGTGATCGCTTGCGTGTTTAGCCTTTTCTGGGGAACATGTATTTCCTTCCTCATAGTTTTGATTGGCTGATTGTCTCGTATGATATTTCGGTTGATAAAATCTCTCATTTGATGGAGTCAGCCTCGTACATTTGTCATAAAGGCACTAATAATTTGGCATTATTGCCTCCAAATGTGCTTAGGTCTAGTCAACCATAGGCTTAGCCCTCATACTACTCTTGTCATCCTTTAGCTCCTCGACTTGACCCATATAAGCTCTGATATCAATCTTTTGTCTTAGTCGAACCAAGTTATGGTGATTAATTGTGGCCATATTGATCTCAATATTAGAGGAAAGGGATAAATATTGCTTATTTTTCCTTTTCAAAAAACTTCAGCAACCCTTTTGTCGATGTTGTCTTGAATAATATTCCTAAAAATAACACATTTGTTAGCAGAATGTGACCAAGTTCCATGCCAATTATAGTAATTAATTTTCTTCAATTCTTCAGCTGTCGAAATCTTATGGTTAATAGAAATCTTGATAAATTTCTTGGTTAACATAATACCAAAGATTTCATCAACATGAGAAATATCAACGGTATACATTCTTTGAACTTTCTGATTAGAGGATATCGTTGCATCTGCTTTAACTAAAGTCAAGAATGTGAATGGTTATTTAGCCACTGCAACATCATAATTAGGGTCATAATAATATATCATTACTGATGAATTCTTTTGTCATATTGACTCCTAAAGCTGAGCCTCATACTAAGATATCTTCCTGGTCAAATCATAAAGATCTATGAATTTTGTTCTGATAAATTTTTTTTAAAGCTTGAATTCAAATACATCTTAAACTAATTGGATGAATTTTGTTTCGTTTATGAGTACCTTGCATCAGTTTTTTTCTTAAACCAATGCAATATAATTTGTGACCGATTTTCCTGGTAACTACCAAAAATGAGCAAGATTGGCCACAGAAATTTCTTTATCCTTATAAAAGAACTGAGTATAAAAAATTTCCTACATCTCTTACTAATTTTGTATGAAATTTGGTAAGATATTGGAATAACATGTGAAAGCTACCACAGTAAGTGAATGACTAACTAGTTGTAATTTATAATACTCATTATTGGCTAACTCTCCACACTATATGGTAAATCGACCTCTGTGTTCTAAGGTCGATTAACCTATATCACTTGTAAATAGTGTAAATTCAGGTTAATAACTCCTCGACAATGGATATTGTCGGTCGATCCAGTCAGGATATGGCTTATGATAAACTGGAGCAGTAGTTCGGCTGAGAACTTGGCATGCTACTTCCTGACCAATTGAACAATTTGGTTAGGCTCCTAGTGTTGTTACACAGTAACTGGCGGTACTTGCAGACCAACCTGATATTGTTCTTCATTAAAAGGTTACTTTTTATGAAAAGGTTGCCCCCCAGGTATCCCTTGGTTCCTGGCTTCTAGGATTAATTTCTATTATCATGTTCATGATGCCTAAAATCTATCGGTGGTGGTGAATTTTGTACATCTTGGACATGAATTCGTTCAAGACATCTGAAATCTAATAGTATCGGTGAATTTCACATGTCCTGCACTGGACCAAGGATAGGAATAAGTGGTATATTTCGTCGTAAGTTAAGCATCTATGGCACTAGCTGAACTGGTGGTACAGGTGCCAGATTCCCAACAGAAGTATTATCGACCTATTGGTGAAGTATAATAGGTGCTCTTTTAGCAAATAAAATAGTCAACCGATTCATGCTCTCGGTCTGGCCCACTATCCACCTATTAAAAGGCTTCATTTTGAGCTCTCGAGTGTTCATCCTGAACTCGCTACAATTCTGCGATATATTGAATCCCTCGTTGCATATCAATCATGCCGGCTGACATAATCTCAAGCAGTTCAACCTGGGATGTCGATGATCTATTTGGATTTGTTGGAATAAGCACCAGACTATGTGGTAGATTTTCTTGCTCATGCACCTATTGAACTTGTAACTCCTCATCATGAGCAGGAGGTTCGTTAGCTGCAACAACATTAGTAGCAGCTGTTGAAGTATTACGATCACCCCTCCAGCTCATGATTCTGAGAGATTATGGCATTGGTGAGTATACATGTGTGCCAAAATCACTCTCTTTTTTTTTCACATTCAATGTAAAATAAAACTGATGACAACCAAATAGTTTTATGGTCCCACAAGGCGTGCCAAAAAAGTTGACACTTTGATTTGTTTTTTATCACGTGTAATGTGCGCGGGCATGCCAGAATTGATAAAACAACTCGATCCAAACCAATCAACTTCAACACTAAGCGTTGAAATAAGCAGACAAATCCAATATGAACATATACGACTAGATTCTACGAAGATCAATTGCTTACACAGCCACTTGCAGAATTTTATAACAAATAGGCGATAATCAAAGTGTGAGGTTCTTTCTTCAAAGATGGGTTGCTTTATGCCTTCTATAGAAAGGACTTTTAAAATCCTAGTGCAATCAAATAAAAGGAAAAACTCCAATTATTCACTTGGAGCAACTATAAGAACATGTCTTTTAAAAGAATTGTCTGATATTAGATAAAGAAAAAATCAACCGTATGAGCATAGATTTAAATTACAACTAAAGATTATTGTTAAGAATTAATGTTACTTGATTATCATTACTCCTAAGATAAACTGAGATAAAAGATAAATTGATAAACTTGATTGGTTGTTTTTTATTACTAGGATTGAGTGTTGTTTCTCCATTAATTTCTTCTACTATTTATAGAGTTTTGTTGCAACTTATTCTTTCAAATCATTCTTCCATTACTGCAACGGTTGTAGTAGTCAAAAAACATTTCTCTAGATACTTCTTTTATTATGCTTCTTTTTTACAATTGATCCTCTTTTGTCACCCAAACTTTGTTCTTGTCAGTTGCCTATTGTACCTCGAACTACTTGACCATGTTTTTATCTTCATTTGTTAGACTTTTGAGTAGCTCAACCACATCACTCTATTGACTAGAGATGGGCACGGGATGACCCAACTTGTCCGACTTGTTCAGACCTAACTCAACTCGAACCGAGAGGGTGAGTCAATCCGAACCCAGTAGACTTCATTCGATCCAAAGTTTAAGCGAGTCCCCAAAATCTAACTCGATACTAACTTAACTCTATCCGAAACCTAACTCATACATGTAAAAATAATAATCCAAATTTGACGTTTCAGATCTGAGATGCCTTGTAGCTGATGGAGAGGTTGCAATTCCAACAAGTGCACGTAGGTTATGAGCTGTGATTTCAGCCTATGGATTCTCGCCGCACCCGACTTGACATGATGCTAACTTGACTTAACCCGGTCAACCTAACTCAGTACCTGTGATCAATTCACACTCGGTCTGGGTTAGTCCAGGCGAAAACCGAACTTAGATCAGGTCAGGCATGATGGACTCAGTACCGAGTTGGGTCAAGTTCGGGTCAGGTTTGTTTTAAAATCGGGTTGAGTCGAGTCAGTCATAACTCGTTCCAACTCAACATGATGCCCAATTCTATCATCAACCATCCATTGATGTGTAAAATTAAACTTATGCTAGGTATGATTTGTAAAAAGTGCTCCAAGTTTCCTAAAGATCCTATTTCTCATAAAATGTCATATGTCGCTCTTTCATTGGCTTTTTCAAAATGGCCAAAAAAAGGGTACAACACAACCACATCTCACCACATGATTAAGCTTAGTGTGGCACTATAGAATGCTTAGGTGGCTATATAAATGTTCATTTTGCCTATGGTTTTGTCTGAATGGGGCCATCTTTTAGTAATCCAGACCATTGGCATGGTGACGCTCACAGTGGACCGCAGATCCCATAAAAGATTATTTTAACAATAAAATATTTGGCTGTTTTGGATTAATTTTAACTTTCAGTATGTTTTTTTTAGGGAATTATTTAATGCTCTGGGAGTGCATGATGCATACGCAAGCACTCAAAGTTCATGCGTGTGGCAAACATTAACTCAAATTAAACTATTTGAATTGTGGAACCACTTTGATGCTTCGGCAGTGCATGAATGTCCACCAATCAGATGTTTAGGCAATCAAAATACCATAACTTCAGTTTTCAATCCATTAATCTAGAGGATCATAATTTGGATAGATTAATGTTAGTTATTAAAGTTTTGTTAAGCACACATGCATGTACAAGTCAGGTAATGCACATGCCACCGTATATGCCAACATGGCAAATAGCTGTAAAATCCAAGTCATCCATCAGAAGGATACAACTTATAGATTCCTTATCCTGAAGAATCAAGCTGATCCATTGGCCAGGTGGGCCACGATCAACCATCACACACTACACCAGTATCAAAGTTTTTCGCGCCTCATATCTTTAAGATAACTTTATGGCAATAAGACATCTAATTTGGTTGTGATGGTCTTTACCTGTGTTTAATGTTTAAAGTTTCATTAACAAATACATTCCATGCTTCACACAATATCCTTCATATTGATGTTTTTCTTTTCTAATTAAATATTTTAAATAATTCAAAAAAATATTTATAGTCATTTATGGTGTATGAATATTTGTTCTCATAATAAAACATAAAGAGGAATACTATCATTATATATGATCAGGCGCCTGTTTTACAACACATACATGTACACATCTTTGTCCACGTGGCTCTTGAATGTAATGATCAGGACCCAATAATCATATGCGATAACTATTAAATTGTGACACGAAAATTATTATTAGGTCTATTCACTTTTTTGAACCCATGTGATCTGTATTTCACGTGCTAAAAAGGACCAAGTATTAGTAGACCATTAGAGGGGTATTTTCATAAATTTATCATGAAAGGTGGCTTTTAGAGTTAGTTATGTTGGAATTAAGAGAGAGTTACTATTTTTTATTATTTTTTGTATTTTTTTAGAGCCTCCAAGAGAGAGAGAGGTAGGATTTTAGTTATGAGTTCTCTCCATCCATGTAATCTTTTCTGAATAGTAGATTGATCGTCACTTTGTGCCATGGGTTTTTCCCCATAAGGGTTTTCCATGGAAAAATCAAGTGTTCATGTGTATTTGCTTAGATTTTCATTTTCTCTTGATTGTTTTAATCTAGATTAATGTGCTTTCACCAGACCGGATCTCCAACAAGTGTTATCAGAAAGAGGTTGGTTTGTTAGTTTAGATTTGAAACACGACGTCAAAGGGATCGAATGTGAAGTTCAAGACAAAAATTCACGGATAAAAATAGCTTAAACTATGGAGATTGAATATGAAACCTTCGTAGTTCAGAAAGGGCTAAAGTATGCACTCCTTAGGAAAGCGCATCGTTCAGAATTTTTTAAGGAAAAAGATTGGGATGAACTTAATCAAAGAGTAATTAATACAATTCAATTGTGCTTGGCCGATGAAGTTCTTAAGAATGTCATAAATGAGATTACTACTGCAGATTTATGGGTGAAGTTGTACAATATTTACATGATGAAATCTCTCACCAATCTTCTAATTTTGAAGAGGCAGTTTTATACTCTGAAAATAGCGGAAGGGTCACATCTATCTGAATATATTAACACGTTCAACAAACTGGTTTACAAGTTAACGAGTGTTAATATGAAGACACATATAGTACTTTGACAAATGTGAGGCACGTTCTAGACTTCAAGAAGAATCTGATCTCTCTAGTAGCTCTAAATGCAATTGGTTGTAAGTTTGCCGGTTATGTTGGTATCCTGAAGGTTTCAAATGGGATTATTATAATAACGAAGGCACAACGGAACGGTAATCTTTACCAATTGATCAAAAATGCTATATCTGGTGGAGATGTAGTGTTTGTAACAGATTCCACATCAACAAGTTTATGGCATGCTCGCCTAAGACGCATGAGCGAGTGGGGTATGGAGGTACTTCTTAATCGTAAGTTAATTTCTAGATTTAAAAGCTTTGATTTAGATATATGTGAGCATTGTATATATGGGAAATAGTTGAGGCAGCGTATTAAAATTGAAAAAATTACTTGTTAGTTAAAGGCAGCTTGATTATGTGCATTCTAATGTGTAGGGGTTTTCGCCCCTTATTCTTGGAGTAGGATTGTCTTATTTTGTCACATTTATAAATGACTTCTCAAGGAAGGTTTGGGTTTATATTTAGAATAATAAATCTAATGTGTTTATCACTTCCAAGATGTGGAAAACGATGGTTAAAAAATAGACATGACAGAAAAATTAGAGTTCTAAGGATAGATAACAGCGAAAAATTTACTTCAAGAGAATTTGATCAGTATTGCAAGAATGGTGGAATAATCAGGCACAACATAGTGAGGCATATGCTAGAGCAAAATGGTGTGGCAAAACGTATGAAGAAAATTCTTTTGGAAAGAACTTGAAGTGTGTTGAGAAATTCTGGGTTGAGCAAAGAGCTTTGGGCTGAAGTTGTTTCTACAGCTTGTTATTTGGTAAATAGGCCTCCCTCTACATTTATTGATTGTAAAATTCTTGAGGAAGTATGGAATGATTGGGTAGTTGATTACTCGGGTTTGAGAATTTTTTATTATGATGCTTACTTTCAAGTATCTTCTATTTAGAGAGATAAGCTAGATAAAAGAACACAAAAAGTGTACATTTGTTGGCTATGGTGATGGGATGAAAGATTACAGGTTGTTAGACCATGCTTTACAAAATATTATTATTAGCCGAGACATCAAATTTGATGAGACTTCCTTGTTTTAGAAAGATGAGCAAAAGAAAATGGAAAAGTTATTTGTTGATGTGGAATTAGACAAAGGTGAGACACTTAAGGAACCTAAGCCACAAGTTGATGTACAACAAAAGGTGGACTCACCACCTGCCATGCGAAATTGACTGAGTGATCGTAGGTGGCCGTTGAGATATAAGGATGACTCTAATATTTCATTTGTTCCCATTACAAATGAAGGGGATTAATTTACTTTCCAAGAAGCTTTAGAAGATAATGATGCAAAAAAAAAAATGAATGGTAGGTATACATGAAGAGATGGATTTTCTATATACAAATCAAACGTGAGAGCTAGTTAAGCAACTCATTAGGAGGAAAGTAATCTGGTGCAAGTGGATATTCTGGAAGAAACTAATTAGGTACAAGGCCAGATTGGTAGTGAAGGGATATGTTCAAAAAGAATGTGTCGACTTCAGTAAGATTTTCGCGCCAGTAGTAAAACAGGTATCGATCAAACTTGTATTAGCTCTTATTACCCAATACAATCTGGAATTGGAATAGTTGGATGTTAAAATTGTGTTTATACACTAGAAATTAGAATAGCAGATTTATATGAAGCCACTTGAAAGATTTAAGGTGCAAAGAAAAAAGATGTTATTGTAGGTTGAATAGGTCGTTATACAGCCTGAAACAGTTGCCTAGGCAACAATATAAGAAATTTGATTATATCATGTTGAGCCAAAGTTTTACTAGAAGTGAATTTGATCATTATGTTTATTTTAGAGCACTAAGTTATAAAGAATTTGTCACGCCCCAAACTCGGAAACCAGGCTCAAAAAATTCCTGATCGCTGAATCCAGTACCGATAACCTCCGTAGTACCTCATTCTTGGTTTCAATGCGCATATGCTAGATTTCAATCTTGGGATCCTACAAAGAGAATTTTCAACATGAATTTCTTTGTAGGTAAGCATAACCACAAGTTTACCTAAATCACAAAGGCAACATTATCATCATATATCCACTAAAATAAAAAACTTGAGTACAATACATAAAGGGAAAATACAAGATAATTGTTAAAAGCTCCATAAGCTCTGCGCGCTCTCCTACCTTAGCTCGACTGCGTCCTATCGTCACCTGCACGCGTCTATTGTACATAAGCTTATAGAAAGCTTTGAGGGTAGTGTACGTTTGTGCGCAAGATAAGTGCCAAGCACACAAATATCAGCGTAAGCGGAATACTGGCAAGGCTATAAATCGTTCAATATCAGAGTACGCAATACAGATCGGCTATACAATGTGGAGTCATAATGAGTTAAATATCAGATACATAAGATACAATAAATATGCAATTTGAAGAGCCACGAAAACCATCAGCCTCATCTAGGCCATATAAATGTAGCAACCCAAATGCCATATGCTGCGGATGTAATGCAATATGAGAATCCTAGCGAGTCTATAATACCATCAACCTTATTCAAGCTATGCAAAACAAAAGCATAGTAAACCAAATGTTATGTGATGAGGAAGCAATGCGATATGCAGTGCGAATGAAATGACCAAGCTGGAGTGTGAAGTCGGAAAGATAGTATGTAGTATCGCAGGCTATGGGGTCTATCATAAGGGACTTCTATCCAAACTAATCTCATACCTAAATTTGGATAGTCAGACTCAATATGGTAAATCCTGATCTCAGGTTGGTCGCGTGCCCCAACCGAAATCCTGGCTATTGTGAAGGTACACATAACAAATTAGTTACGCACCACCAGCCTGAGTGGATAGTGAATGAATAAATGAATGAGTAAAATATTGAGTATGCAACTCCTACTCAATAAGTCCACATATCAGTACCGTACATCTTTGGGATCATCACCGGGGTCTAGTACACTCTATGCCAGCTTGCTGTCCCATCAAGCACACAAGTGGGTAAGTGAAAGAGACCTTACTATCTGCCTACCAATATCGGCTCGGCTCGTCGATAGCAGACATGACACAGTGGGAGATGCGGCCTACTGGTATACGGCCCTCATGCGCTCATATATATCTATTCTGTCTACATGCTGGAGTGTCCCCTGGCCTTGGGAGTTTAGGAATTTTTACTTAGGGACATTTATCGCGCCCGTATGCTAGAACCAAACATTTTCAGTATCCCATCTGGCCATCCATGACATACCTGTGGAGGCCACGGCCCTAATGTCGTTAGGGTGTACGGTGGTCATATCACAAAATGCGAGATGCATGAGTCATACCATCTAGTCATGCATGCATCAAACCTACGCGTACCGCACGTTCATGTGGCGCAACTTCACCTCTTAAGGAGTACCATAAACAATTGGCCCAATGGCACATGCTATGCTGAATCAGTCCTCATAATAAGCATGTGAATGATACGTATGGGCATGTATCATGAAGTATACCAAGCATGATTATAATCACATACATCATGGTGGACCAGTATAAGATGGCCCATGGCCCGTATAAATAAATAGGTGGTGTGCACATGGCGGGCCTCACACCATCACAATTGGGCCTCACTCATACAATTGGGCCTCACGCATATAATGGTCCTCACACATATGATGGGCCTCATACATCACAATTAGGTCTCATACAATCATAATGAACCTCATGCAATCACAAAATGGGCCTCATACAATCACGATGGGCCTCGTATATCACAATGGGCCTCTCATGGTCACAATGGGCCTCATACAATCACAATAGGCCTCACATAGTCACAATGGGCCTCATATAATGGGCCTCATGCAATCATACAATGGGCCTCATACAATCACAATGGGCCTCATATAATCACAATAACCTTATACAATCAGAATGCTATGCTAATACATACTCAGTGCATATACTAATATAGTTGTAATTAATAATCAGCTTATATATGGCGGGGTCCATAGAAGGACGGTAGATCTGATCCATAACATGAGGATCGATCCTCAACAGTGGATATACCAAATCTAATACCACAAATTCTTTTACCTATGGTTAGAGGTGATGATGCATCCTCCTCATAACAAGGATGGATCTAAATGGCCTACTTATGGGCTTAAGAGTGAGCTTCCATGTTTGAGTACTTCTACTAACAACAGTGAGGACTCAAAGGATTGGGATAGCCCAATAAGGCGAGATGGATCATACTAATAATAATAAGGGCCCATCAATTTGGGTTAGCCCACTAAGGGAAATGAGAATGAGCCTAATACAATCACAATGGGCCCCATACCATCTCAATGGCTTGTATCATGATATTATACTAGCACGTTCTCATAGTCGGCATCAATAATCGGGCTATACATAAGGCGGGGTCCATAGATGGACAACAGATCCATAACATGAGGGTTAATCCTCAATTGTGAATATACCAAGTTGATAGCACGGATCCTTCTGTCTACGGTAATGATGAACTCTCCTCATATCAGGGTTGGGCCTAGGTGGCTTACCTATAATCCTTACGGATCCGGAACGGGCTTCCTTCACCATACTATCATATGGCCCGCTAAATGCCCTAGGGGGCCCAAATAAGTCCTAGATGGACTTCAAGATTAAAAACAACCCTACAAGTAACCAATAGGGGCCCAACATTTTGGATTAGCCCAATAAGAATAGATGGATTATGTAATTATCAATGGGGCCCAATGATTAAGGTCAACCCACTTAGAGAAGGATGAGAATGGGCCTAACAAAGGCCTAAGGGAAGGTCGCAATGTGGACATTTAACCATCATTGCCCATCAATGTGGACATTTAACCAACATTGCTCCCAAGGAGTGGCCCACATAGAGCCTAATAGATAGTGGGGCCCATGGCCTCACATAAGGGCCTCACATGGCCTCACACAAGAGCCCAATATACATCATAATGGGCCTCATCACATGGGCCAAATTATACATCACAATAGGCCGCATCTCTTAGGCCTATATACATCACATGGGGCCCCATATACATGCCGCATGTGCATCACAATGGGCCATATACCTAAGCCTCAAATACATCACAACAGGCCTCGCACAAGGGCCTCACATACATCATAACGGGCCACATATACATCGTATCAGGCCTCACACAAAGGCCCATGGGTTAGGCACAAGGAATGGGTAGTGTGTGTGTCACATACAACATAGTGGGCTTGATGGGACAGCCCATATAGTCCAGAAAATGAGTGGTCAGCAAGAATATAGAACATATACAATATTGTGGGCCTCCAAGGTGGGCCCTAGCGGGACGACCTGGATAATAAACACACCATGGTGGGCCTACACATGCAGCAGGTGGGCCTGCATAATCCAAATCGGCCCCACCAAATGAACAGCTTGGACAAAACACAAACATCCTGGGGGTCCATGGAGGAAAGCTTGAATCAAACACGTACATCACGCGGGGCCCACATCCCATGTGGACGGTGCCAATATAACACATGTATCATGGTGGAATCCACGTCTAGCAGACTGGACTGGACAGTGTGGATGTACAATACATTCATCAAAGGTGGGCCCCAAATAGCACCGTCTAGGGATGGACGGTGTGAATATACAACATGTCATCAAGGTGGGCCCCACCCTCACATGTGCAACACGTGTGGGGTGGGTCCACACCCAGTAAAAACAATGGACGGTGAGGCTGTAAGATACAAGCATCCAAGGTGGGTCTTACCATCCTCTGATGGACAGTGGACATCACATACACATATAAATCAAGGTGGGACCACACGTGTGGCCCACCAGAGTTTTGAATCAAACTGATATTTGTATCATCCCACCGTCCAGACCCGTTGGACAGTGAGGATGCAACGATCATCAGGTGGGTCCCATGGATGGACGGTGTTGATAAAACACTTATATCATGGTGGAGTCCACTACACGGACGGTGCAGATAAAACCCATAATCACATGGGTCATAGAGATGGACGGTTTGGACATAACACATACCTCATGATCAGGTCCACAGAACTTGCTAACGTCAATACAACAACTATATAGCTGGTGCTCCAGCAGATGGATGGTGTTGATAAAACATATACATAGAAGTTGGTCCTACCGTCCTGCAGTGTGGATGGTGAGGATAAGATACATAGATCACGGTGGGTCCACGTCCCTGCTGGACAGTGGAGATCCCACACATGCAAGGTGGGTCCCACCGTCCCAAGGACGGACAGCTTAAATAAAATACATAGGTTAGGTGGGTCCAGATGTGGGCCCACCATAGCTTTGGATAAAGCTAATATTTATGTTTTCCCTTTAACCAGGCCTGTCTAGACGGACAGCCAAGTGGGCTGTCTAGACGGTCAGCAAGGTGGGCCTCACGGGCGGTCAGCGTAGATAAAATACCTGCATCATGGTGGGCCCAAACAGGGGAGAGAGAGAGAGAGAGAGAGAGAGAGAGAGAGACATACGATGAAGGGCTCTGCCACTATGAGCCCTCCCTAGGTGGGTCGTGCAAATACAATATATACATCAAGATGAGTCCTAAATCATGTGGGCCCTAAATCATAGAAATTAACGGTGGAGATCCCTTTCCACCAAACAAAATGCAAGGTTTAGATGACCTTTCACAATGGTAAAATAAACATCATGATGGGCTTGTAACACCCCACATCTTTGATAGATGGGTGTCACTACTGAACCCTTGCTAGTGCAACTGAAAACCTAATTTCAAAAAAATCCTAACTAGGACCAAACCAAAGGAAAACCTTTTGCCATGTGCCGAAACCACCTATACACACCTGGATATGTCAAAACTCCGCACGTTAAGGAGGGACAACAGACCAAATGATTGGGCCAGGACATGCCAAGTGACCATCGAACCCCCTTGTAACCATTGATGCCAAGCCTAATAGGATCTAACCCTCAGGTCAGAAGGAACCCGTAGGAGGACACTCTAATTATGACTTATGGACCATTTGGGCACTAGAATGCCCTGATCAATGGCCAGATATCCCAGTACGAACTCCTTAAGGGAATGGATGGCACAGATTTTGAGACTTCATCATGGTGGGGCCCATGATGGGGTGCACATGCACCACACTTGGTGCATACGCTGCACACTGGATGGCTGGATCGGTCAAACCAGAGCTGACCCGACGCCTACGAGAAAAAATGGAATTTCTTCCACTCACGTCCAGACAACCGGACGATCGTCTGGACAGCATGGTGGCTTACCGTAGACTTCATCAAAAGGATCTGAACCGTCCATCAGGATTTCATGACCCAGGTGACCAAGTCCATGATGTACTGCCAGGTCCATGCAAACGTGCTCGTGTGCGAGCAAGGAAGTCCACTGTGGATGTGTTGTGGCCCACTTTGAGCCATCTTTCGGGCAATCTGAGCCACCCATCAAGTAGGGAGCACAGTCCCACGTCACCCGAATCGTCACATGTATACGTAAATATGCACGTGTGTGAGTAACTTCAGACGATCCTGGATGGACAGCTGTACCTTCCAAAAATAAAGCCGTTGAGGACTCCTCCATGTCAGCGATCCGAACCCCACATCCTCTCTCAATCCCAGCCGTCCCTGGGAGTGAAAATCCAGGCCTTCCAATCCATTAACAAAAATGAGCCAGCAACTGTCGAGAGAAAAAAAATGGCATAGGAGACATTTCCTCCTTTGGAAACTCCAACAGGTTTAATCAAGGCCTTCTGCTAGGACACGTGGGATCATCTACAATCCGTCTAGGGCAGCACTAGCCAATAAGCCGAGAATAGCTCTTCTCGTGAAAAAACCGCATAAGGCGGAAGATCTCATATGGTGTGGTGAAACGCTAATGAAAGACCCCAAAGATGGGCTCCACTATGATCAAGGGTCCCATCTGATCCATTCAAATGGGTTAGATTGCAGGAATATACCGTAGATAAAAACTTGTAATTGCCACCCTCATCATCTTCTTTGTTCAGCCTTAGGACCCACCATCAAGACATGGGCCCCACTGCAAGTAAAAAGTTACTTTTTCGGTGGGCCATGGCAACAAGAACCCATCCTTAGTGATGGATGGGTCCCATGCATGTAGAAATTGGAGAGAAGGCCATGCATCCGGCCACCAAAATCTCAGCCGTTGGAAGTCTCTCCCACACGTGTCTTGACTCTATAAGAATAGGCCGTTGGCCTTGGGATTCGGACCACAAACTCGCAAGAGAGAGAGAGAGAGAGAGAGAGAGAGAGAGAGAGAGAGAGTCAGTCTTCCGTTTTAGTGTTGGGTATAAGCCAGGTGTCGCACTGCACCGAGTCGAGCCGTTCGAGTCGGATCGAGTCGGGTCAGTGCAGCCCACGAATACCATCCAAACAGAGAGAGACAGGAAGGTTGTGAGAAAGAGGAAAACCAGGAAGAAGAAAAGAAGGATAGGTGCAAGCTTGGTGCTGCACTGAGTTGACCCGACTTTTCTAAACTGAGTCGAACCAGTGCGGTCCAACAGCATCTCTGAGCGGGAGAAGGAGCCCAGGTAACACCAACACCCCAGCTCCATTAATCCATTTGATTTTCAGTGATAGTATAGCCGTTTGGCTCTTTTAATCAGGCCATATGATGGTTAAAACGTGGGCCAAAACTAGGCCATTCAATAACTAGAACTTGGACCAGAACCAGGCCATGTAACGGCTGAAATATGGACCTTACCAAGGATAGAAATGGCCATCAACTGGGCCATGAAAACAGCATTCAGTTGTTGCATGAAGCAGGCCGAAACCAACCACGTTTTGGGCTGTGGTATGCGCTGAAACCAGCAACTGAATGGAGTGCTAAGACAAATCTCGGTGCTGGGCTGATCCTACCACAAATCTAGACTGAAAATCCATCTTGAATATAGCTGAAAACCAGCTTGAATACAGGTGAATATCCAGCTTGAAAATAGCTAAAAACAAGCTTGAAAACAGCTCAAAATCCAACTTGAAAACAACTGAAAATTCAGCTTGAAGGTAGCTGAAATCCGGGTGGGGATTGGGATGCTACCGCACTAAAAATTCAGTCCTCGGCTGGTGCTTGCAGTGGGCCAAAACCGGTCCATTAGCAAACCGCAAACAAACTTCCAATAGGTTGCCGTGGGTGGGGCTCAAAACAAGCTGCAAATGGGCCAGACCTGGCCACGTTTTAGGCCATGGAATGGGCTGAAAACAGCAACGTGAGGTAAGAAGAAACCAGCCGCACATCGAGGATAAAAACGGCCCAGAACCGGAATCAGCCGCACGAATTGGGCTGAAACCAGCCCAGAAGTGGGCCACGTTCCAGGTATCAGTGGGACGCACTTGGCCTTACAATGTGGGCCACCTTCATGCAACAAAAAGGCTGCCGAGCTGGGCCAAAACTGGCCTAGCCACAGGCATGGGCCGCACCCAATCTAAATCTCAACGGGCCACACCTTGGATCGCAATGGGGTCGTGTCAAAGCCCAAGCCCTGTGTATGGTCGGTGGTCCGAGCCCTACTCCATTTGAGGCCAGCAACAATAAGCCCAAGACCGGGCCTAGCTCGAGCTGCAATGAGCAACAAGTGTTGGGCCAAATTAGGCCCAAGCCAGGCCCAGCTCAGGCCTTGATAAAGGGTAAAAAATTTAGGCCCAATCTAAGCCATATGGTGGAATAGAAGTGGGTGGGCCTATTCGCTCTAAGGCGGGCCCAATCGACCTTGTCCATGGGACCTTTCAAACACATGAAACTTCAATACTTTAGTTGGCTTAAACCTTGGGAAACATTATCTAATACAAGCTCTTGGGATTGGAAATAATTCTAGGAAATCAATTATACGGTATTGGGCCGAAGAAAATTGAATCAAGAAAGGAGCTACAACCCCTTAGGTGATGATTTTTTCCCCTTGAGCTTTCCATCTCTAAGTTAGTTAAACATATTGTACGTTAGAATACCATCGCTAGTCTATATCCTAAGAGCTGATGTAAATTACTAAGTTCCATAAAGTACTCTATCTCAATTCAATGTTGAATTATGTTTACGTTACATGTTAGGCCTTCATATTGATTAATAATCCATGAGTGATGTTAATATGTAATGATCATTGAATTCCCATGTTTTAGTATTAATTTGCTTAATAGTTCATACTTTGGTTTCATAATGCCTCGTCACGAATGCAAATATTATCATATGCCTTTACATGTTAAATGATTGCCATGAGTCGCCCACAGAATTCAACTTACAGCATTACAAATGAAGAAATTTCACTATTGCATGTGAGCCACACTTGGGATGCAACTAGACTGATGATGTGAGAAATGGGACCCCTGACTTGAAGTATATTTTGATCAACCAATTGTGGAAGAGTTCTATTTAAACATCCTAAGGTGGAATACATCATAAGCCGGGGATGGTGGTCATGGGACACTATGCCCAGCTGTCGACCTACACTGGGTGACGAGCCCCCTGTAGTGACCACTGAGATACTTAAATTGGCTAATCATGCATTCATAGCATATTGGTAATGATGGGTGGCTAAATCTAGATGTTATAGCACGTGTCATAGGTTTATTAGGATATCATTTCGCTAGCTCCCAGACCATCGACCTATTTGATGGCTTGGTCACTATGTTGTACGATTTATGTTACTCTAGTGACTGGTCTTATGCATGGGTGATGAGCCCAAGTTCAACTGGTTACATCCCCAAGTCGATGATTACATGGGTGACGAGCCCAAGTCCGACTAGATGAGCATCCCCAAATTGATGTACATTCATACATCCATGCATTTTAATAAGACTGTGTCTTGCCTGTTTTGGAATATTTCCTTGTTTTTCTTTAAACTATGCTTGTTAAGGCGGCGGTGTGGAATCTTGAGGGGAATTCACACTGAGCTGGCCACTCATTCGCCGAATATCCAACCGTACAGAGTATATAGGTATAGATAGAGAGGATGGTGGCGTTAGCCTTAAGGGCACGACAATAGAACCTGAGGAAGGATATTATGATGGCGAGCTGCAGTAGGAAGTGGTTGAATATTTCAGACTCAACCAGTAGATGTAGTATTTTCTTTATAGTTGTTTAGTACTTGAAACTCTTAAAATTTTGTACTATGGCCCCAAGCTGAGTGGGCCAAATATTCAGATTTATATAATGTTATTCATGCTTACTTATGCTATTGCACTCTGACTTTGATACTTCCGCTAGTTCTCTAATTTATTAACTCTCAGGTTTCTGTAACGAGTCTTATACTCGGGTTCTGAAAATTGGGGCGTTACAAGTTGGTATCAGAGCGGAGTATGAGATAGCCTGGCTATGGGATTCATATACAAAATCCTTAAGGGATTAACTTAGGAGAAACTTAAGAACTTCCCCTTAGGAAGTAGCTAGGAGGAACAAACATGGAAAACAAAATACCTAGGTTCCCTCAGATATTTGTAGAATAACCAAATTAGACCTATGTAGAAACTTCCACTAGCTAGAAGAAATTTAGAGTATAGACTGAACTCCTAGGTCCTCTAGAAAAGAACTTAGGATCCCTTCGGAAACGTCAAGTTAGTCGTCTGAGCTTAGAAACAGAAACCTTAGCCCCCTTAAAATTTCAACTAGGAATATTACTTAGGCTTAGGAACTAAACTTGTACACCATATGACAGGCAAGGTGACATGATCTTTAATGTTACTTCATGATTGACTGAAATCATTTTTCCCAATACTTGAACCATAAAATTTTGATCTCACAGGAAGCCATGCCACCTATGCTATGGTCACACCAGACCTGTATGGTCGATATTCACCCCCTTCCGTCTCTAGAGCGCCAGAGAGAGCGCAGCCCTGAATACACGCCAGGAATTCTGCCTGGTGTGGCAAATATGGATACCGAATCCGAAGCTATAGGGGATTCTCCTTCTCCTCAAGTCATTCCTTCTGAATTGCCCTCACAGTATTTCGAGCAAAGGACGCCCTAAGCAGACGTACCTACAGATTCACCGATGGGAACTGCGGATTTTACGACCTTCGCGCAAATGGCTGCAGTAATGCAGCAACAACAGGATACGTTTGCATTGTAATAGTAGGGCGTACATGCGTTGATGATAGAGACTCTACGAAGTAGGGATCGCAGGGAGTCGTCACGAGATAGAGAGGGTAGGGGTGCAGATATCTTTAAACGATTCCATAGGCTTCGACCACCAACATTCGAATGGGCGCCAGATCCGGTACAAGCGGAGCACTAGCTGGCAAGAATCACCAAGTTAATGCAGCCTCTGGAGTGTTCTGATTCACAGATGGTAAACTTGGCTACTTATCTATTAGAGGGCAAAGAAAAAAACTGGTGGCAGAGTATGCAGCGAGGCGTCCCATCCACGTACGCCTGGACATGGGCGGGCTTCCGGGCAAAGTTCTTGGAAAAGTACTTTCCTCGGTCATGCAGGAATGAGAAAATAGCCCAGTTTTTATGTAACGCCCTGGAATTCGGGGGTCGAGCATAACTCAGCTCCCGAGTTCCAAAACATCACTTATGCAACATATTTAATGAAGGATGTATGTTGACTGTATTAGTGCATAAAACATGGAATAGATTAAGCCAAAACGCAGATATGATTCAGGGATAAGTGAATAAAGCAAGCGGAAGACTTATAGTAAAATGTGTACAAGTGTAAATCCCTGAAGTACATATACAAGCCAGATCGTATGAAAGTGTTATTTAACAAAATTATAAGTATCAAATTACATCATTTCAGTTCCCAAAAATAATCCCAAAGATCCCGCGCATCAGACCGAGGCTCACTAGAACCCGTCTGAAAACTGCATATAGGAGAAGGCAGCCTCGTCGTCATCCAGCTCCCGCTCTGCCTCAGAAGTCGCATCCACATCTGCAACATCAGAGCCTAAGACAGAGTCTGGTGGGTGTTTAACACCGCCCCAGAAACGTGGGAGTGAGTGATCAACTCAGTGGAACAATAAGGCACTGGTTAACATGTTATCAGTTCAATCAAACAGTAATGATAAAGCAGGACAATTAAATAAATCCTAAGTACTCTTGTTAATGCAAGGATGAATGCAATATGATGCGTGCCCTCACGCGTACACCCTCAGCGTCTTCATCTTACGTTACGCATGACATCGCCTCAAAGTGCGCCACATCTACAAAGCACATGCAAATGCGGTGCATGGATATAATTACCAAGTTGTTATTAGTCCATTTCACACAGCAGGATTGGGAAGCTAAGATACCTTCCTCATGTCACCATCCAAACAGTGATCCATGCTAGGGTCGTCAATCCTAGACATCTCCTACCATCATATGTTTAAGGTCGTAGCAAAGGGCTCGTCACCAATCAATGCACGCCTTTCATGCCTTTACTACCACAATTTGGCTCGTCACCTCCTTGCGGTATCCAAGTATGCTCGAGGTCACTACAAAGGGCTCGTCACCAATCAATGTAGGCCGACAGCACGAATATAGTATCCCATACCACCATAATCGGCTCACGAGTTTAATTGCTCATTGGTCACTACGGGGAGGCTCGTCACCCCAGCGTAGGCCGACAGCTCGACCACGGTGTCCCATACCACTATGTCCGGCTCATGAGTCTTAGCGGATCAAGTACCATAGTTAATAGGATTTCACTGGTAAGTTCGGTACCCTAGATTCAAACAGTAGCGTCCATACATGGTGAACATACAACGAACAATCGGGTTACTTGACGAACTCGACTAGCACGAGCGCACGTTGAGTTGAACGACATAGAGTGCGCAAACACTCCGCGTGGCCAAACCACTGCCGCCAACTCTAATACGGCTCGGGTTCGTCTAATACGTCCTACGTGGCGAAAGCAATCTCAACCACGAATATAGGGTCAATTACCGATTTCCTGGACTAAGACATAGTCCCAAACATCTTACACTACTACGGATATTCATATGGAATGTAAAACAGTAATGGAACAACAACTCAAATCATGGTACATACGCATCTGAAGAATATCAACTTAACATAAATGTAAACATAGGAGATGCTTGAATTTAAATAACTTGGAATGTAACTGCATAAAGGAAATCATGCACATCAATAGGAGTATTGAGAATCACCTCTCAACGCCCACAATTAGTGTAATAAGTTACACTTTAGATCATTCATGCATTTCTACAAACACTTAGCATACATGGAACAACATACATGACGTATGTTGGAATACATACACTTAGACAATTCCTCTTACCAAGGAGTTGTCCTACATGCATCTAGCATACATACATGACGAATAATCATGGCAAACACAAGTGCATATTTTATACATATACGGTACTTTATAAATACACATAGAATACACAAATCTCAACATAGCACATGCATATCAGGAAAGCCATGTAAACACAACATTTGGCATGTGAAATCTCATCCATAACAAGAATAAATCACTAACTGGGATTGAAAGCCTTGAAAACCATAACCTATACACTTAAAGTCCACACCTTAAGTGAAGAAAGAACCACCGAACTGATTTAGACAAGTTGTCTTCGTCAACGGCACTAGAATACCCTAAAACAAAGATAGACGTGAGATACAACAACACCAAAAACTAATCTAGGCTCTAACACAGGTTAGGGTTAGGTTAACTTACCCCAAAAGAACTCAGAATCGTCAGAAGAATGATTCAAAGTGAAGGTTCAAAGATGAAGAAGAACGAGGAATCCAAGATGATTCACCAACTTATCTCTCTCACTTCCTCTCTCTTTTCCACTCTCTTTCCAAGCTAGGGTTAGAGAAAATTCGTATGGAAAAGAGGGCTAGGGTTTAAGGACTATAAATAGGCCTATTCTTGATGAAAATAACCCTAGGGACAAGGTATACTTAGGTTATAACCAAAGTAAGCCTCACTCGATCCAACGAAGCACTTCTGGTGGGCCTATAACCACGAAAGGTCGGACTTAAACTCACTGACCATGGATCTAGGTCAGGCTGAGTTTTCGCCGGCTCTTCAGGTCAGCCGTGGCGGACCACACTCAATTCAACGGTCACGGAATCTCGATCAGTCCACAAGCACTAGGACATGCCTGGGCCAACCATCCTGATCAGAGGGTGAAATTGGGTCAGAATCCAACGGTCAGAATGCTTAAAATCGTCGCGCAAGCGACACGACTCAAATTTCATAAAAAGCTTAATAAATTCCAACCGTTCTCACACTCTTCACTCCGAGCTCAAACAAATCAACCCAGAACATCACATGGACTTGATTTTCGAGGTGATAGTCAAGCCCAACTCGGTGACCGCAACAGCCTAAGATCATCGCTATCGGACTTCCGACGCGCGGTCCAAGTCCGATCCAGATCTTCCAAAAATTCTCCAGAACAACTGGATTTAGCGATGGATCCCAGATTTCAGAGTAACGTAGCGCTCACTAATTTACACGTTTAGAGCCATGCAGATACAATTTAAAGTGATTGATTCGAATTTCACAAACAATCGAGTAAAGCGCTAATTACCCCAAAACAACTACTTAAGGAAAGATTAGCACAAAAATTCCAAGGTCATTACATTTTAAAGCTAGAAGAGGGCGGTATGACCGTTGCCCAATATGAGGCCCAATTTGATGAACTCTCGCTGTTTATGCCCAAGGCCCAAGAGGATACAAAATACAAGCTACAGAAATTTAAGGAAGGACTCAGGCCGGGGATTCAATCACGACTGTGCACCTGGGATTTTGAGGACTTTATGAAGCTGGTAAACGAGGCCATGAGGGTAGAGAAAGACTTCGAGAGCACCATGAGGACTCCCCCTCCAACTAGGGACACCCTAGCCAAGCCTAGACTAAAGAGAAGAGCTAGGATTGTACCTGTCAACACTCCACCCATGCCTCCCATGAGGAACTGCGATTACTGCCATAGAGCTAGACATTTTACGCGAAACTGTTTCAAGAGAATGAGAGACGAAGCCATCACTCCACCAGCAAATCGTCCCCAGCCGGGTCCAATAGCAGCCAGAGTGGCACCTAGGCCACAGCCGCCTAAATCGGGACCTCCGGTTCAGCAAAGAGCCCCCTAGCTCACATGTTTGCAATGGCTGCTACCGAGGCTGAGGAAGACCCTTATTAGACGATCCATGGTACAACTCACATTAATGGTACCCCTATACTCCTATTTGATTCTAGCGTAACATTATCTTTCATAAATTCTACTATTGTAAACAGAGTAGAATTGAACACAACCCAAATGCATGCCCCCTTAGTCGTAGCATCCCCCATGGGTAAATTCATCGAAACAGACATGTTATGCAAAAGTTGTCCCCTAACTCTCACAAGTCATGAAGCGGCTATGGATCTGGTCCTCATGCCTATAAAACGTTTCAACGTCATCCATGGTATGAATTGGCTTTCTCAGGTCCGGGCAGTGTGGACTGCCATGGCAAAACGGTCACTATAACAATCCCTGGGCAGGCCTCCTTTACAGTGAAAGGAAGAAATAGGCATGGTACACTCGAAAGCTTACAAGCCCTAGACGAATCAAAATCAGTCAAGTCTACCATCAGCCTAATCCCAGTAGTGCGGGATTTCCCTAAGGTATTTCAAGAGTACCAGGGCTACCCCCTAGACAAGTGGTAAATTTCTGCATAGACCTCAAATCAGGAACTGCTCCCATATCATTGCCACTATTTCGCATGTCCTCTTGCGAGATGAAAGAGCTTAGGAGCCAGATAGATGAGCTGCTGACCCAAGGCTTCATCCGCTCTAGTGTTTCTCCATGGGGAACACCAGTCCTTTTCGTAAAAAAGAAGGACAAGTCGATGCGTCTCTTCATTGATTATCGATGACTAAATGAAGTTACAATAAAGAACAGATACCCTCTACCACATATCGACGACCTGTTCAACCAACTCAAGGGTCTCAGATACTTCTTCAAGATCGATCTGCGATCGGGGTACCACCAGCTGAGAATCAAGGATGAGAATATCCCTAAGACGGCATTCAGGACTCGCTATGGGCACTATGAGTTCTTGGTAATGTCCTTCGGCCTCACAAATGCTCCGGCAGTATTCATGGACTTAATGAACCAACTTTTCATGCCATACCTGGACCGGTTCGTAATTGTGTTCATTGACGACATCTCGGTTTACTCCAAAAGCCAGGAGGAGCATGACCAACACCTACACACGGTCCTGTGTATGCTAAAAGATAATCAGTTGTATGCTAAGCTGTCCAAATGCGAGTTTTGGGAAGAGGAAGTGAAGTTTCTGGGGCACGTAGTTAAAGAAGAGGGCATAACGGTCAATCCTGCTAAGGTGGAAGCAGTATCCAAATAGGAACAGCCTCTACAGTCAAGGAAGTTCAAAGCTTCTGAAGCATGACAGGATACTACAGGTGCTTCATCAAGGAGTTCTCAAGGATAGCACTACCACTCACTTAGCTGACGAAGAAGAACGCTCGATTCACCTGGGACGAGAATACGGAAGTAGCCTTCTAGGAGTTGAAGATGAGGCTGATATCCGCACTAGTGCTCACTCTTCCACAAGAAGGCGAGAAGTTTGTGGTGTACAACAACGCTTCGAAGTTGGGTCTAGGTTGCGTTCTGATGCAGAACGACAGGGTGATCGCTTATGCTTCTCGTCAGCTGAAGAAGCACGGGGAGAATTACCCGACACATGACTTAGAATTGGCAGTCGTGGTCTTCGCTCTAAAGATATGGAGACATTATCTCTATAGGGAGGATTTTCAGTTATTCTGTGATCATAAGAGCCTGAAATATATATCCACATAGAAGGACTTGAATATGCACCAGCGTCAGTGGATGGAGACCCTTAAGGACTTCCACTTTGATATACCTTACCATCCTGGTAAGGCAAACTCTGTGGCCGATGCTCTGAGTCGGAAGAAGAAACATGAGCTGATAGCCACTTTAATGATCAAGGAATGGGAAACGATGGAGTTTATCAAGGAATTCAATGTCCAACTCACACTTGATGAGCCAGATGCTTATGTGGCTCTTCTAACTGTGGAGCCGACCCTAGTTCGCCATGTGATTTCAGCCCAAGATCAAGACGAATGGCTTACCAAGATGAAGGAGAGGTGTATGAGCGAGAAAATGCCCAGTTGGAGGATTGTTGGTGATGGTGGTCTTTGATATTATGGGCGAGTATGCGTACCTGACAATGTAGATTTAAGGAAAGAAGTGATGGTGGAGGCACATCACTCCAGAATGGCTATACACTCGAGGAGGACAAAGATGTACAATAACGTGATGAGGCAATATTGGTGAGGCAACATAAAGAGAGACATAACGGGTTTTGTAGCAAGATGAATGGTATGCTAGAAAATAAAGGCCGAGCATCGAGAGCCTACAGGCCTTCTTTAGTCGCTACCATTGGCAGAATGGAAGTAGGACAGCATCTCTATGGACTTGATCGCAGGACTTCCTAGGACTCAGAAGAAACACGACTTGATATGGGTCATTGTGGATAGGCTGACGAAGTCTGCTCGATTCCTTCCCATTCGTACGACAGACTTGATCGATGACCTGGCAAGGCTATACGTTTGTGAAATCGTTCGATCTTACGGGGTTCCTCGAGAGATCATATCAGATCGAGACTCCCGATTCATGTCAACTTTTTAGAAGAGGTTACAGGAGGAACTTAGCACGAAACTCAAGTTTAGTACGGCTTTTCACCCTCAAACAGACGAGCAGACAGAAAGGGTGAATCAAATTCTAGAAGACATGCTGAGGGCATGTATCCTCGACCTCAAAGGGAATTGGCATGACCATTTGGCCCTTGCAGAGTTCGCTTACAATAACAATTTGCAGTCCAGCATAGGCATGGTGCCTTATGAGGCTCTTTACGGCCGCCCCTACCGAGCCCCGCAGTGTTAGGCAGAAGTAGAAGAAAGAAGCCTGTTGGGACCTGAGCTCATCCAGGTCACCACCCAGGTGATCGACACTATTCGGAAGTAGCTTCCGGTCGCCCAAAGCAGGAAGAAGAGCTATACTAACAATCGTCGACGTGACTTGGAGTTTGCGACAGGCAATCACATATTTTTGAAGGTTTCACCTATGAAGGGCTTGATGAGGTTCGGGCAGAAAGGAAAATTATCACCTCATTTCATTGGACCTTTCGAGATCTTGGATCACATGGGAGCCGTAGCATACCGCCTTGCGCTACCTACTACACTGGCCAGTATCCATAACGTCTTTCACGTATCCATGTTGAAGAAGTACACGTCGGATGAGTCGTACATTGTTAGCTGGGAGCAGATTGAGCTTACAGACGACGCTTCTTACACCAAAGAACCTATCTGCATCATGAATCACAAGGAGCAGGTCCTACGAACAAAGACTATACCATTGGCCAAGGTCCTTTGGTCGCATCACCGAGAAGAAGAGGCAACTTGGGAGCGGGAAGCAGAGGTTAAGGAGAAATACCCTCACCTATTTAACGACATGTCTCAAGTAATTTCGAGGACAAAATTTTCTTTTAGGGGGATAAACTGTAACACCCCACATCTTTGATACACGTGTGTCACTATTGAACCCTTGCTAGTGCAACTGAAAACCTAATTTCAAAATAATCCTAACTAGGACCAAGCCAATGGAAAACCTTTTGCGATGTGCCTAAACCACCTATACACACTTGGATATGTCAAAACCCCACACTTTGAGGGACAATAGAACAAATGATTGGGCCTGGACACGCCAGGTGATACTCTAACCCCCTTGTAACCATTGATACCAAGCCTAATAGGATCTAACCCTTAGGTCAGAAGGAACCCATAGGAGGACACTCTAATTATGACTTACGGACCATCTGGGCACTAGATCACCCTGATCAATGGCCAGATATCCCAGTAAGAACTCCTTAAGGGAATGAACGGTGTGGATTTCGAGACTTCATCATGGAGGGGCCCATACTGGGGTGCACGTGCACCACACTTGGTGTATACGCTGCACACTGGACGGCTGGATTGGTCAAACCAGAGCTGACCCGACGCCTACGAGAAAAAGTGGAATTTCTTCCACTATCCCCACCATACACACGTCCAGACAATCGGACGATCGTCTGGACAGTGTGGTGGCCCACCTTAGGCTCCAGAAAAAGGATCTGAACCGTCCATCAGGATTTCATGACCCAGGCGACCAGGTCCATGATTTACTGCCAGGTCCATGCAAACATGCTCATGTGCGAGCAAGGAATGACAGAGAGACATCTACTGTGGACGTGCTGTGGCCCACTTCAAGCCATCTTTCGGGAAATCTGAGCCACCCATCAAGTAGGTAGTACAGTCCCACGTCACCCGAATCGTCACATGCATACGTAAATATGCACGTGCGTGAGTAACTTCAAACGGTCCCGGATGGACGGCTGTACCTTCCAAAAATAAATCCATTAAGGACTCTTCCACGTCAGCGATCCGTACCCACCATCCTCTCTCAATCCCAGCCGTCCCTGGGAGTGAAAATCCAGGCCTTCCAATCCATTACCAGAAAGGAACAAGCAACCGTCTGGAGAAAAAAAAATGTCGTAGGAGACATTTCCTCCTTTGGAAACTCCAACTGGTTTAATCCAGGCCTTCTGCCAGGACACGTGGGATCATCTCCAACGCTCCCTCTAGGGCAGCACCAGCCAGCATGCCGAGAATAGCTCTTCTCGTGAGAAAACTTCATGAGGTAGAAGATCTCGTATGGTGTGGTGAAACGCCAATGAAAGACCCCAAAGATGGGCCCCACCATGATCAAGGGTCCTATATGATCCGTTCAAATGGGTCAGATCGCAGGAATATACCGGTAGACGAAAACTTGCCATTGCCACCCTCATCATCTTCTACGTTCAGCCTTAGGACCCACCATCAAGACATGGGTCCCACTGCAAGTAAAAAAGTTACTTTTTCGGTGGGCCATGGTAGCAGGAACCCATCCCCAGTGATGGATGGGTACCATGCAGGCAAAAATCAGAGAGAAAGCCATGCATCCGGCCACCAAAATCTCAGTCGTTGGAAGTCTCTCCCACATGTGTCTTAACTCTATAAGAACAAGCCATTGGCCTTGAGATTCGGACCACAAACTCGCAAGAGAGAGAGAGAGTGTGTCAGTCTTCCGTTTTAATGATGGGTATAAGCTAGGTGCGGCACAGCACTGAGTCGAGCCGTTCGAGTCGGATCGAGTCGGGTCAGTGCAGCCCACGAATATCATCTAGACGGAGAGAAAAAAAAATAGAGAGAGACAGGGAGGTTGTGAGAAAGAGGAAAACCAGGAAGAAGAAAAGAAGGATAGGTGCAAGCTTGGTGCTGCACTGAGTCGACCCGACTCTTCTAAATTGAGTCGAACCAGTGCGGTCCAGCAGCATCTCTGAGCGGGAGAAGGAGCCCAGGTAACACCAACACCACAGTTCCATTAATCGATTTGATTTTCAGTGATAGTATAGCCGTTTGGCTCTTTTAATCAGGATGTACGATGGTTAAAATGTGGGCCAAAACCAGGCCATTCAATAGCTAGAAATTGGATCAGCACCAGGCTATGTAACGGCTGAAATACAAGCCATTACCAAGGATGGAAATGACCATCAACTAGGCCATGAAAACAATATTCAGCTATTGCATGAAGCAGGCCGAAACCAACCACGTTTTGGGCTGTGGCGTGGGCCGAAACCAGCAACTGAAGGGAGTGCTGAGATCAATCTCAGTGCTGGGCTGATCCAGCCACAAATCTGGACTGAAAATCCATCTTGAATATAGCTGAAAACCAGCTTGAATATAGCTGAATATCCAGCTTGAAAACATCTGAAAACCAGCTTGAAAACAGCTGAAAATCCAACTCGAAAACAATTGAAAATCCAGCTTGAAGGTAGCTAAAATTCGGCCGGGGATTAGGACGTACGCTACCAGACTGAAAATTCAGTCCTCAGCTAGTGCGTGCAGTGGGCTAAAACTAGTCCATCAGCAGACCGCAAACAACCTTTCAATAGGCTGTCATAGGTGGGGCTCAAAACAAGCTGCAAATGGGCTAGACCCGGCCACGTTTTGGGCCATGGAATGGGCCGAAAACAGCAGCGTGAGGCAAGCTGAAACCAGCCACATGTCCAGGCCAAAAACAACCCAGAACTGGGCCGGAACCAGCCCAGCATTGGGCCAGAATCAGTCACACGAACTAGGCTGAAACCAGCCCAGAAGTGGGACACGTTCCAAGCATCAGTGGGCCGCACTTGGCCTTACGATGTGGGCCACCTTCATGCAACAAAAAGGCTGCCGAGCTGGGCCAAAACTGGCCCAGCCACAGGCATGGGCTGCACCCAGTCCAGATCTCAATGGGCCTCACCTTGGATCACAGTGGGTCCATGCCAAAGCCCAGGCCCTGCGTATGGCCGGTGGGCCGAGCCCTACTCCATCTGGGGCCAGCAACAGTAGGCCCAAGACCAGGCCCAGCTCGGGATGCAGTGAGCAACAAGTGTTGGGCCAAATCAGGCCCAAGCCAAGCCCAGTCGGGCCTTGATAAAGGGCAGAAAATTTAGGCCCAATCTAAGCCATATGGTAGAATAGAAGTGGGTGGGCTTATTCGCTCCAAGTCAGGCCCAATCGACCTTGTCCATGGGACCTTTCAAACACATGAAACTTTAATAATTTAGTTGGTTTAAACCTTTGGAAACATTATCTAATACAAGCTCTTGGGATTGGAAATGATTCTAGGAAATCAATTATCCAGCATTGGACCATTATCTAGCCACAGAAAATCGAATCAAGAAAGGAGCTACAACCCCTCAGGTGATGATTTTTCCCCTTGGGCTTTCCTTCTCTAAGTTAGTTAAACATAGTGTACGTTAAACTACCATTGCTAGTTCATAATCCTAATAACTTATGTAAATTACTAAGTTCCATAAAGTACTCTATCTCAATTCGAAGTTGAATTATGTTTACATTACATGCTAGGCCCTCATATTGATTAATAATCCATGAGTGATGTTAATGTGTAATGATCATTGAATTCCCATGTTTTAGTATTAATTTGCTTAATAGTTCATACTTTGGTTTCATAATGCCTCTTCACGAATGCAAATATTATCATATGCCTTTACATGTTAAATGATTGCCATGAGTCGCCCACAGAATTCAACTCACAATATTACAAGTGGAGAAATTTCACTATTGCATGTGAGCCACACTTGGGATGCAACTAGACTGATGATGTGAGAAACGAGACCCCTGACTTGAAGTATATTTTGATTAACCAATTGCGGAGGGGTTTTGTCTAAACATCCTAAGGTGGAATACCTCATGAGCCAGGGATGGTGGTTATGGGACACTATACCCGAGCTGTCGGCCTACGCTAGGTGACGAACCCTCCGTGGTGACCACTGAGATACTTAAATTGGTTGATTGTAACTAGAATAATAAGGGTTGGCTAATCATGCATTCATAGCATATTAGTAATTACGGGTGGCTAATTCTAGAGGTTGTAGCACGTGTCCTAAGTTTATTAGGGTATCGTTTCGCTAGCTCCCAGACCATCTACTATCGACCTATTTGATAGCTTAGTCACTATGTTGTATGAGTTATGTTACGCTAGTAACCGGTCTTATGCATGGGTGACGAGCCCAAGTCCGACTGGATGAGCATCCCCAGATCAATGTGCATTCATACATCCATGCATTTTAATAAGATTACATCTTGCCTGTTTTGGAATATTTTCTTATTTTTCTTTAAACTATGTTTACTAAGGCGGCGGTGTATAATCTTGAGGGGAATTCACACTGAGCTGGCCACTCATTCACCGAATATTCAACCATATAGAGTATGCAGGTATAGATGGAGAGGATGGTGGCGCTAGCCTTGAGGGCACGACAGCGGAACCTGAAGGATATTATGATGGCGAGCCGCAGCAGGAAGCGGCTGAATATTTTGGACTCAACCAGTAGATGTAGTATTTTCTTTACAGTTGTTTGGTGCTTGAAACTCTTAAAATTTTGTACTATCACTCCCAACTGGGTAGGCTAAATATTTGAATTTATATGATGTCATCGATGCTTACTTAAGTTATTACACTCTGACTTTAATACTTCCGCTAGTTCTCTGATTTATTAACTCTAAGGTTTCTAGAACGAGTCTCGTACTCAGGTTCTGGAAACCAGGCCAGCCGTTATAAGGCCGCACTTGTCCCATCATCAAAAATACAATCTAACCTACAAATCACCCACTGATTGCTAATCTTCTAGGCTCCTTCGAATGCTAAGTTTCTCGGCTTCAATTTTGATGGAGGATAATGAAGATTGAAAGGCTAGGATGTGAGATGAGGGGGTACGAAGTGGATCACACTTCGCTCTCTCTTAGGGAAGCTTGGACATCCATTCTTTTGGTAGCTTAGAATGGTGGAGAGAATGAGAGGGAGAGAGAAGGTGATGAGATGAAAAGGGATGGGTGAGTGATGGGTGTGAGTGACATGAGGTTTGACTTTAGAGATGGCTTGTGTAAGAAAGGAATGGGTTGTGATAGGATGTGTACTTGACTTGACTTGATTGATTGATATGATGATTAGGTAGATATTCTCTCGAGATTCGGAACGCGTTGTGTTTCTTCAAAATAAACACGGGCTCACATCTCCTGACCTGGGTATCGCATCGATGCACAAGTCGCGGCGTTGAAACCGCGGCGACGCCGTAATCGCAATGGTGCAAGTCTTGGGTCGCGCGCAAACACCGATTAAAGGTCACGAGTTGCCAGAAATCAATAGGGAGGATCGCGAAAGTCTAAGGAATAGTACGATCTAGGATACGGGCCTTATAGAATTCATCATTCTGGTTTATATGTACTTATTGTTAGTCATAGCGTGTCTGAAATTAACATTTTAAAGTCTTAGTTATCTAGGATGTTTGAAATGAAAGATCTGGGGGCTGCAATGAGAATTATTGGCATTAATATATACAGGGATAGTGAGAAGAGCAAGCTCTAGTTATCTTAAGAGGAGTATCTTGAGAAGGTTCTAGTCAAGTTCAGACTGAAAAGGCAAAACCGGTTAGTACTCCCCATGCTGCTCACTTTCGACTTTCTTTAGAATTATGTCCTACATCATATGAAGAAAAGTGATATATATCTCGTGGGCCCTATTCAAGTGTAGTTGGTAGTCTTATGTATGCCATAATCTGTACGAGACCAAATATTTCACATGTAGTTAATGTTGTGAATAGATACATGTCAAACCCCGGTAAGAAACATCGAAAAGTGGTTAAATGGTTAATTTGGTATATTGGCAGACTACGTCTTGTGTTTATGAGATTTAGAGGTGAGACTCGTATGCTATGTTGATTCGGATTATGTAGGGAATGTGGACAATAGAAAGTCTACTTCGATTTACTCACTTATGCTAAGAGGTGGAGCTATCAGTTGGATGTCTAAGCTTCAGTTTGTGATTGTACTTTCTACTACCGAAGCTAAATATATGGCAGAGACGGAGGCATTCAAGGAAGTTACTTGGCTGAAATGTATGATGAATGAGTTGAGGCTTCTGCAAGAAGTTGTGCCTGTACATTGTGACAGAGAAAGCGCGATTAATTTGGCGAAGAACTCAGTATAACACTCCCTGATTAAGCACATTGATGTTCATCATCTATTTATTTAGTGGATACTAGAAGACGGAGATGTTACTCTTGAGAAGATTCACACCAGTGAGAATCTAGTGGACGTGCTTACGAAGGTCGTTCGTGCAAAGAAGTTCAAGTTTCACTCGACTTTTCTAGACTTGACAAGAAAGAATTAGAGATGGAGTATGCACAAAGCGATGATAGTGATGCTTAGAAAAAAATTGGCAAGGCAAGGAAGTGATTTTGTAATCAAGATAGAGATTGTTAAAATTGTGATACCAAAATCATTATTGAGTCTATTCACTTTTGCGAGTCCATATGACCCATGGTTCACATACTAAAAAGGTCCAAGTGTTAGTAGACCCTTGGGTATTTTTAATATTTATCTCATGAAATGGTGGCTTTTAGGGTTAGTTATGTTGGGGTTAAGAGTGAGTTATGTTTTTTTTATTATTTTTTTATGTTTTTTAGAACTTCCAAGAGAGAGAGCTAGGATTTTGGTTGTAAATTATCTCCATCCATGCAATCTTCTCTGAAGAGTTTATTGATTGTCGCTTGTGCCACAATTTTTCTTACAAGGTTTTTCCACATAAAAATTGTTTGTTCTTTATGTGTTTGCTTAGATTTGTGTTTTCTCTTTCTCGTTTCAATCCAAATTAAGGCATTTTCGCAACAAAATCGGTTCTCTAACAATAACATATCTATAATTATCTCCCAACAAATAGACGGATGCAGAATTTCAAAGATTTCAATATTTCAAATAGAAGATTACAATATTTCAAAAATACATGTTAACTTATTATCTCCTTGTTATCTTATTATAACCAACTACATCTATTTAGTACAATGTATCCATGCAATCCAAGCTTAAATGGACCATTCTCTTCATAGTACCAGAGCCATAGTGAAAGTCACTTTCAGTGTTTGAAATATCAATATCACCTTACGTATTGCACCCTTGGGATACGGATACGTATCGATTATCGCATAGGATATATCAGTTGCATCACATAATGTATCAATGTTGTTGGAAACATGGGGAAACATTGGAAATTGGTTGAATTTTTCAATGAAATTTCAGTGATTGTTAAAAAAAGACATCAATACACACCTATAAATCAAAACATTAGGGGAAAAAAAAAAAAAACAAGTGCACATGATAGACTTTCTTTGTTTAGGGTCTTCATCTATGCATTGTCTAACTGAATTGATACAAGTATATTCAAAGTTTATTAATACAATTTATAAATGTAAGAAGACGTGTAAAAACACAAGCAATACATTCAAAAGAAAAAGAAGAATCACTAGATTATGTTATATACATGTTTGATTTTATGCTTAGATACAAATATTACAACCAATCTGCAAGAAATTGAGAAAATTTTGATTTTTTTCAATTTTTCGCAACTCGGTCATTCTCCTCAAAATCTCGAAATCGAAGCTCACAATCCATGATTTTTCACATAAAACATAAAAAATCATAAATTTGTAACAATTTAATATTGATTTACAAAAAAAAAAAAAAAATTTAAAAGCTCACTAGATCAAACATGTAGGATATATATTAATACTCATGTATTTTGTATCGCACAGGTGGGATACAAGATATATCGTAGGATATATCAGCTGATATCATCGATGTTTAAAACAGTAGTCTCTCTTAACTGTAAAAGAAATAATTTTTTTCTAATCTCAACCGTCCATCGAATCCCAACTACCAACCATTTCGATAACTAAACTATTTGTTGAGAGATAATCGTGGCGATGCGTTATCATAATAAGTACTAAATACTAAGGATGCCAGATGCAAAATATCAAGGAAATTGGAGTAGTGTCCAAACCATCATTGTCTTGAAAAGGGTACAATTCGTGGAGAGTAAAATAATTTACCACATGCAGTAGGCAAAACTCTTAAATGATCATGATTGTCCTTAAAGCTTATCCATATAGTGTCTTACCTGCGCAACTGTCTTGATCACCAAGCATGTTTTATGGATTCCGTGAGCATGAACTACAAAGTCCCACGGGGCGCGTGCCAACTATATAATGGGGTACTTTAGGACCACCAAACTTATACATCATACGATTTAAAAATCAAAACTTAGCGATGTAACCATCACAGATTAATTATTAAAAATTATATAAGTGAATGCATCACCATCACCATACCCTTGTCTTAACTATTTGGACTTATATTTGCAAATCCTGTTTGGTTGCGCGTGATATAATTTAAATATATCATAAAAAGTGGTATTTATGATTTTGAAAATATAAAATCTCACCCACTTTCAATGCATTTGATATTTGCATTGTCTCATCGATATATCATCGATACATTGCGATAAATTTCAATATTTTAAGTAGTGGTTTTATGGTCAATGCCACCAAATCTCCACTGTTGGGTATATCATCACTTCATGTTTTTCTGATATGCCAACCTTTAAAAATTAATTTATTATCAAGCCCTCTAATCTAAGCCTTTAATCACATCCCTTTATACTTTCTCATTAAATGATCTCAACCATCAAGGTGGAGTGGTAGACAAGTATGATTTGGACTTCTTCACATTATCCTCATCAAATCCTTCTCTACTATCACTTCTGTTTTTCTGATATGCCAACCTTTAAAAATTAATTTATTATCAAGCCCTCTAATCTAAGCCTTTAATCACATCCCTTTATACTTTCTCATTAAATGATCTCAACCATCAAGGTGGTGTGGTAGACAAGTATGATTTGGACCATCTAATGGATTGGAAAATGGTGGACACCACATGTACTTTTTTTTATTATAAAATATTGGCTGAAAAATGCAACCACTCCATGGACATGTACAGCTCGGATCTTGAAAGCAGAGGAATAATCCACCAGATCATTGGAATTAGGTAGGTGTATGTATGTATACTTCATGTGGGTGTCCTTCGCTTCTTTATATTTAACTCTAAGCCTTCCTTGGAAAAAGACTGTATCCCAGCCTTTGAAATTGGATAAGCATATCATGCTAATGATCTCCAACGAAAACACATTAGGTGGGCCAGGCCCAATCAAAAATTTTATCAAGACGGGCTTTGGGCTGCCAACGGCTACCTGCAGGATCCAACCTGATTTAAACGGGTCTAGTTCTGGTTATTGGACAGTTTAAATTTTGGGTTTTTTTCCTTTTGAAAAAAAAAGGAAGTGGGAAATGTAAGTGTCCCTGACCGTTTCGTTGATGTCCCCGGAGCTTTAATTGACACGTGGCATGGCCAATCATTAATATGCACCCTTCATTTATGCCTTCCACCTATTTACGACTAACCCATAAGATGTAGGGTCTGGGCTATAAGATAAAGGGATTGATTTGTCATGCTCTAATAGTTGGGCTGCTCACCCGAAGTATGTCCTTGCATCACACAAGCAACCCCACTCGAGCTCAGTGTGAAAATGTTCCTGCATTAATCACCCCCGAAGAGAAGTCTCGAACACGAGACCTGATACCAATTTAATGCAGGACAATTAACTACTTACTCTAAAAGTTCAAGCTTTTAGAGCAAGTGGTTAATTATCCTGCGTCAAAGCATAAGAAGGAGAAAATGATGGACAGGGTGGATTTGAAACACACATCATGTGGGCCCTACAACAGTCTGTAACACCAAAGCACATGCCCTTATCTTATAATGACTTTTTCTTGAGATGACTCCGACCCGACTAGAGTTTGCAAAACCCGGCCCAATGCTAGGTTGGTAAGACCCGATGGATACCTAAACCCAATGTAATTCAATTCTAAGCAGCTCTAACATGATACCCGACCCAGGACCTGACCCTTAAGCATGTTAGGGCACAAGTACAACAGGACCTGACCCGTCAACAGCCCTAGGACCAGCCATTGAGAACCCCAGTCAAGTACCACTAGGACTAGTTGAACCAAAGCCGGAAGGACCCATTACGGTTTGACACCATGAGCCACCCTGTCTTAGACGGCTCGAGCGAATTCAGACCCACTCAAATAACTTGGGCTGAACCCTAAGATCCTAACATTTAGGTTGGGCCCAGTCAAGTACCACTAGGACGAGTCAAACCAGAGCCAATGGGACCCATTACGGTTTGACACCATGAGCCACCCTAACTTAGACGGCTAGGGAAAATTTAGACCCACTCAGATAACTTGGGCCGATTCGGCCCTGGCTCGGAAGAGTAGCAACTCGACGCAGGGTTGAACAAGTTGATCCAAGTCGGTGTAGAATGGAGACTAAGGACACATACAATTAAGAAATTAATTTCAATTTACCATTGTTCTTAATTACATGGGATTGGGACCCAGTGTTCTTAATTACATGCGATTGACACCCGGTGCTCAATGGGCGATATATAAAGGCGTGTTTGGATGCACAAACAAATTGAATTGTGGACATCCAATTCAATCAAGAGGAAATGCAAAACATTAATTAATAATGTTTTTCACTTCCAATAAGTTGAAAGCAGTGGAACTATGATCTTGGTTTGCAAATTAGTTTTTGCATATCAAATCTAATTCAATGGTGCATTCAAATACGGCCCGAGTAATTAAGCAACTTGTCGCAATAAATGTGTGGGCAAAAATAAAATCTAGACTATTCATCTGTGGCCTTACATTAGATGGGCCACATGACTAAAATAACAACTCCAAGGATGACCCTAGCAGTGGTTGGAAAGCTTTTGTACATTAGACGGTTGGATTTGAGTTATTCTCAATAACCCCAGCTGTTTATTTGTTGAGGCTCCCCTTGGGTGGGACATGCCAAAAAAAAAAAAAAAATACTCTTTGATGAATATTTTTTACCTTATGATCATATGAAGACTATTGACCGTTTATGCTCGAAGTAAAAGAATCAAATTACCAAAGATTGAAATAATCTAACTCGGAGCTTTTATTTGTTGACTTTCCACTATACGAAGCAAGAATCATCACATAAACACGGTTTGGATCTTCGGAAGACAACCCAAATTCAAAGACTAAAGCCCCAATGCATCATATTGCAATAGTTTGGATCTTTGGAAGACAACCCAAATTCAAGGGCTCCCCAAATTCAAAGATGCATTATATTACAATATGTTTGAATCTTTGGAAGACAACCCAAATTCAAAGACTAAAGCCCCAATGCATTGTATTGCAATAGGTTTGGATCTTTGGGAGACAATCCAAATTCAAAGATGCATCATAATGCAATAGGTTTGGATATTTGGAAGACAACTTAAATTCAAAGATGCATCATATTGTAATAGATTTGAATTTTTGGAAGATAACCCAATTTCAAAAGCTAAACCCCAGTGCATCATTGCAATAGGTTTACATCTTTAGAATGAAATTGCGCAAGGTAGTGGACCACGCGAGCTATATATGCTGAAGCTTGGTGGAGCTAAAGAATGAATGACTATGTCTTAGAGGAATATGAATAGGACCAATTAAAACACAATTGACTAACCTAAACTAATTTATCAATTAAACTAATTAGGGCAATTTAACACTAAGGCTTCCAAGCCAATAGTCGGTCTAATCAGATAGACTATAATAGATATTCTAATTCAAACAACTAATTTATAATCGATAGTGTACATGTATGTGGGATGTGTTAACTATTCAATTTCTAGCATTCATCTAATCATGCATATATATAATTTAACTAATCAACAACATGAGCATAATTAGAAATGTGCTCAAATGACAATCTCAAACACGAGCATGTATAGTGGTTCGATTCCCTTAATCTTCTCCTAGCGGACGCACTCTCCCCGAGTATACCAGTATTCACTATCAGAGGTTTTAAATCAGGTTCACCTCTAATCTATATAAGCGTACACTCCCGCTAGAAGCCTACACAAGGAATTATCAAGCTTATAATCCCGCTAGAGGCCTACACAAGAACTTATTAAGCGTACACTCACACCAAAGGCCTATACAAGAACTTATGCATACTCACCCATGTTGGTGACGATACGGTTCTACACAAAAACCTACGTGAGTTTGGGTCATAAACTCTATACTTAATCTTATATGAGGAAATAGCATGTGGACTTTTACAATTAACAACATACTTGTCGGATTGAGGCCCTTTTGTAGTGACGTTCTTGAGTTACTTCTTCAAATCTCTCACGTACTTGAATCCGTTCCTCAATTGCTCTAACGTCCGTTAATGTTAATGGTTCAACTCTACAAACAAATACCTTGCATGTGATACTCCATTTGAGGTGACTAAGGTCATAGAAGGATAGTGTAATCTCCGATAATGCTCAGGAATGTTGTAATCCTAAGAGATTCACTTAGAAGGGTCTTTTAGATGATACAAACAGAATATATTAATAAGATTGGGTCTAATCTCTAGAAAATGGTGGAGTTCAAGTTCATATTCTCATTAAAGGTTGGAATCATCATTAGAGTATTAAATCTCATGAAGATGACTTCAAACTCATGGGATTAAAGGTCTAGGATGTAGGATATCACTGTGGAATCACCTAACATTCTATTACACCAAAAATCCCTTCAAAAGCCAAATATTGAATGTCCTATATATAGGAACCAAGTTCCAATGGTTTTTTTTTTTTTTTTAAAAAAAAGAAGACAGAAATGGGCCAATTTGATCAATCGATCTAAGCCTTCAATCGATAGAATCTCATCGATTGTTATAATTCCAACATATATTCAAAAGTTTGTTAGACAATTTGAGCCACCTTCGATCGATCGGACTGGTCTATCGATTGATCGATTGAAATGATTTCTTGACCAAAATTTACTTGACAATTTTAGCTCTGGTCTATCGATCAGGAAGGTCCGTTGATCAATCGATCATGCCATCGATCAATTGGAGGTTCGATCAACAGCTCTTGAAACTTTGTTGTTTTGGGCAATTTGGTTTACAATAACTTTGCACCTCTTATAGCCTTGTTTATCATGTTCCAATTTTGGACTCTAAGGTTACGGATGATTAAATAATGTTTACTTATAAATGTTAGGATCATCTAGAGGCTGATGGTTGTTTTGGATTAAGGTTAGGGTTACCAAGGCACCTCATTAACATGTTCTTCACTTCTTTGATTCTCCAGTCCTCATGTATCATCGATCTTGATCTTCCAAGGGTTCAACCGACTACATGACATATGGCCTTACGTAATTGTCAAACAAGATGCACAAATCAATGCATTGATATGGAAGACAACCCAAATTCAAAGATGCATCATTTCATAGCAAGTTTGGATCTTTGGAAAACAACCCAAATTCAAAGATGCATCATAGTGTAATAGGTTTGGATTTTTAAAAGACAACCTAAATTCAAAGGCTAAAACTCCATTGCATCATATTGCAATAGGTTTAAATCTTTGGAGGACAACCTAAATTCAAAGAGCAAAGCCCTAATGCATCATATTACAATAGGTTTGGATCTTTGGAAAACTTAAATTCAAAGACTCAAGCCCCAATGCATCATATTGCAATAGGTTTGGATCTTTGGAAGACAATCCAAATTCAAATATGTATCATATTGCAATAGGTTTAGATCTTTAGAAGACGACCCAAATTCAAAGATGCATCATATTTATGTAGGTTTTAATCTTTGGAAAACAACCCCAAATTCAAAGATCATCATACTGCAATAGGTTTGGATCTTTAGAAGACAACCCAAATTCAAATACTAAAGCCCAATTGCATCATATTGCAATAGGTTTGGATCTTTGGAAGATGACCCAAATTCAAAGGATAAAGCTCCAATACATCATACTACAATAGGTTTAAATCTTTGGAAAACAACTCAAATTCAAAGACCAAAGCCCCACTGCATCATATTGCAATAGGTTTGGATCTTTGGAAGACAATCTAAATTCAAAGATGCATCATATTTCAATAGGTTTGGATATTTAAAAGACAACCCAAATGCAAAGATGCATCATATTGTAATAGGTTTGAATCTTCATATGACAACTTCAAATTCAAATATGCATCATATTGCAATAGGTTTGTATCTTCGGAAGACAACCCAAATTCAAAGATGCATCATATTGCAAGAGGCTTGGATCTTTGGAAGACATCCCAAATTCAAAGACTAAAGCCCAAATGAATCATATTGCATGAGTCTGGATGTATTCGTGCAAACCTCATAATGTAATGCCCACGGCAAAAAGGGAATCTTTTGAAGTAAAAGGTATTCGTTCAGGTAATTAGGTGAAGTTTTGACTACTAATACCTTTACACCGTTCAAAATGAGACAACTCATAGTTGATACACAAGCACTAAAAAATTATTCATTTAGCATACACCAAACTCAAAGGAAACCATACAAATTATGTGCCCTAATTTAGACAACACTTAAAATTAAAAATTATATCAATTTGTTTCCTTAAATAGTTGATTGGTGGACATTTAGGGTCATTTGAATACCACTAAATAATTTACTTTTTCCACTAATAACAGTAGATAAGTAACTCATTTGAGATAAGTGTGGTTTAAGATGAATTATAAGTAACTTTTTTACTTAAATTACTTAATCGCTTCAGCCTAATAAATAAAAACCAAGCGAAGTTGCTTAAGGCATAAGTAGCTTATCTTAAGTAACTTACGATCCGAACGCCCCCTTAATTATAGCAATCGTAAAAGGTTAACGATCTACATTTTAGAAACAAATGTTTATTAATCAGAGGTTAATATCGCCAAATTAATTTGAACTTTTGACAATGAAGAGTCTTCAGTGTTACCCATGACTTAGTTTTGTGTCAGTGTGTGTGTCTACATCCTCTAATCCGATAGGTCAAACTTCACGAGAGAAGCAGCAGTTAAGGAAAGAAATCCAACGGTCAAAATTTAATAGACACATGTGGCTCACTTGATGAGTGTACTAACCTCTTCTTCTTTTTTTTACTGTATATAACTATGCAAAATATTATAAATATTATTACATTATTTATGAGACATCAAGTCCAGCCAAATTCTACCCATCCCAACTGAACACAACTGTGAGTAGTCTACCTCATAACCACTTTACACTTCTTTAGAAATCTTGCAATCTATCGGCGTAAATGGGGACTGATTCATCTGGTAACAAGTCATGTTAACGACCTCCATCCATAACTCCTCGCCCAATACAACATTAATCAACATACTTCGGGCTCTCTATAATAGAGTCTGATTCATTCGTTTTACCACTCCATTTTTCTAAGGAGTGTGCCTCACTGTATTATGGCTCACAATCCCCCCATCTTTGCAAAATTGATTGAATTTCTTTGAAGTGAATGCACATCGGTTATCAATCATTAATAACTTTTATTTATGTTATGTTTATCTTTCAATCATCATCTTTCACACTTTAAATTTGGCGAAAACATTGAATTTATTTGTGAGGAAATAAACCCACACTTTCTTACAGTAATCATCGATGAATGAGACAAAATATGATGACCCCCAACAAAAACAACAGGCGATGGGACTCATACATCTAAATGCACATACTTAAGTACACATTTACAGACATGCTTTCCAGTCTTAAAGGTTATCTTTAATGGTTTACTATATATACAATGCTCGCATATACTAAGTTTAATACTTTTAAAAACAAGAATCAAACAATGATTTTTTTTCTTTTTCTTTTTTTTTTTTTAAAAAAAGTGTCTTCATACCATAGTCGCTCATGTGGTCTAGGCGTACATGAGATAATCGTACTTATGTAGATTCTGCTACAGATGTTGCAGCTCCACCCATTTCAATATTTTTAATCAACATGTATAGATTATTACCCCATTGTGCTTTCATCACAATAAGTGACATTTTTGAAATTTTAAGGACCCTGTTATAACCAATGAACTTGCAACCAATTGCCTCAACAGCCCCTAGAGATATCAAATTCTTCCTGAGGTCTAGAACTATTTGAACAACCTCAAGTGCAAGGATATTATGTAGTAATAACTTGGTGAGATCGAGGTCAATCCACAAAGAGTGTGAAAACACAACTATAACTAGTATAAGGCTAACGGTTTGTCTGGATTTTTAATCCAGTAAATGAGTTAAGAGTAAAAACAATAAAAATAAAGAACTAAGATCCAGGAATCCACTTCTAGTAATCACAATACATAATTAATCGATTCATCTTCTATAACTCAACTAGAATCGAATTTGAAATCATTCTAATTGGAAGATCAAATAGTTAAACCAATCTCAACAACTAATAAGGTATGATATTAATTGAACGATTCTCTCATGAAACACTCAATATCAATCGTAGGGAATTCAAGCATCTATTGCGCCCGAAGTCTACAATAGATCAAAGAATTTTACAGATTGATTCCTTCTCTAATTAAGCATTATAATTACACTTTCAAGCATCCGATGTATCCCAAGTCGAGAATATATCAAAGATGAAACAACACAAAAGCTTTAAAGGAAATTCAAACCAACTTTAATTAACTAATCATCATTCAAATCTAAAAGTATGAATTCATAAGCTAAAACATAACAATAAAATAAAAACTTCACCCCTTAGCCTTAGCTAAGAGATTAGCAAGTCATAGCTAATTCAAAAATAAACTAAAAATTAAAAATCTACTAGAATTTGTGAAGAAATCGAAGTGGAAGAACGTTGTCGACACTTCACTTAGGCGTTCTCTCCCTCTTTAAACCCTAGAAGATTATTTAGAACGTCTTAAGGACCCCAATTTATAGTTTTAGAAATCCAAATTTTGCGTCTCCTGGAAAAAATTGTAAACTGATTTTAAATTTATGTAGTTGCACACACCTTCGATGGCATGAAACCTTCTTCGATGACATCAAAGGATGTGTCCAGTAACTAACTTAGAAAATTCATAAATTTCTCGATGGGATTGCAGTTGTCTTCAATGGCATTGAAACTGTCATCAATGACATCAAATAGTCATTTATACAGTTTTAAGGATTTTGTCTTTTTGGCCCTGGAATTTCAAATTTTGATTTTTCTAGCCTTGAATTTTCTTGGTTTCTTTACTTGTTTGCAAGTATCACTCTGGCTTGCTATTGATCTCCTTTGGTTTACATGCTCGAATATACTTAATCTTCATACATTGACCTCTTAAATCTTTAATCACTTCATGCTTAATTATCTTTGGCTTTTAAATCCTCATATTTAACTCAGATTTGATCTTGGACTTTAAATCTCTCTTTGCATATGAAACACACATAATTAGGACTAATTAATTTGATGGATATGATAAAAATAATATAAAATAGAGGATGAATATGTATTATTTAGGCGTTATCAAGAACGTGTCAAACATCTATCATCCAATCCTCAGGTGGGCCACATTTAGCAAAACCGTGTACAACTCTAACAAACTTGGCTGAAGGTTTTTAACCCATTCACATGTTTCCAATATTGGGCCCACATGCTGAGTGAACCAGATTTCGTTTTTAGGAAAAAATGTATAAGTTCAAACCAACCTGATAATGGCCCTCTTCTCATCGTAACCTCTTAAGTTTTAGATCTATGGGTTACAAATCTATAGCTAAGAATTATTCCAATGTACTGATGTGATACATCGGGGATGTTCTTTTTAAATTGATGCTTCGACCAATATCCACCAAAAGTTGGAGCCCAAGAAATCGATATCTCAGATAATTTGACGAAATTTTCCTATAATCAATTACTTAGACCGTCTATTTTGTCCGTTAATGATTGATCGGTCTGGATTTGATGGATGACCTAAAATTAAAATTAATAATAATTAAATCCTTGTGAGAAAGAAATTTGCACAATGACTAAAGCTCAGTTTGGTTACCACCTGAAGAAATTTCATCTTCTTATGGTTAATGAAAATTATCTATTAATTATCATGGTTTAAATGTATTTTTAGAATTTTTTTATGAAATGTCACCCATTTTTTCCTAATTAGGTACAACCACCTAAAAAAGTTTCATTAAGATGTCAATACTCACATTTCAAGGGATTATTTTATCACTTTCCATCATATGTAAGTAACCATTGTGAGCCTATTTTAGAAAACAAAAATTCTCCAGAGAAGTGGTCATCTCATTGCAAATATAGATAGAATGATCGGTTTAGATTGCCATCCACCATCTTAGAATAATTCAAATCATTGTCCACCTTATCTTGATTGGTTTAGATCATTGTCCACTCATGGAATGGTCGAGGTTGCTACGTACTTTTGTAAGTGTTACCAAATAGCTTCAATCTATCTGTAACTTGGTCGATGGCATCAACAAACCACTCGGTCCCATCGAGCATTTGTCGATTCCATCGATAAACTCTTCTTTTTTTTTTTGCTTTTATTCGCTGGACAATTTTGGGTCCTAATCTTTCCAATTGAAGATGGCTTCGATCCAATCGATGGGTCATTGATGGCACTCAATCTGATCGAAGCTCTCATCAACCGACTTGCTCATTTGTACGAAATTATGATTTTTGTTTCTTAATTCAATTTTAACTCTATTTAAGAGTTTGTAATCAGATATTAAGGCATTGAGAACATGTTTGGGACTTTTGTGAGCAAAGGTAGAGCAAAGCTAGAGTTTCGTATGTTTTTCGGAGTTAATTCTCATATCGATAAGCTTTTCAATCTCTTATAACATTATTTATCATGGTGGACTCGTTGTTGCCTTTTGTTGTGGTATTTTCCTACGAGAATTTTTCCATGTAAAAACCTTGTGTTATATGTATGCTTGATTTATTTGATCTCTTATTATTTTATTCTAACTCAAAGTTGCTTCTGTGCATCCCCCCAACAAGTGGTATCGTAGAAAAAATTGAGATTTTTTAGTTCTTTGAATCTGAAATCATCTTGTCTGAGGGATTTAATATTAAGTATGAAACGGAGAAGTTCACTGAGAGAAATAACTTTAAACCATGAAAGGTTAAGATAAGATGCCTCCTAGTTCAGCAAGAATTGTAACATGTTCTCCTTGGCAAGAGGAAGCATCCTACATCTATTACTGATGAAGAATGGGATGAACTAGACGAGAAGGTTATAACCTCGATATAATTGTATCTAGTGGACAATGTTATATATAATGTCCTTAATCAAAAGACCACCACAAGGTAATGGACAAAACTTGATAGTTTGTATATAAAGAAATCACTAGATAGTTTTTTGTTTCTTAAAAAATAATTCTATAATCTTAAGATGATAGAAGTGTCTGACATTAATGAACACATGAGTACTTTCAATGAATTACTATATAAATTGATAAATGCGGAGATTAAGATTGGAGAGGAAGATCAATGCTTAATTCTTTTGAATTTACTGCCACCATCTTTTGAGAATCTAATAAACACACTAATCCATGGTAGGGATAACATCGATGTTAAGATTGTCATCTCAGCCTTTCATGAGAAGTATTTGAGAAAGAATGATAGTGGCGAATGTACCTCTATGGATGCGTTGTTGTAAAGGAAATGAATATTGAAAGGGAGAAGAGAAATTCTCGATTGTTATCCAAATCAAAAGGAAATGGAAGGTGAAGTGTTGGGATAATAAGATGATATGACATATGAAGAAAGACCAAAGGAACCCTAATGATAAAAAGGGAGAAAAATCAGTGAATGAGCTAAAAGAGACCAACACAGCGCAATCATGCGAGGTGGATGGTAGTGATGTCTTAAACGCATCCAAATCCGGTTACCTTAGTAACGACTGGAATTTGAATTCGAGGGCCTCAGATCATATGACTTCTCATAGGGATTGATTCACTACATATAATGATGGACAGGTTTTTATGGGCAATGACGTTGCCTATAAAGTTGTTGGAATCGGTTTTGTGCGCATTGGAACAACTCAGGCAGGTTGAGTTGGGTTGAGAGTCAACCCAAGCCCACCTGCAACCCTACTTGACCCAAATTCCTACCTGAGGTGACAAACTCAAACACAACCCGAATTCCTACTCAACTCAACCAAACCCAAACACATGGTATTCCCAACCCAACCTGACCCAAATTAAATAATTTGCTTTATATAATCATTTCATCAAAAATAAAGATGAGTATGCCCTTTTGTGACTCAAATTGCCGATACGCTTTCTAGCTCGCGACAACTCAAACGGGCGGATAGACATTCAATGTCCAAGAAAGGTGGAAAGTTTCCATCTGAATTTGTTCGGCACCTTTTCCACTCTTGTTCTAGGGTTCCCCATGAAAAACGAGCACCCCTATCTAGTGACGGGCTTTGACACGTTCACTTAGGGCTTGTTTAGCGTATCAAAGGCAAACCACTTGAAAGCAAAGTCATCCTTCAACTTTACTGCCATGTTGTGCTAAGCAAGTCACATGGTGCTCCATTCACTGTGAGCAAGCACCTGTGTCGTGCTATGGGTGTTCCTGAGTGCAGGTACCTTAAGAAGAACCAAACTTGAAGGTTCATGAAACCTGCTGAAAAACTACTGAGTGCGCTAGCGCGCAACGGTTTTTCAGCCAGCTGAAAAACGACTCTCAATTCAAGTGAGCTAGTGCATTTTACCTTAGTAATAAGCTTGGAAGCCATGTTGAAAAACATAAGCTAGCATGCAGCAGCTTTGAAGCAACCAGCAAGCAACGGCCGCACATACATTTTTCGGCTGGCTGAAAAGCCTATCAGTAAAACACGCGTTGGCGCTCATATGTTTTGAAGCTTGCTGGCTGCTTCAAAGCCCTATTAGTAAAACGCGCGTTGGCAAAGTATAGTGAATCGGTCCCCCCATAGAAGCAGGCCTGTAGATGTACCTTGGAGGCACACGTGGATGAGAGTACCACTGCTGACGTAAGCATCACATTCCATGATGAACAAACAACGGTGGTATGATCATTAACATTGGGTCACCTCGACATTACACGTCGAATAGCAGTGGAACTATTTGAGACCTCAGTTGCCACCCAGTGAACCAGGCATAGCATACGGGCTTCTCTGTAGGTAGCTATGAACTCACATATGAGTTCAGTGACAACAAGAGCTGCAGGTGAACAAGAGAACACTAACACTCTGGCACCACAAACACTATACTGAGCAGTATACGAGAACAGCAGCGATGGTTTTCCTGGGATTAGGGCTTCCCCACACCTATTTCGGTGTTCCCCGTCTTCCAGAGATGCGGAACTACCCAAACCCAACCTAGTTTCGTATCAGGTTGGCATTTTCCAATCTGAGGACCTTGACAATGCAACCCAAACATTTGTAATACTCCCAACCTGACCCAACCCGACCCAAACTGGGGTTTGGGTCTCTTCAATTGGGTCAATTGGGTTCGGGTTGCCCATGCCCAAGCTGTAGCACCAGCTGAAGAGTTTACTGGTTTTTGAAGAATGGTTTCTATCTTTAGCACGTGTGCCGGGTTAGCCTAGCACCATATTACTGTTTTCACCATCTTCTTGTCTTTTGATATTACGTTTTTGGGGCATAAGTTCCCTGCTGTGCACCCAGGTTTTAGGCATGGTCCCATTGTTGGTTTATCCAAGCCATCAATTGGATGGCCCCTCGTCATGGATGGACCATGTCTGCCATCTCCCAAATTGAAACATCTAAGTCAAAATCTTTAGTCCATGCACATTTCCTCTCAACCACACTTGCTAGCCATTAATGAAACGGTAGAATTGACCGATTGAGGAGATGTTTTTTGGGCATGGTCCATCCATGATAGGCCATTAGGACAATATATTCGATAAACCAACCATGGAATATTCAAATTCGTATATACAGATCACATGCATCCATAGCCTCTCTTTATTTTCCTTTTTTTTTTTTTTTACAGAGTCGATGCATACTAGGGCAGACTTTTCATCCTGTGAATTATTTTTACCTACCATTCTAAGGAATGTTAGCAGGGAAAGTAGACCTGAACATTGCCCAATGATATCTGATTATTAGTTTGCACCATTTTTTCGTACTTTCAGGTATTACATGAACACCCAAGTAATACGTACAACATACCCAGGCTGTGATTAAGTTGATTGTGCTTCCACCGTTGATGATCCACATAATAATAATAATAATTATTATTATTATATGGGAAAAGGTTCTAGACGGTCGAGCTCATGGGAACTTCCCATGAGGTCGAGCTGTGTGGGCCCCACCATGATGCATGTCGAACATCTACCCCATCAGTCAGATGCACCATTCCATGGTGGGCCTAGGGCTTAAAAATCAAGTCAATCCGTGACTTGTGTGGGCCACACCACATACAAAAGTTGAAAGGGGTTACCCTCAATTAAAACATTCATAATCATTTTTTTGGGCCCACTGAGATGTGGTTCACAAATCCAGCCCATCCGTTATGTGTGTCCCACTTGGATGAGGGGTCAGACCAAGTTTCAGAAGCATCCAAATTTCAGGTGGGCCCCACCAAGTGCTTTTATACATTTTAGGCATGTCTTCACATGAATTTAGATGGTATGGCCCACCAGAGTTCCATATACGGCTGATTTTTGGGATATCCCATAATTTAAAGGGGACCCATCAAATGCACGGTGTTAATGTTCGACATACATCATGGTGGGGCCCACACAGCTCGACCTCATGGGGAGTTCCCATGAGCCCGCATAGAACCTTTTCCCTGTATGTGTGTGTGTGGGAAATGGTTCATGGGAACTTCCCATGACGCCGAGCTGTGGGCCCCACCATGATGCGTGCTGATTTTGATGGGTCCCCTTTAAATGATGGGATATCCCAAAAATCAGCCTTAATAAGGAACTCAGGTGGGCCATACCATCTGAAATAATGTGAAGACATGCCTAAAACATATAAAAGCACTCAGTGGAGCCCACCTAAAATTTGGATGCGTACCCCTCTTCCAAGTGGTACACACATAATGGATGGGCTGGATCTGTGAACCACACCTCGGTGGGCCCAACAAATGATTATGAATGTTTTAACGAGAGGATAACCCCTCTCAACATTTGTATGTGGTGTGGCCTACACAAGTCATGGATTGACTTGATTTTTAAGCACAAGGCCCACCATGGAATGCTGTATCTGACTGATGGGGTAGATGTTTGGCACGCATCACGGTGGGGCCCACACAGCTCGACCTCATGGGAAGTTCCCATGAGCTCAACCCCGCGCGCGCACACACCTCATGGGAAGTTCCCATTTGTGTGTGTGTGTGTCCCTCTTAGCTGAAAGATCCCCCTACTCATGAGACCTTTGACCACTCAAACATCGAGGCTGTGTGTGTGTGTTCCTCTTAGCTGAAAGATCCTACTCATGAGATCTTTGACCATTCAAACATCGAGGCCATCCAATCCTCTGCCAGTCTTTAATTGACTTGGCTCGATATTCACTAATTAAATTAAAAATATTTCTTGGGCCAATAAATATTAACATAGTTATTTAAGGCTTAAAACTATTTTATAAAGAAAATGCTGAAGGGATCAAAAACCTTCATTTCTCTGTTGGTTAGAGACTGCCTCTCCCAGAAGAGGAAATGGGTTTCAGTCACAGTTTTTTTCTTTTTCTTTTTCTTTTTAACCCTACCTTAGACCAGCCAGAGACTCAGCTCAAGTCGATACGAGTCATGTTGACTCAGCCTGCTCAGCAAGACAACTTGATGAGTCTGACCAAGTCAACAAGAAGTCACCTAGAGGTGTGAGTTTCTTTGTCACTCAAATCTTAGCGAGTCAAGTTGACACAGCTGACTTTCAAGTTTAGTCACTGAGCTTGAGAACTAAGTAATCAACAATCCTCTCCATTAAATATAAATAAATAATAAATAATCTATAATAAAAATAAACACTTACTAGGCCCCAATATCTCATTGATCTCAACAAAACTCCCTTTCTAGCCATGGTCCTATTCAATACAAAGAACTCCATTATCTCAACAGTTAGCCTTGACCAAGGTTTCATCAATTCAGAAAATTCTCATATCCTTTCTTCCATAGCAAACCCCACAAAACAAGAATAGGATTACAACAAACTTCATAAGAAGGTTCTCCAGTGGTCATTTACCAAGTTCAGAAAATCAGCTCAGAGAACAAATGATAAGATTGTTTTATTATTATTATTATTATTAAATGCATTAGCAATATATTTGTAGGGAAAAAAAAAAACCAGAGAAATGCAAATGCAACCTGCACGAGGAAAGATTGAAGAGGCCGAACCATTCATCGGGTGAGCTACATGTACATTGATTATAGAAGGTTGATTATCCATAACCAAACATCTCTCAAGCATTTTATCTCCCCCCCCCCTGATACGTGGAGCAGCCTCATTTCTGGGTTGGCGTATCGGGGAGCAGCCTCATTTCTGGGTTGGCATAAGGCAAGCAAACTTGAGGTTTTGGGTTTGAGCCCAGCTGACCCACCAACAAAATGTTTGAATTGTCCAAATATTTCAGGTAGAAACTACCTTTAGCATTTCTGGAAAAGAATACATCAAAACATGGAAATAGAAATGCAGAGGCTCATCCATGCTGCCCGGCCCTTTGATACTCGGGCAGTCTGATTGATGATCAGCAGGCACTTAGAAATTGCACATAGTGTACAATTTTTCAAATTAAACTTTCCAAAATTATGGTACCCAGTGTAGATATATCATGAACCAAAAATTAAACTTATTTATCTGACCAACAGATTGATGAACATTTATGGGACAGCTAAAATGAAAATTATCCAACGGTCCTATTTCCATAACTAGTCCATGCATCAGAGGTTAGGATTGTTCAACTCTGATTGTGACTTGGCAACTGGGGGCTGCACAAGATAGTTTTATTTGAGTTTATGTCGAGTGTAAAATTGTATTTCTATCAAGCATCATATGCAGCCTGAGTATCCAATAACTCATCAACAATTCATTCCATTACTCTCTTCTTCTTCTTCTTCTTCTTCTTCTTCTTTTTTGCAGAGAAACAATTCATTCTTTTACAAAATTCAATTAAAATTAGATGGGAGGTATTTATCTATACATTCTTATCAAAACTAATCATTTTGCATTGGTATGGAAATAGAACTGGTACTTTTTGATACCATATCATATCACTGGATGAATTTTATAGTGGAACAAGCAAATACAATATAGCAATTCACTGTGAATCAAGGAATTTAACAGTGGCCTAATAAATATGTAATATGGAGTTCTGCTGGTCCCACATGCAGCCAACCTGGCAGATCTGGTTCAACATATAACCCACATGCAGCCAATCTGGCAGATCTGGCACATCCTAGCTGTGCATCCGATGGCCAAAGCACTTAGCCAGCCTCACCCAAAAAACGATGCTCATTGAATCATCAGCAGGTCACAATTGCACATTGAATGTGGACCACGGGAAATTTCTTTCAAACTGTTTGTTGATTCAGATACGTATGCCCCACTAGATGCATAGAGGGAGCAACCCACATGGTCCTACCACTAATGTACCACCTATAGGATAAAGTAACCTGCAGCATACCATTCCCCTGCCACACCAGAGCTTCCTGCTATCCAAGTACCTTCTCACAGCTACTTGAAATGAATCGAAATTTTTCTTTCTTTTTTTTCAAAACAAGCAATGTATGGGCATTCTTCAATGGGAAGGGAATTTGCTAAAATTCTTTAAGAGGAAGGATAATAGGGGTTTCATTTTCCAAGTTCAGATGGTACTTGAGGAGCAAGTTAGGGAAACTGTGTGGGCAGTGATGTGTTTTGTGGGCAATGAATCAAAGTCAGTTTCTAGAAGTCAAGATCAGGGTAAGGCACAGGTCCATACCACAGACAGCAGAAAGGACAACCATCAAGACTAGCTTTTATGTTGTCCATGGCAGCATAACAATGTTACCAAAATCACTAACCCCCATAAGTTTATCATTTCAACTCATGCAATCCGATTTATGGGTCATTCACTCATTTGCCATCCTGAAAGTTATTTTACCCACTTGAAATTCTCGTTTTAAATTCTTAGCATTCATTAAGTTGTAATGTAAATTTATCGAGTGTAAGGATATACACTTTTTCTCTAAATTGACAATGTTATTAAAAATGAGCAACAATGAGCCCCTGAGAGTTCCACCAAAGAATATCCTCTAAACTCCTCGCTTGGCAACATCCAATTAATGATCATAAGGAAGATACCTAGATTTAACAGAAGAAACCTTGTAATGAAAGATTCTACCATTCCTCTTTCCCAAACCCCAAAAATATTCCAAAAACATACGTTCCATGAAATCCACACTAACCCCAACCAAAAAATAAGGGAAGCCCGCACCTTTCTTGCCACCTGACGCTGAATGAATAGGTGATTGACCAATTCTTCCTTGTTTTTGCACATGATGCACATGCTGCGGAAGGACATTTCGTTTCTTTAGGTTATCCAACTTTAGAATCTCATTGGCTATAGCTACCCAAGAAAAAGCTTTTGACTCTTGGGGGCATAGGAGCCTTCCAAACTTTTGCATATAGTGAAAGTCACTTTGATGCAGGCCCACGACCCACTTAGGCCCATCTAGGACTACTATAGGGCCCGGCAAGATGTAGGCCCATAGCCCACCGTAGAGCCCAATACATGCCAGTCTTTTGACTGATTATTTACAGATTTGGGAGACTAAATCAAGGGTTGTAATTTATTATTTTTGGAAGATATAAGGGGGGTTGATTTAAATATGTAATTGAAGATATGAAGGGAATGTAATTGATATGATCAAAGATATGGGTTAGTGTTAGACATGTAATTAGGATTACTTTCTCTGTTTGCTTTTACCATTAATAGGTTTTCACCATAAGGAAATTAGATTGAATTGAAATAAATTATGATTAATTTGAAATCAATCACTTAGTTGGGAGGATTTTAATTAAGTATTCATTTAGGATCCATAAAAGGGAGGGTGGTGCAGGATTTTCGATGTGGGAGTGTTTCTCAAGTATTGTAAGAGAAGTTTGATATCAATAAAATCATCTCCCTCTCTGCTCCATTGTTCTTGTGGGTGTACTTACTTTTGCAATTTTGTGTCAATATCTCATTGATTCAATAACCAGGTTGCACCACACTCTCACATTTGTTTCCCTCATAGAAAAGATTGGATAAGAAACAACACATCAATTGTTTCTCCATTGCCCTATTGTGAAATGAAAATGGGGTAACTTCTTGAAGTTATTCAGCATTAATTGGGTCTTCAACAAGACCCTCGGTCTTTCTTCCATAGTTGGGGAGAGGCCCATTCAAGAAAAGAGGGAGGCTATTATAGAGGAGGCTTCCTTTTGCGTTTTTCTTGCAGGTATGAAAGGAGAAAAACATGTGGATATAACTTGACATCTCCATTCGAGAGTAGTATTGACAGAATTGAGCCAAATGTTATCAAATGGGCTTTAGAGCACAGGGGATTCCATGGGAGTAAAGGTGTCAGATATTTTGGGAATTCTGTGTGGTCATGATGTCAGATCTCTTCAAGGATTGGCTATCGGTAGGGGATGGCAATATGGACAAACTGGTCCAGAATAGCTCTAAACAACGACCCACTACCGATATTAAGGAATTAAATTCAGATAGCACTTCCCTCAATAATCTAGGTCCCTGTGGCATTCGGTGACTAGAGACAAGAATTGTCATGTGCCACGCGAGGTAGCTGATGTTAGTAGAGCCATTCGTCCTTCATGGCTGTTAAGGACTTTTGTGAAGGACTTCTCTGAACCCTTGTTTGTGGAGAAAGATTATGCAAACGTAATGTCGTGGGTCCTTTCCAATAAGTCAGACCAGTGGAAGTCATACTTCATTTTTTATAAGATAAGTGCCTTAGCTTGAAGACTTGAAGACCTATGGTCTAATTGAAGTTATGGCCCTTGATAGAGTGGAATGGCATAAAAGGATTCACATAGCCAACCCCAATTAGTTCAATGGTGATGATGATGGTGATGATGATGATGATGATGGTGATGGTGATGGTGATGATGGTGATGATGATGATTATGATGATGATGATCAATTGATCAATGCCCTGGCTTCCAGGATAAATATTCTGTTTGTCCACATGTGCAGAGAATAAAACAACATTAGGGAGGTATTGGCTAAAGATGTTGTCAACCAGGAGTTGTCTTTATAGGGAATTCCCTCTCTTTTTCTTCATGTACCCTTCTTTCAGGAACAGATTGTTCAATACCAAAAAGAAAAAGGTAGGATATTTGGGGCATGGTCCATCCATGTCAGGGCCCATGTAATGGTCTAGATCAATGAACCATGGGCTACAGTGGCACAGTCTGATAACCTGTGTCATGCACATCCTTGAGTCAAGGATCATATAATTTCTGTGTAGGAGACCATTTTCTACATCAATCACCAAATTGGAGAAGCGCCAAACTAACCTTAACAACCTTATTGTCATGTAACCAAACATGGGAAGAAAAAAGCATGAAATGGATTTATCTATTGTAATTCGTAAGCGCTCAATAGGAGCACATCCTGAACCTAACTCAGTGCTCAAATGCATACTCTACAACAACAAAATTATTTCAAGAATACGATCCAAAAAACTATTATTTTATCAAGGAAGAAAAACACAACGGGGAGTAATAAAAATACCTAAGTTTTAGTGAAAACGCCAAATGACAAGTGGTTGGATTCAGGAGCCCATCTCCATACGCAATTTTGTGATGCTCTTTGAGGAGAGAACCAAACTCTACTGCGGCCCTGCATTTCCCATAAACATTAACATAAAAAAAAGAAAGGAAAATCAAATGGCACCTTACAGAAACATTTTAGGATGCATTTGGATTCTCCATCAAATAAAACGCAATAATTCGATTGACCATTGAAAAATAACCAAATGGAGGTGGATCAACTTACAAATAATGATGACCATAATGGAGGTGGGATGGCGAACAGCCCTAAATGTGATTTCACAATCTTTAGCTTGTGCTTAAAACGATTTGGCCATTTCCACGAATAAAATAATTCCAGTTCACTCAAAATGAGCATCCAAAGACAAACTTTAGGTTGTGTTTGGATGTACATGTGAACACAATTGCATACATTTGACTCGATCAAGAGGGAATTACGAAAAGGATGCTTACCAGGATTTATAGTGAGTAGTGGCCCTCAAACTGTGGCTATGTTTCTTTTGAGGTCCAACTTGAAAGTAACCGAATCACAATTCTGAAGCCCAAAACCTCAATATGAATGAATGCTAAGGAAGAAAGAATATTTATAATGAGAAGTGGCCCTCAAACTGCAGCTATGTTTCTTTCAGGTCCAACTTGAAGTAACCTAATCATAATTTTGGAGTCCAGGGCCTCAATATGAATGCTAAGCAAGAAAGTAACAATTTGATTATTCCACTTTATGAACTAACAACTGAAACACAATTATGTGGTGCATCCAAATGCACTTTGATTTTGACTTACAGAAACCAAATGCTCCCAGATCTCCTTAAAAAATACGAGAAATCCAGCACAAACATTTCAAATGATTCATGCTCTCCCACAAATGGCTGCCAGGCAATACTTCTAGAACCACGATTGATTTGATAAGTCATCTACAGATTGGAACAGCAAGTGCATATCATTACAGCGGAAGTCTGAGATACCCTGATATCATCATTGTCATCAAGTTGGTGGCGGAGAATGCTCAACACCAATAACCTGAAGGTAAAACGGCCAAGATGGATTTGAATCCGTAATCGCACGTTGGCCAAATGGGTGTTGTTTCACATAATGTGGAACATTATCGGCTCTGAGTATCCCTTCCAGATAAACTCGAAGATCTCCTTCGGGACCTGCTTGAAAGCTTCACGTGTGAAAAATGCATGCTTTGAACTTCATGGAATGACCAAGAGGCGAATTGTGGGATTGTGATGCATCAGGACACAATGTGTCATGGCAGCCCAGTTCATACCAGTGGGCATCCATAGTTCAAGGAGCCAGTCCATTGATCTAGTGAAGCAGTACCATGAATGGGGGATGCACAAAAAGTCTTCCAATTGGAAGATTCTACCAACCATTCTATGCACTCTTTCCAAACGGTGGTTGTATACTTTGATTAACCCTCAACTTTAGGCCACTGATCAATGGGTTAGGATCTTCCACTCTCAGAGATCTTTACACGCATCCCAATCATTATGGGACCCATCAGATCAACAGTCCAAGCCACCAGTCCATAGGCCCCACTTACTAATTAGCTCATCAGGTCACTATTTATGTCCCGATACATCAAGACCTTATAATTATTTTGAACAAAAAATATGCAGACTACGGGCAGGAATTCTCACCTAAAGAGTTGTCATTTTTATTCTTATAATAGTAGGGACTTGGGAAGATCGCAGTGTATGGCTGAAAAAGGCAAATACTAAAGAATGAGAATTACTGCAGGTGTTAGAAGTGGTAAAACAAGCCACACAACAAACACATGCAACCCAAACACCAAAGAGGAGATATGCTTACAGGGTTGCGAAGAGCCTTGTGAGGGGAATCATCCAACAACAATGTGTTTGATGGGGTGTACTCCCCCTTCTCCCATGGAAGAGATGGCTCATCTTTATCCCATAGTTTCTTTAGTTCCTTCAAAAACAATGGCTTATGCCTATTCTCCACAGTATTGAACCCTGTCACTGTGCATTTAGATTGGCCCTGAAAATTTTGGAAATCATGATGTAAATAAGAAAACCCAGGACTTGTGCACAATGGCCATTGACATCGGTGTACATGCTCCTTTCACAGTCTAAATATGATGGGTTCAGAATGGGATATTAAAAATCCCAGTTTCAAATGTGTTTAGGATTTGCGCCAATTATATGCAAGGTGCGATACATAAACGCATGCAACATTTTCCCATAAATGCCGTGATTTTTTATTTTCAAAGCAGCCAGTAGTTTTGCTTGTTACTATATTAACAGTTTTAGTCAATGCTTTCTATATAGAAACCCTTGTTTTGTTTTAACTATTTGCATATTTAGCGGTGGCTAGGTTTAGTTTAGAACTACAACAAAAGGGAAATGAATGTTGTTCGTGATCGCATTATGAGGACAAGTGGAAGACTTGAAACAGGGTCCTTTCGAAGACTTGACAGTATGCATGCAATTCCTTGTTCCTTTTGAAGGGCAATAACAGAAGGTAGAGCCAGTAGAACTGCAATATGGTAGAGATCCCTCTGCACCATGCACATGGAGAGTAATGTGTGAATCAGGATCATCCTTGGTGTAGTATCTACCATGAATGGCCCACAGGGCCACAGATCAAATATGACAAAGATCTGCTTTCACTTTTCTGTACTTGTGTTCATGTTGAACATTTACCATTTTTTGTTGTCCACTATAGGTTTAAAGCCACATAATGGATGGCACAGATCATCTGATAGGTTTGGTATTGAAACATAAACAATCCACTGTATATTCTGCAAGATAGACAGTCCCAGTACAAATGTGCTACAACTTGCATTTCCACACATCATGCATGACTTGGTAATGATACCATCCAAATACTAGTAACATTGGAACCCATTTTAAGGGTTTGGGTATCGAGTATGGCAAGAATCAGGTTCCATAGATCCACAATCAAAATCCTCAGGATATGAGTACAGCAAGGAATAGTCGTTGCTCTCAAATATAATAACATGAAAATAGTTGCGATTTGTGAAACAATATCACAGGCTCAAAACCTAACTGGCATGGTTCGCTACAAAATTCTAAATCAATATCCTAGTACATTTGGGTTTCAAGTCCCAAAATCCAATGGGTACGTAGATCCCTTAACATCACCTTATCTAAGTACCAAAGAGTATCCAACTCAAACAGCCAGAAGATGAATGTGGATGGAAGTGTTGGGAAATCCTGGAAATAAAGGGATTGTTAGCATTCTACGTGATACTAAGGGTTCCATTCATCCTGTTATTTCTGGTCACACTGGAATGGCTGACTCAAAGCATGCTGACATCTTGGGCACTAAATTTGATATTCAATTATATTTGTCCTCCTCCAGTCCTTTGATTTTAAGGGGATTGTCAAAGTGCTTTGCCCGGGCTTCTAGCAAACACTCAGCGCCTTGGGAAAGGGCCTTCTCTTTTTTTAAGTGGCAACTAAAATTTTATTGCAAAAAGAGAAACAGATATGGCCACAAATAAAAGAGAAAATGCAGAAGGGAACGATGAGTGATCACCCACAACATAAAACCAAAACAGGAAAAAGAAAACACTATGACCCGCCTTGCATATTGGAATCCCAATCAAAGATTGTAAACGGAACAGAAACCCTTCAAAAGCTGGATTGGATATGGCCAAATCCAAAATCATAAATTGGACATTCCTTTGAAGCATCTCCATTGGGACACCCTCATCTTCTGAATATTTTGATGCTCCTCTCTTTCCAAATCCCCCATAGAACTGTGTAGAGGATCATCAATTCATCATCATGATCTAAGACTTGTACCAACTAACTGGGGTCAGCTACATGAATCCTATTCTGCCATTCCACTCTATCAAGGATTATATCCTCAGAGGCTGTAGAAAGAGAAAACCTTTGAAAGCTAGATTGGATATGCCACTCCAAAATCATAAATTGGATATTATAATCAAACATCGTATTCCAAAAGGCCTCCTCATGAGGAGATAAGGGAGCTCTCTCCCAACCCCCACAAATCTTGCATAGATCCATTGAAGGCCCAAAAGTATCCCAAATAATTTGAAGACGTGGTTCCAAACTGCCCTTGCAGCCTTGCAGCTCCAGAATGAAGCAAGAGATGATTAATCAACTCTTCCACTTCAAGGTGCGTGATGCACATATGTGGGATAGCAAAATTCTTGTTCTTCATAAGGATCTTATTTGTCAAAGCAACCTTGGACCACAAGAATTGAGAATTTTCAGACCTTGCTTAGTGAGGAGAAGCCCCCCACCTCTCTCCATCAAAAGAACCAAAAGGAACCAGAGAACCTTCCATTTTTCGCCCCTTTCCCAAACTTGTATCTTCTGCATCCAGGTTTATATTCTCCTTATGTGATTTCCCCATGAGACTGTAGAAAGATTCTATATCTTCCTCATTTAGGTCCCAATCGAAGAATCACATAATAGACCATTGAATTCCCATGCTCATAACATTCTGCAACCCTTTAGCTTCTTTATTAAAAACAAACAGAAAGAGGGAACGGTAAGAATCCACCAAGGAAATCTCTGCTGGCCAAGCATACAGTCAAAATCTCAATGTTGCGACATCCTACAAGCCTTACCTTAATGAGTGTGTGATTCCCTTTATTGTAGTTCCTGAAAAGGTTCTAATGACTTTCCATGTAGAAAAGCCCGAAATCCTAAAAGGGATAATCGGAGTCATTGTGTTTGATATGGATAACATTTATACATGGAGTGTCCAGTTTTTCTCCATACCTCCACCTTTTTTCAAGTAAACCCAATTTTTCTCTCACATCCCAAGACCCACTTCCCTCTTTTGTCTTTGCACATCTTTCCATTTCATGAGCTGAAATTTATGCCCTTCACCCCTCCCATCCCAGATTCTTTCCAGAACCTTGAAAAGGGACATTACACATACTGGAAAATCAGACAAAACCTTTGATAAGCGTAAATCTTCCTCCCAAAGACAGGATTTTTCTATCTAGCCAACCTCTTCTCCATCCTCTTAATAATGACCAAAAGGCAGGAGCTGACGATTTGCCTCCCAACAGTAACCCCAGATATTTCATTAGAAGCGACACTCTGTTGCACCCCATCCAATCTGCCAAAGCTCGAACATCCTCACAGATTGCCATGCCTCTCATGGCAGTTTTCTCAAAGTTTACCCTTAGGCCAGAAATTACTTTAAGCACCAAAAGATTCCTTTGAGACAATGTTTTCCATATCGTTAACGCATAATGTAACGCACACTTGGGATATGGATACATAACAGTTATCACATGGGATAATGTAATGCACCCTCCAGATCGTCGGCCCATCACATTCCTAGCTACTCCGAAGTAGCTGGATCCCGTTATTCCATATCACCAGCCCATCACGTTCCCGGCTACTCTGAAGTACCCTGCCTTTAGTATGAGCATGCAGAGGCTCTTCCTTGTGCAACTCTTGCCTCTCGTCCACTGCTGCTCTCCCTGTTTCATCCTCCATCCAAAAGTCCCCCACTCCATTGCTTCCTCTGGTCTGACTCCTTCCATTGATCCCACTAACAATGGGGCCCACACATACAATAACTACCCCCAAAAAAAAAAAAAAAAAAAAAAAAAAAAACAAACCTACTACCCTCTACAACCACCTCCATGGACGATTGACAGCCTCCCTCCCTTTGAAGATCTAGACTCCCAGAATAACCAAAAAAAAAAAAAAAAATCTACCCAAAAGAGTTTCACTGTTTGCCACCTCTGAACCGAATTTGGCCATTTGAACACATGACTTCCTTCTTCGACATTCATTCCCATCGTACGTTGCAATGCTATGTTTCGCCTCGTCTAGACATGACACACGAACGAACACACAACCATTGGGCTCATCAAAATCGTGCCTCCTCGGAACAACCACTTCTGAAACAATACCACAATTCCAGAAACCCTTCCAAATGCCATGCATGTTCCCTATGAATAGAGTTGGGAGTTCTGCAAAGGCTTTCCTACCTAAAGCGTTACCCTGAACGGCAGCCTTCCCAAACCTCTATACACGCCTCTTCATTGATACAAGCACTTGTTCATCTTTAGGCCTCCCTAGATTGAGGAAAAAAAATCTTCTCCTTGATCTCCACCCTTCGTTGTCTCGATCTTCCTCACTCCCATAAGTGTGTATTGTTGGCTAGTGAGCAATGCCTTGGCCTTAAACCTCGATGCCCGCTGCTTTGTTGGCTTCTAGATCGGAAATCGTTCATCCAGTAGTCCCTCACTCTTGTGTCATCCAGCATCTTGTCCAGTGGAGCCTTTCTTCTAATTCCTCGATTCCACTCCTATCGTTTCTCCAATAGGTACATCATGCGTAAGAAGGAAGAAGAACATGATGATGATATCATCAAGCACTCCTAAATACTCTGAAATGGGGGCTAATTGACCGCTGATCCAAGTAGAACTTTTTTAAAAAATAATAATAACATTTTTAATTAATTTTAATTAAAAAATAATATTTTTCCAAAAAATTCCCAAATTACCAAGATTCACTAGATCAAGTTACATACATGTTTAATTTTTTGTTTGGACAGAAATTGCAACCGATTTACAAGAAATTGGGAATTTTTTATTTTTTTCCAATTTTCGCAACTTAGCCCATCTCCCCCAAATCTCGAGATTGAAGCTCCAAATCCGTGATTTTTCATGCAAAAAAAAAAAAGAAAAAAGAAAAAAAGAATCATGGATTTAAGCATTTGACACCTATTTAACTTGATTTACAATAAAACAAATAGATCAAAAATCGAAAATGCTCACCGGATCAAATAAGGGGGGTATATCGGCACTACCTGTGCATTTCATATCGTGCAAGTGGGTACAAGATATATCGTGGGACATATCAGCCAATATTGTCGACACTGAAAACATCACTTTGAGATTCATAAAAGGGTCTTCATTCTTTATAAGATTAAAGATTTTCTGAGGTCATATGCGATTTATTTTATTCTTGTCCTGAGGAATGCTAATGTCTTGGTTAAAGTTGTTAAGAGGATTCCCCATTGTCCATTCCCTTAAATATCTTTGTTTTTTTTGCATGTCCCTTTTTCAGTGAATTAGTCATTGCAATGTAGTAAAATACAAGAAACATACTCATTCCAGAAAAAAAAAAAAAACAAGAAACGAAGAAATAAAAATTTTAATGGGTATCTTTAATTTTACTGAAAAAACGAAACATTGCATAAGCATATTCCAGAATTTAAAATGCTTACCCAGCAGAATAATAGCTTACGTTGCAAATCTCCCATAAGAAAATTAACCACAGTCTTCACATTATTTCTGGAGATAAATAATAAACATCATACACCATTAGAAAGCCTCATGTCATATTAAAAGGGGGCAGTAAGAAGCCGATCATTAGTAATTGCATAAAAACGGTAAGCTTGCAGTACAGCCCAATCTAAAAAGGGAAAAACATGAGAAAAGATGATTTTGTCAAAACCCTAGTTGAAATACATACTCTCTTCTGGAGGACCACACACCAACATCAAATTTCTCAAAGCAGAACTTCAAGAATTCGTCACAGAACGGCCTCTTAAAAACTGGCATTTGACATAACAATTCATTTTTGAAGCATTAGACAATTCTTAGTAATACAGTTTTAACTGCAATTTCTTTGTACAACATTAAACTTAAATGTTAATTTTCACCTGATTTGCCGGCAACTTTGAAATCTGGTTTATGATCATTGAATTGGAAAGAAACAACATCAGCAAGCAATCCATTCAAATCAAGAATAAGAAGCTTTCTTCTAGCATTACTAGCAGGTGCTCTATCAAGTGAAATGGACAAATCCAACGGATCCAACGAAGTAACATCATCTGTAACACATCCAGTTGTCGAAGAAGGCAATCCTTCCTCCTCACTATTAGTCAGAGATTCTTCAATGTTTTCATCCAGAGAAGCACCGCATTTCTCAACTATTAGCTGGACCTTACTTGTCTCATCCACATGCTCCTGAACTAGGTTATCATCATCTAGAAGGCCAACTTCAGAGATATCATTAGGTGGTTTATCTTCACACAAAATCTGCTTTGCCTTCTTCCTTCGATTCCTCCTCTTAGCACAATTCAATAAAGGTGTCTTACTTGAATTACTAGTGGAAGCCTCAGCCATGAGACCATTTTGTACACCTTCCAATGAACTACTAGTGTTTTTCACCTCTGTTGATCTCACATCAATCTCAATCAAGTCAGTATCCATGCTTTCTGAAGGCACATTATTTTTCATCTCGTTATCTTCTTCAACGGACTCGATATTTGTTTGATACTGAGTACACAGGATATCCTCCTCCACAGGCTTCTTAGTTGCGCTATTTTCAAGGGCATTACACCTATTTTTATTCTTACCCCTTCTCTTTTTATTTGTCGTGGTTATTTCTTCATGTGTTTCTACTGTTTGTAAAGCAGTCACTGAATTCCCATTAACTTGCGATGTTAAGGTCGAAATGTCTTCCAAGGTGATGTCATGGACTTCACAAACCATTCCAGTGGTGAGAAATTCTTCCTTGGATGCAACCAAATTATTATTTGAAGAAATAACATTACTTTTTCTCTTCTTACTTTTATTCAGATCAACCTCTCCATCCTCTAATATACTGATACTTGGATCTTTCTCCCCCAACGCCTCTTGACTGCTTGTGGATGGCAAGTTATGCTTCTCCACTAGTGAGCGAGTCCCTACAACTCTACATAAAGCATCTGCTTTCTCCTCCTCAGATGCTTTCAAATCACTGCTAAAAGTGACATCACACTGTTTATCAAGTAGATTGACTTCTGCACTCTCTGATGTATTACCCAGATCTTTGTCCTCCAAAGCCTCCTGAATGTTCGTTGATAACCTAGCCTTCTTCCTCTTCTTCCTCTTCTTTTGCTGCTTTAATGGATCAGGTCCTGCAATTACACAAACTATCTGAGCTTTCTGTATGAAACATCATCATATGACAGGAAAATAAAGCTACAGGAAATGAATATAATCTCCATTGTATTTGATTCTTAACGTGATCCAGGCACACAACAATTACATAATAAACTACTAGATTGTCCAAGGGGATCATATCTATTATGATGGATGTGTATTAGCAGAACTGAATTACATGTACATGGACAAGCATGAATGTCCATGTGAGCCCAACTAGTACTGCATCTCAAGATTTTGTGCAGATATCCCAAGAACATTAGTATCCAATATCAACCCAAGCTCACAGAATATTACAAAGAACCTAGTACACACATATGACATTTTATCGAAACATGAGGATGTTTTTTATGGGATCAACAATCAACAAAGAAGGGCCCAAGCCTGGTCACTTTATTCGCTCATTAAAGATGAGCCCATCCACGGGTCCTGGTTGAGGGTCGGTGCATCCAACGGCCCCAAATAATGATCTGGACAACATCACGGGTCCCGATTTGGAGCACATAGAGGTTTCTTGAATGATGGTGGAATTTGTTCTTCCATCGGATACATATTCCAATTGCTCTCGAGTTCAACTCCATTTTATTACTTCATCTAACATGCAGAATCATAGTTCAACTGATCTTAACATGAGGAATGCTAGTCATCAGGATTAAATAAATAAATAAAAACAATGAGGAATGGTTATTGCACATGGCTTATTACATGCCCTCAAAACATGAGTTCCCATGAGGACTTTGGCAGGCATTTAAAAGTCCAATGCGCTTCTCCAAAGGGCTCCACCATGAAAGGGCCATGGTCCGAAATGAGGATGATTGGGCAATTCTACACTTATTGGAATAGTGCCGAAGAACAGGTAGTCGTCATTTTCTTCCCAAAAACCCAGTGATTAGGATTGTGCAATTAGCCTGGCCATCAACCATTCATGGTGGGGCCTGAGTCGCTTGACTAACAGAGTCTGGATCATGTACATGTTTCCAACATATATTCATAGGACATGCATGCATGTATGATAAATCATGTGCAAATAGATCCCTCTAGTTACATACTTCACAATAACCTTCATCTACATCGTTCGCAATTTGTGCTGTTTGTAGTAACATTCAGCAAGAAGCAAGGTATGCCATAAAGCCAAGCGGTAACGGTAGGCATGATGGTCCCCACTATTACCGATATATGTAACAGCCAGTGTAATAGTCTTTTCTAAGGAAAAAATTCGTAAATAAAAAGTCGAAAAAGTCCAGAATAATGAGAAGATTCCAAATATGTATTCTTCTTTTGTTTTGAACAAGTTTACAATGGTGTAACTGTCAACTCTTTGGTAAGAATGCTACATGTTGTAGTAGTCCGCTCTTGAGTGAGAATGTTATCTCGCCCTGTCCAATGATTTTATTAACCCAACAAACTTAGATTAACCCCATATTGGCCCAAAGGTCATGCAAGTTATGGCATTCATCCCACCAACACACATCCCTAAGCATTTGACATCATTCCCTTCAAGTAATTTAAAAATATATATATAAATTCAAATGAATAGTGCCGCTGATTTGGGGGACCACTCGAATGACCACAAACCGACCACAAATTCATGCATCTATGGCACTCATCCACCATTGCACATCCCTAAGCATCTGGCAACATTCTCCCCAACAAATTTTAAGAAAAAATAATAATAATAATTAAATTCGGAAGAATAGTGTTACTGATTTGGGGACCACACAAATGTCCCAAATCGACCCAAAATTCATGCACCGTGGCACTCATCCCACTAATGCAGTCGACCCCAAATTACGCTTATTTCATTATCCGACTATCAAATCAGTGGACAAGTACTAGACAGTGATGAATTAAAAATATCCATTGTTCCTACTTCAACAAACAAGTGTCTGCAAATCAATGGCTCAAATCACTCAAACAATCTGACTTTGGGATTGTGTGTCTTAGCAATAGCAAGCTCTACAGTTCAATGGATTTAGTTTGATTTAATGCATGCCATGTGTACAAATTTCTGAGTGCAAATGTATCAAGCTTCATATGCTGCCAGAGTACTGTATAATTAAAAAAGAGGTCTCAAGTCAAACCCATTGAAACACAAGTCCACCCAAGAGATAACTTCCGACTGGTTGAGTTCATGTGAAATCCAACCCTACCAATAAATTGGCCCCTAAATGAGGATCACCTAGTGCAAAAATCATCCATATCTATTCATCAAGTGGGCCACATCATAGACAAAAATTTCTAGTCATTAATAAATAGAAAAAATAACAAGTGTGATTCACTCGATGAGAGGATATGCCTAAGTTCTGCAAAAGGTGATAACCGTGATGGGGCCAACCTATTGGATGGATTGGATGTCTCACACACATAAAAGGTTGGAAGTTATCCACTGTTGGACTGTAACTTATAGTCCAACCAGTTGGACTTTCTCTTCTAAATGCTATTGCTTGGACATAAAGAAGCAATGTTGTGGTTTGCTTTTGAAATGAGAGAGAGAGACTTGCAAAGAGGCATCCGAGAAGAAGAGAGGAGATGGGGGGAGCGTAACAGGTCAAACTAACCTTTTCAGCACACCTTGCTAAGAAGGGTGTTTCCAGGGCCGACTAGGGAACTCCAATAAACAAAACAAAAGGCGAGGTTTGATCACTGATTCAAGACAAGGTTTTGGGAGGATGTGTTGGAGTGATTTATGAGGAGACAAGCATTCTTGAGTCTTATGGAACTGCTAGTGATTTGTCAGCCGATAGTTGGGGAGTGGTACAGTTGGAAGTGGAATCGAGAAAAGATCACGAATTCTAAGGACCATCGTTTTATGCATTTTTTTTGTTAGGTATGGGCAGTGTTTGAGTTGTCGGTATCGCTATAAGTTTCGCTGGCCAGAGATAAAAATATAATATCGTTATCGCCGATAATATCGTCGATAACCAGAAATGCAAGAAAAAAGGGGGAAACATAGAGAAAATGGTGGAATTTTTCAGTGAAACTTCAGGACATGCATGAATACACATATTTACATATTCAAGAATTAAAAAAATTGCAAAAAAAATGCATTACATAATAAGTTTTCATTTAATGGGACACAAAAAGCATGCGATGCCATAAAAAATAACTTTAATAGCAACTAAAATGAGTTTATAAATTACAAATGTAGTTGGCATACAATAATTAAGACATGTAAAAGTGAATGAAATCAAAGATGCCAAATCAAGGATGGATTGGATTATCCAATCAGTGTCGTTTTTGCATGATAGAGATGTACGTCACAAATCCACTCCTACCATCTTATTTGAAAGGCCACAACAGGACAATGTTCTAAAAGTTAGGTAGATCCAAAAATCTGGTGGTGGGCCATTCCACTATTTTTAATGGTGGGCATTTAATCACCACTGTTTCCCTTAGTGTGGTCCACCTAAGATGCAAATCTGTCTCATTTTGGACTCATGCCTTAAAATTATCTATCAAAATAAATGGACAACATTGATAAAATATTTATCATTATGATGACCCCACAGAGCATCGACCCATCAATCCAAAGATACAAACAAAGTGACACATGCGCACCGTATAAATTAGTATGCTTATCGTACTGAGTCAACTGTGTGGAGCCCATTGTGATTTATGTATTTTATCCACCCCACCCATCCATTTTACAAGATAATTTTAAGGCTTGATCCCAAAGATGAAGCATATCCAATGCTCAAATAGACCACACCACAGGAAACAATGTGAATTGAACATGCCTACCGTTGAAAAATCATTAGGGGCCACAAAAGTTTTGGATCCATGTCATTTTTGTATTTTAACTTCATCCATCTCCGTGTGATCTTATGAACAACTTGGATGACAAATAAACACCACTGTGGGCCATAGCTCCTAGGAAGGTTTCAACTTGGATGACAAATAAACCTCCCTAGTCCACCATGATGTTTATATACATTCAAACCGTTCATGGTCCCATTCCTGCTGGGATGAATTGAAAATAATAATAATAATAATAATATAAATAAATAAATAAATAAATAAATAATAGCCCCAGCCTACTGACTCCCACCCACTTAGTGGTGCAAGGGAGTAGAGTGGATTATGTGTAACCTTAGCCTTCAGTAAGACAGTACAACACTTATGGTGGGGCCCACGTTGATATATTTATTGTATATCCATCCTGTTCATCTATTTTTAAAAATCAATTTAGGGCATAATCTAAAAAATGAAACAGATTCAAATCCTTGGTGGACCTTTACATAAGAAGCAGTGGTGATTGACCATTAAAACCTTCTCATGGGTTATAAAAGTTTTAGACCAACCTGATATTTGTTATTTTCCATATAAAGGTTTACGTGACCTTATTAAAGGGTTGGATGACAAATAGACATTACAAAAACATAAAAACATTAATGTAGGCTCAAAGAAGTTTTTAATGGTGGAGGTTCAACCACCACTCTTTCTTAAAATATGGCCCAGCTTAGATTTCGATCTGCTTCATTTTTGGGCTAGTGTCTTATAATGATCTGGAAAATCCTATGGTCGGCGTGGATAAAAAATAAATACATCAATGTGGGCCCTGCCATGAGAGCCGCACCATTGTTTGTAAAGCCGTAATTGCATCGAGTTCACTCTCTCAAAAGAGAGCTTTCGTCTTGGCTGGTGTACCAAGTAGCTTGAGCTCGTAGTAAGGCTTGAGCCGAAAAATAAGACAAATATAAAGATCAAGTGGACCACACCGCAAAAAAACAGTGGGGGATTGAACGTATACCATTGAAACCCTTTTGGGGGTCACAGAAGTTTTGGATCAATATTATATTTGTTTTTCCTCTTGATCAAGGTATTTTTGACCTTATGAATAGATTGGATTGAAAATAAACTTTATGGTGGGCCCTACGAATGTTTTAACGGTGAAAATCATTACCCACTGCTATTTCTGGTGAGGTCCATTTGAGCTTTGGCTATGATTTATTTTTTGACTCAGGCTCTGAAATGATTTTGAAAAATGGATGAACAGTATGGATGTAATAAATACATCATTTTGGGGCCCATTTAACTTTGATCTCCTTTGAACTGTTCATACAACTTGGAGCTCGAGGAGCGTCAGCGCTCGTCATCGCATAACACGTACCCACGCTGGTGTATACACCAGTCCGCTTCCCTTTCGTTTCATCTTCTCCAAAAAACCTTCAATCGTTTTTTCCGCGTAAAAATAAAAAAAAAAAAAAAAGAAAAAAAAAAAAAAAAGAAAAAAGAAATCCATAATATCTTTCCCGAAATTTCTCTTTTTCAAATCCCAACCCAAATCCCCTTCAACCTCGCTGAAACAGGGTTTCTTTCAAATCTATTCTTTTCAAAGAAAAAAAAAAAGGGAGATTTCTTACATCTGAAAAATCCGGCGCTGTCGACTGTGATTGGCCCACCAAATCCATCCGAAAGCCGCTCCCGCGGGCAGATTTTGAGAAAAAAATGGTAAGAGATTTTAATTTTTTCTACATCTATTTTGTTTTTTGGAAATAATAGGGAGAGTTGTCGCTAATAACTATTTTTTTCCCGATAAAATCGAAAATATCGCCAATATTTCGTCGACATTAGGAAGAGAAACGAATTTTTGGTGTTTCGGTATCGCCGGTCCAACGACACTGATAATATCGGCGATATTATCGATTTTTCGTCGACAATGGAAACACTGGGTATGGGAAGGAAGGTGGCCCCAACAGCATTGAGGTCTTATCAAGGTTTCCCTACAGTGACCGCATTCAATTGGCTTGTGGGAAAGGATAAGGTGCTTGTAATTGACCATTTGAGGAATGGGATATGATGCTAATGATGAAGATTTGCATACTTTTTTGGAAAATATAATTTGCAGTTGGCAGAATTCGAACTTGCAACCACAAGCACTGAGGGAACAGAGCATACCAGCCAGCTGAGGCTACTTTTATGAAGATCGGCACACCATTGTCTTTGTAATGCAGAATCAGTGAGTCATATGTTCATGCATTGTGATGTCGCAAAATATATGTGGGGTTGGTTCTTCAATCTCTTTGGGGTGGTGTGCATGATGCAGGGACAACTGGGGCCTTCTTTGAGGCATGGAATGGGGGAGGGTGGGACCCGAAAAAGGAAATCTTTTTAGAGACTCAAGTTACTAGTCAAGATATGGACAGCTTGGAAAGAACGCATAACAGGACTCTCTGTAACAAAGACTCTCAGGTAGAACCATAGAAGACACTTTCCTTGCAGCAATTGGCAGAGTTGTGTCCTAAGTTTCTGGGTTAAACATTTTTAAAGGGTTGTCATAAATGAGGGTAGGGGCAAGGAATTTATATTGTTAACAAACCAATGACCTCTTGACATCGAGTTCCCTTTGTTCTGGTTTTCAGCTAGCTTGTGTGATTGTCATGTCAGCTTTTTTTACTTTTAACCTTTTAATAAATGATTTTTTTTTTTTACTTTTAACCTTTTAATAAATGAATTATCATTCAAAAATAAAAAATAAAAAAATAGAGCAGCATTAAGGACTGTCTTCATAATTTACTATATTAATATAACATTCAGCAAGAAGCGTGTTCTTGGGGACAGTTCAGCAAATAGACCCCGATAAAGTAAAGGGCTCTCTAGACAGGTGCCAAGAAGTTGTCCATATCTGTTCGAGCATGGTGGTTACCGAAGCAGACACCAAAAGCATGCTGAACTGGGTGAATTCTTCAAGGAGGTATCCTTGGAAATGGACAGGCGAGGCAAAGAAGATTAGGGATCTGTGTGGAAACTATCCCATCTCTCAAATTTAGAGGGAAGGGAACTCCAAGGATGACTCGCTACAGTTGAAAGGTTTTCTTAAAATGACTAATGATCTATGAATCTTTCCACTTGTTGTAATTCTTCATCTTCTAATTATTTCTGACATATTATCTCTTTTAACCCTTCAAAAAGAAAGTTTAAAGTAGGTACATAGTCTTTTGAACAACTGATACAATATAAACGAAAATTCAAGCCAAATATTGATGAAAGCAACTCTAGAACATGCATTCCATATTTGTAGCCCAAAAATATCTGGACACCAAATAAAATGGAAAAAAAAAAAATCGACAAGACTTCATTCAAATGGTATAATCATGTCCATAATCACACATGGCCCAGCCTCAATTAGAACTTTGTACACACCATTTCAAAATTAATTAAATTTTCAAATATTGCTTGCTCATGTCTAAACAAAAAAAGGAAACTAAGTGAATAAAAAGGATTTTTTTTTAAGGCTCAACAGTGTAACCAGAAGGATTGGTGGGCCCCATAATTGATGTGAGAGGTCTGATTGGACCAGTGGGCCTTACTAGTCAACTGGACCTTTACAAGGCCAACCCAATTGGATTTGTGGGCCTAGCAGACTAGCAGCTCCAATCATATTGCTTCTAAGAGACTCATCATGGATCAACCAATCTGTGGTGTACACCTCTATATCTCCTAGAGTACTGCCCCCCCCCCCCAGCTTTAAAGAATTTAATTCCATTGAATTAATGGTTTTTCTTTTCTGAATTGTACTCACGAAAGCTCATGTGGTGAAAATGCACCATTGTAATCCACACGCTATCTGATCTTAGTCATCCTTTCCACGTCATAAGGAACTTCCAGTACTTGCCACATTGCGCATAGAAACTTTTTTGTTTTTGTTTTTGAAAGATGGAAGAGAATATTATTAGGCCCAGCAGCCCAGCAAAATGCAGAAACTATACAAAAGAAAAAAGAGAAACATAGAAACTATACAAACCCGACACCTGAGTTGAACACTCAAAGCATCATAAGAAACTGCAAAACTAAAATAAATTTAAGGAGGACACCCGAGCTAAACAAAACCCCACCCAAACAGCAAAACTAAACAAAGGATGGAGGGCTACGGGTCCCAACCAACCAAGGCTAACAGGACTACCAAAAACCGCAAAACACCCTCCAAACCCAACCGAGAACCTAGCCTGCCCAAAATCATTAAAGGACCATTCTTTAATAGACCAATCAACTCTCCTAAAGACTCCCAGGGTTTCCTTGTGAAGATTGTTGAAAGATTGATCTCCTTGCAAGCCAAATGGACCACATTGCGTGTAGAAACTTTTTTAGATTTTGTTTTTGAAAGATGAAGAGAATATTATTAGGGCCAGCAGCCTAGCAAAATGCAGAAACTATACAAAAGAAAAAAGTGAAACATAGAAACTATACAAACCCAATACCCGAGCTGAACACTCAAAGCATCATAAGAAACTGCAAAACTAGAATAAATTTAAGGAGGACACCCGAGCTAAACAAAATCCCACCCAAACTGCAAAACTAAATAAAGGATGGAGGACTACGGGCCCCAACCAACCAAGGCTAACATGACTACCAAAAACAGCAAAACACCCTCCAAACCCAACCAGGAACCTAGCCTACCCAAAATCATGAAAGGACTATTCTTTAACAGACTAGTCATCTCTCCTAAAGACTCCCAGGGTTTCCTTGTGAAGATTATTAAAAGATTGATCTCCTTTCTAGCCAAATGGACCACATTGTGGATAGAAACCTTTTTTGTTTTTGTTTTTGAAAGATGAATAGAATATTATTAGGGCCAGCAAGCCAGCAAAATGCAGAAACCATACAAAAGAAAAAAGAGAAAAATGGAAACTATACAAACCCGACACCTGAGCTGAACAGTCAAAGAATTATAAGAAACCGCAAAACTAAACAAATTTAAGGAGGACACCCGAGCTAAACAAAACCCCACCCAAACCGCAAAACTAAACAAAGGATGGAGGGCTAAGGGCCCCAACCAACCAAGGCTAACAGGACTATCAAAAACTGCAAAACACCCTCCAAACCCAACTAGGAACCTAGCCTACCCAAAATCATGAAAGGACCATTCTTTAATATACCAATCAACTCTCCTAAAGACTCCTAGGGTTTCCTCATGAAGATTGTTGAATGACCGATCTCCTGTCTAGCCAAATGGACCACAAAGCCGCCAGAAGAGCCAATCTCCATCTTCACTTTCCTAATTTCCCCCAGAGTCACCATACCACGCATTGAAAAAGGATTCAATCGAGCCCAGCATGACCCATGAAAGCTTGCCTTCATTAAAGACTCTGAACCATATGATCCTAGCAAGGGCGCAGTACAGAAACGTATTATCAACATTCTCCTCTGCCTCGGGACACAAGATGCAAACGTTCAGAAGAATCATATTGCATTTCCAGAGATTGTCTATCGTCAGCATTCTATTTCTTCCAACCAGCCAGGCAAAGGCTACCACCTTCAGAGGTGCCCAGTATCTCTAGACGGTAGAAGTGTGCACAACTCCCTCAAATCGCACCCTTCTGAGCTAACCAGAAATAAAACGATCTAACCATTGTGTACATCTTTAATTAGTGCACCGACTTCTTATGGTTCCTTTGATAACAACATCAATTGTTCCTCTATGCTTTCATCATCATGGTGTGCCACATTAATGATAGTAGGACCATCATAAATTTTGGTAAAAGTTTAATAAATATAAGAGTTATCTTCAATCCTTTTACGGATATAGAGGGAACCAACATTGCGAAAATGTAGTTATTATGATCATAAAGGAAACTGCTCTACTTAATTTGTAACATATTTAATGTAATCGCGCCACATCTCAGATGTGCATGCTCTACACATGTAGAAGAAAACGCCCACTTTCCTATTTTATCTCATTCCTACTTTCCTTTTCTTTCAAATCTCTACATTAGAAAATATCTCTACTTTCTTTTCTTTCAAATCTCCACATTATGAAATTTCCATTTTCTTTCATATCTTTACATTAGGTAAGAAGTAATATTATTTTTTTCTTATTTAAGTACTTTCTTATTTAAGTGTTTTCTTAATTAAAGTGCTTCCTTATTTAGGTAGTTTCCTATTTTTCAGATCTAGACTAGCTAGGAATTCTGTTTTTAGATTTCATATATTTTATTGCAAATTGTAAGGACTCATTATAAATAAGGCTTAGGCCTACCAAATAAAATAGTTTAATATTATTCTTTTTTTAATGAAAATTCTCTTGTTTTCTCTACAATAGTTTAGGTAGTTTCTTTACGATAGTCTTGCATTGTTTTCTTCGTGACCTCTAGCATTTGGCTAGAGGATTGTTGGGTTCTTTCCCACAACCTTTCTTCTTTTCTTTAATCCATTTGCTTCTCCTTTCGGGATTTGCATTAATTAGTATCAGAGCAAGTTCTGCTCTTGGCATTTTCTCTTGTTTTTTTTCACTTTTCTTTTCTCTTCCCTGTCTTCTTTCCCACAATTTTGTCCCCATATTCACCCAAACCATCATGCCACCCCTTTCCTAAATTCCATTTGTAAACCCATACCCTATCATACACCCAACCTTGTCAAAACCTTTTTTCATCATTCCCTATATATTATATAAAAAAAAATTAAAAATTAAAAATTGCTCATATTCTTTTCAAACCCTACCAAATCCCAACCATGTTCCAACCCATCAATTTCCTTGCCCTTTCTTTTTTACTTACACAAAACAATCCCAAACCCCATAAGCTTATATCTAGAACCAGAGCCTATAGTTCAACCCATGTTCTTGTTTGGAGATGTCGTGGATATGAAGATGTTCATGCACCTCATAAATTATCCGACTCATTTTGACTATCACGAGCATCAATCCTAATGCCCCAAGTCTCACTCATCTTCATATGAGTCTTCTTGAGATTCCTTTCGACGGCCCTCCAAATGTCATAAACAATGACAACCACATGTTGGCTACTCGAAAGCATTCCAATGCACGGAAATATCAATGATGGCAAAGAATGTTCAAGAGACATGGGAAGAGAATTTACAGGAAGTCAAGGAGATTAAAGCATTCAATGAAGATGTTGCAAACGAATTCAAGGGACTCAAGGAGAAGGTGAGAGCTTGCTTTGAGCCCTTGATTGAACAGGAAAAGCTTTATGGGCTTCAATCTATTTATCTAGCGTTCCAAGGAATGACGTGGTTGCAGATAGTGTGGCGACCCAAGAGGAATCCTCCTTTGGATTGGTTGATGGATCTATTGATGGGGATGGATCAATCGCCGGTCAAATCAAAAGACCAGTTGATGGATGATCCAATTGAAGAGACTGAAGGTTTAACGGATATAGATGATCCGATGGTCAAAGAGATGGATACTTTCACAATCATCATAGTGCCATCTCAATGTCAATCAAGGCCCACAAATCGAGAGTTCACCATGACGAAGGGGCTACAATTGATGTCTTGAACATGGATCACCAAGATGCGAACGAAAAGATGGCGCATATTTCAAAGCCGTATTATGCATAAGCTATAGTGTGTAGGTCTCCACCATTAACTGTCAAAGAAGCCAAAGAAGACGCTCTACAAACAAGGATCTCCGCAAGAAAATAAGACCACCAATTTAAACTCAAGAACTTGTTCTTTTCAAAGCCAGATGGAATTGATACAACCAAATGGATACATAAGCCGATTGATCAAGAAGTTGAGTGCAAGACACACTAAATAAAGTGTTTATATTCAAGAGTTTGCATTCGACCTAAAACATCTCCCCGGCATATTTTTTAAAAAAAATTAAGGTAGTCAACACCTTTGGCCAAAAATCACATCTATAGTCTAACTTATCAGCTTCTATTGTTAGGTTCGAAGAACTTAAAATGAACTGTACCGTAGATGATGATTTTGGGAAGGTATTTTCAACACTCATTGTCGGCGCAGGCACTGAGTACCCACAACTTAGCTTACACGATGGGTACTTATTTTATGATACGAGGTTGTGTCTTCCTAAAATTCCTTGCAAGGGCTTGTTATATGAGAGAGCTTCATTAAAGTGGCCTCGATAACCACTTTAGGATCGAAAAAACAATAGCTTCGGTCGAGGATCGTTTCTACTAATCGGGTTTGATGAAAGATGTCTAAATCATTGTTCATCAATGTTAAGTGTGCCAACTGAGTAAAGGTAACAAGCAAAATATTGATCTTTATACCCTCACTGTCTGTGCCAAGTGCTCCGTGGTAAGACATCTCTATGGATTTCATCCTCGGATTGCCTAAAACTCAAAAGTGGCTATTGACTTTTTTTATGTTGTTGTTGTCAGGTTCTTGAAGATAGCTCATTTTATTCCTTGTAAGAAGACATCAGACACTATGCACATAGCCAATGTTTTATTCAAAGAGGTGGTTCGTTTGCATGGTGTTCTCTACATGATTGTATATGATCGTGGTGTTAAGTTTGTGAGCTACTTAAGGTGCGCCTTGTGGTCTAAGATGGGAACTAAATTAAAGTTCTCAAGTGCTTATCATTCATGAATAGAAGGGCAGACTGAAGCCGTCAACCACGGTCTTGGGAATCTACTTCAATGTCTAGTTTGTGATCATATCACATATCAACTCATGGGACTTCATGTTACCACAAGCTTGACAGTTCTGTGAACCATACTACAGGACTCTCCTTTCGAAATTAAAACAGGTATGTGACCTCGACAACTTATCGATTTAATCCCACTTCCTATGGCGGCTCAGTCGAGTCAAGATGTTGAAGCTTTTGCACAGCATGTTAAGGAGATATATGACTAAGTCAAGCAAAAGATCACCCTTAGTAATAAAAATTACAAGGGACGTGTAGATGTTCAACGACGTTTTGCACAATTTCAAGGAGATAGAGTCATGGCGTGGCTCAAGCCTGAGAGGTTTCCAACAGGCTCTTATACAAAGCTCCACTCCAAAAAGGCAGGTCTTTATCGTATTTTGAGGAAGCTAGGTGATAATGCATACCCAATCAAGCTTCAAACTAGAATGAAGATCAGCTCCATTTTTAATGTGGAAGACCTTATGGTTTATCTTGTACATCATGAAAACAAGAGCACGAAAGAACAAGCTATCCAAATATCCGAGGTCTCATGTCAACTCGAAGAAATCATTGAAGATGTGTTGGATGATCAGATAATTTCGACACACGTAGGAGGGTATCAAAAGTTTCTTGTCATGTGGAAGAGCCAACCGAGATCCGACAACACGTGGATTTAAGCAGATGATTTTCAGTGCACCAACCCAAAGCTTTATAAGGGGTACATAGCCATTAAATCGACGAAGCCGAGTTTTTCCAAGCCAGGGCGAATTGATGCAATCGCCCCACATCCCACACATGCATGCTTCGCATGTGTGCAGAAGAAAAGGCCCACTTCTCCATTTTAGCCTATTCCTACCTTTTCTTTCAACTATGTACATTAGGAAGTATCTCTACTCTCCTTTTCTTTCAAATCTCGACATTAGGAAATTTCCTCATTCTTTCACATCTTTATATTAGGCAAGAAGTAATCTTCGATTTTTCTTATTCAAGTGCTTTCTTATTTAAGTACTTTCTTAATTGAAGTGCTTCCATATTTAGGTAATTTTCTATTTTTCAGATCTTGGCTAGCTAGGAATTCTATTTTTGAATTCCATTGATTTTATTGTAAATTGTAAGCACTCATTATAATTAAGGCTTAGGCCTATCGGATAAGTTAGTTGAATGATATTCTCTTTTTATGAAAATTCTCTTGTTTTTTCTATGTTAGTTGTTAAGGGGGGGAAGTGATCTCTAGTTGGAGACTACTAGATTGTTGACCTTACTCACGGTCTTGCATTGTTTTATTCGCGGTCTCTAGCATTCGGCTAGAAGATTGTTGGGTTCTTTCCCACAATCTCTTTCTTCTTTTCTTTGATCCATTTGCTTCCCTTTCAGGGTTTGCATTAATATGTCTGCTTCCTTGAATTGGGTGATCACCGCCATACAACTTCTTGTCCTTGGTAATTTTCATCACTATTTTTCACCTCACATTTTATGATTCTCATTGATGTGTTGGTAGAAACATCCAGCATCCCCATTTGTACTCGTTGCAATAGTCAGGGGAATGGCCTGTCCAGATTTAACCCTACAAGCAATCTCAAAACGAAAGTCGTTGCCATCCGATTAACAGCAATATTGCAAGCGAACTCAGCTTGTGGAAGGATATGGCACCAATTAGATAAAGTCCCTATAATTGAAAGGTGAAACTGGACTGTGTATAGACTGCAGTTGGGACTTTATAGAGTTAAAACAGACCAGAGTTTACAATTGTCTGACTTCAGGTTTAGAGAGATCTAAATAGGCGGTCGCTGAGGTTTTAGGGGTAAGATTTATGTTATGGATGGGATTTGGAAGGGGGAAATAAAATACAGCAGAGGATTCAAAACTGACTATGGCTGTGATTCGTTCTTAGGGATCATTTGGATGCTTGTAAAATTTTAAGATGCAAATCAATCAATATGTCCTTTCAAATCCAAAAATCAAAACACCAAATCCACAATCAGATAAGCTAATGATAAGACACAAAATCAAAACACCAAATCCACAATCAGATAAGCTAATGATAACACACACAAAATAATAATAATAATAATTACAAAGCTCTATGAATCGTAACTTGAGAAAATTCAAACAAAAAAAGAAAAAAGACATAAGAAAGCTTCAGTCATTCAGATTCAATATTAAAAACTTCAAATCTACCAGATTTTTATGAAGGAATGAGAATGGAAAGAATCTTGCATCAGATGGAAATCCGAATCATTTTTAGAAGTAAGATCGAGAGAGCTTTGGCTGATGAAAGAGATTTGGAGATCCGAACATTCATCTGAGGCAAGACTATTCGAATCAGATGAGGTTTTTCCGTCCTAGGGTTGAGGCTTTGAGAAGCGAACCTGATGTAAGAAGTTCGGTTGCTTGCATCTGCCTCTCTCCTTTCTCTCTATTGACCCTAGATTTCGTACTATTGGATCTGAATCTCCGTTGAAAATTGGAAACCGAATCGACGATTCGCGGAATGACGAAATGGAGAAATGATTACGTTCCTACGTGGAAACATGGTTCACGTGTGAGAGATCAAGTCCATATATCGTCGGAGCTCAAAAATCTCGATGGGCCCGTTTGATGTTGCTCACCGCGATGTATGTGTTTTATATTCATGCCGTCAAACCATTTTGCCTTTTCATTTTTGCACATCCAATCTCAAGTGGACCACATCATGATTAAACGGCCTTCCAAAGCTGATATCCATATTCTCACTTCATCCTTTTAAGTCTACGTGAACTTATGGCAAGAACATGAGGCCTGATAATGTTACAACTATGGTGTCATTATTTCCACTATTTTTAGTTAAGTGGTGTATTTACGCTTTGCATTGCTTCAGTTTTGGATTCATACTTTAAAATCGGCTGCCAAAAAAAAAAAAAAAAACACCGATGAACAGCACGAGTGTAAAAGATACATCATAGTGGACCCACAGCACCAAGCCCATGTAACTGGGCCATCTGTGATGCCTGTGTTTTATATTATCTATTTTGCCCGCTCATTTTAAAAGATGAATAAATAAAACATATTAAAGCTTAAGTAGACCACACTAAGGAATGTTGATGATTAAATGCCGGCTATTAAAACTTTTAGGCCAGCAAAAGCTTTTGATTAAGTTGATATTTGTATATTTTCTTCTTCTAAGTTTCTGTAACTTTATTACCAATAAGTTAGATGACAAGTAAGCATTACAGAGGGCCTTAAAAAAATATATACCATGGTTGTTATTATCCTCACTGTTTCGCGTGGTGTCGTCCATTTAACATATAAAAAGCTACGGTAGACTCAACAGTACTCAATCAGTGTTGCGGGAAACACAACCTAATGCACGTCCCACTTGTGTGGTGTTCGACCCCGATTGCATAATCACACTCCCATGATATATGGGCCCACCCATGATTTATGTTTTTTATTCCATTGATACGGTAGACTCAACAGTACTCAATCAGTGTTGCGGGAAACACAACCTAATGCACATCCCACGTGTGTGGTGATCGACTACGATTGCATAATCACACTCCCATGATATATGGGCCCACCCATGATTTATGTTTTTTATTCCATTGATGATGTTATTTGATCCTAACCATGATCTATGTGTTTTATCCATGTTATAAAATGATTTTGACCGTTCATTTTTTAAGCTTTTACCTTAAATTGAGTCAGATATAAATCTCAGTGGACCACGTCATATGAAAAGGTGGTGATTGAACGCCCACCGTTAAAAACTTATTAGGGCCACAAAGTCTTGCATCAAGCAGTCTTGTGTGACTTAGTAAAATAGCAAATAAACATTACAGCCGGCTTTCGGAAGTTTCTAATGGTAGGCGTTCAACCACCACTGTTTTCCAATGGTGTGGTCCACATTAGATTTTAATCTGCCTCTTTTTTAGTTTCATGCCTAAAATAGTTTTCCAAATTTGATGAACGGTATGGATAAAATATATTCATTGTGATTGGGCCCACAGAGAACCAACGCGGTGATTGCAATGTTGGTATGCAATCCGCGTGCGGTGGCGTTCAGGTCACCAACCAATCCGCTACGGTTGCTTCTAGCCGCAGTAAAAAGGACTGACGTAGCCTGACTATGCGTAATCGCAGAGGGCGTGCCTGCAACTAATAGAGAAGCACATGGAAGAGATATTGTAGTAGATCTTCTCCGTCTATAATGTTCACCACCGTATGTTCACTATATATAGTAAAAATCAGTCAAATTCAAGAATTAAATGGGCCATTCCATAGGAATATTTTAAACATATATGCCTAAAACTCTAAATTCACGTGATGTGGCATACTTGAGTTTTAAAATTTATCGTTTCTTTTCAAAATCCATTCATCTTGTTGTGTTGAGTTATATGAATGGATTGGATGGCATGTAAACATAACGATGTGACAATGGAAAATTTGAAAGATTTTAATGGTTGGAGTTGCCGTATCAACTGATCCTTATAGTGTGGTCCACCTGAGTTTGAATCAAAATCATATTTGTTGCCCCAGTTCATAAACAGGGTGGCCCACCTGATTGATAGGTGGATCTACTTCACATCATGTGAAGCTCTCCATCCACGTCAGCAAGTAGTCACGCCCTCGTATACCTAGGACGTATTTCGTTTATAGCTTTTTTTCTTTCCCACCGTGGAAAGCTCTCGCGTGCCTCGGTAGGTTACTCCTGGCGTCACATTCACTGACGTGGGACGCGGATTAGGGACGTTGGATTTTGCAGGGGAAACGGATTGGCTACTCCCCTGCCCCCAGCCAATGGCTGATGGTCGGTGCTCTGTGGACCCCACCATGATGTATGTGTTTCATCCATTCTGTCCATATATTTTTACATATCATTTTATGGTATGATACAAAAAAATGAGATATATCCCAATCTCAAGTGGATCACATTACAGGAAACAGTGTTGAATGAACGTAGACCATTGAAAACTTTTTGGGGGCCATAAAAGTTTTGGATCAAGCTGATCTTTTTTGTTTACCTTCATCTGGGTCTGTATGACCTAACCAACATATTAGAACCTTCATCTGGGTCTGTATGACCTAACCAACATATTAGATGTCAAATAAACAGTACATTGGGCCTTGGGGGGATTTTAATGGTGGATATCCAATCACTACTGTTTTCATGCGGTGTGGTCCACCTGAGATTTATATACTTCTAATTCTTGGTGTCAAGCTCTAAAATGATATGCAAAAATGGATGAACGGAATGGATGGAACACATACATTATGGTGGGGCCCACATAGCACCGACCACCAGCCACCGGGCTGGCAGGGGGAGTAGCCGATCTGTTACTTTTGCAGGAACTTCACGCCACAGAAAGGGACCCCTCCGAAAAGCCTTTCGCATGGAGGTGTGCAAAATGGACCTGATTAGGCGGATCCGACCCGATCCGCCCCGTTTTTAACGGAACCGATGGCCCGGATTGGTTAGGTTCGGGTACGACCGGGCGGATCCGAAAAGTATTCGGATCGGATTCGGGTAAACAGTAAATTCGACCGAATCGAACCGAAATCCGAACCAAATGAATCCGATCCGAACCTATCCGGACCAATCCGGAGTGATTTTTATACATCTTTAACACATATATTTATCTTATACTTTTTGTTGTGGTATGATCTACTTGAGCTTTGGATATCCATCAATTTTGAGTTCAACGACTAAAATGATATGGAAAAACGAATGGACGGCGTGGATAAACCACATGCATTCACGGTGGGCCCTAACAGAATTTACTCGGTAGGATAACTTGATAAGATATCCCATAGTTTGGAAGCAGATTAGGTACTGAGTAACTGAATCCGCTGAGCGTACTGAGTAAACTCTGTGGGGTCCACCATGATTTATATATTTTATCCACTCCTTCCATTCATTTTATAAGATAATTTTAGGGCTTAAGCCCAAAAATGAAGCATATCTGAATCTCAAATGAACCACATCGTGGGAAACAGTGTGAATTGAAAGTCTACCATTGAAAATTTCTTAGTGGTCACATAAGTTTTGGATCAAGCTTATATTTTTATTTCCCCTTCATCCATATTGGTATGATCTTATGAACAGGTTAGATTACAACTAAAAATCACTGTGGGGTCTAGCAGGGTTTCAACGGTGGAAATCATTATTCCCATTGTTTCTTGCGCTATGATACACTTGAGCCTTTTATATGCTTCAATTTTGGGCCCAACCCCTTAAATGAGGTTTAAAAACGGATGGACGGCGTGGATGGACCACATACATTCAATGTGGGCCCAACTGAGCTTACTCGGTACGATAAGATGCATGTATCTACATTCACGGGGTGTAAATACAGCTGAAGTCGTGCAGAGACGTGCCGTGCACGGCACGTCAACAGACAACACAGCGAGCTATTCTGCCTGACACCATGGCTGGTGGTCAGTGCTCTATGGGCCTCGCCATGATGTTTGTGTTTCATCCATGCCGTCCATCTATTTTTACAGATAATTTTACATATAAGACCAAAAATGAGATATATCCTAATCTCAAATGAACCACATTACAGGAAATAGTATTGAATGAGCGTCGACCATTAAAAACATTTTGGTGGCCATAAAAGTTTTGAATCAAGCTGATTTTTATTTTTTCCCTTCATTTGGGCCTATATGACCTAATCAACAGATTGGATGTCAAATAATTAAATAAACAGTATAGTAGGCCTTGGGAGGATTTTAATGGTGAATTTCCAATCACTATTGTTTTCATGTGGTGTGGACCACTTGAGATTTTTATACCTCTAATATTTGGAATAAAGCCTAAAATGATCTTTAAAAATAGATGAACGGAATGGATGAAACACATACATCATGAAGGAGCCCACAGAGCACCAACCATCAGCCACGGGGCTGGTGGCAGGGGGAGTAGCCAATCCGCTTCCCCAAAGGGGGTCCGGTCCTTGGCCTGGGTCCCACCTTGATGAATGTATTCAAAATCCGCACTGTATTTAAAATCTACACCATCCATTTTTTGCGATCATTTTAGAGCATCTGAAAAAAAAATGAGCCACAAATTCAACTCGATCCGAACTATACCTAATCTGATCCGACTCGGTTTCCCTGACCGAGTCGGACTCGATTCGGGTCAAGCCAACCGCACATTGGATCGGTTTGGATCAGATGTCTAGGACTCAGTCCCGAATCAGATCGAGTTCAGATAAGCCCATATATATTTCGGATCGAATCGAGTTGGACCCAATTCGATCCGACTCGGTCCGATGCCCAGCTCTACTTTTGCATAAGTTTAAGCATGGAACCTAAGGGCCTGTTTGGCCGGACCGATCCCATGGTATTAGGAGGGATGGGATCGCATATTCCAGGATATGCATGACGAGCTAAACAGACCCGGTGAACTTGTCCCCGGGATATAAGCAATCCCATCGATCTTAAAACAATCCACTGACATCACCATAATGGTTGTTTTGAGCATGGGATTAGATGGGTTTAAGTGGGATGGGATTAGCGTAACATAATAATTACATCGTGTCAGGGATTGTCTGTAATCCCATGGCTCGGAGTCATCCCACCTCGTGTTTGGAAGAGAAGGCCTCTGGAATGGAAATGGATTGGCTACTTACCTTGCCACTGCCCGTTGGTGCTCTGTGGGCCCCACCATGATGTATGTGTTTCATCCATGTCGTCCACCCATTCTTTCAGATCATTTTATGGTATGAGCCCCAAAATGAGTTTGATCCAAATCTCAAGTGGACCGCACAGTGTTGATTGAACGCCCACCATTAAAAACTTTTTGGGAGCCACAAAAGTTTTGGATCAAGCTGATAACTGTTTTTTCCCATCATCCAAGTCTTTATGACCTAATCAACAAGTTAGATGTCAAATAACCATTACAATTGGCCTTAGGAGATTTTAATGGTGTAATTCAATCACTATTGTTTTCCCATGGTGTAGTCCACCTGAGATTTATATCTACCTCAATTTTGTGATCAAGCCTCAAAATTATATTTCAAAATGGATGGAGGACATAGATAAAACACATACATCATGGTGAGCCCCACATAGCACCAACCACAAGGCACACGAAATCCACTGCTGGACTATAGAAATCCCTTGCTCTAGCGCAGATTCAAAGGAGGGACTTCACAGCCCATGCCGATGTGAGTCCAAAAAGACCTTGCAATGATCCACGGGATCTTAAAACCCACTCCCACCTAATCCCCTTTAAACCCATGCGCCTAGCGCCCCCTTAAGGGCGTGTTTGGGCAAGCGAATTAGGTGGGATTAGGTGGGAAGGAATTGTCAAATCTCGCCTGTATATACTCGAGAGTCATTTGGGACATCTGGGATGGAAGTGGTCTCGTCCATCGTACAACCACAGGTGGGATATGGCGGGATTTTACAATCTCAATTCTCGAAATGCCGCCGGATAGGTGGAGCTTTGCTAAGCCCATAGGCGCGTGCAATACATCTCATGTACACGCCACACTATGCCGCCATGGCAAGTAGGTCTAAGATCCAATCCGTCCATTAGAAGGGAACCACCATGTTGATATTCTAGCCCAAGAATCATGTTCATATAGTGGTTAGGTGGGCCACAATTTTCAAAAAAAAAATGTATGTCTGCAAAAACACGTGAGTGATGTTTTCTAACCCGTCTAACATTTTTTCAATATTGGGACCCACCTTCTTTGTGAACCTAATTTATTTTTGGAAAACATCTAGTAGGTCAGATCAACGTGATGGATTGATTGGATCTCAGACATAAGCGTTACGTTGGCACATGTGTGGCGTGCACATGAGCAGTACTGCACAGGCCTATTCTAGCAAAGCTCCATCATGGGATTTCGCACCGACCACCAGCCATCGTACCGGTCCCAGGATGTTGTGAGTATCCAAACAGGTGGGCATTATAGGTCCCGGGATATAAGAATCCCATGGGAGGTCCGACTGTCCACTGACACCGCTATCATTACCTTAAAACCCATCCCATCCCTCCTAATCCCATAGGATCGGTCTGGCCAAACATGGCCTAAAATTGATCCCATCCCTTGGTTGGACAGATTGGAAGGTAAAATCCTGGATATGCCGGGCATGCCAAACAAACCCAGTGAACTTGTCCTGGGATATAACAATCCCATGGATCTTAAACCAATCCATTGACACCACCATCATTACCTTAAAATCCATCCCATCCCTCCTAATCCCATGGGATTCGCCTGGCCAAACAAGCCCTAAGTGGGGCCAATCCACTCGGTCCGTTTATTTTTTAGATCATTTAGGATACAAAATTAAAACTGAATCGGATAGAATACTCAGGTAGGCCAAAAACGTAAGAGGTAGTTTGACACCATGGATTTTAGGGGATTTCAAATCCCCTATGTTTGGCACCATGTAGGGATTTCAAATCCCCCTCAATAATAAGGGGGTTTGAAATCTAAGGTGAGACCCTGGATTGCATCTAAAATCATTCCCATGGTTGCAGGTGTAACATGTGTATTACTAGACTATTGATCTATTGGACACATGGCCCACTAATGATATCCTAAAATAATTAGATTATCAATTGCATCACTATAATTACTTTAATACGATGATCAGCACCGTCCAAACATTATCCATGTAAATCAACGGTTAAAAATCGTTGATTAGTCACTCGGACATGATCTTATACTTGTGGCTCAGCTGAGACTTGGAATTTCATCATTTTTTGGCGAAGTATATATTTCAGCGCCTTATTACAACCATTGTGTCAAAAATTACATGAGTTCACTATTAGATATATTAAAGTTGATTTAGTAATTAAATTCAAACCCTGCAAATATACTACGAATCGCTACTTTTGGATTAAAGTTGATTCTCAATCTAGGTGCCAAACACAACAAGAGGATTTCAAATCCAGGGGTTTCAAATCCACGGGGTTCCGAATGGGGGTTTTAAATCTATGCTCCCAGACAAGCCCTAAGGATTGAACATCTACAGTTGAAATATTCATTGGGCCACTGCTAATATTTCTATTTTGAGTTTATCATGTAAGAATGACATTATGAACTGTACGAATGGCATATAAATATTACTCTTGACCTAAAGAAGGTTTCAAATCTAGGAATTTCCACACCCACCTTTTTCTTTAATTCAGCCAACTTAAGCCTTGAATCCTGCTCACTTTTGGTCTCATGTCCTAGAATGATCTTATAAAATGGATGGACGGGATGAATTTCTCACAAAAACCACAATGGGCCCCACCTAGGTTCCCTGTGTAGGAACTTCATGCTAAAGGCTTTCCCACGAAATCTACATCCTACAGCTAGCCGGGGTCACTCTGATGTTTATGAGAATGGACTCATATCTTTATATCATTTTAGGGCATGAAAAAAAAAAAAAACTAGTACTGAAAGTCGGGCGAGTTCAACCCAATCGACCCGTGACCAACCCGACATTGGGTTGGGCTCGGGCAGAATGTATTGGGTTTGGTCTTGGGCTTTAGCTATACAAACACCAACCTAATAAAACTTAGGTCAGGTTCGAGTTGAGGTCTTGGGTTGCCTAACCCAACCTAAACCTGATCAATATAAGTTATAAATTATAATTGAGTGTGGATCATATGTGTTGAAGGCACATGAAATTCCAATGCTGTCGGGTCTCATTGGTCCAAGTCATTTCTGATGACTCAAGCTAACAAGATACGCCGAACTTCTCTCTCCCAAATAGATTGCATGCTACACAACACAACTTTTAAAGTATCAATTGTCCTATATTTTATCTTTTTTTTTAGAAATAATGAAGTTATTTACGATAAATAACTACATATATAATTAATAAAATCATAAGTACAAAAACTAAGATGTATATTGAAGTATAATAGATTAATATAATAATGAAAATATTAGCTTATATCTACTTGACCAACCCGAGACTAACCCGATCGAGCCTGCTTGGGTTGCGCTTGGGTTGAGAATTCCTAATCCAAGATTGGGTTGTGTTGGGTTAGGGTTGAGGTATAGGAACCTTGGGTTGGGCTGGGGTTGAGCAACAACCCGGCCCAACCCGCTGGACTTTCAACCCTATAAAAAAACTTAAGTGTGCCGCGTAATAGAGAAATGAACTTCTGTGGTTGAAGCATTCATAGGGCCACATAAGTTTTGAATCAGGCTAATTTTTGTATTTCAGTTAATCCCAGTGACAATGACCTTATGAAGATATGGATGGCATATAAACATCACCAACAAGAAGGTTTCAACAGTTCTGAGTTTTAGATTAATTTGTTTCATTTTTGGAGCCATGTTTTAACATGTTCTTTGAAAAAAACAATGAACATTTAGAGCTTTGGATTTGTTTCATTTTTGGAGCCATGTTTTAACATGTTCTAAAAAACAAAAATACAATGAAAAGAGTAGTTTTGTCACATACATCACTGTGGGTCACATCTATCTAGGCCCGGAAGCGTTGTCGGCAGATTAGTTACTACCCCATGGAATATACCGGGGCTATGAGCCCGTAGTACTGCATGGGTTTATCAACCCCGCCTATCCATTTCTCCATGTCGTTTTAGAATAAAAATCCCAAAACAGAAATAGATCCAAGGCTTAAATAGACCACACCACATGAAGCAGTGGTGATAATGACACTTATTGTTGAAAACTTTCTAAGGTCCATCGTTGGAAGTTCTATGATTGGCGTTTGATCCCCACTACGTTGTCCACTTAAGAATCTGACTATTTTTGAGTTTATATCCTAAAATAATATTGAAAAATAGATAGACAGGTTTGAATCGTGGTTAAAAAAGAGTGCCGCTATACACCATTTTTACAGCTCATTTTAGTGCATTATGCAAAAAAAAAATAAAAAAATAAAAATAAATGATCTTTATATAATTTTGAGGCAGACCACGTCCCAGGAAACAATCTTGATTGAATACTCACCATAAAAAATTTCTAATGGTCCATTTCCTATCCAACCCGCTGATAAGGTCACAAATACCCGGATGAAAGGATCGCACAATTATCAAATTATCCAAAACTTTTGTAGCTCACAAGAAGTTTTTAATGGTCAATCACCATTATTTCCTGCGTGTGGTCCACTTAAGATTTGAATATGCTTCATTTTTTGGATAATGCCCTAAAATGAGTTTCCTCCAATAGATGGATGTCATGGATGTACGGCACACCCAAGCTGCTCCCCCAAAAAATGGGACGTGGATTGGGCCGAGCCATCCATTACCTTCCGAAAGAAGGAACATGGATGGGGTACTATACTGGCCTGTCCCAGATCTGGACATAGCCAGGGTCTCTGAGGGCCCACCGTGTTGTATAGGTTTTATCTATACTGTCCATTCTTTATTTTCATATTATTTTAGGTATAAGCCTAAAAATGAGACAAATTCACAGCTTGAATGCATTACATGGTAGAGATTAAATGCTGACCGTTGAAAATTTAATAAATGCCACTGGACGGCAAATAAACATCATGGTAGGCTTTAGAGAGGTTTCAACAATAAATATCATTATCACCACTGCTTCTGGCTTGAACCTTGGATCTCCCTTAAATGATAGGATCTCCCTTAAATGATAGGGCGAGATGGACGGACGGTATGGATAAAACCCATATATCATGATGGGACCCTCAGAGTGCCTTCCTACACTGATCTCAGGACTGGAAGTTGATTCAGCACTCACGTAGACCACCCTATTTTATGCTAGAAAAACATATAAAATTATGTGGTGCGGCCCATCTAAGTTTTGAAACGATGTGATTCTAGGTAATTCTTTCATCTCGATGAGGCACATGAATGACTTAGATTACATATAGATACTATATGGGCCCTACACAAAATCAAAAGTGGACATCCCTATCTCAACTTCATGGTGTGGCCTACCTAAGTCATGTATGGTCATTATTTTTTGGTCCCAGGGGGATCATCAAGCAACGTAGGTGACGAATGGGGTGGATCTTTTGAAAAATCCACCCATGTTGCTCTCGATGTGGGAGGTACGTAACTTGAGTTACACTTAACTAGGATTCTAAGAATTGCTTAATGCAGAAGGACAACTCTTGTGTACTAGGGCTACTTTCTCTAATGCGGGGAAATGATTTAACATGCATGAAATCCACGCCCATCCATTAAGTAGGCCACCTCTTCTATGTTCTTATCAGAAAAATAAAGTTAAATCACCCTATCTAAGTTTTGGAATGCTGTGATATTGGGTAATTCTTTCATCTCGATGAGTCACATGAATGACTTCAATTACATATAAATACTAAAATGGGTCCTACACAAAACCAACAGTGGGCATCCCTATCTCAACTTCATGGTGTGGCCTACCTAGGTCATGAATGGTCATTATTTTTTGGTCCCAAGGTGATCATCAAGCAATGTAGGTTATGGATGGGATCGATCTTTTGAAAAATCCACCCATGTTGCTCTCCAAGTGGGAGGTACCTAACTTGAGTTACACTTAACTAGGATTCTCAGAATTGCTTTATGCAGAAGGACAACTCGTGTACTAGGGTTACTTTCTTTGCCATGGGGAAATGATTTAACATGCATGAAATCCACCCCATCCATTAAGTAGACCACCTCTTCTATGTTCTTATCAGAAAAATCAAGTTGAATCACCACACATTAAAATTAAACAAAAACCTCTTAATTTCACAGTATGGCCCACCAAAGTTTTTGGAATAATAAATTTTTTGGCTAATCCTTTCCTTCTAATGGGGCACATAAGATGAATGGATTGAGATGACATATGAACATCACGATGGGCCCTACACCAAACTAAATGATGAAAATACCATTTCCACTTTTTTCTTATGGCATGGCCTACCTAAGTTTTGGGTCATCATTGATTTTTTAGTTCCAGATTAATATCCTGTGGGAAAATGATGGAAATGGTGGATCTCATGAAAGTTCCACTCATGTAGTGTAAGCATCTAAGGGAGGTTGATAGAATGTGTTCACATGCATTCGGACCCACGATGTTATGCCTGAGGTTAGTGGATTGATGTTAGCAGGTATCTAGAGGCTAATGAGTTGTTTAGCTAAGATTGGGACAACCGGAAGCATCCAGTATCTTCAGAAACGATAGTTTTAGAATTTCACTAAGTTATTATAAAATGATAATAGCTTTAGATTTCACCAAGGCTTTTAAAGATATTTTGGTAAAAAGACAGGATCAATGAAATTTTATGGGTTTTGGATTTTCTTATGAGGACAAGATGGTGATTCCAAACATTGTTTTTGGCTCTTACTTACTTTGTCATAACTTAATGCTTAGATGTCGGATTTAGGCATTCTATAGCTTATTGGAAAGATGATTTGAAAGGCTAACCAATAATTTTTTGACTTTTTTTGGTGATCACCCCCTTTGGATGTGGGAAATCTTTTGTCCATGTCCTAGGGATCATTTAAGAAAATGTATGGGGCCTAGCCTTGAGTTAGGTAGAGTCCCATGAGTTCACTTTAAGCCCAATTTTGTTAATTTCTAGAGGTTAGGTAAGTTTTCAGGTCATAGTCGAGTTTGGGTTATGTTTGCTGTATTTTAATTGGGCTTGGGCTTGAGCTTAGAGGTGGATACTTGGGTTTGGGCTTGATTATAAAATTGGAATTCACCTTTCGCCTTGATTTCAAGATTCTTTGTGATGATTAAATTAATTAAGTGCTCTCGAGTGGGTTATCTACACTTCCTTTTTGAGCAATCCTTGTATAAAATAATCCTTTTTTAGAAAAAATAAATTCACATTATACTCAATTTTATCAATTGATGGCTACCACCATCTTCATTTCGTTAAGTGCCTACAAAAGTTTTTAAAAATAAAAATAAAACATGTTTTATTGAAAAAAAGCATGTTTAATTCAATTTGCTGGAAAATGATTTTTTTTTTTTTTTTTCCGTATCTTTTGAAATATTTGGAGTTTTAAGTACTTAATCAATTATATGCATTTTTTTTTTCAAAAAAAATTGAGTTTTCCTAGCAAATGTAGTTGATACAAAAAGAAAATTGTTTTGCTAAACCACAAATTTAGAATGAAGCCCATAAATTTTAAGAAAATCTTGATGAAAAAATAAATGGGAGAAATAATGTTTCACTTTGAACAATTTTTGAAAAAGAAGGTTTCTTAAGAAACATTATTTCCTTTTCCATACTTTTCAAGAATCCATATAGGCTATTTTGGATAGTTTTCCATGTACAGATTTAGAAAATCCCCATATGTCATTGGAGATTTGTTGAGATGTGGAGTCACATCTGGACAGGGCTACTCGACTGGTCGAGTGGGCCACTCGACCAGTCAAGGGTTAGTTCGACTCAAAGTCTATCGAGCTATGGTTTTCTGGGTCCAAGGTGCTCGATCGGTGGAGGCCCCTGCTCAACCAGTCGAGCAGTCTGCTTGACCAATTGAGGTTACGTAGATTCGTTTCCGGATTTTGCATGGACTGCGGATTTTTGAGTCGGTTTTCGCAGAGGTGCGAAAGGAAAGTTGCCTAAACTATAAATAGGGGTCCTTAGGGCTTTTCTAGGGTTATGAGAATTATTCTAAAGTGTGGGCAAAGGGTTTTCTTTATACATCCAAGGGAAAATGTTAGTATATTGTTTGTAATCTCGTTTTCTTCATAGTGGAAGTTTTGCACCCATGATTTTTTATCCTTGTTTGGGGTTTTTCTACGTATATTTTGTCATGTGGTTTGTTTGTTATGCTTTGATTCTACTTCTATATTATATTTCTTCCTGCTTATCGTTTGTGGGTGAGACCAGAGATTGCATATCGGTTCACTGCGTTGTTGGCGTGCTGTGCAACAACTGGTATCAAAGCTATTAGTTTAGTTCTATTAGGAGCGATGATGGAAGAAGGGAAGACTAGAATTGAGAAGTTTGATTGTTCAAACTTTGCCTTCTAGAAGATGTAGATAGAGGATTATCTGTATCAGAAGGACCTCTACATTTCTCTAGGAGAAAAAGAGAAGAAACCAGTGAAGATGACAGATGATGAATGGTTTTTGTTGGATCGGAAGGCTTTAGGAACGATTCGACTCTCTTTGTCTAAGAGCGTCGCCTTCAATATATCCAAGGTGAAAAATATAAAAAAATTAATGGAAGCCCTAACTAAAATGTATGAAAAAGCCTCAGCATCCAATAAAGTTCATTTTATGAAACAACTATTCAACATGAAGATGTTAGATGGTGGGAGCGTGTCTGAACATCTAAATGAGTTCAATACAGTCACGAGCCAGTTGGAATCTGTTGGCATCGTTTTTGAGGATGAGGTCGGGGCGTTATTGATCTTGTCCAATTTGTCAGATAGTTGGGATGGTTTGGTAATTACCGTGAGCAATTCTTTATGGTCGACAAAGCTGAAATTTGATGATGTGGCCAGTCTAATTCTCAGTGAAGAATCTAAAAGAAAGGCATCATGAGTTTCAGGGGCTTCAGGGAATGCTTTAAATGTTGAAGGAAGAGGAAGATCGCTAAACAAATGAGGCAATAAACATGAACATTCTATGTCAAGGAATAAGTCGAAGGGACCGAAAGACAAAGAGTAGTATTGGCATTGTGGCAAGAAGGGGCATATGAAACGTGATTGCAGGGCGCTTAAGAAACAAGAAGGAAGCTCTCAAGGCAGGAAGGATTCAGTGAATCTATCTAAAGAGAGTGACACAAAGGCGTTGATCTTGTCTCTTGATGCGATGAATGAGTCTTGGGTCATAGACTCGGGTGCTTCGTTTCATGCCACTTCGTATAAGAAAGTTCTTCATGATTATGTGTCAGGTGACTTCGAGAGAGTCTACCTGGGTGATGATGAGCCGTGCAGTATTGCTGGAAAGGGAGACATTCATATAAATCAGAAAGACAACGGATTTGAAATTGAAGGATGTCAGACATGTACCGAGTTTGAAACGGAATTTGATCTCAGTGGGACAGTTGGTCGATACCGGATATGTGACGACATTCACTAGTGATTCTTGAAAGATCACAAAAGGTGCCTTGGTGATATCTTGAGGTAAGAAAGAAGGTACTTTGTACGTGACTTAAGGATCGTATAATTCACTCGCAATCGCATCAACTAGAGTAAATGGGCAGTTATGACATTAGAGGTTGGGACATATGGGTGAGAAATAGATGTATCTCGAAGTGGGAGATTGTTGAGATGTGGAGTCACATCTGGATAGGGCTACTTGATCGGTCGAGTGGCCCACTCGAACAGTCGAGGGCTGGCTTGACTCAAAGTCGAGCGAGGTATGGTTTTCTGAGTCCGAGGTGCTCGACCGGTCTAGGCCCTTACTCAACCAGTCGAGGGTCCGCTTGACCAGTCGAGGTTACGCAAATTCGCTTCCGGATTTTGCATGGACTGCGGATTTTTGAGTTGGTTTTCGCAGATGTGCAAAAGGGAAGTTGCCTAAACTATAAATAGGGGTCCCTATGGCTTTTCTAAGGTTATGAGAGTTATTGTAAAGTGTGGCCAAAGGATTTTCTCTATACATCCAAGGAAAAAGGTTAGTATTTTACTTAGAATCTCGTTTTCTTCATAGTGGAAGTTTTGCACCCGTGGTTTTTTACCCTTGTTTGGGATTTTTCCATATATATCTTGTCTTGTGGTTTGTTTTTCATGCTTTGATTCTACTTCTAGATTATATTTCTTTCTGTTTATCATTTGTGGATGAGACCAGAGATTAGATCTTGGTTCACTGCGTTGTTGGCGTGCTGCGCAACAAGATTTTCCTTCCGCATTAAAGTATAATCTATTTCTCCTATTTTTCTCCAAAATCCATTCACCAAGTTCTCTTGCGATGTAATTATTAAAACACTTCATTTGCCCCCACAAGTTTGTACATTATGGCTCATGTGAGAAAAACATGAGCTATTTAAGAGCTTGTATTTGAAATGATTGGAATCCAAATCACAATTACATTAGAATTAAGGTGATTCTGAATCCTTAATTATGTGTGGCAGGGATGGACTGGAATCCAAACCTTCCGTTTGGAAGCTTGTATTTAGAATGCATTAGAATTCTATAATATATTTACAAGACTTGAATTTTATTAACTAAACCAGCTTTAATATCCAAAATAGCATACATATGTGATATTCGATATAATAATCACTACTAAAAAATGAGTAAAGGCTACAGACCATGCAGGTTTTTAGCTACGGATATAAACCATAGCTATAATGCTACGGATTAAATCCGTAGCAAAAACAGTTGCTACGCTACTAAAAATTGATGGTCCTGTAAGGGACTTTTTGAGGCCCACCACAATCTATGTGTTCCATCTAATCTGTCCATCTGTTTTGAAATATAATTTTAGGGCATCATCCCATAAAATGAGGTATATTGAAGGCTTAAGTGGACCACACAATAGGAAACAATAGAGATTAAATCATACGTGATTCCTGTGGTGTGGTCTACTTGGGCTTCAATATACCTCATTTTTGGGATCATTCCCTAAATGTATTTATAAAAATGAATGGACATAATGGATAAACCATGTACATTATGGTGGTGGGCCCCACGTTGGTACCCAATCCACGCCCAAAATAATTGGGCGCACGCTCAAAAGAGAGCCGCGTGCCCAAGTCAATATTCGGCCATCCCACTCCCTCCCTCTCTCTCCCTCTCAATCATCCCAAAACCCTCTCTCCCTCCCTCTCTCTCTCTCAATCATCCCATTCAAAGCCCTTATTAAATTCTTCTCTCCATCTCTCTCTCTCTCTCTCTCTCTGTCTGCAATCGGACTCGGAATTCCAATTATCCCATACAAAACCCCCATATCATTTTTCTCATTTCCTCCACACCCAAAAAACCCTAACCGACGACTCTCTCTCTCTACAAATGGATCGCCCAAACTCACCGCCTTTTCCTTTCAAAACCCTAACTCCAAGCAAAAGCTCCTTTGATTCTTCTCTCCATCTCTCTCTCTCTCTCTCTCTCTCTCTCTCTCTCTCTGCAATTAGACTTGGAATCTGGTCAATTTTTTCTTGCATTTTGTTCATCAGGAGATGCTTCATTTCTCATCTAATTCAATAAGATGATGGTCTATTAGTAGGAGGCATCGGGGTTGGGCCCAAGATCGAGGAGGTGGACTAAGGTGCAATCCATCACTAGTATCTATTCGTTTATGTTTTTACTTCTAAAACGTTGGGATGTTCTAGACTTGGGCTATGATTTTGATTATATGCATGATGACCATATACTACCTCCTATTATATTTAAAGTGTTTAGTTTTTATTTTATATAGAAATATGCCCTCTAGTCATTTGAAGAAATGCTTCAACCAATACCTGTCAATCCACTATTGCCTTTCCTCAACCATATCTTCAGATTTTACCTCTGTGATTTACACAACATGGAGCACACAATTGAAGTGTATGTTTCCTCACTTAATTAGCTCTTTTGAAGCTTCAGAAGCAGAACGGAGCATGCTTGATCGATGGGACTGTTTTATGTAGCATTTTGAACCAGCTCAGCCCTGGCTCTGTATCCGAGGTTGAGTTCTTTGCATTTGCTCTTCATGAAGTCATCCTCATTTCAGATTCGAATTTATTTTTGCATATATGAATTTTCATTTACAATTTTTTTTAAAAAAATTGATAGAGTTGAGGTGGTTCATTTGTTTCTTCTGGGCAGCACTGGAGAATGTCTAAAAGTTTCTTTCAGCTATCGATGAAATGGGGTTATTAAGATTTGAAGCATCAGACCTAGAGCAGGTATCCATACTTTTTCCCTAACATTTTTCTTCCATTAAAGGCATGTTTGGTGAAATGGGGTTACACCTCCTATGTGACATCTAAAAAGTTTACAAGTTTCAAACAATGACATTGAAGTAGATGTGCTCATCTATGATTGGAACTATTGTGAATCCTAAATTTTCATTTTTCTTATTTTCTAAATGCAAGTAATATTTTGGACTCTGGGGCCGGTTGTCTTCATTTCATGGGCTAGAAAGGGGCTCATGGAGCTATGAGAAGGATCCAACTCAAGTGACAAGGGTCGTGTGGTGGAGGTTTGAGTGGCTACATATGTGATAGGCTACACCCCTTGGATGTATGTTCCACCAACCCAAAGTCATCCTGTAAATCCTTGTTGAAAAATGCAGGCGAATTAATAACATATAATATCTAAATAAGTTTTAAATTTTGGTGCTGGACCATTTATCTTCTCTACTTTGCTTTTGTGCTCACTTTGATACTAGTTATGAAATTGCCTGAACAAAAAAAAATAAAATAAAATAAAAAATTCCACAGATTAAATTCATGGCATTGATCTATATATTTCAATTGAAAGCTGAGCTTTGTTTCTTCCCTATATGCTGAAATTTAACTTAATAGTTATTTGCAATTAGGGTTTTTCTGTGGGAGAATGAGTAGGGATGTGTTGCTGCAGCCTTCCGTGAGTGCAGTCACCCTAATATTATGATTTTCTGAATCATTTTATACCAAATGGATGGAATTAATTTTATTTTATTTTTTGTTGTGATGGGTGCTTTTTACGCATTGTCCTTTTTTTTCCCCATTGTGGTATTCGTATGATTTTCAAGTGATAAAAACTAAAATTGAACTTAAAAACTAAAGCCATGATAAGGGTGTACCTATTATTGTATCACTACACCAACTGGGCCTGGTTTGCCTTTTCTCTCCTTTGTGTATTAGTTGCATCTTTGTAGTTAAACTATGAAGTCTTCCATATGTTCTTGGCCTTTTCTGCACTCTGGTGATAACAATTGTTTGTAATTTTTCTAGCTTTGTGCCAAATGCTATGCTAGTAGCATCAGTTGTTATTTGCAAAGTAGGGCTAGTGTAAAGAAGGTCCCCTAATTTACAAGGTATATAACACATCTCTATTTGTTATTTATTTTATGATTTTGACTTTTAGAATTCTCTTCTAGTGATTTTAAATTCCAAGATGGCACTTGTGCTTTTAGAATTGCATCTGATTCATTTCAAGTCCGACTTTTGAGTTCCTCTTTATTAAATTAATTAACAAAGATTATAAATAATGAGGATGTATCCATTTAGGGTGATATAATTGTAAAATAGTGTGGTTCAAGTCTTTAGCTATTATCACCCAATTGTTTAAATCTTGCTCTTTTTGAAACTACACAAGGTATTTAACTCCTTGACAATTATCAACTTAAATTTTTGCATCTTTTGGTCCTCCAAATTAATGCAGAGATAGTACTTCGGAATAAAAAGAAGTTTTCTTGAGTTTGACGAAGTACTAGAGGTAAACATTCAGTACTTTGCCTACCACACAAGATTCCAGCAAAACAAGGGTAAATAATGTTGGGGTTAATTGATACTCTAGAAGGGTGTGGCACTTGACATACAACCACTTAAAAATTTTACATGTTGCACATATGAACTCAAATTAAATTGTCTAAATCACAAACCTACTGTCATTAAGTTACAATCCAAAAATTAAATTGGTTGTGCAAAACTAATTTCTGATTTTTGGACACTTGTTTTGTGAAATAGGCCCATTGGATATTTCCATTTTTAACTATCCAATAGATGTGGATGATTAAGTTTTAATTTCATAATACATCTAAGTTGGAACCCGAAAATTGGAAAGTTTAATTTGAATTACTTTAATGCCACATGCAATTTCTACAGGTAAGGGTATCATCCATCATAGCCTGCCAAAGTATCAAAGATTTTCTCAAACGTTATTGGCACCCTAACTTCTTTGGACACGCTTTTGCAAAGAAAGGAATGCAAAAGATAAAAATAGTGGAGTAAAAGGGTGAAACGCATGAAAAGAAGTGGGGCTACCATTATCTCGCTCAAGTGACACTTGGGTACAAGGTAAATGTGTGCTAGATCAGAACAATTCACTGGGTGATCCTAACAATGACACATCATTGTACCCTCTCATACATCCATTCGTGAACAACTGGCCCTTGTACATTCGTCGTGGTTGGAGCTTGTTTATAAATTCTGAATTTGCATCCATAGTAGTTGGTAGGTGTCATGCCCCAAACCGGGAAATTGGATTCATAGGAATTCCGATCACCGAATCCGGTGTCGACAGCCTCCGTAGTACCCCATTCTCGGGTCCCAGCGCTCATACGCCAGATTCTGATCCTAGGACCCTACAAGGAGGATTTTTAATATGAATTTGTCTCATAAGAAGCATAACCACAAGTAGACCCAAATTATAAGAACAACATCATCACCATATATCCACTAATATAATCATTTGAGTACAATACTGAAAAGGAAACACATATATCAAAATCAAAGCTTCAGAAGTCAGCTACATGCTCTAAGCTCCACGTTGTTGCAACTTAACTTCACCTGCATGCATCCATCGTGCATAAGCTTATAGAAAGCTTAGAGGGTGGTGTAAGTGTGTGCACAAGGTAAGTGCCAAGTATTCAATATAATGCCATAATCATACAATATCATAAATACTGGAAAGATCATGAATCATACGATATCAGAGTAAGCGGAAATACTGATAAGTCCATGAGTCAAATAATATCAGAGTATGCAATACAGATCAGCTACGTAAATGAGGAGTCATAAACAGCCAAATATCAGATGCCGAGGATGCAATGCAATATATAATTCCTAACGAGTTCACGAATACCATTAACCGTATCTAGACCATATAAATGCAAAAACACAGTAACCCAAAATGTCATATGATATAACTGTAATGCAATATGCGGTGCGAATAGAATGATCATGCTGGAGTGTGAAGTCGGGATGATAGTACGTAGTATCGCAAGCTACTGGGTCCACCACAAGGACTTCTATCCAAACCAGTCCCATACCTAAATTTGGATAGTCAGACTCAATGTGGTAAACTCCTGATCTCAGGTTAGTCGCGCGCCCCAACCGAAATCCTGGCCATTGAGAAGATACACATAACAAATAGTTGCGCACCACCAGCCTGAGTAAGTAGTGAATGAATGAATGAGTATGCAACTTTTGCTCCACAAATCAGTACTGTATATCTCTTGGATCATCACCGAGGTCTAGTACACTTTACATGCAAATCGCCGCCCACTGGCGCGAGACCATGCAAGTGGAAGAGACCTCACTATCCGCCTAACCAGTAGTCAGCTAATATCTACACGACACGTCGATAGCTAACCCATTCACGAGCTGGCCAAACTCAGCCTAGCTATGCCCCCTACTCTCGGGCGGGTAAGGCCACACCCCCTCCCAGCCAACCACGACACATTGGGAGACGCAGCCTCCTGGTATTCGGCACTTGGGTGCTCATGTATCCACTTGGTCTCGACGTTGGGGCATCTCCTTACCTTGGAGGTTTAGGGACTTTCACCCATGAACATCCAAAGTGCCCAGATGCTCGAACCAAACATTTTCGATGTCTCATCTAGCCATCAACGACATGTTTGTGGAGGCTATGACCCTGATGTCGCTAGAGCGTATAATAATCACAATACACAATTCAAGATGCATGAGTCATACAATTCAGTCATGCATCAATCTTGCGCATATCGTGCGCTCATGTGAGATAATCTCCGTCTATCAGGGAGTCTCATAACAACCTGCACCATGGTATATGTAATGGTCAATCATATCTCATAACAAATATACAGATGATGCGTACGGGCATATATCATGATGCTATGCTATCACATACTCATAATCGGTATCAATAATTGTCATCGACAATCGACCTCGACAATGTGGGCGTTTAACCAATATTACCCCTCAAGGAATGGCACATATAGAGCCTAACATACAGTGGACCCATGGCCTGACACAAGGGCCAAATATATAATGCCATGGGCCTCACTCAAGAGCTTAATACACATCACGATGGGCCTTTCACATGGGCTCAACATACATCACAATGGACTCCATCGCCTGTCCCTCAAATGCGCCACAATGAGCTTTATCACATAGGCTTCACATACATTACATAGGCCTCAAATGCATTAAGCCGAGGCCGAATGCTTATTAGAATGAGCCTAAAATATGGGCCATATATACATCACAATGGGCCTTGGCAATCGGCCTCGATATCGGGCCTCGACAATCGGAGTCGGCGTCGATAATCAGAATCGACCTCAATAATCGAAATCGGTAATCGGCAATCGGAATCGATCAATAATCAGAATCGGCCTCAACAATTGAAATCGGCCTTGACAATCAGAATTGGTACTCAGCCTAATAAAGGGCCTAAGGGAAGGTCACAATGTGGACATCAAACCATCATTGCCTATCAATGTGGACATTAAACCATCATTGCTCCCAAGGCATGACCCACCATAATCATCATTACATACACCATGGAGTAATCACATATCGCAATGGACCTCATATACATCATCTGGAGCGTGTCCATGGGCCGCACCAATGGGCTACACAAACATCACATTGGGCTGCACTAATGGGCCTCATACATATCAACAGGTGGGCCCTGCATATGGGCTTCAAATACATAACATGTGGGCCCTACACATGGGTCTCGTATGCATCAAATGGGTCACGTGATAAGGGCCTAATACATATCATAATGGGCCTCGTGTACATCAAGATGGGCCTCTTCATATGGGCTTGAAATACATCACAATGGGCCACAACCCATGGGCTTCAAATATACAATAGGCAGGCCCTACACACGGACCTCAATACATCACAAGTGGGCCCTACACATGAGCCTCAAATATACATCATGATGGGTCTCATGGATGGGCCGCACCAATGGGCCTTAAGTGGGCTTGGACCACACCATAAATCATTTCAATAGTTATACGTGTAACATGTGTATCACAGTACACTACCATTCTATGGGGCACATGACACTCTAATGATGATCAGCACCGCCCAAACATTGCCCAAGTAAATCAGCACCATTCAAACATGTCTATGAAAATTTGCATCGTCCAAACATGTCTAACACCATCCAAACATTGTCCAGCACCGTCCAACACAATCTGGACGGTGTGGATGAAATAAATACATCATGGTGGTGTCCACGGTCCTGTGGATGGAACGGATATTCAACACACCCTCAAGGTGGGTCCCATCGTCCCAAGGATGGTATAGATGAAACACATACTTCAAGGTGGACTCCACACACGTGGCAAGTGAGTGTCACATGTGCATCACAGCGGGCCCCACATGAATGGATGGTTTGGATGGAAGAATACATACATCAAGGTGGGTTCTCACATCTGGGACGACACAGATAAACACATATAACATGGTAGGGCCTCACTAGCACTGTCTAGATATGGACAGTGGGGAAACAGAATACAAACAGCAAGGTTAGACCCACCATAACATTTATTTCCCATCCAATTTGTCCATACGGTCACAAGGACCTGGTTGGAGAGGGAAAAAAAACAAATATCATTTAGACCTACAACTCCAGTGACCCCGAATGCTTTCAACGGTATACGTTCAATCTCCGCTGTTTGCAGTGTGGTCCACCTGATAGGCAGCGTGGATATAGAATAAATACATCAATGGTGAGTCCCATGGAGCTTAGTGACGTCAATACGGCAGCAACATAGCTGCTGTACACCAGCCAGCACAGTAGCGGCTACACGTGCTGGAAGCAGCCCATCTTCAAGTCGGGTCTCACGTGTTGGAGGTAGTACGTCTTCAAGGTGGGCCCCACGTAGTTGGAGGTGGGCGGCCAGGATAAAGTACATCCATCAATGTGGGCCCCACCATCCAGCAACTGATGGATGGTGTGGAAACATATACATTAGGTACGTCGCACAAGGCAAACAGATGGACGGCTGGATAAACCCATGCATGCATCAGGGCAGGTCACAGTGTCAGCACTACACACATCAGTGTGGGGTCCACGAGAGTGGACGGTCTGGATCATTACACCTGCCTCACGGTCAGACCCTCCATGGGCTGCTGACATTAAATCAGCAGATATATAGCTGATACGGTGCACCAGCCAATAGGCTTGCCAGTAGGTGGGTCCCATGTGGGGCCCACCCTCATGTATAGATATATAATATAATAATATAATATTTAATATATCATATATATATATATATATATATATATATATATATATATATATATTAATACAATATAACATAATATATTATATTAAATATATACCACGTCCAGGCCATCCATGGCCTGGACATACACATGCGTCATGGGTAACCCCACACGTGGGGTGGGTCCCACCGTCGAGGGATGGTGGATGCCCAACACGCTCCACGGTGTGGCCCATCTCAATGACTGGATGACGTGGGTGGGTCCCACGGACCCCAAAGTCAGTCCACACCTAAATGTTAGCCACCCCACTAGTTAGTTCACACCTCACTGTTAGTCAACCCCACTGTCAGAACACACACTCCATGGCTGGCCACGTCCAATGTTCCTGGATGTTGAACAGTTTGATGTTGAACAGTTTGGATATGGATGTGGCCTACTTGCTTGGATCGTTTGATATTTGTGTTTTTCCTTCCGTCTAGGCCTGACATTGGGCTGGACGGTGTGGATCCAACACATCCATCAAGTGGGTCCTACAAAGGTGGATGGCATGGTTAGGTTACATACTTCATGATAGGCCACACACACACACCATCTAAACAAGAGAGAGAGAGAGAGAGAGAGAGAGAGAGAGAGAGAGAGAGGGAGAAATGGTGAGATAGAGGGACCTTGCAATTATGGGCCCCTTTCTACATTACATACATCAATGTGGATCCCACAATAAGTGGGGCCCTAAACTTAAAATCAACGGTAGATCACCCACCTATATCATTCCTTCTTTAGCTCCTTGGACTTGTATACTCCTTGCCTTCACTTTTGATGAAGGTTGATGGTGATTAGAAGGTTGAGCTGGGGGATGAGAATGTGGGCCACACTTAGTATTTGGGAGAGAGGAGCTTAGATGTTGGAGCTCTCATGAGATTTGGGAAATTGCTAAAGAATGAGAGAGAGAGAGAGAGAGAGAGAGAGAGAGAGAGAGAGAGAGAGAGAGGAGTGATGGGATGATATGGGATGGGTGTTGTAAGGAAAGGGGATGGAGAGATATGGGTGTGTTTGATTTTTTTTTTTTTTAAAAAGGGATGGGTGAGGAGAGAGAGGGTTGACTTGGGAAAAAGGAGGGATGGGTTGCTTGTACTTATGGTATGGTGTGTATTTGACTTGATTTGATGTGATACATTATAGAGATTTTGTAACGACCTTGGAATTTTCTGTGCTAATCTTTCCTTAAGTAGTTGTTTTGGGGTAATTAGCGCTTTACTCGATTGCTTGTGAAATTCGCATCAATCACTTTAAATTGTATCTGCATGGCTCTAAACGTGTAGATTAGTGAGCGCTACGTTACTCTGAAATCTGGGATCCATCGCTAAATCCAGTTGTTCTGGGGAATTTTTGGAAGATCTGGATCGGACTTGGACCGCGCGTCGAAAGTCCGATAGCGATGATCTTAGGCTGTTGCGGTCACCGAGTTGGGCTTGATCTTCACCTCGAAAATCAAGTCGATCTGATGTTCTGGGTCGATTTGGTTGAGCTCGGAGTGAAGAGTGTGAGAACGGTTGGAATTTATTAAGCTTTTATTGAAATCTGAGTCGTGTCGCTTGCGCGACGATTTTAAGCATTCGGACCGTTGGATTCTGACCCAATTTCACCCTCTGATCAGGATAGTTGGCCCAGGCATATCCTAGTGCTTGTGGACCTGATCGAGTTTCCGTGCCCGTTAAAAGGCCGGAATACCCTGTTCATCAGATCCATGAACACGGCCGGTGCGTTCGTCAGACCGAACGACATCACAAGGAACTCATAATGACCGAAGCTGGTCCTGAAAGCGGTCTTCTGCACGTCTCCATCCTTGACGCGCAACTGATGATACCCTGACTGCAGATCAACCTTCGAGAAGTACCGTGCCCCCTTCAACTGATCAAACAAATCATCAATCCTGGGCAAGGGGTACTTATTCTTCACAGTTACCAAATTCAACCTGCGATAATCAATACACAATCGCAAGGAACCATCCTTCTTCTTCACAAACAAAACAGGTGCTCCCCAAGGAGACACACTGGGCCGAATAAAATCCAATTCTAACAAACCATCTATCTGCTTCCTCAACTCCTCCATTTCACTCGGAGGCATCCGATAGGTGGGTAAAGAAATGGGCGCCACACCAGGCATAAGATCGATAGCAAAATCAATCTCACGCTGAGGAGGTAATCCAGGAATCGACTCAAACACATCTTCAAACTCCTGAACTACCGGCGTACTAACCAACGCCGACTCGGCCGAACTCTCCAACAGAGAAGAATAAAAATCAATACGAATAGGGTAACTGACCTGAACTGGGAAAGTAACAATCTCGCCCTCAGGTCCATGGATCGTCATTGATCTCGCTTCACAATCAATCTCAGCTCGCATCCTCGTGAGCCAATCCATACCCATAATAACATCGTAGTGATAAAGCGGTGCGACTAGCAAATCAACACGGATCGATCCACTTCCCAGATCGACCAAACAATCCATACAACGCTTGCCCACGGCAGAGGACATCCCCGTAGCGGTAGTAAGCGTCACTCCTGCATAGGAACAGATCTCAAACCCAAACGCCTAGCCGCATAAGAAATAAGAGAAGTAGTGGACCATGTATCCACTAGCACAAACGGGAATACCTTCTATATGCGCTGTCACCTCAAAGGACCTCGGCACCAAGTCAGCTTCAGTTGAAAGCGCATGAACACGAGCCTGCTGCGACGATTCGGCGGAGGAACCATGGGCCGCCGAGGTGGCCTGAAACCGGATGGCAGGAAGGATGGATGAGCTGGCGCCGATCGAAGAGGAGGAGGAGAAATCACGAGGCATCGGACGGCTAACCCTCTGCGGTGGAGTAAAACCACCGCTCGCATACGGGAGAAGCGAAACGGTCCAAGTGCCCCACTTTCCCACAATAAGAACATCTCAGAGATCAGCTCTCATCTGCCGAGCGGGCGGCGCCGAACGCCTACGAGGAGAATCAACACGCGGCCTTTTGCCAAGGAAAGGTGCACCATGAAAATCCGGTCGCGGCCTAGGAGGCATCGGTGCTCGCATGCGGGACGCTCTATTCGTCCTGCTTCGCTCGCAAGGACATGCTCACTAGCTCCGCATATGAAGAAATGCGCACAAAGAACTTCGATCGGATCTCAGGTCGCAGCCCCTCATAAAAACGCCGCATCCTCATCGGTTGATCGCCCAGATCAAAGGAACATACCGCCCCAACTCTAAACCGGTTCTCATACTCAGTAACCGACAACCCTCCCCGGCGGAGGCGAAGGAACTCACTCTCCTTCTCATGTCGGTGCGTAACCGGAAATACTTCTTGTGGAAGCGTGCCTCAAACGCCTGCCACGACCACACGAAGTCCTCCTCGACAGTGCGAAGCACACTGTCCCACCACAAACTGGCCTCCTTCTCAAACATGAAGGTGGCAAGCTCAACCTGTTCGACCTTAGAGCAGTGCAACGGCCTCAGCATCTTAGAGATGCGGTCAATCCAATACTCGGCCTCCTCGGGTCTATGAGAACCCGCAAAAGTAGGAGGTCATAAGCGCTGAAATCGCTCGAATGTGCCGCTGACACTAACACTGGCACTGGCACTCCCAGATGGAGGCATAGGTGAAACAGGTGGAGTCGCCCCTACTGACTGAGCAAAGATGCCAGCCATGGAGGAGAGGAACTCCTGCTGCTGCTGCTGCTGCTGATATGCAGCTGCTGCATCAACAACATCATCTACTCAAACCTATCAACAGGTGAAGCAGAAGAAGGTGCATGGCTCGGCTCAGGAACCGAGGGTGTGACTGGAGGAGCCATTGGTGTCGACCCAACACCAGCACGAGATGGACCCGCCTGTGGATCTGACTGGCTATCGCTCAAGGGAGGAACCCCAGCAAGCGACTCAATCAGAGAAAGACGGGCCGAAGTCTTCGAACCCTTAGGAGGCATCCCTACATTAAATCAAAGGATGCGACCTGTCAGATTCTAAGTCACATAATCCATCCACACAACAACAACACAGCACAACTCCAAAAATAAACAACATGCATTCCATTAACTAAAATCGTCGTAATACAAGTAGTGCAGCAATACATGAATCACGACTAGGAAAGCATGAAAATAACAACATCTAACACTTCAAACAACCACAACAACTACAACCACTAACAGCTACCACACTACAACAACTCCAACTACAAGCCAACAACGGCTACACACAGAAAGAAAAACACAACAAAGTAAAGACGGCCACGACGATGTTACTCGTCGGAATCAGGAGATGGAGGCGGAGCACCCTTATCCTGCAAGCAACACAGGATAGATTTCAAAGTCCGGGACATCTTCTTAAACTTATGCTTAACAAAGCCTCGAAGATCAACCATCTCCTGGCGTAAAGCAGCTTGCCCTTCTTCAAGCCGTGTAAGACGGGCATCTCTGGCAATCTGCTCTGCACCCTGCTCTGGCACCACAGGAGGAGAGCTATCACTCGAATCCTGTGCCTCAATCTCTTCCTCGCCTTACTCTGCTTCTTCCCCAGACTCCGCACCGCCTTCAGCATAACTCTCATCATCACCACTATCAGACCCGGCCTCACCCTCGGAGGCAAGCCGACCAGAACCAACCTCCATCAGCTTAAGGGTCCTCAAGTTGATATGACGAACAGGGACCGACTTCTCAGCTCCAAGCCTATAGCCGAACTCATGTGCAATCTTGCAAATAAGGCGGCCAAAGGGAAGAGACTCGGTCCGCCTACTCGAACGAGCGATGAGAATAATCTGACGCAGGACGTACGTCGGCACACACAACTTCGCATCCTGCCCCACCTGATATAGAAAATCTACCATCAGGCGCGTACACTCGCTGCGGTTGCTCCACCTCGGATACACATTGAACGTAAAGATGTGGTGAAGCAAACGGAAGTCGTCCATCATGAAAGAAGCCAGAAGACTCCTATTCGGCTGCCATTCAACCAGACGACCACACAAGGATCGGGTGCGACGATCCCTCTCGCGCACACTGTCCACATTCTTCTCGCTGGCATGCACTTCCCCAAGTGACACCTTCAAGAGTCGGGATATCAAAGCAACATTGACAATTCCAACTCGACCGCTACCACAGGGAATCTTGAACTGCAGAGGATCCAGCGAAGGCTCCAGAATGTTGGCATAGAAGGCCCGAACAGTGCTAGCATTCGCGCGATACTCGCCTTCGAACAAGGGACCCCAACCAGCCCCTTCTAGGCGCTCCAACAAGAAGAACTCACCAAAGAGCCGCGGGTCAACATGAGCTTCAAAAAGGACTCTACGCCTCTCATAGACTCTATGCGACAATTCCGCCAACAAGGTCCTACTGACAGGAGCTCGAGGATCGAGGTCCCGCTTCGTCTGGAACTCACGCGTGGCGGACGTGCTAACGGCGGCACCTCTCGGCCTCCGTGCACGGGTTGGGCGGCTCGGCCCGGCTTCATCCACGGGCGCTCTCTTCTTCCCCATCAAGGAAAGAAGGGAAGAAATGGAAAAGATGGCCGTCACAATCTCGAAGAGGGCCATGAGAAATGAGAGAAAGAGAGAAATAGGAAGATGGTGAAGCTTCCACACAACTATTAGCCAAATAGGGAATGAAAGGGCTCAAATGAGAAGGGAAAAAGAAGAAATCAGCAATGGAATGGAAGATTTGAGAATGGGGTGATGGGTTTGCACGAAAATGGAAGGAAGATGAAGATTTGGGAAAGATTTGAGAGAGTTTGGAGAGGTTTTGGAAGAAAAGGAAAGCTTGGGGGTGGGTTTTGTGAAGGAAATAGATAAAAGGAGAGGTTTTAAAATGAAAACCGTGGAGGGGTGGGCCACACAAGACCTAGGGACGATCGGCCTGCTTCGGCCCGGCCCGCCAAGCCCGCTGACAGGCGATCCCTCGCCGAACCGGCGATGGCATCGCCGGTCTCTGGACATATTGGTGATGCCTCGCCGATTTGGCGAGGCCCTCCTGGTCCCCCTTGGTCCAAAACATGTGGTTCCCCCCCTGGGCCCCACTGGAAATGCCCCAAATGGCCCCTTGCGTAGTTTGAGGCCTATCGGGTCATTCTGACAGAAATCTGATTCAAACAGCGATTTCTGGAAGGTTTAAGATGGAAAAAAGGGAAGATTGACCGTCTACACTCATTAATAGAGGGTTTAGGAAAGGTTTCGGGTCGCTGTGTGTGATCAGGTAAGGGTACAGACTCGATCTCGGCAAAGGTTTTCAAGAAACTTTCGCCGATAGAAACTACGGAGCACAAACACAAAGCGATAATAGACCCGCACCCAAATACACTATAGTGGCGACAACGTGCGGTGTGTGACCGTAACCCAGGTCCGGTTTAATCCAGATCATGCTTTGATACCAACTTGTAACGCCCTGAAATTCGGGGGTCGAGCATAACTCAGCTCCCGAGTTCCAAAACATCACTTATGCAACATATTGAATGATGAATGTATGTTGACTGTATTAGTGCATAAAACATGGAATAGATTAAGCCAAAACACAGATATGCTTCAGGGACAAGTGAATAAAGCAAGCGGAAGACTTATAGTAAAATGTGTACAAGTGTAAATCCCTGAATTACATATACAACCAGATCGTGCAAAAGTGTTATTTAACAAAATTATAAGTATCAAATTACATCATTTCAGTTCCCAAAAATATCCCAGGAATCCCGCGCATCAGACCGAGGCTCGCTAGAACCCGTCTGAAAACTGCATAAAGGAGAAGGCAGCCTCGTCGTCATCCAGCTCCCGCTCTGCCTCAGACGTCGCATCCACATTTGCAACATCAGGGCCTAAGACAGAGTCTGGTGGGTGTGTAACACCGCCCCAGAAACGTGGGAGTGAGTGATCAACTCAGTGGAACAATAAGGCACTGGTTAACATGTTATCAGTTCAATCAAAAAGTAATGATAAAGCAGGACAATTAAATAAAGCCTAAGTACTCTTATTAATGCAAGTATGAATGCGGTATGATGCGTGCCCTCACACGTACACCCTCAGCGTCTTCATCTTACGTTACGCATGACATCGCCTCAAAATGCGCCACATCTACAAAGCACATGCAAATGCGGTGCATGGATATGATTACCAAGTTGTTATTAGTCCAATTCATACAACAGGATTGGGAAGCTAAGATACCTTCCTCATGTCACCATCCAAACAGTGATCCATACTAGGGTCGTCAATTCTAGACATCTCATACGATTTTATATTTGAGGTCGTAACAAAGGGCTCGTCACCAATCAATGCACGCCTTTCATGCCCTTACTACCACAGATCGGCTCGTCACCTCCTTGCGGTATCCAGGTATGCTCGAGGTCACTACAAAGGGCTCGTCACCAATCAATGTAGGCCGACAGCACGAATATAGTGTCCCATACCACCATAATCGGCTCACGAGTTTAGTTGCTCATTGGTCACTACGGGGAGGCTCGTCACCCCAGCGTAGGCTGACAGCTCGACCACGGTGTCCCATACCACCATGTCCGGCTCATGAGTCTTAGCGGATCAGGTACCATGGTTATTAGGATTTCACTGGTAAGTTCGGTACCCTAGATTCAAGCAGTAGCGTCCATACATGGTTAACATACATCGGACAATCGGGTTATTTGACGAACTCGACTAGCACGAGCGCACGTTGAGTTGAACGACATAGAGTGCGCAAACACTCCGCGTGGCCAAACCACTGCCGCCAACTCTAATACGGCTCGGGTTCGTCTGATACGTCCTACGTGGCGAAAGCAATCTCAACCACGATTCATAGGGTCAATTACCGATTTCCTGGACTAAGGCATAGTCCCAAACATCCTACACTACGACAGATATTCATATGGAATGTAAAACAGTAATGGATCAACAACTCAAATCATGGTACATACTCATCTGAAGAATATCAACTTAACATAAATGTAAGCGTAGGAGATGCTTGAATTTAAATAACTTGGAATGTAACTGCATAAAGGAAAACATGCGCATCAATAGGAGTATTGAGAATCACTTCTCAACGCCCACAATTAATATAATCAGTTACACTTAGATCATTCATGCATTTCTACAAACACTTAGCATACAAGGAACAACATATATAACGTATGTTGGAATACATGCACTTAGACAATTCCTTTTACCAAGGAATTGTCATACATGCATCTAGCATACATACATGACAAATAATCATGGCAAACACAAGTGCGTATTTTATACGTATACGGTACTTTATAAATACACTTAGAATACACAAATCTCAATATAGCACATGCATATCAGGAAAGCAATGTAAACATAACATTTGACATGTGAAATCTCATCCATAACAAGAATAAATCACTAACTGGGATTGAAAGCCTTGAAAACCATAACCTATACACTTAAAGTCCGTACCTTAAGCGAAGAAAGAACCGCCGAGCTGATTTAGACGAGTTGTCTTCGTCAACGGCGCTAGAATACCCTAAAATAAGGATAAAAATGAGATACAACAACACCAAGTCTAATCTAAGCTCTAACACAGGTTAGGGTTAGGTTAACTTACCCCAAAAGAACTCAGAATCGTCAGAGGAACGATTCAAAGTAAAGGTTCAAAGGTGAAGAAGAACAAGGAAGAATCAAGATGAATCACCAACCAATCTCTCTCACTAACTCTCTCTTTTCCACTCTCTTTCCAAGCTAGGGTTAGAGAAAATTCGTATGGAAATGAGAGCTAGGGTTTAAGGACTATACACGGAAGGATTTGAAGTTTGCTTGGAGTGAGCAGGCGGAGTTAGCTTTTCAGGAGCTGAAGGACAAGTTGACGTCCGCCCCTGTGCTAGTATTGCCAGAGCAAGGGGTTAAGTATATTATATATACTGACGCCTCTCGCGTTGGTCTGGGTTGTGTCCTTATGCAGAAGGATAGGGTGATTGCTTATGCTTCGCGTCAGTTAAGGAAACACGAAGAGAATTACCCTACGCACGACCTGGAATTGGCAGCTGTCATCTTCGCATTAAAGCTTTGGAGACATTACCTCTATGGTGTGGAGTTCGAGCTCTTTTGCGACCACAAGAGCCTTAAGTATATTTTCACGCAGCGTGATTTGAATATGAGGCAGCGCAGATGGATGGAAACATTGAAGGACTTCAAGTTCGATGTTTCTTACCATCCTGGTAAGGCGAACCTTGTGGCAGATGCGTTGAGTCGCAAGAAGGCTTTGGAGTTTGCGGCTCCGTTGATGATAGCAGAGTGAGAAATGTTGGAGTTCGTGCGTGATTTTGAGCAGAAGCTTACGGTGGTTGAGCCGTATGAGGTTATCGCACACATTCGTGTACAGCCCGTTATCGACGAGAGGATCGTTGCAGCTCAGGCAGATGATGAGCTTTTGGTGAAGATGAGGCAGCGGGTTGGTACAGATGAGAGCTCCGACTGGAGTGTTAGTTCTGATGGGGGCCTACGTTTTCGTGGCCGGTTATGTGTTCCTGACATCCCTGACTTGAGACGTGAGGTTCTCGAGTTAACCCATAGTTCTAAGCTTGCGATGCATCCAGTAGCATGAAGATGTATCGGGATATGAAGAGGTCTTATTGGTGGGACAATATGAAGGTCCAGTTTCAATTTGTTTCTCGTTGTCTCACGTGCCAGGTCAAGGCAGAGCATCGCCGACCTCCTGGGTTGTTGCAGCCCATGCCCATAGCTGAATGGAAGTGGGATTTCATCTCTATGGATTTTATTTCTGGGTTGCCGAGGACGAGAAAGGGATTTGACTCTATTTGGGTGATCGTCGATCGATTAACGAAGTCGGCGCATTTCTTACCAATCCGAGTCACTTACTCTGCAGACGAGTTGGCTAGGTTGTATATCAAGGAGATAGTGCGTCTGCATGGAGTTCCCCTGGAGATTGTGTCTGATAGAGACACGCGTTTTACATCTATCTTCTGGACTCGTATCCAGGAAGCAATGGGTGTGAAACTGAAGTTCAGCACCGCGTTTCATCCGCAAACAGATGGGCAGACGGAGCGCGTGAATCAAGTCCTGGAGGATATGTTGCGAGCTTGTGTTTTGGATTTCAAAGACAGTTGGGATGATTGTCTTCAGTATGCAGAGTTCGCGTATAATAATAGTTTCCAGGCGAGTATCGGCATGGCTCCCTATGAGGCGTTGTATGGTCGCCCGTGCAGAGCACCACATTGTTGGGCAGAAATTGGTGAGCATAGTTTGCTTGGCCCAGGTGACTTCAGAGAAGGTTGACATCATTCGACGTCGACTTTTGACAGCGCAGAGTAAGCAGAAGAGTTATGCTGATACAAGGCGTCGACCGCTTGAGTTTGAGGTGGGAGACCATGTGTTTCTGAAGGTCTCTCCTATGAAGGGAGTTCTGTGGTTCGGTAAGAAGGGGAAGCTGACGCCGAGATTTATTGGTCCATTTCAAGTTCTGGATCGAGTGGGAGCGGTAGCATACCGCCTTGCTTTGCCCACACCTCTTGCGGGCGTGCATAACGTATTTCATGTTTCTATGCTGAAGAAGTACGTTCCTGATCCTTCGCATATTATTAGTTGGGAGCAAGTGCAGTTGAGTGAGGATGCCACTTATGTACTGCGACCGACGCGTATTCTCGACAGGAAGGAGCAGGTATTGCGTAGCAAGGTTATCCCTCTCGTGAAGGTGCTATGGACGCATCATGGCGTAGAAGAGGCTACTTGGGAATCTGAAGCTGAGGTCAGGAAGACCTACCCTCTGATCCTCGAGGATTATATGAAGGTATGAATTTCGAGGACGAAATTTTCTTTAAGGGGGGTAGATTGTAACGACCTTGGAATTTTCTGTGCTAATCTTTCCTTAAGTAGTTGTTTTGGGTAATTAGCGCTTTACTCGATTGCTTGTGAAATTCGCATCAATCACTTTAAATTGTATCTGCAGGGCTCCAAACGTGTAAATTAGTGAGCGCTACGTCACTCTGAAATCTGGGATCCATCGTTAAATCCAGTTGTTCTGGGGAATTTTTGGAAGATCTGGATCGGACTGCGCGCCGAAAGTCCGATAGCGATGATCTTAGTCATTGTCACCGAGTTGGGCTTGATCTTCACCTCGAAAATCAAGTCGATCTGATGTTCTGGGTCGATTTGGTTGAGCTCGGAGTGAAGAGTGTGAGAACGGTTGGAACTTATTAAGCTTTTATTGAAATTTGAGTCGCTCGCGCGACGATTTTAAGCATTCGGACCATTGGATTCTTGACCCAATTTCACCCTCCGATCAGGATATGGCCCATGCATATCCTAGTGCTTGTGGACTGATCGAGTTTCCGTGACCGCTGAATTGAGTGTGGTCCGCCACGCTGACTCAAGAGCCGGTCGGTACGAAAACTCTGCTTGACCTAGATCCATGGTCAAGGAGCTTAAGTCCGACCTTTCGTGATTATAGGCCCACCAGAAGTGCTTCGTTGGATCGAGAAAGGCGTGCTTTGGTTATAACCTAAGTATACCTTGACCCTGGGGTTATTTCCATCATTTTAAGGCCTATATATAGTCCTTAAACCCTAGCTCTCATTTCCATACGAATTTTCTCTAACCCTAGCTTGGAAAGAGAGTGGAAAAGAGAGAGTTAGTGAGAGAGATTGGTTGGTGATTCATCTTGATTCTTCCTTGTTCTTCTTCACCTTTGAACCTTTACTTTGAATCGTTCCTCTGACGATTCTGAGTTCTTTTGGGGTAAGTTAACCTAACCCTAACCTGTGTTAGAGCTTAGATTAGACTTGGTGTTGTTGTATCTTATTTTTATCCTTATTTTAGGGTATTCTAGCGCCGTTGACGAAGACAACTCGTCTAAATCAGCTCGGCGGTTCTTTCTTCGCTTAAGGTGCGGACTTTAAGTGTATAGGTTATGGTTTTCAAGGCTTTCAATCCCAGTTAGTGATTTATTCTTGTTATGGATGAGATTTCACATGTCAAATGTTATGTTTACATCGCTTTCCTGATATGCATGTGCTATATTGAGATTTGTGTATTCTATGTGTATTTATAAAGTACCGTATACGTATAAAATACGCAATTGTGTTTGCCATGATTATTTGTCATGTATGTATGCTAGATGCATGTATGACAACTCCTTGGTAAAAGGAATTGTCTAAGTGCATGTATTCCAACATACGCTATATATGTTGTTCCTTGTATGCTAAGTGTTTGTAGAAATGCATGACTGATCTAAGTGTAACTGATTATACTAATTGTGGGCGTTGAGAAGTGATTCTCAATACTCCTATTGATGCGCATGTTTTCCTTTATGCAGTTACATTCCAAGTTATTTAAATTCAAGCATCTCCTACGCTTACATTTATGTTAAGTTGATATTCTTCAGATGAGTATGTACCATGATTTGAGTTGTTGATCCATTACTGTTTTACATTCCATATGAATATCTGTCGTAGTGTAGGATGTTTGGGACTATGCCTTAGTCCAGAAAATCGGTAATTGACCCTATGAATCGTGGTTGAGATTGCTTTCGCCACGTAGGACGTATTAGACGAACCCGAGCCGTATTAGAGTTGGCGGCAGTGGTTTGGCCACGCGGAGTGTTTGCGCACTCTATGTCGTTCAACTCAACGTGCGCTCGTGCTAGTCGAGTTCGTCAAATAACCCGATTGTCCGATGTATGTTAACCATGTATGGACGCTACTGCTTGAATCTAGGGTACCGAACTTACTAGTGAAATCCTAATAACCATGGTACCTGATCCGCTAAGACTCATGAGCCGGACATGGTGGTATGGGACACCGTGGTCGAGCTGTCGGCCTACGCTGGGGTGACGAGCCTCCCCGTAGTGACCAATGAGCAACTAAACTCGTGAGCCGATTATGGTGGTATGGGACACTATATTCGTGCTGTCGGCCTACATTGATTGGTGACGAGCCCTTTGTAGTGACCTCGAGCATACCTGGATACCGCAAGGAGGTGACGAGCCGATCTGTGGTAGTAAGGGCATGAAAGGCGTACATTGATTGGTGACGAGCCCTTTGTTACGACCTCAAATATAAAATCGTATGAGATGTCTAGGATTGACGACCCTAGTATGGATCACTGTTTGGATGGTGACATGAGGAAGGTATCTTAGCTTCCCAATCCTGTTGTATGAATTGGACTAATAACAACTTGGTAATCATATCCATGCACCGCATTTGCATGTGCTTTGTAGATGTGGCGCATTTTGAGGCGATGTCATGCGTAACGTAAGATGAAGACGCTGAGGGTATACGTGTGAGGGCACGCATCATACCGCATTCATACTTGCATTAATAAGAGTACTTAGGCTTTATTTAATTGTCCTGCTTTATCATTACTGTTTGATTGAACTGATAACATGTTAACCAGTGCCTTATTGTTCCACTGAGTTGATCACTCACTCTCACGTTTCTGGGGCGGTGTTACACACCCACCAGACTTTGTCTTAGGCCCTGATGTTGCAGATGTGGATGCGACGTCTGAGGCAGAGCGGGAGCTGGATGACGACGAGGCTGCCTTCTCCTTTATGCAGTTTTCAGACGGGTTCTAGCGAGCCTCGGTCTGATGCGCGGGATTCCTGGGATATTTTTGGGAACTGAAATGATGTAATTTGATACTTATAATTTTGTTAAATAACACTTTTGCACGATCTGGTTGTATATGTAATTCAGGGATTTACACTTGTACACATTTTACTATAAGTCTTCCGCTTGCTTTATTCACTTGTCCCTGAAGCATATCTGTGTTTTGGCTTAATCTATTCCATGTTTTATGCACTAATACAGTCAACATACATTCATCATTCAATATGTTGCATAAGTGATGTTTTGGAACTCGGGAGCTGAGTTATGCTCGACCCCCGAATTTCAGGGCGTTACAGATTTCCTCAAAATTTGAAATGCGTGGCGTTTCTTCGGAATGAACGGAGGCCCACATCTCCTGGCCTGGGTATCGGTTCGGTGCACGAGTTGCGGCGACGGCGCGGTCGCTAAGATATAAGTTTCAGGTCAAGCCGTCTTTGGTATGTAGGTCTTGGCTTAGGATCGTGCGCAAACGTCAGATACAGGTCAAGGGTTGCTGGAATTCGACTGGGAGGACCGTGGAAGCATACGGAACGGTACGGTCTAAGATACGGGTGTTACAACTCTCCCCTCCAAATAAAAAGTTCGTCCTCAAAATTTACACAATCATTATAACATAACTCATAATAGAAGAGGAAACAAGACATTGTTGTATAAAAATCAGAGACAACATATAAGATATAACATATAATCAATCATCAAAGAGATAGGGATAGCGCTGTCGAATCTCAACCTTACGCTCCCAAGACGCCTCACCGACACTATGCTGACCCTTACTAAACCTCAGATCTTGGATCAGAAACGATCAAAACGAGGATACCTCGCAACCTCACCATCTCACCAATGACTAATCTAACAAAGTGTCCTAATGCCAGGTTGCGCGAATCGTCCGTGACTCCTGACAACTGAGGGACCTGTAGAGCTGCATAAAACCTGCACTAAGTCTGCTGAGGAGGTGTATGTCTCCCCCAAAGAGGTCATTGCTGCTGAAAATGGGGGCACTCATGCTTACGATACCCCGTCTCACTACATCTGAAGCAAATGCCTGTAAACGGTCTCTTTGGTGGTGGTAAAAGTGCTATTGGCGTTTGAAGGGATGAATGGTTCCTGTGCCTCTGCGGTCGTCAACGCTGCTGCTCTTGGAAACTACCAGAGGGGGTCTTCATCTTCCGGTCTCCTCTGTGGTCACGAACCCTCTGCGAATCGTTCCATTTTGCCTCGTAAATCTGGGCCCTCTGAACTACCTGCTCAAATGTCGTGAGCATGTGTTCGACGACACGGCTCCTGAGGCCAAAACATAAGCCGTTCTCAAAATGGTGGGCCTTTCGCTCCTCATCATCAACCAAATACGGTGCGAACCTTAATAGCGCCACGAAACAAGCCGCATACTGCACCACAGACATGTCTGCCTGTACCAAGGTCTCGAACTCTAATTCCTGTTGCCGACGAATGTGGTTGGGGAAGTACTGCTGGTCGAATCGTTCTATGAAACCTCCCATGTCCAGGTGAAATCAGGCTCTGCAACATGGTTAATAGAGGTCCACCAGTGCTCGGCCTCACCCTGGAGAAGAAATACTGCCAACCGGACTCGCTGCTGGGTCGTACATGCCATAGTATAAAAAATCTTCTCCACATCAGAACGCCATCTCTTGGCTGCAGTCGGATCTGGCTCGCCTAGGAAACGTGGAGGATTGAGCTCTCTGAACTCTCAAAGAAGGGCGTTCACGTGCTCCTGCTCTGCCTAGGTTGGCGAAACAATAGGATGCTTACACTGTCCCTGAAGCGCAGCCATCACAGCCTGCAACATTTGCTGTAGCTGGGAGGCACTCACAGGTATGGTTGGATTCGTACTGCTCTCAGGTGGAGGAATAACATCCTCAGTCTAGGGAGTAGGGATCTCTGGGGGTGGAGTAAGGCTGCAGGTGGTAAAGATGGAGCCTCAGGTGGTGGAGTGGGATTCGCTCGAGTCACTCTTCTAGGCAACATGTCCTATAGGGAAGAACAAAGGCGCCTATCAATCTTGAGAACTCTCTAAGACATGCACATTAAGAGTCTATAACAGAAGATCGTTAAGTTATTTGAATTCGTAACCTAATCATTCTAAGTTCTGGACAATCATAGAGTGTAGGGTAGCTATCAGCAGATATGTGATGTTATCCTCAGGTATTCCCAAGTCATACTCTGATACCAACTTCTGTCACGCCCCAAACCCATAAATTGGATTCACAGGAATTTCGATCACCGAATCCGGTGCCGACAGCCTCCAAAGTACCTCATTCTCGGCTCCCAATGCTCATACGCCAGATTCCGATCCTGAGACCCTACAAGGAGGATTTTTAATATGAATTTGTCTCATAAGAAGCATAACTACAAGTATACCCAAATCATAAGAACAACATTATCACCATGCATCCACTAATATAATCATTTAAGTACAATATTAAAAAGGAAACACATATATCAAAATTAAAGCTCCAGAAGTCAGCTACATGCTTTAAGCTCCACGCTATTGCAACCTAATTTCACCTGCACGCATCCATCGTGCATAAGCTTATAGAAAGCTTAGAGGGTGGTGTAAGTGTGTGCACAAGGTAAGTGCCAAGTATTCAATATAATGCCATAATCATACAATATCATAAATACTGGTAAGATCAAGAATCATACGATATTAGTGTAAGCGAAAATACTGACAAGTCCATGAGTCAAATAATATCAGAGTATGCAATACAGATCAGCTACGCAAATGAGGAGTCATAAAGAGCCAAATATCAGATGCCGACGATGCAATGCAATATACAATTTCTGATGAGTTCACGAATACTGTCAGCTGTATCTAGACCATATAAATGTAAAAACATAGTAACCCAAAATGTCATATGCCGTGAATGTAATGCAATATGCGGTGCAAATGGAATGATCATGCTGGAGTGTGAAGTCGGGATGATAGTACGTAGTATCGCAAGCTATGGGGTCCACCTCATGGACTTTTATCCAAACCAGTCCCATACCTAAATTTGAATAGTCAGACTCAATGTGGTAAACTCCTGATCTCAGGTTAATCGTGCGCCCCAATCGAAATCCTGACCATTGCGAAGGTACGCGTAACAAATAGTTGCGCACCACCAACCCAGGTGGATAATGAATGAATGAATGAGTATGCAACTTTTGCTTTACAAATCAGTATTGTATATCTCTGGGATCATCACTAAGGTCTAGTATATTCTACATGCAAATCGCCGCCCATTGACGCTCGACCATGCAAGTGGAAGAGACCTCACTATCTGCCTGGCTAGTAGTCAGCCAATATCTACCCGGTATGTTGATAGCGGACCCATTCGCGAGCTAGTCAAACTTAGCATAGCTATACCCCCTACTCTCAGGTGGATAAGCCACATCCCCTTCCAACTGACTACGACATAGTGGGAGACACGGCCGCATCTCATGGGGTCAGAGGTTTTGGGACTTTCACCTACGGACATCCAAAGTGCCCAGATGCTCGAACCAAACATTTTCGGTGTCTCATCTAGCCATTCACGACATGTTTTGTGGAGGCTATGACCCTGATGTCGCTAGGGTGTATAATAATCACAACACACAATTCAAGATGCATGAGTCATACAATCCAGTCATGCATCAATCCTGCGCATATCGTGCGCTCATGTGAGATAATCTCTGTCTATCAGGGAGTCTCATAACAACTGGCACCATGGTATATGTAATGGTCAATCATATCTCATAACAAATATACAGATGATGCGTACAGGCATATATCATGATGCTATGCTATTACATACTCATAATCGGTATCAATAACCGTCATCGACAATTGACCTCGACAGTGTGGGCGTTTAATCAATATTGCCCCTCAAGGAATGACACATATAGAGCCTAACATACAGTGGACCCATGGCCTGACACAAGGGCTAAATATATAATGCCATGGGCCTCACTCAAGAGCTTAATACACATCATAATGGGCCTTTCACATGGGCTCAACATACATCACAATGGGCTTTATCGCCTGTCCCTCAAATGCGCCACAATGAGCTTCATCACATAGGCTTTACATACATTACATAGGCCTCAAATGCATCAAGCCGAGGCCGAATGCTCATTAGAATGGGCCTAAAATACGGGCCATATATACATCACAATGAGCCTTGGCAATCGGCCTCGATATCGGGCCTCGACAATCGGAGTCGGCCTCGATAATCAGAATCGGCATCAATAATCGGAATCGGTAATTGGCAATCAGAATCAGCCTCGACCCCGATAATCGGAATCGGTAATCGGCAATCGGAATCGATCAATAATCGGAATCAACCTTAACAATTGGAATCCGCCTTGACAATCAGAATTGGTACTCGGCCTAATAAAGGGCCTAAGGGAAGGTCACAATGTGGACATCAAACCATCATTGCCCATTAATGTGGACGTTAAACCATCATTGCTCCCAAGGCATGACCCATCATAATCATCATTACATACATCATGGAGTAATCACACATCACAATGGACATCATATACATCATGTGGACCGCGTCCATGGGCCACACCAATGGGCTACACAAACATCACATTGGGCCGCACTAATGGGCCTCATACATATCAATAGGTGGGCCCTGCATATGGGCTTCAAATACATAACATGTGAGCCCTACACATGGGTCTCGTATGCATCAAATGGGTCACGTGATAAGGGCCTAATACATATCATAATGAGCCTCGTGTATATCAAGACAAACCTCTTCATATGGGCCTGAAATACATCACAATGGGCCACAACCCATGGGCTTCAAGTATACAATAGGTGGGCCCTACACATGGGCCTCAATACATCACAGGTGGGCCCTACACATGAGCCTCATATATACATCATGATGGGTCTCATGGATGGGCCGCACCAATGGGCCTTAAGTGGGCTTGGACCACACCATAAATCATTTCAATAGTTTTACGTGTAACATGTATATCACAGTACACTACCATTCTATGGGGCACATGGTACTCTAATGATGATCAGCACTACCTAAACATTATCCAAGTAAATCAGCACCATTCAAACATGTCTATGAAAATTTGCACCGTCCAAACATGTCCAGCACCTTCCGAACATTGTCTGGCACCGTCCAACACAATCTGGACGGTGTGGATGAAATAAATACATCATGGTGGTGGAACGGATATACAACACACCCTCAAGGTGGGTCCCATCGTCCCAAGGATGGTATAGATGAAACACATACTTCAAGGTGGACTCCACACACGTGGCAAGTGAGTGTCACATGTGCATCACAAAGGGCCCCACATGAATGGACGGTCTGGATGGAAGAATACATACATCAAAGTGGGTTCTCACGTTTGGAACCGCACAGATAAACACATATAACATGGTAGGGCATCACTAGCACTGTCCAGATATGGACAATGGGGAAACAGAATACATACAGCAAGGTGGGCCCCACCATAACATTTATTTCCCATCCAATTTATCCATACGGTCACAAGGACCTGGTTGGAGAGGGAAAAAAAACAAATATCATTTAGACCTAAAACTAAAGTGACCCCTAATGGTTTCAACGGTAGACGTTCAATCTCCACTGTTTGCAGTGTGGTCCACCTGATAGGCAGCGTGGATATAGAATAAATACATCAATGGTGAGTCCCATGGAGCTTAGTGACGTCAATACGGCAGCTACATAGCTGCTGTACACCAGCCAGCACAGTAGCAGCTGCACGTGCTGGAAGCAGCCCATCTTCAAGTTGGGTCCCACGTGCTGGAGGTAGTACGTCTTCAAGGTGAGCCCCACGTAGTTGGAGGTGGGCGGCCAGGATAAAGCACATCCATCAATGTGGGCCCCACCATCCAGCAGATGATGGATGGTGTGAAAACATATACATCAGGTACGTCCCACATGGTAAACAGATGGACGGCTGGATAAACCCATGCATGCATCAGGGCAGGTCAAACGTGTCAGCACTACACACATCAGTGTGGGGTCCACGAGAGTGGACGGTCTGGATCATTACACCTACCTCACGGTCAGACCCTCCATGGGCTGCTGACATTAAATCAGCAGATATATAGCTGATACGGTGCACCAGCCAATAGGCTTGCCGGTAGGTGGGGCCCACGCTCATGTATATATATATAATATTATATTATAATATTTATATATCATATTATATATTAATATAATATAACATAATATATTATATTTAATATATACCACGTCCAGGCCCTGGACGGCCTGGACATACACATGCGTCATGTGTAACCCCATACGTGGGGTGGGTCCCACTGTCCAGGGATGGTGGATGCCCCACACACTCCATGGTGTGGCCCATCTCAATGACTGGACGACGTGGGTGGGTCCCACGGACCCCACAGTTTGTCCACACCTAAATTTTAGCCACCCCACTGTTAGTCACCCCTCACTGTTAGTCCACTAGTCAGTTCACACCTCACTGTTAGTCACCCCCACTGTCATTACACACACTCCATGGCTGGCCATGTCCAAACGTTCTACGTTGAACAATTTGGATATGGACGTAGCCTACTTGCTTGGATCGTTTGATACTTGTGTTTTTCCTTCCGTCTAGGCCCAACATTGGGCTGGACGGTGTGGATCCAAGACATCCATCAGGTGGGTCCTACAAAGGTAGATGGCATGGTTAGGTTACATACTTCATGATAGGCCACACACACACACACCATCTAAACAAGAGAGAGAGAGAGAGAGAGAGAGAGAGAGAGAGAGAGAGAGAGAGAGAGAGAGAGAGAGAGAGGGACCCCGCTATTATGGGCCTCTCTCTACATTACATACATCAATGTGGATCCCACAACAAGTGGGGCCCTAAACTTGAAATCAACGGTAGATCACCCACCTATATCACTCTTTCTTTAACTCCTTGGACTTGTATACTCCTTGCCTTCACTTTTGATGGAGGTTGATGGTGATTGGAAGGTTGAGATGGGGGATGAGAAGGTGGGCCACACTTAGTATTTGGGAGAGAGGAGTTTGGACGTTGGAGCTCTCATGAGATTTGGGAAATTGCTAGAGAGAGAGAGAGAGAGAGAGAGAGAGTGAGAGAGAGAGAGAGGAGTGATGGGATAATATGGGATGGGTGTTGTAAGGAAAAGGGGATGGAGAGGTATCGGTGTATTTGAATTTTTTTAAAAAAAAAGGGATGGGTAGGGAGAGAGGGTTGACTTGGGAAAAAGGAGGGATGGGTTGCTTGTACTTATGGTATAGTGTGTACTTGACTTGATTTGATATGACATGTTGTAGAGATTCCCTTGAAATTTGTAACGTGCGGCGTTTCTTTGAAATGAACGCGGGCCCACATCTCCTGGTCCGGGTATCGGTTCGGTGCGCGAGTTACGGCATTGGAACTGCAACGACGGCGCGGTCACTAAGATACTAGTTTTGGGTCGAGCCGTCTTCAGTATGTAGGTCTTGGCTTAGGATCGCGGGTAAATATCAGATATAGGTCGACGGTTGCCGAAATTCGACCGGGTGGACCGTGAAAGCATACAGAACGGTATGGTCTAAGATATGGGTGTTACAGTAGGAATCTTATCATTTGACTGTAGTTCAACATTGAGATCTATCCATGCTTTTGATTGTGATATGATTAGACAGTTGGAGTCCCTACATGTTTCTAGTATTGAACATGTTGCTTGTGGTCAAAGAATTTCTACTGAAGAAGATCGGCTATGGAGCTCTATAAGGGCTATATCTAGACGTCAATTTCTGGACCGCTATCAATGAGTGACAGAGAATGATTAAAGATCTGGGGAATCCAACCATCTATATTGATTAAAGATCAGCCATGATTAAAGATCAATGAGTGACAGAGAATTATTAAAGATGGGGGTTAGTTGCTGGTACAAGTTACTTGAATGCCAGTCAACATCAAACCACTAATATTCAGGCATCGCCGAGAATGCCATTGGAAGCTATATCTTCTATGTCAACTCATCCACCTGCTTTTACAAGAGGATGTCCACATGTCTTCTGCCTTGGTACAAGTGAGAGGGTGCTTTGGACTCATGCTTGTTGTTATTTAGAGTCATATCTTGTCAGTCAATATGTTTCAATTTTCCTTATTTTGACATGGAGGTTTGCTAAGCCCACATCAACCTCTCTGAGCATGAAATAAATGGGCCCACAGTGCAGATGAGCTGGACAAAAGGAAAAAAAAGGCTGGTCCAAAGTCCATTCATCAGGTGGGCTGTACTTTTGCAATGAATTTAGGCCTTTGGAAGGCTCCTTAAATTGCTAGAGAACAGAGAATGTGCTGACTGGAAAAGCAAGTAGGTATCTTGGTTGAATTGTGATAACAAATGATTTCTTAAGAAGCTACTTGTAACTCTTTTTGCATATACAATGTATTTGTAGATGGAGTCGAAAGGGAAAGAGTTACTCAAATGCAGTGGGATATGGAAGAACTTCGTAGGAAGTATTTGGAGATGGAGTTGAAGCTCAAGTTTGAACAGGTTCCTTTTTTGTAATTCTTATGACAGGTTCCTTTTTACCTTTTATTCATCTCTTAAATCCTTTTTATTCGTTATGATCCCATGAATATGATGATCTATTTTAGGATGAAAAGATTCGTTTGGAGTTGGCAAAAGTGTCTGCCATTCATGAGGAGCTGTTGTTACAGGAATTGGATGTTGCAAAAGAACAACTTAAGTACATGTAGAAACATCAAGAAGAGTTGGGAATGAAATCAAAAGTGGATATTAAACTTCTTGTCAAAGAAGTTAAACATGCTAGATTGGAAAGTTTTAGGAGAGGCTTGAGTAAAGTGAAGTATTGTTTATTTAGAAATGTGAATGTAGGATGTATTGTATGATTTGATTACTATTTGTAATAAATGCATCATTTTTTTTTCCTGATTGCATTTTATGTACTATTCTTATTAACATTAATTGTATTAGCTTAGATGAGTTGATCAATCATAGTAGGTTGTTGGAATGGTAACATACACCATTGTTATAAATTTTTTAAAAATAGCTACAGATATTAGTCGTACTCTTGTTCTAAAAATTGTAGCAATTGCTATCTCCAGCTTATTGCTAGGGATTTCATTTTGCTTTTAGCTATAGATATTATCAGTAGCTGTAGGTACATTTCGCTACAGAAAGTATAGCTACGGATTATAGCCGTAGTTATTGGTATCTATTGCTACGGATTTAATCCGTAGTGGACTTTTAGCTACACCACCAATTGCTATGGACATGCTGCAGACTAGAACCATAGAAATAGGCCTTTAGCTGCAGTTTTTATCCATAGCCTTTGCCCCTTTTTCTGGTAGTGAATTGTAATAAGCCCATTGAAATATATACTTTGACAAATAATGAAGTAATTATGAGCTCTGGGTGGACCACTGTTCACAAACCCAAGGGTCGCGATGTAGTAATAATCTCAATGAGACCGAGCTCGAATCCACAGAGACTAATCTTGTACATATTATAAAAGTAACTAGAACTAGAACTAGAAGAAGATCCAATTCTAAATTTGGTATAAAAAAGGGTAATTGTGATTGGTGTTGATTAAAAATGTCAATTGAAAGGTGGGAACTAGGGTGCCAAGGATCCACTTGTAGCTATAAGGATGCTACCTCACTTTAATTTAAGAGACACAATTGGAATTTGAGTCATATCCTATCTAATTGGAAGATGGAGCAATTATTCCAAATCTGAACTTTTTATTGATCTAGTCCTCAATGAAGGAGTATTATGAGGATTGGAAGGGATTCCATCACCCTACCATGGCCAAGAGACGATGGTGAACAATAGGATTTACCAATCTCACAATCTAAAAACAGGAAAAGAAGATATCCAAAGTTATCACAACATCTATTGTAATTTGAGTCACAATAAATTATAGAAAACTAAAAATATTCCTTCAATATCAAACTAGAAATCAATAAGGTTCAACAAGAATAATAATTAAAGCAAGAAAATCATCCCAACATGCTACAAGCTTCACCTCTTAGCCCTATCTAAGAGGTTTAACCAACCATATACGTGATTGGATCTAAAACACTAAAAGAAAGCTTTAAAAATAGAAAAGGGAAGAAGAAAAACTCTTGGGAAGTTGCTCCATCCTTTGGCTCTACTTCTCTAAACCTATTTTTTTTAGAGCTCTTGGAAAATCCATATTTATAGCCTTATCTGTCTAATTTGAAAAACCGCCTCAAATTTATGCAGTTCACGTAACTCTACGTAACACGTTCGATGTCATCGAACAACCTCCAATGTCATCGAACGTAACTTGAATCCGGAAGTTGCGCTTTTTCACACTGCATAACGCCTTTCGCACTACGTAACTCTTCATGTCATCAAACTGCCTTCTATGTCATCAAACTTCCTTCGATGAATCGAGAATGTGTTTAAAGTGTTCTACCAAGTTGTTCCAAAAATCCACAAAAGTCTTGATGTCATCAAACTGCCTTCGATGTCATCGAACAAGTCTTCGAGCAATCGAACAAGGCTTTGATGTCATCGAGAACTGCATCCAATTTGTCCAGCGACCAACTTGATTTTCATGTAATGCTTCAATATCATCAACCCGTGCTTGATGTCATCGAACATTAGTTTCAATGTCATCGAACAACGGTCGATGACATAGACAGTGTGAATTTTTGCACTTTGCACTTTCGACTTTCTTCCTTCTCCACTTGGTTTCTTTGGATCTTGGGGTCTTGAAATCTTCAATCTTGGTATCCTAAGATCCATTCCTTGCCTTACTGATTCTTGAGCAACAAATCCATGCTTTTAGCATTCTTTTCAATCCAAGCTCTAAACTCACCTCGGAATACAAACATGTATAAAATATACTGTTCATCACCCCAAGTGTAGGGTTACGATGTAGTAATTACTCGTGAGAACGAAGTCAAATCCACAGGGACTAAACTTGTACATATTCTGAAAAGAACTAGAACTAGAACTAGAAGAGGATCTAAATCTGAATTATGGAATAAAAGAGAGTAATTGTGAATAGTATTTAAACTATCAATTAAAGGTGAGAACTAGGGTGCCAAAAATTCACTTGTAGCTATTAAGATGCTACCTTTCTTGATTCAATAAATACATTTGGAATTGGAGTCTTATTCTATCCAATTGAAAGATAAAGCAATTTAAATCAAATCTGAACTTTTTTAATTCTCAATGGAGGAGAATTGTGAAGATTGGAAGGGATTCCATCACTCTACCATGCCCAGGAGATGATGGTGAACAGTGGAATTTACCAATCTCACTATCTCAAAACAGGAAAAGAAGATATCCAAAATTATCACAACATCTATTGTAATTTGAGTTACAATAAATCATAGAAAACTAAAAATATTCCTTTAATATTAAATTAAAAATTAATGAAGTTCAATAAGAACAAGAATCAAAGTAAAATAAATATCTTAACACGCTACAAGCTTCACCTCTCAACCCTATCTAAGAGGTTTAGCCAACCATAGACATGATTGAAACCAAATCTCTTAAACGAATCATGAAAAATAAAATGGAAAGAAGAAAAACTCTTTGGCGGCTGCTCCACCCATTTGTCATGCTCCTTGAGACCTTTCTAAATCCTGGAAGCTCCTTGAGACCTTTCTAAACCCTAGAAGATTCTATAGAGCATCCCAGAGAGTCCTATTTATAGTTGTGGAACTCCAACTTTTGCACCTCATTGGAAAAATATAGAAACCGCCTCAAATTTACGCACTATCTGCAGTTTGCTAAATTAAACTTCACTCTGCGTAGTTTCTCAAAATATACTTCACTCCGCACAACTAAAATAGACTCCAAGTTTCAAATATGCTTTTTAGGACAATTTTAAGAATATGTTTGTTTTCAGGACAATTTCAAGATTCTTTTTCATCACTTCAAATCTTTGATTCTCTTCATTCCTCACTTAGTTTTCTTGGATCTTTGGCATGTAATTCTTCATTAATAACTTCCAAATCTCCAAATCTTCATTTAGTAATTTTTTGAGCATAAATCTTTCTTTTGGCATCAATTTCACCTTAATCTCTCAAAATCACCTCGCACATGAAAACATGCATAATTAAATTGATTAAGCACTATCATGTTTATAAAGCCAAGGTATTAATAGGGAGAAATATGTAATATTTCACACTCAACATGTTATCTACTCCCTTTTTGTCTCATATTTCGATGTCAAATTCCTGTAGCAGAAGGATCCATCTTATCAAGTGAGGTTTAGCATCATTCTTAGAAAAAAATGTACTTCAGTACCGCATGATCGGTGTAAATGATGATCTTGAATATGATTAAGTAGGACCCAAAATTATCCAAAGTAAATACTACGGCTAAGAGTTCCTTCTTCATAGTAAAGTAGTTTACTTGAGCAGAATTTAGAGTTCTACTTGCATAATGAATTATATAGGGCTTCTTCTCTTTTCTCTAGCCTAACACCACCCCAATAGCATAGTCAGACACATCACACATAATCTCAAAAGGTATGCTCCAGTCGGGTGGTTGCATGATAAGAGCAGTAGTCAACATGCCCTTGAGCTTAGTGAAACTTCATGACATTGTTTAGTCTACTTGTATGGTGTATCCTTTTGAAGTAGATTACATAAAGGACGAGAGGGATGATTAAATTCCTTTATGAATCATCTATAAAATCCAGCGTGTCCTATGAAGGATCGCATGTCACGTATGCTCTTGGGTGGAGGTATGTTAGAGATAAGATCAATTTTAGCCTTATCTACCTCAATTCCCATGGATGAAATTATATGTCCAAAAATAATTCCCTTGGGAACCATCAAATGACATTTCTCCTAATTTAGAACCAAATTCTTTTTCTCACATTGTTTTAACACATTTTTAAGATTTTTCAAACAGTCGCTGAAGGATGAACCAAAAACAGAGATGTCATCTATGAAGACCTTTAAATATTACCCCTCCATGTCAGAAAAAAATACTTAACATGTATCGTTGAAAAGTGACAGGGGCATTACACAGTCCGTATGGCATCATTTGGTAAGAAAAGGTGCCAAAAGGACATGTGAATGTTGTATTTTCTTGATCTTCAAGGGATATATCTATCTGATTGTAGCCCGAATACCCATCAATAAAATAGTAGTAAGAGTGATCAGCTAACCTTTCCAAAATTTGATCAATGAAGGGTAAAGGAAAGTGGTCCTTCCTTGTGATGGTATTCAATTTTCTGTGGTCAATGCACATTCTCTAACCAGTAGTGACTCTAGTTGGCACGAGTTCATTGTCAGCATTGGACATGATGGTGATTCCGAACTTCTTAGGAACCACCTGAGTTGGACTCACCCATTGACTGTCGGATATAGGGTATATGATACCCACATCCAACAACTTAAGTACCTCAGCCTTAACCACTTCCTTCATGTTTGGATTTAATTGATGTTGTGGCTGCCCTGGAGGTTTTCAAATTATCCTCAAGATGAATGTGATGAGTACAAATCAAAGGGTCAATTCCCTTGAGGTTCGCAATCGACCATCCAAGGACTCATTTATGCTCAATGAGAGTGGAAATAAGCACAATCTCCTGTTCTTTCTCAAGGTGGGAAGAAATCACCACCATGTATGTCTCATCTTTACCTAAATAGATATATTTAAGATCAGTGGGCAAAGGTTTTAGGTCAAGCTTCGGTGCTTTGAGGTTAGACGGTAGATGCACTACATCGGTTTGGGGCAATTTCTCAAATTGCGGCCTCCACCGGTTAACTTCAAGTACTGGCATAGTATTAAACATGACATTCATCTCCCTAATCATGTCATGATCTGAATCAGGGGAGTGGTCTTAGCATGTCTCTAGAGGGTCAGAGTATAGAGTTAAAAGTGCTCTATCTTTCACGAAAGAATTTATCAAGTTAATGTCGTGGATATCATCAACATCTTCTGACTGTTTGTTCATGTTGAAAAAGATATTGAACTCAAATGTCATACTTCTGAAAGATAAATTCATAATTCCATTCCTACAATTAATGATTGTATTTAATATAGCAAGGAATGGACGACCAAGAATGACAGGAATTTGAGTACTCATATCTACGATGGGTTGAGTATTCAAGACAATAAAGTCTACTGGACAGTAGAATTTGTCAACTTGGACCAACACATCTTCGATCATCCCTCTTGGTACATAAACTAAATGATCAACAAGTTGTAATGTGGTCCAGGTGGGTTTTAATTCACCTAAACCCAATTATTCGTAAACCAAGTAAGGGATCAGATTTATACTCGCACCCAAGTCAAGAAGTGCATGATCAATCTGGTGATTCCTAATTATATAGGTGATAGTTGGGCTACCAAGATCTTTATACTTTTGTGGCACATCTTGTTTGAGGATGACACTCACATTTTCTATTAGAAAAATTTTCTTTTGTATGTTTTGCCGTATTTTGGTATGCATAGATCTTTTAGAAATTTGGCATATGAAGGGATTTGTTTAATGACATCAAATAGATGAATGTTGACCTTAACTTGTTTTAACACATCTAAAATATCTTGTGAGTTAGCTAGAGGTTTTGGTGTAATTAACCGTCGAGGGAATGACGTAATCGGCTTACTTTGGGGTTCCGGTCTAACCCATGTGGAGCATTGTTAGGTCTATCATTCTCAACTTCTTCCGGTCCTTGGGCTTTTCATCCATCACCGGAATAGTTTTGTCAATAATCTTCCCACTCCTAAGAGTGGTGATAGACTTAGCCTGCTTCATCTGATTTGAAGAGCTTTGGTTACTTATTTTATATTACAGTTTTGGATTGGGAAGACACTGGGCCAGAAGGATCCCTTTCTACCCAATTGAATTTTTTATCTCAAGCCCTTGTATGGCCTCTATAAGGTTTTGAAAGGCTTATAGCATACCTTAATTAAAAAGCTCTTGATTTTAAATATGTTTTAAGACCAGATCATCTTGACGTTTCTTTTGATTCAAAAATTGGTTAAGGCTCCCTTGAGGAGTAGCAGTTTGTCCATTCCTCCAACTAAAATTTGGATGGTTCCTCCAACTTGAGTTATATGTATTTAAGGTGGGTCCACTGGAAGGTCTATGGTAGTTGTTTACGACATTTGATTGCTTATTTAATATCTCTTGAAAAGCAGGAATTGTTGGATAATTCTTAGTTGTATGTATGTTACAAGCATAAATACCACAAACAACTTCTGTAGCCTTTTCGAGTTATGCTTGTAACGCCCCGACTTTTCATGGCCAAATTTTATACTCGTGCCCAAGAAAACCAGGTGTTAATAATGTATAAATTAGATGCTTTAAAAATCACACTTTTTTTTTTCATTTGGTTCACATCCACATACATTTATGAAGGTAATATTCATGATAATAAAATCGACTGTATTGATTATTTCATCAGAGTAAAAGAATTCATTAAATAAATGCCTTCTTAATGGGAGCTTATTACATTTATCAAGTTCGTAGTAGAAGTATAAAACTAAGTCAGAAAGTTATCTTCTTATTCTTTCAACACATTCTTCCTTAGAGAGATAACACTCTAGGTCTTCAATCTGTACGTCACATGCATCATTTGTACGATTGGAGAGGGTCGACGTCCTATTTATAGTGATGGTTATCCTTTAAGATTAACAATGATTCAAGAGATTCATAAAAGCAATTGTAAGGGTTCTGATACGTCATGTACTTCACTACTATGAGAGATATCATTATGCGCAAATAATCTACATGAATGTATGCCTAGCAAAGTGTGTGTGACTTATCATACGTAGTGATCACTGTCACAATGTAAAAAATAGTTCATAATATCCGGCTCAACCCACACTCTCACAATACGGATATTCGTCGGCGTGTCCCACGTTAATGTTGATTTATGCAAGCATCTCAAGGGGACACAACAATGCTATTAGGGGATTTATTTAACATGATGTGTTCATGGAGCGACTATTTGTGACATCCAATCCTGAGAAGTGATATAACACGCATGACGATTTACTTACATTGATTGTGTACCACGCCAACTAACCCATGAAATTACGTGCTGAGCAAGAGGGCCACTACCTATAACGCATTACGTCTATGATAATTATTGAGTCACTAGTCGTGATACCTTTCACACAACACTTGCAGTGATAGAGAATGTAAATTGAATCATGATTCCCAAAGGGGTAAATAAATTATGGTAATAAATCAAGTGAAAGGATAACTCTCAGTAATATGTAAACATGAAAAGGTAGGATAATTCTCATCAATTAAATTAAAGTAAGCTTAAAGGATAAAAACCTCACTCTAAGCTCGTCTCAAATCTGGCCCTGACTCAGTCCATGACCCAGTAAGTTAACTCGACACACAATCTCTCTCTCTCTCTCTCTCTCTCTCTCTCTCTCTTTCCTCTCTCTCTCTCTCTCTCTCTCTCTCTTTTCTCTTTCCTTTCTTTCTCTTTTCTTTTTCTTTCCTTTCCTTTCTTTCCTTTTCTTTTCTTTTCCTTTCTTTTCTTTCCTTTCTTTTCTTTTTCTTTCCTTTCTTTCCTTTTCTTTTCCTTTCCTTTCTTTTCTTTTCTTTTCTCTCTCCTCCCTTGCTGGACAGACTTGGAAGTCTAGTCAAACCAGATTTTTCTCTCCTTCTTTCCCTCTTTCTCTCTCTCTCTCTCATTTCTTTTCTTTCTCCCTCCTTTTCTCTCTGTCATGTGCATCCCTTAGAGGGAGGGATGTATTTATAAAGTTCTAGAAATCTAGAACTTTCTACGTATGCAGGGGAATCCTTGCGCAATGCTGTTATGCAGCAGAGAAGAGGGAACAGAAGATCATTGTTCGCACTCAATGGATCTTCATCCAAATCACATCTTCTTTTGTGGAGTGAATCAGATTTGTAAGGTTTGCTATCTAGACGATTTAGATCTTCCAATGAAGCTACCTTTTGTTACTTGAATCATCATCTTGGATGAGGAAGGTGACCCATCTTCAATGGCGGATCATCTTCTATTCCATCTTTGTCTGAGTTGTCTTCTCTAGACATTCCAGATTGGTTGAGGGATGCTTAGGATGCCATAAAACAAAGGTTTTGATTGTCGCGTGGGTAAGACCGATGCAACTGCCATTTTCCTTGCATTACTTAGGGTCCGACTTTGTATCCTTGGAGATTTGAGAATCATGGGGATCCTTCTTGTTTCCTAATGTATTGGGTTGTTGTCGGATCTCCCTTAGGTGGAGATTGAATGGGTCGGATCTCATTGGACTGCTGAATCTAGGAGTTTGGATGAGAGAAATCCTTAGTGCTCGTTTTCTTCGAATGCTGTAACAGTGTCCAATTATGTTTATTTTAAGAATGGTGGGGTCCACTGTTCTGGTTGTTGTAGTGTGATTTGTCCTGACCACCGGGTTCATCATGCCATAATAGTACATGGGCCTAGATTTGGGGTGAATCCACTGATCAAGCGTCCCACCTAAGGAGCAGAAGATGGGTTAAAATCCATCACTGCACTTGGTTTGATGCTTCCAGTTTAAATACGTTGTTATAGCGTGTGGAAGACTCTAACTTCTGGTTTGATTCTGAGGGGTAGGTGGGGTCCACTGTGTTGAAATCTAGGGAAATCTGCTCCCTTCATTAGCTCCCTCATGTCAAGATGGCCTAAGGGGTGAATTATGAATCTGATCTGAGTTCTAAATGGACCACACAGTTTGAATTGTTTAGGATACTCACTCTTATATGTTTGAAGTACTCAAGCTGGGATTAGAAATTTGGGGAGGGAAGTTTTCTTCAAACACATCTCTTTTCATGAGCCTAGCTTGTCCATTGTTTATATATATAATTTGGGGTCCATCATGATTTTTATAAGGAATCCACTCCATTCATTAGTTTAAGTAGGTCATGTTGGGCTACAGGGCTAATTATGAAGTTGATCTGAGGCTTAGGTACCCTTATATTGAAATTCCTCTTAGCAGATGCTAAAACGGTTTGATCTTAATTAACGGTCCTCGTTCAATGATCGGGGCCCAATTTTGGGGGAAATGTGTAGTCAAGAAAAGTGAATAATTGGACAGATTTTGGTGGTTGATTGATGGTGGAAAAAGGGTAGATTTGAAATATCACCTTTTACGTCAAAAGGAAGGAACTGGCTTGTGTTGTCCAAGTTTGAGTTTTGATAGATGGCAGGAATTGGCTAGATCTAAAGTTCTAGATTTATAAGGAGTTGATAAGCTCCGAAAGGATAACTTCGCACCTAAGGAAAAGCCTAGCGAAGTGGGGTCTTCATATTTCACACTTAGTCCATATGATGGGCAATCCAAGTCATTCATATGAAGGGAAATATTCAACTAGGACTACCCACAAGGTTTCTTCACTCGATGGACACCAAAATCAACGGTTAAGGGGCTAATCTGTCAATTGGGTCACTTTTACAATGATCTAAGGACTGAAATTCGACGTGTACGGTTAATTTATGATACATAGGTATGGTATAAAATTTCACATTAAAAGAATACTGGGAATCATTTGATCTAGAATTCAGGGGTCTAGGTTAGTGGCATTTTCGTAATTATTGATGATCTAAGAGTTTGATGAAATCTAATAGTTCTACATAGTTATATGCACATTTCTAAATAATCCTTACAAAAGAACTTACATCTAAATCATTACAGATAAGGAATTATTCACTAATTCATTTACGGGAAGGTACACGCGTCAAATCCCATAATGGATGGTCTCGTCTCAAAATCAACGGTCAGATGACTTGATCTATTGAATGGAGATCATTTTCAACGGTTAGATTCATGTCAGGGTATAGATGTAAGGTTAAGATTGTTAGATTTGTGTCGTACACATGTACATACTAGGTTACGTCTTATGGTAACACTTGAGAACTTTCAATACTCGGTATTGAAAAGTTTGGGGTGTTACACTGCCTTCTTAAGTTCAATGGCTTGACTTTTCTTATGAGTTTGGCCAATCTTGCATTTATATCATCTTTCTCTTTTAAAACATAAATTCCTCCCATTTCCTCTGATTGATTTGGCTTAGAAGTGGTAGTTCTTGAGGAGGTATCCCATGATTACTTGTTTTTAGCAAGTTTATCAAAATAATCCCACGCATCATCGGCTTTCTTGTTAATGAATTCCCCATTACACATCATCTCCACAAATTGGAGCTTGGATAAGGTCAATCCCTCATAAAAAAAGCTTGTTATACACCATGTTGTGGACATGAGTTTATGAGATCCTTAAATCGTTCCCAACATTGAAAGAAGGTCTCATCTTCTTTTTGCGCAAAATTCATGATTGCTTTCTTTAAGGTATTCGTTTTGTGATATGGGAAGAACTTTTTAAGGAACTCCCTTGTCATCTAACCCATGTGCCAATGGACCATGGTCTTAAGGAATGTAACCACGACTTAGCATTTTCTTTCAAAGAGAAATGAAACAATTTTAGTCTTACCGTGTCCTCAGACATGTTTGGGAAGTCTAATGTAAATATTATCTCATCAAACTCTTTCATATGCAAGTATGGACTTTTAGATTCTAGTCCATAAAACATAGGAAGTAGTTGAATCACCCTCGGTTTAACATCTACAATTCTTGCATTCAATGTGAATATTATGCAGGAAGGTGTACTCACCCTTGCCGGTTGTAAATAATCCTGTAGAGTACGAGTCGGGGGTGCACTATACACCTCGTTTTCATCTTGAACTTCCTCAACTGGAGGTTGAGGTTGATTTGTAGCCATCACTTCTATTGACTCAGAGCGTCTCAAGTGGTATATAATCCTGCGATGGATTGGCAACCCTTCGACTAATCCTCCTTCACTCAAAAGACATAGAGTGCTATCACAGATCCACTTGGGCATGAAACACTCTCAGCCCTCAAGTAACTAAACTAAACTAAACCTAAGAAGAAAGAAAACTAAAGAAAATAAGAAATCTAGAAAAGAAAGAGAGAATTGGGAAGAGGTTACTAGATTAGGGTTTCTATGTTAAGATCCTACAAAATAGAAAACAGAGTTAGTCTTTAAAAATAATTTCAGAAAAATCCTAACCTAAAAGCATAATAGAAAAATAAACTCTAATCTTAACCTAATTATAATACTAATTAATCTAAAAAAAAAGCAGTCGTAGTCCCCGACAACGGCGTTAAAAACTTGTTCACAACCCCAAGTTTAGGGTCGCGATGTAGTAATAATCTCGGTGAGACTGATGTCGAATCCACAGGGACTAATCTTGAACATATTCTGAAAGTAAGTAGAACTAGAACTAGAAGAAGATCTAATTCTAAATCTGAAATAAAAGAGGGTAATTATGATTGATGTTCATTAAAACTCTCAATTGAAAGGTGGAAACTAGGGTGCTAAGGATCCACTTGTAGCTATCAGGATGCTACCTCACTTTAATTCAAGATACACAATTGGAATTGGAGTCATATCTTACCCAATTGAAAGATGAAGCAATTATACCAAATTTGAACTTTTTATTGATTTAGTTCTCAATGAAGGAGTATTGTGAGGATTGGAAGGGATTCCATCACCTTACCATGTCTAGCAGACGATGGTGAATAAAAAGATTTACCAATCTCACAATCTCAAAATAGGAAAAAAAGATATCCAATGCTATCAAAGCATCTATTGTAATTTGAGTCACAAAAAATAATAGAAAATTGAAAATATTTCTTTAATATCAAACTAGAAATCAATAAGGTTCAACAAGAACAAGAATCAAAGTAAGAAAATCATCTCAACAAGTTACATACTTCAACTCTTAGACCTAACTAAGAGGTTTAGCCAACCATAGACATGATTGGATCTAAAACTCCAAAAGAAAGCATTAAAAATAGAAAGGGGAAGAAGAAAAACTATTGGGACGCTGCTCCACCCTTTATCTCTGCTTCTCAAAACCTAATTTTTTTTAGAAGTCCTTAAAAAACCCATATTTATAGCCTTGTCCATCTAATTTCGAAAAATCGCCTCAAATTTACGCAGTCCGCGTAACTCTGCGTAACGTGTTCGATGTCATTGAATGGCTTTTGATGTCATTGAACATAACTTGAATACAGAAGTCATGCCTTTTTACACTGCGTAACTCTTCATGTCATCGAACGTACCTTCAATGTCATCGAACTTCCTTCGATGAATCGAGAATGTGTCCAGAGTGTTTCAGCGAGTTGTTCTAAAAATCCACAAAAGTCTCGATGTCGTCGAACAAGTCTTCGAGCAATCGAACAAGGCTTTGATGTCATCGAGAACTGCATCCAATTTGTCTAGCGACCAACTTGATTTTCATATAATGTTTTGATGTCATCGACCCGTGCTCGATGTCATCAAACACTGGCTTTGATGTCATCAAACAACTTGCACTTTCGACTTCCTTCCTTCTCTACTTGGTTTCCTTGGATCTTGGTGTCTTAAAATATTCAATCTTGGTCTCTTAAGATTCATTCCTCACCTTGCAGATTCTTGAGCATCAAATTCATGCTTTCAACATTCTTTTCAATTTAAGCCCTTAAACTCACCTAGCAATACGAACATGTATAAAATATACCCATTAAGTGTTATCATGTTCATAAAACCAAAATATAAATAGAGAGAAATATGCAATATTTGACACTCAACAGCCACAAATGTAAGGATCACAAACAAGCGACTCAACAATGTTTTTTAATCGTTTGTTTAGATGGCCAACATTTGTACAATTCAGATAATTCCTATGTGATTTTATCATTATAGCCAATCACTATATTGTTTTGTGGTATCATTAACATGCCGTGTGTACAACCATTAGTAGCCTAACGACACCTGTATTACACTTGTAAATATCTCGCCTTTAAAAGGGAGCTAAAAAAGGCATTTTGCTTACATTACACATAAATCATATGATAAAGGGGAGATTTCAAAACACATTAAAATCGTGTATTCCAAATATCTTCGATTCCACTTACCCCCAAATACTTGGCCAACAAACACAAAATGTTGATTGTTAGATTTGAAATACACCCAAATACTCTCTAATTCTGTTTGCCAAATGAACCCATTGTAACATTCTTGGGTTCAATTAAATTTGTTCCTTTTTTTTTTTTTCAAAATCAAACTTCTATGCCCATGGCACAACAATGATGGTCTCCACTGTTACTATTGAGTTTAAGACTTGAATAGATTGCTCAATAGTAATCCCAATAGATTGGTTTATAGTAATTTGAAAACTCCCATGAAGTAAAGAACATTTCAACCAAATGCCATATAACCCAAAGAAGCAGTTTGAAATCACTACCAATCACTCTTCAACAACTTTTGATATCAAAACACATTCACTAAAAATCATTTTTGAACTTATCCAATAAAATCTTTTTAAAGTTGTAGATATCCCCTTTTATGATAAACTTAAGGGAATTAATTTTGTCCACAGTTCACTTGTTTCTTCTAAGAATTTGATGGTTCAAGCTTCTTATGGTTTTGTAAGTATATAATGCTTCTTCATCAATTGAGTAACTCAAAGAGAAAACCTATCAAATTTAAAGAGTTCTAAATATAATGAACTGAATGTTTTTTAAAGACCCCATTGTAGGGTTGAAAACATACCCGAATAAAATGCTATAATATCAATAAAAATGATAATAAATCTTAAACTATTATTATTTAAACCACATCAACTCCCTTCCATCCATAACAAAGGTCCTTACAACTATTGACAATGCAATATAGCCACTTGAAGTCAACTTTCACCAAAAGAGAAAAAATAGTTTGTAACAGATTGGATCAAGTGCTTCTATTAGGAAAATTGGAAATAATAAAAAGATTATATTCATTTTTTATAAACAAGGACAACTTTTATTTTTCCTTTATTAGATTTGATCAGGGATTAATTGATTGTAATATCCTTGATTGGGCCCTTCCTCTTACATATATTCAAAAGATAGTGTAAACTAAATTGTGGAAATGAAAAGGATTGAACTATGCATCGAATATGGAGATCTAACAAGCAAATTGAAAGAATACCTATTTAGAAAGCCATTGCCAAAGACAATTACCAAGATCTTCCACATCTCACCCCTTTAGAGAAGAAAGAGGATGGGAAAGAGAGTTTTAGACATATGAAGTTTGGGCACCCAGCCTGTTTAAATAAATGTAGGATGGAGGAATTTAAAATATATTGAAACTCCTCTTCTAAGGCTTCACACGTTCATAAGGTTTCCATGCTTATATAAAAGACTATTTATATATCACAGTCAAAGCGCACCACCCCTTCCGCAAATTTGAGATTGATCACAACTCTAATGGGGTGCACTAGTTTGCCCGATTACAATATCCATACTTTAGGGATATTCAAACCATTAATCAATTAAGCCTACCTTATAGAACTCTTACATTCTCCCACTTGGGCCGTATTGATCAATGCTCTATGAATTTGTTAGATAATACGAGCAACACTTTTATAATCTAGTCCATTAAGGCTATTCGCATTGTATCATGGTAGTCATTTTTAGGTCCCTAGCGTATAAACAATATTGATCATAGGAACCATCCTAAGAATCCTTGTCTGTAATAACATCAAATTTCTACAATATAATATTATATAGACGATGGAGATCATACGTGCACATGATGTGCATGAAGGAGATGTGTGCAATGTCGATCTGTCGATGCTGCTCTCTTAAGCCAAATAGTCATACCCGATCTATCCCAATACCACAAAATTAAAATAACCCAACGTCTAGTCTTCTAGTGGGTGCCGTGAAATACATATACCATTCATAAAAATGAACCATGCGTGAGAATAATAAAAGAGGGAGGAGTGGATCTCCACTCTCTCACTCAAACTCTCTCTTTTTCCTCACACTCACACGTCCAATAGAGTAGGGATGATCAGGGCAAGCTCTACCTCTCATCTGCGATAAAATCATATAAATAAGGAGGGTTTAGGGTTTCATTCGTACACCCAATATGGTGCTCCGCCACCTTATTGACTTTGGAGTAACCTACTGTGAAGGAAACCCATCAATCTGCCTTATCTATGTATGTACTCATGATTCAACCCTTTATTGCCATAGTGTATCTACTAATGATCATATACCATGCTAATCAGAAGTGGACTATCAAACCTAGGCCATCGGGTTGTCATTAAGTGAGATCAAAATAATTTTAATTGTTTAAATAAAATTTTAACATTTAAAAACCTTTAAAAATTGATTAAAACATCAAGAGTGTTGGGCATTCCGGAAAAATCACTTGATGGCTCTTAAAAGTCACGAACATGTTTCTAGGAAAACTAGTGGATTCCTTATTGGGTCAAGAACCAACGGCTCCTAATGGAAGTACCCAACTACGTTCACTTTATAAGTTCATGCATGGACGTCATAGGAATAGCTATAACAGATTAGTCAAGATTGTTGCCCTTATACGTCCTTAAGTCTTTAAGGATCAAACCATCTTTCTTGCACCATTAAGTCCTGATCTCATGATCACAGTCTAAGATAATAGGCCACTAGTCTATTAATTTGATCTCAATTCACCAATGTGAGTGACCAAAAGTTTGAACTTAAATATTGTATTCATGGAACACTCACGCTCTTTTGCAGGGTATGGGTAAGGCATAAACTAACACCAAGTCGGCTCCCGATGGTGGAGACTGTATATCTTGACGTAAATCAGTACCCTCACACAAGATGGTCATATATTATATCCACATGTGTCTCACATACCTATGACAGTCATGGTTTAATAGGGTACTGAGATCCATGGACCTCAACTGTAACACCCCATACTTTCTAGTACTCGGGTATTACAGTATAACCAAGCTTAGCATAAATACAAGCCAGACCTAAGTAAGCACTTAACCGTCGAAAAATAGTCCGCACCTATATATTTAATGTACATAAAGTATTATGAAAATAATATTATATTAACTAAGCATAATGAATAATAGTTTCATAATATATAATTGAATTATAAATATTGGTGTAGTACTAAATATCTTCTATGAACATGAGTACTAAATTTATTAGATATTTTAATAAGATTTTATATGACTTAACAATATTGAGGAATACAAAGATGATTTTAATTAAATATATATTAATATTATATATTGTGAATAAACATGTGATCCATAGCACGTATATGATAATATATTAACATTAAAATTTATATATTATTTGAATAAAAGCGTATGATGGTGTGCTTAGACACACAAGTGATCCCTTAAGATATTTTAACCATTGATAGTCGAAATCACAATCGATGATAAATAACTTAAAATATATATATATATATATATAATAATAATAACAATAATAATAATAATAATAATACTAATAACAATAATAATATTAATGATATTAAAAGTATTGAAAATAAATAGCTCATGCTATAAGTGTGTATTAGGCCATATGATTCATAGAACAACTACTAAATTCCAGCTTAAGTAGTCCCTAGGACTCTTTTAGCCGTTGACATCCAAATTCGAGATTATTCGACTAACGGATCAGCGAGGATCTGTACTTAGGCCAAGAATCACTTGGTATGGCCCACCTAGGCTTTGGATCCACCTCATCTTTAGCCTAAAGTCCTAATTGGACCTGTGAAACCAAATGAGTAGAGTGGATTTCATCTAAACACCATTGTGGACCCCATCTAAATGTTGCATGCACACATTTCACATGCACTCGCTGTGCACTGGCCGGCCCAGCACGGTCAAGGCAGGCTGACCCGCTATTTTCTTAAGAGGAGAGAGAATCTCTCTCCCTCTCGTTACGCCAGCTGACAGACAGCGTCCATTTTAGACCCACCATGTCCCACAAATGTGGACCCACCTTGATGATCCAGACCGTCCATCGTGTGCACGGCATAGGTCCAACCAAAACCCACCCTTTTCCACGTGTTGGCGAACGTGTGCACGTGCACCATCTTCGACCCAAACAAGACCTACAAGGACAACGTTTCTGAAAATGGAAACCTGTCTTCCTTCCAGCTCAGCGATCCGTGTGCCCTCTCCCCTTTCCAATCCCAGCCATCCTTCCTAGTGAGATCTCAGCCGTTCATTCCAACAACGGTTTAGGGCTTCAAAACCGTGACCGGTCCCATTCCGCCCACTGTTTTGGGAGGCGGTTTCGAACAGAGGAGATCCTGGCCACTGGCTACTGATCTGACGGTTTAGGAAGGATTAGGGCAAGCATATAAGGCGTGCGGATCGAGGAACAGTAACTCATCCTCCATTTTCGCAGCCACAACCCAAAAACCGGCTGTTTCCTCCAACCTTCGAACCCACCAAGGAAACGTTGTTAGAGCTCCACTCCGACTATCCTACAAGCCCCAATACACCCCCAGGAATCCTCCCATGCTGTCGGATTAGAGGAGGGAGCCTCCATTCGAGATTCGCCATTAATGGCGACATCTTCTTCCTCGCCAAGTTGCACCAGTCGTTGAGCCCAACCCGACCATCAGTTACTCATCTAAGGCGTCTATTCCGTAGCTCATTTGATGGTGTCTGATTCCTATTAATTTCATCAAGATTAGATCAGCGTGTTGGAGGCAATGATCTCATCAAAATATATATATATATATATCAAAACTGGTCGGGTGGGTCTGTCTTAAGTCTGACTCGGCTTAAGCTGAATCGATTTCAAATCCTGGCTATTCAAAGAGCCCTCGGTAGTAAAGGAAAAACTGAGAAAGAAAGAAAGGAAGAACCAGGGAGCAAAGAGAAATAGAAGAAGAAAAGAAAGAGAAAGAAGGGAGTGTGGGTGTGCACGTTCCAACTCCAGGCCAAACTGAGTCAGGCAAACCTTCTCTCCATCTCCCTTGAAACTCCAAACTAAGCTAAACAAGGACTTCATCAGGTCTTGTTCAAGCTGAAAATGACCCTCAGTTAGGTTGTTATCTGAGCTAAAAAAAAATTAGTCTGGTAACATCTGAAATCATGACTTGTGAATGACTGAAAAATCAGCCTGACAATAGCTGAAATTCTGGCTTGTAAATAGCTGGAAAACTAGGTCTGATAACATGCTAGAAACCGGCTAAAAACCAGTCCGAGATCACGCCAGATCCAAACCGTTTTGGGCTGAGTTTGGCCTCAGACCGGATAGCAGGCGGGCCTTGTATCAAGCTGAAATTGACCCTTGTATCAAGCTGAAAAACAGGCTTTGAGAGGAGCTAAAATCAGGCCTTTTTGGCCCCTGCAACAGACTGAAAATGGCTCTCTAGTTGGGCTATTATCTGGGCTGAAAGCCAGCCCAAAACTGAGCTAAAAGTAGGCCTTAGCTGGGCCATGATACCAGCCTTCAGCAGGTGCGTGAGGTAGGCTGAAACCAGCCCACGTCCTGGGCTTAGACTAGCCTCAAAACTGGGCTGAGATTAGACCCAATTCCAGTCAAAAGGGATTGGGTCGTGGTCAGTAAATTTTAGGCCACAATCTGGGCCTGACTTTAGCCTTGCTACATCTTAAGTTAGGCCGCAGCTGACTTCAAATTCCAATGGGCCTCACTGTACAATGCAGTGGGCTACACCTAAGATCAAAATGCACATGGGCCCCACCATATATACAGTGGGCCGAACTCTGGTCCAGATCTGTGGGTTGAGATCAGCCTTAGTTGGGCTGTAATGTGGGCCATGGGTAGCCCCTATCATGAGCCACATTTTGGGCTGAGAACAGTCTTGGATTTGGGTTGAAATCAGCCCCAATCCAGGCCTAAAATTAGGCCCAAGATTAAGTTCAGTTTGGGCCTTAGGCAAGGCCAAACTAGAGGCCCAATTTCTTATATTAATGAGCCCTTCAAACCCACACCAGGCCATTTTTTTTTTGTATTATTGCCATTATTACTGTTAGGATTGTTAATATTAGTAAAGATTAGCTATTAGTAAATGATCTATGCTAATATTAGTTATGGTAGACAAGAATAAAATAAAATAAAATAATATCATTACTAAATACTAGTGTTTTGTTTTGTCACTCTTAAATATTATTATAAATAGTGGATTATAATAATTGTTATCATAATGATATTTAATAGCATGTTAACTAATATTAATACTGTTGTTAATATTAATAATTAGCTTATAGTTACTAGGTTAGCATGGTAAATAAATTTTACATTAATTAGCATTCAAATCCCAGAAATATGAGCCTAGAACTAAACTCTAGGATGAAAATTCTAATTTTACATCAAAACCCTAAGATAAGTAAATTCAAAACCCTAGGCCATGATCTTAGACCTAGGTAGTATGTAGAACTTGGATCTAATTGTACAAGTTCATGATTTGTGATAGGATACGATTCTAAGGGTGCAATTACTTAGCGACACTAGAAGGTGATTCGAAGTATAAGGTGATAATTCTTCCCCTTGAGCTTTCCATCTTCTCATTAACTTAAGTTATAGTTTTTATTAAAAATTATAATTGATATCTCTCTCTTATAATTACATATGTTAGCTGGTGGAAATTGAATTGCTATATTGCCTGCTTAATGTTCATCCTGTATATTTGTTCATGCTTGTGGATTATTTGTGTATTGCTTATGAACTTTAAACTGGTACATTAGTGGAAAACCCCCACCTATAAATGTACACCCATACTTAGGATGTAACCCGACTGGTTGTGATTAAAATGGACCTTCGACTTAGTGGTTATTGAGTGGTGGTCTAAATGGATCATTAATGTGGGCCTACCATCCAGGGTTGTTATGTCCAATAGTTTTTAAGGATGGTCTTTTATCGCATGGTTTTGATACTCGCCCTATGAGGCCTATTTTGATAATTATCCTATGTGGCTTGTTTGATATCGCTCTACGTGGCTTTGTTCCGATATTTTCCCTATATGGGTTCGATGTTTTATACCGTGCAACCACGCGATGGTAAGCCCCACATACTATAATATGATTGGCCACTAGTCGATAGGTTTCCATTAAACATCCTAAGATGGTAGCCTCATGAGCCGGGGATGGTGGTAATGGGACACTATGCCCGAGCTGTCGGCGTACGCTGGGCCCTGCGCTCCCCATAGTGACCGTGAGATTATTCTAAAATGACTGATTACAATTGGACTAATAATAGGCTGGCAAATCATGCACGCATAGCATACTACGACGGCTTGGATCATTATGCCCATACGATTACGCTGCAAGTTGCGTTAATGACCAGCCGATCGATTTATGATGATGACTTGGATCACTCATACCTATACGATTACACTGCGTGTTGCGCTGATGACCACTCACATCCTTAGGTGACGACCCCATTGCCTGTCTGGATGTTTTTCCTGGGGCACTGACCGTCCGGATGATTTACCCGGGTCGATAATTGCATTCATGCATCCATGTACCTAATAAGACTGCATTTACTCTGTTTTGGTTATCTGGATGTTTTATACTATTTCTTACCTAATGTGGCAGCGTGTAATCTTGAGAAAAATTCACACTGAGTTGGCCACTCATCAATCAAATATACAACTGTACAGGTAGTACAGGTGGCTTTAGTGATATGTATGTTCAGACTTGATGAGGAGCAGGGTATGATTGCCAGGGATGCATGGCTGTATTTACCTGGAGGAGCTGCGTGATCTTGCAGCTTATATTTATATGCTTTCCGCTATTCTTCATGTATTAAATGCTTGTAAATCTTGTACTTGTTAAATTCAGAGACATTGGTTTGTATAAGTCATTATGGGTAGCTTCTTGTAAATTTGAATGATAATAAAATTTTTCTTTATGTCGATTTGTCCACACTACGCTCATTTGCTTACTCTGATGAAGGAAAAAAAAATGTACACTCGAATTTGACCATCCTTTAAAGCTAACACTCGGGTTTTTGGGACACGGGTCATATACTCGGGTCTTGAAAACCGGGGTGTTACATCAACCCTTCTAGGTCAGTGACTGTCATGTCCAATCTCAAGTTTCCAATAACTATTAAATAAATTATTGAGTCCCTAACATATAAAGGCAGTGAAATACAATGTAATAATATTTTATTATCAGACCATCCTAGGAATACCCATTCATAATAACATTAAAATTCTGCAATGTAATAATATATAAATGGTGGAGATCATACCTTCATGTGATGCACGCAATGAAGATGTCTCAATGTTGATCTTGTAACTAGAAGTCTCTCACTGATCTATCCCAGTACTAGAGAATCAAGATAGCTCAACGTATAATCCTCTGATAGGTGTCGAGGAAGATGTATATTATCCATAAAAGTGGACCAAACACGAGGATGATAGAAGATGGTGGAGTGGATATCTTCTCTTTCTCTCTCTCTCAAACTTTTTCTCTTTTTCCTCACACTCACGCATCCCATGTGGTGAGGACATCTAGGGCTAGCTCTACTCTCCTATGGAATAGGATTATATAAATAAGGAGGTTTAGGGTTTTAAGGGGCCACCTAGTATGGTGCTCCGCCACCTTACGGACTTAAGTATAACCTAATATGAAGGAAGCCAATCAATCCGCCTCATTTATGTATATATTTATGATCCAATCCCTACACCGCAATGACATATTCACTAATAATGATATCTCATGTCAATCAGAAGTGGTCCATTAGATCTAGGTCATCAGGTTATCATCAAGTGCGATTAAAATAATTTTAACAGTTACAACAAAACTTGAATGATTAAAAACCTTTGAAAATTAACCAAAACATTCATAGTACTAGGTCCAATGAAAAAACTACTTGATGAGTCCTTGATATATCCAGATTAAAGCCATAAACATGCTTTTAGGAAAACTAGTGGAACCCTTGTTGGCCCATGTAAGAATCTACGACTCCTGATGGAAGTGCCTAGCTATGTTTACTTTATTGGCTCCTGCATGGACCTCATAGAAAGAGCCAAAGCCAACTAGTTAAGATCGTGAGCCTTACATGTCTTTAGGTCTAAGAATAAAAACATCTTTCATGCATCATTAAGTCGTGATCTCACAATCATAGTTCAAACTAATGGGATCATAAACTGTTAACTTAATCTCGATTTACCAATGTAAGTGAACAAAAGTCTGAATCTGGATCCTTTGTTCATGGAACACTTATACTCTTGTGCAGGATAAGGGCAAGGCATAAACTGACACCAAGTCGGCTCTTGATGATGAAGAGTGTCCATCTTAACCTAATCTCAAGTTCCTAAGGACTACTGAGGAATTGACTAAGAAGTCCCTCCCTGATTTATCCTAGTACTGAAGAATAAAAAAAAGCTAATGCCTAATCCTTTGATAGGTACTAAGGAAGACATATATCATCTATAAAAGTAGACCACATGTGAGAATGATAGAAAAGAGTGGAGTGGATCTTCACTCTCTCACATACTGTCTCTCTTTTTACTCACACTCACACGTCCCATAGGGTGGGGATGTCCAGGATTGGCTCTACTCTTGTTTGGGATAATATCATATAAATAAGGAGGGGTGCACCTTGTATAGTGCTCCACCACCCTACGTCCTTTGATTTAACTTACTGTGAAGGAAGCTCATCAATCTGCCTCATATATACATATACTAATGATTTAATCCCTCTACTGCCATAACATTACTATTGATGATAATATTATATACAAATTAGAAGTAGATCATCAAATCTGACCCATCAGGTTATTATTAAGTGCGATTAAAGTAATTTTAACAGTTAAAATAAAATTCAACAATTAAAAAATCTTTAAAATTTTCATTAAAACATTTAGAGTGTTGGGCCCCACAGAAAAACCAGTTGATGAGTTCCTGATCCATCTTAATCAAAGCTCTAAATATGTTTCTAAGCAAACTAGTGGATTCCTTGCTAGCTTATGTAAGAATCAATAGCTCTTGATGGAAGTGCCTAGCTATGTCCACTTTATTGGCCCCTACATAGACCTCGTAGGAACAGCCAAAGCTGACCAATCAAGATTATAACCCTTACATGTCCTTAGGTCCAAGGATCAAACCATCTTTTTCATCATCAAGTTTTGATCTCATGATCATAGTCTAAGCTAATAGGTCCATAGATTGTTGACTCGATCTCAGTCCACTAATGTGAGTGACTAAAGGTCCAAACTTGGATCTTTTGTTCATAGAACACTCACACTCTTCTATAAGGTATGGATAGGGCATAAACTGACACTAAGTTAACTCCCAATGGTAAAGATTGTCCATCATGACCTAAGTCAGTCCCCTCACATAAGATGACCATACATCTCATGAACTGATGTCCACATGTATGTCACATGCACCTGTGATGGTCATGGTATAAGAGGAGTGATTCATAGACCATGACTCTTTTAGGTAAATGACTGTCATGTCCAATCTCAAGTTCCTAAGGAGCAAAAAACCGAATGATTATAAGATGAGAGTAACACTAAATCTGTTTAAGGCATATTACATATCTAATCTAGGACCTATGGTCACCATGATCAACAGTTGAGATTTGCCCAATCACATCCACATCACTAGTGGTTTAGGTTTTTCAAGGCACTAACTCTAACAATCTCCTACTTGCCCTAAAACCAATATATGCTCTCACTATCCGACACTTGGCTAGGTGCATCCGGTTCCTATGGTTATCAAACTACCTCTTGTGCCATTTACATTTGCGATTGAAGGTTAGATCACTCGATAACATAGTTCACTCATGAACCTAATTGATCCTTCCATAGACAATATATACAATGCACATAATACACTAGGATCATCATGGAAACACATGTATATCACGCACTAAAATGATAGTGCTACCATAAGAGTGACACAACACATACACTATATCTAAGATATAGTCATGAGAAGCACATCCATTCATAATGACATTTTGTTAGTGCACTTATTTGTGCACCTATTTGTTAATCACGTGAGTTCATGTGTTAGTGAGTCGGTTGAGCTCTTTGAAGTTGAAGACCAAAGACACAAGAGGACATAAAGTATCAAGGAGTAAAGAACATGTAAATCATGAGGTGCCTTAGTGACCTTAACCTTAGAACCAAAACAACATTTACCTTTAGATGATCGCTCCAATATACGTAAACCTTTATTTAATCATCCATTGGCCTTAGGATCTTAAATTGATCATAATTAGATAAGCTTTAGATATGCTAAGCCGTTGTAAACACAAATCCCAAAACAATAAATTTTAAGTGATTCTCGATCCTATTGACAAGCTGTTGATGGGTCTCGATAGAATCGAAGACCATCTTCATACGATCGAAGAAACAATCCAGTAACTAAACAGAAAAATCCTAAAGTTTCTCGATGGCATTAAAGGAGACTTTGATCTCATAGACAGGGACATTGAACTAGATATTTTATAGTTGTTAGAGTTTTTTCTCTATAAAATTGCATTCAGCCATTGGGCTTATAGATGGGTTTTTGGTGAAATAGAAACCTGTGTGATTCCCCACCCATATCCCTCATCCTAGGCCTATAAACCAATGATATTCAAGTATTCTTCTTGAGCTTTATCACTCTAATGAGGATTCAAACCTTGATTATGAAGATGAACTTGATCTTTACCTTGTTCTAGAGATTAGATATGAACCTATAGTCAAATCCTCATCTAAATCCCCTATAACACCCATATAGGTGAATCCCCCTTAGAAAACAACTATTCCTTTAGTTGTAGGATATTCCACCATCCTTCCATCACCTTGGTCACCTCATTAGAACATCACATGTAAGGTGTATGTTTGTGGAGTTCAACCATCAACATCGACAAATGTGGGAGCAATTGGGAAGTTGATTCAAGCACATGAGAGCATTGAAGATGCATCTCAAGACAACGCTATAAAAGGGGCTCAATCTGACATGTAAGGTTGTCATTTGTTAGAATCCATATCACATTCTTTCCTTATATTGGATTGAGTGTAGAGTTTGTGACCGAAACTCGAATAGGTTCTTACGTAGGGCCTAGTCTCTTGTGTAGGGCCGAATTCACTGGACACAGGTGCATATATGTTAGTCTCCATGGGGAGCCTTCGACAGGAGTATACATAAGGCCTTGAATTAGGACCACATTCACCGGACACAGGTGCGTCATGTTAGTATTCATGGGGAGCATCTAGGGGGAGCATACATAGGGCTTTGGATTAAGTTCACTAGTGTTTGCTGGTTAACCAATAGAAAACCAACTAAAGTCTCTTGTGGGAACCACCAACATCGGTGAAAATTTGTTCCTCATACATTGGAGTGTACGTGTAGGTTAATAATTAGCCTAGGAGAAACTATTGTAAATGTTAGAGGTGAACTTAATTTAAAATATCCGATAGTAAAATTTCGATACACTCGAGGAGAGTAGATCCACTAGGAGTGGAGTAGGCAAGTAGTCGAACCACTATATATACTTATGTTTGTAATTATCATTTGAGCACAATTATATTCATGCTTATGTGTTTAATTAGTTAACTTATTTGAATGCTTGAATTAAATTGTATGCTAGGCACTTAACTTGTAAAGCACACACAAGCTCACTCTCTCTAGGCTAGTTGCTTATTATTGCATCATTTGTAGTATATGTAATTAGACCTACTTGGCTTTAAAGCGTACGTGTTAATTGCCTTAATTATTTAAATTAGTAAATAGTTTTAATTAGGCAAGAATTTTTAAATGGTCCCATTCACCTCCCATTTTAAGACTTAGCTGCAATTTTAAGCTCCGCTAAGCTTTTGCACGTGCCATGGTAGACAATCCATGCAATTTCAATTGGTATCTGAGTAGGTTACCCTTCAAGGACTTAACTGTCTAGAGTAAGATCCATAAGGATCTTTAGAATTCTCTGTCACGCCCCAAATCCGGAAACCGTGCTTATAAAATTCTCGATCACTGAATCTGGCGCCGACAGCCTCCGTAGTAACCCATTCTTAGTTCCCGGCACCTATACACCAGGTTCCGATCCTGGGATCCTACAAGGAGGATTTTCAACATGAATTTGATTTGCAATAAGAATAACCCACAATAACAACCACAAGAAACATCATCACATATCCACTATGATAAAAAACTTTTAGGTGCAATGTGTATAAAGGGAAATACAATGATAATAAAGCTAAAACTCTAGAAGCTCTACAACACGCTCCTGCTCCTGAATAGCTACTGCTTAGTGTCACCTTTACACAATAGTCATGCATAGGCTTATAGAAAGCTTAGAGGGTGGTGAAAGTGTGTGCATATGGTGGAAATGCAAGTTTGCAATATCAGAGTAATGCGACATGCCGGTAAGTCCATTAATGTCATCAGCCGTACCAAGGCTATGTGATGCAGGGCATGAATGCTATCGGCCATACCAAGGCCATATGATGCAAGGTTTACATAGCCAATATCATGAATAAAATGCAGCTCAAGCATACCAATCTGTACTATATATCAGTACGATTCCACTGCATAATCACCGGCGTCTAGTACACTCTACACCACATCACCGTCCACTAGACACGCAACTGTGCAAGTGGAAGAGACCTCACTATCCTCCTACTAATATCAGCCCGGCTTGTCAATAGCGGACCCATTTACGAGCTGGTCAGACTCAGTTTAGTATTGCCCCTACCCTTGGGTGGATAAGGTCACACCCCTTTCTAACTGACCACGACACAGTGGGAGACGTGGTCTAATGATATACGACCCTCGTACGCTCATGTATCCACTCGGTCTTGACATTAAAGTATTCTTTGGTATCATCAAATTTAGGAATTTTCACTCAGGGACATCTATGGTGCCCTGATGCTAGTAACAGTATTTTCGGTGTCTGATCCTGCCATCCACGATATGTTTGTGGAGGCCACAGGCCTGATGTCGTTAGGGCATATAGTAATCATGTCATACAAATGTAAAGTGCATGAATCACACTATCAGTCATGCAGCAATCCTGCGTATACCGCGCGCTCATGTGGGGCAATTCCGCCATCAGGGAGTCCATAAACAATCTACCCGAAGGCATAGCTATGATTAGTCACTCCTCATATCAAGCATACATATGATGCATATGAAAATGAATCATGGAGCTATACTAAGCATGTTATATGGTGATGGACTCTTTTAGTAACGAAGATGGGTTTAGACGGCCTACACAACAAGTATGGGCCTAATAATGGGCCCTAGGGAGAGTTACAATGCAGACATTTAACCATCATTACTCTTACAATGTGGACGTCAAACCATCATTGCTCCCAAGGCATGACTACCATAAACATCATTACATACATCATGGTGAAATCTCACATCGCAATGGGCCTCATATACAACACATTCAGTCCCACACAAAGGCCTCACATATGTCTCATCGGGCCTCACTCATGGTCCTTATATACATTACATTGGGCCTCAATCTATGGGCCTCAAATACATCTCAATAGGGCTCATATACATCAAGTGGGCCACATCACATGGGCCGCACCAATGGGCCTCACATACATCAAGTGGGTTGCATCCACGGGCCAATATACATCAAGTGGGCAGCATTATATGGGCCACACCAATGGGCCAATATACATTAAGTGGGTCGCATTATATGGGCCGTTCCAATGGGCTAATATACATCAAGTGGGCTGCACCAATGGGCCAATATACATCATAAAAGGACTCTTATATCGGCCCAACATACATCACATCAAGGTGGGGCCCACACATCAATTAGATGTCTTTTTAGAGCATTTTCAAAAATAAATCCCATTGAAAGACCATCTGGATCATACCACAAATAACAGTGGAGATAATGATTTTCACCATTTAAACTCGTGGGGCCCACCATTTTATTTTTCCGTCCAACCTGATCATAAGGTCACAAAGACCTAAATTAAGAGGAAAAATAAATTTCATATTTATCCAAACTTCTGTGACCCCAAAAAGGGTTTCAATGGTGGACGTTCACTTTACACTATTTTTTTGTGGTGTGGTCCACCTGATCATCAGATCTACTTCATTTCTGTCCCAAGCCTTAAGATGAGCTTGCCAAATGGATGGATGGTTTGGATGGAACACATACATCAGTGGCCCCCACAGAATTGGCTAATCAAAACAGGAGTAATAGCTGCTGGGTTAGCTGGTTACTGTGCCATATAGATGGACAGTAGGTATATAACACTTCTCATGGTGGGATCCACATGTGTCGCTCACCCGTGAAATACATAGACGGTTTGGATCATCATAGTCAAACCCACAGAACTTGCTGCCTCAATGCAGCAACAATATAGCTGGTGTCAGCACACACCAGCTAATCCGTTTCCAAACAAGGTGGGTCCCACCATCAAATATCATACATAATATATTATATTGTTATAATATTTACATTATTTTATTATTATCATTATTTTTATTTTTTTAAGAGTCCAACAACGTCTAGGCCCTGGACGGCCTGGATATTGCATCATGGTGGCCCTATACGGCACCGTCTAGTAATGAACGGTGATGATGAACAACATGGGTAAAACACATATATCATGTGTGGGCCCTACAGGCCATGCTGACGTCAGTACATCAACTATATGGCTGATGTGAGGTACGTCGGCCAATCAGCTTCCTCATCAGGTGGGTCTCACGCAGGGCCCACCATATTATATAATATTATATATATATATTTATAGCTCCAGCGTCCAGTCCCTGGACGCTGGATGGACGGCTTGGGTATAACACATGCATCACGATGGCCCCATGTCCAGTGGGCCACACATTTGAATCAAGCTAATTCTTATGCTTCCCTTCATTTGGGGCCCACAAAAAGGTAGCAGCAAGGTGGCCTCATGATCAAACGGTTAGGATCATCTTGCATCGTGGTGGGCCACAAGGCGTCACAGAGAGAGAGAGAGAGAGAGAGAGAGAGAGAGAGAGAGAGAGAGAGAAACTTGAAGGGGAGGGACCCCGCCACTATTAGGCCCTCCCTTATACAATGCATAGATCAAGTGGGTCCCATAACAAGTGGGCCCTTAAAATAAAGTCAACGACGGATCACCCATCTATTGGCCTTCTTCTTTAGCTCCTTGAACTCATAGGCTCCTTGGATTCAATCTTGATGGAGGATGATGAAGATTGGACGGCTAAGATGTGAGATTGGGGTAGGGAAGTGGGCCACACTTGGGTTAGGCTTGGGAAAGTTGGACGTTGGATGTTCTCCTTGGGAGCTTGAGAGTGAAGGGAGAAATGAGAGAGAGAGAGAGAGAGAGAGAGAGAGAGAGAGAGAGAGAGAGAGAGAGAGAGAGAGAGAGAGAGAGAAATGATGGATGAAAAGAGATGGGATGGGTGTAAGGAAGGGATGGGTTGGGTTGAATTTTAGGTGAGAGAGGGATGGGTGGAGAGAGAGACAGAGAGTTAACTTTAGGTAAGGGTGGTGTAAGAGGGGGATGGTTACTTGTAGTTGTGATAGGGTGTGTACTTGATTGATTGATGGGATAGGTTGTAGAGATTCTTTTGAAATTTGCACACACAGCGTTTTCCTCAAAATGAATGCGAGCCCACATTTTTTAGCCTGGGTATCGCATTGGCAAGCGGGACGCGGCGTTGGAACTGCGACGATGGTGCAGTCCCTAAGATACAAGTTTCGAGTCGAGCCAATATAGATCTTCAGGATGTGACTTAGGGTTGTGCTTAAATGCCGATTAAAGGTCGCGGGTCATCAAAATTCGACCGGTAGGACCGCGGAAGCCTAAGGAATGGTACGAAATATGATACGGGCCTTACATTATCCACCCATGAGATGAGTGCCATCATACGGCCACCTTGTTTTGATGGGTCTAACTACACCTATTGGAAGGATAAAATGATAGTATTCTTAAGATCCCTTGACCCTATGGTTTTAGTAATTGTTGAAAAACGATGGACTATGCCCATAGAACAAGTGGCGATTAACGGTGGAACCATTAACACTCCTAAAGATTAATCCAAATAGAGTGTTAATGAGAGAGCTTAGTATACCTATGATGTTAAAGCTCTCAATGCGATTTACTATGCGGTTTCCCCAAACAAATTTAAATGCATATGTACATGTGAAATGGGTAAGGAAGCATATGACATATTGAAAACCACCCACAAGGGAACTAGTACAATAAAGCGCTCAAATCTTTAGGTCTTGAACACATAATTTGAAAATATTAAAATGAAAGAGTTTGAAAATTTCATGGAGTTCTATAGAAAATTGAACGATATTTATAACTCCATGTGGGATTTAAGAGAAAAGATTCTGAAGGGCCAATTGTATAGGAAAATTCTTAAATCCATTCCAAATAGGTTTACTCCCAAGATAAACTTAATAGAAGGGTGTAGAAATATAGATGAGATGGAAGTAGAAGAACTTATAGGTTCCCTACAAAAATATGAACTACTCTTTAAAATACCCTATGGTAAAAAGAAACTCACGGTCTTTAAATTTCATATAGGCACTCACTTAGGCAAAAATAAATATGAGTATAAAGATGATGGTGATTGTTGATGCAATTTTCTAGATGTCCTCCTTAGACTGCTTGGTACTTGCAAGAGAAGACAAAGATGGAGACCCTAGTTGCAGTAGGAGACCCTCCGATGCCAAAGTCAGACAAGCAAGCTAGGTCTAGTAGAACGTAAGGTTTTTGGACGTAAGGTTTTTGGGTGTAAGATTGTGCGTACCTTTCACTATTAGAGATGCTACTATTTATAGGTGGCAGTGGCGTAGAGGATGATCTCCCTATTTAGCAAGAGCATATTGTAATGGGATTTGTATCCTAAATGTGTCGTGGGTATCTCTCGAGATCCTTGGCGAGGATCTCGGGTAGATCCGTGTTACGGTCGTCTTCCGAGATCCTTAGCTAAGATTCGGGCAGATACAATTAGAATGAGGTCAGACCTAACAGAGGCACGTGGTAAGAGTGGGCAGTCGTTCTGAAGAGAGATTCTTTTGACCTGGATTTGCGTCGACATGGGCCCTTTAATGGATAGTAGTCGAGCTCCTTTTGGTGTTAGGTGGACAATGGGTTTTCCGACCTACTGTTGAGGTCTGACGAAAGGTCGAGGCTGATCTCATTTCCAACTCAGATTGGAGCCAGAAGATGAACTTTTAGTTATAGAGGTTGCTGGCCGACCTGACGAAATGCACAAAGTCCTGACCTGACCTTATCTTATTGGCTGTTCCATTTTTCCCATAACAGTAAGCCCCCTACTTTCGAGCTTGCACAGCTGGCTCGGGCAGTAGGTCAGTTTTGGTCAGGTCGGACTATTTTGTGTATGTGATGTTGAATCTACCTATCATTAATGCTGGATGGGGTGGCATACACAGAAATTGATGCATATCTGCAATCATGGTATGACGCACTCAAGATAATGCGCATTGCTCGAGGTCACGTGCACTGGCAGTACGCTTGTTCGGTTTCTGGCCAACACGGCATTGACGCATGGTGTGCCCTCGAGTGTCAAGTCGGGTAGTGAGTGGGGGTGCTCCACATGTCCTAGCATGAGCTCCAAGGAGTCATTGTAGGCTGCGCATTAAATGTCGTGTAGTCGAGTCCTTTATAAAAGGGGGGAAACCCTAATCATGTAAGGTCTACTTGCACCATCACTCTGCCCATTCCTCTGCTCACCCATACTTCGGCGATTTTTGGTGACAATCTAATCTCCATCTTCTTCTCCGGTGATGGCTCCATTTTAGACTTCTTCCTCTTCTTCTCCCTTTCATTTTTCTTTTTCTTCCAAGTTCTGATTCCCGGTTGTCGTACATTGAAGGGGGAATGTCGAGACCACCAGGGAAAGTCACCCCAGTGTGATGGTGGGCCAGACGAGCTTCGTCCGATGTCGAACCTACCATCACATTTGATGATGATGAGTGACAGGGATTTTTGGAAGTCCTCTGATTCGAGGACGACTGCCCAGTCCTCGGCCAAGCGACCCGAGGACGTTGAAGGAGACATTCCTGCAGTGAAGGAGGTCAGCGAGTCCTCATCAGAGGCGGAGGAGAAAGGGCCAATTGGGTCATCGTAGATGGAGATCAACATGGTACAGACCAGGTCAGGGCATTACATTCTAGACTATGTGGTACTCCGAGTGTAGCATCCAGATTTCATATAGCTAATTATATGCACACTTAGACATACATATCCACCTCACAAGGAATATAGTGAAAAATTAAACTATAATGAATCAGTGAAAATGATAGGAGAAATTAAATTTTGGGGACGAAATTCTTTTAGAGGGGGGATAGATTGTTACACCTTATACTTTTTAGTAGTCAGGTGTTACCATGAGAATCTAAATTGGTGATTCATATATACATCCACCTTCGTTCTACCTTAAAACCAGCCATTCGAGGATCCTTATCCATAGATCGAGCCATCTGGGCCTCTACGCATAGGATCAGTGGTTAGACCTCGACTTGTATTGCATTTAAGACACCTAGAACTAGTGAGGAGTAAGTCTGAACACTTGTGTTGTTGGATCACCAGATTTGACCGTGACATTAACAATAATAGGCACGTAGGACCCTGTTAAAAATGAATCAAGCCATCCATCTATTGATTTCCAAGAGACAAAATCAATCATCAATATCAGACCCCTAGATCCACCATCCACCCAATTAACAACTAATATGGAGTGATCTAACACTTGAACGCTACAATTAAAGGGTCTGATCCATATGGATGACATGGAGGTTCATCTAAGCTAGACTAGGAATCCTTATAGCCGTTAAGATCGAACTAGGAAGTTATTTGATCGTCTGATCAATGAAAACCCATGATCGCTCATTTAATTGAGAAGTTTGGACGGTTGATCGTAGAAATGATCGTCAAATATACCCTAAATAGGATTATGAACCATTAGGCATGTTGATGATTAGATTTGGAAAGAAGCTGACCGCCAGATCAGCGAAAACTCACAACTAGAGTCGAAGATTCCAAGGCGTGGCCCACCTGAACTTTTGATTGTCCTGATCTCTAGTTAGGGGTCATACCTAGACCCAGGAGATTTGATGAACAGACTACATTCCATGTAACATCATTATGGTCCCTGCTCTGGTGCACACGCACATATGAAGTGCATGCACCCGTGCCAAACTAAACTGGGAAACTTGGTCAATCTGGTTTGACTCGATAAAAATGGCTGGGAAGTAGAAGCTTTCCCCTGTGCAGCGAACAGACAGTTTTTGTTTGCAATTGCTGTGACCCACCATCAACGACCCCTTTAAAGATCCAAACCGTCCATCGTGCTTGGGAGCCACCTTCGACCAAAACATTGGCGGTTTCACCTGATGACTTACGTGCACATACTCACAAAAACTAGCCACATTTCAAGACTCCCCACGACCGAAACCAAAGATTAGGTTCCAATTTAAACCATCCAAAACCAAGAAGGAAGGATTCCGACTCTCCCAGAGATGTCGTAAAAATCAGAAGAAGGCCCTGCCTTGCTGGAAATTCTGAATCATCCGAACGTCTGCACAAACCATAGGAAAATCATCCACAACACGATTATGCAAGACTCATTGACTTAAACATCCTAAACGTTGGCCCACAAGTCTCCTAGGACCCATCCAAACCATTTCCAATCATCAGATCAGAGGTAGACTCGTCGAGCGGTGATCCACCATTAAAATCGAGTCATCTTCTTCATTTAAAGAATCGGTTCCATCCCTTAACCCACTGCACTATGTAGCAAATCAAACCCATTAGATGATGGGCCATTTAAAACTGACCCAACTCCAACAGAAGAGAAAGGGGGAGAGAAGAGGAAGTATGATTCAAAACGGCTTCCCGCACATGGCTTACACAGCCCTTTCGCACAAGATACACTCCATGTACAATACATGCAGGAACGTTTTGGATATTCCAAGTTAGTATAAATAACTCACTCTCGATGCTAGAGGGCGCACCAATAAGAAAGAGAGGAAGAAAGACAGGAATGAGAGAGAGACAGAGAGAAAGGAGAGAAAGAGAGTTGCCGACTGAGGAAGGAAAATGTTGAAGGAGTCGAGTCCAGATTCAAGCCGTGACAGCAATGGAAGGGATGATAAACTGAATCGAACAGAGTTGACTCAGTAAGACGACTCACTAAACTAAAGCTTGATCAGACTGAGGGTAGTTACCAACCAAAAGGTATCTATATCTAATTTGATTAGATTTAGAAAATCAATTCATTACTTGTAAGGCCCATATCCTAGTTTGTACCGTTCCGTAGATTTTCACGATCCTCCTTGTCGAATTTCGCCAACCCGAGACCTGTAATTAACGTTTGCGTGCGACCCTAAGTCGTATCCTGTATATCTGAGTCGACTCAACCTGAGACTTGTACCTTAGCGACCGTGTTGTCGCCGTAGTTCTAACGCCACGTTTGCTGCGTCGATGCGATATTTAGGCCAGGAGTTGTGGGCCCACGCATATTTCAGAAAAATATCGTGTATTTGCAAAACCCAAGCGAATCTCTACCAAACATTACATCAATCCATCAATCAATCAAGTCAAGTATAACTCATACCCTACCCATCCCTCTCTCACCCAAAAGTCAACAACACCCATACCTAACCATTCCTTTCTTACCAACAAGTCAATGGGACCCATGCCTCCCATGTCATACACACTACTCCTCTCTCTCTCATTTTCTCACTCCATTCCAAGCTTCCCAAGGAGAAAACGTCTAAGCAGTTCAAGGGAGAAGGAGAACCTAGGTGTGGCCCACTTCCTACCCCTCTCATCTCTCATCCTAGCCATCCAACCTTCATCAACTTCCATCAAAGGGAAAGCCAAGGAGTTTAGGAGTCCAAGGAGCTAAGAAGATTAACATTTGGTGGGTGATCTTGAAATTTCCTCCGTTGATTTCTATTTGTGGGCCCACTTATTGTGGGACCCACTTGATGTATGCTTTGTATTGAGTGTAGGGAGGGCCCATAGTGGCAGGGTCCCTCCCCTTCACATGTCTCTCTTTCTCTCTCTCTCTCTCCCCTTTTTTCTCATTTTTTATGGTGATGATGTGTATGGCCCGCTTTATGTGATCAGCAAATCCGGATGATCCAGATTTTCGAGACGTCCAGCGAATGGGGCCCGCCTTGCTGCCCGTTTTTGGGCCAGCCATGATGAAAGGAAGACACCAATATCAGTTTGGTCCAATCAGGTGGGCCACGTGTGCGTGGGATGCACATGTGATTCATGTGACTTATATCAACACCGTCCGCCCAGGGCAACGGCTTGCCATGATGTATGCATTGTATACCCACACTGCCCATTGTGGGGTCCACCTTGTAGACGTCCAGCAGCAATGTAGCCTGGACCGTCTTGGGCAGGCCTCTTATATGAAGAGAAAACATGTGTATTAGCTTGATCTTACAAGATGGTGGGTTCGACACGTGTGGACCTGCCTTATATCTGCACCGTCCATTAGTAGGGAAGGTGAGTCCTAGCAGCACGTGGCTGCTGTACTTGACATCAGCAAGTTTTGGGAGTTTGATCATATGGTATGTGTTATATCCAAAACCATCCATCTATTTTTAGACATTTGGGGACCACCCCACACGTGTTGCACGTGTGGGATGGGGCCCACCTTGATGTACATATTCCATATCCTAGCCATCCGTCCGTTTTCAGGACGGTGGGTCCACTGCAAGTGACATCAGTAAGTTTTATGGTCCCACCATGAGGTATGAATATATCTAGACTATCCATCCACCTTAGTGGATGTGTGGGGCCCATCCACATGTGCTGCATGTGTGGGATGGGACCCACCCTAATGCATGTAATCTTTATCCACACCGTCCATCTGCCCAGGACGGTGAGACCCCCTGTAATGTATGTGTCTTATACACACTACTCATCTGTTTTGAGATGTGGGCCCACCTCACATGTGTGACATGTGTGGGCAGGTGGGACCCACCTTGATTCTTGTATTTTGTATCTACACCATCCATCTAGATGGTGTGCTGAGTGGGGCATACCATAATGTATGTTTTTTTTCTCCATGTCGTCCATCTAGGTGGGGCCCACTGCGATATATGTGTTTTATCCATCCTGTCCAACCATGAACAGTGGGCCCACTTGTTGTGTAATGCAGGGCCCACCATGTTGTACGTGTTTCATCTATGCTATCCACTTATGCGGCCCACCTTGATGTGTGTATATCAGGCACATCGTCCATTTGATGGGGCCCATTTGCAATGTGTAGGGCCCACCTCGATGTGTTGTATATGCGACCCATGTGATGAGGCTTGATGTGACGTTTAAGGCCCAGGTGTGAGGCCCATTGAGATGTATTTGAGGCCCAGGTGTGAGGCCCATTGAGATGTATTTGAGGCCCAGGTGTGAGGCCCATTGTGATGTATCTGAGGCCCAGATATCAGGCCTAATGTAATGTATATATGGCTCATATGATGAGGCCCACCATGATGTGTATGTGGCGCATGAGTGAGGCCCGATATGATGTATGTGTGGTCCATATGTGTGGCCCAATGTGATGCATATATGGCTCATATGATGAGGCCCATCATGATGTGTATGTGGCCCATGAGTGAGGCCCGATGTGATGTATATTGGCCTATATGATGAGGCCCAATGTGATGTATACAAGGCCCATATGATGAGGTCCAATGTGATGTATATTAAGCAGTTGTGTGAGGTCAAGGGCCCCACTATATTTTAGGCTTTATGTAGGCCACTCCTTGGAGCAATATTGGTTAAATGTCCACATTGATGGGCAATGAGGGTTACATGTCCACATTGTAACCTTCCCTTAGGCCCTTTATTAGGCCAATTATCGATGCCAATTAGCGATGCCGGTTATCGATACCGAATATGAGTATTTGACAGTATAACATCATGATTCATGCCCATACGCATCATCTGCATGTTTTTTATGAGATGTGGTTGACCATTGCATATGCAATTGGGCAGGTTGTTATAGGACTCCCTGATAGGCGAAGTTGCCTCACATGAGCACGCGGTACGCGTAGGTTTGATGCATGACTGGATGGTATGGCTCACGCGTCTCGTATTTTGTGACATGATCATTTATAGCCCTAGCGACATTAGGACTGCGACATCCACAGGCATATCGTGGATGGCCAGATGGGACACTAAAAATATTTGGTTTGAGCATATGGGTACTTTGGATGTCCCTGGGTGAAAGTCCCTAAACTCCTGTGGCCACGAGATGCTCCAACATTTAGACCGAGTGAATACATGAGCGTATAAGGGACTTATACCATTAGCTCGCGTCTCCCACTGTGTCGTGGTCAATTGGAAGGGGGTGTGGCCTTACCTGGCTGAGGGTAGGGGGCATAGCTAGGCTGAGTTTGACCAGCTTGTAAATGGGTCTGCCATCGATGTGCCAGGTAGATATTGGTTGACTACTGACTAGGCAGATAATGAGGTCTCTTCCACTTGTATGGTTGCGCGTCCAGTGGGCGACGATCGTGTGTAGAGTGTACTAGACCCCGGTGATGATCTCAGAGATGAACGGTACTGATGTATGGACTTGTTGCGCAAGAGTTGCACACTTAACATTTTACTCATTCATTTATTCATTCACTATCCACTTAGGCTGGTAGTGCGTAAATAATTATTATGTATACCTTCATAATGGCCAGGATTTCAGTCAGGACGTGTGACCAACCTGAGATCAGGAGTCTACCATATTGAGTTTATCTATCCAAATTTAGGTATGAGACTAGTTTGGATAGAAGTCCCTTGTGATGGACCTCATAGCCTGCGATACTACGTACTATTATCCCGACTTCACACTCCAGCTTGATCATTTCATTCGCACGGCATATTACATTATATCCACGGCATATGGTATTCTGGGTTGTTATGTTTCTGCATTTATATGGCCTAGATAAGGTTGATAGTATTTGTGGACTCGTCAGGATTTATATATTACATTGCATCCTCGACATCTGATATTTGGCTAACTATGTCTCCGCATTGCATAACTAATCTACATTGTTCCCTCAGTATATGATATTAGCGTATTATGTTTTTGTATCGCATAGCCTGGATAAGGCTGATGGTATTTATGGACTTACCAGCATATTTTCACATTGTTCTGATATTGCATACTGGGCACTTACCTTGCGCACACACTTTCATCATTCTCTAAGCTTTCTATAAGCTTATGCATGATTGATGTGTGCAAGTGGCGTTAGGTCGCAACAACGTTGAGCTTGGAGCATGCAGCTATCTTTTGATGCTTTGATTTTCGATATATGTATTTTCCATTTCAGAAATGTATTCAACTCTTTATATTAGTGGATATGTGATGATGATGATTGTCTTTGTGATTTGGGTAAACTTGTGGTTATGCTTCTTATGAGATAAATGTACATTGGAAAATCTTCCTTATATGATCTCAGGATCGAAATCTAGCGTATGGGTACTAGGAGCCGAGAATGGGGTACTACGGAGGCTATCAGTGACAGATTTGGCGATCAAGAATTTTGTGAGCTCGGTTTTCAAGTTTAGGGTGTGACATTACTAGTCCTATACCTTAGCCTAAGATTGATCCTAATCATGTAACTTGTATAATAAGATAGCCTAACTTGGAGAGTCATGTTAATTACGTTAGAATTGGGGCACGACTACATAGTTCTAACAATGTCAATAAGAAATCAAGTTGGGATTCCTTTAAGCTTACATTAATTTGAGTCGATATGATTTATCTTGCCTTTTTACATGCCTTTATGTTACTGTGAATTCTCCTTGTAAATGTTTAATTTACCACCATCAATTATTTATCCTCTGGGAATTATGGTATGACTTTAATTATGCGTGATCTTTATGAATTTATGTGAGTCCATGGATAAAAGCTTGCCTTCGCCCTTTACCAATTTTGTTGAGTTAGCCTTTACTACTCTCCTCTTTTGTTTAGTTAACCCTTGCTACTCTCCTCTTTTTTTGAGTTAGCCATTGCTACTCTCCTTTTTTGTTAAGTTAGTTTATTATTACTCTTCTCCTTTATTATGTTAGCCTTGTGTTATCTCCCTTTATGGCTTGGGCATACGTCGTGGAATTGCAGAACTTCCATAATTCAATTTATTTCTCTTTGGTGTAAGTGATGTGTTAGAGGTATCACAACTAGTGATTCAAATATTTATCATGGACATAATGCTCTCTGGATAGTGACCCTCTTGGTCGACACGTAATTCTATGAGTTTGGGTAGTGGTGCACAAATCGATGTAAGTAATTCGTAATGCGTGTGACATCACTTTTGGAATCGGATGCCATAAATAGTGGCTCCATAAACAAATCATGTCACGTAATTCATTTAACTCATGTGTTGTACCACCTCGAGGTGTTCACGTAAATCCATGATAGCGTCGGACACACCGGCAAATCTCCATAGTTATGGGATATGGGGCGAGTCGGGTTTCCTATAAGTTGTATTCCATATTGTGATGATTAATATATATGATGAGCAACACACACTTTACTAGGCATACATTTATATATATAATTGTTGCGCATCCTGATACCACTCGTAGTGATAATGTGTTTCGACAAGAAACAAATGCATTTGATTTGGGGGAATTCATTCAATGATAACAAAGAAAGAATAAGAGAACAATGACGCAAGATATTTTATTCATACTGAGTCCATTTACATCCTCGCATTTCCCTTAATTTTAAGATAAACTACAATGAATAAGCACAATGAATGAAAGAGAAGGTTGTTTAATAATAATTTTAGCAGCATTTCGAAGTTTTTAATGTTCATCGCAAAGAATGGACTTTTCTTTCTCCTAGAACTCCTTGAGATTCTCCAATTTGGTTGTACTCCCCTTAGTGTTCTAACAGAAGGGTTGTGCACTTGTAGAGGTTGTGCGGCTCCATCTGTTGTACCACTTTTCTTGCTTGGGAGCTCCTTAAGCTTCTCTCACTTCTCTCTCTCTCTCTAAATGATCTCTCTAAATGAAGATGAGAGAGGGGTATTTATACACCTTTCATACATGTGGAGGTCATCTGTCTAAAGGTGGGAGCGCACAGCTTAAGCAAAGGTGGGAGTACATAGCCCTAGGATTGATTTGCACTCCACGACAGTCAAGAATGTAACTTTGATTTATTATCATGAATTAAAATAATTCGTATGCCAATTTAGGAAACAAAACGATGCCCTAGAAATCAACCTTTAAGGGCTAGTGGATGATGAACCAGGTAGCTATGGCGTCTCAAACTCACATTTGGCCGTTGAAACCAAGTACTAAGTCAATCTGTCCATTGGATCAACAGTATTGGCCGTAGAGAGGCCTAAGAAGTGTGATATGGCTCACCTGGGCCTCGACCCCACCCCAAACTGGGCCAAGGCCCCTAAGATGCCTGGAAGGTGTAGATTAATCACAAGTGTAACACCCCATCCATTCCATACCATTTTCTATGCATATGTACACGATGATCGATGCCCTTAGTTAGACCTGGATTGGCCGTCCATAGTACACACCCAACTGACCGGAACCCCAAGACCTCGAAACTTATTTCATATCGACCGCCCGGTCGCTGCAATCGCGTAGGTACCACCCTTGCGTCTGTACAATACTCCGTTAGTGAGATACGCCATGAAGAATCATTAATATATCATATACGCAAGGCGCCATGTACTCCATTCCACACATGTGCACAACACATGTCATGCACACTTGTACATGCCACACGTGGGTGAGAGAATCTCTACCCATGTGTGTGATGTCACACACCCATACCTCTCCCTCTCTCATGTACACCTCAAGTCAACTCTTTTTCATGCCATACCTTAAGCATGACATCATCACACCATGCCATCCCATGCTCCTTTTATCCACCATTAATTACTAATCATGAATTAATTGTCATAATCCTAGACTAAACTAATATTAATCACATTAGCCTAACTTAACCAAAATTTTATCAATTTCTCTATAAATACCCTTCTATCCCTTAGAATTTCACCATTTTTCTACACAAGAGAGAGAGAGAGGGATGATCTTGGTGGGCCATCAACCCTATCCCTTCCATCCATCTCAACCATCCATCTAATTCATCAAGGTGAGTACACTCACTCCACTCTTGGTTTGTTTTCTTTTTGATTATTTGGATGATTATAGTGGTGATGATATGATGATAATGATGTGATTAATGGTATGGATTCATGGGAGAATACATATAAAAAAAGAATAATAATAATTAAAAAAATTGTTATAGACTTTATGTGGGACCCATTGATAGTGGGCCCCACCAGAATATTTTGTTAGCCATCCAAACTGCCGAAAGTGAGGCCATTGGGCTGGCCAAACACACACATGCACACACACCACAAATAAACAAAAAAAGAAAGGCTGGACGTTGCTTGTTACAACGTCCAGACGCCCCTGCCGCTGCTTGAAAGAAAAAGAAGGGAAGAGGGTGTGGGTCCACAACGGGCCCCACCCATGATGTATATATTCAATCCACGCCGTCCATTCAATTTCCCAGCTCATTTTAGGCATTGAGCCAGAAAATGAAGCCAATCCAAATCTCTAGTAGGCCACACCATCAAAAAAATTATTTTAATAGTAATAATCTGTTAGGGCCCGCTGTAATGTTTCTATACGTCGAAAAATACTGAATATTGGGCTTCTTAAATTTGTCTCGAGCGATAAAATCCATCAGATGGAGTGGATCGCCAGGATATGGGCCCCACCTATGAAAAACCATTGAAAAACAAAAAATAAAAAAATAAAATAAACAACATTGGACACTGTTGCTGTCAGCATCTAACGCTGCAGCAAGCAGCATCCTACTGCTGATGCTGGAAGGAAGTGGGCCCCACCACAGGCCCCACCTTGATGCTCGTCGAGCATCTACACCGTGCTTTTGATGGGTCCCCTTTAAAAATGGGTCACCCCAAAAAATTAGCTGTATATGGAATTCAGGTGGCCCACACCATAAAAAAATTAAAAAAAAGGAAGTTGCATCAATCTGATCATGAGGTATATGTTATATCCAAACCGTCCATCATTTGGTGAGCTTGCCTTAAGGCTTGAGAATAAAAATAAGATAGATCTAACTATCAAGTGGGCCACACTACAAAAGCAGCAGGGATTGAACATATACCAATGGAACCCTTTTTGGGTCGTAGAAGTTTTGGACTAATATGAAATTTGTTTTTCCCTTTAATTCAGGTCTTTGTGACTTTATTAATAGATTGGATGGAAAATAAACATTAAGGTGGGCCCTGTAAATTGTTTAACGGTGAACTCATTATCTCCACTACTGTTTGTGGTGAGGTCCAGATAATCTTTGGATGTGATTCATTTTTGGATAATGCTATAAAATGATCTCTAAAAAAAATAAAAAAATAAAAATAGATGAATTGTGTATATGTAATAAATACATCACTTTGGGACCCATGAAACTTTGATCTCCTTGAACCGTTTATACAACTAGGAGCTCAAGTATGTAAAAAGCACTTGTGGGGTCCACTTGAAATTTGGATGCATCTGAAACTTGTACTGACCCCTCAACTAAGTGGTACACACATAATGGATGGGTTGGATTTTTGATCGACTCCTCAATGGCCCAACAAGTAGTCATGAATGTTTTAATGGAGGGTAATCCTCTCAATTTTTGTATGTGGTGTGGCCCACATGTGCCATAGATTGACTTGATTTTTAGCCCCAGGCCCACCATGGATTGGTGGCCCATTAATTATGCAAATTGGATTGATATGTGAATGGTACCGATCTCTATTAAAATTTCTATATACTGATTACGTACAATCATGTGACCATGTAGTGCGTGGACAGCCTACAATTGATGTAAGTATGATGAATGCATAACCCCATGAGCTCCACTGCATAAAACCCATTTGAATTCCATTGATGTGTGGGCCCAAGAATGTTAAGGCCCATTTTCAGTGAATGTCATGTGGGCCCATTAGTGGTAGCCTTGTTTAGGCCAACCATTGGCCCTCTTCGGCAAGAGTTTGTGATCTACATGTATTAAATGTATGCTATATTGAATCATGTGAAATTGTGTTGTGTGTATAGCCCTTCATCACTTGGTATGTGATATGCATTGGATTATGTTGCTGCCTTAGATTATCTAATTATATAATGAGTGCACAGCCTTTCACCATTTGACAGTTTGGTTAGAGTGCGGCCCTAAGTAGTAGGATCATATGATATGTGTTTGAACCTATAAACATGTTCAATTATAACAAATATGTAGACTTTAGTGGTGTGAGGGTGTGATGTATGTGTTTGGCCCCTTAATCATGTGGACATGTGATGTATGTAAGGTCACCTAATCATATGCAATTGTGAAGTATATATAGTCGTCTAACCGTATGATTGTGAAATGCACACAAGGCCAACCAATTACATGAAGTCAGGTGGCATTGGTGACCATCCAATGACATGACCACGTGCTTATGGGCATAGCCAAAGTCACCTAAACTATGAAAATCGGGTTGTACATGCAGATTTTCTTAGTCATGAAAATTATGATATGGGTTGGATTATCCAACTTGATAATGGATTGCCCTTCAATTCAGTGTCATGCGACATAAATACAACCCTTACATTATTCTCATAGCTGAGACAGATGCAGGGACCACTAAACTATATCTGATGTGATGGAAGCTAGTTCTTGGCCTCTTGATTATGTGACACCAAATCTAAGTCATTCTCCGTATAAAGTATAAGGCGATCATAGTTTAAGAGTTAGTGTAACGTAGTGTAACCTAGTATGGTGGGTATGCTTATGATTGTGCCTTGGATGCTTTGAGATGCGGTCACTAGACTATGATACTAATTGTATGTCCACTCAACCAAGTGAAATTATGGCATCGACAACCTAATCATGTGGAAGCTTAATAAAGTAGTTGCACATAGATGTATGAGTTATGGTGTAGTAAAAAATAAAAAAGTAACCATGTGACCTTAAATCCCTTATTATGACTAGTAGAGTGACATTTGTGTGGCCACTCAACCATATGGACTTCTGATAATGGAGTGGCCATAAGACCATATGGGCATATGAGAATTGTGTGATTGCTCAGACTTATGGACTATGCTGATGGTGTAACCTCTTCTGTATGTGAACTTAGGATATGTGTCAGATTGATTATCGACCCTACCTTGATGTGAGTATTACATATTTCACCATTTATCCATTTGGCTAGCTAATTCTAGAATATGATTCCAAAATGACCTAAATCCAATTCCTAAATAAGTCAGAGATATGAAATACTTTAATTGAATTATAACTTTTGAACACCTGTGAACCCACTCAATGTACATATTTTATCCGCACTATTCAATTGTTTTGCCAACCAAATAGTTCGATCATGGAGCCCACTGACATGTGCCTTGTGAATCTGAACTGTTCTTTCTTATACTACCTTAATGAGTGTGAGTTACCTATACTATATACTTGTTGTGACCCACTGTAATGTTTGTATGTGGACCCATCTGTTTGCAGTACTACTTGGAAGTAGGACCCATTACGTTGTATGAGACAAACCCACATTATCCAACTATGACTAACTCTTATGTGTATATTATATACCAAGTCATTCAACTTAGGGCTCACTGTATCTTATGAGGTTTACCTGTGCCTTCCAAACTATTGTAGAACTACTATGATAATTATTTGCAAATCCAACCTACTAACAGCTCACTTGAAGGTGAAGCCCTCTACATTATATGAGTTTCACCAGCACCATCCATCCTGTGGCTCATGTTATAATTATGCCTCTCATCTCATAATCACTTGGTGCATATGCTTTGCGTCATCACCACTCATTAACTATAAGGCCCAGTTAGGGTATAACCATGTGGTCCTAATAGAAGAAAATCATGTTCGGCCAAAGCCACTAATGGAATATCTATCTTGCGAAGGATATGATGTAACTCTTATTACAATTAATGCTCGTGAGTATGATAGCTATGAATGATATTAGTGATGCTAGTGATTAAGGTTAATGAAAGTATGTGATTTAATATCTTGATTAATGTTGTTTCATTTCCTAGCATACTAAATTCATTTACTTAACCATGCTGTTATTGATCATACTCATGCACCATGGAATAATGGTATGTGCAAGTGTACTTCAATACATTTGTTCATGTGTAAGATATGTCCTCTTCAGTTTAGTTACATGATCATGGATTGATATAGTTGATAGTGGCATATGATGATTATACGTCATTTTTGCCTTAAAGGTTAAGCAGACCCTAAACTCATGACATTATATGCATACCACATGCACTTGAACATATGCCTTATCATGGTTACTTGAATTAATGTATAATCATGACAGACATGATGATTGAAATACCACAGTCGTGCCGTATAATATGAGTTGGATCTTGATGATGAAATGTACATCTATGATGATAACTTGGGTTATCCTTGAAAATGAATAGGACATCGGAAGTGTAGAAATATTAGGGGATGATGTGTGCCTTAGGTTGAAAGTCCCTAAACCCCTATGCTAGCTAAGGTTGCCTCACCGTTGGGCTGAGTGGATATATGGATCATGGATTTGACTCCCACTAACGAGGTCGGGTTGAGAAGAGGTGGGTCCAACCTGCTTAAGGGCTGAGGCGCAAACAGGGACCGGTCTGACTTGCTGGCGAGAAGAAGCGCAAATGAAGTCTGCTACTGGCATGCCGAGTGGAAGTCCACCGCAAGGCGGGTATGTGAGGTCGATTACTGGTGTTTGGTGCATTAGTGTTGACCACGGTGTTTCTCATGATATACAATTGGTGGAGCTCCACCAAAGGGCGGGTATGCGAGGTCGATTACTAGTGTTTGGTGCATGGTATCGACCACGGTGCTTCCCGAGATATATAGTTATGATATGGTATGATAATATGATGATGATGATGTGATTACAGATGTGTGTAATACGGTTATGGCTGTGGTATGGGAGAAATGAAAATATGGCTTCGTGATGTTGGTAGCATTGACTCGGAGTATCACTATGATGTATATGCATTGCATTGATATTGACATCACACCTTACATGCTACACACCTTTCACATATATGATTTCCTTGCAGCATATTTATCTTGCTTGCATGAAGGATACATTGCACACACGTGTGTACTCACTAGGCTTTTTGCCTAAGCTTCCTATTTACCAATTTCTTTTTTTCAAGGCTGGAGTAGCTTGGAAGACTTAGCTTTCTTGATACATTGTATCTATTTTTCAATTTGGCAATGTTGACGTTATGTACCTTTTGAAAAATATTATAATTGTAACCATCAAGATTTATAATGGAGAGTGTTGCTTGGTATTTTGATCATGGATCTTCATGCACAGGTATTTTATATATATATATATATATATATAACCAAAAAAAATTCAGTCAAAAATCTTCCTTGTGGTGAGCCGTACTCGGGACCTGGTGTATGGAAGCCGATTGCCGGATTCTGGGCATCACGGAAGCTGTCCATCCTCAGATTTGGGGCGTGACAACAAGCATTATAGTGGGCCCCCAACCGGAGTGCCCGTGCACCCTAGTGCTAGTACACGTAGTGCACTGGATGCCTCTAGCTGGTCAAACCAGCTTTGACCATGCCAAAAACACCGAAAAACCAAATTTCTCTCCTGTCAACGGTCATTTTAAATCTGATGAACTTTACCTCCCAAAGTAGCCCACTCTGGGCACTTTTCAAATGATCCAAACCGTTCATTTGGCTCATGGGATCCGTCTTATCATAACGGTATAGGCTTTTAAGCCCATGTAACGGAACGAAGAATTTAGAATAAAACCGTCTAAAGACCTACACGTGGCTAGGATCCATGATGTGGTTCTAATCTAGGGCTGCATGGGTGGCCCACGATCGGCCTGATCGTGCCATCCCAGCCATCCGTTTTCCAGGAAGAGCCACGCTCTCCCATTTCCAGAAACAACTAAGCAAGGGCTTGCACTAAAGAAAACAAAAAGGGGATTTTCCTTTCTAAGAAAGCAGGTGCTGGTTTGTTTCTAGCCACTCTTTGGGCCATATGGAGAAATCTTAGCCCTCCCTTGAAAGATAGTACGAGATGAGAGAGAGAAGCATCTCATCTCATGAGAAAATGAAGAGAACTAGATCTTCTCATGAGATAACCTGAAACTGACATTTGGGGTCTAAAAAGTGGGCCCCACATCAATCGGAGTTCCCATCTGGTCCACTCAAACGGACCAAATCAAGTCGAAGTACGTGGAGTTGTGATTTGCCATTAAAGGGCAGATCATCTTCATCAATAACCCACCAAAAATCTGATCACGAGATGGACCTCATAAGGCTTAAAAAGTTGCTTTTCTAATGGATCAATGCGCCAGCAACACATCTCAAGGATCAGATTGGCCCCATGAATGGCCACCTTTCAATCATAACCGTTGCAAGGACTGTTTTCTCCCTACTGTTGATGATCTTTCCCTCTCTCCTATAAAAGGGCACTATTGCCTTCAGATTCACACCAGTGAGAGAGAGAGAGAGAGAGGAGAAAGGAGAGAGAAAGGAAAGAGAGAGAGAAAGAGATAGAGGCCAACAAGTGAGCTTGCAGTCACTCGGCTTGACTCACCCCGTTCTCAACTCAACTCAGTCGAGTTTGGTGGCTGCCCCACCGAGTTTCAAGACCAGGAACCAGTTAGGTATAAGCCCTACACGTAGCCATATCCCTTTAAACCTTACTACCATGCTAACCTAGGTATGGACCTTCGTAAGGGCCCTCACTACAGCTAATTCTGAGTCAAGATAGCTCAGATTTTGCCAAAACCGGACCAGGTAACAAGTTGCCTTTTCTCGTTTTCTTTCACCTATTGACAACCTGCATGGTAAGCAGGATATGAGCTGAAAATAGGCTAAGCAATAGCTGTATTTTAAGCTGAATACAGGCCAACCTGTCACGCCCCAAACTAGAAAAATGGGCTCACAAAATTCCCGATTGCTGAATCCGGCACCGACAGCCTCCGTAGTGCCCCATTCTTAACTCCTGGCACTCATACGCTAGATTCTGATCTTGAGATCATACAAGGAGTATTTTCCATATGATTTTTTTCGTAATGGAGCATAACCACAAGCATAACCAGGTCACAAAACAACATCACCACATATCCACTATATCAAAAACTTTAAGTACAATGCGGAAAGGGAAATACAAGGTGATCAAAAGGCTCCAAAATAATCTGATGCATACTCCTACCTTAGTGCTACTGTAATCCAACGTCACCTATACGAAATGATCATGCATAACGTTACAAAGCTTAGAGGGTGGTGCAAGTGTGTGCGCAAGACAAGTGCCAAGTATACAGTATCAGAGTAATGAGAAAATATGCTGGTAAGTCCATGAATACTATCGGCCATACCAAGGCTATGCGATGCAAGGCATGAATGCTATCGGCCATACCAAGGCCATGCGATGCAAGTCCTACGTAGCCGAATGCCATATGCGAGATGCAATACATGCATGCCAGTCCTCTTCAAGTACATATATCAGTATACTTTCCCTGTAGGATATCACCGGGGTCTAGTACAGCCCACACCGACTGCCGCCTCCGTAGCTGCATAGCCCAGTGAGTGGAAGAGACTACACTATCCGCTAGACCAGTAGTTCGCCAATACCTACCCGGCTCATTGGTAGCGGACTCATTTGCGAGCTGGTCAAACTCAGTCTGACTTACAACCCCCTCACTTAGGTGAATAAGGCCACACCCCCTTCCAACTAACCACGACACAGTGGGACACGCGGCCAACTGCTATTCGGCACTCGTGTGCTCATGTATCCACTCGGTTTAGACGTTGGATCATCTCCTGGAACCAAAAAGGTTCTGGGATTTTCACCCAAGGACATCTTATGTGCCCACAGTGCTAGAGCCAATATTTTCGGTATCCAATCTGGCCATCCCCGATGTGCTTGTGGAGGCCACGACCCTGATGTCGCTAGGGCGTACAATAATTATGTCACACATAAGTGAGATACATATGTCACATCGTCCAGTCATGCATCAATCCTGCGCGTACCGTGCGATCATGTGGGTAACTCTTATTAGTGAGCCCCATAAATAATCTGCCCAATGACATATGCCATGATCAGTCACTACTCATATCAAGCATACATATGATGCGTATGGGCATGAGTCATGGAGTTATACTAAGCATGTTATATGATGATGAACTATCCTCACAACGAAGATGGGCCTAAACGGCCTACACATAACGTGTATGGGTCTATCAATGGGCCCTAGGGAGAATTACAATGCAGACATTTAAGTAACATTATTCTTACAATGTGGACGTCAAACCATCATTGCTCCTAAGGCATGACCCGTTATAAACATCATTACACAAACCATGGTGGAATCACACATTGCAATGGACCTTATATACATCCCATTGGGCCTCAACCTATGGGCCTCAAATACATCCAATGGGCCACATCACATGGGCCTCATATATATCAATGTGGCCCTCAATGGACGGGCCACAAATATATCAAGATGGGCCTCATCACATGGGCCTTATATATATCAAGGTGGGCCTCATACATCCCCAAAAAGAATCATATTGAAGGATCATTTGGACCATTCCATAAATAGCAATGGAGATAATAATTTTCACTGTTAAATAAATCACAGGGCCCACCATAAAGTTTATTTTCCACCCAATCTAATCATAAGGTCTTAAAGACCTGGATTAAGAGGGAAAACAAATTCCCCATTGATCCAAAACTTCTATGACCCAAATGGGTTTCAATGATAGACGTTCAAACCCCCACTATTTGCAGCGTGGTCTACCTGACAGACAGCGTGGATATAGAATAAATACATCAATAGTGGGTCCCATGTGGGGCCACCATAATGTTTATTTTCCATCCAACAGTTGATAGGGTCACACAGACCCGGATAAAGAGGAAAAACAAATTTCATAATGATCCAAAACTTCTGTGACCCACACAGGATTTCAATGGTAGACATTCAACCATCACTGTTTCCTGTGACGTGGGCCACCTGAGCTACCATGTACGACAGACCCAAAAGGGGGCCCACCAATGCATGGTGTTGACATCCACACACATCATGGTGGGGCCTATGGTTGGGACCCATTGTCCCTGCTCGTGTCCACAATGCAGCAAGACGCTGCTGCAGCGTCCTCTGGACGTCCAGCAGCAGCAACGCCTGCTGCTTGTTTTATATATATATATATTTGAAAAAATATTTTTTCATAGTTTTTCCTAGTTGGGGCCTGCATCAGGTGGATCCACTCTACCCATTAGATTCTATGGCTCAAGACAGTCCAAACGAGCCCAATATTCAGCATGATTTGGCATGTAGAAACATCAAGGTGGGTCCTAATAGATTTTAACGGTAAAAATCACTATTTTCCATGCTATGGCCCGCCAGATAATCGAATTGGCTTCATTTTTCGGCTCAACACCTGAAATGAGTTAGGAAATAGGATGGATGGCGTGGATTAAATTCATACATCAAGGTGGGGCCTGCATGAGCGGTCCACCCAAAGTTTTAAATCAAACTGATATTTTTGTTTTGCCGGTCAGTACACCACACTGTCTATTCACACTTCATTGTGAAGCCATGTCCAGCGTCCTTGGATGCTGGATGGTTTGCATACAACACATATTTAAGGTGGGTCGCACCTACAGACGTGTTGCCCAGGTAGGCCACCAAATGGCTGGATGGTGTGGATAAGACACACATCAAGGTGGGGTCCATCCGGGTGGGCCACACAGCCACATCATCACATAAAAAATGAAAAAGAGTGGGAGAGAGAGAGAGGAGAGAGACACGTGCGATGGAGGGACCCCGACACTATGGGCCCTCCCTTCCATGCATTCAATCATACATCAAGTGGGTCCTAATACATGTGGGCCCACCAAATCAAAATTATCGGTGGAGATTCCTTCTCCACCAAAATGGAAGGTCTAGATGACCCCTTTAAAACTAGAAAGTAAACATCATGATGGAGTTCGTGGAGAATGGCCCCATCATGGAATGATCATGAGAATCATAGTGGGTCATCAGCCACATCCAGGGTCCAAAGTGAGATCCATACCATCAATCGGTAGGCCCCACTTGGCCCATCATCAAAGCATTAAATATAGGCCTATAAAGCACCCACTGTTTGTTCTTCTTGGTCTGATGAAACGTCGAACTCCTTATGTCTCACTTTGATGGAAGATGATGAGAAATGAAGGGCTAGGATGATGGATCTTGGGATAAGAAGTGGGCCACACACAACACACTCTTTTTCTCTCCTTGGAAGTGCTTGGACATGCACTTTTTTCTTCTTTGTTGCTTGGATAATGTGTAGAGAAAGAGAGATAGAAATGGTGGTTGTAAGAGAGAGGTGATGGTTGTGAGTGATAGAGTGATGGGAAGTGAGTGATGGGCGATGGGTATGTACTTGACATGTATGGGTGTCTAAGAGAGAGAGTTAACTTTAGGGTTTCTCTTGTACTTGACATGAAGTAATTGATGTGCACTTGATTGATGGGACATGTTGTAGAGATTCTCTTGGGTTTTGCAAAACACGATGTTTTCCTCGAATTGAACGCGGGCCCACATCTCCTGGCTTAGGTATCACCTCGGTGTATAATACACGGTGTCGGAACTGCGGCGACGGTGCGGTCGCTAGGGTACAAGTCTCGAATTGAGCTGACTCAGATCTACGGGATACGACTTAGGGTCGCACGCAAGCATCGATCATAGGTCACGGGTTGTAGGAATTCAACGGGAAGGATCACAGGAGTCTATGGAATAGTATGGACTAGGGAGTGGGCCTTATAACTCTCCCCATGTAATAAAAATTTTATCCTCAAAATTTACACTACCATCACAACTAAACATAACTCATAAGGGAATAAAAAATACAACATATATTGATCAAAACACAATGCAACATACATTCAAACATCGAAAAGATGGGGATAGTGTTCTCGAATCTCCGCCTCGTTCTCCCAAGATGCCTCATCTACACTATGATGGCCCCACTGCACTTTCACCAAGGGAATGACCTTGGTCTAGAGGACCTGCTCCTTCCGATCGAGGATACGAACTGACTGCTCAATGTAAGTAGCGTCCTGACGAACCTCTAGCGGCTGCCAATCAATAACAGAAATGATGTCTGACCCACACTTCCTCAACATAGAGACATAGAAAACGTTGTGGATGCTAGACTACTGAGATGGTAAGGTAAGCTGATAGGCCAAGGTGCCAATGCGCCTGGTGATCTTAAAAGGTCCTATGAATCTCGAGGCAAGCTTGCCCTTCCCTCCAAAACGAACCACACCCTTCATGGGTGAGACTTTGAGATACACATGGTCCCCAACGGTAAACTCCAAGGGATGACACCGACAATCAGTAAAAATTTTCTGCCAGCTCTGAGTTGTGCGCATCTTTGCTTGACCATGTCGATGACCTCTGATTTCTATTGCACAAGCTCAAGACCTAGAAAACGCCGCTCTCCAACCTCGGTCCAACAACTTAGAGATCTGCACTGTCTGCCATGTAATGCCTGAAAAGAAGTGATGCTAATGGTCGCCTGATAGCTGTTGTTGTACGTGAACTCAGCCAATCACAGGTGTTCATCCTAGTTACCCGAGAAATCGATCACGCAAGCCTGAAGCATATCCTCAAGGATTTAGTTGACCCTCTCGGTCTGCCCATCGGTCTGCGGACGATATGTAGTGCTGAACTACAAGACAGACCCCATCGCCATCTGGAAGCTCCTCTAAAACTGAGACGTGAACCTCGGGTCTCGGTCAGAAACGATCGAAACTAGAATGTCATGCAGTCTCATAATCTTCTCGATTAATAACCTCACAAGCCGGTCCAAAGTCTAGGTCGCACGAATCGCAAGAAAATGCGCTGACTTCGTTAGACGATCGATGACAACCCAAATGGTGTCGTGACTGCACTGAGTCCTTGGCAAATCCATGATAAAATTGGTGGATACATGCTCCCACTTCCACAATGGAACGCTCAACGGTTGCAAGGGACTATGGGGTCTCTAATGATCGGCATTGATACGCTGACATGTGTCACACTCGGCCACAAAACTGGTGATCTGACACTTCATCCCCGCCTAAAAATACTGACACCTCATATCGCGGTACATCTTCGTTAAGGCAGGGTGGATAGCGAACAACGATCGATGTGCCTTGGTCATAAGATCTCTAAGCAACTTAAGAATATCCAGGACACATAATCGGCGTCCGAAGCAAAGTCCGCCATCAGAAGCAATCTACCAATCTGACTGACTCTTAGATGCTGCCTCTGTATGATAACTCTACACTAACTCATCTGCCTACAGAGCCTCGATCACCCTTGCAACAAGAGATGGTTGAATCGACAGGCTCGATAACTGCACAATAGAAGACTGCAAGTGGATCTCGAAGTCAAATGTAGACACATCCTCAAGCATCTTCCACTCCTAAATCATCATGTGCGCCACCAGGCCTTATAGCTGACGGCTGAGGGCATCTGCCACCACGTTCACCTTGCCCGGGTGGTACTAAAGATCAAAATCATAGTCCTTCAGCAGCTCCATCCAATGCCTCTGCCTCATGTTCAGCTCGGACCGAGAGAACAAATACTTCAAGCTCTTGTGATTCGAGAAGAGCTCGAACCTCACCCCATTGAGATAGTAACTCCACACCTTTAGTGCAAAGATAGGTGCTGCCAGCTCCAAATCATGCATAGGGTAGTTCAGCTCATGGACCTTGAGCTGGCGAGATGCATAAGCCATCGGCTTCCCGTGTTACATTAGGAAAGCACCCAAACCAACTCGGGAGGCATCGATAAATACAACAAATCCATCAATCCCAGAGGGAAGAGTGAGGACAGGAGTGGACGTGAGGTGGTCCTTCAGCTCCAAAAATGCCTACTCATAAGCATCGCTCTAAACGAACTCGTCACCCTTCCACGTCAACCTGGTCAACGGGGCTGTAATACGAGAGAATCCCTTAATGAAATGTTGGTAGTAGCCCACCAAACCAAGGAAATTAAGAATCTTGGACACGTTCGTGGGCTGGCCCCATTGACGCACGACATCAATTTTTAAGGGGTCTACTGCGATGCCTTACCTCGTCACTACATGACCGAGGAACTTCATCTCCTCCTGCCAAAACTCACACTTCTCCAGCTTCATGTAAAGCTGGTGTGCACGGAGGGTCTGCAAGGTAATCTCCAGATGCCGCTCATGCTCCTCACGGATCCTCAAATATATCAGAATGTCGTCGATGAACACTACAACAAACTGGTCGAGATACGGACGGAAGACCTCATTCATCAATTATATGAATACTGCAGGTGCATTGGTCAGTCCGATGGACATGACCCGAAACTCAAAATGACCATAGCGCGTCCTGAAGGCTGTCTTCGGGGTATCCTCATCTTGGACCCGAACTTGATGATAACCAGACCATAAGTCTATCTTCGAAAAGAATTGCGCCTCCTGCAACTGATCAAATAAATCATCGATCCTTGGGAGCGGGTGCTTATTCTTGAATGTGACCTTGTTGAGCTTGCGGTAATCTATGCAAAGCCTCAATGAGCCATCCTTCTTCTTTATGAAGAGTACTAGCACTCCCCACAGTGAGCTACTTGGACAGATAAAGCCTAGCTCACGTAACTTATCTAACTGCTTCTGCAGTTCCCACAACTCCAATGGTGCCATACGATATGGGGCCTTCGAAATAGGCGCGGTATCGAGCACGAGATCAATCTAGAACTCGGTGCGCTAACGAGGTAGTAACCCTGGAATATCCTAGAACACATCGAGAAAACCACAAATGATCAGCAGATGGTCAATATTCAAAGCAACTGACTCCTCAACGGCACACGATAATAGGCAGGAAAGCTGCTCTCCTCTAGGCTCGACAATAAACTGAAACTCTGGCACGCCAGGTATACAGAATGTGACTGTCCTTGTGGAGCAGTCCAATATGGCGTGGTACTCGGTTAGCCAATCCATGCCCAGGATGACATCAAACTCGGACATCTGTAATATGAATAGATCAATAGGCAAAAAGATATCCTCAATCAGAACAGGGCAAGACGAGCAAAATCGATCTATCACTGCAGTCTTCCCCAAAGGCATCAACACCAACAAATCCTCACTGGCAGAGTCCATTGGTAAATCAGTCAATCGACAGAAATCATTAGCCACAAAGGAATGCGATGCACCAGAATCAAATAATACACGTGCATTGCATGCAAAAACAGGGAGAGTACCCTCGACGACCCCTCCTGATGACTGAGGGTCCTGTTGGGTGGCATAAAATCTATCCTGGGCTTGTTGGGGAGGTGCAGATCCCCATTGAGGTTTCTATTGCTGCTACTACCACTGTGGCAGCCTGATCTGCTGCTTCTGCTGCTACAGGGGAGGTCCAGGAGGCTGGTGCTGTGGTCGCTGCTTCTGCTATGGGGGTTACCATGGAGGCTGATATGGTGCCCTCAGTTGCTGCTTCTCCGGATGGGGACACTCGTGCCTACGATGTCTTGTCCTACCATATCCAAAGCAAGTACTTGGGAACGGTCCTGCAGGTAGTGTTGGGGGTGCCATTGGTGCTCGGAATGCTGGGCGGGTCTGTGTCGTTGCTACGGATGATGTTTCTGCTGATGGGAGCTACCGGAGGGCGCCTTCCTATTCTAGTCTCCTCTCTGGTCACGGGCCCTCTGTAAACTAGCCCAATCTGCCTCGTACAATCTGCTCAAATGTCGGAAGCATGTGTCCGATCACACGGCCCTTGAGGGCAGGACACAAGCCGTTCTCAAAATGGCGGGCCTTTTGCCCCTCATCATCGATAAGATACGTAGCGAACCTCGATAGCTCGACGAAATGTGCCTCATACTGCGACGCGGACTTGTCTCCCTGGACCAAGGTCTCGAACTCTAATGTACGCTGCTGTCGAACGTGCTCAGGAAAGAATTTCCAGTCAAACCGGTCTATAAAGTCTCCCAGGTCGAAATCGGCCGCTCCCACTTGGGTAATTGATGCCCACCAGTGCTGAGCCTCACCCTGGAGAAGGAATACAGCTAACGGGACCAGCTGAGGGGTCGTGGTACATCTCACAGTGTCAAAAATCTTCTCCAACTCAGAGCGCCATATCTCTGCTGCAGTAGGGTCTGGCACCCCCTAGAAGCACGGAGGATCATGTCGTCGGAAGTCTCTGAGAAGGGCGCTCGAACACTCCTGCTCTGCCTGGGCTGGTGTAACAATGGGCCACCCGCCCTACCCGTGAAAGATAGCCGTCATTGTCTGCAGCATCTGCCAAAGCTGCTCTACGGTCAAGGGTGTTATCAGGGCTGCGTAAGGCTCACACAGGTGAGCGGGAATCACTCGGGTCATTCTCCTATGCGGCATGTCTTACAGGAAGGAAGAAGGGCCTATCAGCCTTGAGAATTCTCAAAGGCATAAATGTTAAGGGTCTACGTCGGAAAATCGCTAAGTTATTCAGAATCGAGACCTATTTATTCTAAGTTCATAGTAGATATGTGATGTGATCCTCAGGTATTCCCAAGTTATGCTCTGATACCAACTTCTGTCACGCCCCAAACTTGGAAAACGGGCTCATAAAATTTTTGATCGCCGAATTCAGCGCCGACAGCCTTCGTAGTGCCCCTTTCTCGGCTCCCAACACTCATACACCAGATTCCGATCCTAAGATCCTACAAGGAGGATTTTCAGTATGATTTTTTTTGTAATGGAGCATAACCACAAGCATAACTAAGTCATAAAACAACATTACCACATATCCACTATATCAAAAACTTTAAGTACAATGTGGAAAGGGAAATACAAGGTGATCAAAAGGCTCCAAAATAATCTGATGCACACTCTTGCCTCAGTACTGTTGTGATATAACGTCACCTGCATGCAACGGTCATGCATATGCTTACAAAAGCTTAGAGGGTGGTAAAAGTGTGTGTACAAGATAAGTGCCAAGTATGCAGTATCAGAGTAATGTGGAAATATGCTGGTAAGTCCATGAATACTATCACCATACCAAGGCTATAAGATGCAAGAAATGAATGCTATTAGCCATCCCAAGGCTATGCGATGCGAGGCTTACGTAGCCGAATGTCATATGCGAGATACAATATAAGCATGCCAGTCCTCATCAAGTACATATATCAATATAGTTTCCCTCTAGGATATCACCGGGGTCTAGTACACTCTACGCTGACTGTCACCTCCCAATCCGCACAACCCAGTGAATGGAAGAGACCACACTATCCGCCTGACCAGTAGTCTGTTAATACCTACCTGGCTCATCGATAGTGGACTCATTTGTGAGCTGATCAAACTCAGCCTAGCTTACAATCCCCTCACTCAGGCAGATAAGGCCACACCCCCTTCCAACCGACCACGACATAGTGGGAGACGTGGCCTACAGGTATTTGGTACTCGTGCGCTCGTGTATCCACTCGGTCAAGACATTGGAGCATCTCTTAGTACCAAAAAGGTTCTGAGATTTTCATTCAAGGACATCCTATATTCCCACAGTGCTAGAGCTAATATTTTCGGTATCCAATCCGGCCATCCATGATGTGCCTATGGAGGCCACGGCCATGATGTCGCTAGGGCGTACAATGATCATGTCACACATATGCGAGATGCATGAGTCACACCATCCAGTCATGCAGCAATCTTGCGCATACCACGTGATCATGTGGGTAACTCCTATCAATGAACCCCATAAATAATCTGCCCAATGGCATATGCTATGATCAGTCACTACTCATATCAAGCATACATATGATGCGTGTGGGCATGAGTCATGGAGTTATACTAAGCATGTTATATGATGATGAACTATCCTCACAACGAAGATAGGCCTAGACGGCCTACACATAACGAGTATGGGTCTATCAATGGGCCCTAAGGAGAATTACAATGCAGACATTTAACCAACATTATTCTTACAATGTGGACATTAAACAATCATTGCTCCTAAGGTATGACCCGTTATAAACATCATTACACAAACCATGGTGGAATCACACATTGTAATGGACCTTATATACATCCCATTGGGCCTCAACCCATGGGCCTCAAATACATCCAATGGGCCGCATCACATGGGCTTCAAATATATTAATGTGGCCCTCAATGGATGGGCCACAAATACATCAAGATGGGCCTTATATATATCAAGGTGGGCCTCATACATCCCCAAAAAGAATCATATTGAAGGATCATTTGGACCATTTCATAAATAGTAGTGGAGATAATAATTTTCACTATTAAATAAATCACAAGGCCACCATAAAGTTTATTTTCCACCCAATCTAATCATAAGGTCTTAAAGACATGGATTAAGAGGGAAAACAAATTCCCTATTAATCCAAAACTTCTATGACCCAAATGGGTTTCAATGATAGACGTTCAAACTTCCACTGTTTGTAGCATGGTCCACCTGATAGACAGCGTGGATATAGAATAAATACATCAATAGTGGGTCCCATGTGAGGCCACCATAATGTTTATTTTCCATCCAACAGTTGATAGGGTCACACAAACCCAGATAAAGAGGAAAAACAAATTTCATAATGTCTAAAACTTCTGTGACCCACACATGGTTTCAATGGTAGACGTTCAACCATTACTGTTTCCTATGATGTGGGCCACCTGAGCTACCATGTACGACAGACCCTTGGGGGGCCCACTGCCCAAAAGGGGGCCCACTAAATGCATGGTGTTGACGTCCACAAACATCATGGTGGGGCCTACGATTGCGACCCATGGTCCCTGCCCATCTCTACGGTGTAGCAAGATGCTGCTGCAGTGTCCTCTAGACATCCAGCAGCAACAACGTCAGCTGCTTATTTTATATTTTTTTTTGAAAAAATATTTTTCCGTGGTGGGGCCCATATTAGGTGGATCCACTCCACCCATTGGATTCTATGGCTCAAGATAGTCCAAATGAGCCCAATATTCGGCATGATATGGCATGTAGAAACATCAAGGTGGGCCCTAATAGATTTTAACAATAAAAATCACTATTTTCCATGCTATGGCCCTCCAGATAATCAGAATAGGTTCTTTTTTGACTCAATGCTTAAAATGAGTTGGGAAATAAGATGGATGGCGTGGATTAAATTCATACATCAAGGTGGGGCCTGCATGAGTGGTCCACCCAAAGTTTTAAATCAAACTGATATTTTTGTTTTGCCGGTCAGTACACCACACTGTCCGTTCACACTTCACTATGTAGCCAGGTCCAGCGTCCCTGGATGTTAGATGGTTTGCATACAACACATATTTAAGGTGGGCCGCACCTACAGACGTGCTGCCTAGGTGGGTCACCAAATAGCTGGATGGTGTGGATAAGACACACATCAAGGTGAGGTCCATCCGGGTGGGCCACACAGCCACATCATCACATAAAAAAATGAAAAAGAGAGGGAGAGAGAGAAGAGAGACACGTGTGATGGAGAGACCCCGACACTATGGGCCCTCCCTTCTATGCATTCAATCATACATCAAGTGGGTCCCAATACATTTGGGCCCACCAAATCAAAATCAACGGTGGAGATTCTTTCTCCACCAAAATGGAAGGTCTAGATGACCCCTTTTAAACTAGAAAGTAAACATCATGATGGGGTCCATGGAGAATGGCCCCATCATGGAATGATCATGAGAATTATAGTGGGCCATCGGCCACATCTAGGGTCCAAAGTGAGATCCATACCATCAATCTGTAGGCCCCACTTAGCCCATCATCAAAGCATTAAATATAGGCCTATAAAATACCCACTGTTTGATCTTCTTGGTCCGATGAAATGCCGAACTCCTTGTGTCTCACTTTGATGGAAGATGATGAGAAATGAAGGGCTAGGATGATGAATCTTGGGATAGGAATTGGGCCACACATAACACACTCTTTTTCTCTCCTTGGAAGTGCTTGGATGTGCACTTTTTTTCTTCTTTTTTGCTTAGAAAATGTGTAGAGATAGAAAGAAAGAAATGGCGGTTGTAAGAGAGAGGTGATGGGTATGAGTGATGGAGTGATGGGAAGTGAGTGATGGGTGATGGGTATGTACTTGTCATGTATGGGTGTGTAAGAGACAGAGAGTTGACTTTGGGGTTGCTCTTATACTTGATATGAGGTGATTGATGTGCACTTGATTGATGAGACATATTGTAGAGATTCTCTTGGGTTTTGCAATGCGCGATGTTTTCCTCGAACTGAACACGGACCCACATCTCCTAGCCTGGGTATCGCCTCGGCGCGTAATATGCGTTGTCAGAACCGCGGCGACGGTGCGGTCTATAGGGTACAAGTCTCTGATTGAGCCAACTCAGATCTATGGGATAGAACTTAGGGTCACGTGCAAACATCGATCATAAGTCGCAGGTTGCCAGAATTAGACGGAAAGGATCACGGGAGTCGATGGAACAGTACGGACTGGGGTACGAGCCTTACACAACTAATGGCTATATATTTTAACTGAAAATAGACCAAACAATGGCCATATGTTGGGCTGAAAACAAGGCCTAACAGTAGCTTAGTTTTGGGCCAAAATTTTGGTCATAGATCATGTGTAGAAAGGTGCCTCAGATGGGCCGGAACAGTGGCAGGAACCAGCTCCTAGGTGGGTTATGAGAAGGACCAAAAAATTACCTAAAAGTGGGCCACGTTTGGTGTGAGGCCCGCATCTTATATCCATTCTATTCAGTCAGGTCCCGCGGTCCTCTCGGTCAAATTTCATCAACCCTAAGTTCCGTCTTGTAAAGCCGACCCGGATCGACCAGAAACTTATACCTTTGCGACCGCATCGACGTCATGGTTCCAACGCTATGTCTCATGCGTAAGTCCGATGTGTATATCAAAAGTTGTAGGCTGCACTTCATATGGACTCTTGATCGTGTTTGTGGGACCCACCTGACATGTGTCCATGCCACCCTAGGAAGCATGACATCATCCATTCCATGATGGCCTAGCTAGCCTAGACCCCTAGCCCCTAAAAAGCATGGGTTCTTTCTCCCAAACTCATCATAACAACACCCTTTCTCATGTGTAATTATAACCCCTCTTTTCAAAAAAAAAACTAATCATTCCTTTCTAGCTACTTCTTTCCATATCTTTCTTCTCTTTTCCCCTAGCTAGAGGAGTCTTGGACATCCCCCATACTCCAGCAACTCTAGCCTCCTCTTCTCTCAAAAGCCCCTCCATCTAACCCTCAAAACATAATCTTAACCATAGATCTATAACCCTTGGAGCTTAAGGAGCTTGGAGATAGGAGAAACTAGGAGATCTTGTGAGGTGGGTGCCCATTTAGAATAGTTTTCAGCTTTTCTTTCTTAGATCTTATTTTTCTCATTCAATGGAGCTTGTGGGGCCCATTAAAAGATGGTGGAGGTCCCTTATGTCTCCATGGGTGTTGCCAATGGCCCACCTTATCATGCATGTTCCATAGATGGGGCCATTCTCCATGGACCCCATCGTGGCAATTTTTCTTTGATCCATAGCTTATGGGGTCATCTAGACCCTAGATCCTTGGTGGGGATGGCATCTCCACCTTAGATTTGATTTTTTGATCCATGCATGTGTAAGATCTAGCTTGTAATATGTTATGATGAATGTTGTGAGGTTGTGATGATGGAGAGGGCCTCAATCATGGTGGAGCCCCCTCTCTTATGCCGGATTTCCTTTCCCCTTTTTCTATTAATGCCTTCTGATGTGTGTGGCCCACTTAGGGACCCTAGGACGTCCCGACCGTCGAGCAAGGTGGGATGCCCCTTGATGTCCATTTCTTGGACATTGGCGTCCCACTTGTTGCCTATTTGATGCATGCAAGGGGTTTTGGTCTGGATGTTTGTGGGGCCCACTAAGGTTGACCATATCACCATTTTTGTGGAGTATTTTCCCTTTATTTAGTAGTTATGGACTGATGTGTCTAGTTATATCTTGTTGTCCAGAAAATTTCTGGACTATTTTCTGGGTTGTTTTTCATTAATTTTGGCATGGAAGATTGGACTTATTGTAGGCATGTTTTACCCCTATTAAGAGATGATTCTTGGAGGTGTGGACCTCATCTTAATGTATATTAAACCCCATCTCCAACTGTCCATGAATGGACAGCCAATGGAGCATGCTCAAGGGCAGGATGGTCCAAAATTCTGGACCGTCCAGCCATGTTTATTGGAGGGAAAACACATGATTTGCTGATTTTTGGGGATGATGGGTCAATTTTGTGGATTGCACCTTGCTGTACTTTGATAGGAGCATGATCACCACCCCTTTTTCCCTCTTTTGGGTAGGCCTGGGGCCACTTCATTGGATGTTCCATGCCGGGACAACAATTTTTTTCCTGCAGAATTTTATTTCTGGACCTTGCTGTCCATTTTTGTAACTCATGCTTGTGTGTGATGGTGGCCTCCCCCTTCACCCATCTTGTGGCCCACCTTATGGGGACCCACCTCAAGTGCATGTGGGCCACCTGATTCACCGAATTTTGGGACATTTTAAAGTTGGGTTAGCAGCCCAACTGCTGGACGTCCAGCTGGGCTAGCGTCTAGCAATGGGCTGGCCGGCCGTCCTCCCCTTATGGCCCACCTTGATGTAGTATTTTATCCAAGTTGTCCTCCTTGGTGTGGCCCACTGAGAAGTGGTTCAGTCCCTGGTGGGACGTCCACCAATGGGGCCCACCTTGGGGTTTATTATGGCTAGCCGTCCAGGCCTCTTGGGACACCCAGGCTCACCTGGGACATCCATGATTTTTTTTTTTGGGTGTTGCTGGACTTATAGTCCAGCAGCAGCCTCATCTTTATTCTTGTGTCATATCCTCACCTTTCATCTATTGGAACCCACTATGATAACTAAGGGCCATTATAAAATTTATTTTCTCCCAAAATTACTATCTGCTGGACCTTAGCGGGCCCAGAGAGCTGGGTGGGCTGAATGTCCAGCAAGGGCCTTAAAATGTTTTGGATATAATTGGAAAATTTTATGTGGTGAGGCCCACCAGATTGGGGTGTTGTATACTCCTTGAGTAGATATTTTTCCCTAAGATTTCTTTTGGGCTTAATTTATGCCTTGTTAGGCCCACTTTTAGTTGATTGCTTGAGCCCAAATAATTGGACCAGATTTCTTGGGATGTCCAGCAGGCCCAGATGGGCTAGGATGTCCACCCTTGGCCCAGTCCTTGTGCATAAACTATTTTCACATTATGCTAGACTTGGTGGGCTGAATTGTATGTATGATTGGGTCCTTGATTACCCACATATTTTACCTAGATTTGGGCTGATATTGAAGGGCCCATTTGACCCAACTTGGATATGTTTTTGCCTATGTACTTGGGCTTATGGGTTGCCCACTAGGTCCAACATAATGCATGAATTCAGTGGCCATTGTTCTTGAGCCATAGTTTGCCTTTTTGGGTCCATGAGGTTGTGTGAGGGCTTTGGGCCATTTTCTTGGGCCCCATTATGTGATATGATATATATCTATTGCTGCCAATTTTATTTTTTTAGGTAGTAGGGGCCCATTATGTGATATGATATATATGTATTGCTGCCCTTTTTATTTTTTTAGGGAGTACTTGGGCCTTGGGCCTTACTTTAAGTAGAATCTTTGTTGGGCCGCCTTCTAGGGGACAATGGTGGTTAAATGTCCCCACTGTGGACCCCTCTAAGCCCATTTGTTAGGCTCATTCTCATCTACTAGTAGTTGAATATCCACCTTAGACCCTTTGTTAGGCGTATTCTTATCATTTTAGGCCCATAGTATTGCTCTCTTAGTCTTTGTGGGCCACCTCAAATTGTTGGGCCCCCACTAGTAGTTGTGCTCTTTCTATTCTAGGTAAAATTGCCTAAGTACCTAGACCCTACTTTGTTATGAGGAGAGTACAACATCAACGCATGGCATACTTAGTTATCTTCATGACCCATTCCCATGTGCATCATATGCATACTTGGTTGAGATGTGATTGGTCATGGTTTATGCCATTAGGTAGGCTGTTATGGGACTCCTTGAGTGATGGAGTTGTCCCTCTTGAGCGCACTGTATGCGCAGGACTAATGCACGATTGATTTGTGTGAATCATGCATCTGACATTGTATAACACGGTTGATATTCGCCCTAGCTTCATTAGGGCTGTAGCCTCCACAGGCATATCGTGGATGACCAGATTTGGACATCGAAAATATTAGTTTGAGCATTGTGGGCATTTAAGATGTCCTTGGGTGAAAGTCTCAGAACCTTCATAGTACCAGGAAATGCTCCAACATCGAGACCGAGTGGAAAACATGAGCGTCGGGACCTTTACCATTAGGCCGCGACTTCCACTGTATCGTGGTTAGTTGAAAAGGGGTGTGGTCTTATCCGCCCGAGTGAGGGGGCATTTAAGCTAGGTTGAGTTTGACCAGCTCGTAAATGCGTCTGTTACCGTCAGGCCTTGTTGGTGATTGACTGTCCATAGGTGGGTAGTGAGGTCTCTTATGCTCGCTGGACTACACGGCTAGGGAGGCGGCAGTTTATGTGGAGTGTACTTGACCCCGGTGATTTCCCAGAGAGGAACTGTACTGATATGTGGACTTGATATGAGGATTGACATGATTTCATTACACATTACATATGGCACTTGGCTATATAGGCCCGCATTGCTTAGCCTTGGGATGGCTGATGGTATTTTGCATTGAGTTGCATAGCCTTTGGTTAGCAGATGGTATTCCTGCCTTGTATTTGCATAGCCTTATTATTACTGCTATTGGTATTCATGATCTTGCCGCACATTTCGCATACTCTGATATTACATTCATGGAACCTTTCCTACATACACTTACACCGCCCTCTAAGCTTTCTATAAGCTTATGCATGATTGATGCGTGCAGGTGATTCTAGGCAATGAGTAGGAGCAGGAGCAGGGGCAAGAGTTACCACGGATCATTTGGAGTTTTGCTTTATATCCCTTGTATCTTTCTCTTTTGAACCTTGTATTGTAAAAAGTCTTAAACTCTTAGTGGATTTGTAATCGTGTTCATGTAGTTATTACCTGTGGTTATGATGTTATGATCTTGGGTATGCCCATTATGAATCAGACTTATATTATAGAAATCCTCCTTGTAGGATCCCAGGATCGGAACCTGGTGAATGAGCGCTAGGAGCCGAGAATGGGGCATTATGGAGGCTGTCACCACTGAATTCGGCAGTTGGGAATTTTGTGAGCACGGTCTCTGATTTTGGGGCGCGACATTTAGAGCCGGAATCATGCCTCAACAGGCCCTAATTTGAATGGGATTTCAAGGCTCAGATGGGCTGTGAAAACAGACCAAGATCTAGCTGTGTATCGGGCCTGAAACCCGACATTCATCAGGCCATGAAACACCGAAAGGAGGCCTTCAATTGGGCCGTGCAAATGGACAAAAACCAGCCCAAAACTGGGCCGAAATCAGCCTGGGCCATGTTGGAAAGTCAGGAGGGCCGCACCCTGTAGACCAGGTGGGCTGCACCCTATTACAGTGGGCCACACTTGAGATTCAAATCTCAGTGGGCCACACCATCTTAAGACAGTGGGCCGCACTATCTTCAGCCATGCTGGGCTGTGAGGAGGGGCCCTGCTACAAATCACAGCGGGCCGCACCACATTTACAATGCAGTGGGCCTCACCATAAAATGTAGTGGGCCTCACCATAAGGTGCAGTGGGCTATCCCCACTTGGGCTTAGGTTGGACCTAATAACTGGGCCAAAATAGGCCCAGTTCAGCCCATAGTTGATGATGAGCTTGGGCTCAAAAGCTAGGCCACCTATAATGACAAAGGTCAAGTGGGCCCAGTCACTTTAAAATAGGCCCAAATAACCTAACCTTAGGAACTCTTGTCTAATGCAAACTGGTCTCTCTAGGAAACTACTTGCGTAACTGGGCCCCACTATTTATGCACGAGAATCAGATCAAGGGCCGTACTATGACCTTTTTGGTGCTGATTTCTTTTTCCCTTGAGCTTTCCATCTCTAAACTAGATTACGGATAGTCTTTCATGACATCTTCTAATGATATCCTAGAAGTGGGTGATCGTTTGATATGCTTGCCTAGATACATGCTTCATAATCTATTTGACCACTTGTTAGTTATGATTTGTATATCTTGAAGACGACTAAATCATTGGTTTACTTGTACGTAGGACTGAATGCATAAATTGTTGTTTCATCATATGTCTTAGAAATGATTAACCCACTGATTAGTTGCTTAGAATGAAGTAGGATTTCCGATTTGTTGATTTAATTAAATGTCCTAGAATTTTTTGGAATACTTGATTTATATGTTTGAAATTGCTATAGTACTCGATTAGTTCGCTTGGATACTTGCCTAATAATTAATTGACTAATTATTTGATTGGCTTCCTTGAGTTACATGTTCTGAGACGGATAGATTGTGAGTACATGACCCTTTTATTATATGTATGCTTGAGTATTAAATCATGCCTGAACTTCATATGATTGAAATGGTTACAAGTCGCATATTATCTGAAACCTCTCTAAGGGAACTCCTATTTAAAGAGAGTTCGTACTTAGGGTGTAACTAGAATGGTTGTGATATGAGTAGACCCTCAATATGGAGGTTATGGTTAGTGGTAATTGATTTATGGGGTTACCACCTATGGAGTGATTTCACTTATCTGACTATGGAATGAACTTTGCGACATTTATTATCACCGCTGTTTATTCGTTTTTAAATCATACATGCCGTCTCATTTTAATTGCCGCATTTGATGATTTCAATACTCCGTTTCTAGTTGGCATATGGTGGTAGTCCCCTTATGTTGAGAATTGATTGATCATGTGTTGATGGGTTCTATACACACCCTAAGATGACAGACTCATGGACTGGGGATGGTGGTCATGGGACACTATGCCCAAGCTATCGGCCTATGCTAGTGACAAGCCCCCGTAGTGACCTTGAGTTTATTTATACTGGTTGAATGTAATTGGACTTCTAATGGTTTGGCTAATCATGCATACATGGCACAGATCACCGTCTATCGCTAACGTATGTGATGTACGATTGGCAGTTGTTTTGCGGTACGTGATGTGCTTCGCAAACGACCATCCTTTGTTCGAATGGATGAGTAATCCCAGGTCGATGATTACATGGGTGACGAGCCCAATGTCCACATGGATGAGTATCCCCAGTGTGATGATTACATTCATGCATCCATGCATATAATAAGATTACATTTGCTATGTTTTGGTTGCCTAGATGTTTTATGCTATTTTCCTATCTAGGGTGACAGTGTGTAATCTTGAGGGGAGATCACACTGAGCTGGCCACTCATTCATCAATGTTCAACCATACAAAGGACAGAGGTGTAGGGATGGAAGGCTATGCAGCAGACTTTGGGACTACTGAAGCTGGAGTTGCCGAGGGGCCGTTCGAGGAGGAGCTGCACCAGGAGGCGGTTGCATATTTTGATTTGAAACAGTAGATTATTTGCTTATGTTTATTACAATACATTGAGAATTTGAGGCTTTTTTTATGGGCCCCAGCTAAGTGGCTGAGGATAATTGTTTGAGCTACATTTATACTACGCTTGGTTCTGTTAATCACACTTTGATTTGTTTTGATTATCTTTTTTATTATCAGTTAACCCCGGGTTTTCAAGAAATGAGTTGTATACTCGGGTCTCAAAAACTGAGGCGTTACACATCCTTCCTCAAGAAGTGGCACAAAAGGAATGTCTTCAGGACATCCTTCCTCAGGAAGTGGCACACGAGGGCTTGCTTTAGGATATGATTGCGTGGTTGCGCACAAGTGAATTGTTTCAGGAGAGTTGCGCACAAGCATGTAAAATCCTTCCATTAGGACACATTTCCAGGAGAAGTGGCGCACTAAAGAGGCTTTAAGACAGTATTCCACTAGAAGTGGCACACCAAAGAGGCTTCAAGACAGTATTCCACAAGAAGTGGCACACTATAGAGGCTTCAAGATAGTATTCCGTAAGAAGTGGTGCACCAAAGTGGCTTCAAGACAGTATTCCACAAGAAGTGGCACACCAAAGAGGCTTCAAGATGTTTGCACGGTTGCATGCAAGGGGATTCTTCAGGATAAAATCCCCACATGAATCTCCCTGAGAAGTGGCATGAGAGCCACCCTTCAGGACATATTCCCATGCAAAGTGGCGCCAAGGCCATGCACTAAGACATGCTCCATGCAAAGAGGCGCAAAGGCCATTCTTCAAAGGGTTTGCACGGTTGCGTGCAAGGGCTTCTTGTCTCCTTCCTTCTTATCTTCCTCCCTTCTTGTCTCCACTTCTTGTCCCGCTCAAATGAGGAGAGGAGGGTGTATTTATAGGCCTCCCAGGCTCCTCCCTCCTTAAATAGTGGTGATCACCACCACTTCTTCTCTTTAATACAACTCCCAACCTTTCTTCCTTAAATAGTGGTGTTCACCCACTTCTCCCTTCATACAAAGCAACATCCGTCCCTCCTTTCCTTACCAGATGTTGCACATGCACTCCTCTATACCAGATGACATCCATTCATTCTTCCATATCAAATGATGCCCATTCGTTCTTCTATATCAGATGACATCCATTCATTCCTCTATCCCAGATTATGGAGTGCACAACCTCTTCTAAGATAGAGCAACGCTTCACAAGGCTTCTTTACTGTTATGAGAGCATAACCCTGGGAAGGATCTGCATAATTGAATTCTCCTGCTAATGTAATGGGCATGTACTGAGATTTTCAAAGAAAGATGGAATATTTTTTTGTGCCTCAACATAGAGTATGAGATATATCATAACCCTTACAATACTTCTATGAATCTCTTAAATTATTGTTAATCTTAAAGGATAACCATCACTATGAGTAGGGCGTTGACCCTCTCCAACTGTACAAATGATGCAGGTGATGTATAGATTGAAGACCTAGAGGACCATCTCCCTATGAAAGATTATACTGAATGAATAAGAAGATAGTTTCATGATTTAGTTTTATATTTTCGTTGTGAACTCGATAATGTAATATGCTCCCATTGAAAGGGCATTTGATAATTTGTTGAATTCTTTTACTCTAACGAAATAATAAATATAGTCAATTTTATTCTCGTGAATGGTTGTCTTCATGAATGTAATTGGATGTGATGTAAATGAAAAAATAAGGTGCAATTTTTAAAGCATTCAATTTATACATTATTAACACTCGATTTTCTCAGACATGAGTATAAACTCTGGCCATGAAAATTTTAGGATGTTATACCGAGCTCCCGTACTTGGTGAGCTTCTGAGTGAGCCTTAGGCAAGAGATGGATATATTCCAGGTTGTCCTCCAATTTGGCTTGAGGCTCCCTCTACAACGAATAGTTAGGAGAGTTCTCTTGCACTTAGGGTTGGCTCCCGAGCAGATAATCCCAAATGCCTGGAGAATGTTGGTGAGATTATTCCTACAGACGGCGCCAAACTATTGATGCAGTTTTCTGGACGCCCTCCTTAGATCGCTTGGTACCTGCGAGAGAAGACAAAGATGGAGATGATGGCTGTAGTAGGGGACCCTCCGATGCCAAAGTCAGACAGGCAAGTTAGGTCTAGTAGAACGTAAGGTTTTTTGGTGTAAGATTGTAAATACCTTGGTGAGTATTGTAATGGGATTCATATCCCGAATGTGTCGTGGGTTTCTCCCGAGATCCTTGGTGAGTATCTCGGGCAGATCAGTGTTGCAGTTGTCTTCTGAGATCCTTGGCTGGGATCTGGGGCAGATACAATCAGAACTAGGTTGGACCTAGCAGAGGCACGCGGTAAGAGTGGGTGGTCATTCCAAAGAGGGGTTTTGCTGATTTGAATTTATGTTGACCCGGGCCCTTTAACGGATAGTAGTCAAGCTCCTTTTGGTGTCAGGTGGACCAATGGGTATTCCGACCTATTGTTGAGGTCTAACGAAAGGTCGAGGTTGATCTCATTTTAACTTGGATTGGAACCAAAAGATGAACTTTTAGTCATAGCGATTGCCGGCCGACCTGACGAAATGCACAGAGTCGTGACCTAACCTTATCTCATTGGTCGTTCCATTTTTCCCATAACAGTGATGATGGGGATGAGGAAGAGTAGATGACTAAAAAATTTAAGAAATTCATCAAACTGAATAGAGGGAATGGTTGCAATAAGAAAGGCAAAATGGTGGAGAAGCATTTAAGTAAATCTGTCAAACAACTAAAGATGTTAAATGTTACAACTATGAGGGTTATGGACATGTTGCCTCCGATTGCACTAGCAAAGTAAGATCTAAGGGCAAGGCTATGACAACAATATGGGATGACATGGAGGAGTCTGAATCTGATTTTGAAGTCCATTAGTGATAAAGACCTTGGACACTTACGTGTTTTTATGGCCTCCACCCTACCTCCCTCCCTAGAAACTTGGGAGACCATAACACTTTGGATAGGTGATCTTAGAAGGTCCATGTGGGTTTATAGATAAAATTAAGAAGTTTAGCCTTATTAAGTGAGCATATAGGAAAATCTGAGGATTTCAGCGTCATTAGTGAGCATTTTTGATAGTTTAAGCTTTAAAAGTTGCTTAATTTTAGTATCACATATTGCTAGACTATCATTAGTCATCATTACTTTTTATATATATATACATATATATATATATATATATATATATATATATATATATACATATATATATATATATATATATATATATATATGACCATATGATGCATGCTCCGTATTTTTAAAGTTTATATGCATCATTACATTTCCTAGTCAGTATGTGCTTATAAGGAAAATATATGATTTATAAAGTTTTCCGTATTCAGTTTTTATTAGTATATTCATAGAGTTAACTCTTTGTCTAATACTGACAAAAAGGGAGAGAAAGATAAGTCCCAATAAAATAAAATAAGTTAAATTCTGTATTACAAGTTCTCTTTGTTATTACAGGGAATTAATGAAGATAGGTAGAGCATTTGAAAGAGAGTAATGCAAGAATTTACATGTCTTTATGTATTCAAATTGTAAATCTTTATATTTGATATGTAATATTTTAAATTGTTCTACTTTCTCATTGGTATGAACCATGAAAAGGTTTAGATTAGTTTTTGTCATGTAATTGACAAAGAGGGAGATGTTAGTACACTTATTTATATATTCATTTGTCAGTCATGTGAGTCCATGTGTTAGTGAGTCAGTTGATCTCTTAGAAGTTGAAAACCCAATATACAAGAGGATATGAAATATCAATGAGTGAAGAATGGTAAGTTATAAAGTGCATTGGTGACCCTAACCTTAGAACCAAAACAACATTGACCTCGAGATGGTCGTTTATATATAGGTAAACATTTATTTAATCATCTCTTAGCCTTAAGATCTTAAATTGATCATAATTAGATAGGCTTTAAAGGTGTTAAACTGTTGTAAATACATAGCCCAAAATAACAGTTTTCGAGTGGTTCTCGATCATATCGACAAGCTGTCGATGGGTCTTGAAAGAATCGAAGACTAGTTAAATGTGATCAAATAAAAAATCTAGCAACTAAATAGAAAAATCCTGAAGTTTTTCAATGGCATTGAAGGGGACTTTGATCCCATAAACAGGGTTGTGGAACTAGCTGTTTTATAGATGTTGAAGATCTTTTTTCTATAAAATTGCATTCATTCCTTAGACTTATAGATGGATTTTTGGTGCAATAGAAGCCTATGTGATTCCCCACTCATATACCTCATCCCAAACCTCTAAACCAATGATATTTAAGTCTTCTTCCTGAGCCTTATAACTCTAATGAGGATTCCAACCTCGATTATGAATATGAACTTGATCTCCACCTTGTTTTATAAATTATATATAAACTTATAGTCAAATCCTTGTCTAAATCCCATAAAACACCAATCTATGTGAATCCTCCTTAGAAAAAAATTATCCTTTTAGTTGTAGGAGATCCCACCATCCTCCCATCACCTTAGTCACCTCATTGGAGCATCACATGTAAGGTGTTTCTTCATAGAACTGAACAATCGGCATTGATGAACGTGGAAGCAATTGAGAAGTTGACTCAATTACGGGAGATCATTAAAGAACCATCTCAGGACAATGCTACAAAAGAGGCTCAATCCGACAAGCAAGGTTTTCATTTGTTAGAATCCATATTACACTCTTGCCTTGTGTTGGATTAAGTATGGAGTTTGTGACTTAAACTCGAATAAGTTCTAGTGTAGGACCTAGAATCTTGTGTGCAACCGAATTCACCAAACATGAGTGCGTATGTGCTAGTCTTCATGGGAAGCCTTTGAAGGGAGTGTACGTAGGGCCTTAGATTAAGATCTCATTCACTAGACATGAGTTCGTACATGTTAGTCTTCATGGGGAGCCTCCGGCAGGAGTATACATAGGGCCTCAGATTAGGACCGTTAGTGGTTGTTGGTTAGTCGATAGAAAACAAACTAAAGTCTCTTGCGGGAGCCACCCACATGGGTAGAAACGTGTTCCTTTGACACAAGAGTGTACATGTAGGTTAGTGGTTAGCTTAGGAGAAACCATTGTAAATGTTAAGGGTGAAACTGATTTAAAATTTCCAAATGTGAAATTCCAGTATACTTGAGGAGAGTGCGTTTGTCATGAGTAGAGTAGGCAAGTAGCTAAACTACTATATAAGCTTATGTTTGTGATTGTCATTTAAGAATAATTATACTCATGCTTATGTGTTTAATTAGTTAAAATATATGAATGCTTGAATTAGATTGAATGCAAGAAACTTAACTTATAAAGCATACACAAGCTCACTATCTCTTTAGACTAGTTGCTTATTATTGCATTATTTGTAGTATATGTGATTGGACCCACTTAACTTAGAAGCATAAGTGTTAATTGCCTTATGTGTTTAAATTGGTAAATAATTCTAATTAGGCAAGAATTTTAAAGTGGTCCTATTCACCCCTCCCCCTCTAAGACTTAGCTGTAATTGTAAGCTCCACCAAGCTTTTACACGTGTTGTGGTAGACAATCCACGTAATTTCACAAATATCAATTACCATACAAGAGTTCATCATTGGGTCCATTTTCTCCCTCTAACTAAGACATTTTTCTAAAGTCACAATATGCTCATAATGGCTAAGGGAATCTAATGAGCAAAAACGAACCCAATGGTCCAAATCTCTTAGTTATACCATTGATTGGAGTCATCTGAGTAACACCTTAGATCCAATCATACGGGTAGGAAACACACTAGTAATATACACTCCAGTTATAATTATCTCATCACATTGCACGCACATTCAAATGAGATAGAACATGTCATACAATTATCATAAACATACATGACATGAAAACATGGAAGTTATCTCAAAATTGTGAATCACCATACATCAATGAATTATTCATTTAGAGCAACAACTCTCATCACCACTAGTCAGCTGCTGAGTGGTCGAAAACCTAGGTAGTGCATATACTTGATTGATAATATATTGTGCCTATTTTAAATTCCAACTGGTCATACATCACATGGGGCTATATACTAATAAGTACTCTATGCCTTGTTTATAAAACTGAGCAGATCGTTAGTGAAATTGTGGTTTTACCGCTACACACGAAGCTTGAAGATATGACTAATGTCCTAGAGGGGGGTGAATAGTACTTTTTAAAATTTTATTTAAACTATTAACATGCACTTACTTCTAAATACACAAGTAAAAAATTCTAACTCAGAAGAAGTGCATAAACATAGTCTATTCAGTGAAATACATCATTAATGCATTTTAACAAACATGTTTGCTGTAAAAAATAAACAAAGTATAATGTTCAGCTAAACATCATGAATAAGGATTTAAATCATTCACCACAATGCACACGATGTATAGTGGTTCAGCTATGTTCCTACTCCACTCTCGACTGACCCACTCTCTCCTAGAGTGTGTCGAATTTCACTATTCAGATGATTTTAAATCATGTTCACCATAAACTTCACAACCTACATAAGGTCAACGTTTTCCATCCGTCGATGGCCTACACAAGGTCTTATCAAGTCCTACATAAGAACTTGAGAAGTCATACGCAAGGACAACAAAAGCGTACTCTCCCTCCAGGGGCCTACACAAGGACTTGTTGAGTTTGGAAGTTTAAACTCTGAAACCCAAACCTTTAAAAGGAATGGTTTCTAGACACAATAGACTCTTGGTACTTACTTAAATGTGAGTAAGCCCCATTAAGAACTTTGATGAAGATCTTTTTGGATGATAAATGATCTTCAACTCCCTTGTACCGTAATTGGATGATAATGCTTTGTTGAAGATGCCGAGGTTGTTGGGTTAAGGGTTTGGTGAATCCTAACTATATATTGATGAGTCTTTAAGAACTAGTTAGAACCCCCATGGCTGAGCATTTAATGCTTACTAACATATAAATTTGCCAATGAAAGTAGTTACTAGAGTATCAATGAATGTTGGAGTTCATTATTTAATCTAAGCTTTGAATGTTCCAATGATTGCCTTTAAGATAAGGATTGAATGATGAACTCTATGAGGAAAGAGAGCTTGAGAAGATAGGTATTAACTCTTACAAAGCTCTCTTAATTATTCACTAAATTATCAAGGAACACCTCAATTAAATATGTAGAAAAGATTTCCAACGGTAAAAAATGGACAAAAAACTATCAGCTTTGATGTCATCGAAGTGTCCTTCAATGTCATCAAACAACCTTTGATGTCATCACTAAATTTAGTAAAATATTCAAAGTGTTGTTAGATAGTTTTTGAATCTTCTGAAGATGCCATTGAAGAGGTCCTTTGATGCCATTGCAAAAATCCCATTAAATGACTTGAGGTTGTTGGACAATTTTGGGGTGCTAGTTCGATGCCATTGAGCTGACCTTTAATGCCATAGAAGGGCCCTTCAATGCCATCAAAAGTTGCTTCGATGCCATTGGAAAAATCCATAATTCATTAATTTTTTGCTGGACTGTTTGAGCACTTTTTGATGTAATCGAAGTTAAGTTTGATGCCATTAAATTGGCCTTGATGCTATCATAAAAATTCAGATTTTTCCTTGATTTCTTGCTGGACTGTTTGAGCACTTCTTCGATGTTATCAAAGCTAAGTTCGATGTCATCGAACTGGCTTTGATGCCATCATAAAAATCTAGATTTCCCTTGATTCCTTGCTAGACAGTTTTATGTTAAAGTTCGATCCCATTGAGCTGCCTTTAATGCCATAAAAAAATGTCTGTTTTTAGAGTTTATTTTTTTTAACTTAGACATCAACCCACTTATCTTTTTAGCACACTTAAAAATAGGTTTTCCTAGATAGTATTGGCTAGGTATAGGCTATGTTTGGTAGGTTTTGGTGTAGGGTTTGTTGAGGTCTTGTGAGTTTCTTATCTTGTCTTAAATCAGATAACTTCAAACCTTTGAGTATTCAATCCTAGTTCTTCTTTGGGGTTATCACACCCCAAACTCGGTAATCGGACTCACAAGGAACCCAATAGCCGGTTCTGGCCGCAACAGCCTCCGTAGTACCCCATTCTCGACTCATGAGGTAGGTTCTGATCCTATGATCCCACAAGGAGGATTTTCATAACTGTATAACCATTTCCAATACGAGCATGCCCAAGATCACAGAAAGTAAATCTCGAAAATAACAAAGGGACACATCACAAAATTCACTATAAATTTGAACTTTTATAACTACATAGCAGAATAGAAATACATCTGATAGCAAAAGAAGGAGGAAGAAGATCTGCAACACTGGGTGGTCCGTGGCTCAACTCTAATCCAAGCTCTGCCGCTATGATGTTGACCTAGGATCACTTGCACGCATCAATCGTGCATAAGCTTATAGAAGCTTAGAGGGTGGTGGAAGTGTGTAGTAACGGCGCACAGAAGAATAATATGAGATAAAGGAAGGAAAACATGATCAATGACAATATCACTAGCCTTACCGAGGCTCACCATAAATACGATGCAATGAGTACTGGGCGCCTTACCTAGGTGATGGATAAAGAGGCTTATATAGCCGATGCGAATGCAATGCGAAGTGATTTCAGTGCTCATATCCAAATCCACATATCAAGTACATTTCCATCATAAGAAAATCACCAGGGTCCAGTACACTACTCGATGACTGCCGCTCTCCAGACCCGCACAGTCAAACGAGCATAACAGACCTCACTACCAGCTTGTGGACAGCCAATCACTAACAAGGCTCGACGGCAGTGGACCCATTTATGAGCTGGTTAGACTTAGCCTAGCATGCCTTCTTATACCAGGCAGGTAAGGCCACACCCCTATCCAACTGACTACATGATAGTGGGAGTCACGGCCTAACGGTATAAGGCCCTCGTGCGCTCATAGTTTCCACTCGGTCACTACATTGGAGCAGATTCTTGGTACCATGAAAGTTTTAGGAATTTCACCCATGGGCATCCTATGCACCCTGTATGCTCAAGTAACATTTTTGGTGTCTATATATATGGCCATCCACGAATGTCCCTGTGGAGATAAGGCCCTGATGAAGCGAGGGCAGTATCATCATGAAATGCGATGCCAATGCATGAGTCACACATACAGATCATGCACTAGCTTCAAGCACTCGATGTGCACAAGGGGAGAAACTCCATCCCTTTTTTATATCAACCTAATGACCACACACAATGCAATCCATTCACGCAGATGATGCATATGGGTCATAATGGTGTGAGTGCGCTACTCAGTGATGATGATGGGAATCATACATCTCCTTCCTAAGAAGGGACAAGGTCTAGATACTTAGACATATATTCTAAGGAGAAGACCTCTAGTGGGGGCCTAATACTTTAGGGTAGCCCACAAGCTAATAGGGTCATAAAAGCCCAAGGAAGAAGTGGTCCTAACAAGGGTCCATGGTGGGCCTTCAACCACCTATAACAAACCTGTGGACCTACCTTAGGGCCACTAAAGAGGACATCCAACCTAAACTAGGTCCCAAAAGGTAGCCCACTACCTACACGCATATAAGGCAAAGCCTAAGGTCTTAACAAATCCTTGGCCTAGTGGGCAAACATACAAAGCCCAACTCATAAGCAATATGGTGGGCCCATAGGCAAGGTTTGGGCCCAACCATTAAGATCATAAACCCACATATTGTGGTGGGCCTAATGGGCAACCCGGTAATCCAACCATATGGGCAATATTATAACTTTATCCAAATGAGTTGGGCCTCACAACTTGGCCCTTATACAAGGTCATTTGGTGGGCAACTAAGGGCCCAACTACTTGCACTTATGGCCCACAGCCCATCATAATAGGTGGTGAAATACATACCTAAATGGTGAAGGGCCTAACTTAGAAGATCTAAGATGACTTTGGCCTATTAAGGCCAATCGAAACTATGAGTACAATTCCAAAATAAAACCCAATGGAAGTAGGCATCCAAGCATACATACATGAAGTCCAAAGACTCCTCAGAAGGGGCAATCTAATGTGCATGATTCACCCTTAACCTAGTGGGCAAGACTGCCCCAAATAAACCATTAGGGGCAGCCAGTTTGGGCCTTTTGCTAAAATTTCAGCCTACCCATAATATGGGCCTGTTGGGGCCCAACAAAATCATAAAGGGGTAAGCATAAGTCCCCTGGTAGCCCACATATGTCTCTATGGGTCCCACTTGATAAAGGGACTAAATCAAACACATAAAATAGGTGGACCATGCTACTGGACTGAAAGTCTAGCAGTGGTCCAATGGCCTTGGACGTCGCAAGGGTAGATGGTCCTATGGGCCTGGGCAATCGGCCCAAAACTCATTTAAATGGGTCAAAAAAATGAAAGCTACTGAGGGAGATGGCCATGTCCCACATGGACCAAGATTGGATGGATGGTGGGACAACAAAATACATCAAGGTTCGCCCACAAACTGGCATGGACAGTCAGCCATAGCTGGACGCCCCAGCCTGGGCGTCCTAGCCTGGTGGACCGGTCCAGCCTGCACCACAAGTGGTACCGGGGTCCGATGATCCCAAAAACTTACAAGTAGGTCCTAACATGGGTGGGCCACATCTCTGCAAAATTTTAGAATTTTTGGATGATCAAAAGTATTTTAATTAAATTAAGGAATACAATCTGTCTAGAAATTCTGCTAAGTGCAGATTCTGGATAGACCATGACCCAATGGGGTGGGCCCTGGATGTCTAAAAATTGCGGAAATTGAATTTAAACCTTCACACATATAGGTAGTAAAAGGTAAGGTCCACCAAAGTGGCCCACCTGATCAGGAACTATTTTAAAATTTTGAGTTTCCAAATTGCAACCTTGTTGGAATTATAGAAAACAATTCAGCAAGGTATCCATATTGGCTCACCCTTTTAGGGACCCAAATGAGGTCAATTGGGGCTGGAATTTGGCATGCGTATAGGTGGGATATACATCTTCAAAAATCATATTTCAATTGGTATAAAATTTTCCACCAAAAGCACCAAATCCTGGCCTCAAGTTGGCCTAAAAATCTATCCAGACAGATTCGGACAGCAACATGTAATTGAAAGAAATTAAATATAGATATCACTTAAGATGAGATTTAACCTCCAAAAATCATGTTGTGAACCACCTCAGTGGGCCCCACAAATATTCAAACCTTCCCCATTATCAAAAACCCCTTGCATGTGCCCCATTTAGGTAGATTTTGGGGCCACATGTCTAAGGATGGACCGCCATGGACGTCCAACCTCCATGGATGGTCTAGATTTTTGTTGGTCCACAAGGTGGGCCACACATGAATGATCAGAATGCCAACATCAGAAAAAAAATAAAAGATTGGCCACAAGAGGAGGGGCTCCGCCACATTGAGGCCCTCCCCTTCATCAATTACACCACACATTTCATTGATTCACATGTTACAACATATATTAACCACATGCATATCATAGAATCAAGATCAATGGTTGGGATGCCATCCCAACCATGATTCTAGGGTCTAGATGACCCATCATGCAATGAAATCCAAGGAATCCTCCATGATGGGGCTCATAAGGGGAAAACCCCATGCATGGGCATGCATATATCAAATAGGCAATTTGGCCATAACTAAGGGATGGTGTAGGATCTCCACCATTGATTGGTGGGTCCTACACTTCCCATATGAAAGAAAAAAAAAGAGATCTAAGAACATAGAAATGAAGATCCTACTTCCTAGGAGTACACCCGCCTTAGATCTCTTCTAAACTTGTGTCACCTAGCTTCTAGTGCTCCAAGGATGATGAATCAATGGATGAGATGAAGTAATAAGGGCTAGATGGGAGGGGATTAGAGGGAGAAGGGGTTGGAATATGGAGGGAGGTGGGACGGTTTGGAGTTGCTAGGGAAAGAAGAGAAGAGAGAGAGAAATGATAAGGAAAAAGAGAGAGAGAGAGAGGGTTTTAAGGCAAGCAATCATTTCTCTCTTGCCTTATTTAAAGAAGAGTGATGATTGCAATAGGGAGTTAGAAACAATGTTGTAGGGTTAGTAGGTTGTTTAGGTGTATGGGTCATGTTTTAGAGATAGATGGTGTAGGAATAGGGCCTAGGTAGTGTGTGTAGTGTGTGTTGGAAATAATGCCAAGAGATGGGACCTACCTAGAAATCTGTACACACTATCCCTAGGTGGGCCACATGACCATGATCAAGGGCTTAGAAAATAAAATGCACACAACTTATGATCTACACATCGGATGGACGCACAAGGCGCGGCGTCGGAACCGCAATGACGAAGTGGACATGACGGCATAGGTTTCGGCTCGATCCGAGTCGAGTTTACATGAATGGATTTAAGGATGACCACAAACACTATCCGAGGGTTGCAGGTCACCGGGAGTCGACCAGTAAGACCGCGGGACCAAGAGAAATGAATTACATACCTACACACACACATGCACACACAAGAACTCAGGTCGGGTCTTACAGGGGCTCACTTGACTATAAGAATCTTAATTCACGCTAATTGACAAACTAGGGCACTTTCAGTTAAGGTTGAAGACTTGAAATTCAATCCTCTTCAAGAGTTAATTTACTCCTATCATACTATGCCTATGATGCATTTTCACTTTTGGTTAATGCACACTCATCCTCTAGTAAAAATTTCATAATGATCCTTCTAACTTTCTGCACTTGCAAGTCAGCAATTTGTCAGATGATATGCCAAGTACCATTTCCTAGGATACATGGAAGTTGAGAAGAGAGAGTCGTCCCCATCATGTTCGTTCTTTTCTTTTTCTCTTCTCTCTTTTTCTTTCTTTATTTCTTTCTTTTCTTCTCTCTTTCCTCTTCTTTTATTTCTTTCTTTCTCTTTTCTTCCTCATTTGCTAGAAACCTTAGGGTCTGTTTGTTTTCATGGACTCCTACGGTAATGTATAGTAAAACTTAAATCATTATATTTTACTATGATTGGATATTGCTAGATGTAAAATCACTATAATCCTTCTGAATCCTGCAAGACATAGACCAACAGAAGGACATTTATGTGGGCATAGTTTCATGGTCCCCACCATGATGCATGTATTATATCTACACCATCCATCCATCATGCGTGATCATTGTATGGTATGAAATAAAAAATAAGATAGTTTAAAAGGGAAAATGGACCACACCACAACTAGCAAAGGGGATTGAATGCTTGTCATTAAAAACTTCAGGGTCAGCAAAAAATGTTGGATCAAGTTGATATTTGTGTTTTCCCTTCATTCGGGTTTGTTTGACCTTATGAACAATTTCGATGGCAAATAAACATCCTAATGGGCCGTAGGAAGGTTTCAATGGTGGGCATCGTTATCCCAATGTTTGTTGTGGTGTGGTTCACGTGAGCTTTAGATCTTCCTCATTTTGGGGTTAGGCCCTAAATATGTCTGGACAGTGTGGATATAACTTGTATTGATGAAATTACATGTAAGTACATCTAATCAGGAAATGTTCTTTATATGTCTAGATGCGGAGCTGTGAGAGGCGTATTGCATACGATAGTAAAACATGTTTACTTCCGACTACCATGGTAATGATAATTTTCACTCATTTACTATACATTACACCACTTTATTGTAAAACATGCCAAAACAAATAGGCCCTTAAGTGTAGAGAACTAATTAAGGGTTAAGGGAGGGGAGTTAGCTAATCTAAGTTAGGTTAGGTGCAGAGGAGAGTGAGTGGAATGTGATGCAATCCATGCATTTGTGGAAAGGGATACATGTGGTGAGGTGACAAGCATACTTAGTGCATGTGGGTAAGGTGGCTAGCATACATGGGGCATGTGGGTGAGTGGAGAGGAGGGAGAGTGAGTGGGGGATGTAGTTGGGTATGATGTAAGAGTATTGCAAGGGTGAGGTAAAAGAGCTAATGGATTGTGTTAGAATGGGCCATGGGCCCATTTTACTCATGGGTTTAATTCTAAGCCCACCTCATGGTGGGTGAGATGAGGCCCATGGTCTATTCTTTTGGGTTCTCCTCACGTGCACTTGCTCATGTGGGTTTTCATGTGTGTGGGGTCGTGTAGATGCGAGGTTACAATCATACATGTATGGAGGGTCGATCATTGATACAACCTTATGATTGCACAACCCCAAGTGCAGGGCTATGAAGTAATATATTCTTAGTGAGACCAAAGTTGAACCACAGGGAGTGTGAAACACAACTAGAACTAATCTAAAACTACAAGATTTGTCTGGGTTTTTAATTCAATGAATAAGTTAAGGGTAAAAATAATAAAAATAAAGCACTAAAGATTCAAGGATTCATTTCTAGTAATCATAATATCTAATTCATCGATTCATCTTCTATAACTCATTTAGAACCAAATTCTAATTTGTTCTTATCAGAAGATAATTTGTTAAACCATTCACAACATCCAACAAGGTATGATTTCAATTAAACAAATCTCTCATGAAGAACTCGGATATCAATCGTAGGGAATTCAAAGCATCTATTGTGCCCAATGTTTGCAATAGATTAAGGAATTTTACAAATTGATTCCTTCTCTAACAAAGCCAAGCAATTGCACTTCAAAGCATCCAATGTACCTAGAGTTCACAATGAATCTAGAAATAAACAATTCAAAAGCTTTAAAGTAAAATCTAAACCAATTTCAATTAATTATTATAATTCAATCGGAAGTATAAATCAATAAACTAAAACATTAAAATAAACTAGAAGCTTCACCCCTTAGCCTTAGCTAAAATATTAGCTAGACACAACTAACTCTAGAACAAAATAAAAATAAAGCATATACTAGAACTTGCAAAGAAATTGAAGTGGAAGGACATTGTTGGCACTCCACTCAAGTTTTCTCTCTCTCTCCAAACCTTAGAAGATACTTAGGAATGTGTAACAAATCCCTTTAAATAGATTTAGAACTCCATCTTTTGCACCTTTCTAGAAAATTCACAAACTGACTTTAATTTATGTAGTTGCGCACCCTATCAATCGATCAGTCGATCGATCAAACCCTTTAATTGAAGATCACTTAAAACATCCAACAACGAACTTTTTAATTTTCGGACCCATATCGATTGATCAATCCGATCCGTCAATTGATCGAACTTATAAAAGTGATCATCAAGCTTTTCTCATAATTATGAATTGCCATCGATTGATCGGACCTGGCTATTGATCGATCAAAAGTTCTAAAATATGTACAGAGAGTTCAGGGCTTAATTCATAATACTCAATCCATCCTTCTGATTAATCGAGATCGATTGAAAGCCCCGGTTGATCAATCGATATATGTTGGTTTCCTTCGGTTTAAATGCATGTGATCTTCGGTCGCTTTCTTCACTTCGGTACTTTATTTCCTTAGGTCTTTTAGTCTTCAAACCTTCATCTTCACATCCCAAATTTTCAATTCTTCACTTTCATTCTTTTGGGCCTTATTTCATCAGTTTAAGCACAAAACTAACTTAGACTCTAAAATCTTCCTGTCAATAGAAAATATATTCAATTAGACTAATTTATCATGAATTTACAAGGGAAAAGTGATATAATAGAGGGGATAAATATACAATATTTAGGCATTAACACACCCCCAACGAGTATTTTGTTAGTCCCGAGTAAAACATGTGAAAGATATTTCAAAATCCAAGTTTAAAACTCTTTAGAAGAGTAATTTTTGTAGATCTATGTGATCTTTCAATTATCCAAACAATAGAATTCCAAGGCACATAGTTCAAAAAATAAATCAACTTAGACTCCAGTGTACTTAGCAAACAAGCTAATTGAGTTCAAATTATTAATTGCTTAGTAGAAAATTTTCAAACATTGAATTCCATGGGTGCACAGTGAAATCTAAACTTAACATAGATAGGGGTTCTGTCTTCCAAATTAGTAATGTTAAGAATCATAATTACTATGAGTGGTCAATTCAACCAAAACACTAAACCAAAACCTGCCTTACTGTTCAATGTGATTTTTTAGTTTTTCAATTTTTTCGTTGCCGGATTTCACTCTATTTTCCTTTCCTTTTCTTTTCTCCTTTTTTCTATTCACTTTTCAAAGTTTCAATTATACTTTCATACTTCTTTTCATTCAATAGGTAGCCCTTTTCAATGTTCTTTATTTTTTTTTAAACCGGATCTCATTTTATTTTTTTCAATCCCTTTTCTCCTCTCTTTTTTCTTTTCTCCTTTCACTTGAACATGATGGACAAATTCCCCAAGCTTGGTTCGTAACACTCTTGATAATTATCAAGTCAACACTTCAATATCAAACTTCTTCCTATAAGCGTAAGCTAGATGTGAAATGTGAAATTTCATGACTCAATCAATGTTTAAAATTTCCTCACTAAAAATTAATAGAAAAAACTCACTTTGATGTTTACCAAATAAGTAGATCTAAGCTGTAAAAATTCTCATAACCAAGTGCCTTATCATTTTACATTCAGATTAATTAAGAAGTTCTCGAATTCACAAAAATTCATTGTTTTAAATTTTTTTTTTTCAAAAACTCAACTCAAAATTATAAAAAATAAGCTTAATTGAAGAATTTTCCAAAGGAAACCCCACCCCTAACCTAAATGATACATTCTTCCCAATGTTAAAAATATCAGCAATAAAAGTAACATACAAGCAATTTAATTGGAACCAAGTAGAGGGTAGAGATTATCGATAATGATGAATATGTAGAAGTTCTTTAATTCTCTAAGTTATTGTAAAATAAGGAACTACCTAAACTACTAAAACAAACTAGTCCTAAGAAAGTAAGTAAACTACTCAAGGAAAGTAAAGGGAAAAACTACTCATTCGTAATAGTTGTTTTCATCCTCTGGCCAGTATTGCAATAAATTTCTCAGTAAGCTTCTCAAAAAGATCATCCAAAGGCCCATTTGGCAGTAGGCTTAGATATCCTGGAGCATGAATGCGTAAATTTTTTTATCAACCTCAGCGGAAAAATCTTCATTCATTGACCTGAGGTATCTAAAGTGTATAAAATTCAATGTCGGTGAACCACGTTGAATCAGAGACTACAATTAATTGAAATTTAGAAAAATTATCTTTTACCAGTGTAATCTCAATAAATTTTGAAGTTTCATACTTTGGTTTAAATTTTGGCTCCTCCACTCTTAATGGTAAACATTCAGGATTTGTGGAAGGAAGCACTTCAAAACATATTTTCCTCCAGTTAGTGTCAGGTACCAAGGTAAGGTCTTACAAGGCATTCACTATTTTCTTAATCATGTTGTTGTTAGAATCCTTAAAGTGTGCCAAACAAACTTCTAGAGAGTCATAATATTATGTTAAAAGAGATTCACTCTCCATAATTGAATCAAGCATATCAAATCAGTGGATTGTATCAACATCACCTTATTTAAAAATTTCTTGTATATCTTGATCATTAACTAGAAGCTTAGATGAAATCAACCTTTGGAGAAACTAGATCACATGCTTATAATCACACTCTAGCTCTTTTTCCTTTTGAACATTACTAATTTTATTATCATCCTCACCACTTTTAAGGGTGGTGGTAAATTCAGTATTTGCAACAAGTATATTGGGAGAATTAAAATCACTCACCTCACATTGTGTTTCTGGGTCAAGCTGGGGTTGGGCTAAAAAAGTCCCTTCCTCCCTATTGAGGTATGACTCAATTTTCTCGATTGATGTTGTTAGCTCTTGTATGACTTGTGAGATATTTTCATTAATTTGCAATTGTCCTTGTATCAAGGTTTGCAATGTATCCTCAAGGGTCCTTGTTAGCGGGGGCACAAACGTAGAGAGCCCTTGGGGATAGTTGTTAGCATTCATGGTTGGTCCATTTATCCGACTGAAATTTTGATGGTTCCTCTAATTAAGACCATACGTATTAGATGTGGGTAGACTCAATGGTTGTTGATACGTGTAATCTTAAATATAATAATCATGCATCATCCTAACTAGTGGAAATGATATGCCTCTTTTTCCTCATAAACATGTCAGTTCTTAATCATAGTTCCAATTAATTTATGAGACATAGGTGTTTCCTAACATAGTGATCTGACAACCATTCAACTAGTATCCTGGCTCTTAAAAGTTGATTAGAGTAATCTCGTGTCCACTCAATCATGAACATGACAAAATCCTAATTTAAGAATCTAAACCTAAATGAAAATTTAAAATCCTATAGAAAAATAAAATCCTACAGAAAATTGAAATCAATTAAAAGAGAATAAGGAAAGATATTACCAGATAGGGAAGAACTAGAATTAGAACTAGAACTAGAAGATCCTACAAAACAGAAACGGGCAACCGATGTTACTAATGTTAGAAAATCTGAAATAGAATAAATCCTAAAAAAATGAAATTAGAAAACCCAAAACAAAAACCCTATGTTAGAAAAATTCAGACAAATAGAAAAACCTAACTTAAAACAATTCAAGGGTGGAGGAGCTAAACAATTCAAAGCATCTATTATGCCCGGTGTCTATGATAGATTAATGAATTTTACAGATTAATTTATTCTCTAACAAGGCTAAGAACTTGCACTTTAAAGCATCTGATATACTTGGAGTTCACAAGGGATTCATAAATAAACAATTTAAAAGCTTTAAAGTAAAATTTAAATCAATTTCAATTAATTATCATAATTCAATCCAAAGTATGAATCAATAAACTATAAGCTTTACCCCTTAGCCTTAGCTAAAAGATTCACTAAACAGAATTAACTCTATAACAAAACAAAAACAAAACATCTACTAGAACTTGTGAAGAAATCAAAGTGAAAGGACATTGTCGGATCTCCATCCGAGCGTTTTCTCTCTCCCCAAACCCTAAAATATACTTAGGAACGTATAAAATATCCCTTTACATTGATTTGGAACTCCATCTTTCATACCTTTCTAGAAAATTCGCAAATTGACTTTGATTTACATAGTTACGTACATTGTCGATCGATCGAACCCTTCGATCGACATTCGACAATGAATTTTTGAATTTTTGGACTCATGTCGATCAATCGATTTGATCTGTCAATTAATCGAACTCATCAAGAAAATGTCCAACAATCTTTTCTCATAATTCCAATTTCCATCAATTGATCCGAACTGGTTGTTAATCGATCAAAAGTTCTACAATATGTCCAGAGTGTTCAGGCCTTAATTCAAAATACTCGATCCATCCTTTCAATCAATTGAGATCAATCAAAAGCCCTGGTCAATCAATCGATATATGCTGGTTTCCTTTTGTTTAAATGCAAATGATCTTCGATCGCTTTCTTCACTTTTGTACTTTATTTCCTCATGTATTTTAGTTTTCAAGCCTTCATCTTCACATCTAAAATCTTCTTTCAAGCCTTAACGAATATCGCCCATGTCATCGCGGGATTGATGCGTTCATACCTTTAGACCTAATGGTTCGCTTTGCTTTTCAAGTTAAAATACATAAGGTGCATCTTATCCTTTTTTATTGTACCTTGAAATTTGAAGAATTGTTATGCATGTACCCTATTCCGTTGGATTTGACCCAATTTTTTTTTTTAAAAATCAACATGAGTATATCGCCTTTGAACCGATCTTCCATTACTGAAGTTACTACCATTTGAATCCTCCAATTTTTCATTGTCTTCACAATTGTGGTGGTTTTAATTCCAAAAGACCTTGTTCTGGATTATAAGAACTTTCATAAATTCTTTGAGTTCTCACATTGTTGACTTTATTTCTTTCATGTCCTTCTTGATGATTGCTACTCTACTTTCCATCTTGCGGTCGTGTATATCCAAACTCACTTTTATACCAAATGGTAAGACCATCTTCGGATTGTTAAGATAACGAGTCTAAATTTGAGGATAGAGCATCCTTCCTTGTAATAAAAAATGTAAAAAAAATTCTTATATTCCTTCATTAATGACTGAGAAATATGTAAATAATTATGGCATACCATAATAATAGTAACAACGGAAAACTAGCCAATTACCTCCGATAAACAAAGTTAATCCACTTCCTACAATTAAGGCTAATTTAGTTTTATCATCAAGGTCAACTAATCCCTTAATTATTAGACTATAGTTTCAAACTTAAATTTAAAAGATAACAATTTATTATAGATCTTAAGTGGGGCTACTTGGCCACTCTGATGACTTGAATGGTTTGGCCCACTAATTGACAGATGGACCCTAACACACTTTAAAAAAAAAAAAAAAATATATCAAGTCTTGAGAATATATACCAAGGGGATTCCTTGTCACTAATTTTATTCTATACCTTATTAAAGATCTTATAGCATGCTACTATACCAAGTGATGGCCTTTGACATGTGCAAACTTCACTTGACCAAATTTTACAAAGACAAGAAAATTTTAATCTGGTCATGACTTAGTCAAAACTCAAGAAAAGCTTAACTCAGCTTGAAAAACTTAACCTAAACTTGAAAAGACCAAACAAAATTCACTAAATCTCAACTCAACAACTTGGATATATATTATTTATACTTTTTAAAATATTAAATAATACTAAAAAACTTAGAAAAACTCCTACAAGTTTCAAGAAACTTGCCTAAGTTTTTAAGTCAACCTGACTTGATCAAGTGTCATGCCCTGGAATTTCAAAACCCGAGTACAACGACCTTGATCTCAAGTTATGAAGTGTGAACTAATATTTTATATATTCATTCATCACGTTCACATTCAATTCATCACACATCCAAACCATAATAATTAAACTTAAACTTTAAAGTAAAGTTCATAAATTTAAAATTCTACTACCTACTACTTCTAATTCTTATTCCAATTCTCTACTATAAGTTCATTAGAAGTTTTCAATTAATTAAAAAAGTTAAAGACTAGACTTCAATAGAAAAAGTCATCTAAATATTCTTCATCAACTACTCCTCCTTAATACTATAGACCTGTAAGAGTTATCAAATTGGGTGAGCTAAAAGCCCAATGAGATCATATCCACCAAAGGTTTCATACAAACTTGATGATAGTAAGAAAAATATGATTCAACATACAATGAGATGCAATATTAGGATACATGAATTGTTCATGGTGTAATGGGTATGATGTCATGATGCACGAATCATCCAAGGCATATAGTCAAGGAAACCCCCGCTCGATAGTCCCACCAATAATGCAATGCTCATCCTTGAGACATGCTCAGGAAAACTCTTGCTCAAAATCTCACCAATGCAAATCATCCTTATTATGGAGATAGAGGAACCCCTACTTGATAATCCCACCAAAATATACATATCATTCTTGCCATGAAGATAAGGGAACCCTCATTCGATAATCCCACCAATGCAAATCATCCTTGCCATGAAGAAAAGGGAACCCCTGCTTGATAATCCCACAAAAGCATGCAAATCAACCTTGAGATATAATTAAGAGAATTGCACTTGATAATTTAACCAAATGACACAAATCATTCTGGAGATGTACTGTCACGCCCCGAACTCGAAAACTGGGCTCACAAAATTCCCGGTCGCCGAATCCGGCGCCAACAGCCTCCGCAGAACCCCATTCTCGGCTCCCGGCACCCATTTACCAGGTTCCGATCCTGGGATCCTACAAGGAGGATTTCTTATCATCAGTCTGATTCGTAATGAGCATAACCACAAGCATAACCCACAAACAATAACAACAAGAACACCATCACAAAATCCACTATGATAAAAAACTTTTGAGTACAATGCGTAAGAAAGGAAAATATAATATAGTGAAAGTAACAAAACTCCAGAAGCTCGGTTGCATGCTCCAACTGCGGCAAGACTATGGCTGCGATTGTGTCCTGACGTCACCTGCACGCATCGATCGTATATAAGCTTATAGAAAGCTTAAAGGGTGGTGTAAGTGTGCGCGCAATATAAGCATGCTCAGAATGCAAGGTCAAAGTAATGCGGAATCATGGTGATGAGTACATAAATGCAATCAGTCATACTAAGGCTATGTGGTGCAAGGTATGAATGCTATCGGCCATAACACGGCCATGCGATGCAAGATGCAACTCAAACATGCCACTCCTCATCATGTATCAGTACAGTTCTCATTCTGGATAATCATCGGGGTTTAGTACACTCCAAACGGCACTGCCACTCTCCTAGCCGCACAGTCCAAGTAAGCGTAAGAAACCTCACTATCCACCAGCTAATAGTTTGCCAATACCTATCCGGGACGTCGATAGTGGACCCATTCATGAGCTGGTCAAACTCAGCCTAATATTGCCCCCTACTCTCGGGCGAGTAAGGCCACACCCGTTTCCAACCGACCATGACACAGTGGGAGACGCGGCCTCCTAGTATTCGGCCCTCGTGTGCTCATATATCCACTCGGTTTCGACGTTGGAGTCATCCTCTGGTACCATCTGGTTTAGGAATTTTCACCCAGGGACATTTATGGTGCCCCGATGCTTAGTAACAATATTTTTGATATCCAATACAGCCACCCATGATGTGTCTGTAGAGGCTATGGCCCTGATGTCACTAGGGCATACAGTAATCACAATCACACTAATGCAAGTGCATGAATCACTCTACCAAACATACATCAAATCCTGCGCATACCGCGCGCTAATGTAGGGCAACTCCGCCTATCAGGGAGCCCATAAACAATCTGCCTGAGGGCATATGCTATGATCAGTCACTCCTCATATCAAGCATATATATGATGCGTATGATCATGGATCTATACTAAGCCTGTTATATAATGATGGGTTCTGTGCATGGTGAAGATGGGCCTAGACGGCCTACACACTACAAGTATGGGCCTAGCAATGGGCCCTAAGGAGGGTGACAATGTGGACATTTAACCAACATCACCTTACAATGTGGACATCAAACCAACATTGCCCCCAAGGCACTGCCGCTATAAAGGTTAACACATAAACCATGGTGGAATCACGTTATAATGGGCCTCCAATACGTCAAATGGGCCCCCTACATGGGTCTCATATATATATATATATATATCAAGGTGGGCCTCAACGACGGGCCACAAATGCATCAAGATGGGCCTAGTCACATGGGCCTTGCATACATCACAATGGGCCTCATAATATGGGCCTTATATAAATCAAGGTAGGCCTCAACAAGGACCACCAATACATCAAGATGGGCCTCAACAATGGGCCTTAAATTATCTCCAAAATGGTTGGACGGTTGGATGAAACACATGCATCATGATGAAGCCCACACTAATGGAGGGTGTGGATTACAATACATACATAAGTGGGGCCCATGTGGGGCCTACCATAATGCTTATTTTCCATCCAACCCATTGATAAGGTCACTCAGACCTGGGGCCCACAGTAATGTTTATTTTCCACCCAACCAGGGCCCACTGTAATGTTTATTTACATCCAATTTGTGCATAAGGTCACGTGGACCAGGGCCTACCATAATGTTTATTTACATCCAACCTATACATAAGGTCACATGGACCAGGGCCCTCCATAACGTTTATTTACATCCAACCTGTTGATAGGGACACATGGACCAGGGGGCCCATGGTAATATTCATCCAAACAGACAAGGACCCACGGTGATGTTTATTGTCATCCAAACTTTTCATAAGGTCATGGTCAGGGGCTCACCGTTATATGGTTCACAAATCTAGTCCGCCCATTATGTGTGTCCCACTTGGCTAAGGGTTCAGACCAAGTTTCAGCCGCATCCAAATTTCAGGTAGGCCCCACCAAGTGTTTTTATATGTTTAGGCATGTCTTCACATAATTTTAAATGGTGTGGCCCACCTGAGTTCCGTATACAGCTAATTTTTAGGGCGGCCACCTAGTCCGAGGGGACCCATCAAATGCATGGTGTTGATGTTCGAAACGCATCACGGTGGGGCCCACAACTGGGGCCATGAGGGCCAGCCCAACTGTCTGCCAGCCGTAGGTAGCACCTGCTGCGTCCTGACAGCAGTAACGCTGCTGCTGCTGTTTTTGTTTTTTTTAAAAAAAAAAAATTCAAGATTCTACATTTTTTCCCTTGTAGGGCCCTCATCAGATAAATCCACTCCAGCCATTGGATTCCACGGTCCAAGACTGACTAAATGAGTCCAATATGCAGCCTGTTTTTGGCGAATAAAAAGATCCAGGTGGTTTTCAACGGTAAACACCACTGTTTCGTATGGTATGGTCCGCCAAGAAAAGGGATCAGCTTCATTTTTTGGCTCAACGCCTAAAATGAGTGGGGAACGAAATGGACGGCTTGGATTATATAAAAACATCAAGGTGTGGCCTAATGAGTGACCTACTCTAAAGGTACTTTTTATATTATTATTTTTTTACCTAGCTTGAAGTACACACCCACGTCAGTGCATGCACTCCATGTTAGCCACTGTACAGCGTCTAGGACGCTGGAATGGTGTGGATACACACATTGTGGTGGGTCCCACGTGGACATGGCCCACACATCAAGGTGGGTCCCACATGAACGTGGCCCACCGGTTAGATCAACATGATATTTGTGTCTTCCTTCATCTTGGCCGTCTAACGGACCCACTACAAGGTGGGCCTCACGATCGGGCGGCCAAGATCGCCTTGCACATGGTGGCCACAAGACATCACACCAAAGAAGGAGAGAGAGAGAGAGAGAGAGAGAGAGAGAGAGAGAGAGAAAGAGAAAAAAAGAGAAATGAGCGGTGTAGATGGAGGGACCCTGCCACTATGGGTCCCTCATATGATTGCAACACATACATCAAATTGGGTCCCACATAAATCATGTAATCAACGGTAGAAACTCAAGGATCACCCACCTCTAAGCCTTCTTCTTGCTCCCTTGGTCTTTTAGGCTCCTTATCTTCACTTTTAATGGTGGTAGATGATGGATCAACGGTTGAGATGGGAGATGAGAGAGTAGGAAAAGTGGGCCACACTTGGCATTTGAGAGGGGGAAGCTTAGACGTATGGAATGTTGTTGCTTGGGAGAGAATTTTTAAGAAATAAGAGAAATGGAGAATTAATGGATGAAGGGATGGGTGGAGTGGTGGTTGTAAGGAGAGGTATGGGTTGGGTTGAAATTTTGGTTAAAGAGGAATGGTGAGGGGAGAGAGAGAGTTGACTTATGGAAAAGGAGGGATGGGTGTAAGACCCGTGTCCTAATCCGTACTGTTCCGTTAGCTTCCACGGTCCTTTCGGTCAAATTTCGGCAACCTTTGCACCGTATTCGGTGTTTGCGCACGATCCTAAGCCAGGTCCCGCGCACCGACGTCGGCTTGATCCGAAAGTTGTATCATAGCAACCGCGTCGTCGCCGCGGTTCCAATGCCGTGACTTGCACACCGAACCGATACCTAGGTAAGAAGATGTCGATCTGCGTTTATTCCGAGAAACACCACGCGTTGCGAATTTCGAGAGAATCTCTACACAATTAGTCCCATCAATTAACCATAAATGCAACCATACCTCAAGTACTTCACCCATTCCCTCTTTTTTCAAAATTCCACCATCTTTCCACCTCACCATTCCTCTTTTTCTCATTTTCAACCACAACCATCTCTCTTCTCCACCAATTTCAAACTAAACCATACCTCTCATCACTCCTTTCTTACAACCATCACTCCACCCATCCCTCCATCCATTATTTCTATCTCTCCCTCTCATTCTCTAGCAATTTTTCCAAATCCCATGAGAAATTTCACACATCTAACACACTCTCTCAACTTCAAGTGTGGCCCACCCTCTCATCTCCAATCTCAACCATTCATCTTTCATCAACCTCCATTAAAAGTGAAGGTAAGGAGCTAAGGAGTCCAAGGGAGCAAGGAGAAGGAAGATAAGGTGGGTGATTTTCCATTATTTAAATTTTAGGGCCCACTTGTTGGTGGGACCCATTTGGATGTATGTGATTAATCAAGAGGGCCCATTGTGGCGGGGTTCCTCTATCTCACCGTATGTCTCTCTCTATCTCTCTCTCTCTTTCTTTGTAATGGTGTGGATCCCATCAATATGTGTTACATCTACCCCGTCCATCTTCATCAGACGGTGTGGCCCACTCTATTACAGGTGATGATCCACACCATCCACTGTTTGGATGGGCCCAATGCATTTTTTTTTGTATATATATACATATATATATATATATGTTATATTTTATATAATATATATAATATATATAACATAATATGTATTATATATATAATATGATATATATATTATATGTATATGTGTGTGTATATATATATATATATATATATATATATATATATATATATATGTGTGGTGGGCCACGTCCATGTGGGACCCACCACAAGGCATGTGTTTACCCACACCGTCCAGCGTCACTGGACGCTGGACGGGCGAGCCCTTTGTGTTCTTTATATATAAAAAAAAGAGTAGGGAGAGGTGGGCCACTCATGCAGGCCCCACCTTGATGCTTTTATGCAATCCAAGCCGACCACCCTATTTCTCAGAACATTTTAGGCGTTGAGCCGAACTTTGAGGGTAATCTGATTCTCAGGTGGGCCATACCATAGCAAACGAGTTTCCTACCTTTGATTTACTCCCTAATGCTCCTATATATCTGAAACAGCCCAATATTGGACTCTATGGGTTTGTATCGAGCCACAGGGACTGATGGCTGGTGTGGATCTTACTGAAGCGGGCCCCGCCTGGGAAAAACCGCAGAAAAATGAATATTCAAAAAAAAAAGAGAAAGAAAGCAGCAGAGCTGCTGCTGCTGTCAGCGCTACGCAGGCGCTGCCTGCGCTGGTCACGGACGGGCGGACGGGCTTGGGTCACGGCCCTACTGTGGGCCCCACCTTGACGCCTTTCGACCATCCAAACCGTGCATTTGATGGGTCCCCATGGACTGACCGTCCATCCAAAAAATCTGCCTTATACGGAACTCATGTGGGCCATACCATTTAAAATCATGTGAAGACATGCCTAAATATATAAAATCACTTGGTGGGGCCTACCTGAGTTTTGAACGTTGCTGAAACTTGGTCTGTACCGTCAGTTAGATGGGACCCACATAATGGATGGGGTAGATTTGTGAACCACATTTTGATGGGCCCCACGTCCACCCCCATTCGGGTGGCCCTATAAACAGGTTAGACGTCAAATAAACATTTCGGTGGGCTCCCTGCCCGCGCGACCTGATCAACAGGTTAGATGAAAAATAAACATTCCGGTGGGCCCCTCCCTAACTACGTGGCCCTGTGAACAGGCTGGGCGCAAACAAACATTTCAGTGGGCCCTTGGTCCACACAACCTATCAACAGGTTGTATGGAAACAAACATTACAGTGGGCCCTATCCAGGCCCACGTGACCTTATGGATAGATTGGATGATAAAAAAATAAAAATAAAAAAATACAGTGGGCTCTACCCTGGTCCACATGACCCTATGAATAGTTGGGTGGAAAATAAACATTATGTTGGGCCTTAAGTTGGGTGGAAAATAAACATTATGTTGGGCCTTAAGTTGGGTGGAAAATAAACATTATGTTGGGCCTTAAGTTGGGTGGAAAATAAACATTATATTAGGCCTTAAGCTGGGTGGAAAATGAGCATTTTGATGGGCCCCACTTATGTAAGTATTGTAAACCACACCCTCTATTAGTGTGGGCTCCATCATAATGTATGTGTTTCATCCAACTGTCCAACTGTTTTGGAGATAATTTAAGGCCCATTATGGAGGCCCATCTTCATGCATTAGTGGTCCTTGTTGAGGCTCACCTTGATTTGTATTAGGCCCATATTATGAGGCCCATTGAGGCCACCTTGATATAGATATGGGGCTAATGTTATGTAGCTCATTTGATGTATTTGGGTCTTTGGGTCAAGGCCCAATTAGATGTACAAAAGGCCCATTACAATGTGTGATTCGTGGAAGGCCATCCCTTGGGAGCAAATGTTGGTTTGATGTCCACATTGAATAGATAATGTTGGTTAAATGTTTGCATTATAACTCTCCCTAAGGCCCACTGATAGGCCCAAAATTATGGTAAGAAGGCCGCCTAGGGTCATCTCCATTATATCTAGAGCCCATCTCTTTATACATGTTTAGTATAGATCCATGATTCATGATCATTCGCACCATATGTATGCCTGATGTGAGGAGTGACCGATCATAGCATATACCTTTGGATAGACTGTTTATGGGCTCCCTGATAGGCGGAGTCGCCTCATATAAGTGCATGGTATATACAGGGCTGTTGCATGACTGATAGTGTGATTCATGCACTTGTATTTGTGTGATTGTAGTTACTGTATGCCCTAGCCACATCAGGGCCATGGCCTCCACAGACACATCGTGGATGGCAGGATTGGAAACCGAAAATATTTGGTTCTACCATACGGGCGCCATAGACGTCCCTGGGTGAAAATCCCTAAACCCGATGGTACCAGAGATGACTCCAACGTGGAGACCGAGTGGATATATGAACGCACGAGGGCCGAATACCAGGAGGCCGCGTCTCCCACTGTGTCGTAGTCGGTTGGAAAGGGGTGTAGCCTTACTCACCCGAGGGTAGGGGGCAATACTAGGCTGAGTTTGACCAGCTCACGAATGGGTCCGCTATCGACGTGCTGGATAGGTATTGGCAGACTATTGGTCAGGCGGATAGTGAGGTTTCTTACGCTCACTTGGACTGTGCGGCTAGGAGAGCGACAGTGCCATTTGGAGTGTATTGAACCCCGGTGATTATCCAGAATGAGAACTGTACTGATACATGATGAGGATTGGCATGCTTGAGTTGCATCTCGCATCGCATGGCCGTATTATGGCCGATAGCATTCATATATTGCACCGCAAGCCTTGGTACGGCTGATTGCATTCATGTACTCATCGCCATGATTCCGCATTACTCTTACCTTGCATTTTGAGCACGCTTATATTGCGCACATACTTACACCACCCTCTAAGCTTTCTATAAGCTTATGCACGATTGATGCGTGCAGGTGACGCTAGGACACAGTCGTAGCCATAGTCTCGCTGTAGTTGGAGCGTGCAGCCGAACTTCTGGAGTTTTGTTTCTTTTACTACATTGTATTTTCCCTTTCTGTCGCATTGTACTAAAAAGTTTTTGATCATAGTGGATTTTGTGGTGGTGTTCTTGTGGTTATTATTTGTGGGTTATGCTTTTGTTATGCTCATTATGAATCAGACTAATGATTTGAAATCCTCCTTGTAGTATCCCAGGATCGGAACCTGGTGAATGGGTGCCGGGATCCGAAAATGGGGTTCTATGGAGGCTGTCGGCGCCGGATTCGGCGATCGGGAATGTTGTGAGCCGGGTTTCCGAGTTCGGGGCGTGACAATGGGTGTTGTACTTGACATTGATTGATTGATGGGACATATCGTAGAGATTCCCTCGAAATTCGGAACGTGCGGCGTTTCTTCGAAACAAACGCTGGCCTACATCTCCTGACCTGCGTATCGGTTCGGTGCGTGAGTCGTGGCGTTGGAACCGCGGCGACGGCGTGGTTGCTAAGGTACAAGTTTCGGTTCGAGCCGACTTCGGTAAGTGGGACTCGGCTTAGGATCGTGTGCAAACGTCAGATACGGTACGAAGGTTGCCGAAATTCGACCGGAAGGATCGTGGAAGCCAACGGAACGGTACAGACTAGGATACGGGTCTTACAACTCTCCCCTCTAAATAAAAATTTCATCCTCAAAATTTACACAATCATCGCAAGAAAACATAACTCATAATAAAAGAGGAATCAAGGCGTCGTCATATGAAATCGAAGGCAGCATACAAGATACAATATATGATCAATCATCAAAGAGATGAGGATAGCGCTCTCGAATCTCAGCCTCACACTTCCAAGTCACCTCGTCAATAGAATGGTGACCCCACTAAACCTTCACCAAGGGAATGACCTTGGTCCAGAGGACCTGCTCCTTCTGATCAAGGATACGAACTGGTTGCTCAATGTAAGAAGTGTCCTCACAAACCTCCAACAGCTGCCAATCGATAACAAGAACTACATCTGACCCACACTTCCTCAACATAGAGACATGAAAAATGTTGTGGATGTTAGACAACTGAGATGGTAAGGCAAGTCGATAGGCCACAGCGCCAATGCGGTCAGTGATCTCGAAAGGTCCTATGAATCTCGGGGCAAGCTTACCCTTCGCTCCAAATCGAACTACGCCCTTCATGGGCGAGACCTTAAGATGCACGTGGTCCCCTACATCAAACTCCAAGGGATGACGCTGACGATCAGCAAAACTCTTCTGCCGGCTCTGAGTTGTGCGCATCCTCTGCCTGATGATAACGATAACCTTTAACATCTGCTGTACAAGCTCGGGACCTAGCAAACGCCGCTCTCCAACCTTGGTCCAACAACTCAGAGACCTGTACGGTCTACCATATAATGCCTCAAAAGGAGTCATGCCAATAGTCGCCTGATAGCTGTTGTTGTATACAAACTCAGCCAATCATAAATGCACATCCCAGCTACCCCCGAAGTCAATCACGTAGGCTCGAAGTATATCCTCAAGGATCTAATTGACCCTCTCGGTCTGGGCATCGGTTTGTGGATAATACGCGGTGCTGAGCTGCAAATCAGTGCCCATCGTTCTCTGAAAGCTCCTCCAGAACTAAGACGTGAACCTCGGGTCTCAGTCAGAAATAATCGAGACTGGAATGCCGTGTAGTCTCACAATCTCCTCGATGAATATTCTCGTAAGCCGATCTAAAGGCCAAGTCACATGAATCGCAAGAAAATGTGCCGACTTCGTCAGACGATCAACGACGACCCAGATGGCATCATGACGAGCTGAGTCCTCGGCAATCCCATAATAAAATCTGTAGATACGTGCTTCCACTTCCACATCAGGACACTCAATGGCTGCAATAGACCAGAGGGTCTCTGGTGATCGGCCTTGACATGCTGGCACGTGTCACACTCGGCCACAAAACTGGCAATCTGACGCTTCATCCCTGCCCAAAAATTATTGTCGCCTCATATCACGGTACATCTTCGTCGAGCCAGGGTGGATAAAAAATCGCGATTGATGTGCCTCAGTCATAAGATCTCTACACAACTTAGGAATATCCGGGACATACAATCGACCTCTGAAGCGAAGTCCACCATTAGCACCCATCTGCCAATCTGTTTGACTCTCAGAAGCTGCCTCTGCTCGGTAATCCTGTAACGACTCATCTGTCTGCTGAGCCTAGATTACCCTTGTGATAAGAGAGGGTTGAATTGACAGGCTCGATAGCTGAACGATAGAAGACTTCAGACCAAACTCAAAGTCATACTCTACTATATCCTCGAGCATCCTCCACTCCTGAATCATCATATGTGCCACCAGGCCTCGTGGCTGACGGCTGAGGGCATCCCCCACCACATTTACCTTACCTGGGTGGTACTGGAGGTCAAAATCATAGTCCTTCAGAAGCTCCATCCAGCACCTCTGCCTCATGTTCAACTCAAACTGAGAGAATAAATACTTCAAGCTCTTGTGGTCAGAGAAGAGCTCGAACCTGACCCCATAAAGATAGTGTCTATACCTTCAGTGCGAAGACAATTGCTACCGGCTCTAAGTCATGCATGGGGTAGTTCAGCTCATGGACCTTGAGCTGACGAGACGCGAAGGCTACAGGTCTGCCGTGTTGCATCAGGACAGCACCTAAACCAATACGTGAGGCATCGATAAATACAACAAATCCATCACTCCCAGAGGGAAGAGTGAGGACAGGAGCGGATGTCTGACAGTCCTTCAGCTCCATAAATGCTTGCTCACAGGTGTCACTCCAAATAAACTTTACGCCCTTCCGAGTCAACCTGGTCAATGGGGCTGCAATATGGGAGAAGCCCTCAATGAAACGCCGATAGTATCCCGTTAAACTAAGGAAACTGCAGATCTCGGATGCAGTCATGGGATGGCTCCACTAACGCACTGCCTCAACCTTCTAGGGGTCTACTGTGACCCCTCCCTAGTCACCACATGACCGAGAAATCTCACCTCCTCCTGCCAGAACTCGCACTTCTCCAGCTTTGCATACAGATGGTGGGCACGAAGGGTCTGCAAAGCGATCTCCAGATGCTGCTCATGCTCCTCACGGGTCCTCGAATAGATCAGAATGTCGTTGATGAATACCACAACAAACTGATCGAGATATGGACTGTAAGTGTTATAGTTTATATCCCTGTCTGTTGTCAAATTTATGGTGCCAAAATCACTGTTATATATAACTTGCATAAGTGAAGCTCTCTAAGGATCAACATTCATAAACAAGCTAAGCTCACAACAAGCAAAGCTCACAAGTACAAGGATCAATCTTGAATGCAAGAACTGCTCACAAGACAAGACTCAAGCTGCAAGACTTCAAGAACAGTACAAGGCAGTTTGTAAAGAACTCAAGACACTTTCAAGATTGAGCTACATCAAGATTTCAAGATTGAACTACATCAAGACTTCAAGGCTCATACTTCAAGGTCACTAGTTCCTAATGTTTCAATGTCCTTACTTCATGGTTGAGGTTTGACTGACCTTAGGTTGACCTTAGAAGTAGGTCACTTTGGATACATAAATCGAATGTTTATTTTACATAAGTTTGGTCTGTTCTTTGACTAGTCCTAGAGTTGCTTCGACCAGTCTAAGAAATTCCTCGATCAGTCGTGAGTTTGTTAAAAATCGGATAAAATCATAGGCTTCGACTAGTCCAGAATCTGTTCGACCATCTGGAGAAAGTCCACCAAAAACTTGCTGCAAAATCTTTGAAAAATGATGACAAGGTTCTTCGACCAATCGAAGGTGACCTACGACCAATCGAAGGAGACCTTTGACCAGTCGTAGAATGGTCAAAGCTTATCGCGCCTGATTTTTCAAATATCTGTTATTGCTTCAACTAGTCGAAGAGCTCCCTAGATCAGTCGAAGACGCGATCTGCTCACCTATAAATAGTGCACGAATCTCAAAAGAAATCATCGAATTAATTAATCCATTCAAGCCAATCTTCGTCGAACTTTTGAGAGATAATTTTGTGCTCCATCTAAGCTAAGTGTGCTTATTTAATATTCTCTTTCCTTAGCTTTATTTAATTGATTTTGTTTCTGCTATTCCAATCTAATTTGATAAGAGGAATTGTTATTCCCTTTCTTTGGAATCAAAATCAATTAAGGCAAGCCCTATTTGGTGTAATTTAAAATCTATTAGAATTAGAACCATTATAATTGAGTACTGGACATTGAACTTGGACATTCAATCATCTACTCTGATTTGGTTCTACCGGGCTGCTACAACGAAGGAGATAATCAGGTATTTTACATTTAATTGTAAATTCCTTTCTGTTTTGGTTTCTTTCAAGATTTGCTAGAAAAATCTTGTTGTATTGGTTATCTAAGGAGAGCCAGGAAAACTCAGAAGTGGGGTTTTTTAATTATGTAAGCCCACAAACAAAGACACAATTGTAAAGGTTTTGGGTGAACCTGGGAAAACCTATTTTGTTAGTGAACGCTAATATCCCCTGTGTGAGGATATTAGGAGTGGAGTAGCATTCTGTGTGGCTGTTGTTTAACAGTTGGTGAACATACAAGCGAGCCACTATAATCCCTTGTGTTGTGGTTGAATGATTTATACTTCTGATCTTTAATTATTCTTTTGTGGGATGTATGTATGGTGGTGAATGTTGTAATCATTTAATTCAAGCATTGTGAGAATTTTGTAATAGTTTAGAATTTATTTTCTGCTATTCCTTTATCAGCTTGATATTCAATTTCCTTTAAAAGTTGTTCCAGCAAGGTTGCCCTGCCATTTTTATGGTGTATGGCTGTCCCTAGAACAATACATTTGTGATTACAATTTATTTCAATTCAGTTTGTATTTATTTCTGTATTCCTCTTTGGTTTGAGATTTGATACAAAGATCTTTCTAGAAATAAGGTTGTCCTACCATAAACTCTGGTTTTTGGTGTAAGGTTGTCCTTAGAACAACATTTGTATCAACCTCTCAAGATCTGAATTTTGAGGTTATTTTACTTTCTTACATTGTGATTTATTTTGGCTATCATATTCTTTTTAATTCCGCTGTTATAAGTTTTATTTGGCATTGTCCTATTCACCCCCCCTCTAGGACATATAGCTAGGCCTTTTCAAGTGGTATCAGAGCCTAATAGCTCTTTTTAATTCTTGGATTTAATTCCTGAGCTAACGATTTAAGCTATTTAAGATGTCAAATTTTGATAGCCTTTCAGTCACAAGGCCTCCACCCTTTGATGGCTCCAACTATGCCTATTGGAAAGCCAGAATGAGGATCTTCCTCAAATCAATGGATGAAAATGTGTGGCAAGCCACAGTGACTGAATGGAAACCTCCTATCATGGAAGTTACTGGGGTTGATGGTTTAAAATCTATGAAAGTCACACCATATTACCAATGGACCACTCTTCAGAAAAGTGAGAGTAGTGCAAATGCTAAAGCACTAAATACAATTACTTGCGCACTATCACCGGATGAGTTCAAAAGAATCATTTCCTGTGATACTGCAAAGCAAGCTTGGGATATATTAGAAATGACACACGAGGGTACTACAATTGTTAAAAAAATCTAAAGTCCAACTCCTCACAACCAGATTTGAAGAAATTCATATGGAGGAAAATGAAATGTTTATGGACTTTTACACTAGATTGAATGACATTGTAAACTCAATGTGGGGTCTTGGCGATAAAATCCCAGAAAGTAAAGTGTGTGCAAAAATATTACGCTCACTTCCTAAACGGTTCAATTCTAAAGTAACCGCGATCCAGGAACTTCGTGATACGGATAATATGAGGGTAGAAGAACTAGTTGGTTCTCTACAAACCTACGAGTTAAACTTTAAAGCTCCTAAAGGTAAATCTATCGCACTAAAATCTTCTAAATGTAATTCAAAAGATTTGATTCAGAAGATGATATGGCTCTTTTAGCTAAGAAATTTTACAAGATTTTCAAAAGCAAGAAAAGGGTTGATTTTCAAAAATCAAATGATAAAAAGAAGTTTAGACCCAAATCTCAAAAATCTTTGAAAGATAGTCAATGTTACAACTGTCAAGAATATGGGCACTTAGCAAATAGATGTCCTAAAAGGGACAAACCCAAGAAGAAGGGTATGTTGGCTACATGGGATGAATCATCTGATTCTGAAGGTTCTTCTGAATCAGAAGATTCTGAAACTGAGTCGGGCAATGAGGTTAAAGCTCTTATGACTCTAGCCAAATTCACATTTTCAGATAATGACTCAACAAGTGAAGAAAATCTGAGTAGTGAATGTGAAAATGAAGATGATCTTCAAGACGCTTACAATGCCCTATATAAGGAAAGTTGTAAAATTGCTATCAAACTTAAACTTCAAAAAGAAAAGTTTTCTAAACTCAAAAATTGTTTTGAATCACTTGTCTTAGAAAAATCACAAATTTCAGATTGTTTTGAAAAATCAAAATGCGATTTGGAATTCAAAAACTCCTTAATTATTGATTTAAAATCTGAAATTGAGAAACTTAAAACTGAAGTATCTTCTCTTCTGAGTCTAAAGGACACATGGAAATATGCCCAAGATGATCCAAAGTTAGAGAAACTTTTATCCGGATCAAGAAAATGTGGCGATTGATCCCGGTTGGGCTATGATAAAAATCTACCTCCTAAACAAAAGTATACTCCTCCTATGTTTGTTAAAGGAGAGTCCTCAAACTCAAAAGGGAAAAGTACTTATCAAGATTTTTCTAGAAATTCAAAAACTTAGAAGCAGCCATGTCAACTTTAATCAGAAACGAAATCCACTAGCTGAAAAGATGGTTGATTTACTCAAGGAGCTCTTAAAATCTAACTCTATAGGTCATTCCTACAAATATACACAAAAGAAGACCAACTATGTTCCTAAACCCAAAACAGTTATGAAATGGGTTCCTAAAGTCACCTGCTTGGTTGCTCACACTGCTTTCAAAGCAACAAGTCATTCAAAGAGGTAACAAGACAGTGTATCCTCAAGACAAATGACAGGTGACAAAGCTTTATTCACAGATCTGAAAGATATGACTGATGGTTCAGTCACATTTGGTGATGGTAGCAACTGCAAGATTATAGGCTAAGGTACGGTTCAACTTTTTAATCTTCCTGTGTTTAAAAATGTTTTATATGTTGAAGGCTTAAAACATAACTTGCTTAGTATATCTCAAATATGTGATAATAACCATAGTGTTCAGTTTTCTAATCAAAGTTGTGAGATACTAAATAATAAGGGTTCTGTAATATTAACTGGACGTAGAACGTCTGAAAATTGCTATATTATTAGCGAATCCAGCTCATCTAATCAAACATGTTACATGGTCCATACAGACGAGACTGATTTATGGCACAAACATCTTGGACATGTACATTATCAAAATTTATATAGATTGAGCAAACGAGAACTTATAAGAGGTTTACCTAAACTTCAGAAATTAGATAAAATATGTGGTGAGTGCTAGATAGGCAAACAAATAAAGAACTCACACAAAAAGGTGAATTCAAATACCACATCAAGACCACTCGAACTTCTCCACATGGATCTGATAGGACCTACCAGAATAGAAAGTCGTGGTGGGAAAAAGTATATCCTGGTAATAGTTGATGACTTTACCAGATTCACTTGGGTAGTCTTCTTAAGGGATAAATCTGAAACCCTTGAAGAAGTAAGAAAAGTTTTCAAAAGGATTCAAACTGAAAAATCTTCTCAAATCAGTAAAATTCGTAGTGATCATGGATCTGAATTTGAGAATAGCAATTTTGAGAAGTTCTGTACCGACCAAGGAATATTACATGAATTCTCTGCTCCCAAAACTCCACAACAAAATGGAATTGTAGAAAGAAAGAATAGGGTGCTTCAAGAAATGGCTAATGTCATGTTGAATAGCATGAAGCTCTCTAAAAATCTTTGGTCTAGTCAACACAGCTTGCTATATTATTAACCGAGTCTACACTAGCAAAGATAATAATAAAATGGCTTACGAATTGTGGTTCAATAAAAAGCCTACTGTTAAATACTTTCGAGTTTTTGGCAGCAAGTGCTATATTTTACGTGATCGTGAAAATTTGGAAAAATTCGATACGAAGAGTGATGAAGGTATTTTTCTAAGATATTCCTTAAACAGTCGAGCTTATAGGGTTCTGAACAAAAGGACTGGTGTGATTCAAGAATCCATTAATGTTGTCATTGATGATCACTTAAACACGCCAATTTCTAATTCAGATAATGATGAAGTACTAATCATTGATAAACCTGATACTTCATCAAATCAGACTAATTCTGAGTTGAGGACTGTTAAAGATCATCCAACCACAAATTCTTGAAAACCCTCTCACCGGTGTTCGCACCCATAGACAACTTGAGGATATATGTAATTATGTATGTTTTACATCCCAAATAGAACCATCTAACGTAAAAGAAGCTCTTGCTGATGAGAACTGGATTGCTGCGATGCAAGAAGAACTCAACCAATTCGTAAGAAATGATGTTTGGTATCTTGTACCAAGACCTAAAGATAAACACATCATTGGAACAAAATGGATTTTCAAAAATAAGTCTGAAAAGTGTGGAAATATAATTAGAAACAAGGCTAGACTAGTGGTACAAGGTTATACTCAAATTGAAGGGATTGATTTCGATGAAACTTTTGCACCAGTAGCACGTCTTGAATCTATCAGACTATTTATATCCATTGCATGTTTTAGAAAGATAAAGATCTATCAGATGGATGTGAAAAGTGCTTTTCTAAATGGTGATTTACATGAAGAAGTCTATGTTGAACAGTCATTGGGTTTTGAAGATTCCAAAAATACTGATTATGTATATCGGCTTAAAAAGGCACTTTATGGATTAAAACAAGTACCTAGGGCATGGTATGAGAAACTAACGAAATTTCTTTTAAGTCATAATTTTCAAATGGGATCTGTTGATAAAACTCTATTTGTTAAAAAACATAATGATCATATCTTAATGGTGCAGATTTATGTTGATGATATCATTTATGGATCAACTTGTACTGACTTGACTACTGAGTTTGCAGATTTGATGAAATCACAGTTCGAAATGAGCATGGTTGGGGAATTGACTTATTTCCTTGGATTGCAAGTAAAGCAACAACCTGAAGGAATATTCATTTCTCAATCTAAGTATGCTTTGAATCTAATCAAGAGATTTGGATTTGAGAATGGCAAGAATTTCGATACTCCTATGAGTACTACCCTGAAACTCTCAAAAGACTCTAATGGTAAAAATGTTGACTCAAAACTTTATCGGAGTATGATTGGTAGTTTGTTATATTTAACTGCTAGTAGACCTGATATTTCTCTAAGTGTTGGTATTTGCGCAAGATATCAATCTGATCCAAAAGAATCTCACTTGATTGCTGTCAAGCGAATTATTAGATATGTCGCAAGTACTGTAAATCTCGGTCTCTGGTATCCTCATGAGACCAGTGTCCAATTAGTTGGGTACTCGGATGCTGACTGGGCTGGTAATCTAGATGATAGAAAATCAACCAGTGGTGGTTGTTTTTACATTGGAAATTGTCTAGTTTCCTGGTTTAGTAAGAAACAAAATTCTTTCAACAGCTGAAGCTGAGTATATCGCAGCTGGTAATGCATGTACACAGCTTGTTTGGATGCAACGAATGCTAAGTGATTATGGAATTAAACAGGATTCTATGTTATTACATTGTGATAATTCCAGTGCGATAAATATTTCAAAAAATCCTATTCAGCATTCTCGTACTAAGCACATTGACATTAGATTTCATTATATAAGGGAATTAGTAGAAGAAAAAGTTATATCTCTAGAATATATTCCTACCGAAGATCAACGAGCTGACATTTTCACAAAACCTCTCGATAAAAGCAGGTTCAAAAAGATGAAATTTGATCTTGGCATGTGCATTTTAAAATGATTATTTATGCCTACTTGTATTATAGTGTATATATTTGCTAGATTGAATTCTAATTTTTGTATAATTTGCAAGAAATATGAATTTTTGGACATTCTTCGACCAGTCGTGAGTATACTCGACCAGTCGACCTTCGACCGGTCGTAGATATCCACGACCAGTCGTAGAACTCGGGAATCACTTAAAATTTGGGGATTTTTGCTTTCTTCCTCATTCCGTTTTTTTTCTCTCTAAGGAGCTGAGCTTCGACTTGTTGAACCCACTGTTCATGTTCTTTAAGGTTAGTGTTCCAATTATGTTTTTCTTGCAGATTTGTGTCTAGATTGTTTACTTTTCTAGCTTGAAGCTTTCTATTTTGGATTTCATTGAGATTTGGGGTTTGGATTTTGAAAAATCTGTTTTGAGTAAACCCACTTCTCAATCCTTTGCAACTTCTTAATTCCTTGATATCCTTGTTGCAAATGGCTTCTAGAGGTAGAAAAACTACTTCCCGTGGTTTTTCTTCTTCCTCCAGATCGTCCATTATCTGTAAGCGTCATCTTCTTGTTCCCAATGGTGATCTATCATATGTTAAGGACATTAGATTACGTAGTGTTATTGTTGAACATCCTGTTGATGTTAATCATATTGTACATTTTGACATCCTTCCTATGCTTGAAGCTGTAGGTTGGGTTAACTTATTACATTGTGGTGGGCCTGCATACCGGTCCATTGCCCAATCCATGTTTACATGTATTAGTGCTTTCTCACAGGATAATTTAACTTTTAAAATATCTACTAGAGGAGGGCCTTTTGACATTGATCGTCATTTAATTTCAGCCCTTATGGACATTCCTGTGAATGATGAGGGTATTCCTATCCATAACTTAACTGATAAACCCTCAATATCTGAAAAACGCATGCACACTAGAGATTTGTACAACATGGATGTTCAATGGACACAAAAAGGGAACGCGCTTCCTGCAAGGTATTTGTTACCTAAATACAGAATTCTCCACAAAATCTTTGTGTCTAATCTGTATCCTCGCTCAGGTAATAAAACTGACTTGACTCGTTTATGGTTCGTGTTATCCATGCTATTTCCAATGATACTCAGATTTGTTTACCATCCTTAATCTATCATTTCATTCTTCAGTTTAGACTCCATCCTGGTCATAGTGACATTCCTTTTGCCCATTTAATGACTGTATTGGCTACACATATGTTAGTCGATATGCCGGTTGATGAGGCACCAATCCATCATCTGATCTTTAACAATACTAATATCAATAAGATGAAGCTGGATCTACTTCCTGAACAAGGTGGTGGTGGTGGTGGTCATGAAGAAGCTGGTGATGACATTAATATGGATGACATTTTTGAGGAACTAGATTCTGACTCAACAAATGATCCAGATTTTGAACCATCTGATGTTGATGCTCGTCTGAGTGCATTAGAGGATAAAGTTGAGAATATAAATGTAAAGATGGAAAACATGTCTGTTGCTCATGATTTACAATTCAAGTACATGCACAAATATCTTAGGCGATTGATCAAAGGCATGCACCAACTTGATCCCTCTATTCCTGCTCCGTCATCTGGTTCTAGTTCTGACTAGTTTATATGAGACTTCTGGTCTGTAAGATCTTTATAACTTAGCACTTGGTTGACTGATTTTGAGTTGGATACTATCTATGTTTTATGCTGGATATTTATTCTATGTGAAGCTATGCTGAGTATCTCTATCACTGTTTTACTATACTCTCATAACTCCTCATGTTTACTCTCATATATCCCTTTATTTAGTTCTCCTTTATTGTTATTTCCTTTGTCATATTGTGACAAAAAGGGGGAGAATGGTTTGTTCTTAACGATGTGATTGTGAGATGAGTAGTATTGGTTATGTTACTCAGGGGGGAGTATGTTTGAACTAGTTGAATGAAACTGGTTGAATGTTGAATGTTGAATATTGAATATTGATTTGCAGGTAAGCCAATTTATATGACCTGGTTCATAACTCTTTAACCAGTTGTTTTACTTTATGTTTATCTTGGTTATATGTTTTGTCACTAATTTGACAAAGGGGGAGATTGTAAGTGCTATAGTTTATATCCCTGTCTGTTGTCAAATTTGTGGTGCCAAAATCACTGTTATATATAACTTGCATAAGTGAAGCTCTCTCAAGGATCAACATTCATAAACAAGCTAAGCTCACAACAAGCAAAGCTCACAAGTACAAGGATCAATCTTGAATGCAAGAACTGCTCACAAGACAAGACTCAAGCTGAAGACTTCAAGAAGAGTACAAGGCAGTTTGTAAAGAACTCAAGACACTTTCAAGATTGAGCTACATCAAGATTTCAAGATTAAACTACATCAAGACTTCAAGGCTCATACTTCAAGGTCACTAGTTCCTAATGTTTCAATGTCCTTACTTCATGGTTGAGGTTTGACTGACCTTAGGTTGACCTTAGAAGTAGGTCACTTTGGATACATAAATCGAATGTTTATTTTACATAAGTTTGGTCTGTTCTTTGACTAGTCCTAGAGTTGCTTCGACCAGTCTAAGAAATTCCTCGATCAGTCGTGAGTTTGTTAAAAAATCAGATAATTTCTGTTAGGCTTCGACTAGTCCAGGAATCTCGGACATCCAAGATTTAAGACATCATCTTCGACCAGTCGAAAATCTTCGACTCAAAATCCAGCGATGTTTTTCAGGTTCTTCGACCAGTCGAAGGTGACCTATGACCAGTCGAAGGAGACCTTTGACCAGTCGTAGAACGGTCAAAGCTTATTGCGCCTGATTTTTCAAATATCTGTTATTGCTTCGACTAGTTGAAGAGCTCCCTAGACCAGTCGAAGACGCGATCTGCTCACCTATAAATAGTGCACGAATCTCAGAAGAAATCATCGAACTAATTAATCTATTCAAGCCAATCTTCATCGAACTTCTGAGAGATAATTCTTTGCTCCATCTAAGCTAAGTGTGCTTATTTAATATTCTCTTTCCTTAGCTTTATTTAATTGATTTTGTTTCTACTATTCCAATCTAATTTGATAAGAGGAATTGTTATTCCCTTTCTTTGGAATCAAAATCAATTAAGGCAAGCCCTATTTGGTTTAATTTAAAATCTATTAGAATTAGAACCATTGTAATTGAGTACTGGACATTGAACTTGGACATTTAATCATCTACTCTGATTTGGTTCTACCGAGCTGCTACAACGAAGGAGATAATCAGGTATTTTATATTTAATTGTAAATTCCTTTCTGTTTTGGTTTCTTTCAAGATTTGCCAGAAAAATCTTGTTGTATTGGTTATCTGAGGAGAGCCAGGAAAATCAGAAGTGGGGTTTTTTAATTGTGTAAGCCCACAGACAAAGACACAATTGTAAAGGTTTTGGGTGAACATGGGAAAACCTATTTTGTTAGTGAACGCTAATATCCCCTGTGTGAGGATATTAGGACTGGAGTAGCATTCTGTGTGGCTGTTGTTTAACAGTTGGTGAACACACAGGCGAACCACTATAATCCCTTGTGTTGTGGTTGAATGATTTATACTTCTGATCTTTAATTATTCTTTTGTGGGATGTATGTATGGTGGTGAATGTTATAATCATTTAATTCAAGCATTGTGAGAATTTTGTAATAGTTTAGAATTTATTTTCTGCTATTCCTTTATCAGCTTGATATTCAATTTCCTTTAAAAGTTGTTCCAGCAAGGTTGCCCTGCCATTTTTATGGTGTATGGCTGTCCCTAGAACAATACATTTGTGATTATAATTTGTTTTAATTCAGTTTGTATTTATTTCTGTATTCCTCTTTGGTTTGAGATTTGATACAAAGATCTTTCTAGAAATAAGGTTGTCCTACCATAAACTCTGGTTTTTGGTGTAAGGTTGTCCTTAGAACAACATTTGTATCAACCTTTCAAGATCTGAATTTTGAGGGTTATTTTACTTTCTTACATTGTGATTTATTTTGGATATCATATTCTTTTTAATTTCGCTGTTATAAGTTTTAATTGACATTGTCCTATTCACCCCCTCTCTAGGACATATAGCTAGGCCTTTTCATGGATGGAAGACCTTGTTCATCAACTGCATAAAGACCGCGGGTGTATTGGTCAGTCCGAAGGACATGACCTGAAACTCAAAATGACCATAACGCGTCCTGAAAGCCGTCTTCGGGATGTTCTCCTCTTGAACACGAATCTGATGATAAGCGGAACGCATGTCAATCTTCGAAAAGAACTGTGCACTCTGCAGTTGATCAAATAAATCATCTATCCTTGGGAGTAGGTACTTGTTCTTGATTGTGACCCAGTTAAGCTCGATGTAATCCACGCAGAGCCTCAACGAATCATCCTTCTTCCTGACGAAGAGTACCTACGCTCCCCAAGGCGAACTGCTTAGACGAATGAATCCCAACTCACGCAACTCGTCCAACTGCCGCTGCAGCTCATGCAACTCCATCGGTGTCATACGGTACGGGTGAAAAGGCCAAGCTATATGTCCTAGAGGGGGGGTGAATAGGACAGTGCCAAATAAAAACTTATAACAGCGGAATAATAAAGAATATGATAGCCAAAGTAAATCACAATGCAGTAAATTAAAATAACCTCAAAATTCAGATCTTGAGATGTTGATACAAACGTTGTTCTAAGGACAACCTTACACCAAAAACAGAGTTTATGGTAGGACAACCTTATTTCTAGAAAGATCTTTGTATCAAGTCTCAAACCGAAGGGGAATACAATAATAAATATAAACTGAATTGAAATAACTTGTAATTAAAAATGTATTGTTCTAGGGACAGCCATACACCATAAAAATGGCAGGGCAACCTTGCTGGAACAACTTTCAAATGAAATTGAAAATCAAGCGATAAAGGAATAGCAGAAAATAAATTCTAAGCTATTACAACATTCTCACAAAGCTTGAATTAAATAATTACAACATTCACCACCATACATACATCCCACAAAAGAATAAAAAATTAGTAATATAAATCATTCAAACACAAGGGTTTATAGTGGTTCACCTGTGTGTTCACCAACTGTTAAACAACAGCCACACAAAAAGCTACTCCACTCCTAATATCCTCACACAGGGGATATTAGCGTTCACTAAAAATAGGTTTTCCCAGGTTCACCCAAAACCCTTACAATTGTGTCTTTGTATGTGGGCTTACACAATTAAAAAAAAAACCCCCACTTCTGAGTTTTCCTGGCTTTCCTCAGATAACCAATATAACAAGATTTTTCTGGAAAATCTTGAAAGAAACCAAAATAATAGAAAGGAATTTACAATATGTAAAATACCTGAATATCTCCTTCGTTGTAGCAGCCCGGTAAAACCAAATCAAAGTAGATGATTGAATGTCCAAGTTCAATGTCCAGTACTCGATTACAATGGTTCTAATTCTAATAGATTTTAAATTAAACCAAATAGGGCTTGCCTTAATTGATTTTGATTCCAAAGAAAGGGAATAACAATTCCTCTTATCAAATCAGATTGGAATAGCAGAAATAAAATCAATTAAATAAAGCTAAGGAAAGAGAATATTAAATAAGCACACTTAACAAATATTTGAAAAATCCGGCGGGATATGCTTTGACCGTTCTACGACTGGTCGTAGGTTTCCTTCGACTGGTCGTAGGTCCTGTAAACCATCGCTGGACTTCGAGTCGAAGGTTGTACGACTGGTCGACATTATTCCTACGACTGGTCGAACAGATTCCTGGACTAGTCGAAGGCTAACAGATTTTATCCGGAATTTGTAACAAACTCACGACTGGTCGAGGAATATCTTAGACTGGTCGAAGCAAGTCTAGGACTAGTCGAAGAAGGCCTAGGACTAGTCGAAGAACAGACCAATCACATGTAAAATAAACATTCGACTTATGTATCCGAAATGACCTACTTCTAAGGTCAACCTATGGTCAATCAAACCTCAACCATGAAGTATGGACATTGAAACATTCAAAACTTGAGACCTTGAAGTATAAGCCTTGTAATCTTGATGTAGATCAAACCTTGATGTAGCTCAATCTTGAAAGTGTACTAACTGCCTTGAACTCTTCTTGAAGTCTTGCATCTTGAGTCTTGTCTTGTGAGCTTTGCTTGTTGTGAGCTTAACTTGTTCATGAATGTTGATCCTTGAAAGAGCTTCACTTAAGCAAGTTATATATAACATAACATTGATTTTGGCACCACAAATTTGACAACAGACAGGGATAAAAACTATAGCACTTACAATGGGGACTTCGAGATAGGCGCGGTACCAAACACAGGTCTATCTGGAACTTAATATGATGACGCGGCGGCAATCCCGGAATCTCCTGTAACACGTCGGGGAAATGGCAAACAACTGGCCACTGATCAATACAAATGGCAACTGACTCCTCAACTACGTAGGACATGAGGCAAGATAACGACTCTCCTTTGAGCTCGGCAATGAACTGGAACTATGGCAAGCTGGGTATAGAGAATGTGACAATCCTCGTGGAACAATCCAACACGGCGTGGTACTTGGCAAGCCAATCCATGCCCAAGATAACGTTGAATTCTGACATTGGCAGCACAAATAGATCGACAAGTAAAAAGATATCACTGACCAGAACCGGGCAAGATGAACAGAAGCGGCTCAACACTGTAGTCATCCCCAAGGGCGTCGACATGGTCAACCCCTCGCGAGCAGAATCTATCAGCAATCCAGTCGAATGACAAAAATCCTCGGGCATAAATGAATGCGATGCACCAGAATCAAACAGTACACGTGCGATACATGCGGAGATGGAGAAAATACCCTCAATGACTCCTTCAGATGACTGTGGATCCTGCTGAGCCGCGTAAAACCTAGCCTGAGCTGGTTGGGGAGGTGCCTGTCCCCTCTGAGGTCCTTGGTACTACTGCTGCCTCTGCGACAGCCTGTACTGCTGTCTTTGCTTCTGCTGGGGCCTCAGCGGCTGAGGTGGCTGCGGTTGCTACTGATGGGGTCACTGCTGTGCTAGAGGCTGCTGCGGTACTCTCAGTTGCTACTGTGAAGGCTGCTGTGGTGCTCTTAGCCGCTGTAGATGAGGGCGAGGGCACTCAGACAAGTGATGCCCTGTCCCACCACATCCAATACAAGCCCCTGTAAATGACTGCTGGGGTGGCGCTGGAGGTACCGTTGGTGCTCTAGCAGGTGGGTGACTCCTATACCTCTATGGTTGTCGATGCTGCTGGGAGCTACTGGAGGGGGCATGCCTCTTCCGATTCTGTCTTCTCCTCTGATCTCGGTCGCTATGTGAGCTGGCCCACTTAGTCTCATAAATCTGGACCCTCTGCACTACCGCTTGAAAAGTCGGGAGCTCGTGCCCAATCACACGTCCTCGAAGACTGTAACGTAAGCCGTTCTCAAAACGGCGGGCCTTCCGCCCCTCATCATCAACCATATATGGAGCGAATCTCGATAACGCCACAAAATGGGCTGCGTACTGCGCCACGGTCATGTCCACCTACACCAGAGTCTCGAACTCCAGTGCTCTCTGAAGTCAAATATGGTCAGGGAAGTACTGCTCCTCGAATTGGTCGATAAAGTCCTCCCATGTCCAGACATAATCAGGTCCTGCAATGCGGGTGACAGAGGTCCACCAATGCTTTGCCTCACCCTAGAGAAGGAATACAGCCAACAGGACTCGGTGCTTGGTCATACATTACATGGTATCGAAGATCTTCTCCACATCAGAGCGCCATCTCTCAGCTGCTGTCGGATCTGGCTCGCCTTGGAAATGCGAAGGATCAAGCTGTCTGAACTCTTGAAGAAGGGCACTCACACCCTCCTGCTCAGCCTGGGCTGGAGAAACAACTGGGTGCCTGCCCTGCCCCTAAAGTGAAGCCGTCATGGCCTGCAACATCTGTTATAGCTGCGAAGCACTCACAAGTACGGTCGGATCCGCACCGGCCTCGAGTGGAGGAACGACATCCTCAGGCTGTGGAGTAGGGATTTCTGGCGGTGGAAGGAAGGTGTAGGTGGTAAAGCTGGATCCTCAAGTGGTAGAGCGGGAGTCGATCAGGTCACTCGCCTACGCGGCATGTCTTATAAGAAGAATAAGGACGCCAATCAATCTTGAGAATCGCACGTTAAGGAACTCAATCGGAATGTTTCGCACTCAGAACATAATCGTCCTAAACTCATAGCAAACATGTGATGTAGTTCTCGGTTATTCCCAAGTTATGCTCTGATACCAATTTCTGTCATGCCCCGAACTCGAAAACCAGGCTCACAAAATTTTCGATCGCCGAATTCGGCGCCAACAGCCTCCGTAGAACCCCATTCTCGGCTCCTGGCACCCATTTACCAGGTTCCGATCTTGGGATCCTACAAGGAGGATTTCTAATCATCAGTCTGATTCGTAATGAGCATAACCATAAGCATAACCCATGAACAATAACAACAAGAACACCATTACAAAATCCACTATGATAAAAAACTTTTGAGTACAATGCGTAAGAAAGGGAAATACAATATAGTGAAAGTAACAAAACTCCAGAAGCTAGGCTGCACGGTCCAACTGCAGTAAGACTATGGCTGCGACTGCGTCCTGACGTCACCTGTACTCATCGATCATGCATAAGCTTATAAAAAGCTTAGAGGGTGGTGTAAGTGTGTGCGCAATATAAGCGTGCTCAGAATGCAAGGTCAGAGTAATGCGGAATCATGGTGATGAGTACATAAATGCAATCAGCCGTACCAAGGCTATGCGGTGCAAGGTATGAATGCTATCGGCCAAAACACAGCCATGCAATGCGAGATGCAACTCAAGCATGCCACTCCTCATCATGTATCAGTACAGTTCTCATTCTGGATAATTACCGGGGTTTAGTACACTCCAAATGGCACTGCCGTTCTCCTAGCCGCATAGTCCAAGTAAGCGTAAGAAACCTCACTATCCACCTAGCCAATAGTTTGTCAATACCTATCCGACACGTCTATAGCGGACCCATTCACGAGCTGGTCAAACTCAGCCTAATATTGCCCCCTACCCTCGGGTGAGTAAGGCCACACCCCTTTCCAACTGACTACGACACAGTGGGAGACGCGGCCTCCTAGTATTCGGCCCTCGTGCGCTTCTAAATCCACTCGATCTCGACATTAGAGTCATCCTCTAGTACCATCGGGTTTAGGAATTTTCACCCAGGGACATCTATGGCACCCTGATGCTTAGTAATAATATTTTCGGTATCCAATCCAGCCACCCACGATGTGTCTGTGGAGGCTATGGCCCTGATGTCACTAGGACATACAGTAATCACAATCACACTAATACAAGTGCATGAATCACTCTACCGGACATGCATCAAATCCCGCGCGTACCGCGCACTCATGTAGGGCAACTCCTCCTATCAGGGAGCCCATAAAGAATCTGCCCGATGGCAAATGCTATGATTAGTCACTCCTCATATCAAGCATACATATGATGAGTATGATCATGGATCTATACTAAGCCTGTTATATAATGATGGGCTCTGTGCATGGCGAAGATGGGCCTAGATGGCCTATACACTACAAGTATGGGCCTAGCAATGGGCCCTAAGGAGGGTGACAATGCGGACATTTAACCAACATCACCTTACAATGTGGACATCAAACCAACATTGCCCCCAAGGCATTGCCGCTATAAAGGTCAACACATAAACCATGGTGGAATCACATTATAATGGGCCTCCAATACGTCAAATGGGCCTCGTACATGGGTCTCATATATATATATATATATATATATATATATATATATATATATATATATATATATATATATATATATCAAGGTCTCAACGACGGGCCACAAATGCATCAAGATGGGCCTAGTCACATGGGCCTTGCATACATCACAATGGGCCTCATAATATGGGCCTTATACAAATCAAGGTGGGCCTCAACAAGGACCACCAATACATCAAGATGGGCCTCAACAATGGGCCTTAAATTATCTCCAAAATGGTTGGACGGTTGGATGAAACACATGCATCATGATGGAGCCCACACTAATGGAGGGTGTGGATTACAATACATACAAAGTGGGGCCCATGTGGGGCCTACCATAATGTTTATTTTCCATCCAACCCATTGATAAGGTCACTCAGACCTGGGGCCCACAGTAATGTTTATTTTCCACCCAACCTGGGCCCAATGTAATGTTTATTTACATCCAATTAATGCGTAAGGTCACGTGGACCAGGGCCCACCATAATGTTTATTTACATCCAACCTGTACATAAGGTCACGTGGACCAAGGCCCTCCATAATGTTTATTTACATCCAACCTGTTGATAGGGACACATGGACCAGGGGACCCACTGTAATATTCATCTAAACAGACAGGGGCCCAAGGTGATGTTTATTGCCATCCAAACTTTTCATAAGGTCAAGGTCAGGGGCCCATCGTGATATGGTTCATAAATCCAGTCCACCCATTATGTGTGTCCCACTTGGCTGAGGGTTTAGACCAAGTTTCAGCCGCATTCAAATTTCAGGTAGGCCCCACCAAGTGTTTTTATATGTTTAGACATGTCTTCACATGATTTTAAATGGTGTGGCCCACCTGAGTTCCGTATACAACTGATTTTTGGGGTGGCCACCTGGTCCGAGGGGACCCATCAAATGCATGGTGTTGATGTTCGAAACGCATCATGGTGGGGCCCACAACCAGGGCCGTGAGGACTGAAAAGGCCTAGCTATATGTCCTAGAAGGGGGGGGGGGGTGAATAGGACAATGCCAAATAAAACTTATAACGGCGGAATTAAAAAGAATATGATAGCCAAAATAAATCACAATGCAAGAAAGTAAAATAACCTCAAAATTCAGATCTGGAGAGGTTGATACAAATGTTGTTCTAAGGACAACCTTACACCAAAAACCAGAGTTTATGGTAAGACAACCTTATTTCTAGAAAGATCTTTGTATCAAATCTCAAATCGAAGAGGAATACAGAAATAAATACAAACTGAATTAAAATAAATTGTAATCACAAATGTATTGTTCTAGGAACAGCCATACATCATAAAAATGGCAGGGCAACCTTGCTGGAACAACTTTTAAAAGAAATTGAATATCAAGCCGATAAAGGAATAACAGAAAATAAATTCTATACTATTATAAAATTCTCACAATGCTGGCATGAAATGATTACAATATTCACCACCATACATACATCCCACAAAAGAATAATTAAAGATCAGAAGAATAGATCATTCAACCACAACACAAGGGATTATAGTGGTTCGCCTGTGTGTTCACCAACTGTTAAACAACAGCCACACAAAATGCTACTCCACTCCTAATATCCTCACACAGGGGATATTAGCGTTCACTAACAAAATAGGTTTTCCCAGGTTCACCCAAAACCTTTACAATTATGTCTTTGTCTGTGGGCTTACACAATTAAAAAAACTCCACTTCTGAGTTTTCCTGGCTCTCCTCAGAAAACCAATACAACAAGATTTTTCTGGCAAATCTTGAAAGAAACCAAAACAGAAAGGAATTTACAATTAAATGTAAAATACCTGATTATCTCCTTCGTTGTAGCAGCCCGGTAGAACCAAATCAGAGTAGATGATTGAATGTCCAAGTTCAATGTCCAGTACTCAATTACAATGGTTCTAATTCTAATAGATTTTAAATTAAACCGAATAGGGCTTGCCTTAATTGATTTTGATTCCACAGAAAGGGAATAACAATTCCTCTTATCAAATTAGATTGGAATAGCATAAACAAAATCAATTAAATAAAGCTAAGGAAAGAGAATATTAAATAAGCACACTTAGCTTAGATGGAGCACAGAATTATCTCTCAGAAGTTCGACAAAGATTGGCTTGAATAGATTAATTAATTCGCTGATTTCTTCTGAGATTTGTGCACTATTTATAGGTGAGCAGATTGCGTCTTCGACTGGTCTGGGGAGCTCTTCAACTAGTCGAAGCAATAACAATATTTGAAAGATCCGGCGGGATAGGCTCTGACCGTTCTACGACTGGTCAAAGGTCTCCTTCGACTGGTCGTAGGTCACCTGCGACTGGTCGTAGGTTTCCTTCGACTGGTCGAAGAACCTGAAACACATCGCTGGATTTTGAGTCGAAGATTTTCGACAGGTCGAAGATGCAGTCGACACTGTTCCTTCAACTGGTCGAATAGATTCCTGGACTAGTCGAAGCCTAACAGATTTTATCCGAAATTTGTAATAAACTCACGACTGATCGAGGAATTTCTTAGACTGGTCGAAGCAACTCTAGGACTAGTCGAAGAACAGACCAAACTCATGTAAAATAAACATTCGATTTATGTATCCGAAATGACCTACTTCTAAGGTCAACCTATAGTCAGTCAAACCTCAACCATGAAGCAAGGACATTGAAACATTAGGAATTAGTGACCTTGAAGTATGAGCCTTGAAGTCTGATGTAGTTTAATATTGAAATCTTGATGTAGCTCAATCTTGAAATCTTGATGTAGCTCAATCTTGAAAGTGTCTTGGGTTCTTTACAAGCTGCCTTGTACTCTTCTTGAAGTCTTGCAGCTTGAGTCTTGTCTTGTGAGCAGTTCTTGCATTCAAGATTGATCCTTGTACTTGTGAGCTTTGCTTGTTGTGAGCTTAGCTTGTTTATGAATGTTGATCCTTGAGAGAGCTTCACTTATGCAAGTTATATATAACAGTGATTTTGGCACCACAAATTTGACAACAGACAGGGATATAAACTATAGCACTTACAATCTCCCCCTTTATCAAATTAGTGACAAAACACATTAGTGACAAAACACATAACCAAGATAAACATAAAGTAAAACAACTGGTTAAAGAGTTATGAACCAGATCATATAAACTGACTACCTGCAAATCAATATTCAATATTCAACATTCAACCAGTTTCATTTAGTTCAAACATACTCACAGTTCAAACATAATCCCCCTGAGTAACATAACCAATGCTACTCCTCTCACAATCACATCATTATAAGAACAAACCATTCTCTCCCTTTTTGTCACAATATGACAAAGGAGAACTAAATAAAGGGATATATGAGAGTAAACATGAGGAGTTATGAGAGTATAGCAAAACAGTGATAGAGATACTCAGCATAGCTTCACATAGAATAAATATCCAGCATAAAACATAGATAGTATCCAACTCAAAATCAGTCAACCAAGTGCTAAGTTATAAAGATATTACAGACCAGAAGTCTCATATAAACTAGTCAGAACCAGAACCAGATGACGGAGCAGGAATAGAGGGATCAAGTTGGTGCATGCCTTTGTTCAATCGCCTAAGATATTTGCGTATGTACTTGAATTGTAAATCATGAGCAACAGACATGTTTTCCAACTTTACATTTATATTCTCAACTTTATCCTTTAATGCACTCAGACGAGCATCAACATCAGATGGTTCAAAATCTGGATCATTTGTTGAGTCAAAATCCAGTTCCTCAAAAATGTCATCCATATTAATATCATCACCAGCTTCTTCATGACCACCACGACCACCACCACCTTGTTCAGGAAGTAGATCCAGTTTCATCTTATTGATATTAGTATTGTTGAAGATCAGATGATGGATAGGTGCCTCATCAACTGGCATATCGATTAACATATGAGTAGCCAATACAGTCATTAAATAGGCAAAAGGAATGTCACTATGACCAGGATGGAGTCTAAACTGAAGAATGAAATGACAGATTAAGGATGGTAAACAAATCTGAGTACCATTGGAAATAGCATGGATAACACGAACCATAAATGAAGTTAAGTCAGATTTATTACCCGAACGAGGATACAGATTAGACACAAAGATTTTGTGGAGAATTTTGTACTTGGGTAAGAAATACCTTGCGGGAAACGCATTCCCTTTTTGAGTCCATTGAACATCCATGTTGCACAAGTCTCTAGTGAGCATGCGTTTTTTAGACATTGAGGGTTTATCAGTTAAGTTATGGATAGGAATACCCTCATCATTCACAGGAATGTCCATAAGGGCTGAAATTAAATGACGATCAACGTCATAAGGCCCTTCTCTAGTAGATATTTTAAAAGTTAAATTATCCTGTGAGAAACCACTAATACATGTAAACATGGATTGGGCAATGGACCGGTATGCAGGACCACCCCAATGTAATAAGTTAACCCAACCTACAGCTTCAAGCATAGGAAGGATGTCAAAAGGTGCAATATGATTAACATCAACAGGATGTTCAACAATAACATTACGTAATCTAATGTCCCTAACATATGATGAATCATCATTGGAAACAAGAAGATGACGTTTAGAGATAACGGTCGATCTGGAGGAAGAAGAAGGACCACAGGAAGTAGTTTTTCTACCTCTAGAAGCCATTTACAACAAGGATATCAAGGAATTAAGAAGTTGCAAAGGATTGAGAAGTAGGTTTACTCAAAACAGATTTTTCAAAATCCAAACCCCAAATCTCAATGAAATTCAAAATAGAAAGCTTAAAGCTTGAAAAGAAAACAATCTAGACACAAATCTGTAAGAAAAAAGTGATTTGGAACACTAACCTTGAAGAACAAGAAAGATGGGTTCGACAAGTCGAAGCACGGCTCCTTAGAGAAGAAAACCGAAATGAGGAAGAAAGCAAAAATCTCCAATTTTTAGTGATTTCCGAGTTCTACGACTGGTCGTGGGTATCTACGACCGGTCGTAGGACGACTGGTCGTGTATACTCACGACTGGTCGAAGAATGCCCAAAAATTCATATTTCTTGCAAATTATACAAAAATTGGAATTCAATCTAGCAAATATATACACTTTAATACAAGTAGGCATAAATAATCATTTTAAAATGCACATGCCAAGATCAAATTTCATCTTTTTGAACCTACTTTTATCGAGAGGTTTTGTGAAAATGTCAGCACGTTGATCTTCAGTAGGAATATATTCTAGAGATATAACTTTTTCTTCTACTAATTCCCTTATATAATGAAATCTAATGTCAATGTGCTTAGTACGAGAATTCTGAATAGAATTTTTTAAAATATTTATCGCACTGGAATTATCACAATATAATAACATAGAATCCTGTTTAACTCCATAATCACTTAGCATTCGTTGCATCCAAACAAGCTGTGTACATGCATTACCAGCTGCGATATACTCAGCTCAGCTGTTGAAAGTGATATAGAATTTTGTTTCTTACTAAACCAGGAAACTAGACAATTTCGAATGTAAAAAGAACCACCACTGGTTGACTTCTATCATCTAGATTACCAGCCCAGTCAGCATCCGAGTACCCAGCTAATTGGACACTAGTCTCATGAGGATACCAGAGACCGAGATTTACAGTACTTGCGACATATCTAATAATTCGCTTGACAGCAATCAAGTGAGATTCTTTTGGATCAGATTGATATCTTGCGCAAATACCAACACTTAGAGAAATATCAAGTCTACTAGCAGTTAAATATAACAAACTACCAATCATACTCCGATAAAGTTTTGAATCAACATTTTTACCATTAGAGTCTTTTGAGAGTTTCAGGGTAGTACTCATAGGAGTATCGAAATTCTTACCATTCTCAAATCCAAATCTCTTGATTAGATTCAACGCATACTTAGATTGAGAAATGAATATTCCTTCAGGTTGTTGCTTTACTTGCAATCCAAGAAAATAAGTCAATTCCCCAACCATGCTCATTTCGAACTGTGATTTCATCAAATCTGCAAATTCAGTAGTCAAGTCAGTACAAGTTGATCCATAAATGATATCATCAACATAAATCTGCACCATTAAGATATGATCATTATGTTTTTTAATAAATAGAGTTTTATCAACAGATCCCATTTGAAAATTATGACTTAAAAGAAATTTCGTTAGTTTCTCATACCATGCCCTAGGTGCTTGTTTTAATCCATAAAGTGCCTTTTTAAGCCGATACACATAATCAGTATTTTTGGAATCTTCAAAACCCATTGGCTGTTCAACATAGACTTCTTCATGTAAATCACCATTTAGAAAAGCACTTTTCACATCCATCTGATAGATCTTTATCTTTCTAAAACATGCAATGGATATAAATAGTCTGATAGATTCAAGACGTGCTACCGGTGCAAAAGTTTCATCGAAATCAATCCCTTCAATTTGAGTATAACCTTGTACCACTAGTCTAGCCTTGTTTCTAATTATATTCCACACTCGTCATACTTATTTTTGAAAATCCATTTTGTTCCAATGATGTGTTTATCTTTAGGTCTTGGTACGAGATACCAAACATCATTTCTTACGAATTGGTTGAGTTCTTCTTGCATCGCAGCAATCCAGTTCTCATCAGCAAGAGCTTCTTTTACGTTAGATGGTTCTATTTGGGATGTAAAACATACATAATTACATATATCCTCAAGTTGTCTACTGGTGCGAACACCGGTGAGAGGGTTTCTAAGAATTTGTGTGGTTGGATGATCTTTAACAGTCCTCAACTCAGAATCAGTCTGATTCGATGAAGTATCAGGTTTATCAATGATTAGTACTTCATCATTATCTGAATTAGAAATTGGCGTGTTTAAGTGATCATCAATGACAACATTAATGGATTCTTGAATCACACCAGTCCTTTTGTTCAGAACCCTATAAGCTCGACTGTTTAAGGAATATCCTAGAAAAATACCTTCATCACTCTTCGTATCGAATTTTTCTAAATTTTCACGATCACATAAAATATAGCACTTGCTGCCAAAAACTCAAAAGTATTTAACAGTAGGCTTTTTATTGAACCACAATTCGTAAGCCGTTTTATTATTATGTTTGCTAGTGTAGACTCGGTTAATAATATAGCAAGCTGTGTTGACTGCTTCAGCCCAAAGATTTTTAGAGAGCTTCATGCAATTCAACATGACATTAGCCATTTCTTGAAGCACCCTATTCTTTCTTTCTACAATTCCATTTTATTGTGGAGTTTTGGGAGCAGAGAATTCATGTAATATTCCTTGGTCAGTACAGAACTTCTCAAAATTGCTATTCTCAAATTCAGATCCATGATCACTACGAATTTTACTGATTTGAGAAGATTTTTCAATTTGAATCCTTTTGAAAACTTTTCTTACTTTTTCAAGGGTTTCAGATTTATCCCTTAAGAAGACTACCCAAGTGAATCTGGTAAAGTCATCAACTATTACCAAGATATACTTTTTCCCACCACGACTTTCTGTTCTGGTAGGTCCTATCAGATCCATGTGGAGAAGTTCGAGTGGTCTTGATGTGGTATTTGAATTCACCTTTTTGTGTGAGTTCTTTGTTTATTTGCCTATCTGACACTCACCACATATTTTATCTAATTTCTGAAGTTTAGGTAAACCTCTTATAAGTTCTCGTCTGCTCAATCTATATAAATTTCGATAATGTACATGTCCAAGACGTTTGTGCCATAAATCAATCTCGTCTGTATGGACCATGTAACATGTTTGATTAGATGAGCTGGATTCGCTAATAAGATAGCAATTTTCAGACGTTCTACGTCCAGTTAATATTACAGAACCCTTATTATTTAGTATCTCACAGCTTTGATTAGAAAACTGAACACTATGGTTATTATCACATATTTGAGATATACTAAGCAAGTTATGTTTTAAGCCTTCAACATATAAAACATTTTTAAACACAGGAAGATTAAAAAGTTGAACCATACCTTGGCCTATAATCTTGCAGTTGTTACCATCACCAAATGTGACTGAACCATCAGTCATATCTTTCAGATCCATGAATAAAGCTTTGTCACCTGTCATATGCCTGGAGCATCCACTGTCTAGGTACCACTTTGAATGACTTGTTGCTTTGAAAGCAGTGTGAGCAACCAAGCAGGTAACTTTAGGAACCCATTTCATAACTGTTTTGGGTTTAGGAACATAGTTGGTCTTCTTTTGTGTATATTTATAGGAATGACCTATAGAGTTAGATTTTAAGAGCTCCTTGAGTAAATCAACTATCTTTTCAGCTAGTGGATTTCGTTTCTGATTAAAGTTGACATGGCTGCTTCTAGGTTTTTGAAAAGTTTTTGAATTTCTAGAAAAATCTTGATAAGTACTTTTCCCTTTTGAGTTTGAGGACTCTCCTTTAACAAACATAGAAGGTGTATACTTTTGTTTAGGAGGTAGATTTTTATCATAGCCCAACCCGGATCGATCGCCACATTTTCTTTATCCGGATAACAGTTTTTCTAACTTTGGATCACCTTGGGCATATTTCCATGTGTCCTTTAGACTCAGAAGAGAAGATACTTTAGTTTTAAGTTTCTCAATTTCAGATTTTAAATCAATAATTAGGGAGTTTTTGAAATCCAATCGCATTTTAATTTTTCAAAATAATATGAAATTTGTGATTTTTCTAAGATAAGTGATTCAAAAAAAATTTTGAGTTTAGAAAACTTTTCTTTTTGAAGTTTAAGTTTGACAGCAATTTTACAACTTTCCTTATATAGGGCATTATAAGCGTCTTGAAGATCATCTTCATTTTCACATTCACTACTCAGATTTTCTTCACTTATTGAGTCATTATCTGAAAATGTGAATTTGGCTAGAGTCATAAGAGCTTTAACCTCATTGCCCGACTCAATTTCAGAATCTTCTGATTCAGAAGAACCTTCAAAATCAGATGATTCATCCCATGTAGCCAACATACCCTTCTTCTTGGGTTTGTCCCTTTTAGGACATCTATTTGCTAAGTGCCCATATTCTTGACAGTTGTAACATTGACTATCTTTCAAAGATTTTCGAGATTTGGGTCTAAACTTCTTTTTATCATTTGATTTTTGAAAATCAACCTTTTTCTTGCTTTTGAAAATCTTATAAAATTTCTTAGCTAAAAGAGCCATATCATCTTCTGAATCAGAATTTTCTTCTGAATTACATTTAGAAGATTTTAGTGCGATAGATTTACCTTTAGGAGCTTTAAAGTTTAACTCGCAGGTTTGTAATGAACCAACTAGTTCTTCTACCCTCATATTATCCGTATCACGAAGTTCCTGGATCGCGGTTACTTTAGAATTGAACCGTTCAGGAAGTGAGCGTAATATTTTTGCACACACTTTACTTTCTAGGATTTTATCGCCAAGACCCCACATTGAGTTTACAATGTCATTCAATCTAGTGTAAAAGTCCATAAACATTTCATTTTCCTCTATATGAATTTCTTCAAATCTGGTTGTGAGGAGTTGGACTTTAGATTTTTTTACAATTGTAGTACCCTCGTGTGTCATTTCTAATATATCCCAAGCTTGCTTTGCAGTATCACAGGAAATGATTCTTTTGAACTCATCCGGTGATAGTGCGCAAGTAATTGCATTTAGTGCTTTAGCATTTGCACTACTCTCACTTTTCTGAAGAGTGGTCCATTGGTAATATGGTGTGACTTTCGTAGATTTTGAACCATCAACCCCAGTAACTTCCATGATAGGAGGATTCCATTCAGTCATTCTAGCTTGCCACACATTTTCATCCATTGATTTGAGGAAGATCCTCATTCTGGCTTTCCAATAGGCATAGTTGGAGCCATCAAAGGGTGGAGGCCTTGTGACTGAAAGGCTATCAAAATTTGACATCTTAAATAGCTTAAATCGTTAGCTCAGGAATTAAATCCAAGAATAAAAACGAGCTATTAGGCTTTGATACCACTTGAAAAGGCCTAGCTATATGTCCTAGAGGGGGTGAATAGGACAATGCCAAATAAAACTTATAACAACGAAATTAAAAAGAATATGATAGCCAAAATAAGTAACAATGCAAGAAAGTAAAATAACCTCAAAATTCAGATCTTGAGAGGTTGATACAAATGTTGTTCTAAGGACAACCTTACATCAAAAACCAGAGTTTATGTTAGGACAACCTTATTTCTAGAAAGATCTTTGTATCAAATCTCAAATCGAAGAGGAATACATAAATAAATACAAACTGAATTAAAATAAATTGTAATAATAAATGTATTGTTCTAGGGACAGCCATACACCATAAAAATGGCAAGGCAACCTTGCTGGAACAACTTTTAAAAGAAATTGAATATCAAGCCGATAAAGGAATAGTAGAAAATAAATTCTATACTATTACAAAATTCTCACAATGCTTGAATTAAATGATTACAACATTCACCACCATACATACATCCCACAAAAGAATAATTAAAGATCAGAAGAATAAATCATTCAACCACAACACAAGGGATTATAGTGGTTCGCCTGTGTGTTCACCAACTTTTAAACAACAGCCACATAAAATGCTACTCCACTCCTAATATCCTCACACAGGGGATATTAGCGTTCACCAACAAAATAGGTTTTCCCAGGTTCACCCAAAACCTTTACAATTGTGTCTTTGTCTGTGGGCTTACACAATTAAAAAATCCCACTTCTGAGTTTTCCTGGCTCTCCTCAGATAACCAATACAACAAGATTTTTCTGGCAAATCTTGAAAGAAACCAAAACAAAAAGGAATTTACAATTAAATGTAAAATACCTGATTATCTCCTTCGTTGTAGTAGCCCGGTAGAACCAAATCAGAGTAGATGATTGAATGTCCAAGTTCAATGTCCAGTACTTAATTACAATGGTTCTAATTCTAATAGATTTTAAATTAAATGGAATAGGGCTTGCCTTAATTGATTTTGATTCCAAAGAAAGGGAATAACAATTCCTCTTATCAAATTAGATTGGAATAGCAGAAATAAAATCAATTAAATAAAGCTAAGGAAAGAGAATATTAAATAAGCACACTTAGCTTAGATGGAGCACAAAATTATCTGTCAGAAGTTCGATGAAGATTGGCTTGAATAGATTAATTAATTCGATGATTTCTTCTGAGATTCATGTACTATTTATAGGTGAGCAGATCGCGTCTTCGACTGGTCTAGGGAGCTCTTCGACTAGTCGAAGTAATAACAGATATTTGAAAGATCCGGCGGGATAAGCTCTGACCGTTCTACGACTGGTCGAAGGTCTCCTTCGACTGGTCGTAGGTCACCTTCGACTGGTCGTAGGTTTCCTTCGACTGGTCGAAGAACCTGAAACACATCGCTGGATTTTAAGTCGAAGATTTTCGACAGGTCGAAGATGCAGTCGACACTGTTCCTTCGACTGGTCGAACAGATTCCTGGACTAGTCGAAGCCTAACAGATTTTATCCGAAATTTGTAACAAACTCACGACTGATCGAGGAATTTCTTAGACTGATCGAAGCAACTCTAGGACTAGTCGAAGAAGGCCTAGGACTAGTCGAAGAACAGACCAAACTCATGTAAAATAAACATTCGATTTATGTATCCAAAATGACCTACTTCTAAGGTCAACCTATAGTCAGTCAAACCTCAACCATGAAGTAAGGACATTGAAACATTAGGAATTAGTGACCTTGAAGTCTTGATGTAGTTCAATCTTGAAATCTTGATGTAGTTCAATCTTGAAATCTTGATGTAGCTCAATCTTGAAAGTGTCTTGAGTTCTTTATAAACTGCCTTGTACTCTTCTTGAAGTCTTGCAGCTTGAGTCTTGTCTTGTGAGCAGTTCTTGCATTCAAGATTGATCCTTGTACTTGTGAGCTTTACTTGTTGTGAGCTTAGCTTGTTTATGAATGTTGATCCTTGAGAGAGCTTCACTTATGCAAGTTATATATAACAGTGATTTTGGCACCACAAATTTGACAATAGACAGGGATATAAACTATAGCACTTACAAGGACCAGCCCAACCGTACGCCAACCGCAGGCAGCGCCTGTCGCGTCCTGATAGCAGCAGCAGCGCTGCTGCTGTTTTTGTTTTTTATTTTTTATTTTTTGAAAATTCAAGATTCTACAGTTTTTCCCTTGTAGGGCCCTCATCAGATAAATCCACTCCAGCCATTGGATTCCACGGTCCGAGACTGACCAAATGAATCCAATATGCGGCCTGTGTTTAGCGAATAAAAAGATCCAGGTGGTTTTCTACGGTAAACACCACTGTTTCCTATAGTATGGCCCGCCAAGAAAAGGGATCAGCTTCATTTTTTGGCTCAACGCCTAAAATGAGCTGGGGAACGAAATGGACAGCTTGGATTATATAAAAAATCAAGGTGGGGCCTAATGAGTGGCCTACTCTAAAGGTACTTTTTATATTATTATTTTTTTGCTAGCTTGAAGTACACACCCACGTCAGTGCATACACTCCATGTTAGCCACTGTCCAGCGTCCAGGACGCTGGAATGGCGTGGATACACACATTGTGGTGGGTCCCACGTGGACATGGCCCACACATCAAGGTGTGTCCCACATGAACGTGGCCCACCGGTTGGATCATCATGATATTTGTGTCTTCCTTCATCTTGGCCGTCTAACGGACCCACTACAAGGTGGGCCTCACGATCGGGCGGCCAAGATCGCCTTGCACATGGTGGCCACAAGACATCACACCAAAGAAGGAGAGAGAGAGAGAGTGAGAGAGAGAGAGAGAGAGAAAGAGAAATGAGTGGTGTAGATGGAGGGACCCCGCCACTATTGGTCCCTCATATGATTGCAACACATACATCAAATTGGGTCCCACATAAATCATGTAATCAATGGTAGAAACTCAAGGATCACCCACCTCTAAGCCTTCTTCTTGCTCCCTTGGTCTTCTAGGCTCCTTATCTTCACTTTTAATGGTGGTAGATGATGGATCAATGGTTGAGATGGGAGATGAGAGAGTAGGGAAAGTGGGCCACACTTGGCATTTGGGAGGGGGAAGCTTGGACATATGGAATGTTGTTGCTTAGGAGAGAGTTTTTAAGAAATAAGAGAAATGGAGAATTAATGGATGAAGGGATGGGTGGAGTGGTGGTTGTAAGGAGAGGTATGGGTTGGGTTGAAATTTTGGTTAAAGAGGAATGGTGAGGGGAGAGAGAGAGTTGACTTATGGAAAAGGAGGGATGGGTGTTGTACTTGAAGTTGGTTGTACTTGACATTGATTGATTGATGGGACATATCGTAGAGATTCCCTTGAAATTCGCAACGCGCGGCGTTTCTTCGAAAGAAACACTGGCCTACATCTCCTGGCCTGGGTATCGGTTCGGTGCGCGAGTCGCGGCATTGGAACCGCAGCTACGGCGCGGTTACAAGGTACAGGTTTTGATTCGAACCGACTTTGGTAAGCGGGACTCGGCTTAGGATCGCGCACAAACGTCGGATACGGTGCGAAGGTTGCCGAAATTCGACTGGAAGGACCGTAGAAGCCAATGGAATGGTACGGACTAGGATATGGTTCTTACATGTACTCAGGGGAACCCCTAGTTGATAATCCCACCCAAGTAAATCAAATATAATATATTTCATGATGAGGTAGACAATTAAATATTTAAGAATCCCATGCTTTCAATGCAATCAATCAATGCAAGAAATCATATTCAAGCACCCACAATCATGATGCACGTACACTTAATTATAACTTTCATTAGGAATCAACAATGCAATGAATAATATACTTATTAGAATACGTTCAAAATTTAAGAAACTACATAATGTGCGGATGCATAAAATAAGTTCAAGAAAACATCACACATCACAAATCATATTTAAAGAAGCTAACAAAAGTCTATCATTAATGGGACACAAAGAAATAAAACACATAAAAAAGCATGCAAAATCAAGGGAAAAGCCCCTGCGTAAAAAAATGAAGGAAATGGGCTATTCCCAAGCAAAGAATGATATGTTCAAAATGAAAAGGGCTAGACCTGAAATAATAGAGGCCATTACAAATAGTAGATAGGTGCTTAATTCAACAATAGGGAAGATCTCTGACTCAGGATCATGAATTGCCTAATCGAAGGGGGATAATTCAATAACAAAGTGGAATTCAAGAGAATGAAATTTAAGCAATGATTAAACTTAAGGGAGGATCACTTACCTATTCTATGTCATTGAGTTAACCCGAATTCGGCAAAATTCGATTTGACTTAGAGCACTTTGTGCGAACTTAGCCTAACTCGAATACAACTGGGTTGAACCTAATTCCTCTTCCCTCTCTCTTAGATCCTATGCTCCCATGACATTGTACTAGTATTTGCACGAACCTACGCTTGACTCAAATCTGACTCAACTCAACTCAACGGGATTCGGATCGACTCAGCAAGTTAACTTAGTTGTAACTTGACATAGTTGATTCTCTCTCCCCTTTTTGTTTCTTTCTCTTCCTCTCATTCTCTTTCTTTCCTTTTCTCAATCCATGTCTAGTAATGGACATTGGACTTGAATTGACTTAGCTCAACTCACCAAGGCACATCGAGTCAACTCGGTTTCTCTCTCTCTCTCTCTCTCTCTCTCTCTCTCACTCTCGATTTCTACCATTTTCTATTATGATATGTTTTTCACTTTGAGAGGGTTTAAATAAATCTCTTAGTCTCTCTAAGGTTCTATAACTAGAATCCATTTTACAATAGGTTTTTCAATCACTTCTTTCGTAAGAAAGTTTTAGCGATGGGTTTGACATGGATTTTGCTTGTGTTGATGTTTTTAGACACCATGTCTGATCTTGTTTTGGAATCTTTTTTTTTATCATACATTGATCATATGGGCCCCATAATGATTAATTTGGATTTTAAATCCAAGGCTTTGCGAGATTCTTTGGTCGGCATTTCTTGTGAGGAAGATGAGAACTGTTTAATGGTGGATTTCAACGTGTTAGATATTTATCCACTCTGATGCTTTTGAACAGTCCGGATGATGCATAGGAGCTCGGTGACACAACAAATTGAAAGTCTGAGGCCATTTACCTCGTTGGTTATGTATTCGAACGATTTTAGCCGCTGCACGCTATTTGTGAGGAAAACAAAAGAAACCGCATCTGAATCCAATTCTTTTCATCGAATTTGGTGTACGTAGGATGATATTGGTGAAATTGTGTGGATTACCTACCACGATGCGTGCAGAAGCTTGATGGAGATTAGAATTATAGCTAAGTCTTAAAGTGGGGTGAATAGGACCACTTAAAATTCTTTACCTATAAGGCAAGTTAACACTATGGCTTCCTAGACAAAGTGGTTCCAATTATATAGACTATAAATGATATAAAAAATAAGCAACTAGTCTATAACAGATAGTAAGTTTGTGTGTGCTTACAAGTTAAGATCATAACAAACAATCCAATTCAAGCACTCATATATTTTAACTAATGAAACACATAAGCATGAATATAATTGTGCTTAAATGATAATCACAAACACAAGAATGTATAGTGGTTTGGTTTCTCTACTCCACGCCCAAATGATGCACTCTCCACGGGTATACTAGTATTCACCATCTTAAGTTTTTTCAATAGGTTCAACCTTAACTTTTACAATTTTACACAAGGACCTAACTCACATACACTCCCGTGTTTGATGAACATATTTCCACCTGTGTCAGTGGCTCATACAAGATACTTTTAGTTGATTTTTTTATCCATTAACCTATAACTACTAGCGATCTTAATCCAAGGCCCTATGTTTTACTCTCGTCGCTGGGTCCGATGTAGACTAACACATACGCACCCATGTCCAATGATTGTGGTCCTAATTTAAGGCCCTACGTACACTCCCACTGGAGGCTCCCTATGGAGACTAACATGTATGCACCTATGTCCGTTAAATTTGGCCCTACATAAGAGCCTAAGTCCTAGACAAGAACCTATTTGATTTTAGGTTACAAACTCTTACACTCAATCTTATACAAGGAAAGAGTGTATTGACTCGAATAATGACAACATTACTTGTTAGATTGAGCCCTATTGATATGCCTTGCTTAAGATGCTTGATCAATGTTCTCCCATGCTTCATTCAACTTCTCATTTGCTCCAATGATAATTGATATCGATGCTTTATTTCTTATGATCAACCGCCTTACATATGATGCCTTGATGAGGTGACCAAGGTGGTGAGAGGATGGTGAATCTCCTACAACTAGAGGGATGATTTTTTTCCAAAGAGGATTTACCTAGATGGGTTTCCTAGGAGATCTAGAAAATGATTTGATTATAGTTTCATATCTAATATCTAGAATAAGGGAGAGATCAAGTTCATCTTCATAATCGATGTTGGAATCATCATTAGAGTGATAAAGCTCAGGAAGATTACTTGAATCTCATTGGTTTAGAGGCTTAGTATGAGGGATATGAGTGGGAGAATCACCCAGGCTTCTATTGCACTAAAAACCTATCTTCATGCCCAAGAACTGAATGCCAATTTTATAGAGTTCATGTTGCAACGGATATAAAATGACTAATTAATGGCTCGTTCGATAGGATCGAGCTCACTTTCTATCCCATTGAGAAACTCCAGGATTATTCTGTTTAGTTGCTGGACTGTTTCTTCGATTGTATCGAGTGATCATTCAGTTCTATTGAAACCCATCGACGGCATGTCGATGGGATCGAGGACCACTCGAAAAGTGCTTTTTTGGGTTGTTTGATCTACAAAAACTTTGCTCCTCTTTTAACCTATCTTATTATCTTCCAATTAGGATATTAAGGCTAAGAGATGATCGACCAGGAGTTTACCTATTAAGCTTAGGATCATCTAGAGGCTATGTTATTTTGAATCTAAGGTTAGGGTCACCAAGGCACCTCAATGTACCTATTCTTCCTTTGATGCTTCATGTCCTCTTGTGTCTTCGATATTTAGCTTCTAAGGGCTCAACCGACTCACTGACACATGGACTCACGTGATTGACAAATAGGTGCACAAATAATTGTAATAACAATTGGGCCTTAAAATATGTAGTTTAGATTTTTGGCACATATGAAACTCTCAACAAAGTTATTTCTCCTGACCACTACATAAGCCACAAAAGCCAGATGATTCTTTCAATTTTTTTTACAACGACGAATAGTGGTGATGATGTTTGCGGAATTGGATGGCTAAGATCATTTAAATAGAGGGTATGGATCCGTTGAAGATCTTTCACATGGATAGTGATGGTGTCAATGAAATCTGAGAGGATATGATCAAATGTTGTTATCATGTGTAGAAGTTTCTTGGATTCTGCATGGGTGTAGAGTCTAGATTGGGTTGTAGGTGATTGCAGTTCATGGTGCTTAGTGGCCCACCATCATCTATGTTGAATCGTCGAAAGTGGAGTTAAAATGGGTTTCTTAGATAAAAAAGAGTGTTGATTCGAACATAACGGTCTAATCACCTTAAAATTGCAAATTGAAAGATCCACAAGTTCTTTAAGGGTTTCCAAGTGTAGATGAATGGATAGTCTCCTTGATTAACGATTTGATAGTGATCTTTTAGATGGAGGTGTACCGTTTATGGTGTTCATGTGACTACAAAATTCCTTTTGAATTTTAGAAATTATAGGATTCGTGGGATTCTTCTTGTAAAATTGGGATCTCCAGAACCAAGTCTATACGTGGCTCGAAGTGAGAAGTGAACTGGTAGATTTGTTTGTGATTGCCTGTGGATCATAATGATGACCTATCTAATTTTCAAGCTGCTCACTTGGTGGATATTATGAGAATCCCGATGGACGGTTAATTTTATAAATTAGATGTCATGATCAACAATGTATGGTTCAATTAGGTAGAGTAAGCATTGGTTAAATTTTCAATGCAATTAGACTCCCACAAGTAGGTTTTTTAAGGATGATGTTGGGTAGGAACATATACACCGTAGAGAACTTTAGATGATAGATGATGTATCTCCAACCATTGGAATTTGACTACAATGGTGTTAAATACTCCGTAGCATATTAAGGATAAGATGATGGGCTTGGAATTATGGATGATTAGATGTTATTAGCTTAGTTGGATTCTTTGACTATTTCATGATAATATAATGTCTAGATTAAAAGCGGACAATTGGATAGCCCAATTGATCCATAAAGAGTATTCTCAATGGTTGGATTGATGATTAAAGTGTTACGATATATAAGCTGAAGATGTATATAAATGTATATATAAATATGCACACATGAGCAAGATTCTTAGATTGTGATTTCAACGATAGGTTAAGCATGTGCATAAGTGATGAGCAAGATGAATCGATATGATGATCTCCTAGTTAATTTACTAAGATTGGGTGGTCCAAAAGTGAAGTGGATGATCAAATAACTTAATCTAGTGATGAATAGTTATTTTAATGGTCGACCTGATGGACAGTTGAGTATTCTGAGATATATGAGGCACGTATGAGAGGATAAGGGCGTGTACGTGTGCACACATATGTATCTTCATCTAAGTTCAATAGAAAAAAATTTATTTGCTAAAATGCACATCTTAATAAGCACCCATGTACCTACTTGTGTGCGAAAACTTTTGGGTTATTACATCTAGGCTTTTTAAGTTGTGTTTTCATGTTTTAATAAATGTTTTTTTTTTCAATGCATTTAGAGGTGTACACGAACCAAGCTAGCTCGGGTAGCTCGCTCGACTCAACTCGAACTCAGCTTTGAACCGAGTCGAACCAAGCTTTTTCGAGTCAAGTCGAGCTGATTTTTTGAGCTCGAAAATGAGTTCGAGCTGGACCCAGCTCAACTCGACTCGGATCAAACCCAGCTCGAATCAAACTCAGATCGAACCAGTTCAGTGACTCAGTTACTTTGATATTGATGTTGCTCACCAAGTGTTTGATGAAATGACTCAAAGAAGTGTGGCTGGTGGCAAGGAAGGTATGTATATGAAACCAACACCTTTTTTTTTCTTGATTTTTATGATGCTTAGAAGGTGTTTGATAAAATACTTGTAAAACCATTACTGCTGTCTCAAATATTGTGAGATTTTGAAGGTGTAGTCTAGGTGTTTGTGAAAATGTTGCAATGGCGAACTCGGCTCGAACTTGGCTCGAACTAGCCCAAGCTACTGACCGAACCGAGCCGAGCTGGCCAGTTAGGCTTGAGGACTGAGCCGAGCTGAGTTCAAGGTGACGTCAGCTAATGGTCGAGCTGAGGCTAGTGGTTCGACTCGATGTACACCCCTAAATGCATTTGCTCCAAATTCCATAGTAAAGGCCCCATGTGCTAGAGTTTGGAATCACCTGCTATCTCCAGGACAACGTTATATAGTCATATATTTCCTTCCTGATTCATCATTCCATGAATTGCTGAAAATGAAACAAGGTTGATGGTACGTGAATTGTGGATTTAAAAGAGGTTGGAGATCGTAGAGAGTAATTATCTTGTCAAAAAATCCACTAGTTGATTCCTCTAGCCTCAAGGATATCACTATACCAAAATCGGTGAACTGGAACAGGTAAAATTTTGGTTCAGAAATGGCTCTAAGCCATTTTGATTGGAAACGGTTCTGAACCATACTATAATTTTAAGTGGTTATTTCCACTGTTTTGTTAGTGTCTCAATTGAGTATTGGATATTCTTAGTTTTTATTATGTTGTTTTATTATTTTATTTTAAAACAGATAGATAGAATGAATTCAATTAGATACCTCTCAGTGGACCCCATAAGGCCTAAGAGGCACATTACTTTATATATACCACCGACTACCGATTGATTTTACCTATTTTCTTACGCCATAAGTCATAAAACCTCCATTTCGCAGACCGCGCCTCCATCTCCCTCTCTCATCTCCCTCTCCCTCTCTTAATCTCCCTCTCCTAATCTCAACACTCTCTTTTGATCTCACTCTCCTGATTTTAACCCTCTCTCTCGATCTCCCCTCTCCCGATCTCAACCCTCTCTCTCGATCTCGATCCAAAGAACTTGGTGACATTTTGGAGAAAATAGGAGAGTAAACTTGGAAGATCTAGGCATTCTTATAGGAAGAGAGGTGAGATGCAACCCGAACTTCTCAATCTCCAGCAATTTAAATAATTTCCAGAATGCTGATTATAATTCGTTGTCCCCAATGGAATTTCTTAGTTATGACATTTTAAAACCTAAAATCTCTTCATTTTGGTGAATTAGGACATAGAACAAGGCCCTGGTACTAATGGTAAGCTAATGATCAAGTCAATCTACCTTTACTATTGTTGCTTCTGTGATTGTTCTTGCTGCTACTGTTATTGTTACTATAGTTGTGCAAACAACCTTAATGCTCTGTTAAAGATATATAGAGTAAAAATGGTCTCTGTCCATTTTGCAGGATCTTAATCAGATGCCTATGGCCGTTATATCTAAGTGATTTTAGAGTTTTGAACAATCGACAGTGGTCCCTCTCATCCAATGGTTTGATGTGATCTTAGGTGGGACTACTTGGGTCTAACAGAGAAATTTGCACTTGAATAAGGTAACAAAAATTTGACGGGATCATTGTTCATTGTCAATAAGATGTTTATTTGAGAAGCTTGATCTCATCAAAATGTAGCCCCCCAATGCTCTGTTTGGTTGTCACTTTTTTATATTTATTCAGTGAGTTCGGGAGTGTCTGTTTTTGTTGTCACTTAAAAATTAGTTCATCTAATTTAGTTAACAGTAATTATGTTTTCTTTCTATGTTTTCTCTCACTGTATTATCATTCAACAAATGACACGGGTGTTTTGCCACTGATACTTTAATGGGCAGCAGCATCTGTTTATTCAGGAAAAACTTCAAGGGGGGTTGCGGACACAACTGAAAAGATGGGGAAAATGGCCATCAGCCTGATAGAGTTACCCATTTTATACAAATATTCCTGATGAATACATGTAAGCTGTTGAAGATCTGGTTGTCCCAAGGACTGAATTTGGTAATGCATCATAGAAAGAGTATTACCATGTGAAGGTATTATTTTAGCCTCTGTGGCTACTTTGTTACCAGTTTCCATTGAATAGATGAAGTTGTAATGCTCAATGTTTTTTTTTTTTTAATTATTATTTAATGTAGGTACTTAACAAACATGGAGTGACTCTTTCATGCAAATGTTCTACAACAGAAGATGCTTCATTTATCTTATGGGCCACAATGTTAGAAATGAATGATAGCCCAAAACTTACCCATTAGATGAGTAGTCTAGCATGGTATGTGCACCATGGAACCTTTAGATGGACATTTGTGTAATATATCTTCTTCAAATGACCAAATGCATGCAGTCTTCTGCAGTCTTCTGTTCTTCTTACCTTTGTGGTTAAAAACTATACTGTTCAACCATGGCATTCTATTCTAGAATCCAGAATATACAAAACACCCATATGCAACAATCTAGCCCCCGAGAGAGCTTTTTGGAAGTATAAATGGTCATGCGTAGCTCTCTGGGCAAACGCACAATCTAAATGTGGAAGGGTCTATAACTGTTGGAGATGTGTTTCTTGACAGGCAGAAAATGCTATAAGGGACAATAGCAGTAGTTGTTGGTATATTTGGGAAGATAAAACAAAACCTTAATGTCTTGTAGATCCATACAGCTGTGTATATAGCCTATAAATAGGTGTGCAGTCTTTGTTCAGTGATAGATATCTCTATCATGAGCTTTGCTAGGCCCACATGAGTGTGCAATAAAGCTCATGTACAAGCCCAACATGTGCCAACACAGCACAATAGGCTCGAGATCCAATCCACCCATCAGAATGGCAACACTATATCAATGCCCTCGCCCAAGAGTCATGTTGATTCGTTCAGGTAAGCCATAGTTAACAAAACAAATGTACAGCTCTGAAAAACTTGGCTGAAGTTTGCTAACCCACTCAATCATTCTCTAATTTAATTTTCAATATCTTGCTAACCTTCATTTGTGGATGATCTTGGCTTCTGCTTAGCTGCTTTTTGTGCATATTCAGTATTCCATTTGGAGCTGGAATGGAATGTGATTGGTGAGTATTTATTTATGTTCTCCATCCTTTTGGCACCAACACACTTTGTAAAATCATTCTGTTTCTTTTCTTTTTACAGGTGGTCACTTGGTCACCATATTTGTAATGTAAGAGTTCCTATCATACCTTTTAGTGTTATAAGTCTTAAGCTCCATTTGGTCATCACATCAATCTTTATGAATATAATTTTTTTCTCAAACCAAATGGAGCTTAAGCCCTTTTTTAACTCCGCCAATGCAACTTCTTGCATTGCCGGTCCCAAGCTCGGGTAAAGGAGGAGAGAGAAGGGCATCAAGGTGAGTTATGTCCTTTTCTTCCACATTTCTTTAATGCAACAGTGCTAGCAACAATTTGATTGGCCCACTTCTTATTCTCTGCTTAGATGACATTGTCATGTTTGTTCTATATCCTTTGCAGGAAGTAGGATATACTGATGGGGATGTATTCATTAAGCGGGTTGTTGCCAAAAACGATTTGTCTGTAGTTTATGCAAGAAGTTGTTTACCTGTGGGAATGTGCAAATTTATGTCATTCATCAGCATCTCTATGAAGGATGCTTATTGTGAGCCATTCACTTTGAAGGTATCTTCATTGTCAAATAAATATAGAAGCATTTCTTTGCTCTACCTTTGTCAATTTATGATGCTTCCCTTCAATTTGTAGGCCCATGTGAGGCACAGATTCCTTTGGTGATAATGACATCCGATGACACACATGCACGTACTTTAGAGCTTTTAGAGTTGAATTCATATTTTGGAATGAAGTCAACACAAGTGAAACTTCTTAAACAGGTATTGTTAGGACAAATATGGTTTCCCATGTATGAATTTCATCTTGAAATTGCAATTGATGGTTGATGCAATTGACTTTGTTTACTAACACCCATTTCAGGAAAAGGTAGCATGCTTAGATGATAATGATGCCAGGCTTGCAATTGAACCTCAAAACAAATATAAAATTCAAGTCTAGCTCTTATACTGTTGTCTTTCTTGGTTTGTGTTTTCTTTTTCTTTTTCTTTCTTTCTCATATTTACAAGTGTATTGGATAGACCAAACCTCATTGCCATGGAGATGTGCACTCACTTCTTTATTCTAGCAGCCTCCTAAACTCATGGTATTCTTTTGTACTTTTCTATGTTAAATGCAATCAATTTCTTAGTTCAATTTCCTGGTAAGATGTTATGGCTACCAGTCATGGCATTCTGGTGATCGCTTGCTGTATGATTTGCAGTAATCATTTCCTTGAATTTTCTCTCTTAGATATGAGTGTTGGTTTCAAACAGGCTTTTGATGTCTTGATTTTTTACATTTATCATGCTCCTCTCAGGCACGATGCAGGTTTGAGATGGGTCTTATTTTTCCAAGATACTAACAGATTACTCTTTAAGGTCTAATAATGTACACATTGTGTCTTGACCATCCATTGGATAGAAATGTGTGGGCCTTGGGCATTAAGATATTCATTACAGTTTCTTGTGCCTCTTTTGATTGTTTTTGGATCTTTGTAATGTAATTTTTGGCATTGATTCCTTGCCTCCACCGTGCCTTCAACAAAATTGCATTGCCTTTCAAAGAAAAGAGAAGAAAAGAAAAAAATCAGTTTGATGCCTTATTTCTCAAGCCATATTCTAAGTTGCCATTGCATATTGTAGGGACAAATGCAGATCCAGTGACCTTCAGTCCATTAAAACATGCCACAGAATCTCCCACAGAAAGCAAGTTTAATATTCATCATCGAGTTTTAAGTGAAACATCCAGGCAATTCCTAGTTATAGTGAATGTATTTACTTCATCAAATTTCATAGGAAATTATGGGAAGATCCCCAAAGAACTGAAGAAAAAAGGGCAAGTTTATCAAAAGAGTTTCATGCATCTGTTTGTAGCCATAGCATGCTTATCTGAATCTAGCTCATTTTGTAATTGGGGCTTTGTACTGAAGGAGGTTGTAATGAACTTGTTACTTCTTTTTTTAATTACTATTTTGGCTAGGCTGAGAATCTAGAAGATCAACATGGAGATATTTGCTACGGCCAACTGACTTCTCTACTTGATCTTCCTCTAGAGGCAAGCATGACAGATTTGGAAGTCCAAATACTGATAGAGTGATGGAAATGTAGAAAAGGTTGAAGCCTGTGCAAAGGAGCTTGAAGATGTAAGTGCATTACAGATTTCATATTACATTTAGGGTGCATTTGGATGCATTGTCAACTTGAATTGCAGATATATCTCAAAGAAGTGAAGATGACCAACTTGTATTTCATCCCTTAGCATTCACATTGAAAGGGATTATATCCTTAATGCATTAGTTTCAAGGTGGAACTGGAAAAAGTGCACGTGCTATTTGCGTAATTTAAGACATGCATCAGTTTCTTATTTTGCTTTCTTAGTACCAACTTGTGAAGCTGGAGGCTGGTTTTTGGTTAGCTGAAAAGCCAACTTCCAATCAATCTCTATAAGGTTAAGCTTTGAAGCTGGAGGATGGGTTTTGGTTAGCTAAAAAGCCAACTTCCAAACTCTATTTAATCACCATACGGTTCAGCTTTGAAGCAGCTACTTTTTGGAGGGTTTTTTTTTTTTTTTTATTTTTATTTTTATTTTTATTTTTAAACTGAGGAATATGTTGTGGAGAAAACCTTTTTCGGGTGGGCCTCACAAAAAAGAGGCAAGGACCTCACCTATCCTTTAGCTCTAACAAAAAATCCATAGATCTAAATAAAGAGTAAACCATCTGTAGCCTCAGCCCAACTTGATAGTGCCTAGTCCCACCCTGAGCAGCTTTTTGGAGTTTGTTTCAACTGAAAAGCCACAACTTCAAAACTCAAGGCAAAGTATCACCATAAGCCATGCCTGGACCTCTTGTCCTCTTCATTGTCCCTCGTAAATCCCAACCCACCTAAATGTCAGGCATCCCTATGAAGTTATTCTCATGTATAAAATCAATTTTTGCATTATCATATTGCTCACTATATATCTATATGAAGCATTTATTCAATCTTTTTCAGGCTAATATAGCCATAGGTTTCAGTTGATACTTTAAACCTAGAATTAACTAGAACATGTGCTCTTGTCTAGTACCCAATGAATCATCTCCGTACTTTGCATTAAGTGTGCATAAGTGCATGGATCCTCAATGTGCGTCCTAACATAGGCATTGTTTTGCCTGGGAAGATATGCAACATTACAGGTGATCCTCTAGTTTTAGTTGTTGAATAGTCACTCTTTTGTGTGTTTAGTTCTTGAATCTTTATGTTGTTTTTTGGCTAATCAAATTGCTTACGGTCTTTGTTTTGATTTTAATAGTTACAATGCAAGCCCAAAAAGAAGCTCTGCCTGATATGCAATGTAAAGACAAGTTCCTCTTTTAGAGTGTCATTGCAAGTCATGGTGCAACCACAAAGGAACAAGTGTTTTCTCTAGGAGTGGAGCACATCATGGAGGATTATTTATTTATTTTTATTGTATTCGTGCAATTGTAAACCTATTGTTGTAAATATATAATTTTTATTATAAAGTTGTACCATATTTGTTCAATATTAATTTTTAGGTTTTTAAATATAAAAACAAATGTACAGCTTTTATTGGCCATTCGAATACTGTTCCAAAAATTTAAAATTTGACCGTTGAGAACGGTTTAAAACCGTTCCTAAAATTTTGTTCCTAAAATTATAAAATTGACCGTTTGCAACCTTAGGAACGGTTCTATTCTTAAAATTTGAAACGATACTTGATATGGTATTGAACCGTTCCAGATTATATGGGACGCCTCTTTTTGGAATGGTTTAAAACCGTTCCTAGTGATATTAAATGTGAATGGATAAGATGTCTTTGAGTAATGATAGGCTCTTTATTATTATTATTATTATTTTGCCCATTAGGGGATGAGAATGTGAATTCTATTAGACAACCTTTTACGCAAGATTCATCCAGCTTACTACAACTCACAACTCAAGCAAACTTCTTACTGTACATGATCCAGGTTTCTATGAAAGGAAAAATTTGCTTGAGCTGTGAGTTGTAGCAGAGCCGAAAGAATCTTGTGTGGGAGATTGTCTAATAAATACGAATAGAGTAGATATTTTCTTAATAGAGAATGAAGTTGATTCAAATGTTATTCTAGACCGATAATCTGGAAGGTGGGATTGGTAAAGTGAGTTAATGAGCGTCCGAGAAGAAAAAACCATAAACAAGACTAGTGGCCTTGCAAGTTAACGAGCTTTTTGAGGAAGTGACAAGGTATTTGTAAATTCCTATTCTCATCTCCTTAAAACATTAATGAGGGGAGATTCCTTGATCTTTGGTGAATCTCCTCTAGATTAAAAGAATGCATGTTAATATGTTTGTTGCAGCATATAAGCTTTCCATAAGATATTAAGGTCAATGATATATATATATATATATATATATACATGCGCGCTCGCGGAGACGCTCACCTGTGAACCAGTTCGTACGTACTACATACAAACTTTTTTGAGAACCCATCATACGTGATGTGGATACAAAATCTGAACCGTTCAAGTGAAGCAACACCTCGTGAAACCCCCTGGGACCAAGTTTTACTTTGATCTAAAACTTTGATGGGCCATGAAAAATGAAAATAGTTTCCTCACTTGACTTGCATTTCTCTTTGCTATGGCCCACCAGAATTTTAGATCAGGGTGAAAATTTGTCACAGGAGGTTTCATGGGATTCCGCATCACATGGACCGTTCAGATTAGACACCCATGACACGTATGCAAAGGTGCACACGTGCGTAGGTGCGCAGGGGAGCATGACTCACACACAAGCTTCTCATAAAAATGTTAAAACGATAATGATTAAAAAAAGGAGAGCATTCTCTCGTAACCATAAAATCTAAATTTAATATTTTTATTTTTTTGGAAATAGTTTTACTTGTTTTGTGAAGAAAACCATGAAACTGGAAATGATGTCGTCATAGTCTGTTCATTAGATGTTTATGCTCCATTGTTTTACTGTTATCGGAGGATGGTTTTGTTTGTTTATCTTTCTTTTAAAGGTTGAGAAGGAAGTTCTAAAACTTGGTGACTCGACTCAAAACTTGGCGAGTCAACTAGACTTGACAAAATTTTGAGTCACCCGATGAGACTCGGCATGACTGAAGGGCCAGACTCTAGCCGTTCGTCCAGGCCAGCCTTGTTTACGAAATTGATTAAAAAGATCCATGGCCCACTGGGCTTCGGGCCTAGCTAGCTGCGGGCTGAGATTATCCTTGATTTCCAGCTCATCAGATGTGGATGTGCCTGTTTTGTAGGCCCATCAACAAGTGGGCCAGGTTGTGTTTTTATAGAACTTAGTGCTCGCCTCTCTATAGAGCTGGGAATCAATGGAGTTGGACCGAGTTGAGGCTGACCCAACTTGATCCAGTTTTGAAATAGACCTGACCTGAACTCGACCTAATTCGGTATCAAGTCCAACATGCCTGACCCGATCTGAGTTTGGGTCTAGCCTCCAGGCCAAGTCTGACCCAGTCACAAGTACCGAGTTGGGTCAGGTGCAACCGGTATACATGGGCTGAAATCACAACTGAAAACCTAAATACACTAGCTAGAATTATAGCCTCTCCATCAGCTACACAGCATCTGAAACCTCATATCTGTGTGTGTGTGTGTGCGCGCGCGCGCGCGTGTGTGTGTGTGTGCGCGTGTATATATACACGAGTCGAGTTTAGAGTCGGGTCTAAACGAGTTGGACGAGTCGAGTCATCCTGTGCCAGCTCTACCTCTCTATGAAACAGGCTAGGCCTGAATTTCAGGCTTGTGAAAATAAATGGGCCTGGGCCTAATTTAATTGGACCATTTCATGTGCACCATATCCAATCCAAACCATATGTAATAGGAACCACACCTTTTACTTCTGTTTTAGATTATACCATCGGGAGCCCAACCCCTTTGATCATGGCCACCCACATGAACTTAGCATGCTCCTGGCCGCTTATGCTGTGGACCCCACTACTGGTTTATAATATAGAACATTGCTAAGTGCACACGCACATGCAATAAAGCTCACGGCCACAGATTTTCCAACATGGCACGATAGGTCTGAGATCCAATCCATTCATTAGAACGGCACTGCTAAATTGATGCCCTAGCCCAAGAATCAGGTTGATCCATTGGTGATCTGGGCCACAGTTTGCAAAACAAGTGTCCGGCTTTAAAAAACATAGATGAAATTTTCTAACACATACACCTGTTTTCAATATTAGGCCCAAATGCTGATTGGACCACATTTTTTTTTTTTGGGGGGTCATGTAGAAGGTCGGACCATTCTAATGGATGGACTAGATCCCGCACGTATATACTATGCTGGTAAATGTGTAGCATGTACAAATGCTTTCTTGCACATGCGTGTGTGCTTAGCAAAGCTCTACACGTGATCACAACACTTTGTATTACTGGGCCAGCATGAATGGTGAACAAACCATGAATCCTAGCCTTTCAATAGGTGGCCGACAAATGAATGGCTAAGAAAGACTATGATACTGGTTCACATTCGTCCCAAGAGAAGGGAAAATACTTCCAACCTTGGGCTTTGGGTGCAGGAAACGGATTGGCTACTGACCCTGCCACTAGCCAATGGCTAGTGGTCGGTGCTCTGTGGGCCCCATCATGATGTATGTGTTTCATCCATGCCGTCCACCCATTCTTACAGATCATTTTATGGTATGAACCCAAAAATGAGGTTGATCCAAATCTCAAGTGGACCGCACAGTGTTGATTGAACGCCCACCATTAAATCTTCTTGGGGGCCACAAAATATTTGGATCAAGCTGATATTTTTTCCCTTCAACCAAGTCTGTATGATCTAATCAACAGGTTAGAATCAAATAACCATTACAGTGGGCCCTTGGAGGTTTTTAATGGTGGACATTCCCATCACTACTATTTTCCCGGTGTGGTCCACCTGAGATTTAGATCTACCTCACTTTTGGTATCATGCCCTAAAATTATCTTTCAAAATGGATGAACGGCATGGATAAAACACATACATCATGGTGGGGTCCACAAAGCACCGACCACTAGCCACCTGGCTGATGGCAGCGTCACTAGCCAAACCGCGTCCGTGGGTGCATGGGTCATCGAGGAAGAGGCCCATCATATCAGAGGTTAGGATCATTTAACCATGATGGCCCCACTTGCACATGCTGTAAAGCCCAAAGGCCTCGTACAAGCATTAGTGCCGAGCATTGTATGAATCCTACTCAAAGATCACCTTTGGATTTGTCTTGTTCAGCTACAAATCTGATGTGTACATGTGCTATGGTCCTGTCACTGTCGATATCGACGGTAGTAGATGCATTATCTTTTGGGGTGTTATCATAAATTTTGACAGATTTCGGAAATATCGAGGTTTAGAAAATGATGGTACGATGACTCTCGGTTGAGATTCTTATACCAGCTCTAAGCACCGATAGAAGTATCGCTATCGCTATAAGTCTAGTTCGCCGGGGATAAGAAAACGATATCGGTATCACCAATAATATAGCGCGTAACAAAAAATGTAATAAAACATATTAGAAACGGTAGAATTTTTAGTAAAACTTCAAGAACTGCTAAAATACATATATTTAATAGGGGGTCTAAAAACACGTACGTAGTTGTAAGAAATTAGTCTAACGAACCATCCATCCTATCTAACCATCCGACTTTCCATCTAAACATCCATTAATATGGCAAAATATTGACAACATGATGTTTTGCTAATAAATCTTCAACACGTGGAAACGAAACGAAAGGTTCTGATCTCAACATTGCGCATGTTGCGATGACAATAATATTGAAATATTATCAATATTATGTCAACGACAAATTGAATACTGCACACAACCATGTGCCCATTAAAAAAAATTTGAAATGATTTTTTTAATAAACTAATTTTTGGTGATAACAATACGCCGGTGATATTATTGAAATATTATTGATAAACTTGTGACAGAAACATCATTTATAATTTACACAGTAGAAAATATTGGCGATATCAGTACATTGGTAATATAAGCGACATTTGGAATCTACACGGTTGAAAATATTGGCGATTAGATTGGCGATATTGATACGTTGGCGATACATAGTGATACATTATTGATACCTATATATATATACACTACCAATGTTATTGGTATCACTATTAGTGTTATCAGTATTGATGATCTAGAGATAAAAATAATATAAGAGATATTTTGGGGATAATTCAAACAATGGTTGTAGAGCAGGTGAAATACATGTGGAGAGAGAGGAAGTGATTTGCAAGTAGGATTGTTAATGGGCCAAGCTTGAGCTGGAGTTTTAGAGTCGAGGGCCTAGCTCAAGGTTAAACATCTAGGCCTGTTTCTTAATTGGTTTGGGTTTGGACCATGTATTAAAAAATTTACACTTGGTAGACATCAATCAATTAGATTGTCCAAATCCTGAAACACACTTTACATAAATCATCATCCAAAATTCAAATTACTTTATGGTTCCTAATTTCCCACTAAAAAGTAATGCTTGGTGAATTTGGACCATTGACTATTTTCATTCTAAGGAAGTGTTTGGATGGTAAATTATTTTAGATAAGTTACTTAAGCTATAAGTAGCTTATCTTGGTTTGTACTTAATTAACGGATGAATATGTTTGGTAAAAAAAACATACCTAATCATCTAAAAAGTAGAAAATCATATTTAGTTTCCAACATTACAAGTAATTATTTGGAAAGTCTATTTGGTCCTTCTCACATCCAAAGTCCATTATGTAGGGCCAACCTATGATATGGATTATTCATTGTGTGAGCCCCACCTTTGATGTAGGTCATTCATTAATGTCAGTGAAGCTAAAACACAAAAGAAAATGGCCAAGCAAAAGCCGAAAGGGCCGAGCCAAAAACAAGAGACAACATGCATAAGGATTTACGTGGTTTGACAAAATGCCTCCAGGGGGCAACAATATAGAGTTTTCTTCTTCACTATTGTTAGTGCACTAATTTGTGCACCTTGTTTGCCAATCATGTGATTTTTTGTATCATGTAGTTGGTTGAGATCTTAGAAGTTGAAGACCAAAGACACCAGAGGATATGAGCATCAAGGAGCAAAGAACAAGTAAATGAGGTACCTTGGTGACCCTAACCTTGACTAAAAATAACCTCATAACATCTATATGATCTTAACCTTAAAAGGTATACCTTGTTAATCATCATTTAGCCTTAGAAGCTTAATTAGAATATGATAAGTAACGCTAGAAGATGTAAGAAGCTGTTGTGAAATCGTATGCCCAAAATAACATTTTTTTGTGATCCTCGATCCTCGATTGATTGAAGGCGTCCAAAAATGTTTAGCAAAAAAATGCATAATTTTTGGAATTTTCAATGCCATCGAACTAGCCTTTGATTCCATCGAAGGAGGGCTTTTGATTGAAGGCATTACTCGATCGATCGAACTAGACGTTTTTTACCTTTTTTTTTTTTTTTTTTACTGTTGAACTTAGTTCCTTTATAAATGACATACAGACCTTGGGCATGTTTCAAACAAGAAACAAATGCATTCGATTTGGGAATCTCATTCACTTAATGATAAACAAAAGAAGATGAAGAAGATAATCATATCATTTATTCATTCCAAGTTCTTTTACATCATTTCTTCTCCTTTGATTCTAAAATAAAATATTTATAAATTGTAATATAAAATAAATATTTGGCAGCATTGTGCATAAGGGTTTGCATAAGGGCATCATGCACTAAGACACTATGTGTTGGAAACGTTGTATGCTGGAGGCTATAGCACGCTGGAGACTATTACGCGCTGAACACTGCTGTACGTTGAGCACTGTCGTGTGTTGGGCACTGTTGTACGCTCGGTAATGTTGTGCACCGCACAACATCTGTTCCGCACAATGAGTGCGGACTCTATATCTCTCCTCTTTCGAGATCTTTCCCTCTTCCTCAATTGGATGCTAATGACCCCCTTGGAGGGGTCACGAGGTATTTATAGCCCTCTCACATGTATAAACATGCCACGTCGTCATTGTGTGGTATCTCTTGTGCGCCAATTCCCTTCTATGCGGTCTCCTCTATGCGAACCCCACTATGCGGACTCCTTTATGAGAACTCCACCGTGTGGATTTCTTTATGTCGACTCTATTGTGCGGATTTTATTGTGTGAACTGACTCCTTTCGGCGCACAATGCCTCTCTGCGCACAACAATTATCTGCGCACAACGGTCGTCTGCACACAACGAATTCTTGCTGCCTTTCTATCTCTCTTTTTATGCCTCAACAGATGCCCCCTTGATCCTGCATTTTTTTAAATTTTTATCTACAAAATAAATAATGTAGGATCAATATTTCAATTATTCTAACCATTTTTGCTTTCCTTTTCTTCATTGTGCGCTTCATATAATTTTTGGCGCACAATGTTCTGGTGCGCAATGAGTTGTGCACAACCAACTGCACACAGCAAACTGCGCACAATGGGCGAGTGCCAGTCTATAAATACAGGATCTCCACTCTACGCCTTTACTTCATTCTCTGCTTGCGTCGCCCCTTTTGTGCGTCAAACTTTCCTGTGCACAATGAATTCTTGTGCACAACGCTTCTCTGCGCACAACAATACTTAGCACGTAAGGACAGGTAGCGCACAACGATTTGTGCACAACACCCTACGCACAATGCTGACTTTAAACTTTATTTAAAATTCACTTCCCTTTTCTCAGCAAGCTTTTACACTTCTCCTTCAAATTTTCAAAACTTAGTAAATTTCTTTCCTTGGTTTTAACTTGTTTACTGACTCTTGTGTAGATTTCCTGATGGCTAGCTCAAAAAGACCTCATGCCTCCCCAAGTACTGTTGGGTCCTCTGGCTCGCAACTAGCTGAAACCCGTAGTTAGAAAAGACCCAGGTCTACTGAAGGTTACTCTTCCTCCTTCAAAGAACCAACTCCCACCATTATCAACTTTGCTAAACGCATCCAGTGTCTGTCTGACTACATTCGTACAACTGTGCTAATGAAGGAGATAAAGGGACCCCCTACTACAGGACATGAATCTGATTGGGACAACTGGTTGAAGTCCACAACCAATATTCGCACAGACAACACTCATCTTTCTGTTGCTAAAGCTTCTCCTGCTCTCGCGATTTTAAAGAAAACAAGAGAAAATAGTAAAGATAAAGCCTTTCAGGAAAAGATATGGGAACAAAACCACAGGCGTTTCCAGAATGCCTATGATTCGATCAAGTCAAGTGCCGATGCGATCAAATTTCGCAACCCTTACAAAGACGAGACTATTACTTTTCCTTTGCATCTCCAACACCACTGATCCATAATCCAAAGTGAATCGACCGACTATATGACACAACACAGACTCCTATACATGTCAAATTGGGTGATCAAAGAGCCGCAACTTCTCGAAGGTTGTCTCATGGAGAAAGGCTTAGTCCAAAAGACCAGGCAAATAACATGCATGCGCTTCCTCACGCCATGTTACAACCCCCACGCCTTATTCCCCACTCATTTCTTTGAAACGATTCAACAACATTTTTGTGATTGCGACTCCCTGTGGGGTAAAGAAGAATTCAGGACACGGGGTCTTTGGATTGATCATCCATATTACAGCGCATGGACCAAAGCGATCTTAAAGAAGTATGAAGATGTTCTTATTGCAGCAAAGATATATCATGCTATAGAAGCCACCTCAAAGTTCTTCCAAAAGGACACGATGATTTATAAGGCCTTTCTAAAATACTGGTCCTCTACTACGAATTCTTTCCACCTTCCGGTCGAGGAAGTAAGTACCTTATGAGATCTATATAGGATGGCTGGCCTGCCCATCTTCGGATCTTTCATAGATGAATATGTTCCTACAAACGAGGAATTCGCCTATGTTACTCCCAACAGAACGCCTAAGATTTCAGCATCAACAATCGAACTCTTCCATGAAATGTCTTATTGCCCTGATGTCCATAAAATATCCCCTCTTCATTGGCTTGCACACTTTTCCCGATACTTGCTGTAAGTGTTCTAACATTTTTCTTATCTTTCAGACGACATTTGCCTATAGATATAAATTGTTAATCCATCTTTCTTCCCCCCTCCCTTTTTTTTAGGTTCCCTGGCAGCCATTATGTCTAACTAGAAGCTTATTTTAAAAAGATAAAGGGTCCGAACGAATTCACCACTGAAATTGAGTTAGCACTTTCTTGGCCTACTGGTTAAGCTTAGTCGTGCTTCCTAACTCAAAAAGCTCAGACTCTATTCGACCAACCTTATTTGTGGCGGTAGGCGCAATGGCGGAAGGCAAAAAGAAAATATTCTCTGGCCCCTCTTGTGTTATGCTCGTTATATAGAGCTTTTGGTCATGTTACGGTGCACGGCTCAAGCCCAACAATAGGAGTTTCATCTTCTTTCACTCCATGGCACTATTTCTCCAGCTGGCTTCGCATTTATTTTCCCTAGACTTATGGTGACTCAGAGAAGGCTTATGTCCATCCCAATCATCTACCTCTATGGCATTTCTTAAAGCGAAAGATGATAAAGAAGGGGTATGACTGTATAGTGAATAAAATTGACAACACATAATCCATTGACTTCTTCCCTTTCTATTTGGATTACCAAGCTGAAGACAAGGATGTTGAAGATAACAATGACTTAGAACCCATTGAGAGAACCTTCTTTCTTTATATTCGTTCTTGCAGCCTTCCCATGCGAGGAGTAGAGTTCTGGCGAGAACTGTATTATCTTAGTCGATTTTCCAGATAATTTGGGTATGATCAAGCTATGCCTTAGGCAGGGGAGGAAGTAACACGAACAATGAGAAACTATGGAGTCGACCCCTATAATTAGGCTCTAATATGGAAACAACTCTTAACAAGAAGTTTCAGCTCTCAATTTCTTCTCCCAGGGTATAATCATCGAGTGATGGCTTCATATTCCTGGATGCGGTGGTGGGCACATCATTACTACTTGGTATGCAACAGTTTTTCGATGGATCGGCCTATCTGGGTACCTCCTCCACTCTTGAGGAACTATAGGCTGGAGTAAGGGATTGAATATTTTAAGGAGAAAGACCAGGTTGTTGTTCCGGGACAGCTTTGTCGCAAAATTTCCGTAGAAGAGCCCATTAGAGAAATAAAGATGCCGAATACTCTAGAAGGATGGATTGCTTTTGGTTCTCTTTTGGATTTGATAAAACGAGGAGAGAGACCAGTCACTCCTTGCGATGAATTTGAAACTGCAGGCAGTATTTTGTCTTCCCCTACTCTTGAAGGAGGAGATCAGCTTACACACCCTGCTCTCGCCATTCCTCCTACTACAGAGCCCATCACTTATACAATTTCTCCCACTATTGAATATGCAACCACCACAGTTGTCTCTGCCATGGGTCATGCAGCAACCACAACAAGTCATGCTACAGTCATAGCCTCTCCTGCCGTGAATCGGATTACTATCACTACATCTCCTATGACTCGCTCGCGTGCCAAGTCATTATCTCCTAAAATTTTGGCACAACAGGTCCCTTCTCCTACTCAGAGTGTGTGTCTTCTTCCCGTGAAGACTACTTATAAAGGAAAAAAAAACTATATCGGAGGAAGACAGTTCGTCAGAATATTCAGCTAATACTGTGAGTGATGACACATCTTTTCCCACGAGCTTAACTAATGAGGGAGATGCTTTGATAAATGAAGATACTGATGCTGAAGTGGATATTGGAGAAGAAGTTGATGTTAAAGCCAAGTCTCCGCTTCCTAATGCCCCAATCACTTGCACGGATGCCTCTCATCCGATCACATTGACCTCCCTAGAAGAGGAGCAACTTGATTATGGAGAATCTGACTATTATCCCGGCGTGAATATCTTCTTTTCTTTTGACGACTCATATTCTCCATGTATCGTGGAAACTGCCAATATAGTTGCTCGTGAAACATCAACAGTAAGGGATACAGAGGCTTAATCATCAGAAATTCAAGCAACAATGGGAAATATACTTCTTACTCATAGCACAGGAGAAACCTTGCCAATAGTCACCACAACATCTGATGCCCCCATTCAGATTGATAAATCTCCTATTGTGCGTCCTCCTCCTTTCCAGCCAGTAGCCCGAAGTTTAGAATTCTTCTCCGATCTAGTTGATGTCCCAACTCCGACTACTCTCGACTCAAGTACCGTAGGGGTTCAGGAGCTTTCTTTCAATGTTGCCGTGACTACAGACACACCTAAATCTGAGCACCCGAAACCTATTCTGTTTAAGCTACTTCCACTGTTGCCCCTAGATAACGTGTGTATCTTCTTTTTTTCTTCTTTCCTTACTTTATATCGTTATATATATATATATATATATATATATATCTTCTTTTAAATTCATAATCTCTTCTCTTTTTTTTTAGCTTTGGTTGTGCCAACTCCAAGCGGGTCTGAAGGGTCTAATTCAGTAGCCACAGTTTTTGATAAACTCTCATTGGAAAAGGTGTCCCCTCTTATGATGGGATTCTTCAAGAAGGCAATCTCTGTTATCATCAGCACTTTTAAAGATCCAGCCCAATGGCCCTTTTTGGACAGTGCCTTAGCCGTTCTTACCCATTTGGCTCGTCTGGCACATGTCAATGCTCAGTCTCTTCACGACTCCTTGTCACAGTTTTACGACTCCACCAAAGACTTAAAACAGCGCGAAGTACGGTCATTGCTCCAGAAATTCTAAATTGTCAGAAAGAATTGGCACTACTTAAGGAGAAACTCTTTCGTTCAGACGACGTCCTTGCTAATTGCGATGCTGTTAGTCAATCTCTTCATGAGAAGTTGAAAGTTTCTGATAGAAATAAGGCGATCATTGATGATCAAATTGCTATTCTTGAGAGAGAGATTCTGCTTCTCAAGGGTCAGAAAGAAGCAGAAAATTTAACTATTCGTCAAATCAAGGAGGAGCTTGAAACGAATACTCAAGTTGTCAATATCGAGCAAGCTAAACAAACGAAGAATAGGGAAGTTGCTGCCTTTTTGGAATCAGAACTGGTTGGCGTTCCTGATCAATCCAGGATCATTCTTGAGGTTGAACACACGACTGCTGCGGCATAATTTTAGTTAAAAGAAGAATTACAACGTTACGTAGTAGTATTAAGCATAGCTGAAGATCTATAAGGATTTTATTTTCATATAAATTCCTTTTTGCGTTGTGATACATAAATAGATTGTGGTGTTTTATTCGAAGCAAATGCGTTCTTGATAATACAATCATTGATTTTGGGAGACATGTTGATGCAATACTTTCATACTCATGCTTCATTATTTTTGTTATTTATATTCATGCATTGTACAATGATCCTATGTGATGTTTTATTTCAATGGGCAGAACTATTTCATTTCAAAGTTAGTTTAGTTAGCTTTATAGACAGTCTAAACTCTTGAGTAGTGGAGTAATCACAGTTTTTTAAACTCATAAGTAGTTGGAATCGGGTCTTATGTGAATGGTCTCTCTAACTCTCATGAGTTCTCTAGACTTATTATGGCCGAGGAGTTCACAAACCGCGGTTCATCAGAGGGGCCCAGTGAAGCTATCGGAGCCGTGAACTCAATGGAATTTATGCGCATGGTTAGCCACAGTAACTCTCTAGAGTTCGTGGGGCACACAAGGCTACCTTCGGTACCAAGTCCAGGGCCGCCAATCCATCAATGAGGGGGTATTTTTATTGAGACCCTATCCTCATGAGTTAATACTAAAATCAAGCCAAAGACCTGGGAGGTCTTACTTTATTCCCCATTTTCCTTCATCTATAAGTTCAGACCCATTCACAAGAGGGTATTTTCATCCTCGTCTATGAAGCTATCGGAGAGCTTACAAACGGCATTGGTCTCATGCGTGACTGGCCGTTGAGGACTTTTGGCCTTTGAGGCTTTTTGTCATTGGCTCCGTCCGTTGCCCGCATGGGTATGCACGTGATGTGGCCTATATGGGCTTTGTAGGGCCACTGGCTCTACACTACCATCCCGGATAATATATGGGTCTTACGCCTAGTTGGCCATATAAGGCTTGGCTAGGCTACCTTAAAAGGTGAATCAATAATTGATATATCGTTGTTACTTACTGTTTCCCTTGATAATCTGATGATATCTATTCTTTATATCCAGTCAGCTTGGCGATAATAACAATTTTGATAAGTAACCAGTAGTGACAGCGATGGCTGGAATTTCATCGATAGTGAACAACCAATAATGACAATGATGGCTGAGACTTCGACAATAGTGATATGCTTGAAAATTCACGTTTTATTCATCATTTGTGAAGAAAGAATACAAGGCTCTGCCTTTAAAGGCTATTTCACCATTTCATCTGTGATTGCCCCCTTTTGATGTAAAAGTATTATCCTGATTATCTTCTAGATCAAAATTTCTCCCACTGTTAGGGATGATATTTCTTAATGAAGAGAGCATTGACCAATATATTAATGCCTTGTCCATTCTGATTTGTTACTCTGTATACTCCATTAGAATAGACTTTGGTTATGATATACGGTCCATCCCATTTGGGATCAAACTTGCCCCCTATTCTTCGAGTGACTACTATTGGCCTTTTCAACATCAGAACCATATCCCCTTTCTTGAAAGATTGGTGTTTAACCTTTTTTATCAAAGGCGTTAGAAATCCTGACCTGATATAACTTTAATCGTTGCTGAGCTACCAGTCTTTTTCATCAAGCAGATCCAACTCTATCAACCATATTCTTGCATTCTTGTCCTCTGTAATTGATGGATGCACTGCTACCCTTAGTTAAGCGACTTGTATTTTGATTGTCACAACGACTTCAACACCATAAACTAACGAATATGGGGTAGCTTGTGTCGCTGTACGATAAGTGGTCCTATAGGCCCATAGAGCTTCCTGTAAATTTTCATCCCAATCACGCTTATTCCCGTTCACCATTTTCTTCAGTATTTTTACAATCATTTTATTAAACGCCTCTTCTAGCCCATTGGCTAGTGGATAATAGGGTGTTGAGAAGGATTGGTGAATTTTGAACTTAAGACATAACTTCTCCATGCCCCTATTCTTGAAAGAAGTGTCATTGTCTGTTATGATTTTCTTTAGGATGCCATGGCGATATATTATTGCATGCCAAATGAAATTAACAACAACTTTCTCTTTAACACTTCGTAGCGCAATCGCTTCTGTCCATTTGGAGAAATAGTCCATTGCTGCTAATATATAGTATTTTTCTCTAGATGACAATGGATTTATGAGGCCAATAACATCGAGTCCCCATGTGGCTAAAGGCCAGGAAGTAGCTGACTGATGAAGATCTTTAGGGGGTACATGTATAATGTCCCCGTGGATCTGATACTCATGGCATCATTTCGCGTAGTCTATTACATCTTTAAACATTGTTGACCAGTAATATCCCATCCGGTGTACTCGGTGGAACAAATTCATCCTAGCCTATTGCGCCCTATATTCCCCACAATGTGCCTCTTGCAACACTTGACCTACCTCTTCTTCACTTAGACATCGCAACAGTATTTCATTATAGGATCTTCTATATAATCCTTCATTACATAATGAATCTTTTTTCTTTTTACTTAATCTGCAACTTCACCTCTAGATCTTCTAGTAGGATGTCGTACTTGAGATAATCAATGAAAGGCTGATGTCAATCTTCTATTGTCACTTCTAAGCATGATATAGGGAGTGCTTTGATTGTTTCACTGATTATTTCTGTTGAATGTAAGAATCTCCTTTATTCGATTGTCACTTGTAGGGGGCTTCAATCTGGGCAAGATAGTGCTGCTGCTAAACTGGCTACAGTATTGGCCTTTGAGTTCTCATACCGTGGTATATGCTTGACTTCCACGTTCAGGAATTATTTCAATAAATGTCGTGCCCTTTGACAGTATGGAAGAAGTTCTTGTTTCCTTGTTTCAAACTCAGTCGTCAACTAATTTATGACCAACTTAGAATCCCCATAAATTCACAATGCTTTTATCTTCAGCTCGCTGGCTATTTCCATCCCAATGATAAGAGCATTATATTCAGCTTCGTTATTTGTACATGCGGTGCCCAACCTGAAAGAGTAAGGCAACAAATCGCCTTGGAGGGTGATGAATATCACCTTGGCGCTGCTCTTGTCGCTCGGGCTGCTCTATCAAAGAACATTTGCCATACGTTTGGAAATTCTGTCATCATGACATGTTCGTCAGGAAATTCATCGAAGATGGCTTCGCAGTCCATCACAGGATGTGTCACTAGAAAATCTACCACTGCCTACCCTTTTACTCCTCTCGTCGGCTCATATATAATCGTGTATTCTGACAACAACAACATCCACTTCGCTAGCCTTCCTGACAACATCGGCCTTGTCATTAAAAACTTGATGGGGTCTACTTGAGATATTAAGGTTATGTCATGAGACAGACAATAATGTCTTAACTTCTAGACTACAAATACCAATGCTAAGCATATTTTTTCAATCGGTGTATAATTGCATTCTGCACCTATCCAAAGTTTGACTTAAATAATAGAGTGCTACTTCCTTCCCATTTTTGTTCACTTATGCCAACAAGGTTCATAATGAATTCTCAGCTGCTGATATATACAAGATGAGAGGTCTTCCTTTCACTGGGGCTGTTAATACTGGAGGTTATTTCAATAGTTCTTTTATCGAATTGAAGGCATTCTAGCAGGACTTGTCCCATATGAATTCTGTTCCTTTCTTCATCAAATGAGAAAATGACTGACATCTTCCAGCCAAGTTTAAGATAAAGCGACGGATATATGTTAACTTGCCTTGCAAGCTCTTTAACTCTTTTAATGTTTTTGGAGGTGGCATATCTCGAATAGCTCTAACTTTTTTCGGATCGATCTCAATGCCTCTGTGTCTCACCACGAAATCAAGGAATTTTCCTGACGACACTCCGAATGCACATTTGGCTGGATTCATCTTTAACTGTCTTTTTTTTATCCGACGGAAGACTGAAGCCAGATGCTCACGATGCTCTTTATGATAGTTTGACCTGACTACTAGATCGTCCACATAACATTCAACATGCTTATGCATCATATCTTGGAATATATTTTGCATCGCCCTTTGATATGTTGCCCCCGCATTTTTTTGACCAAACGGCATAACTTTATAACAATATATTCCTAAGGGGGTTTTAAAAGCCGTTGACTCCTTGTCCTCAGGTGTCATTCTTATCTGATTATAACCGACATAGCCATCCATAAAGGACATAACAGCATATTATGTGGTACTATCTACTAGTAGTTCTGTGATCGACAATGGGAAATCATCTTTCGGGCATGCCTCATTTAAATCTTTGAAGTCGACATAAACCCTAATCTACTCATTCTTCTTTTTTACTGGGACTATATTTGATATCCATTTGGGGTATTTGACCTCCCTGATGAATTCAACTTTTATTAACTTGCTTATTTCTTCCTTTATCTTGGGGACCAGATCTGGGTGAAACCGCCTCTGTGTTTGCTTGATGGGTCTCTTATCTTTAGAGATATTTAACCGATGCATTGCTACTGTCGGCTCTCGACCCGGCATTTCTACATATATCCAAGCAAAGATGTCTTTGTTTTCTTTCAGAAGACTGACATACCGATTAGCTTCTTCTTCTGATAACCTGGCACTTACGAACATATTCCGCGATTCTTCTTCTATTCCCAAATTTATCTCTCTTAAATTGTCAATTATCGCCTACCCCCTGTCTTCCATCTGCTTTGGAGCTGTCTTAGGTTTGCTGATCATTTCAAGGTCCATTTCTTTTATCTGGTCAACTGTTACCATGTTCACTGAAGCCTCTACCCCTAGTCCTCGGAATTTTTCTCGCTTCTTCTGATTCACCCCGATTGGAACCTGAATTCCTCTTCCATAATTCAAGCCAACAAGTTCTTTATGATCAAAGCCCATTTTCTTCATGATTTTTCGACTCGTCGGACTATATCTTTCAAGCTCTTTGGGTGTTAACCTTCCATTTCCCACACCACTATCGATTGCTTCCTTTGTCTTCACTTTTGAGGGAGCATAGAATTCAATTGGTTCTGGATATCTTGCATAGGGTTTAACGTGAAATCTTTTTAGGATGAGAGGAAACAATTTACTCCTTTCAGCATATGGGAGCGGTACTATGTAATTTGACTGCAGAATTTCCAATTGCTCTGGTGATAATAATGTTAATGGTGGTTGTCTTGGCTGTCGGAAATGTTTCGGGACAAAATAGAACTTTTTCCCCCTTTCCTGTTATAAGCGACTTCATTTCTTTTTCTTCTACTATTTCCATGCAAACATTTTTTGGGGCCTTGTTCTCATCATTCTTCTTTTTTTCGTTACTAGCAAATGCATCATAATAACTCGTATCTGCAAAAAAAGCTTCAGCTTTTGTATACAGTCTCGCATCAGCTAATACTTTGTGTTGCACCTCTTTGCAGTATTTAAAGCACTGATGTAATGTAATAGGTATAATGCCATACTGATGTATCCATGGTCTCCCTAAGAGGAGATTATATGTTGTTACTACATTTATGACGTGGCAAACAATGTTCATACTTAATTCTCCTACTTCCAATGTTATAGTGATCTTACCAAGTGCACACTGTCCATCTTGATTAAAGCCCTATATCATCATTCCACCAGGGCGGAGGTTTGAGCGTCGAGAACCCAATTTATTCAGCATCATCAACGACAACAGATTTACAGCAGACCCGTTATTGAGCATTATTCGCTTCACCTATTTTCTGCCAATGTGACCCTCTATCATTATGGCCTGTTATGTTCCCTGTCATAAACTAGGTCATCGTCAGAGAAGGAAATAATTGACATACAATCTTCACGCCCTTCACTCTCCATCTCGGTTAGCAGCACTCCCTTTATGTGGTCATCAGATAAGGCCTTAATTAAGCTCTGTCAAGAGTCTTTTAACAATTTTAAAGCATTGTAGACATTCAACCAAGCCAGAATACCTTTCAAATGGCTTATAATATCATAATTGACTTTCTTTGTTTCCTTTCCCTTTTCTTTCTCGCTGTCGTCACTGCTGCAGTCATGATTCTTAACTGTTCCTATTTTCGGCTTTTCATTTTTTAGATTTAGTGGGCTGGCTATCTTCTTCCCTGATCGCAGAGTAGTCACTGCAACTTTTTCTCCTATTTCCTAGTTATCTGCCCTTGTTCTTCCTTGGTAGTTCTCTTGAATGGTAAGCACGTTTGTTGTTGCTCTTTTATCTCTTTCTTTCTCTTCCGACTATTATTTCCCCCTGTTTATCATCCTTTGTATGATACACTTCAGCGTATAATAATTTTCTGTAGGGTGTCCCATTATGTGGTGAAAATGACAGAAGTCTCTTTCTTTTGTCTTAGATGCTTCTTTGGGTCGCTTTGACATGGGTAGCTCAATTGTCCCTGCTTTCAATAGCTGATTCATCATAGGCAGTACATCCTCCTTTCCGAATGCAAAACCCTCATGAGAGTTCAATGATCGGGATTTTTTGTCATAAAACCTTCCCATGGGGCGGTTCAACTCTTCTCTCCTTTTTATCCTTTTACCCCTTGCTTCTCTCGTATCCTGGTTTCTGTATTCTCTTGCATCATCGCTTCTCTTTTTGTGTTCAACCATGTTCGTGAACAACTTCTAAGGTCCTCTTCGTGCCAGTTCACAATTGAATGCTGGCATTTTTTGAGTCGTCAGTTCTAAGGCATGAGCTTTTGTGGCCAGGTCGCAGAAAGTCCTGATGTCGGCACTAGTGAGACTGAATGCTCCCCCCATTTCCATGGAGTTTAGGCACATCTTCACCTGCTCTTTCTCTTTTGGCAATTGCCTGCAAGAAGCCCCGAAGGTCTTCCATCTGTCTATAAAATTTTCTACTGGCTCTCCCTCTCTCTGTCTTATTGAAGATAATTTTGTAATACTGACATCTCGTTCTAATGAGAAGAAATTTGACATGAACACGGCTTGCATTTGTTCCCACGTCCTTATCAACCTAGTGCTAGGCTAAAATACCATTTGAACGCTTTGTTTGTCAAAGAAGACCTGAAAAACTAGAGACAGTACTGTAGTACTATAGGAAAATTCTCTATGCTGGTAATAAAATGCATCATATGTTCCTCTAGTGACCCATCCCCATTGAACTTTTGAAAATTCGGATGCTTGAAGTTATTCGGGAATGAAATGTCTTCGACTTCTTTTGGGTACAACGTCTGATATTTGAATCTTCCTGTATTCTCACGTTCCTTTTCTGATCCAACTACTTCTTCAACAACTTGTCATACCTCTTCTTGTGTTAATGCTCTCATCGTAGGGGCAAATCTATGTGACCCAATCTACGGCGGCTGTGACCCTTCAGGGTGCTGCTCTCATTCGTTTATGTTATTAGTCATTGGGGGTGCCATCATTCATGCCACATTATGCGCCAGCGTCCCCAAGGCTTCCTGAGGGTTCCTACATTCCTCCATTAATGCTTTCTGCACTTATGCCATCTCGGAAATGCAATCCTCTGTAGTTGGGGAAGACCCTTGGTTCGTCCCGGCCATGTGAATGACAGCCTCTCCATTCCCTGATGAGGAAGTAGTCGAGGCCGAATGGGAGTGTATTGATATTATAGGAGTTGCCGAAAGAGGAGACTCATATGATCTTCGTGTATTTCTGGAGTAGCAGACTGATTAAGGAGACAGAGATTGGTGATGTGGATCCCGATGGGCTTGTCAGTAAAGCCTTTCCTTTCTGCTCTCTTGTCCATCGGAAGCTCTTAATAGGCAAAGTAGGGAAATCTTGTGCTACTGAAAGAATCATCGCTTACGTAGGGGAGATTGCTGGTGGAGCAAGTTTAGGATGTTTCCTGGCTGTATTTTGCATTATCGGTTCCCTAGCTCTTCTTAATGGTGAACTCGTTCCTACCACAGTGATGTTTCGAGTCCTTGTCCTTCTGTGAGTGATGGCAATCCAGTCATCTCTTTCTTCCTGTGCTATTGGTGAAGCAGTTATGATTGTAGTAGTTGCCCGTGACTCTATATGCTTAATTAACACCGCTTTCTCTTTACAGCATCCAGTTTGTTTATCAACATATTCCACGATGAACCCCATCGGAGTGAAGTAGAAAACTGTATTCCTTTGAATGATTGCCATTGATTGGTTGGTTGGTTGGTTATAATATCCTTTCCCCTGAATCCTCCATATTGCAAACTGACAAAAGTTAGTAATTAAATCAAGTTATATTCTATTTTGGAGATTAAAGTTAGGATGTTCCCACTATCAACTTTGATAAGTATGTTCCTAGAGGGATGGAGTTTCCATCTGCTACAGCTCAAGATTGTATTGGGCAATTAGAGCCAACATGAATACGATAGACACATGCTTAACCATTGGTCTGAATATCTTTATGAAGTTGATTCCTTCTCTCTGGGTATAACCTTTCACTATCAGCCTTGCTTTGTATCTATCATGCTTTCTTTTGAATAACCACTTGCATCCAATCGTTTTTCGATGCACTGAAAGATCCACCAGCTCCCAGGTGTTGTTCTGTGCAAGAAGTCCATCTCATCATCCATTGATGCCTTCTACTTTTATGCATCTAAGATGTATGTGTTTTATATACTCTGTCCATCTGTTGGACGAGTAGCAAAAAGCTTCTGTAGACGTCAGCGGATCTGAGGCCCACCATGCTGTATTTGTTTCATCCACACCATCCAACAAAGGATGGTGCTGGATGCACCTGCTGGCACGTGTGGCACCCACATGTGGGGCTAGATATGATGTACATGTTTTATCTCACCATCCAGTGGGTGGGACGGTGGTGATCCAGGCCGTCCAGCCTCACACATGAGATAGGTGGGACCCACATTGATGTAGTATTAGATCCTTGCCGTCCATCCATTTTTTCATGGACGGTGGGTCCCTACTGCTGACTGACGTCAGCAAATCTGTGGGTCACTAGACGTATGTGTTTCCTTAACTGTCCATCTGATGTGGGTCCTATGCAGCAGTAGCTGCTGCCCCTTGGATGTCAGCAAGTTTCTGTAGGACCCACCTCTGATGTACTTTCTATTCACGCCATCCATCGGTATTCCATTAGCAAGTTCTATGGGCTAATCATGAGGCATGTGTATGTTCAGACCGTCCATCCATTGGACGTGGACCCCACCATGGTAGCGAGTGGGGCCCACCTTTAGTTGATGTGTTTTGCATCCACACCGTCTGTACGTGGACGGTGCTGTGGGACGCACCCTGATTGTATGAGGCCTGTCTTGATGAATGTGTTGTATTCACATCATTTGTCCATTTTGATGGATGTATGGCCCACCTTGATGCATGCATTTTAACCACGCCGTCTATTTAATGGCTGGCCCAGTAGCCATTGCTGCTGTACATATGTCAGTAAGTTCTGTGAGTCCCATCTGGACCGTGGACACCACCATGATGTATTTATTTCATCCACACCATCCAAATTGTGCTGGATAGTGTTGGATAATGTTTGGACAGTGCTGATTTACATAGAAAACATTTGGGCAGTGCTGATCATCATTAGTGAGCCATGTGCCCCATAGAATAATAGTGTACAATGGTACACATGTTGCACCTGCCACTATTAAAATGATTTTAGGCGACCCACATCATAGTGGGGACCCATCATGATGTGTATGTTATACAAGCCGTCCTTTGGCTGGACCGCTGGTAGGCCCAGCTGTGATGAGTAGGCCCACTTACTGCATGTGCAAGGCCCACCTATGATGAATATTTGAGGCCCTCCTATTGGGTATTTGAGACCCACCTATGATGTATATGTAGCCCATGTATGTGGCCCAATGCAATGTATTTACGGCTGATGTGATGTATTATGGCCCATGTGCCAAGGCCCATTGTGATGTATATGCGGCCCATGAGTGATGCCCGATGTGATGTATTATGGCCCATGTGCCGAGGCCCATTGTGATGTATATGTTGCCCATGAGTGAAGCCCGATGTGATGTATTATGACTCATGTACCAAGGCCCATTGTCACGTATATGTGGCCCATGAGTGAGGCCCGATGTGATGTATTATAATCCATGTGCCGAGGCCCTTTGTGACGTATATGCGACCCATGAGTGAGGCCCGATGTGATGTATTATGGCCCATGTGTCGAGGCCCATTGTGACGTATATGCAGCCCATGAGTGAGGCCCGATGTGATGTATTATGGCCCATGTGCCGAGGCCCATTGTGATGTATATGCGGCCCATAAGTGAGGCCCATAGTGATGTGTATTAGGCCCTTGTGTGAGGTCAGGGGCCCATGATACGTTTGACTTTATGTGGGCCACTCTTTGGGAGCAATGATGATCAGATGTCCACATTGATGGTTAAATGTCCACATTGATGGGCAATGATGGTTAAATGTCTACAATGTGACCTTCTCTTAGGCCCTTTGTTAGGCCGATTATCGATTCTGATTGTTGAAGCTGATTTCAATTATCGAGGCCGATTATCGATACCGATTATTGGTGCCGGTTGTCGACACCGATTATGAGTATGTGACAGCATAGCATCATGATACATATCCATACGCATCATCTGCATGTTTATTATGAGATGTGGTTGACCATTACATATCTCATTGGGCAGGTTATTATGAGACTCCCTGATAGGCAGAGATTATCTCACATGAGCGCACGGTATGTGCAGGATTGATACATGACTGGATTGTATGACTCATGCATCTTGCATTGTGTGTTGTGATTAATGTACGCCTTAGTGACATCAGAGTTGTAGCCTCCACAGGCATGTAGTGGATGGCTAGATGGGATACCAAAAATCTGTTACTAGCATCAGGTCACCATAGATGGCCCTAGGTGAAAATTCCTAAACCCTCTTGGTACTAGAGGACGCTCCAGCGTCTAAACCAAGTGGATTACATTAGTGCTCGAGTGTCGAATACCAGTAGGCCGCATTTCCTACTGTGTTGTGATCGGTTGGAAGGGAGTGTTGCCTTATCTGTCCGATTCGTAGTGGGCAAAACTAGGCTGAGTTTGACCAGCTCATAAATGGCTCCGCTATCGACGAACCAGGTAGGTATTGGCTGACTACTAGCTAAGCGAAAACTGAGGTCTCTTTCACTCGCTTGGTTGCGCGCGATGGGACAGCAATCCATTTCGGAGTGTACTAGACCCCGGTGATGATCCCAGAGATGTAACATACTGATACGTGGACTTATTAAGTAGGAGTTCCATACTCATTCATTCACTATCCACTCGGGCTGGTGGTGCGTAACTAATTATTATGTACCTTCGTAATGGCAAGGATTTTGGTTGGGGTGCGCAACTAACCTGAGATCAGGAGTCTACTACATTGAGTCTGGCTATCCAAATTTAGGTATGAGACTGGTTTGAATAGAAATTTCTTGTGATGGACCTCATAGCCTATGATACTACGTACTATCATCACGACTTCACTCCAGCTTAGTCATTTCATTCACACCACATATTGCATTACATCTGCAGCATTTGACATTTTGGGTTGCCATGTTTTTGCATTGATATGGCTATTAGCATTCATGTCTTGCATCACATAGACTTGGTACGGCTGATGACACTCATGGACTTACCAGTATATTTTTGCTTACTCTGATATCATATGATTCATGATCTTGTCAGTATTTTTACTTATTTCGATATTGTATGATTTATGGCATTGTATTGCATACTTAATATTTACCTTGTGCACACACTTCACCACTCTCTAGGCTTTGTATAAGCTTATGTACAATAGATGCGTGCAGGTGGCGTTAGGTTGCAGCAGCATTGAGCTTGGAGCGTGCAACCGTCTTTTAGAGCTTTGATTTTGACTTATGTTTTTTTCTTTCAGCATTGTATTCAAAGTTTATATTAGTGGATATGTGATGATGATGTTACCTTTGTGATTTGGGTAAACTTGTGGTTATGCTTATTATGAGTTAAATGTACGTTGGAAAAATTCTCCTTATAGGATCCTAGGATCAGAATCTGACATATGGACACTAGGAGCTAAGAATGGGGTACTATGGAGGTTGTCAACACCGGATTCGGCAATCGAGAATTTTGTGAGCCCGGTTTCTAAGTTTGGGGCATGACACAACCCATCCCCAAAGTCAACTCTCTCTCTCCACCCATCCCTTCCTTAAACCTATCACCCATCACTCCACCCATCATCCATCACTCCTCTCTCTCATTTCTTACTCTCCCAAGCAACTCCCAAGGAGAGGAAACGTCCAAGCTCTCCATGAGAAGAGAGATGTGTGGCCCACTCCCTACCAGCCTATCTCTTATCTCCACCCTTCAATCTCCATTATCTTCCATCAAAGTTAAAGCGAAGGAGCTAAGGAAGCTAAGGGACTAAGAAGGAGTGCAAACGGTGGGTGATCGTAGTGCTAGTTCTTAATTTTGATTTAGGGCTCACATGTATTGGGACCAACTTGATGTATGTTGTAAAGCATGTTAAGGGAGCTCATAGTGGAGGAGCTCCCTCCACCACACGATTTTCTCTCTATCTCTCTCTCTTCCATATTTTTCGGCCCACCTGATGATGTGTGATGAATCCAGACTATCTAGCAACCACTCGGGTCTGTTTGGATGGGAAAAACAAATATCAATTTGATCCCGAGCTCAAGTGGGCCACATTGACTTGGACCCCACCAGATCTATGCATTTTATTCACACCGTCCACGTGTATGTGGACCCCAACTATAGCATACGTCCATCATGCTGTCCACCGTCCAGGTAGGGATGGTGGAATCCCACCTTATGTATTTCAAACACACACCATCCACCGTCCAGTCTCTGGATGGTGGAATCATTACGTAAACAGTGTTGCATTCACACTGTCCATCCTTTTTGCTTGAAGTAGGACCCCACCTAAATATATGTTACATCTCCACTGTCCATCCCATTTCGCAACTCATTGTAGGGGTTGAGAAAAAACTGGAGCCAATCTGACACTCAGGTAGGCCGCACCATCTAAAATATTATTTTAATAGTGAAAATTATTAGGGCCCATTGTAATGTTTTTGCATGTCAAAACATGCTAAATATTGGGCTCGTTGGGTCTGTCTTGAGCCATAGAATCCAACAGAGGGACTGAATTATCTAGATATGGGCCCCACCTATGAAAAACCGTAGATAAAAAAAGATCAATCCTTGTAAGACACTAACCCAGGTGTGCATGCTATTTCTTTAGGTCATGCGGTCCTATCGGTCGAATTCCGGTGACCCGTGACCTGCGGATAGTGTTTGTGTTCATCCTCAAGTTCTATCACGTCGACCTGACTCGGATCGAGTCAAAACCTATGCCATTATGTCCGCATCGACGTCGCAATTCCAATGCCACGTCTCGTGCATAAATCTGACGTGTACATCTCACGTTATGGGTAACGTTCAATATGGACCCTTAATCTGTGTGTGGTGGGCCCCACCCGCACATTCTCCCATGCAATTATGGTGCCTAGGCTAGATTTTTTAAAAAAATCCTACTACCTAAGCATTGTTTGTATCACCATAGGCCCTCATAATTACTTTCTCTACCCTAGGTAAGAGAAGTAATCATGACATAGCTTAAAAAGTCTCTCTCCTCTCTCTCTCTCTCTCTCTCTCTCTCTCTCTCTCTCTCTCTCTCTCTCTCTCTCTCTCTCTCTCTCTCTCTCTCTCTCTTTCCCTCTCATTTCTCTCTACTCTTTCTTCTCTCCTCTCCCTAGCAACCCTCCAACGTCCCCTTCTCCCCCAAAATTTCCAGCACATTCTCTCCTAAATATCTCTCCATCTATCGCTTCTCATCTCATCTCAACCATTTATTCATGTTTCTTGGACTCTCTTGATGAATGTGATATAACTTTCAAGGTTGATTTCTAGGTGGGTGTTCTTTAGCTTAGGATTCCTTTCTTCCTTTCTTAGACATCTTCATTTCCTCTTTGAGGAACTTTTGGGGCCCACCAAATGATGGTGGAGGTCCCTAAGTCTCCATGGATGAGGCCAATGGCCCATCTTCCTTACATGCATGATTCCATGGATGAGGCCATTCTCCATGAACCCTATCATGGCTTTTTATTTTAATCCGTCTTCTTGTGGGGTCATCTAGACCCTAGACCTTGGTGGGGATGGCATCTCCACCTTAGATTTGAATTTTTATTGCATGCATGCCTATGATGTACATTGTAAATGAATATAGTGGAAGATGTAAATGTTGTGATGAAGGGAGGGCCTTAATGGTGGCGGAGACCCTCTCTTGTGGCCGGATCTTGATTCCTTCTTGCCTTTTCTTCTTCTCCCCATCCTCATTATCTGATTTCTAAGGTATGTGGCCCACTTAGAGGCCTTGCAACATCCAAACCGTCCAAACATAGTGGACGTCCATTACAGTCCACACTAGGGACGTTGGTGCCCCTTTTGCGCCACATGTGATGCATACAACATATTTTTGGGATGGGAATATGGCCTGGATATTTGTGAGACCCACTAAGGTGGACCATAATACTAATTTCCTTTTAATTTGGCTTATATACTTAGTTTATTCCATGTATATGTTGCTGTCCAGAAATCCTCTAGACAGTTTCTGGTTATTTTTGGACTAGATTTTGGGACTGATTGTGGGACCTTTCCTACCACTCAAATATACTTTTCTTGAATATGGGGACCCCACCTTGATGTTCCCAAAATTTCAGCTCTATCTGACCTTGATTGAGGTCCCAAAGGAGTGGCCTAAGTGGGATGGACAGTCCAGATTTTCTAGATTGTCCAGCAACATTTCAGTTTGAAAATCTTAAAATATAAAATAGTTTTTGTATTGGTGGGCCACTTTGGTAGACCCTACCTTATAGTATACATATGTGGAGAGGTTAAGATTAATTTTTCCCAATTTTTGGAGACCTTGGGCCCACCCCATTGGGTGCTCAAAGCAGGGATAGCCAGAATTCTGCTATAACCAGATTTCTGGACAGATAGTTTTCTATTAAATCATAAAAATAGTTTCCAAACTCAGAAAAATATAAAATTTTACCTGGAGGTGTCGCACCCATGATGGGACCCACTTACCAATTTTCAAGCCCAACGGGCCACTGTGCAATTTATGGCAAGGGCTGGACCAGCCTGCATGGCTGGACGCCCATGGTTGGGACGTCCAGCATGGGCTGGCCGTCCACCCCAGTCTGTGGCCCACCATGATGTGTGTTTTATCTCCATAGCCATCCATTGTGTGGCCCATTTGAGTATGGCCCACCTTAGCATAGGGAACCCAAGGTGGGGACCACCTTTTAACTAGTGCATGGGCTGGGCGTCCGGCCCATTGGGATGCCCAGGCCCATGTGGGATGCCCCATGTGGACTGCCTGTTGGACTTTGGTCTAGTGGTGTGGCCCACCTATTTCCCTGAGTAATATGATGTGATCTTATGTGGTGGGGCCCTCTGACTTGATGGCTGGACCACTTGGACTGATGTCCTAATCAAATGGACCATTTTCTGGGCTCCAACAGGCCCATAAACCATTGGGTAAAAAATAAATAAATAAATGAAAATTCAGCAATATGTTATAATAATGTTGGCCTGTGGGCTAAAATTTTGAGGAGTGGGGCCCACTACATTGTGAGTACTTAGAAGGAATAAATCATGCTTTAAATACCCTAATTCTTGGGCTTAATTAGTGCATCTTTTAGGCCCACCATAGTTGGATTTTTTAATGGGTCCATAAATGTAACTAGTTGTTGGACTCCTTAGGCCATTTGGACCCTTGAGCCATTTTTACCATATTATTGTGTTGGGTTTATGGGCCGGATTTCACAAGTGGTTAGGCCCTTGGTCACCCACCAAATCAACTTTATACTTAGGCCCGGTTGTAGGCCCAACTCACTTGACTTACACATGAGAATTGCACATGTGGTTTGAGTAATGGGATGCCCACTAGGCCCGCCACAATATGTGGACTAATGACCCTTATGTTTAGGCCCAAACCTTATGTATGGGCCCATGATATTGCTTATGGGTTGGCCTATGTGTGTTGCTCACTAGACCCATGTATTGGAATAGGCCTTGGGCCTTGATCCGCGATTAATTAGAGATAGACCACCTCTTGGGGACCAGTTGTGGTTGGATGTCCACATTGGTGGCTCTAAGGTAGGCCCATGGGTTTCTATGGGTGGTTAAAGGCCCATTATAGACCCTTGCTAGGACCGTTCATCTATTTTAGGCCTATGTTATTGTTCTCCTTAGCCTTGTGGGCTACCCCAAACTATTGGACCCCCACTAGAGGATGACTCCTTAGAGTACCTAGACTTAGTCCCTCCTTGGAAAGGAGGCGTATACTACGACATCATCATTGTATGACACACCTAGTTCATCCTCATGACCCATATGCATCATTGCATGATTTGATTGCACTGTGCGTGGTCATTGGGTAGATGTGATAGTTTCCCAGAGGGATGGAGTTTCCCCTCTTATGCACGATGAGTTAGATGCATAAAAGTAGAAGGCATCAATGGATGATGAGATGGACTTCTTGCACAGAATAACACCTGCGAGCTGGTGGATCTTTCAGTGCATCGAAAAACGATTGGATGCAAGTGGTTATTCAAAAGAAAACATGATAGATACAAAGCAAGGCTGATAGTGAAAGGTTATACCCAGAGAGAAGGAATCAACTTCACAAAGATATTCAGACCAATGGTTAAGCAGGTGTCTATCGTATTCATGTTGGCTCTAATTGCCCAATACAATCTTGAGCTGTAGCAGATGGATGTGAAGACTGCATTCCTTCACAGGGAGTTGGAAGAGCAGATTTACATGAAGTAACCAGAGGGCTACAAAGTTAAATGGGTAGAAAACAAGGTTTGTAGGTTAATGAAGTCCTTGTACGGCCTAAAACAGTTGCCTAAGCAGTAGTATAAAATTTTATTTTTTTCATTTTGAGTTAAAAATTTACTAGGAGTGAATATTGTAAGACCCGTATCCTATTCCGTACCATTCCATAAGCCTCCGCAGTCCTCCCAGTTGAATTTCGGTGACCCGCGATCTGTTATCGGCGTTTACGCGTGATCTTAAGTCGTGTCTTGTATTTCAGATTCGGCTCGACCTGAGACTTGTACCAGAGCGACCACGCCGTCGCCGCGGTTCCGATACCGTATCTTGCGAACCGATGCGATACCCAGGCCAGGAAATGTGGGCCCGCGTTCAGTTCAAGGAAAAACGCCGTTCAATTGCAAACCCAATAGAACATCACACAATCACATCAATCCCATCAATCAATACACAAGTACACAATCAAGTTAAGTACACTTCCCATCAACCCATACCTTTCTTTCCAAAGTCAACAATACCCATACCTTTCCATCCCATCTCTTACACACCCATCACTCCCCATCACCTCTCACCCATCCCTTATCAATCCATCACCCCTCTCTCTCATTTCTCTCTCATTCCAAGCAACCCAAGGAGAGATCCAATGACCAAGCCTTCCAAGAGAGAGCTAGGTGTGGCCCACTTCCTAACCCCCTCAATCCTCACCATCCAACCCTTAGATCAACATCTCCACCATTGAAGGAGCTTCTTAGGAGCCTTGGAGCACTAGGGAGGAAGAAGAAAGAAAGGTGGGTGAATTTATGATTTGATTTTTTTTGTAATTTGAGGCCCACATATGGTGGGACTCATCCTGATGTATGCTTTGTATTATAGAGGGACCCATAGTGGCGGGGTCCATCAATCACTGCTCGTCAACTCTCTCTCTCTCTCTCTTTCTCTCACTCTCCCTTGATGTGTGTGGCCCAACCTAATACACCCCATTATGAGTGTGCATTATATCCATGCCATCCAAATGTTAGGCCCACCTTCTTGACGTCTAAAGGACAGCCCACCCTAGCCGTCCATTTTGGACAGAAACTGATGAAGGGATATATAAATATCAGCTTGATTCATATCAAGTGGGCCACATCTCACGCAGACCCCACTTGATGTATGCATTTTGTCCATATCGTCCACCGTCCAGCAAGGGACGGTGGAGACCACGTAATGTATGTGAATATCCACCCCGTCCAACGTCCAGTCATGGACGATGGAACCCGTTGATGAAAGTGATTCGTCCATGCCATCCAAGTCCACTAGATGTGAACCTCACCTTGATGTATGTATCCGATCCACATTGCCCACCCTTTTTCCCTACTCATTTTAGGCGTTGAACCGAAAAATGAAACTAATCTGAATCTCTGGTGGGCCATAATGTAGAAAAATAGTGTTATGTAGTGTTAAAATCATTAGGGCTCGCTGTAATGTTTCTGTGCATCAAAACATACCTAATATTGGGCTCACTAGACCTATCTCGAGCCCGGGAATCCAGTGGACGGGTTGGATTGCCCTGATGTGGACCCCACTTATGAAATTCCTTTGAAAAACATTAAAAAAAATCAACAGCAGACGCTGTTGCTGTCAGCGTCCAGAGGACATTGCAGCAAGTAGCGTCCGCTCCTTAGTTGGACGTAAGGTCTGTGCGCCCCACTATAGGCCCCACCTTGATGCGTGTTGAACATCAACACCGTGCATTTGATGGGTCCCCTTTAATCAGTGGGTCACCCCAAAAATCAACTGTTCACGGCACTTAGGTGGCCCACACCATCTTAAATCATGTAAAGACATGCTTAACATATAAAAACACTTGCTGTGAGGGCCACTGTGATGTTTGGGTCTTATCCACACCATCTAGATTGTTGGATGGTGGGACCCACCATTGATGTATTTTCTATCCACTCTATCTATCAGGTGGACCACTGCAGAAATCAGTGGAGATTGAACGTCCACCATTGAAACCCTTTTTGGGCCATAGAAGTTCTGGACCTATGTGAAATTCATTTTTCCTTTTAGTCCAGGTCCCTGTGACCTTATGTACAGATGGGATGGAAAATACACGTTATGGTGGGCCCCACGTGGGAACCACTGATGAAATTATTTTACCCACACCGTCCCACGTGTGGACCCACCTTGTGAAGTGGGACGGCTGGCGTACATCACTCCAGCTATACAGCTGTTGTAGTGATGTCAATAAGTTCTGTGGGACCCATGCAGCTGGCAGTTGTTGTGAGGTCAACAAGTTCTGTGGGTCCCATTCCATGCCGTCCATCTATTTTTTAGTTGGAGCGTCCACCCATGTGGACCCTACCATGATGTATGTTTTGTATGCACACCATCCAACAGTGAATGGTGGTGCCCATTATGTATGTGTTTCATATCCACACTGTCCAATTGGTGGGACCCACCTTACCTATGGGTTGTATATCCAGTCCGTCCATCAAATGGACGCCCTTAGAACCACCATGATTTATGTGTTTTGTCCCAACCGTCCGTCCACCTGCTGGGATGTAGACCCCATCCACGTGGGACTCCCTGATGTATGTGTCTTTCCCATGTTATACATGGGCTGGGATGTGGGTTCCATATGATGTAAATTCGTACCATCCATCCCCAATAAATGGGACCCACCTTAGTGTATATATTCTATATCCATTGTCCGTCCAGCTTGTTGGACGGTGGACTCCACTTTGACTATCTATCCATCTACCCCAGGACGGTGGTAACCCACCTCATGTATATTCACGCCGTCCATTTCTTTTTTGGGGTCGGACCCATCTTAATGTATGTATTGTATTTCAGCATTGTCCATCTAGACATGTTGTGGGGCCAACTGTGATGTATATGTTTGACCTGCACCATCCAGCTTGCTGGACGATGGGCCCACCTACTGTGTATTCGCAGGGCCTACCATGTTTTACGCATTTCATCTATGCCGTCCACTTATGCGGCCCACCTTAATGTGTGTATAGCAGGTGCACCGTCCATTTATTGGGGCCCATTTGATATGTCCAAGGCCCACCTTGATGTGTTGCATACGAGGTTCATTGGCACGGCCCATTGATGCAGCCCATAATGTTGTGTATTGGGCCCATGTGAGCAACTCATAGTGATGTGCCCCTATGAGCGGCCCATAGTGATGTGTGTTAGGCCCATTGTGATATATTTGGGGCCCATGAGTAGAGGCTCATTCTGATGTATTTGAGGCCCAGGTGGTGTGGCCCATTATGATGTATTCGAGGCCCATGGGATGTGGCCTATTGTGATATATTTTCGGTCCATATGATGAGGCCCATGGTAATGTATATTAGGCCCTTGTGTAAGGACCATCGAGATTGTATGTGACTCATTGTAATTGTATGTGAGGCCCTTATGAGAGGCCATGGGCCCACTATATGTTTGGCCCTATGTGGGCCACCCATTGGGAGCAATGTTGGTTAAACGTCCACATTGATGGGCAAGGATGGTTAAATGTCCACATTGTGACCTTCCCATAGGCCCTTTATTAGGCCGATATCGATTCTGAATGTTGAGGCCTATACCGATTCCGATTGTCAAGGCCGATTATTGAGGTCGAAGCTGATTCTGATTATATAGGCCGATTCAGATTTGTCGAGGCCAATTGTATAAGCCAATTCTGATTGTCGAGGTCAATTGTATATGTCAATTCAGATTGTCGAGACCGAGTATCAAGGCCGATTCCGATTGACCGATTCCAATTGTCAAGGCCAGATATCGAGGCTGATTGTCAAGGCCTAATGTGATGTATATGAGGCCCATTGTGATGCATTGAGGGTCAGGCGATAAAGCCCATTGTAATGTATGTTAGGCCCATGTGAAAGGCCCATCGTGACATGTATTAAGCTCTTGAGTGAGGCCCATGGTGTTGTATATTTGGCCCTTATGTGAGGTCATGGGTCCACTATATGTTAGGATCTATGTGGTTCATTCCTTGAAGGCAATGTTGGTTAAATGTCCACATTGTCGGGGTCAATTTTCGATACCAGTTATTGATACCGATTATGAGTATGTGAGAGCATAGCATCATGATACATGCCCATACGCATCATCTGCATGTTAGTTATGAGATATGGTTGACCATTGCATATCTTACTGGGCAGGTTGTTATGAGACTCCCTGATAGATGGAGATTATCTCACATGAGTACACGGTATGCACAGGATTGATGCATGACTGGATTGTATGACTCATGCATCTTGCATTGTATGTTGTGATTACTATACGCCCTAGCGACATCAGGGCCGTAGCCTCCACAGGCATATCGTGGATGATCAGATAGGACACTGAAAATATGTTATTAGCATTAGGCTGTCATAGATGGCCCTGGGTGAAAATCTCTAAACTCTCTTGGTACCAGAGGACGCCCCAACATCAAAACCGAGTGGATATATATGAGCGCATGAGGGCCGTATACCAGTAGGCCGCGTCTCCCACTGTGTTGTGGTCGGTTGGGAGGGGGTGTGGCCTTACCCACCTGAGGGAGTAGGCATAGCTAGGCTGAGTCTGACCAGCTCTTAAATGGGTCCACTATCGACGAGCCGGGCCGATATTGGTAGCGGGTAGTGAGGTCTCTTCCACTTACCCAGTTGTATTGTTCACTTGATGGGGCGGCAAGCTGGCGTATAGTGTACTAGACCCAGGTGATGATCCCAGAGATGTACAGTACTGATTTATGGAGCAGGAGTTGCATACTCAGCATTATATTCATTCATTTATTCATTCACTATCTACTCAGGCTGGTGATGTGCAACTAATTGTTATATGTACCTTCGCAATGGTCAGGATTTCTGTTGGGGCGCGCGACTAACCTGAGATCAGGAGTCTATCACATTGAGTCTGACCATCCAAATTTAAGTATGAGACTGGTTTGGATAGAAGTCCCTTGTGATGGATCCCATAGCCTGCGATACTACGTACTATCATCCCGACTTCACGCACTAGCTTGATCTTTTCATTCGTACCACATATTGCATTACATCCGTGGCATATGACATTTTGGGTTGTTATGTTTCTGCATCTACATGACCTATATGAGGCTGACGATATTCATAGCTCTTCCGAATTGCATATTGTGTTGCATCCTCGGTATCTAATATTTGGCTCATTATGTCTCCACATTGCACAGTTGACCTACATTACTTTTTCAGTATATGACATTGTCTTACTATGTCTTTTTGTCGCATATGCTAGATGAGATTGATGATATTTTATGGACTTGCTAATATTTCCGCTTACTCTGATATTGTATGATTTATGAACTCACCAGTATTTCTGTTTACTCTGATATTACATTCTGAGCACACATATACTACTCACATACTTACACTACCCTCTAAGCTTTTTATAAGCTTATGCACGATAGATGCGTGCAGGTGACGCTAGAATGTAGTCGTAGCTGAGTAGGAGCAGCAGCGTACAGCCGAGCCATGTGAAGATTTTATTATATGTATGTATTTTTCCCTTTCAGTATTGCACTTAAATGATTATATTAGTAGATATGTGATGATGATGTTGTTCTTGTGATTTGAGTATACTTGTGGTTATGCTTCTTACGAGACAAATTCATATTAAAAATCCTCTTTGTAAGATCCCAAGATTGGAAACGGACGTATAGGCACTGGGAGCCGAGAATAGGGTGCTATGGAGGCTGTCGACAACGGATTAGGCGATTGAGAATTTTTTTAACCCAGTTTCTGAGTTTGGGGAGTGACAAATATGATCACTATGTCTATTACAAGGCACTAAGTGATAGCAAGTTCATTATCCTATTATTGTATGTTAATGATATGTTGATCGCCAGTCATGATATGTCTGAAATCAACATACTGAAGACTCAGTTATCAGGAACATTCGAGATGAAAGATCTGTGGGCTGCAAAAAGGGTTATTGGCATAGATATTCATAAATAAAGGAAGAGGAGCAGGCTTTGGTTATCACATACAAAATACCTTGAGAAGGTATTGATCAAATATAGGATGGACAAGGCAAAGCTGGTGAGCGTTTCCCATGCATTTTGCTTCAAGCTTTCATTTGAATAATGTCTTAAATCAAATGAGGAAAAACAGGATATGTCTCGTGTGCCTTATTCAAATGATGTTGGCATTTTAATGTACACCATGGTCTATATAAGACCAAATCTTTCACTGGCAGTTAGTGTTGTGAGCAAATATATGTCAAACCCGACAAGCAACATTAGGAATCGGTGAAATGACTACTTCGATATATTCGAAGTGCAAAAGACTATGTCTTAACTTTTGAGAAAACATAAGCAAAGTTTGTTGGATATATGGATTCAAATTACGTAGGCAATGTGGATTCCAGGAAGTCAACTTCAGGTTTCTCGTTTGTACTAGCGGGTGGGGCAATCAGTTGGATGTCGAAGCTTCAATATATGGTGGCTCTTTCCACAATAGAAGCAAAATATATGGCAGTGATTGAAGCATTCAAAGAAGGCGTTTGGTTGATATGCATGATAAATCAATTAGGGCTTCAGCAGGAGGTCGTGCCAGTTAATTGTGATCGCGAGAGCTCTATCAATTTAGTTAAAAACTCTGTTTATCATTCACGTACTAAACACATTGATGTTTGTCACCATTCTATCTGACATGTGCTAGATGAAGAATGCGTGACTTTGGAAATGATTCACACTAGCATGAATCCGGCAGACATACTCACTAAGGTGGTTCCTATAGAGAAGTTCAAGTTTTGTGTGACTTCTCTAGGTTTGGCGATGGCATAAAAACAAGACAAAGTGTGCACGAGAAGCGTTGATTGAGCTATGATACAAGGGAGAGATAAGAGAAGAAGACAAGTAGCTGTACATTTGATGATTGAAGATATGGTGGAGATTGTTGTTTTTTATGTCTTAAATCTTGTCAGAAATAGGGCATATCGATGCCATGGACAATCTGTTTGATGCCACCTTTGATGGTATCGAACAGTAATCGATCCCATCAAGATTTTTCAAATTTTCTTGAGTTGATTACTGGACTATCAGGGTGTCTTTTTGATGTCATTGGAGGGTGTTCGATGACATCGAAGAAAATGTTCAATGTCATCGAACATAGCTCGATGCAATCGAGAATTTCCAAAAAATCATGTTTTGTCTCTAGACAGTTCAGGTGTTCGTTCGATGCCATCAATATGGCTTTGATGCCATCAAATGATTAGTTTCGGTAACATAAAGACTAATCGATGCCATCGACAGATTCTGCATAGAATTTCATAGAGTTACGAGTTTTGCAGGATTTGTTTCCGATTTCATTTGAAATTCTTCCATGGCTTATAAATATGGGTGTAAATGGGATTGGGAGTAAGTTCTAGGGTTTCTAAATCGTCCAAGGGGTTTCAAGGGTGTAATGAATTGAGTTGAGATTGTTCGATTCAGGTAAGCTCTCTTCCTTTACAATTTTTGCTTTCATAGTGATCATCTGTCGCTTTATGCCAATGATTTTTTTTTTCCCGAAGGAGTTTTTCCACATTAAAATCATTATGTTCACTTTATGTTTGCTTGGTGCGATTGAATTACTCCTTTTCATTCTACTCTATGTGCTTCTGTGATCCCCCAACAGAGTCTCGTATTGATCCGTATCATCACGAATGATACAAGTATGTACACGTGCAGTTTCAATTGATACTTTATACCTTGACCATTTCAATGCTCACGATACATCTGATATTCTTTGAATGTCCTGTGCCAATAACTGATACATAGGGGAAAAAAAAAACGTATCTATTTACCAGGGAACTCCAGTAGAGCGATACATGTTTGGTTGTACATATATTTCATGGACTACAATGTAAAACATCACTCCAATGGGCTGATTTTATCCATCATAAGATGGGTTTTCTACTTTATAGCCATCCATTTTCAAAACCCGTGGATCGGATGGTTAGGATTATCGGAACATCGTTAGTGCTCTCTGTATATGCGACTCTTTGGAGCCATAAGCAATGCATGATGGCCCCAGGAGACGGATGGCTCAAATTGTTTATTAGGCCTACATTTCCATAAGCGATCTCAATAATCCACTTTTATCAGCTAATGATCGGATGGTTAGAACCGTCTGATATGTGTGATTTTCATGTGCTAGCCCACTACGGCATGAGTGCGTTGGGGGTGTGTGTGCGTGTGTGGAGAAAATTTAAAAAAAAAAGGCCCATGAAATCTCTGCCAAACCTAATGTACGGCTTAGATCAATTGATTGTATCATCAAAGGGCTGCGATGGAACTAGGAGTACTGTAACCTGTACTGCCCTTAGTGCACTGGTCATTTATATTTAAAATTTAACCATGAGGGCACCTATTAATTGTACCCATGATTTGGTTTGCATTAATAACTACTTTACAAAATTCATGTCGTCCGTTCGTTAGGTTATGGGGTCACGCTTGTAGTACCATCCATGGAGAAATTTACGACTGTGGACCCCACCTTTTATCCAGCTGTTTTTATGAAGCACTAAAAACTTAGAATACGCACTTGGACCTCCTTGTACGGAGTCAGAATTTCAGGATGAAAATACCCCTCCTTTCACGGCTGTGGCTTTTCCTCTCCCATTTCCACTGCTCGCTTTTCCTCTCCCTTTCCACCAATGCTTTCACCCCCTTTCCTCATTGCGTTTCCTACAGCGAGACCCCAAAAAACTCTTTTTGTGGGCCCCCCTCAATCGCATTTTGTCTTCTTCTGAAAATGGTCGGTAGAGTGAAGAAAGCACGCAGCACAGGTATATTTTAAACTCAGTTGGGCCCACATTTAATATATGTAGTTCCATTTTTATTTTTGTACTAGAGGAAAAGGTTCTATACGGTCGAGCTCATGGGAACTCCCCATGAGGTCAAGCTGTGTGGGCCCCACCATGATGTATGTCGAACATCAACACCGTGAACTTGATGGGTCCCCTTTAAATTATGGGATAGCAGAAAAATCAGCCGTATACGGAACTCAGGTGGGCCATACCATCTAAAATCATGTAAAGACATGCCTAAAACATATAAAATTATTTGGTGGGGCCCACCTGAAATTTGGATGTGTCCGAAACTTGGTCGACCCCTCATCCAAGTGGGACACACATTATGGATGGGCTGGATTTGTGAAACACATCTCGATGGGCCCAAAAAATAAATATGAATGTTTTAATAGAAGGTAACCCCTCTCAAGTTTTGTACGTGGTGTGGCCTACAAAAGTCACAAATTAACTTGATTTTTAAGCTCTAGGCCCACCATGTAATGGTGCATCTGACTGATGGGGTGGATGTTTGACATACTTCATGATAGGGCCCACACAGCTCGACCTCATGGGTAGTTCACATGAGCTCGACCATATAAAACCTTTTCCCACACACACGTAAATATACACACGACACATGTGCATGCATGCCCGCGCGCGCGCGTGTGTGTGTGTATGTGTGTGTGTATAAAAGGCGTTGGGCCCCAAATTGAAGCATATCAAAAGATCAAGTGGACCATACCACGGGAAACAGTGGTCATAATGATTTTCCAGTTTGCCCCACTGAATTTCTAGTTTACCCCGCTCAATTTCATGCTTGCCCCGCTAATTTTCTAGCTTGCCCCGCTGACTTTCTAACTTGCCCAGTTAATTTTATGTTTTCCCCGCTGATTGTCTAGTTTGCCCTGCTGAATTGTCCAATTTGCCCCGCTAATTGTATAGTTTGCCCCACATCCTATCCATACATCAGCATTTTGTCATCTTCTAAAAATGGTTGGTCCAGTGAAAAAAGCAGGCACCACAGGTATATTTTAAACGTGGTTGGGCCCACATTGAATGTATGTAGTATATCCACGCTGTCCATCCGTTTTTCCATCTAATTTTAGCGGTTTAGCCCCAAATTGAAGCATATCAAAAGATCAAGTGGATCATACCACGGGAAGTAGCGGGGCATAATGATTTCCACCGTTGAAACCATAGTGGGCCCAACAGTGATGTTTGTTTATTATCAAACCTATTCATAAGATCATACAGATATGGATCAATAGAAAAAACAATTATAAGCTTGATTCAAAACTTCTGTGGCCCTAAGAAATAATCAACATTAGAAGTTCAATTCAAATTTTCATTTGGTGTGGTCTATTTGAACATTGGATACGTTTATATTTATCGGCTCAAGCCATGAAATTATCTGTTAAGTTTGCCCTGCTGAATTTCATGTTTGCCCTGCTCATTTTCATGTTTGCCCCGCTGATTTTCTAGTTTCCCCCGCTGATTTTCCAGTTTCCCCCGCTGATTTTCCAGTTTGTCCCGCTGATTTTCCAGTTTGCCCCGCTGATTTTCTAGTTTGCTCTCCTCAATTTGTAATGGGCCCATGTCTTAGCAGCCTTAGAAAAGGGAGGAAGAGGGCAACTCTCTTCCATTGAAACACAGAAACAGGTTGATGAAGAAATTGTGACCATTTCATGAAGAAAATGTGAAATTTTTGCTTACATTTTCATAACATCTGTAAAAGATGTTTGCTGGTAGAATCAACCAACATGGAATCTTTTCCAGCCCATAGGGCCAAAAATCCATTTTTCTCAGATAGTTCTCTCTCTCTCTCTCTCTCTCTCTCTCTCTCTCTCTCTGAGTATATTGAGAGAGTTCACAATCCAGATGAAATTTACTGGTCTTATTTGTTTGTTGATACCATTTTTTTTAAATGGGCCCACGTCTTAGCAGCCTTAGAAAAGGGATGAAGAGTAAATCCAATATTTAAATCCACAGATTTTAGGATCCATGCCATGACCTTAGAATTGTTAATGCTCTGTTTAATTGGTCCTTTTTTATTAGAAGGTTTAACCAATGAACCATCTAGAAACCCAACCCCTTAGCCTTAATAAAGTGACGAAAACAGAAGGCCCATTGAATAGAATTTTTTGCCATAGAATTTAATAGAAATTCTTTCTAATCACTAGCAGCTATTAAAAGAAAAAATTCCAAATGTTGGAGCAGAGAAAAGAAGATTTTCACCTGTTGGAAGGAAGATAATTTAAGAGATTCAACCTCTTCAAGAAAAATGTAATACAGATCTGAGTTCAACATAAACTAAATCAGTATCCAGTAAAAAAGGAGACTATCCATGAGCTAATAAGATCTAGATCTATATCAAGAAAAAATTGCGCAGATCACACTATCCACGAGCTGACTGAGATGTGGATTGATATACAATAAAAATGGAGGACAAATGCTGGTACTTAATTAGAGTTCGTGTTCAATAAAATACTTCGAATTTTTCTTTATTTCTTATGGATTCAAGAGACATTGCACGTTGCAGATTCAAGGTCCATACCTTTAGAGGAGACATTGTTCTTCCTCTTCACTTTCCCACGCCCTTCCCTGCGTTATACTTGAAGAGAATTCACCACACATTACCCATTTGCAAGGCATTTACAACGACTTAGAAAATCAAATAGGGCCTTAGATATTCCTAAAGCATATTTTGTCACTTTTCAAATGCACTTAACTATCCAACTCCCCTTTAGTTCTCCTGTTAATTTATTTATTTTTGAATAACACTATTTTTTCGATATCTATCAATTTCATTCCATTTCTTCCATCTGTTAACGTAAATATCCATGACCATTTACCTATGTTGTGTGGTGAATTCTCTTCAAGTATAACGCAGGGAAGGGCATGGGAAAGTGAAGAGGAAGAACAATGTCTCCTCTAAAGGTATGGACCTTAAATCTGCAACGTGCAATGGCTCTTGAATCCATAAGAAATAAAGAGAAATTCGAAGTATTTTATTAAACACGAACTCTAATTAAGAATCTCTTTAGCATTCCTAATAGTCTACCACCCAAGCGTAGCAAACAAGAAAATGAGCGGGGCAAACTAGAAAAACAGCAGGGCAAAATGAAATATGAGTGGGGCAAACTAGAAAAACAGCGGAGTAAACTGAAATATGAGTGGGGTAAACAAGAAAAACAGCGGGGCAAACTAGAAAAACAATAGGGCAAACTGAAATATGAGCGGGGCAAACTAGAAAAACAGCGGGACAGACTAGAAAAACAGCGAGGTAAACTGAAATATGAGCGAGGCAAACAAGAAAAACATCAGGGCAAACTGAAATATGAGCGGGGCAAACTATCTGATTTTGCTGGTGAATTTAGAACTTTGAACATCTTTTCTTTGAGAGTAATGATCTCCTACAACCAGTTGTTGGATAGCTTACAATACAGTCCATCTAACCTGTAAACCTATCATCTGCCTAGGACATGAGGGCCATGCTAAAGGAGGGACTCACCTTGAAGAATCATTTGGTGAAAAAACCAAGCCATTGTGCATGAAAAAATATCTACATACAATTGATGCAAACAAAAAAATTACAAAAGAAAAATAAGAGATAAGAAGCATAAAAATCTACATGGTTCAATAATATTCCAATATCAGCTATATTGTAAGATAAAACTTACTCTCAACATAACAAGAGTAATTAAGAGTGCAAGACTTGCACCATTCTCGCAGTCTTACACTGTAGAAGAATATCATATCAAAGAAGACACGCCTCTCTATAGATAATATTCTCCCTCCTACTGTTAACATATATAGATAGAAATCAATTACTCAAGGCCGATAAAGTTAGACTCCATAGGTATTAAATAAGATAACTGAAAAGAAGTTTTCTAACATGGAAACACCTTACACATTCTCCACCCGAACACAACCACCACTCTAACAAAAAACAAAAATAAAAATCATTGCCTTTGGAACAAGTATTTGCGGGTAAAAAAAAACTGTCCAAAAGCTAATTGTATTGTGTATAGATAGCGCTTGGCTAGAGATCCCCTTCAGTATACTCTCAATTTGCACGAGTTGGTCTAATCAAAATCTTTGATGTACTGGGCCTACTTTTGATTTTGGACTTCTATTATTTTCCTTCTTAATTAGCTATCGTACAAGCTACAAATAGATGGCTACAACTTTCTCATATGGATCATACCATGGGGTATTACATATTGCGATGAAAACAGAGAGGTATTACATAATCTGATGAACATGATGTATTAGAAATAAAACACATTATGGAGCGTAACAAGCGTAATCGGATTGCGTACTGAGTTAGTCAGTACGCTCCCATTATACTAAGTAAACTCAATTGGGCCCACATTGAATGAATGTAGTATATCCACGCCGTCCATTCATTTTTCCATTTATTTTAAGGGGTTTAGCCCCCAAATTGAAGCATATCAAAAGATCAAGTGGATCATACCACGAGAAACAGTGGGAATAATGATTTCCACCGCCAAAACCATAGTTGGCCCAAAGTGATGTTTGTTTGTTATCAAACCTGTTCATAAGATCATACAGATATGGATTAATAGCAAACACAATTATAAGCTTGATCCAAAACTTCTATGGCCCCTAAGAAATGATCAACATTAGAAGTTCAATTCAAAATTTCATGTGGTGTGGTCCATTTGAACATTGAATATATTTAGATTTTTCAACACAAGCCATGAAATTATTTGTTAAGTTTGCCTCGCTAATTTTTCAGTTTCCTCCATTGATTTTCTAGTTTCCCCCGCTGATTTTTCAGTTTGCCCCGTTGATTTTCTAGTTTGCCCTGTTGATTTTCTAGTTTGCCCCGCTGATTTTCCAGTTTGCCCCGCTGATTTCCTAGTTTGCCCCGTTGATCTTCTAGTTTCCCCTGCTGATTTTTCAGTTTGCCTAGTCTTTAGATAGTATAAGGCTAGGGTACTCCTTAATCTCTATGAGTTTTCATCCATCTCAGCTATGGTGTCATTCCTTCATGATAGACGAATACCTAACTGCAATAGTCAATTGTGAAAACCTTATCTGAGAGCTGGCTAACCAAGAAACTCAATCCTTTGACCACCGTACCATAATTGAATGGTTATCCAACACTACTCTACTCTACCTCTGGATATACTTCATTCTTACCAAGCCACTTAGCAATCCTGTTTAAAAAAGAGAGTATATAATCTTTGTTATCCCCCTCATCTATAGATCCCTGTGATTCTATCCATTTTAGCCCTCATGCCCTCCTCGTCCCCCTAGCGGTTAGAAAGTGGAACTATGAAAGAGCATGGATGGCGGATTAAAGGAAATAGTTGTGGCTATGGTACGTTGAATCGGAGTGACTTCTCTATGAACTAACTGATGTGCCCGTCACTTCCTGATATGACTGGTGGATATAGCTTTTCACTATACCCAGCCACACCCCGCGTACAACCCAACTTCATATTCACCCGCCGCCCGAGCAGAGAGTCGACTATGCTGGGATGATTATTGGACCTACGTGCTTATCAACCAACTATGCTGGGATGAAACACCTCCCAATTGAATGATATAGGTTTTTACCAGCGGAACTAGAACGATTGTTGTAGTGGCCCATGCTACCTATGCCACTTTTTTCCAATAGCCCCAGGACCATCGATTCTTTGAGCTAAGGACATGGTAGGTACGTACGACCAAGCATCACGTTAATCGCTGATATAGTTTCATCTTTTGAGCTACATTGATTTATGAGTGACGACTAGCATTGATGTGTTTCACGATCCATGAACAGTTTTCACTAGTATGTTACGACTGCAATTCCATGAAGAGATAGGTGTGGTAAGAGGAGGCATCTATATAGATGTACGCTATGTAAATACTTAGTGGTGCCTGTTACCTAGACAATCAGCTGGTTTACACCTATTGTCCCGACGGTCCTGGAGCTGAATGTATGATCTACTGATCCAAGTGTTAATAACAGGTATGGGTTATATTGTCAGTCCGAAAGTATGTTAGCTCAATGATTACGATCAACCAGCTTTTCATAGGTTCTGAATGTGGATAGGTGCTCTTGTGACCATTTATGACATCAATGGTTACTCGCCCCCTTCAGCTTAAGGCTCGCCCCTGTAGCTGTTGGGCTTATGCACTCAGGTGCGCTAAAATACAAAAGACTAGGGCCCTTCCAACTAAATATGGATAGGCACCCAGCTTTAATGGAATAGCCTTATGTCAAAGGAATAGCCTTATACGTCAATGGAATAGCCTTATGTCAAAGGAATAGGACATTTTCGAGTATTTATTGCCGAGAATAGGGCATAGCTCACTGATGCATGATTACACCACTCACGTGCCAGCAACATCATGCATAAACTGGACTTGAGGCCTAACTATTGCACATTATCTATAAATAGGGCTATACATCGAGCCAAGTCGAGTCAAGGTGGTCAAGCTCGGCTTGACTCGTCCATGCTATACTCGAGTTTAAGCTCGAGCTCGAGCTTGCCCTCGAGCTCAACATTGAGGCTTGGCTTGTTTGCCAAAGCTTTCGAGTCGAGTTCGACTCGAGCTAGTGGTTCGAGTCGAGTCGAGTTTATCTTGAGTTTTGAAACTCAATTGAGCCATATGCAAACTAAATTGTCTTAAAGTTATACAACTTGCCTGCAACCAAGGGTTAGATGAATTCCCTATAATCCAAAGGGATGTAAGTTGCCGACAACAACTTAGGGTAGGAATTCCTTACTATTGAAAGCTATGTGGGTCTCATGTCAATTCATTTTGACTACTCTCATTATGATATAAGACAAAAAATGAAACAAATGTAAAAAAATGAATTGACTACTCTCATTATGATATAAGACAAAAACGAGACAAATCTAAAAAACACAAGTGGGCAAGACAACTGACCCGGTCGACCGGGTCCCAACTAGCTAACCCAGTTTATCAGGTCCTTGGACCAAGGTACCTATGGCTATGGTTATAATCCGTAGCCATAGAGGCCGCTAAATCCATAGCCATAGGCCAGCTTACTTAAAAATAAAACCAGCAAGTTGGGGTCGACCGGGTCAGAGCTCGGCCTATCGCTACGGATTATAACCGTAGCCATAGCTGTAGTGTTATGCACTTTTTTCTCTTTTTTGTTTTTATTTTTTACATGGAGAACATTTCTCCCCTTACATTTTTCTATAGTACATAATTATGTATGTATATTTAAGTATATAAAAATATTTTTCTATCTTTTAATTCATTTCTTTGTCTATTTATTTAACAAGCATATCTCCTAAACTAGAATGATTTACTTAACTTACCACATATGATTTTGGGGTAGGAGAAACTAATTTAGCCAACCAACCTAGTTATTTTCCAAGATTCCATCTGGTCGACAATGGTTATAAGGTTTGGGATCATCCTATTTGTATTTTTCCAAGCATGGATCATCCACAGTGGAGCCCATCTGGCTAACATTCTAGATCATAAGACCATAGCCTCCACTTATATGAGCTCATGACACAAGGATACTACTTTGAAGGAGATTTTGCTAACAACATTTCATGGGTCTCCTTTGATTCTCATTTGTGGAACGATGTTCTATTGAAACAAAGAAACAACTTGATGTTCATCAGGATGTTTATGTTAAAAGATGTTGTAAGAATGCATATTCATTTAGAGTGTATTATTCCAAACCTTACTCATCTTCTAAACCCATACCCAAAGACACATATTACCTAAAACCATGTACATTGAATCTGGGGCCCACTAAAACTAAATTTCATCAGTATGGGGCATACACAAATCATGTGCATTGATTGTGGGGCCCATTGAAATTAGGCGGCCCACTTGAAATGTGGTCCAGCGGTAGTGTCGCCGCTGTTTGGAGGTCTGGGCGGTAGTGCCTAGGCAGCTGGTGGCCCACCTCCTCCACTTGGAATCCTTCACCAGAATATTATGTCTGATTTTGTACACTATGTTTATCTTGTGAATTTTATGTTTAATATGTTTTTCAATTCATCTCTGCAGGTGACGAATATTCTGCTGTTATCTCTAACCCAACATCCAGGTGTATACTGACATGGTGGTTTGACAAGGCGAAGGGTGGAGTGGAGAAGCACAATAGTCGCCTAAATCTGTTTAAGCAATCCCCTTTCTCGTTTCTATTGCATGTTACATCTTTAAGATTTATAGGGGCTCTATTTCACGTTCTTTTATTAAGATACAAAGGTGATTCAGTATTTGAGATCATGGGGAGGCGAGTGCAGTTTTCGGATATGGACTTCGCCCTCATTACCGGTCTTAAGACTGGAGATCTTACTGTACCGAAGAATCGCTGCACTACGAGTACACTAAGAGACAAATACTTCAAAGAATATCCATTAACACACCCCCACAAGAGCCTATGTGGCAGATAAGTTTGATATCTAAGCCATCCATTTTTCCATCTATTTTAAGGGGTTGAGCCCCAAATTGAAGCATATCAAAAGATCAAGTAGATCATATTATGTGAAACAGTAGGCAGAATGATTTTCATGTTTGTCCCGCTCATTTTCATGTTTGCCCCGCTGATATCCTAGTTTGCCTTGCTGATTTTTCAGTTTGCCCCGCTGATTTTCTAATTTTCCCCGCTAATTTTTCAATTTGCCCCGCTGATTTTCTAGTTTGCCCTGTTGATTTTTCAGTTTGCCCCGCTGATTTTCCAGTTTCCCCCGCTGATTTTCCAGTTTTTCCCACTGATTTCCTAGTTTGCCCCGCTAATTTCCTAGTTTGCCCCGCTGATCTTCTAGTTTCCCCCGCTGATTTTCCAGTTTGCTCCGCTGAATTTCATGTTTTCCCCACTGAATTTCATGTTTTCCCCGCTGAATTTCATGTTTGTCCCGCTGAATGTCTAAGTTCCCTCCCTCTATGTCTAGGTTCCCTTCCACATATGAGGTTTTGGTGTATACATATTACGATGAAAACGGAGGGGTATTACATAATCTGATGAACATGATGTATTACAAATAAAACACCATTGTGGGGCATAGCAAGCGTAATCGGATTGCGTACTGAGCTAGTGAGTACGCTCCCATCGTACTGAGTAAACTCAGTTGGGCCCACATTGAATGTATGTAGTATATCCACGTCATCCATCCGTTATTCCATCTAATTTAAAGGGTTAACCCCCAAATTGAAGCATATCAAGAGATTAAGTAGATCATACCACGGGAAACAGTGGGCATAATGATTTCCACCGTTGAAACCATATTAGGCCCAACAGTGATGTTTGTTTGTGATCAAACATGTTCATAAAATAATTAAAACGTTGAGTCCCTGTTAAATTCAAGAGCAACTAATCAAATAACAAGCCTTTCTTGTTGCATGATAATATGGAGGAATGTTACTGAAAATTCAAAACAACTTGAAAGAGTTATGGTGTAATATGCATACTTTGGCATGTCACATCTCAACTTGATAGGTATCATTTTTGCATTGATTAGTGGATATTGTTAATACTTCTCAACTTGATTCGAAATTTTTTAAAAGAATTTTGCAATGGAATTGGATGGAATGTGTTGTTTGGAATTGGATTGAGTCCACTATCTAAATCAGTCCTATATGCATGCGTAATTTCATTTTGAAATTACATTGATTCACGAGGTGTAGTGGGTTTTTACTTTACATCGTATCCTACACTATTGCTACTGAAATGATGTCTTGGGTTTGTTGCAATTTTGAAAATAAAGTGAGGACTTTTTCTCTTTCATGGCAAGTGATAGGTCTTAGGTGGCCATGATTGTTGGCTATGAAAAAGATGGACTTCTCTGGAATCTCAAGAATTGCATTGTGTGATCACCATATACAATCAAAACCGCATGCATGTATTTGTATCTGTATGTGCATATGCATATCTATATATTTCTATAAGTATGTATGTTTGTATATGTGTATGAATTTATAAATGCATCATTATCACCATTATTATCTTAGTCTTCTCCTAAGAATTTGGGTTGGCTTTTAGGAAGTATATGGCAGAGGTTTCTACATGGAGCACTCTTTATAACCAACTCCAACCATGTGAACTACCAAAGCAACCAGAGCAACATTCATCACATTGGGCATTTATTGAAGCCAGACAGCTGCAATGTGCTTATTGAAACTAACATTTCAAGCATGATTCAAAGCATTCCTCAGAAGATCCATAAAGTATTATTTTGAGACACCTCCATAGTTTAGTAGTGAAATTAAAGTCTTATTTAGGTACGTTTTCCTTGGTATCGATCCCTAGTAGGGGTGGCTAACATGGAGGGTGTGCACTGGCATGGGTGTTTACTAGCAAGCTAACCCACATTTCCATGCATTTCATGGTCAATTTACTTCACTTCATGGTCATTTCCGTGCATTTCATGCTTGCCCCGCTCAATTTCATGTTTCCCCCCCTGATTTTATAGTTTTCCCTGCTCAATTTCTAGTTTGCCCCGCTCAATTCCATGTTTGCCCCGGTCAATTTCATGTTTCCCCCGCTGATTTTCATGTTTGCCCCGCTGATTTTCTAGTTTGCCCCGTTCATTTTCATGCTTGCCCCGCTGATCTTCTAGTTTGCCCCGCTGTTTTTCTAGTTTGCCCCGCTCATAATTCAGTTTGCCCCGTTCATATTTCAGTTTACCCCGCTGATTTTCTACTTTGCCCCGTTCATTTTCATGCTTGACCCGCTCATTTTCATGATTGACTCGCTCATTTTCATGCTTGTACCGCTGATTTTCTAGTTTAGTCCGCTCATTTTCATGCTTGACCCGCTCATTTTCATGATTGACTCACTCATTTTCATGCTTGCCCCGTTGATCTTCTAGTTTGCCCCGCTTATTTTCTAGTTTCCCCTACTAATTTTCTAGTTTGCCTCGCTCATATTTCATGGGAAATGGGAAATGGGAAATGAGATGTTTTGATCTTTTAATAAAACAAATTTTTTTAAAATGATTTCTTGAAAAATCTAATTTCATAGGGTTTACAATGTTTAAACTTCAATTATCCATTAAAACTCTTCTTTAGGAATTCCAATGAACGAAAGAAATCTAACGACAACATTCTGTGGCTAACTTAAAGAAGTCTATGTTTTTAGCTAAGCATCCAAAATAGCTCACAAGAGCCATCTATTCAAACTCAGTTGTATATTTATCCAAGTCATTGATACGGAGGAAACCATCATGAATGGGTCATGTCTAGTTTACATGTCTTGTTCCTCGTATCCATACCTTATCTGAATTACACAAGCAGGACATCTAGAGCTTGTAGTGCTAGATAAGCCCGCTAAGCATGCAAACAAATATGCCACTATCCAATACCGAGTGACATAAAACATGTTCGAGTATTTATTGCCGAGAATAGGGCATAGCTCACTGATGCATGATTACACTACTCACATGTCAGCAAAATCATGCCTAAACTGGACTTGAGGCCTAACTTTGCACATTATCTGTAAATAGGGTTGTACATCAAGCCGAGTTGAGTCGAGATGGGCCAAGCTCGGCTTGACTCGTCCATGCTATACTCGAGTTTGAGCTCGATCTCGAGCTTGCCCTCAAGCTCAACATTGAGGCTTGGCTTGTTTGCCAAAGCTTTCGACTCAAGCTAGTGGTTCGAGTCAAGTCGAGTTTATCTTGAGTTTTGAAACTCAATTGAGCCATATGCAAACTAAATTGTCTAAAAGTTATGCAACTTGCCTATAACCTAGGGTTAGATGAATTCCTTATAATTCAAAAGGATGCAGATTGCCTACGACAACTTACGGTAGGAATCCCTTACTACTGAAAGCTATGTGGGTCTCATGTCAATTCATTTTGACTACTTTCGTTATGATATAAGACAAAAAATGAGATAAATAAAAAAAAATGAATTAATTACTCTCATTATGATATAAGACAAAAAATGAGACAAATCTAAAAAACACAAGTGGGTAAAACAACCGACCCGGTCGACCGGGTCTCAACCCAGTCGACCCCAACTAGCTGACCCAGTTTTTCAGGTCCCTGGACCAAGGTACCTATGGCTACGGATTCGCGGTACCTATGGTTACGGTTATAATCCGTAGCCATAGAGGCCACTAAATCCGTAGCCATAGGCCAGCTTACTTAAAAACAAAACCAGCAAGTTGGGGTCGACCGGGTCAGAGCTGGGTCTTTTGCTACGGATTATAACCGTAGCCAAAAATGTAGTGTTATGCACTTTTTTCATTTTTTTATTTTTTTTATTTTTATTTTTATTTTTTACATTGAGAATGTTTTCCCCCTTACATTTTTATATAATACATAATTATGTAAATATGTATATATAAGTATATAAAATTATTTTTCTATCTTTTAATTCATTTCTTTGTCTATTTATTTAACAAGCATATCTCCTAAACTAGAATGATTTACTTAACTTACCACATATGGTTTTGGGGTAGAAGAAGCTAATTTAGCCAACCAACCTAGTTATTTTCCAAGATTCCATCGGGTCGATGGTCGAAAATCCATTTAATTCAGTTCATGGTCAATTTCAATCACTTCGCGGTCAAACTAAAAATTCGGTGGGACAAACTAGAAATTCAGTGGGGCAAACATGAAATTGAGCAGGGCAAACATGAAATTAGGGCTGGAAGTCGGGCGGGTTGGTGCTCAAGCCTAACCCAACCCAAGTTTTATCAGGTTGGTGTTTGTATAGCCCAAGCTAGAGATCGGGCCTGATATATCCTGCCCGAGCCCAACCCAATGTCGGGTCGGTCGGGTTGAACCCGCTCAACTTTCAGCCGTACATGAAATTGAGCAGGGCAAATTAGAAATTCAGCGGGGCAAACATGAAAATGAGTTAGGCAACCATGAAAACAGCGGGGCGAACTGAAATATGAGCGGGGCAAACTAGAAAAACAGCGGGGTAAACTGAAATACGAGCGGGGCAAACTAGAAAAACAGCGGGTCAAACTGAAATATGAGCGGGGTAAACTAGAAAAACAATGGGGCAAACTAGAAAAACAGCGGGGTAAATTGAAATATGAGCGGGGCAAACTAGAAAAACAGCGGGGCAAACTGAAATATGATCGGGGCAAACTGAATTATGAGCGGGGCAAACTAGAAAAACAGCGGGGCAAACTGAAATATGAGCGGGGCAAACTGAATTATGAGCGGGGCAAGCTAGAAAAACAGCGGGGCAAACTGAAATATGAGCGGGGCAAACTAGAAAAACAGCGGGGCAAATTGAAATATGAGCGGGGCAAACTAGAAAAACAACGGGGCAAATTGAAATATGAGCGGGGCAAACTAGAAAAACAGCGGGGCAAACTGAAATATGAGCGGGGCAAACTAGAAAAACAGCGGGGCAAACTGAAATATGAGCGGGGCAAACTAGAAAAATGAGCGAGGCAAACTAGAAAAATAGCGGGGCAAACTGAAATATGAGCGGGGCAAACTAGAAATACAGCGGGGCAAACTGAAACATGAGCGGGGCAAACAAGAAAAACAGCGGGGCAAACTGAAATATGAGCGGGGCAAACTAGAAAAACAGCGGGGCAAATTGAAATATGAGCGGGGCAAACTAGAAAAACAGCGGGGCAAATTGAAATATGAGCGAGGCAAACTAGAAAAATAGCGGGGCAAACAAGAAAAACAGCGGGACAAACTAGAAAAACAGCAAGACAAACTGAAATATGAGCGGGGCAAACAAGAAAAACAACGGGGCAAATGTCGGGTCTCATTTATCCACGTCATTTCCAATGACTCAAGCTAACAAGATATACCGGATTTCTCTCTCCCAAATAGACTGCGTGCTATGCTACATGACTTTTTAAAGGAGTAGTCCTATATTTTAGCTTAGTTTTTTAAAGAAAAAAATGAAATTCTTTATGATGAATAATCACGTATATAATTAATAAAATCATAGATAACAAAAATAAGTCCTATATTGAAATATAATAAACTAATGTAATAACAAAAATATTAGCACGTAATGGATTGGCACGTAATTGAAATAACAAACTAATGTAATAACAAAAATATTAGCACGTAATTGAAATATAATAAACTAATGTAATAAGTCATATATTGAAATATAATAAAAATGAAGTTCTTTCTAGTTTTTCCCGCTCAATTTCATGTTTGCCTTGCTCAATTTCATGTTTGCCCCGGTGAATTTCTAGTTTGACCACGAAGTGATTCAAATTGACCATGAACTGAATGAAATGGATTTTCAACCAATGACCCGATGGAATCTTGGAAAATAACTAGGTTGATTGGCTAAATTAGCTTCTCCTACCCCAAAATCATATGTAGTAAGTTAAGTAAATCATTCTAGTTTAGGAGATATGCTTGTTAAATAAATAGACAAAGAAATGAATTAAAAGATAGAAAAATATTTTTATATACTTATATATACATATTTACATAATTATGTATTATAGAAAAATGTTAGGGGAAAAATGTTCTCTATGTAAAAAAATAAAATAAAAAAATAAAAATAAAAAAGAGAAAAAAGCGCATAGCTCTACAGTTATGGCTACGGTTATAATTCGTAGCGATAGACCCAGCTCTGAATCGGTTGACCGGGTCCAACCCGGTCGACCTCAACACGCTGCCTTCCTTTTTTCTTTTCCTTCTTTTTCCCTATTGTTATCCCCACCGATTTTTGTGGGTCCCATTATGAGGTATGTGTTATATCCAAACCGTCCATCTATTTGGCGAACTCGAATTAAGGCTTGAGGTGAAAAATAAGACAGATCTAGCAATCAACTGGACCACACTGGAAAAGGCAATGGGGAATTGAACGTCTACCATTGCAACCCTTTTAGGGGTTACACAAGTTTTGGATCATTATGAAATTTGTTTTTCCTATTCATCCAGGTCTTTGTGACCTTATGAATGAACTTAGACGGGGTGGATTTCTCACAAACATCACAGTGGGCTCCACCTGAGTTTCTAATGGTTGACATTCAAAATTGTTTCCTGTAATGTGGTACAATTGAGATTTGGATATACCTAATTTTGGTCTCAAACCATAAAATGATCTGGAAAAATATATGGACGGCATGGATGAAAAGTATACAATATGGTGGGGTCCACAGACCAGCGACCATCCGCATTAGCTGGTGGCAGGGGGAGTACAGAATCCGTTTCCGTCAAAAGGAGGGGTATTTTCGTCCTGAAATTCCTACTCCGTACGAGGAGGTCCAAGTGCGTATTCTAAGTTTGCATTGCTTCGTAAAAACCGCTGGATAAAAAGTGGGGTCCACAGTCGTAAATTTCTCACCATCCATGTGACCGAAGATATCTACCGGTCATGTGCGTATCTCAACTTAAATTCCCACGGATAAAGAACAAACCAATTACAGCCTTGCTCTTGCTCGGGTGGTAGACTCTCTGGAGTTTCAACACCCGGTCGCGGGCTCGAGTGTCCATAGGTGGTGAAAGACCACAACGGCGTGAATGTGTGGGGGTACGTGTACGTGTGTTTAAAAAAAAATTTACATGATTCGACAGCCAACAACTTATGTCCTATTTGGCAGGTAGACTCTCATTTTAATTAATTGTAACTATGGAGTAGAGATCACACTCAGGGCTGGGAATGAGTACCCAAACCCATTAGTATACGATGGAACCGAAACCAGCTGATTTTAATGGGTTTGGGTTCTTTTTTAGACTTGCTAAGAATCTGGTCTTGTTTGGTCTCACCTTTTAGTCCCAATTATAAAAAATGGGTTCAATGTGCTATGGTTATAGTGATAAAATCATATATATTTAATAAGGGTTTTGCTAATCTTTCTTAGGACATTAGCAATGTCTTCAAACTTTTTAAATGGCACATGAGGTGACTTGTCGTTGATCTAAACCATTCATGCATTAATACAATTTGGAGCAAGTAATGGTACAAGAATCATGCCAATTGGATGATCCTAGTCCTTTGAAAGGGCTATTTGTTACAGCCATTTGTTGTTTACGAGCCGTATATCACATGGTTAGAATCATCAAATCAAAATGTTACCTATGGATCGTAAGAAACATAAATTGGATTCATCTATTGGATGTTTCAAGATGATGATTGGACCTATTTTGTTTCTCTTGTCGATCTTGACTGTTCACTTTCATGCTATCGACAGGAAGCTTAGGATCACTTGATCAACACGATTTTTGCACCAGGGTTTGTTTTTAGAGTATGAATGAATGAACCGTTTAGATTAATAATAAATCACCCTACGTGCCATTTAAAAGGTTTGGGGATGTTAGCATAACTCATTTAATATACATTGACTATCTACCAAAAGAAATGAGCTTTCCTAATAAAAGAGAGCCTGTTCACACACCATTATAGACACCCCACCCTAGGCTGATAAGTTGATTGAATTTGAACTGATGGATAGTTAAACCACAATCCTAAACCTCAACTCTACAGGCCTAAACCCTAGGAAGCTCAACCATAAACCATGAGTTCAACCCAATCAACCTAGTCAACCTGATTAACCTAATCTGAACCCTAGAGCCTTCAGTCAACTCACCTAGTTAACTCATTAAGTCAACTCATCCAGTCAGCTATCCAGTCTGACAACCCAATCAACTCACTTGGTTAAACAAAAATCCAAGCTCGAATCAAACCCCAAAAGCAAGCCCAATCGAAGTACCTGGCAAACCCTCAATGTAACAACCTTCACTACAGAACTTCCATACAAGTGAGAGGGAGACTACTTTCCAAAGCAGTGAGTTTAAGTGGGGATTGGTGGTAGCCAGCTTGCCATGAGCCACATAGCACTTCCCCTCTTTGGGGTGGTGTCACTCAAGCATGTGGGATCTCTCTTTTTCAATCTTAAGTGTGCAGCTAATATATATTTACTATGATGCCCATTTCCTTACTCAAAATAACCTTTTTACCACCTCATCCAATCCATGAGATGATGCCATGTCACGATCTCTAATCATATCCATTCAACCACCTTTTTCCTCTAGACTTTATTGAAATTACAAGAAAATTGAGTTTAAAGGCTATAAATAGCCTACTCCCCTTCTCATTTCAAGGCATTCAAAAAAGATCAAGCATCCCTCATCATCCAGAGATGCCTTAGCCTTAGCCATCCAACCATCTATCCACCAGAGAGAGAGAGAGAGAGAGAGAGAGAGAGAGAGAGAGAGAGTCTAGCCCTGGTCCACCCACCAAGGGTTGTGTGGGGCCTATAAGGATGTCTATGACAAAATCACTCTGTATATATATTTTGAAAGACCACAATAAGACATGATTCTAAAAATCAAGCAGATCCAAAACTTAGGTGGGCCACACCAATAAAACAATGAGAACAAAAACATCCATTGTTAAAATATTCGTGGAACTAACTATGATGCTTATGTGCCATCCAAATGGTCAGTTTTTACCACTGAGATAAATTGTAGGAACAAATATCAAACAATTCAAAACTTTTGTCACCTCCACTGTTTCGTATGATATAGCGTAAATGAGTTTTAGATCGAGCTTATTTTTAGAATCTTGTCCAATTGTGCTTTTTTAAAACAGATGGATGAAGTGGATTTGTCCTTGACATTTCTGTGGGCCCCACATAGCCCCAATCACGGAATATCAAAGCTAATCCCCAATTGAAGTATGATCCCCTTAATATAGTAAATGGTAGAGCAAGATTCATATGGTGGACCACCCCAATCAAGACTTAGATGATGACAATGATGATGGAGTATAAAAGTAGACATGTATTTTGAAAAAAGAGTATAGGATAATTTTCAATTTAATTTGTCCAATAAATGTCCATCAATTTAATATTTCGATAATCAAATAAGATTAATATTTTGTTGCAGCCCATAATTTAAACTGTTTATTTTAAATTCATCATATGCTACTTAAAGTAAATTTTGAGTAATTTAGAACTGCCTGCGCATCAACTACCACACTCTTCAGGAGTATCAAATAAAATTTAAAAAGAAAATGTTGAGCAACAGTTCACATGCAAGCTAGAAGAGTAGGATTGAATCTATTGACTAAATGTTGCACGCGTTACACCTGGGCTCATATTAAAAAATAGAAATAAAAGAATCGGTGCACATGCATGCCATGATATGTAATCAGACCGATTTTAATAATTTTAGAAGGTAATCATGATTTAAGAAATGGGAAATCATATGTACACACACCTTTATTCATTACAACGTTAGAGGACTTTAGCCTTTGAATCCGAGTCACTTCCATTAATCTAAACGTTTATAAGATGGGCCTTAGTTTGCAGGTGGATAATTCACACCTCGATAATTTGGCTCTTTTGCTATTAATATGGAATCGTGACCTTGATATGATCGATGGTTAGAAATTCTCAATCTAAGTGTTAAAAAACATTGCGTGTCCCTCCCATCTAAAGCAAGCTCTCGTGTAGAGCGGGACACAAAAATATTTTTAGCACAACTTGACCAGAAGAAGTCTTACATAAGGCATGATTGGTTGAAGAAATTTATTTCGATTAATGAGAAATTATCATTCAAAGTGTAGACCGTAAGTTATTTATAACTTTTGATTCGGACATCATTATGAAATATATGACCTATTAATCTTTATGTAATAATTTATTTGGTGCCAAGTGACTTGTCTACCTGCCGAATTCGTCCATTTTGTAGAAAACGCCCTCCTCTGGTTCAACGCTATAAAATATTTTCAGCATATTTCTTTACTTTTATAATTTTAAGATTTTTAACTTTTTAAAAAATTACTTATAATAATGTTGAGAATGCTATGATAAAATTTATCTAGATTTGTTATTTTTAAAAATTTTGGCTTTAGTAAAGTTTTGTTATTTCAGGTAACTAAGATGTACTATTTTGAATAATTTGTAAATGAATTAACGTTTTGTTTTTTGTTTTTTTGTTTTTTTTCCTTTATAGGTGATGTAATAAAAAAAAAATGTCTTAAGATCATCTCTTAATACAATTGCAAAGTTCTGTACTTTTCTTTTTTATTAATCTTATTTTAATTGGTTCACGCCTTTTTACATCATATATTTTCTTAGCAACCCTTCCTATTCATTTATTTGCACTATAGTGACGATTCTTTTGGAATGAAAATTTATCGGGAGATTATTAGATTTTGATATTTTTCACCTGACACTATCAGGAAATTTTCGTGATATTTGGGTGCGTTTGTTTGCCCCTAATATCATAAATTTTAATTGATTGCTCTAATTTGGTGCAAATTTTATGATATTTTGTGAAATTTGGTGCAACCAAACACGCTCTAAGCCGTTCTTTTATTTTTGGCATTGTGCAATGTTTGATGGAATACACCCAACCAACGTCTTAAAGATCACACATGCTTGCCACGTGGGCACATGGGTGGTATGGAAGTGCCTCTCTTATACACACGTGCCGCTTCTATAATATTAAGGCATTACCGAAAGTAGAAAGGGCGAGCACTGTTGCAAGCAAGGACGGCTGTAGATATCCCTCCCTTGAAAAAAACGAAAAAGATAAAAAGATGATGAAACTAAGCTGCTGTATCAGAAGTTCTGATACAACCGATTTTCGTCTCTAACATATCATACTTGTAGAATATCCAATCCGTGCGAAATGTGGGCCACACCACAATTATCAATGGAAATTAGAATCAAGCAGATCCAATGATTGGGTGGATCTCACCAGTACAATGAGTCTTACCATTTTCTATCCATTGGTTTTGATGTTGTATCGAAGTGGATTGGCCTGATTTATTTAGGTTAGGTGATAATCATGGTGGGCCCACCTTTTGCACGGATAGGATTTTCCACACATGACATGTTGGAGGAAAAAATGCAGAAAATCAGATCCATCTGCTGTCCCAACCAAAATAATGAAAGATAGCGTGATTCTGATCTTTTTATTTAAAGGGGAAATCTCTACGGAGACGCTTTCCCCCTGCGATAATCAATGATGGAGGGCCGTTCGGCGGTGGTCGTGCGGAAAGCCATCCAAAAACCGTTAGCACTTCCTGACTTTATGATCCGATTGCATTTTGATTAGCACGTGATCACGTGATTTGGGTGGCCTACTTGCTGCGTTTACACGTCAGCAAAACCATTTTTTTTTGTACCGGGTGACCACGAGCTAAAAAACCACCACGTGTCATGTGTTTATGACATCCAGTCCGGCCAACGTACTCAAAAGTTACTTCCTTAGCAGGCCCCACATTGGCTAGTGGTAGGTGCCACGTGGACCCACCGTGACGTATGTGTTTTTATCGTCCATCCATTTTGAAAAATAATTTTAAGCTTGATCTTAAAATTGAGGTAGATCTAAATATCAGGTGTACCACACCTTGGTAAAACAGTAGAGATTGAATGCCCACTATTAAAAACCTCCTACAGCCTGCTATAATGGTTATTTAACATCTAACCTGTAGATGAAGTCATACAGACTTGGATGATATATATATATATATATAGGGGTGTACATCGAGTCGGATCAAGTTGAGTCGACTCAGCTCGGCCACTAGTCGACCTCAGCTCAAACTCTACTCGGCTTGATCCTCGAGCCAGACTGGTTAGCTAGGCTCGATTTGGTCAGCAACTTGGGCCAGTTCGAGCCAAGTTCGACTCAAGATCGAGTCAAGTTCACCATTGCAGCATTTTCACAAATACATTGACTGCACCTTCAAAATCTCACTGCATTTGAGACAACAGCAATGATTTTACAAGTATTTTATCAAATACCTTCTAAGCAACATAAAAATCAAGAAAAAAATATTGGTTTCATATACATACCTTCCTTGCCATCAGCCACACTTCTTTGAGTCATTTCATCAAACACTTGGTGAGCAACATCAATATCAAAGTAACTGAGTCACCAACTTGATTCGATCCGAGTTCAATTCGAACTGGGTTTGATCCGAGTTGAGTTGAGCTGGGGCCAGCTCGAACTCGACTCAAACTCATTTTCGAACTCAAAAAGTCAGCTCAAGTCAGCTGAAACTCAGCTTTGAATCGAGCTAGCTCAATTTGTGTATACCTCTCTCTCTCTCTCTCTCTCTCTCTCTCTCTCTATATATATATATATATATATATATATGCTTGATTCAAAACTTTTATGGCCCTCAAGAAGTTTTTAACGGTGTGTGTTCAATCCACATGGTGCGGTCCACTTGCGATTTGGATCAACCTCATTTTTGGGCTCATACCATAAAATGATATGGAAGAATGGGTGGACCGCATGGATGAAACACATACATCATGGTGGAGCCCACAAAGCACTGACCACTAGCCATTGGCTAGTGGCAGGGTCAGTAGCCAATCCGTTTCCATGGGCGGCAATGGACACCATGGATTGACCACATACACCACGATCGGCTTATTATTAATTTTTTTTCACACCTTCGGTTTTAACATCAGACTACTTTCAAATAGCAAGCAGCCAACATTGCATTGAGAATGCTGCCATAGGTAAAAAGGATCTACAGAAGTAAATTAAAAAAACAAACAGATTGTAAATTATTAAGAACTGGGAAAATTACCATTTCCATCCCTACTTACTAGTATTTGGACAAGTTTACCCTTGAAAACTTCAAAATTAGAAAATCTGTTGTCTTTAAAGAAGGATAATTTTATCTTTTTGTCTTTTTACCTACCGTTCCACTTCACGCGTAGTTTGGTGTCAGATAGTCCGTGTTAGGACGTAATTCCAATCACGCAAAGTTAAAAGATGTGGGCGTAAATGTCAAATCCTTCAATTTGTAGGGAAATTAAAGGGGAGTTATTTGATCCTCTGACAGCTCATGACACTTGATAGACATCAATATAAAAAAATTTGTATGCTTGATAATGTTAACTCATGTTAAACTGGCTAAAATGTGGAATCCAGTGTGGCTAAGTCACTGTCCAAATTTCAGATTGGTTGAGCAATTTATAAACTTGAAACAAGACCACTGGATTTTAACCGTATAATAAATGTCCACCAGTACAATAGTCAGATAATCATTTAAGTTGGGACCTATTTAACGGCAATGAATTGTAAGCGAGCTTGAGGCGAACTATTGGATTGAGTTGATGAGAGCTTTCCTTGAGTTGAGTTGAGTCGAGCCAACACCCAACCCTAATCCTAATCTAGCTCGACCCAGCACCCAATTCAACCCAGCATCTATACTCGACCTGATCTCACCCAACCCAGCACCCACACCTGGCTCAATTGACCCAACCTGCACCTGACTTAACCCCTAAATCAAATATATATAATATTATATGGATGTACTTATTAGTCTATATGCAAAATTGCAAGGACCATACTGTGCATCGAATATGGAGTTCCAAAGGGCTATAGGGCGTACCTAGTTAGGACGGCATTGCTGTTGTAAATCTTTGGAGTCTTCATCTCTTTACACCCTTTAGAGAAGCCGTGATGGGGCTGTAACTTCTGTCGGTGGTGTTGGATTAGGGACACAGCCCTGTTTTATAATGAAGAGGGTAGAGGAGTTTGAAACCCATCAAAACTCCTCTCCCTATAGCTCCACACGAATTTCACAATCTTAGTTCCTCTAAAAGACTATGTGTATCACAGTTGTAGCACTCCACCCCTTATACGAATTTCTGAATGTATCACAATTTAGTGAGGCCCACTAGTATACGCGATCACATTATTTAATCCTTAGTGAAATCCAGACCGTTGATCAATAAGCCCACCTTATAGAATTTTTACATTCTCCTACTTTCACCACATTTGATCAACGTCAATGATTAATCTTTTAAAATATTTTAAAAAACATGTTTTGATTTTAAATTTTTATTGTTTAAAAAAAAAAAACATTCAAATGGTTAACCGATTACATTGTTGGATAATATGGGTAGTGCTATGACAATCTGGTCTATTAAGTGAAGCTATCATAATTACTAATAGTCTTGACGACATAGATCTGGATTTAGGAAGTGTGGTATAAGAATTACACATATAATGTGATGATATGTGTTTATCCTTAAGAGGTCCTGAAGCTTTCAAATGTCTCCAATGAGACATGACTTTATTTCTACTTACTCAAACTATATTGCGCATAGTTAGAGAGAAGTAGAAACTAACTTTATATCAGAATCATCAAATAACTTTATTAAATGAGATTTCTTTAATGTCTGTGAAAATAAAATACACTCAACTCCCACTAACTGAAAACATTTGTAGGATCAATGACTCTCATAGTTTTTACATGCTCCTAAAATGGCGTGATAGGGAGCCCTTTAGTGAGCGGATCTGCAATCATCTACTTAGTGCTGATGAACTCCACAAACACTTGATGATTTTGAACTCTTTCCTTTACAACAAGATACTTGATATCGCTATGACTCGACCTTGATGAGTGTTCGTTGTTACTGGATACGAAAATCGTAACTGAATTATCGTAAAATTTCTTAATGGTTTCAAGATATGCTCCAGTACCCACAAACTAGAGAAGAAATGTTGTAACCATAATACCTGATTAGATGCTTCATGACAAGTAATTAATTCAGCTTCCATAGTGGATAAGGTTAATTGACTATTTTGCACTTTTCCAAGATACAATCCTACAACCATCATGAAGATGTAGCCTGAGGTGGACTTCTTAGTATCAACGCAGCCAGCATAATCTGCGTCTAAGTATCTAACCAACTCCAAATAGTTAGATCTCCTGTAGGTGAGTCCGAAGTCCTTTGTTGTTTGTAGGTAGTGTAAGACTATCTTTACAGTTATACAATGCTGCGTTCATGAATTAGATAGATACCTGCCCAACATTCCAACAGCAAAGGTAATATTTGGCCACGTGTAAACTTGAGCGTACATGATGCTCCCTACTACTGATGTGTATGAAAATTCCTTCATTCAATTCTTTTCCAAATCATTCTTGGGACACTGGAATTGGTTGAATTTATCACCCTTTACAATGGGTGACTGTCTAAGAGCACAATTTTGCATGTCATACCTATCAAGTATCCTAATAATGTAATCCTTCTGTGACAAGTTGAGCAATCCACGAGATCTATAACGACAAATCTTAATGCCAATGACATACGGGACGTCACTAAGGTCCTTCATTTCAAATCTTTGAAATAAAATTTTTTTGGTGTCACTCAACATCCTGATGTCACTGCTAGCTAACAGAATGTCATCAACATACAAAAGCATCATAATGAACTGACTCCCACTGATTTTAATGTAAATACATTCATGTACAGTGTTTTCTACAAAACCATATGAGGAAATTACTTCATGAAATTTTAGGTACCACTGTCGTGATGCCTGTTTCAACCCATAGATTAATTTTTTTAGTTTACAAAACAAATGTTCTGAGCCATGGGCTATAAAACCTTTAGATTGTAACATATATACATTCTCATTCAAATCCTCATTGAGAAATGTTGCCTTTACATCCATCTGATGTAACTCTAAATCCATATGAGCTACCCATATAAGCTACAATGGCCATTATGATCCTGAATGAGTCTTTCTTAGATACTGGTGAAAAAGTCTTCTTAACGTCAATGCCCTCACGCTGGTTAAACCCTTAGCAACAAGTCTAACTTTATATCTTTTGACATTACCCTTAGAGTCTTACTTGGTTTTAAATATCCATTTACAACCAATTGGCCTTATTCCAGAGGGTAACTCAATAAAATCTCATACTTTATTGTCCCTCATGGATTTCAACTTATCTTTCATGGCATTAAACCAACGAGAATGATCCGCACTTTGTTTGACTTGTGCAAAGGATTTGGGATCATTTTTCATCTCAATGTCAAATTCGTGCTCCTATAAGTATACGATGTAATCATCTCGATTTACAGGTCTTCTCTCTCTTTTGGATCTTCTTAATGGTTCAGCTTGTTGGGTGTGATTTTGATTTTTCTCATCAGTGTATTATACGTAATGTTCAACGGGGTGTTTTGCAATGAATGCAAGGTCGACTGCAACATTTATATCCGCGTGATCTTGAGTGACTATCATCGAAGTCATAGTCATTTCTTCATCAAATATAAAGTTTCTAATGTTTGTGCTTCCATTGTTTTTAATGTCCTCAATAAATCTGATATTCTCAGTCTCAACAATCCTGATGGAGTAGGAAGGACAGTAAAATTGATAGTCTTTTGACCTTTCTGGATATCCAATAAAGAAATAATTTATGGTTCTAGGATTGAGCTTCCTTTCATGCGGGTTATAAAATTTGGCCTCAGAAGGACATCCCCAAACACGTAAATATCGGAGACTTCATTTTCTCTCATTCCACAACTCAAAAGAGGTTTTATTTACAACCTCATTAGGAACCTTGTTAAGGATATGAACTGCGGTTTTGATCGCATCACCTCATAGAGATTCTAGCAATGTCGAATTGTTAACCATGATTTGTACCATATCCGTAAGGGTGCGATTACGCCTTTCAGCCACACCATTCTTGTAATGACCTAGAAAATTTTGTGCTAAGACCCGAGTATGGCCTCTATTTTCGTTAGAAGTTATTTGTGGGTTAATTAGCGTTAAACACGATTGCTTGTGAAATTAGCATCAATCATTTTAAATTTGATCTGCAGGACTCAAAACCTGTAGAATCGTTAGCGCTATGTTACTCTGAAATCTAGGATTCAACGCTAAATCCAGTTGCTCTCGAAAATTTTTAGAAGCTTTGGATTGGACCTGGACCGCGCGTTGAAAGTCCGATAGCGATGATCTTAGACAGTTATGGTCACCATATTGGACTTGACCATCACTTCAAAAATCAAGTCCAGATGATGTCCTGGGTAGATTTGATTGAGTCCGAAGTGAAGAGTGTGAGAACGGTGAGAAATTAAATATGATTTTAAGAAATCTGAGTCGTGTCGCTTGCGCGATGATTTTAAGCAATCTGACTGTTGGATTCTGACCCAATTTCACCCTCGGATCAGGGAAGATGGCCTAGGCATGTCATAGTGCTTGTGGACCTGATCGAGTTTCGATGACCGTTGAATTGAGAGTGGTCCGCCACGGATGATCTATAAATCCGATCGATACGAAAACTCAGCCTGACCTAGATCCATGGTCAGTAAGCTTAAGTCCGACCGCACGTGGAGAAAAGACCACCGAAAGTGCTCCGTTGGATCGAGAGAGGCCTGATTTGGTTATAACCTAAGTATACCTTGGCCCTGGGGCTATTTTCATCTATTTTAGGCCTATATAAAGACCTTAAAACCCTCACTCTCTTTTCCATACGAATTTCCTAACCCTAGCTAAGAAAGAGAGAAAGTAAGAGAGAAGTTGGTGAATTATCTTGAGATTCTTTCTTGTTTCCCTGCGTCCTTAAACATCACTTTTGAATCGTTATTCCGGTGATTCTAAGTTCATCCTTAGGTAAGTTAATCTAACCCTAACCTGTGTTAGAACTTAGAATAGTCTATGTGTTGATGTAGCTCATTTCTATTCTTGCCTTAGGTTATCTAGTCGCCGTTGACGAAGACATATCATCTGAATCAGTTCGGTATGCTTTTTCTGGTTTAAGGTGCGGAATATATTCGTATAAGTTATGGTTTTCAAGGCTTTCAATGTCAGATAATGGTTTATTATTGTTATGGATGCAATTTCACATGCCAAATGCTATGTTTAATTTGCGTTCCTGACATGCATGTGTTATATTGAGATTTGTGTATTCTATGTATATATAGGAAGTATCGTATATGTATAAAATATGAACATGTGTTTGCCATGATTATTTGTCGTGTACTTGTGCTAGTTGTATGTGTGTCAACTCCTTGGCAAAAGGAATTGTCCAAATGCGTGTATTCCAACATACGTCATGTATGTTGAACTATGTAGTCTAAGTGTTTGTAGAAATGTCTGAATGGTCTAAAATGTAATATATTATCCTATTTGCGGGTGTTGAGAAGCGATTCTCAACTCTCCTATTGGTGTGTATGATTTCCTACATGCAAGTCACATTCTTTGTTGTTTAACTTCAAGTATTACTTATGTACAAATCCATGTTAAGTTGATATTCTTCAAATGCTCACATACTACATGATTTGAATTATTGTTCCATTACTGTTCTAAATTGTATATGTATATCTGTTATAATGGAATGTGTTTGAGACTATGAAATAGTCCAGGAAATCGGTAATCGGCCTTGAGTTCGTGGCTGAGGTTGCTTTCGCCACGAAAGATGCGATTTGACGAACCCGAGTCGTATTAGAGTTGTCGGCAGTGGTTTGGCCACACGGAGTGTTTGCGCACTCTATGTCGTTCAACCCAACGTGCGCTCGTGCTAGTCGAGTTCGTCAAGTAACCCGATTGTCCGATGTATGTTCACCATGTATGGACGCTATTGTTTGAATCTAGGGTACCAAACTTACCGCTGAAATTCCATTAACCATTGTACCTTGATCCGCTATGACTCATGAGCTGGACATGGTGGTATGGGACACCGTGGTCGAGCTGTCGGCCTACGCTGGGGTGACGAGCCTCCCCGTAGTGACCAGTGAGTACACCAGACTCGTGAGCCGATTATGGTGGTATGAGACACTATATTCGTGCTGTCGACCTACATTGATTGGTGACGAGCCCTTTATAGTGACCTCGAGCATACCTTGATACTGCATTAAGGTGACGAGCCTCAGAGTAGTAACGAAGGTATGATAGGCATGCATTGATTGGTGACGAGCCCTTTGCAGCGACCTAGAAACATATGATCGTATGAGATGGCCTAGGACTGACGACCCTAGAATGGATCATTGTGTGGAAATTGATATGAGGAAGGTACCTTAGCTTCCCAATCCTGCTGTATGAAAAAGACTAATAACAACTTGGTAATCATGTTCATACACCGCATTGCATGTGCGTGGAAGTCGTTGGCACTGCGGGAGGTTGTCATGCGTAACGTAAGATGAAGACGCTGAGGGAGTGCAGGCGAGGGCATGCATCATTCCTACATACATCCTTGCATTAATAAGAGTAGTTAGGATGTGTTTGATTGTATTGCCTTATCATTACTGTTTGATTGATTTGATAACATGTTAACTTTTACGGTATTGTTCCAATGAGTTGATCACTCACTCCCACGTTCTGGGATGGTGTTTAAACACCAACCAGACTCTGTCTTAGATGCAGATGTTGACGCGACCCCTGAGGCAGAGCAGGAGTTCGAGGATGATGAGGCCGCGTTTTCTTTTATGCAGTTCTCAGGCGGGTTCATGTGAGTCATGTCCTAATATGCGGGAATTCTGGGTTTTCTTTTGGAATAGATAATTTCATTTTGATTCTTGTATTTTTGAGAGCAACACTTGTAAGTATGACCTGGCATATATACGTATTTCAGGGACTTGCACATGTACACATATGTTTCTTTAAGTCTTCCGCTTGCGTCCTTCACTTATCCCTGAATTATATTTGCAGTTTGGCTTAATCTATTCCATATTTTATATACTCTTACAGACAACATACATTCATCATTAAATATGTTGCATAAGTGATGTTTTGAAACTCAAGAGCTGAATTATGCTCGACCCCTAAATTTCAAGGCGTTACAATTCTGCTCTGGAGTACCAGGCATAATGTACTAGGCGACAATGCCACAATCCTGTAAGTATCTAGCGAATGACCCTGGATCGCGACCTAATTCGTCATATCTACTATAGTATTCGCCACAACGGTCAAATCTGACAACTTTAATCCTTTTTATCGAGTTGATTTTCAACTTCAACCTTACGGATTTTAAAAGCGTCCAAGGCATCTGACTTTTCATTAATAAGATAAAAGTGCCCGAAGCGAGAATAATCATCTATGAAGGTAATAAAATATTTGTGTTCACTCCAGGATGCCTCAGGAAATAGTCTACAAATGTCCATATGTATCACCTCTAAGAGTCCTACGCTCTTTGCTGCACATTTCTTTCTGTTTCTAGTCTATTTTCGTTTAATGCAATTAATGCACACTTTATAGTCGGATAAGTCTAGAAAATGAAGAATCCCTTCTTGCACAAGCCTGTCCAATCTTTCACGACATATATGACACAATCGCCTGTGCCACAACATATAGGAATTCTCATAGTCTAGTCTACGTTTAGATCTTGTTTTATTTCCATACAAGTTATTAACATTATAGACGTGTGAGGCAATCAAGTCTAGTTGGTATAGGTTGTTCACCATAGAGTCGGTGCCAATTTTAATCGAATTAAGGTAAACACTGAATCCTTTATTCTCAAATTGGAATGAATATTCCAATTTATCCAAACGAGATATAGAGACTAGATTGCGCCTTATAGAAGGCACACAAAATGTATCTACCAAATCCAATAAATAACCAGACTCTAACTTAAGCTTACAAACTCTAATTGTCTTTACGTCGACTTTAACACCATTGCCTACGTATACTGAGCGTTCTGCATCAGTTAGTGGCCTGGTCTGTAGTAAGTCATGCAAAGTGGTTCCCAAATATATCCACCAAGAATTCACCGACACATCAGTTAAATTAGATTCAAAACAGACTAAAACAGAATTATTACCCTTCTTTAGGAGCCATTATTTATACTTTCTGTGGTCTTTCTTTTGATGGCTCAGCTTCTTACAAAAGAAGCGATTATTACCTTTAGCTCGCTTGCGGCTCAATCCATTCCCAGGTCGGTTTTTAACTAGAGAACCTGGAGGACAGTGAGGTCTTGAGGATTCCTCGTTAGAACCATATATGTTTCCTTTTTCTATTTCCATTATGTCCAGGTACATGTTGTGAGGCCCGTATCTTAGACTGTACTGTTCTGTAGGCTTCCACGGTCCTCTCGATCGAATTTCGACAACCCGCGATCTATTATCGGTGTTTGCGTGTGATCCTGAGTCGTGTCCTGTATATCAGAGTTGACTCGAATCGAAACTTGTATCATTGCGACCGCGCCGTCGTCGCGGTTTCGATGCCGCGTCTCGCGTGCCGAGGCGATACCTGGGCCAAAAGATGTGGGGCCGCATTCAGTTCGAGGGAAACGCTGCACATTTGCAATCCCGAGGGAATTTCTATGTTACGTCACATCAATCCATCAATTAAGTACAAGCAACCCAACCCATCCCTCTCTTACACAACCTTACCTAAAGTCAACTCTCACCCTTACATGTCAAGTACACATCACTCACCTTTTCACCCATCACTCACCCTTTCACCCATCACACCCATCCCTCACTTCTCTTACATCACTCTCTCTCTCTCATCTCTCTCTCATTACTCCCAAGTAACCCCAAGGGAGAGCCAACGTCCATGGCCTCCCAAGGGGGAGAGGAGGCTATGTGTGGCCCACTTCCCATCCCAAGATCCACCATCCTAACCCTTCAATTCTCATCGCCTTCCATCAAAGTGAGACACAAGAAGATTGGCGTTCCATTAGACCAAGAAGATCGAACGATGAGTGCTTTATAGGCCTAGATTTAATGCTTTGATGATGGGTAAAGTGGGGCCTACCGATTGATGGTATGGATCTCACTTTGGACCCTAGGTGTAGCCGATGGCCCACCTTGATTCTCATGATCATTCCATGATGGGGCCATTCTCCATAGACCCCCATCATGATGTTTATTTTTCTTGCATGAATAGGGTCATCTAGACCTTGCATTTTGGTGGAGAAAGAATCTCCACCGTTGATTTTGATCGATGGGCCCACATGTAATGGGACCCACCTGATGTATGTTGTAAATCATGGAAGGGAAGGCCCATAGTGCCGGGGTCCCTCCATCACTCAATCTCTCTCTCTCTCTCTCTCTCTCTCTCTCTCTCTCTCTCTCTCTCTCTCTTTTTCTTTTGTGTGATGATGTAGTTATGTGGCCTACCCAGATGGACCCCACCTTGATGTATGTCTTATCCACACCACCCAACCTTTTGGTGGCCCACCTAGGTAGCACGCCTGTAGGTGGGGGCCCACCTTAGATATGTGTTACGTGCAAGGCTTCACAGTGAAGTGTGCACTGACCGTGTGGTGTGTTGACCGACTAACCAAACAAAGAAATATATATATATATATAAGGTATTTGGGTGGGCCGCTCATATAGGCCCCACCTTGAAGTATGAGTCTAATCCACACCGTCCAGTCCATTCCCCAGCTCATTTTAGACTATGAGCAAAAATATGAGGCCAATCTGATTATCTGGCGGGCCATGTCATAGAAAACAGTGGTTTTACAGTTAAAATCTATTAGGGCTCACTCTGATGTTTCTATACACCAAAACACATCGCATATTGGGCTCATTTAGTCGGTCATGAGCCGTGGAATCCAATGGGTGGAGCGGATCCTCCTGATGCAGGCCCCACCTAGGAAAAACCACGAAAAGTCATGTTTTTCAAAAAAAAAATACATGCAGCAAGTGTTGCTGCTGCTAACGTCCAAAGGACACGCAGCAGCATCCTGTTGTGCTGTGGACGGAAAGGGGCTGGGACGTGGGTCCCAGTCGTGGGTCCCACCGTGATGTGTGTTGGGCATCAAGACCGTGCATTTGATGGGCCCCTTTAGGGCATCCCCCCCCCCCCCCCCCAACCAAATATATATATATATATATAGTCGTATACTCAGCTCAAGTGGCCCACATGGTAGGGAACAGTGGGATTGAGCGTCTGCCATTGAAACCCTTTTGTTGCCACAGAAGTTTTGGATCAATGTGAAATTCGTTTTCCTCTTAATTCAGGTCTTTAAGACCTTATGAACAGATTGGCGTTTTCCTCTTAATTCAGGTCTTTAAGACCTTATGAATAGATTGGATGGAAAATCAACATTATGGTGGGCCCAGATCATGAGGCGTGTGTTATATCTACTCTGCCCATCTGTGAGGGCCCACCTAGATGTATGTATGTTGTATTCACAACGTCCATTCACGTGGCCCCCACATGATGTACGTGTTGTACCCAAGTTGTCCATTTGATGGGCCCATTTGGAACGAGCCAGGCCCACCCCATTATGTGGTATATGAGGCCCATTTGTTGAGGCCTAGTTGATGTATCCAAGGCCCATGGGCGAGGCCCATTGTGATGTATTCAAGGCCCATGGGTTGAGGCCCAGTGGGATGGATATAAGGTCCATTGTAATGTGTGATTGCACCTGTGATATATGTTAGGCCCATGTGTAGGGCCCATCTATTGTGTATTTGAAGCCCATGGGTTACGGCCCATTGTGATGTATTCGTGGCCTATAGGCAAGGCCCATTGTGATATGTATTAGGCCCATAATGCGTGGCCCTTTTGATGTATAAGAGGCCCAGATACGTGGCTCATTTGATGCATATGAGACCCATGTGCAGGGCCCACCTATTATGTATGTAGCCCTTATATGAGGCCCATTACGATGTATATTAGGCCTTTGTGTGAGGCCATGAGTCCACGATACGTTTGACTCTATGTGGGCCACTCCTTGAGAGCAATGTTCGTTAAATATTAACATTGATGGGCAATGATAGTTAGATGTCCACATTGTAACCTTCCCTTAGGCCTTGTTCAACCTATTCCGATTGTCGAGGGCAATTATCGAGGCTGATTGTCGAGGGCGATTATTGAAGTCGGTTATCGATACCGATTATGAGTATGTGACAGCATAGCATCATGATACCTACACCTTGGAGCCCACCTTATGTATATATTGGGCCTCATAAGGAAGTCCAGTTTATTGCGCGATAGAGAGGGTAAGGAAGCCCCACTTATTACACTTAGACTCAGATCTGCCCTCGGTGGGGGATATTGTGACGCTCCATCACTGTGATCACATGTGGGTGGGCGCACGTGGGCAGACACTGAGTGGGAGGGGCATGAGGACCTGAGCGAGCTACTAGTATTTGGCAGGCTACTGTGCACACAATGAAGGCAGAACTTTGTACCACATCGGAAGCATCGTCCAATGTTGTGGTGGCTATAAGTTGGATTCTTTCCTTAAATATTGTGACGTATTTTAAATTTGTGAGCTTATCTTGATATTTGGACTAGATCCGCCGTCCTTCTGTGGACCCCCATCATTCGTATGCATGTTGTTATGGATGAATGATTAAAGTAGATGCCATTGGGCTAAGATGTTTATGGGACTCCTTGTGAAATGGAGTTATCCCCACATGATCGCGCGATACGCATAGGTTTAATGTATGGCCTAGATGAGGTTGATGGTATTCGTGGCTCTTCAGGATTTGCATATTGCATTGCATCATCGGCATCTGATATTTAGTTCTCTATGATTCTGCATTTGTATAGCCGATCTGCATTGCATACTCTAATATTGTATGATTCATGATCTTACATGTATTTTCAACATTGTATGATTGTGACGTTGTATTTGTGTGCTTGACACTTATCTTGCGCACACACTTTCACCACCCTCTAAGCTTTCTATAAGCTTATGCATGATAGATGCGTACAAGTAATGTTAGGTTGCAGCAGCGTGGAGCTTAGAGCATATGGCTGACTTCTGGAGTTTTGATTTTAATATATGTATTTCCCTTTCAGTATTGTATTCAAATGTTTATATTAGTGGATATGTAATGATGATGTTGCCTTTATGATTTGGGTAAACTTGTGGTTATGCCTCTTACGAGATAAATGCACATTGAAAAATCCTCCTTGTAGGATCCCAGGATCGGAACCTGGCATATGGGCGCTGAGAACAGAGAATGGGATACTACGGAGGCTGTCGGCACCAGATTCGGCAATCGGGATTCATGTGAATCCGATTTTCGGGTTTGGGGCGTGACACATGTCCAAAGGTTACAAGATCAATATTCTAACTATTTTCAAAGGATTTTTGACGGTTTAGAATTTTTTAGAGTAATCTCCAAATGTAAGCATCCCATGACTGTCTATATGGCCTCTATCCGTTGAATATAATTAGACCCGGTAGGATGGGAACTAGATGCATTTAAGTTGAAATTTTAACTGGTTGCAAAATATACTTACATTAACAGATTATTTTACATAGAACAATTCATGAATAAAACTAAATAACAGACAAACTTATCAATTCAATTGATTTGGCGCTTTCAACTGAATTATCTAGGATGAAGATGGGCCCAAACATCCGATCCTGTTGAGAGTCAGTTACATCATCATTACTTCTCCTGTGAGAGGTAGCGATAATATGTAACTCTCCTAAACATGAAGTTGAGTGATGTCAATTATATAAATCTGAGACACTCAACACCTGCGGATAGGATGAGTCTTTCAACTTTACATCTCTAACATTATTTACTTCACCCCGTTCATGCCCCTACCAAACTGTGATCGTTTGTGTTTTCGTCACTCTTCGCATGAAACATGAACGCAAATGAATGCAATCCTATAATTGAATTCCTAATGTCATAAGTCCTGATTCATGAATATTTTCACCGATTGAGGTCACTGTGGTGGCTAAAACAACCAGATTCAATCCCATAAATTTTGACTTAGGATTGCGATTATAATTCTGCCCTCAATGGATTAACTATATAATTTAGTCTGATTTGGCCCACAAGGCGATTGATATTGGTCGTTGGGAGAATTGAGGAACCTCAAAGAGAAACAAACAGGTAGGTTTCACATTCCTCATTCCAACGGTCTATATCAACTCCTAAAAAATGGGTAATGGGCCCACAATATAGCCGAATCAAGACTTTGTATGATTTGATCATCCTAAATGAGAGATGCACATTAGGCCCCTTAACATTCACAGGATGACATTCTAGATGGAATGTTTACCTAAATCAGAAGGACATTCATGTCCTTGTTAGGGTCCATAAAGTGGACCGCTCAGATCTAATGCCTAAGTGTCCACATGATTAAAGGTCAAAATGTTCCAGTGTTCACCTAGTGAATGGTCATATTATACGCTCACTTTAAAAAACTAAATAGATGGTTCAGATCCAAGAAAGGGAGTCAATAAATAGGCCTAAAAGATAAGGCCCATATATAAGCTCTAAATGGGCAGCTGACAAACCTTGAAATTGGGCTGAATAAAATGGACATGTCTAAAAATAGATGCCTTCAATAGGTTAGCCTTCGGGCATAAAATGAGCCCACAATCAACTGAAGTGGGCCCACGAGGTGACCATTAGGCCCATGATGGTCCTATTTACAAGTAGGCTAGATGGGTTTGATTTAAGCCTAAACCTAAATGAAGGATCAGTTTGTACCAGAATGGATGAATCGGGCCTTGAACATATGGCCCATTGATATGGTCCACTCAAGAACCAGAATGAGTGTTGGCCCATTCGAGAGGCCTAAGGACAAGATTCATCCCCATAAAACAAATAGACGAAACAAACCTTCGGTCGAGTAGATGGGGCACGCAGGCCCAACAGTGAAGCCCATTGACGCAACAGTAGGCTGATATATAGCCCATGTACAAACAAAGCCCCTTACAGGCTCTCAACCTAATCTGAAGAGGGTTTTGGGAACAACCAAACCCTAGGAATAGGGTAGCCACTGCTGCCCTCTCCCCAAAAACGGCCTGCTGCCGGGAGTGCCATAGGGTCCACGCATCCGAGTCTTAGCTAAAGTCCCTTAATAGGGCTCTCGACCGCGAGGGTTCTCAAAACCCTAACCTGGCTGACCACCTCCCTTTTTCTATCTGAGTCTCCGGATCCCCTTCAGAAATCGGACGATTGGAACTATCCAATGCTGGATTCCAGCAGGTACATCGCCCATGGAAAAATAGACGTCGACAGTCTGGAAATCGACGACATGATTATCAAGTGCAAAAAGATAACCGGAATCCATGGCTTCCCGATCTGCATGCATGATTGCTTGTTGGGACACTGGAGAATTTAGATAAGATGAAGAGATGATGCCAGTGGTGGTCTAAGCATTCATGGCTACCTCTACTGATGACACAGGTAAGGGCGAAAAATAACCTTTACTGTATCTCTATATGGGTATGGAAACCCTAATGACCGGACTGGGAATTTGAAAACGCCAATAATATGGGATTGAAATCCCTAACTGATTCAGGATTTGGGATTTCAATCTGAAATCCCTAATTGTGGGATTTAGGTTTTGAAATCCCTAATTGATGACTAGACTTGGGGATTAGGACCTGAAATCCTCAATTTGAGATCTGGGATTTGAAACCCTAATGCACTGATTTGGGATTTGAATATGAAACCCCTGATTGTTGGATTTGGGGTACTGGATTCGAAATTTCGAAATCCCTAATTACTGATATGGGATTCGAATTTCAAAATCCCTAATCTAAGAATCAAATAAAATTCCATATTACTAAATTGGGAATTAGAATCCCTAGAGATCTAATTGATTCTACATACCTAATGCACAGTGGCTTTGATACCAACTGTTAGTTTATATGCGGAATTACAAGTACAGTGCTGTGCATCGAATATGGAGATCCAAAGGGCTATAGGGTGTACCTAGTTAGGACGGCATTGCTGCTGTAAATTGTTGGAGTCTTCCTCTCCTTACACCCTTTAGAGAAGCCGTGATGGGGCTGGAACTTCTGACGGTGATGTTGGATTAGGGACCCAGCCCTGTTTTATAATGCAGAGGGCAGAAGAGTTTGAAAACCATCAAAACTCCTCTCTCTATGGCTCCACATGAATTTCACAATCTCAGTTCCTACAAAACACTGTGTGTGTATCACAGTTGTAACACTCCACCCCTTACATGAATTTCTGAATGTATCACAACTTAGTGGGGCCCACTGGTATACCCGATCACATTATCCAATCCTTAGTGAAATCCAGACCGTTGATCAATAAGGCACACCTTATAGAATTCTCACAGTACCTTGTTGTGGGTGTTTTGAGAGAGAGAGAGAGAGAGAGAGAGAGAGAGAGAGAGAGAGCTTGGGCACGGTGGATTAGGTAAGGAAAGGAAAATGGTAAAAAAGTGACGAATGGATAGAATAAGGTTTAAATATATATATATCAGTTCATATCAAAGTTGAGTTTGGCTCAACTTGAATATATATAATTATATGTGGGTCACTTGAATATATATATATATATATATATATATATATATATATATATATATATATATATATATATATATATATATATATATATATATATTCAAGTTGAGCCAAACTCGAACTTCGATATAAACTGAGGTCAAGTTGAGCTAAACTCAAACTTCGATATGAACTGAGTTTAAGTTGAGCTAAGATCACCACTATGCTTAACTTCAGCTTGTTTGCCAAATGAACTGGGCCATAAGAAGCTTGGCTCACACCGTGTCTTTGTTTAAGCCGAGTCACATCGAACCAAGTGTAAAGAGCTTTTCGAGCTAGCTTGGCTCGTGTACAACTCTATTAAAATACCAGTACTTATCCTGTGATTGGCCCACAAGGGCAGTGGGACCCACGTATCTGAGTTTGAACCCCTTGAGTGGTCCATAATTGTGCATTACATACAATGCTCGAGAGAGCACAAACAGAATTCTCTGACTGGACTGCATGTAGCCAAGTTGGGTCCGCCTCTTGTATTTAGACCGCTCATTTCAGGGAGGGCGATAGATATTGACGTTCCAAAATGAGCTCGTATGACTGATCCTAACCATCTGATTTTCTCTTTAAACATGGATGGTTGGATTTTCTTTGTTTTCCTCATGTGCAAGACGGTGATCAGATCGGTTGGATCATCTGACAGGTACATGTGGGGGCATGGCTGATTTCATGATGGAGTGAACCAAATGAACACCGTGGATCATAAAATGTTGCAAGACACATCTGGACCGTTTATTAATCCAAAAAAAAAAAAAAAAGAGTCAGGCCCATCTACATCTTAACGGGCTTATTCGGGCCCAGTGTGGGCCTTTTCAGAAATTTGAGCAAATTCAAGGCCCAACGTATGCCCTGCCGTGAAGATAATCTGTCACCATAATCAGGCCTGTCCGTTCATCAGGTGGGCCGTACTTATATGTTGAGTTAGACCGTCCGATTCGTTTGATTCCAAAGGTGCAGACCATCTGATGAGTGGACTAGCCTGATTTTTGTTCCAGGTGGGCCCACCATTTGAATGCTGCAGATTTTCTAAACAGGTGACATGTTGGCGGGAGAGATAAGTTATGGTAATTCCCATTGTGCCTATCAGTTCTCTAACATACAATGCTGAGCACGAACCCCTGATGTTTTCATCCGGGCCGTCATTCCCAAGAAGCGGTGCCCATCTTTCAATGATCTCCATCGTTCATTAGGTGGGCTCCACCATGGACGGACAGTGTCTCCTTTTCAGGCCAATATGTGGGGCCCATCCATTTTCAGGCCATGAATGGACCATGACCCAAAGTCCTCTACAGAACAATCCTAACATTCCAACATGGGCCTGCGAATGGACGGTTTAAATCTTGCAACGGTCCACACAGGGAATGGTCTGGATTATTTAGCTACAGGCACCTCTTTACACATACAGAAAAACCGAGTACAACGTTCACATCCTCGGGTGGAGTACCATGTCACTCCCCGTGCGAAAAGGGAATCAGCAACTTGGCCCTCCGGAGCTGATCCACTGCCTCTGGAGGAGGCACACCGTTCTCATGATTCTAGAGTCTAGATTAAGTTTCATGCACGTGTAAATTTTATGAGATAATCCAAACCATTCATCCTCTGAGATTTACCACTGATTGGTCACTGGTGAAAAATTGTTTTTATTGGACATTTCTAGCAGTTGAATAAATGGTCCTCTTCTCACCTAATGAGATTCCATCGAAGGTTATTTGGCATGCCGTCAGAGGCACTGGATCCAGTCCCTTGGTTTTATAGGTAGCTATTTGATACTCAGGCTGGGTATGATGCTTGATACGCAGGCAGCTAGAAATGGTACACGAGGCATATATGAACTCTAATTAAATAGCTAAAATTGTGACATCCACTAGCTGTAATTATAGTCCAAAAATCAGATGGTTGAACAATCTTATCTTCTAATTAGTGGACACTGTATCAAAGATTTTCTCTGGATTTATTGCAATAAATTAGGAAGACAGACAGCCAAAAGTCTTGGAAAGGGCCCACCTCAATATTATAAAAACTCAAAGTACTCTGGCGCACTGTGATGCTCCGTACTGTACAGGAAGATTGTACACGTGGAATGTTTATGCTTCAAATAACGCCTCCCATATCATGGGCCCCACTGTAGATAGATCATAATAGAATCTCCACCGCACATACGATCATATGTGGCTGATTGGTGGAAATCCAATGGATGATCAAAACACAAACTAACCAACGCTCTAAATTCCACAAACGCATGGCCATTAATATGAGATTAGGATCATCTAATCAATCTGACTCTGGGCCTATGCTTCCATTAAAAGCGGGCCCCACATTGTGGACAGTTTAATCTAAGGTAGATATATGCCAATTTCATAAGATATGTCTGCATGTGCACAGACCAATGTAGGATATCAAATAAAATAACTCATCTGACAAGATACGGTGCAGCCACTGACTTCCCACCTACCTTTGCAGACAAAATGGAAGAAAAGAAGGTGAGAAGATTGGAATTTAATGGCTGACCAGCTTTCCAGCATTTGTTGTTATTTGATAATGGTAGACTATTGCAGCGTGGACATTGAGAGATGTTCCTAGGAAAAAATTGGAAACGGATTGGCTACTCCCCCTGACACCAGCCCCGGAGCTGCTGGTCGGTGCTCTGTGGGCCCCAACATGATGTGTGTGTTTAATCAATTCCTTTCATCCATTTTTAAATATCATTTTATGTCTTTATTCCAAAAATGGGAGGGATATAAATCTCAAGTGGATCACACCACAGGAAAACAATAGTGATTGGATATCCATCATTTAAATCCTCCTAAGGCTCGTTGTACTGTTTATTTGACATCCAATCCGTTGATTAGGTCATAAAGACCCAGATGAAGGGAGAAAACAAATATCAACTTGATCCAATACTTTTATGGTTCCCAAAAAGCTTTTAACAGTCGAAGTTCAATCAACACTGTTTCGTGTAATGTGGTCCACTTGAGACTGGGATATAATCATTTTTTGCATGTTACCATAAATTGATCTAGAAAAATAGATGAACGGAATGGATGAAACATATACATCATGATGGGCCCACAGAGCACCGACCATCAGCTCCGGGGCTGGTGTCAGGGGGAGTAGCCAATCCGTTTCCGAAAAAATTTAAGGGGAGTTATTTTATACTCTGGAAGAGTACCGCACTTGATACGCATGCACTCAAAAATGTGGAACCCACTATTGGTGAATGGACATTTGTTTCTTGAAAGTGGACTACCATTTATATTTTTCATTTTCAACTATTACACCAATATATATATATATATATATATATATATATATATATATATATATATAGGCTTATTATTTATGATTTGTCTACTATGTTTTTATAAATGGGAAATGGTATTTGTACCTTTTGCTTTACGTGGAGAGTAAAGGAAGCAATAAGATTAGATGCAGGTATTGTTAGCCTTTTCAATATCAAATTTCACAAACAAGATATGAGTGAAAATTACAAGAGAAATATGAGATTTTTCACTTACTATTAAAATAAGACCCCAAAATGGAATTTATAAGAATCCATATTTCGATTTATAAGAATCCATGTTTCAATATTTTTCATGTAATCAATGAAAATATGTCTTTCAATAATTATCACATTTTTTTTCCTTTTCTCATAATTCAAACATGCTGTCCAAACTTGCACATCCCCGTCAGGATACATGTTGAACTATTCTCACATGGTACATGTTATAAAATAAATGATTTTATAAAATATATTTAAAATAAAATATAATATAATATATTAAAAAGTTTTGTAAAAAGCTTTTTTGGGGGTTTTGAGAGTATTCCCGCATGGGAAAGGGAAGAGAAAATTTCTTGGTTTAAATGAAAACAGTAGAGTACCTTATTATTTGCCTACCTAGTTCATAGACCATGGAACTTGTGTGTTCCGCACGCCCACGCTCGGGCACGGGCTCGGGCTCGGTGCGAGGGCGTGGGCATGTGAGGCAGTATGAATGTAAAGGCGCTAGTGGCGTACTTTGCACTTCGCACGTTCTTACGGGAACCGGAGCGAGACGTGTGTGAGTCGAGGTGTGAATAAGTGGCTAAGGTGGATGACTGACTATAAGAAAAACTAGAGGACTGAATGAGAGTCCCTCAGTATATATAAATGCTAGAATATGGTTGTTGCAGCAGATGTGTAACAACTGTACCATTAGTGCAGAGACCATGCAGTAACTACTGCATGGCTAGCCCAACAGCTAGAAAATGGCTAGCCAACTCTTACAACAATCAGCATGCAGCTGCTGTTATGAGCCATGCAAATAGTCAGAAAACGGCTAGTTTTCCAACGGCTAGAATTCACTTAATGGGAGTTAATTCCCTAGACCATAACCCCCAGCCACAAATGCCTATATAAATAGGGCCTAGATGAGTTTCCAAACCATCTCTCAACCCAATCCAGCAGACCCATACGAACTGAGCTATAGCCACTCCTCTCCTATACTCTAGTGACTCCAGCAAGATAGCAAGGTTGAACAATTGCCTCAAGATTAGACCAACGGTGTGGTTTAAAATGGTTCAACTAAACCAGTAGCTGAAGAACAAACTAGTGCAGTGGTCTTAATAAAAAATCTTCTTCTCTCTTTTCTTTCTGGGATTTTTCTTTTCTATATTTTTGTCAAACTGTGCAACAGAGTTCCAGTAGTGGGCCTTAGTGTTTCCTGAACGCATACCCACATCAGGCTCGTCGTATCCTAAAAGTTGTTTGCCTATAACCTTTCAGCATACTCAATTCACCTGAGTAGGGGCAAATAACGCTTTAAGGACAGTGTCCCAGACATGCTTTAGCCTGTCCTTATTCCAGATCACTTGGATTTTCGGTTTTCATATTTTATAAAAAAAAATCTATTCTGTAAATTTTTTATAGCAATCTTAAAGCATTATTTTAACTGATGGAAGTCGATAGTGTATTATCAATCAAGTTGATGAATTAGGACTTGATTCGTCTTAACCGGTTCGATGGAACCAATTTTACAAGGTGGTAAGACAAGCTCAAATTTCTTTTAACGACGTTGAAGATCCACTACATCCTAGATCCAAACTTGCAGCCGTTGCCTGAAGCAACTGATAAGGACACTCCTGAACAAGTGGCTGCCCGCACCAAACGAACTGAAGACGAACTCCTGTGTCGTGAACATATTCTGAATACGCTCTCCAACCGTCTGCACGATCTGTACACACAAACTTCATCAGCGAAAGAGATCTAGACCGCTCTTGAGTTCAAGTGCAAGGCTGAAGAAGAAGGTACCAACAAGTTTCTCATTGCCAGGTATTTCGAGTTTAACATGATAGATAACAAATCGCTGCTACCCCAAATCCAAGAACTACAGCTAATAGTAAACAAAATCAAAGCCATCAAAATTGATATTCCTGAATCATTCCAAGTTAGGGCTATAATCGTTAAATTGCCACCGACGTGGAAAGACTGCTGCATAAGACCGAGGACTACACACTAGAACAAATCCAGAAACATCTTAGAATTGAGGAAGAATCCCGCAATCGCGACAAAAAGAATAACAACGGGAATGCCTCGTCCAAGGTACATGCAGTAAAGAACATTAATAAGAAGAATTCTGAGAAGGACGATTCCTTGAAACCCAATAAAGTGAAATTCAAGAAAACCGCCCAAAAGAAGAACGAAAAGTTCAAAGGCCCATGCCATATCTGTGAGAAAAACGGACACTATGCTTGAGTATGCCAATATCGCAAATCTAAAAAAGAGGCAAGTGCAGTAGAAGAAGGCGATATTGTGAATATGATCACTGAGGTGAATACCATCCAAGGAAAGGTTCCCGGTTGGTGGTATGATACTGCCGCTACCGTACATGTGTGCTACGACAGATCAGCCTTCAAAACCTATGAGGAATTGACCAATGGTCAAGAAGTTCAAATGGGTAATAAAGTCCAATTGAAGGTTGTTGGCAAAGGAACAGTCGAACTAATATTCACCTCTGGAAAGAAAGTGATTCTGACTAATATACTGCACGTCCCAGACATGAGATGAAACTTAGTTTTTGGGGATCTTCTGGGTAAACCAGGGATAAGGGTGGTGTATGAATAAGGAAAATTAATTCTGTCTAAGAATGAGAACTTTGTTGGAAAGGGATGTGCTTGTAACGAGATGGTTAAGTTTTCTCTAAATGAAAGTAACACTTATGTATAAAAGTAGCACTTCTGCGTATATGGTTGAATCCGCTGGTCTGTGGCATGATAGACTAGCCCATATAGGGTATAGTACTTTGAAGTTCATGGCTAAGAATGGTTTAATCTCATACACAGATAATGAAACTGATAAGTGTGAAGTGTACATACGATCCAAAATGATGAAAAAATCATTTCCAAGTGTTGAAAGATCGTCTCAAGTATTAGATATTGTGCATAGTGATATCTGTGAGTTAAATGACATTCTTACTCGTGGAGGTAAAAGGTATTTCATAACCTTTATTGATGATTACTCTACATATGTGTATGTATACCTATTAAAGAGTAAAGATGAAGCATTGAACATATTTAAAATATATAAAGCAGAAGTAGAGAATCAACTAAATAAGAAGATAAAAATTCTTCGTAGCGATAGAGGAGGAGAATACTTCTCCAATGAATTTGGTAACTTCTGTGAAGAACATGGACTGATACATCAATGTACTGCATCATACACACCTCAACAAAACAGAATAGCTGAAAGAAAGAATAGAACATTAGTAGATATGTTCAATTCAATGCTAATAAGAGCAAAGTTGCCACTAAGTTTATGAGGTGGGGTACTACTTACAGTGTACCATATACTTAACAGAATTTCATCTAAAAAATATAAAATATCTCCATATGAAACATGGAAAGGGAGAAAACCTAACCTAGGAATCTTAAAGTGTAGGGGTGTCTTACATACTGCAGAACTCCTGATCCAAAAAGAACTAAGTTAGGACCTAGAGCTATTAAGTGCGCCTTTGTAGGGTATGCATAAAATAGTAAAGCTTATAAACTTCTAGATGTAAAGTCTAATACAATAATAGAAGCAAGATATGTTGAGTTTTTTGAGAACTCACTATCCTTAGAGTCAAAGGATAATGAAGTCCAAACTCCTGAAAGAGAACCAGATAGCACAGTTCTACAAATAGTGGAAGCTCCTTTTGAATCTCGTATAAGTCAAAGGACAAGAATAGAAAAGAATCTAGGAGATGACTATATAGACTCTCCGCGCATCTTTTTCCATCTTATAGAAGGAGATAGAGAAAATGTTATAAGAAAAATACCTATAATAATGACTATAGAAGATTATCCTAAAACATATAAAGAGGCTGTATCTTCTAGAGACCTAACTTTCTGGAAAGAAACTATAAACGATGAAATGGAATCTATAATGTTAAATCAAACATGTGAACTAGTTAACTTACCTTCAGGTTCAAGACCCATAGGTTGCAAGTGGATATTTAGAAAGAAATATCACACTGATGGGACTATCCAAACCTTTAAAGCTCGACTAGTATCCAAGGGTTTTAAACAAAAAAGAAGGGATATGTTATTTTGATACATACTCTTCTATAGCTAGGATAACATCCATTAGGATATTATTTGCGCTAGCTTCCATATATCATCTTCACATCCACCAAATGGATGTAAAGACCGCATTTCTGAATGGTGACCTCAATGAGGAGGTATAAATGGAAAAACCTGAAGGATTCGTTCTATCAGGAAATGAAAATAAAGTATGTAAATTAATCAAATCTTTATATGGATTAAAACAAGCATAAAAATAATGGCAAGAGAAGTTTAATTCCAAAATACTATCTCATGGTTTCATCCATAATATAGCTGATAAATGTATATATTCTAAAGTAGATGGTAGCTACATGATTATTATTTATTTGTATGTTGATGATATGTTAATAATAAGTAATAAAATGAAATGTGTAACTGAAACGAAGAGGTTTTTATCTTCCATATTCAAAATGAAGGATCTTGGACAAGTTGATACCATCCTAAATATCAAAGTTAAAAAATATTGTGGGAGTTATGCTTTGTGTCAATCTCTTTATATTGAGAAGATACTAAACAAGTTTAACCATCTAAATATAAAAGAAGCAAAAACCCTTTTTGATCCAAGTATCAAACTAAAAGAGAATAACGGAAGAACAGTTGCACAATTGGAATATGCGAGTGCTATAGGGAGTCTTATGTATGCTATACGATGCACTAAACCTGATATCGCATATGCTATGAGTAAACTTAGTAGGTTTACTAGCAATCCCAGTACTGAACACTGGAATGCAATTAGTAGAGTACTTGGTTACTTAAAAACAACCAAAAACTTAGGACTATTTTATTCAGAGTTTCCTGCCGTATTGGAAGGATATACCGATGTGAGCTGGATATCGAGTGTAGGGGTCAACAAGTCTACTACAGGGTGGGTATTCACCCTAGGAGGTGCAGCTGTATCTTGGGGATCCAAGAAACAGATCTGCATAATGCACTCGACTATGGAGTCTGAATTTATAATCCTGGCTGCAACAGGTAAAGAGGCTGAGTGGCTAAGGGATCTTCTATTAGAAATCTCTTTCTGTGTAAAGCCTATATCGGCTGTATCACTACATTGTGATAGTGAAGCCATATTAGCTAGAGCCTATAGCAGCACATATAATGGTAAGTCTAGACATATAAGTCTTTGACATGATTATGTCAGATAGTTAATTCGAGATGGAATCATTGCTATTTCTTATATGAAATCATGCAACAACTTAACAGTCCCTTTTACTAAACCTCTACCGAGAGAGGTAGTAAAGGCCACATCTAGAGAGATGGAGTTAAAACTCTTCAACTAAAGTTCCACCAGTGATGATAACCAAACCTAAAGTCAGAAAATCTTTAATTTCAGGTTTAATGGGTAAGAACAAGTCACTGATATGTGAAAAAATTTTCAGCACTAAATTATAAAACCTCATCCATAATAGATAAGTGCTGAGTGTTACGAAAAAGGGTTAAGTCTTAGAACTCTTAATGAAATTCAGTCTAAAGAACAAGTGTCTTATAGTAACGAAGACACTGGAAGGATTTCACGTATATGAACGTAGAGATGGAGCCGTCTCTAATGAGACGTATGAGTTTTCTCTCGGGATTATTCACGAATTAGAATAAGCACATGGCCATTAATTGTGTTGAGTAAGATTGTGGGAACTCTAATAACACATAGCGAATATGTGTAGTTTCTCCAACTCTGTTATCTAGGAATAACTGGTTCAACGTTGCGGCTACTAGTCATTTCGATAGAGTTTTGAGATACTTACACTAAGGGAAGATTAAAATCGAAAGATATCTTTCTTTATGCATATAAGCTGATTATTCTGGTAGAAATGTTTAATCGAGAAAAATATATTTTTAAAAGATCAGTGGGAGATTGTTATAAAATAAATGATTTTACAAAATATATTTAAAATAAAATATAATATAATATATTAAAATGTTTTGTAAAATGAGTTTTTGGGGGTTTTGAGAATAGTCCCACATGGGAAAGGGAAGAGAAGATTTCTTGATTTAAATAAAAACAGTGGAGTACCTTATGATTTTCCTACCTAGTACATAGACCATGGAACTTGCGTGTTCACTAGAATACTTACACGCGTGTGCCCGTGCTCGGGCTCGGGCACGGGCACGGGCTCGGGGTCGATCTTAGTCTCGGTCTTGGTCACAGGCATGGGCTCGGTGCGAGGGCGTGGGCATGTGAGGCAGTGTAGTTGTAAAGGCGCTAGTGGCGCACTTTACACTTTCCACTTCGCACGTTCGCATCGACTAGTTTTTCAACAGCTAGAATTGGCTGAATGAGAGTTAATTCCCTAGACCATAACCCCCAACCACAAATGCCTATATAAACAGGGCTTGGATGGGTTTCCAAACCATCTCTCAATTCACTCTAGTAGACCCATATGAACTGAGCTATAGTCACTCCTCTCTTATACTCTAGTGACTCCAGTAAGATAACAAGTGTAAGGCCTGACCCAACAGAACAAGATATTATCTGCTTTACCGAAGCTCACAGGTTTAAAACACGTCTTGACTGTTAAGTAAGGAGCCCACTTATAGCCACCACAACTCCAGACAGCTCTTCCTATGTGAGACAGAGTTCAGCCTCTACTGTGTGCACAGTAGCCTGCCAACCACTGGTAGCTCGCCCAAGCCCTTAGACCCCGCCCACATCAGCGTCCACCCACGTGTGCTTTGTAAGTGCTATAGTTTATATCCCTGTCTGTTGTCAAATTTGTGGTGCCAAAATCACTGTTATATATAACTTGCATAAGTGAAGCTCTCTCAAGGATCAACATTCATAAACAAGCTAAGCTCACAACAAGCAAAGCTCACAAGTACAAGGATCAATCTTGAATGCAAGACTTCAAGAAGAGTACAAGGCAGTTTGTAAAGAACTCAAGACACTTTCAAGATTGAGCTACATCAAGATTTCTAGATTGAGCTACATCAAGATTTCAAGATTGAACTACATCAAGACTTCAAGGCTCATACTTCAAGGTCACTAGTTCCTAATGTTTCAATGTCCTTACTTCATGGTTGAGGTTTGACTGACCTTAGGTTGACCTTAGAAGTAGGTCACTTTGGATACATAAGTCGAATGTTTATTTTACATAAGTTTGGTCTGTTCTTCGACTAGTCATAGGCCTTCTTCGACTAGTCCTAGAGTTGCTTCGACCAGTCTAAGAAATTCTTCGATCAGTCATGAGTTTGTTACAAATTTCGGATAAAATCTGTTAGGCTTCGACTAGTCCAGAACTGCTCAACCAATAAGGAACAGTGTCGATGCATCTTCGACTCGAAAATCTTCGACTCAAAATCTAGCGATGTTTTTCAGTTCTTCGACTGGTCGAAAGTTTCCTTCGACTGGTCGAAGGTGACCTACGACGATCGAAGGAGACCTTCGACCGGTCGTAGAACGGTTAAAGCTTATCGCGCATGATTTTTCAAATATCATTATTGATTCGACTAGTCGAAGAGCTCCCTAGACTAGTCGAAGACGCGATCCGCTCACCTATAAATAGTGCACGAATCTCAGAAGAAATCATCGAATTAATTAATCCATTCAAGCCAATCTTCGTCGAACTTCTAAGAGATAATTATGTGCTCCATTTAAGCTAAGTGTGCTTATTTAATAATCTCTTTCCTTAGCTTTATTTAATTGATTTTGTTTCTGCTATTCCAATCTAATTTGATAAGAGGAATTATTATTCCCTTTCTTTGGAATCAAAATCAATTAAGGCAAGCCCTATTTGGTTTAATTTAAAATCTATTAGAATTAGAACCATTGTAATTGAGTACTGGACATTGAACTTGGACATTCAATCATCTACTCTGAATTGGTTCTACCGGGCTGCTACAACGAAGGAGATAATCAGGTATTTTACATTTAATTGTAAATTCCTTTCTGCTTTGGTTTCTTTCAAGATTTGCCAAAAAAATCTTGTTGTATTGGTTATCTGAGGAGAGCCAGGAAAACTCAGAAGTGAGGTTTTTTAATTGTGTAAGCCCACAGACAAAGACACAATTGTAAAGGTTTTGGGTGAACCTGGGAAAACCTATTTTGTTAGTGAACGCTAATATCCCCTGTGTGAGGATATTAGGAGTGGAGTAGCATTCTGTGTGGCTGTTGTTTAACAGTTGGTGAACACACAGGCGAACCACTATAATCCCTTGTGTTGTGGTTGAATGATTTATACTTCTGATCTTTAATTATTCTTTTGTGGGATGTATGTATGGTGGTGAATGTTGTAATCATTTAATTTAAGCATTGTGAGAATTTTGTAATAGTTTAGAATTTATTTTCTGCTATTCCTTTATCAGCTTGATATTCAATTTCCTTTAAAAGTTGTTCCAACAAGGTTGCCCTGCCATTTTTATGGTGTATGGCTATCCCTAGAACAATACATTTGTGATTATAATTTATTTCAATTCAGTTTGTATTTATTTCTGTATTCCTCTTTGGTTTGAGATTTGATATAAAGATCTTTTTAGAAATAAGGTTGTCCTACCATAAACTCTGGTTTTTTGTGTAAGGTTGTCCTTAGAACAACATTTGTATCAACCTCTCAAGATCTGAATTTTAAGGTTATTTTACTTTCTTGCATTGTGATTTATTTTAGTTATCATATTCTTTTTAATTCCGCTGTTATAAGTTTTATTTGGCATTGTCCTATTCACCCCCCTCTAGGACATATAGCTAGGCCTTTTCATGCTTGCCCATGTGTGACCACAGTGAAGGGGCGTCACAATATCCCCCACCAAGGGCAGAGTCGTCCATGGTTCTTATACCATTTGTAAGGCCCGACCCAACAGAACAAGATATTGTCCGCTTTGCCGAAGCTCACGGGTTTAAAACACATCTTGAATGTTAAGGAAGGAGCCCACTTATAGCCACCACAACTCCAGACAGCTCTTCCGATGTGGGACAGAGTTCAGCCTCTACTGTGTACACAGTAGCCTGCCAGCACAGTAACCTGCCAACCACTAGTAGCTCGCCCAGGCCCTTAGGCCCCGCCCACATCAGCGTCCTCCCACGTGTGACCACAGTGATGGGGAGTCATAACAAGGTTAAACAATTGCCTGAAGATTAGACCAGCGGTGTGGTCTAAAACGATTCAACTAAACCAGTAGCTGAAGAGCAGACCAATGCAGTGGTCTAAATCACAAATCTTCTTCTCTCTTTTCTTTCTGGGATTTTTCTTTTCTATATTTCTACCAGACTGTGTAACAGAGTTCCAGTAGTGAGCCTTCATGTTTGCTGAAGGTAGACCCACATCAGGCTCGTCGTATCCTAGAAGCTGTTTGCTAGTAACCTTTTAGCACACTCAATTCACTTGAGTAGGGGCAAATAATGCTTTAAGGACAGCGTCCCAGACCTGCTTTAGCCTGTCCTTATTCCAGATCACTTGGATTTTTGGTTTTCATATTTTACAGAAAAATCTATTCTGTAAATTTTTTATAACAGTACACATGTGTTATATGCGTCGCCGTGTCATGATTGCCATTGTTCATTTTAAAGCATTGTAGATGTATCGCATTCATTCTTTACATTCTCTTCATATGCTGCATTTGCCACATACACCATGTTCTGCATATAATACATGTGTCCTATATGACACCATACGCCATTGAATATTGCACATGTGTTCCATGTGCACAATACATCTTTAAGGAGCCTACATTGCCCCATATGTCATGTACATTTTAAACACTCCACATGAACATGTGACAAATAATCATTCCTCATTTCAAGTGTTTGATAAACAACAAAAGAATAATTAGTCTAGGATAACATGACCTAAGTAGCTATCAGGGACTAAAATTTTATTGCTCATAAACTAAACCCTACCTAAATTTTGATATGTGCATGGGTATGGTACTTAACCTAGTGGTATCTAGGGCACCCGAGTTGAGGTTTATGTTTAGATTTTGGACCCAATTTTGGAAATAGACCATGGTTGGGTTTGGAACATCATATCTATTTAAAATTAGGTCAAATAAGGTAGCTTCATCTGTAACGTCCCAGATTTTCATTTTTTTGGATTTAAAAAATTCTCAAAATTATTATTATTATTATAGCTCATGTTATCACTTGCTAACCCTTAACACTCAATGTTAGCCTATATGTGGGTGTTATGGATAAAGAACCACACAAATTAGATTAACTAACTATAGGAAGGTAACAAATCTGCTTGATCACTTAAACCTCGAGTCTAGCATCATGATTTATTTATTTAAAGCTCAAATATATTCGACCTATCATTGACTAATCAAGACAGTCATAACTAAATAAAGACTTACCTAAAGTTAAAACAAATAGGGGTCAGATCTTAATTAACAAACCAAACTGACCTAGTTACTCTTTTAGCCTAAGAACCTATGGTTTTTGGTGATTATAATCGAATCACTATTTTTGCTAATTGCGATAAGCCACAATATAAACTTAGTTAATATAAACCTTAATCACCGTGCATAAGAAATTTCATTACCCAATTCATTCAAAAAATGTCTTGATTATTTGAACAAGCTTTAAACCGCTTGTTAGTCGGCCACTAAATCTAAAACTATAAAAAGATGTTTATTTTAGCGGGCTTGATGTCCATCATGGGACATCAAGCGGAGAGTGCATCTTAAATCACTTAACTTAGATTTGTAAGACAAGTGCATGAGATTTGTGAATATTTGTGAAATTAATCAAGAACTCAAGTTAATTATTTATATCCAGATTTTGCCAAAGTTATGGCTTGCAGACCATTAGCTTGTAACTAAATTTAGGGCAACAACCTAAGTTAATACCCTGCACCTATTCCTATAGCCCTGGCCCTGATTAATGATCGGTGACCGCCAAACTGAGTTCTAATCATACTCATCGATCAGTGCATCCAACTGGTAGGCCGATCGTATCCCATTATATAAATTGATCTGTACACCTCCATATGGGTCTTAAAAGGTAGAAACAACTATCCATAAGGTTATAATATTAAATACTTAGTATCTTGAGCCATTTACACTACTTCTGGTACTATATAAAGCCTTCATTGGGCACCCCCTCTTCATATACGAATTTGCCTTAATAAATGGAGAAGGAGAGAAGAAGAGTGAGAATAGGAGTAGGGAAGTTTTGATGCTTCCTTTCATCGATTCCCTCCAATCAAAGACCTATCATCAACTGTTTCCTCTACTAAATCCACCACACTTGCGATTGGAAAGTAAGAAACAAACCCTACTTCCCAACCCATGCTTTTTTTATATGATGAATTGCATGAATCTCACATAATTATTAGTATTTGTATAGGAATTGGTGGTTTCTCCCAAAAAATCTAACCTTAAGCGCGATTAGGTCGTGTGAAACCCTCGAAGATGCAGATAATTACTCATAAGTTATCGTTTGTCGACCCTTGAGGGTCTCAGTTAATGATTACTTATTATGAAAGGCTTGATTTGTGATAATTTGTTTATATTTCAATTTTAATTATAAATCTTGCTATTACTTGCTTATCGATATTCATATGTTCAATGAAATGCTTGAATGAATAAGTTGATAAATTTAGGGTTTATGCATGATTTCATTAGGATTAATTAATAATTAGCTAGTCCTTAGTTGATGATTAGAACTGCTCACAATGTTGGTTTAGTCGACAAATTTCTCGAATTAAGGGGTGACCCGAGTTAGGTCAGCCACCCTAGGCTTGTTCAATCGACTCAGGTCAAACACGGACAACTGACTGTAGTTGAACTACGCGGGATGCTTGCACCTAATGCCGGTTGCACTAGGAGTCTCCTAAGTCAATCAAATTAGTCTAACGACTAACTAATTATGTATCACAATGTATGATAATGACCAATTGAATCTACGATACCCCCGTTCCCATCAAATGAGTCTACGTAGAACCATTAGCGATGCAATCCACAAGACTTATGAGCCGGACATGGTGGTATGAGATACTGTGCTCGTGTTGTCGATCTATGCTAGGGTGATGAGCCTCCCTGTAGTGTTCATTGAGCAACGCTATTAACAGCTTGCCTATTATATGTGTTCGACTGAGAGTGACATACCCAAAACAGATTAAGGGACACGGGCAATAAGCCACTATCGCCGTTTCGAGTCTAGTGATCTAGTTCAGAACGGTGATTAAATGAAGGTACTCTAGCTTCTCAAATATATTGGATGAACGAGACTTAATAACTACTCAGCTACATACGTACAAATCATTTAGTTTACATTGTTGCGATTTAGTGTTATAGTTGCATGATAAGGGAGTTTTGGCATTTTTAAAATAGGCGTTAAAGTCGCTTGTGAGGAAGTGTTGGATTGTAAAGGTATGCATCATTTCATAATATCATCCATGCATTTAACAAGAGTATTTAGAAATGTTTGTTTACCCGCTCTATTATTAACTTAGAACTAATGGAACCACTGAATTAACTACTTATTTCCACCTGGGATGGTATTTTAAAATACCAACTAGACAATATTATTGATATAGGTACCACTGAGATGCCAGATGGGTAGGCTTAGATTAGCTTACACCACCACTATTATCTTTTAAATGTTAAGTGAAAATAGAATGCTTTATACTTTATTCATTTTAGGTGTGTATATTAGGCTTGTGTAGTCCCCATTTGGGTGAACACCACTTTTGAAGTTGTCATATATTTTTAAACGTTGTCATATATTTTTTAGTTTAGTTATCTCTACTTAACTTTTGATGTCGCTGATTTAAAGCCGCTCTGATTATTAATCATGGGTGAATGTTAACCGTGCGGTGTAGGCATGTGGAAACTTGCCCGCATGTATTTTTTGTCAGGTTCTTCATACTTGGGTGCCAATTTTTAGGGCCTGACATCATCATTAATGTGTCCCCTACGAATTATAAATGGATAGAGAAAAGGAGGTTTTTGGCTTTATAAATGCCACCTGTAGACTCAATCCTCACCGGGAGGAGGTGTTTGTGTGCGTGCCCCTTTTGATAATTGTTCATAACCCCAAGTGTAGGGTCGCGATGTACTAATAATCTTGGTAAGACCAACGTCAAATCCACAGGGACTAATCTTGTACGTTTCTGAAAGTAATTAGAACTAGAACTAGAAGAATATCTAAATCTAAATCTGAAATAATAGAGAGAGTAATTGTGAATATTGTAATTGAAGCTTGTGAATTTAAAGGTGAGAACTAGGGTGCCAAGGATCCACTTGTAGCTATTGGGATGTTACCTTACTTGATTCAAGAGTTCCAATTAGAAAGAGAGATGATCGAATCTCTGAACTTCTCATTGATCTAGCCTCAATGGAGGAGAATTATGGAGATTGGAAGGGATTCCATCACCCAACCATGCCCAGGAGATTATGGCGAACAACAGGATTTACTAATCCAATAATTTCAAATAGGAAAAGAAGATATTTAAAGCTATCATAATTGCAGTGTCTACTGTAATTTGAGTCAAAATAAACCTTTGAAAACTAAAAATATTCCTTAAAATCAACTAAAAATCAATGAAGTTCAATATAAACATGAATCAAAGCAAAGTAAACATTTCAATCACGTTATAAGCTTCACCTCTTAGCCCTAGCTAAGAGATTTAACCAACCATAGACATGATTGAACTAAGAACTCTTAAATAAAACATAAAAACAACTAAGGAAGAAGAAGAAAGACTCTTGGCGGCAGCTCTCCACCCTTTTTCTCCACTCCTTAAACCCTAAAATATACCTAGGAACATCCTAGGGACTTCTATTTATACTTGTGAAGCTCCACCTTACGCACAGACTTGGAATTTTCGCAATCCGATCGCGAAACTGCCTCAATTTATGTAGCTGCGTTATGCATCGGTTGGACTAAAGTCAAGTCCGAAGTCAAGTCCAAATTTGGAAAGGATTTTGTTTCAGCAGTTGCCCGATTTCGGTCGGACCAAATTAATCTTCAGTCGAAGCGAATTAACTCCTTTCAGCGCTGGAGCTTTTTTATGCACTTTCGGTCGCACTGAATCTTCCCTTCGGTCAGACCAAACTGGGTTTTGGTAGGAACGAATTGTCCATCGGTTGAACCGAATTGGCATCTGAATTTCTTCGTTGGCTGCTGGACTATTTGTGCGATTTCGGTCGGACTGAACTTGTTTGTTTTCTACTACAGATTCTGCAATCTTTCAAGTCCTTTCTTCAGCTTTTGTAGTTGGTTTCCTTGGATCTTTGGCATGTGAACTCTTCATTCTTGGTCTCCTAAGATCCATCCTATGCCTTGGTAATTCTTGAGCATTAAATCTATGCTTTTAGCATTTCTTTCAATCCAAGCTCTCAGATTCACCTGGCAATACAAACATGTATACAATATACCATTAAGCATTATTATGTTCATAAAACCAAGATATAAATAGGGGAGAATATACAATATTTGACACTGAACAATAATGTAGAAGTTTCTTGTACCGAAATCCATCCGGATAAGTTAGACGGTGCAGATCGACCCACGTGGCATAGAAGATATTTAAGAAGCATGCACCAGAGATTTGAAGGGCAAGTCATCTTTTCAGGCATATTTTTTATATTTAGGTTATCTTCAAATTAGAGCAGACAACTGTTCTAGCCACGTTAGCCCTAAAGCACATTCTAAGCGTCCAATGAACATAAGATTAAGATCTATAAGTGTAACCACTCTTTCCTACCTAGTTACACATGAAAGCGCCACATGAATGTGCGGTTGTTTTTTCCATCTCTCCCGAAAAGCTATAAATAGCAGAAGCAAATTCAAAGTGAAAACCCCCTCTCCAAATCCAAAATCAAACTATAATCCAGCATACAACGTTGTCTATCTAGGTTTAGTTATCCCATACTCATCAGTAGTAGACCCTTAGGGTAGATCTTGTTTCAGTCTGTCCCTACGCACACGTCAGACCGACTCTTAGTTGCAACCGGTAGTTGTAATTCCCTTCCATCTGCGCATACGTGCCAGATCTGAAGGAAGGCCTTAGCTTAAGAACCCATCTGCCTATGCTCATACGTCGAGCCGACCATAATTGTAATCTTTGGCATTGCTTTCACCTCGCTCATTAGCATTCTGCTCCTCGAAACACCCTGTTATTCTCAACCAGATCAGTGATCTCATTGTAGTAGTAAGTTACATGCCTTTTCTACATCCATATCTCAAATCCTTTCAATTTCGACCATACAACTGGTGCACCTTCGAAAGTCCTTAAATTTTCAAGGAAAAAAAAAAAAGAGCTCATTTTAAGGAAGAGCCCTAACCTTTGTCAATTGCTTGAGTAATGAGTGTACAACAATTGACTGAATAGATGAATGACTAAACAACAACCGAACCTTGGTCTATCTCGATGCTAGGGGTCCGTGGTCACGGTTTGAATTAGACCCAATAGGTTTTGGCACGCCCGCAATCCACACATGTATCCCATGTGGCCAAATTCAAGATCAACATCGGTGTTACTGATTAGGTCTGGCTCATTCTTGTTTCCTTAGTTGTGCAATTTCTCGGAGGTAGGATATGGAATGGAATATGCTTTGAAATTTGGAGTCATGCATCACTAGCCAACAAGCTATTGAATCCACTATCGGCTAGAAACTGTAGAATCACTTATGGGTTGGGGAATTGTATAACTTCTTCACTTAAGTGACTCTTGTGATTGGTTTGTGATGGTAGGTTCCAAGTAAGGGTCTCGGTGACAGAAGAAGGGATTAGGCATCCTCTTCTAATCACACGATATGTGGTTTCTACTCCACATGGTTCACAACTTTTAAGGGGAGTTATGTATATTCTAACATTAAGAAACAAGACATGCTTCGCATAGCCCCTTGAGGTGGCCAGGTAGGTGAAAATAAGTAAAATCCTAGCTTGACTTTGCAAACTCAAATGACCCTAAGTGGGCACATATTATGTGAAACAAGAATTAAGGCTTGGTAAAAAGGAAAACAAAATGAAATGCAACACTAGCCTTGCTTTGCGGGTTTAGCACCAGGGCAAGCAAATACAATAAAGTAACATGAGTAAAAAAAATGCAAAACACAAGTTGATATTGGAAGTAGATTAGGAATGTGTGGAGTTAGAATGCAATTTAACTTTGAGTAAGATGTGAGAAAGAAAATGGAAAAATGGATATCCTTTTATGGTTAAAAGGGGATGATCGGATGTCCCCAATCCTGACCCTACTCTGGATTTGACTGGCTTCATTTGCAGATGGAGTGCACGAGGTCCCTTGGATTAGGTAGGGTTTTCATGTCGCTCAATAGTACTTCAGAGTTTTTAGAGGAGGCCTGATCGAGCGTTGCGCTATTCTTCCCTCTCTTCACTAATTCTCTCTACCCTCCTTCCTCCTTGCTCCTGAATGGTATCTGTGAACCTATATTTATAGATAGAATCCATCGGCTCGTGTTTGGTCAACAATGTGACACATGTCCCCTACCTGTCATTTTAGCATTTGGGAAAAGGGAGCAAGATCTTAGTAAGTAAAAAATGTGTCTGGTGCCCATTAGCGTGCGGTGGGCCAATGGTTTATTTCACTCTCTCTCCCACCTTCTTTCGTGTCCAGGGGGTCTAAATGTCTTCGGGGCCTTTTTTTGGCTAATTTCAGGTTCATTGGGTTTGAGATCATTCGATTAGGGTCGTTGGATGTTTTTGGGGATGTTTGGGTTCTATTCTATCCTTTTTAATAGGTTTTCAATGCTTTTAGGAGCGTCCAAGTTCAATTTTATTGAAATAATGTATGGGTATGATTTTTACTTTTTTTTATGAGGTGGACCACTAGCGTCTATTCTAATTTCCAGGGCTGGAGATTTTTAATCGGGTTTGGTGATTTGTTCATTTAACGTACCGAGGGTCTTGCTCTTTAAATCGAAGCACAACCAATGGTCCGAAGAGTAGTTCTTCTCAACTAAGATGGGGTATCTACATGCCCAAACCATTTATTGTATGGGCTCCATTGTAGCATACTCATTAAACGATGTCCACCGTAGATGAGTCATGCCAAAAAAAAGTTATCCCCATTAAACGATCAACAACATCCAATTGATGGACCAAGGTATTTGGTGAGATGTTTCATTGGTTCCTTTACTATTTTCCACCACTTGTAAGCTACTAAGTGAAAAGGGGGTGAATAGGACTATGCCAAATAAAAATAAAATGTGAAAAGATAACACAGATAGCAGAAATTTAAAGCAACCTCTAATACACAAGTATTGAGAGGTTGATACAAACGTTATTTTAAGGACAACCTTACACCAAAAACCAATGTCTTATGGTAGGACAACCTGATTTCTAGAATGTTTGTGAGTATCAAAAACTCAAATTGATACAAAGGCAAAAGAAATAAATCTAGCTATTACAACATTCACTACAAAAGCATAAAATAGATAACAGCATTCACACACATAATCAAATACAATCATCCACCACAACTCCAAGAATTATAGTGGTTCGTGTGTGTACACCAACTGTTCAGAAACAGCCACACAACTACTTCACTCCTAATATCCACACCCACAGGATATTGGCTTTTACTAAGAAAGAAGGTTTTCCAAGGTTCACCTTAAAACCTTTACAGATGTGTTTTTCAATGGGCTTATAGAATAAAAAACCCCAGCTGAGATTTTCCTCGCTAAATCTCACAAACCAAAAATACAGAAAATTGAAATATGATACTTATTTAAAGAATGTTCTTCGATATAGCCGGTAGAATTGCTTCTTTATAGACGAAGATGTTCAAAGTTCAATCTCACAAATGAAGGGGTTCTAGGTCTAGATGAATTTTAAATTAAATCCAACCTTAGGCTACTTGGATTCAATTTGTTGGATCTCACAAAGAGATAAATCAAAATCTCTTTTTTAAATCAAATGGAATGGAATCAAGAGATCAAGAAATTAAATAACCAAAAAGCCATTAAAATAAATTTTAAATACCTCACAATAGCTTCACAATAGTGGGGATTTATCTCTCAGAACGGTGGCTTGAATTGGCTTGGAATGAATGAAAAATTCTGAGAAATGTCCACTATTTATAGGCTACAAATCGGTTCACTCGACTGGTCCTAGGTTTGGCTCGACTGGTCCCAGCCGAACCAATTTTTAAATTTTCTAGCACGATCGGATAAAACAGACCATCGACTGGTCGTGTGGCTCGCTCGACTGGTCGAGTGACCAACTTGACTGGTCGAGCAGAGCGCTCGACTGGTCGAGTGAATAAAAATTGCGTTGTTACAGTTCGAGTCGAGCCACACTCAACTGGTCGAACCAGACTCCACGACCGGTTAAGCAGGGTACTCGACTGGTTGAGGACCTACCAAAAAATTCTAAAATTTGAATTTAAATATGGACTGGTAAAGAAAAACCCTGGACTGGTCGAGCCAGTTCCTGGACTAGTCGAACCAAGACTAAGACCAGTCGAAGCAAAGCCTAAATTAAGTACAATGACCTAAATTAAATATGTAATGATAATGACCTAATCCTAAGGTCTTTCTAGAGCCATGTATACCTTAAATGTGAGTTTTGAAATTGAACCATTGGTCGCTTCGGTAGATAGGACACTGTGAAGCACATGAAGCTTGACCTTGAATTCTTGAACTTGTGTCGAACTTGTGTCTTGAGACTTGAGCAAATGTACTTGAGCTTGTTCTTGTGACTTGAGCTTGAAGTAGTGTACTTGAGCTTGAATTTGAGACTTGATCTTGAGCTTTAAAATAAGCTTGAACTTTAAGCTTGAAGATTGAAGTAATGATGCACTTGAGCTTGAGTACCTCAACTTAATGATCTTCAACTTGTTGTTGTAGTTGAACATGTGTACTTGTAGCACATATAACATCGACGTAGATAACACCACGCTCATATTCGAATGAAGGTGAACATTCCATCAATTTGAACTTGAAGGTGAACTTTCCATCTATCAAAACAAGTCAACCATACTGAAGCGTTTTGGCACAACAAAATTTGACGACTCGGGGTGCTAGATTTACAACTTAGCACTTATAATCTACCTCTTTGTCAAATTTGTGACAAAACCAACTTACAAAAGATTAACCTATTCTAATACACAGATTCACTCAGTTCAAACAAAATCTAACAACCACAAACTCCCCCTCAATCATCTCCCCTTTAACTTAAGCTCAGTAGATACCTGTATTAAGAGATACATATACATTTCCAAAAAAAAAATTCCTTTCCACATAGTACATGCATATCCACATCTCTACATCTCATTTAAATAACCACATTATCAAAAAACAGATTAAGATATAAGCAATCAAATACCCAATTTCTCCCCCTTTTTGTCACAAAATGACAAAGAAAGAAAAGAGAAAAATATGTGAATGTGGTAGCTAATAAGTGAAGAGAGTAAGAATGAGTGTGAAAGTTAGCAAATTAAACCATAATAAAAGGAGTATCAACATCAAACTAACTTAAACATGTCCAAAATTCAGAGTCACCAAGCAAAGTAAAGTTAAGTATTACAAGTCCAACAAAAGTAACTAAACTAATCAGAACTAGATGAAGAGGGAGGTGGAATGGATGGATCAATCTAGTGTAATCCCTTATTTATGCGTCTAAAATACTTATGCATATACTTCATTTGGTTATCTTAGGAAATTTTCAGTCCATCCACCTTCTCTTCCAGTGAGCGAAGGCGCTCATTAAAACCAGAAGGCTGAAAATTAGGATCAGCCTCAACGTTATCAGATTCTAATTCATTAAAAATATCTTTCATATTGGCTTCAGTTGGCAGTGCATCTTCCTCTCCAACTTCTTCTCTAACTTCTCCAGCATCCCTATCATTTTGACTAGGTGCTAACTTCAAATTCATGTTGTTGATATTTGAATTATTGAAAGGTAGATGAGAAGTAGGAGCTTCTCAGGTGGCATGACCATAGAACAGTGTAAAGTAAGGGTGATCATCAAATAAGCAAATGGAATATCATTATGCCCTGGATGAAGTCGAAATTGGATAATGAAATAGCAGATTAACAAAGGAAGACCACCGGAATGCCAAATATAACAAAATGAAGAATACACACCATAAAGGTAGTTAGTTAAGCCTTATTACCAGATCTAAGATATACATTGAAATAAAAATGTGATGTAATACTCTGTATCTGGGGAAACATCTGGTTGGCCTGGAGCGCATTCCCAAAACTCCATTTTGAGTCCATGTTGCATAAATTTTTATTTAACAAACATTTTTCTGACTCATTCAATTTTTCAGCCAATGTTGGAATAGGAATTCCTTCATCATTCACTAGAATGTACATCAACCCAGAAATTAAGTAATGATCTACTTTATAAAAACCTTCTCTAAACATGATAGCGAAGGTCATATCTTCAATAAAAACATCACTTATACATGCATACATTGCTTGCGCAATGGAGCGGTATGCCTGTCTACCCCAATTCAGAATGTTATCCCATCCTACAACAACAAGGAGGGGAATAATGTTGAATTAAACAAGATGGTTAGCATTGATGGTCCGCTCAACAATTATGTTGTGGAGACGGTTATCCCGCACATATTTTGAGTCCTCTTCAAGTGGTCGAAGAGTATGCACCAAAATGGAACGAGAAGAAGATGCTCGAGTAGGTTTCTTCTTTAGTATACCTTCCATTGCAAGAGTAAACAAGAAAAAGCAAGAAAGGATTTAAGGGTTTCAAACCCAACAGATTTTTAGGTAGAAAACCCAACAAACCATAATGAAACTTGAACTAAAAGCAAGATTCAAGCAAGATGAGACCTAAAGAGCCTAAATCTAAAAGGAAATTGAAAATGGACCACTTGCATGAATCGAAGGTGGGTTCGACGGGTCGGAGAAGGGCCGAGTGAGGAAGATGAAGATTTTGGAGAAAAAGTGATTTTTCACCCTAAAAAGGGGTTTGGCTCGCACACCACCACTGGTCGAGTACATGCTAGACTGGTCATGCTACGACTGGTCGAATACGTGCTTGACCGGTCGTGAGAGCATAAAAATGCATATATTATTTATTTTATCAAAATTTAAAATAAAATTACACAAACATACATAATAGTATAAGTATGTAATCATGAACATTTCAAGAAGAATTACACGTACCATTATCCAATTTTAATTTGGAAAACCTATTTCTATCAAGTGGTTTAGTGAATATATCAGCAAGTTGGTTTTCAATCTGCACATAGTCTAATGAAATAATTTTCTCTTCCACTAATTCCCAAATATAGTGATACCTAATGTCAATATTTTGGTACGGGAATGCTAGATGGGATTCTTAGAGATATTGATTGCGCTAAAGTTATCACAATATAGAATCATTGTGTCTTGCGTAATCTCGTAATCATTTAACATCCTTTTCATCTACACAAGCTGAGTGCAGGCATTTCCAACTGTGATATATTCAGCCTCAGCTGTGGATAGGGATACGGAACTTTGTTTCTTGCTATGCCAGAAAACCAAATAGTTCTCAACATAAAAGCAACCACTGCTAGTGGATTTTCGATCGTCTATATTCCCAGCCCAATCAGCATCTGAGTATCCAGTTAATTGAACATTAGTATCAAGTGGATACCATAGAGCTAAATTAATTGTACTTGCAACATACCTAATAATCCTCTTGACAGCAATCAAGTGGCATTCTTTAGGTTCAGATTGATATCTAGCACAAATTCCTACGCTGAATGCAATATCAGGTTGACTTGTAGTTAAATATAATAGATTGCTAATCATATGCGATATAACCTAGAATCTACGCTCTTACCTGTTGCATCTTTAGATAGCTTAAGAGATGTACTCATAGGAGTATCAAAATACTTACCACTTTCAAAACCAAACTTCTTAACCAAGTTTAGAGCATACTTGGTTTGAGAAATGAAAATACCATCTTTAAGTTGTTTCACTTATAGACCTATGAAGTAATTCAGTTCTCCAACCATACTCATTTCAAACTTGGACCTCATCAACTCTACAAACTCAGTAGACATATTAGAACACGTAGAGTCATAGATAATGTCATCAACATATATCTGCATTATAAGTATGTGTTCATTATTTTTCTTAACAAATAAGGTTTTATCAACACTCCCCATTTCGAAGTTATGACTTAGTAAAAACTTAGTCAGCTTCTTGTACCATGCCTTGAGAGCTTGTTTTAAACTATAGAGTGCCTTTTTCAGACAATAAACATGATCAGTGTGTTTAGGGTCTTCAAAACCCTTTGGTTGCTCTACATAAACTTCCTCATGTAGATCACCGTTCAAGAAAGCACTCTTGACATCCATTTGATAAATTTTAAATTTTTTGAAACAAGCAATGGATATGAATAATCTGATGGATTCAAAATGAGCTACTGCGGCAAAGGTTTCATCATAATTGATCCCTTCTATCTGTATGTACCCTTGTATAACCAGTCTATCCTTGTTTCTTATAATATTCTCTAACTCATCATATTTATTTTTAAAGATCCACTTAGTTCCAATGACATGTTTATCAGTTGGTCTAGGAACCAAATGTCACACATCATTTTGAATGAATTGATTCAGTTCATCTTGTATTGTTACAATCCAGTTTTCATCAGCAAGAGCCTCTTTTACATTAGTCGTCTCAATTTGAGAAGTAAAACACACATAATTGCATATGTTTTTTAATTGTTTCCATGTACGCACACTAGTGAGAGGGTTACCTAGTATTTGATCAGTAGGATAGTCTTTAACTGATCAAAGTTCAATGTTGACTTGACTAGATGAAGAGTTAAGTTTATCTATAAAATGGACTTCATCATCTTCTGAACTTGGAGGTGGTGGATTTAGGTGATTATCAATAACAACATTTATGGATTCCTAAATGACATTGGTCCTCTTATTGAGAACATAATACGCTCGACTGTTTAGAGAATACCCTAGGAAGATCCCTTCGTCACTTTTAGTGTCGAACTTCCCTAAATTTTCGGGGTCACGTAAAATATAACACTTACTGCTAAAAACTTGAAAGTATTTAACTGTGGGCTTTTTATTAAACCACAGTTCATATGCTACTTTATCTTTTGATTTTCTGATGTAAACACGATTAATTATATAACATGCAGTGTTCACAGCTTCAGCCCAAAGATTTTTAGGTAACTTCATGCTATTTAATATAACATTGGACATTTCTTAAAGCACACGGTTTTTCCTTTTAATAACCCCATTTTGTTGAGGTGTCTTACGTGTAGAAAATTCATGCGATATCACGTGATTGCTACAGAACTTCTCAAAATTTCTATTCTCAAACTCTGATCCATAACCACTTCAGATTTTAGAAATATTTGTTTCCTTTTTAGTTTGGATACGCTTAAGTATCCTTTTCACTTCATCGAGAGTTTCAGACTTCTCTCTCAATGAAAGCTACCCATGTATATCTGGTAAAGTCATCCACAATTACTAAAAAGTATTTCTTTCCACCTCGACTCTCCGTTCTAGTTGGTCCAATGAGATCCATGTGAAGGAGTTCAAGGAGTTTAGATGTGGCAAAGGATTTCACTTTCTTATGACTACTCCTTGTTTGTTTCCCGATTTGACATTCGCCACAAATATTATCCATTTTCTTCAATTTGGGTAGTCCTCTTATTAGATTGGCATTGCTCGGTCTATATAGATTTTGGTAGTTTACATGTCCAGGGCGTTTGTGTCATAACTCGGTCTCATTGGTTTGGACCATGTAACAAGATAATTTAGATGAGCTTACAATATAGCAATTTTCAGATGTTCTTCGACCATTCAATATCACACAACCTTTCTCATTAGAAATCTCACAACCTTGATTAGTGAATTTGACACTATGTTTATTATCGCAGATTTGTGAAATACTTAAAAGATTATGCTTAAGACCTTCTACAAATAAAATATTTTCAAAAGGAGGAAGATTGAAAAGTTGAATCGTACCTTGGCCAATTATTCTGCAGTTGCTCCCATCAGCAAATGTGACTGACCCATCAGTCATTTCTTTGTAGTTGGTGAACAAATCTCTGTTACCTGTCATGTGTCTAGAGCAACCACTGTCTAGGTACCACTTTGATTGACTCAAAGCCTTAAAAGCGGTGTGGGTAACCAGAGATGTAACCTTAGGGACCCATTTCATCACCACTTTGGGTTTTGGAGCACTGCTGATTTTTCTACACTTGTAGTTATTATTAATTCTGCCATTTGAGTTAGCTTTCAGAAGCTCCTTAAGTAAATCAATAATCCTCTCAGCTAAGGGATTATAATTTTGATTTCTAAGATTGATATGGTTGATATTAGGTTTGGTAGCTTGAAAAGTTTTAGGATTTTTAAAACCATTTTGATTCAAGATTTTCTTTTTTGAGTTGGATGACTCTCCTTTAACAAACTTAAGAGTAGTAATCTTACATTTAGAGGCATGTTAATGTCATAGTGTAAGGCCCGTATCCTAGTTCGTACCGTTCCTTAGACTCCCGCAATCCTCCTAGTCAAATTCCGGTGACCCGCAACCTTTAATCAGCATTTGCGCATGACTCTAAGTCATGCCTCATATATCTAAGTCAACTTGACTTGAAACTTGTACCATAGTGACCGCGTCGTCGTCATGGTTCCAACGCCTCGTCTTGCGCACTGACGCGATACCCAGGCTAGGAGTTGTGGACTCAGGTTCATTTCGAGGAAAATGCCGCGCATTTGTAAAACCCAAGAGAATCTCTATCAAATCGATCAATCAATCAAACAAGTACAACCCATCACTTACCCATACCTCTCTCTTCCCCAAAGTCAACACAACCTATACCGCTTAAGTGAAGTACACCCATCAAACCCATCCCTCTCCCTTACAACCAACCTCTCTCTCTCTCTCTCTCTCTTCCCTACCCATTTTTCCTAGCAACTAAAGAGCCTTTGGACGTCCAAGCTTGGAGACTAAAAACTCCATCAAGCCAGCCCCCATCCTTGCAAGATCCCACTTAATCCGACCCTTGGATCGTCATCTCCACCATTTAAGTACTTTTGGAGGATTGGAAGGCTAGGGAGGAAGAAGAAGGATAGGTGGGTGCTTTTCTAGGATTAGATTTGTGTTTTCTTGCATGGATTTGATGATTTGAGGGCCCACATTCGGTGGGACCCAAGTGATGCATGCATGTATTGTAATGCAAGAGAGGGGCCCATGTGGCGGGGCCCCTCCCATAACCGCTCTCTATCTCTTTTTTTCTCTCTCCCTTTTTGTGATGCGGTGCGGCCCACTTGATCCAGCCGCCCGTGAAACCCACCTTGCTGACTTCCAGCAGGTGGTTGGACGGTCCAATGCTGCTGGCACCGTCCATCAAACCTGGACCAGGAGAAAACACAAATTTTAGCTTACTCCAAGGCTGGTGGGTCCCACACGTGTGGACCCACCATGTATGTATGAATCTGGGCCGTCCATCTGCTGGACGGCCAATAGCTTTGCCTGCTACATTAACACCAACAAGTTCTGGGTTCTAATCATGAGGCATATGATATATCCCACCGTCCATCTATGTGGACCCCACCGGCTACACAGCTGTTGTACTTGGCATCAGCAGTGTGGGTGGACCTGATAATGAGGTACGGATTATATCTGACCGTCCATCCATTTGCTGGTGGGCCAGTAGTCAGCAGTATAACTGTTGTATCACGTCAGCAAGTTCTTTGGGCCACCATGATGTACGTGTCTCTCCAGTCGTCCATCTATTTAGATGTGGGGCCCACCCCACACGTGTGGCACGTGTGGGGATGGGACCCACCTTGGTGTATATATTCTATATCCACCGTCCGTCCATCTGCTCAGGACGGTGGACCTCGCTTTGATGTATGTGTTTACATACACGCCATCCGTCTATTTGAGGTGTGGGCCCACCCCACACGTGTGACACTTGTGGGCAGGTGGGACCCACCTTGATGTGTCTGTTCTATATCCACACATGTCCATCTGGACGGGTGGTGTGGGGCGCACTGAGATGTATGTGTCTATATTCACATCGTCCATTTGGACGGTGCTGATTGGAGCCAACCCTGATGTATGTGGCTTACATCCATGTTGTCCATCCATTTTGGGTTGTATGGGCCCCTACCTTGATGATGTGTTGTATACCACACCTTCCATCTGTGTGTGGTCCACCTCGATATATGTATTTTATATATACGTTGTACGTCCGTGGCCCACCGTGATATATGTGTTAAATCCACACCGTGCATTTGTGAGGCCATATGATGTATACGCACAACGTTCACATGGGACGTAGGCCCCACATGATGTATATGTTTGATCCAAACGGCCCAATCTGATGTGTATAAGGCCCATTTGGCAAGGCCTGATGTGATGTAATGAGGCCCATTGTGATGTATTTGGGGCCCGGGCGTGAGCCCCATTGTGATGTATTTGGCCCATTGAGATTGTATGTGGTCATTGCGATGTGTATTAGGCCCATGCTATGTGGCCCATTGTGACATGTATTAGGCCCATGTGATAAGGCCCATTGTGATGTATTTAAGGCCCATGGGATGTGGCCCTTGAGATATATTTGAGGCCCATGGTTGTGGCCCGTTATGATGTATCTGAGGCCCATGGATGTGGCCCATCATAATGTATTTGAGACCCATGAGATATGGCCCAATGTGATGTACATGAGAGGCCCATCTTGTGATGTGTTGTATATTCACACCGTCCATTCACGTGGCCCCCACATGATGTACGTGTTTGATTCTAGCTGTCCATCTAATGGGGCCCATTTGGAATGTACAGGGCCCACCCCATTGTAACGTATTTGAGGCCCATGGATGTGGCCCATCGTAATGTATTTGAGGCCCATGAGATATGGCCCAATGTGATGTACATGAGAGGCCCATCTTGTGATGTGTTGTATATTCACATCGTCCATTCACATGGCCCTCACGTGATGTACGTTTTTTTATCCTAGTTGTCTATCTAATAGGGCCCATTTGGAATGTACAGGGCCCACCCCATTGTGATGTATTTGAGGCCCAGGTATTAAGCCATCGTGATGTATTCGAGGCCCATGGGCTATGGCCCACTTGATGTATATGAGGCCCATGTAATGAGGCTCATGAGATGCGGCCCATTGCAATGTGTAAGGCCCATGTGATGTGGCCCAATTATGATGTGATGATGCCCATTGTCATTGTACATGAGGCCCTTATGTGAGGCCATGGGCCCCACTATATGTTTGGCCCTATAAGGGCCACTCCTTGGGAGCAATGTTGGTTAAATATTCACATTGATGGGCAATGAGAGTTAAATGTCCACATTATGACCTTCCCTTAGGCCTCGTTAGGCCCATTCTTGATATGAGTAGGCTATCTAGGCCCATCCTTAATATGAGGAGAGTACATCATCATGATATAACATGCTTGGTATAGTTTCACGATCCATGCCCATGCGCATCATATGTATGCTTGATATAAGGAGTGATTGATTATAGCACATGCCATTGGGCAGATTATTATGGGACTCCCTGAGAGAAGGAGTTGCCCCACATGAGCACGTGGTATGCACAGGTTTGATGCATGACTAGATCGTATGACTCATGCATCTCGCATTTTACGATATGACTATTATACCCCCCTTGTGATATCAGGGTCGTAGCCTCCACAGGCATATCGTGGAAGGCTAGATATGAGAAGAGTACATCATCATCATTTAACATGCTTAGTATAGTTTCACAATCCATGCCCATACGCATCATATGTATGCTTGATATGAGGAGTAATTGATCATAGCACATGTCATTAGGCGGATTATTATGGGACTCCCTGAGAGACGGAGTTGCCCCATATGAGTGCGTGGTACGCGTAAGTTTGATGCATGACTGGATGGTATGACTCATGCATCTCGCATTTTGGGATATGACTACTAGACGCCCTAGCGATATCAGGGCCTTAGCCTCCACAGGCATACCGTGGATGGCCAGATGTGACACTGAAAATCTTTTTCTACATGGGGTGTTATAGATGTCCTTGGGTGAAAGTCCCTAGACCTCCGTGGACAGGAGACACTCCAACGTCTAAACCGAGTGAATACATGAGTGCTCGAGTGCCGAATACCAGTAGGTCGTGTCTCCCACTATATCGTGGTCAGTTGGAAGGGGGTGTGGCCTTACCCGCCCGAGGGTAGGGGGCATAGCTAGGCTGAGTTTGACCAGCTCGTAAATGGGTCCACTATTGTACACCCTGTACTTCCCAGTACTCAAGTGTTACTGTATAATCTCGTTTAGTATAAATACAAGACTAATTTAGGTAAACATTCATGTTCATCCTAGCCTAAATCCAACCGTTGAAAATAGTCCTAATCCTTACATTAAGCTATCTATCCGTCGATTTCGAAGATGGATCATCTAGCTTCACATCCAACTCCTTGATCACACGTATACATTCCTTAGAATCCCAAGGGTTGTTGTCAATCCAATTATTGGCTTGTTGAATGCTTCGTGAACCGTGATTTGGAAATTAGAGGTTCATGTGGTGTAACTCACTTTAATCCAAGGTGACCTTAATGTTAGGGTATACAGCTGAACAACGCACAGTGAGTAGTCTCACATCCTACAAATATATACATATATATATATATATAATAAACAAATAAATGAATAAAGACAGATAAAGAAATAAATGACAATGTATAGGTAATAATAATAATAATAATATATTTAATAACATAAAAGCATGAGATGGATAGTCCTAATAATCAACAGACTGGGACCCACAACATGATAGAATGCACACATGTGTGAAAGTAATAATAAAGTGAAGTAAACAATGTGAAATTAATATTAATGTTAATATGCGGTTAGTAATATGCTATGAAAGTCTTAAAAATGATCCATTAGGACCCTTGGACCATTGGTGCTCAAACTGAAATTGATCTGACCGTCGAATCAACATAATTGACACTTAAAGGATGTGAATCAAGTTGCGGGCCCCACCCGAACCTTGGATCTACCCTGTCTTCAGTAAAAGGCTATGACAGGACCCTGCAAATGGAATGGATGGAGTGGTTTAGTCACAAACATCATGGTGGACCTCACCTTGAGGTGCGAGTGCATAGGGGGAGTGTACACTCACTGTGCACCAGTTCGAGAATCTTGGTCAAGCAGCGCTGACCCAAGATTTCCCTAAATAGAGAATATATATATATATATATATATATATATATATATATATATATATATATATCTCCGGTTTTCCTAGGGATCGGACGAGTGTCCAGTTCTTTAATCTATGGCCCACCATCATCAACTATCTTGATGATCAGGACCATCCATCGTGTGAGGCATAGAATTTTGATCAAACCCTAAGTGGTTTCACCTGTTGGAGTTCACCTACATGCACACGTGAACTGACGCAAACCAGCCTATAAACAGACATTTCTGAAAACGAAAACTGTTTTCTCAGCCAGTTGTCACGATCTGAGTGCGCCCTCATCCTCAAATCTTGGCCGTTTGTTGAGGTTAATCCCAGCCATCCATTTCAGCTCACGCGGGTTAGGGTTCTCCATAGAAAATCAACGCTAAAACCTCCTTCCTGCTGGCTGTTTTCCAGAAAACTAGAAACTGAGATTGATCCCAGCCCTTTAGTCCCATCCGACAGCTCTAGGCGAGTCAATGATCTATATAAAGAAGTGAGGGAGTGGGTGCAGTGCTTCCTCCTCCGTTTTCAGGCAGCTACGCTCAAAAATGTCGTTCACCTTCCATCTCTGTCACGCCCCGAACTCAAAAAACAGGCTCACAAAATTTTCAATCGCCGAATCCGGCACCAACAACCTCCGTAGTGCCCCATTCTCGGACCCCGACACTCACATGCCAGATTCCGATCCTGGGATCCTACAAGGAGGATTTTCAGTATGAATTTTTTTTCTAATTGAGCATAACCACAAGTATAACCAAGTCATAAAACAACATCACCACCTATCCACTATATTAAAAACTTTAAGTACAATATGGAAAGGGAAAAACAGGGTGATCAAAAACTTTAAAATAATCTGATGTACACTACCGCGATCCAATGCTACCTACACGCAACGGTTGTGCATAAGCTTACAAAAACTTAGAGGGTGGTGTAAGTGTGTGCGCAAGGCAAGTGCCAAGTGTACAATATCAGAGTAATATGAAAATATGTGGTAAGTCCATGGATGCTATCAGCTGTACCAAAGCTATATGATGCAAGACATGAATGCTATCGGCCATACCAAGGCCATGCAATGCGAGGCCTATGTAGCCAAATGTCATATATGAGATGCAAAGCAAGCATGTCAGTCCTCATTAAGTACACATATCAGTACAGTTCCTCTCTAGATATCACCGGGGTCTAATACACTTCACACTGACTGCCTCCTCCCTAGCTGCACAACCAAGCAAGTAAAAGAGACCACACTATCCACCTGACGAGTAGTCTGCCAATACCTACCCGGTTCATCGATAGCAGACTCATTTGTGAGCTAGTCAAACTCAACCTAGCTTATAGCCCCCTCACTCGGGCGGATAAGGCCACACCTCCTTCCAACCGACCACAACACAATGAGAGATGCGGCCTACTGGTATTCAGCACTCGGGCGCTTGTATATCCACTCGGTTTAGACGTTGGAGCATCTTCTGGTACCAAAAAGGTTCTAGGATTTTCACCCAAGGACATCCTAAGTGCCTACAATGCTAGAGCCAATATTTTCGGTATCCGATATGACCATCCACGATGTGCCTATGGAGGCCACGGCCCTGATGTCGCTAGGGCGTGCAGTGATCACGACACACTATGCAAGATGCATGAGTCACATCGTCAGTCATGGAGCAATCCTGCGCGTACCGCGCGATCATGTGGGGCACTCCGTCTTATAAGGAGTCCCGTAAATGTCTCAGCCCAACGGCTTATGCTATGATCAAACATTCCTCATATCAAGCATACATATGATGCGTATGGGCATGAATCATGGAGTTATACTAAGCATGTTATAAAGTGATGAATTATCAACAAGTATTGGCTTATCAATGGGCCCTAAGGAGAGTTACAATGTGGACATTTAACCAACATTGTACTTACAATGTGGACGTCAAACCATCATTGCTCCCAAGGCATAGCCCGCCATAAAGGTTAACACATAAACCATGGTAGAATCACATTCAATGAGCCTTATGTACATCCCATTGGGCCTTGACCCACGGGCCTCCAATACATCAAACGAGCCTCATAACTTGGGCCTCATATATATCAAGGTGGGACTCAACAACGGGCCACAAATACATTAAGATGGGCCTAATCACATGGGCCTCGTATATATACCAAGGTGGGCCTCAATGGATGGCCACAAGTACATCAATATGTATATAATATATATATATATATATATATATATAAATGAATCATATCAAAAGACCAACTGGACTGCACTCCAAATAACAGTGGTGAGAATGATTTCTACCATTTAAAACTTTCGGGGCCCACCATAACATTTATTTTCTACCCAATCTGATCATAAGGTCACACAGACCTGAATTAAGAGGAAAAACAATTTTCCTAATGATCCAAAACCTATGTGACAACAAGGTTTCAATGGCAGACACTCAATCCCTACTGCTTTTGCTATGTGGTCCACTTGATACAGGATCTGTCTCATTTTTAAACTCAAGCTTTAAAATGATCTTTCAAATGGTTGGACGGCTTGGATGCAACACATGCATCATGGTGGGTCCCACAGACCCTGCTGATGTCAACAACAGTGGGACCCACTGTTCCTGTAGAATGGGTAGATGGCATGTATAAAACACATACCCCATGGTGGACGGTGGGAAAAAAACACATACATCATTGTGGGTCCCACGTGGGGCCCACCATAGCGTTTGTTTTTCATCCAATCTATTAATAAGGTCGCACGGACCTAGAGGCAGGGGAAAAACAAAATTTCATATTGACCCAAAGCTTCTATAATACCTAAAAAGGGTTTAATGGTAGTCGTTCAATCACCACTGTTTCCTATGATGTGGGCCACCTGAGCTAAGTATAGGGCTGATTGTTAGGGGGATCACAGCCCTAAGGGGCCCCATCAAAATGCACGGTGTTGATGTGTGGTACACATCATGGTAGGGCCCATGGCTGGGACCCAACAGTCTCTGCTCATTCACGCGGCCATAGCGCAGGACACTGCTGCGTCCCTATATTTTTTTAAATTTTGGTTTATCTGAGGTCTTTCACACGTCGGGCCCGCTTCAGCAAAATCCACCCCAGCCATTTGATTTTATAGCTCAAGACAAACCAAACGAGCTCAATATTCAATATATTTTGGTGCATAGAAATATCAGGGTGTATTTCAATAGTAAGAATACTATTCTCTATGCTATGGCCCGCCAGAAAGTCGGATTGGTTTCATTTTTCGGCTCAACGCCTAAAATGATATGGAAAATAGGATGGACGGTGTGGATTGAATTCATACATCAAAGTGGGGCCTACATAAGCAACCCACCCCAAATTTCAAATCAAACTGACATTTTTGTTTTTCATGTGCAACGTCTAGAGACTATTAGCACATCCCACGGTCTATTCACACTTTACAGACAACATGAATTAAGGTGGGTCCCACGTGTGGGGACCACGGCTGGTGGGTCCCACGTGGACGTGGCCACTTGAATTATATCAAAATGATATGTGTTTTCCCATCATCTAGAGGGTAGGGCCCACATGGCTTGGATGGCCATGGGGTCCATTTGATAGACGGTTGGGACACCACATCCCTCCATTAAATGGGCCACAAAAATAAAGGAAGGAGAGAGAGAGAGAGAGAGAGAGAGAGAGACGTGTGTGATGGAGGGCTCCGCCACTATGAGCCCTCCCTTACATTGAATCATACATCAAGTGGGTCCTAATACATGTGGGCCCACCAAATCAAAGATCAATGGTGAAGATTCCTTCTCCACCAAAATGGAAGGTCTAGATGACCTCTAATCATGCAAGGAAAATAAACATCATGATGGGGTCCATGAAGAATGGGCCCTCGGCCACATCTAGGGTCCAAAGTGAGATCCATATCATCAATCGGTAGGCCTCACTTGGCCCATCGTCAAAACATGAAAAATCTAGCCTAATAAGCACCCACTGTTCAATCTTCTTGGTCCATTGGAAAGCCGATTTCTTTGTGCTTCACTTTAACGGAAGGTGATGAAAGGTGAATGGCTAGGATGAAGGATTTTGGGGTGGGAAGTGGGCCATACAACACTCTTTCTGTAAGACCCGTGTCCTAATCCGTACTGTTCCGTTAGCTTCCGCGATCCTTCCGGTCAAACTCCGGCAACCTTCGCACTGTATTCGGTGTTTGCGCACGATCCTAAGCCAGGTCCCGCGCACCGACGTCGGCTTGGTCTGAAAGTTATATCATAGGCGGTTCCAAGGTGACTTGCGCTGAACCGATACCGGCAAGAAGATGCCGACGTTGTTTATTAGAAGAAACACCGCGCGTTGCGGATTTCGAGGGAATCTCTACTATTAGTCCCATCAATCAACCATTAAAGCATCCCATACCTCAAGTACATCAACCCATCTCCACCTTTTTCAAAAGTCCACCATTCTTTCCACCTCACCACTCCTCTTTTCCAAATTTCAACAACAACCATACACCTTTTCACAATTTCAACCCAAACCATCCCCCATCACTCCATCACCCATCTCTTTCTCTCTCTCTCTCTCCCTTTACAACTATCTCTCTTATTCATTTTTTCAAAAATCCAAATCCAAGAGAGAGCACCATACGTATGAGTCCCCCATGGTGAGAAAACTTCATTTGTGAGGTCCACCTTTCCCCCCCCCCCCCCCCCTTCATCTCTCATCTCAACCACCCATTTTTCATCTTCCTCCATCAAAGGGTAGCACAAGGAGCTAAGGAAGCCAAGGGAGCAAGAAGATCTAGCGGTGGGTGTTTGGATAGGATAGATTTTGATGCTTTTAAGTTGGGCCAAGTGAGGCCAACCGATCAATGGTTTGGATCTCACTTTGGACCCTAAGATGTGGCCAATGGCCCACTTGGATCATCATGATCATTCCATGATGGGGCCATTCTCCATGGACCCCATCATGATGTTTATTTCTTTGCATGCTTAGGGTCATCTAGACCATTTAATTTAGTGGAGAAGGGATCTCCACCGTTGGATCTAATTTTTATAGACCCATGTGTAATGGGACCCACTTGATGTATGATTTAGTGCAGGGAGGGCCCATAGTGCCGGGGTCCCTCCATCACACGGTCTCACTCTCTATCTCTCTCCCTTTTTATTTTAATTGTTTTATTTTTATTTTTATTTTTATGTTAATGAGGTTATGTGGCCCACTTGAATGGACCCCACCATAGGGTATGTATTCCATCCAACTCACCTACGAGTGGGGCCCACCTTGTGTGTAGTATACACACCATCCTCCATGAGGTGGCCCACATAAGCAAGGCCCACCTCTAGTATATTTGCAGAGTCCAGCGTCCAGGGACGCTGGACGTTACATGGGAAAGCTAAATTTTAGCTAGGTTTGGGGTGGTTCACTTGTGTAGACCCCACCTTGATGCATGTATTAAATCCACACCATCCATTCCCTTCCCAAGCTCTTTTTAGCCGTTGACCTGAAAGATGGGATCCATCAGACTTTCAGGAGGGCCATACCGTAGCAAATGGTGGTCTTTACCATTAAAACCTTCCTATGGTTTTATACGCCGAAACAGGTCCAATATTGGGCTCGTTTAACTTGTATAGGGCCATGGAAGGCCATTGGATGGAGTGGATGGCTTGGATATGGACCCCACCAAAATCCTCAATAAAATAGAAATCGAAAAAAAAGGGATCATTGCTTTGTCAGCGACTGCGCCTGGCCGGCGGGCGGCCGGACACTTCTCACCTGTGGCGTGGCCCCACCTTGATGATATATGTATCTGAACGTTCATATGGTGGGCCCCTGACGTGGGCCCACCCCAAAAATCAGCTTGATCCAAGACGCAGGTGGCCCACACCGTATGAAACCGTGGGATTGAACATTTACCTTTGAAACCCTTTTTGGGCCCACAGAAGTCTTGGATCAAGGTGAAACTTTTTATCACCCTTCATCTAGGTCTACTTGACCTTATTAAGGGTTTGGATGACATATAAACATTATGGTGGGCCCCACATGGAGCCCACAGTGATGTATGTGTTTTACCTCCACCGTCCGCCTGGACGGTGGAGCCCACTGTGTGTGTGCGCGTGCGTCTGTGGGTGGGTGCATGCGTGTGTGTGCGTGCGTGTGGTGTATGCATGTGTGTATATTTATATATATATATATATATATATATATATATATATATATATATATCTATATATTTATATATATATATATATATATCTATATATATATAATATTATATTATATATAATATCATATGTATTATATATATATATATATATATATATATATATATATATATATTATATTATATCATGTTTGATATAATATTGGTGGGAGGCCCACCTTAGTTTGTTGTGGCCTGTGATTGAGGCCCACCTTGATATAGATGTAAGGCCCAACTGTCGAGGCCCATTTGATGTAATGGGGCCAATGAGTTGAGGCCCATTTGATGTGCACATGGGGCCCAATTGGTGAGGCCATTTGATACATATAAGGCCCAGGTGAGTAGACCCATTTGATGTACATATGGAGCCCAGCTGTCGAGGCCCATTTGACACGTGTAAGGCCCATAAGCTTAGGCCTATTTGATATGTTCTGAAGCCCCTGGGTTATAGCCATTGCAATGTACATAAGGCCCATTGGTGTGGCCCACTTAATGAATATAAGGCCCATATGACTTGGCTAATTTGATGTATTTAAGGGCCCAATGGATGTACCTAAGGTCCATTGCAATGTGTGATCCCAAAATAACTTATGAAATGATATTTGTGGCAGTCGTGCCTTGGGAGCAATGTTGGTTTGACATCCACATTGTAAGTGTAGTGTGGTTAAATGTCCGCATTATGACTTTCCCTTGGGCCCACTGATAGGCCCATATGTGTAATATGTAGGCCGTCTAGGCCCATCTTCATTATGAGCATCATCCACCCCATATTGGATTGCTCCGCGAGGACAGTCACGTTTTGTATACCTGGCTTACCGCAGTTCCAGTTCATTGCTGAGCCCAGAGGAGAGCCGTTGTCTTGTTTGATGTCGTGTGCCTTAGAGGAGCCCATAGCGGTGAGCGTCGACCAGTTGCCTGTGGTTTGCGATTTTCCCGATGTGTTTTAGGAGATTCCGGGATTACCGCCTCGTCGACTCACCGAGTTTCAGATTGATCTCGTGTCCGGTCCGGCGCCTATTTCAAAGGCCCCATATCGTATGGCACCATTGAAGTTACCCACTTGGACGAGTTGCGTGAGTTAGGCTTTATCCGTCCGAACAGTTCGCTGGCCGGTACTTTTCGTGAAGAAGAAAGATGGCTCGTTGAGGCTCTGCGGATTACCGCGAGCTCAATAAGGTCACGATCAAGAACAAGTACCGCTCCCGAGGATTGATGATTTGTTGACCACCGTTCTTTTCGAAGATTGACTTGCGTTACGGTTTTTTGGTCCGAGAGGAGGACATTCCGAGAGAAAGCGTTATGGTCATTTCGAGTTTGGTCATGTCCTTTGACCAATGCGAAGCGTGTTCATGCGATTGATGAACGAGGTCTTCCGTCCGTATCTCGATCGGTTTGTTGTAGTCTTCATCGACATTCTGATTTATTCGAGGACTCGTGAGGAGCATGAGCGGATTTGGAGGTTACATTGCAGACCCTCCGCGCACACCCGTTGTATGTGAAGCGGAGAAGTGCGAGTTTTGGCGGGAGGAGGTGAAGTTCCTCGGTCCACGTGGTGACGAGGGAGGGTGTCGCATGGACCCCTCGAAGGTTAAGGCGGTGCGTCAGTGGCACGACAGCGTCCGAGATCCGTAGTTTCCTTGGTTTGGCGGATCTTATCGGCGTTTCATTGAGGGCTTCTCTCGTATTGCGGCCCTGTTGAGGTTGACCTGGAAGGGCGCAGAGTTTATTTGGAGTGACGCTGTGAGCGAGCATTTATGGAGTTAAAGGACCGTCGACGTCCGCTCCTTCCTCACTCTTCCCGGGAGTGACGGATTTATTGTATTCACCGATGCCTCGCATATTGGTTTGGGTCTTTGTCCGATGCGGACGGCGCGTAAGCCTTCGCGTCTCGCCACCAAGGTCCATGGTGAACTACCCCACGCATGATTTAGAGTTGGCTGTCGCGCTGAAGGTGTGGAGACACTATCTCTATGGGGTTAGGTTCGAGCTCTTTTCGATCATAAGAGCTTGAAGTACCTCTTCTCATCCGAGTTGAATATGAGGCGAGGCGTTGGATGGAACTCTGAAGGACTATGACTTTCGATCTCGCACCACCGGGTAAGGCGAACGTGGTGGCGGATGCCCTCGGCCGTCAACCACGAGGCCTGGTGGCGCATATGATGATTCGGAGTGGCGGATGCTCGAGGATATAGCAAGTACGACTTTGAGTTTGGCTTGCAGTCTTCTATCGGTTATCGAGCCTGCCGATTCAACCCTCTCTTGTCGCAAGGGTGATCGAGGCTCGCAGTGAGAGTCGTCAGGATTAGCAGAGCGACATCGAGAGTCGAGCATTGCGGATTGGGACAGATGGTGGACTTCGCCAGAGGCCGATTATGTGTCCCGGATATTCTGAAATTACGCCGAGATCTTATGGCCGAGGCACATCGATCGCGGTTTTCTATCCATCCTGGCTCACGAAGATGTACCGCGACATGAGGCGCAGTATTTTTGGGCGGGGATGAAGCGCGAGATCGCCACTTTGTGGCCGAGTGTGACACGTGCCGGCGTGTCAAGGCCGATCATCGGAGACCCCCTGGTTATTGCGGCCGTTGAGTGTCCCGATGTGGAAGTGGGAGCACGTGTCGGATTTTATTATGGGCTTGCCGAGGACTCGACGCGGTTATGACGCCATCTGGGTTGTTTGTCTGACAAAGTCGGCACATTTTATTGCGATACGTGCGACTTGGCCTTTGGACCGGCTTGCGAGATTATTCATTGAGGATATTGTGAGGCTGCATGGCGTTCCAGTCTCGTCTGCCCGAGACCCGAGGTTCACGTCTCGGTTTTGGGGAGCTTAGAGAGCGATGGGTTCTGATTTGCAGCTCGGCGCTGACCGATTGCTAGCCGATGGCCGACCGAGAGGGTCAACCAGATCCTTGAGGATATGCTTCGAACTTGTGTGATTTCGGGGGTACTGGGATGAGCATCTGCGATTGATTTTCATACAATAATAGCTATCGGCGACCATCGGCATGGCTCCTTTTGAGGCGTATATGGCGGACCATGCAGATCACCGAGTTGTTGGACCGAGGTTGGAGAGCGTCGTCTCTTAGGTCCCGAGCTTGTGCAGGAGACGTCAGAGGCTATTGATATCATCAGGCAGCACAGCTCAGAGCTAGCAGAAGAGTTTTGTTGATCGTCGGCGTCGTCCCTTGGAGTTTGATGTAGGGGACCATGTGTATCTCAAGGTCTCGCCCATGAAGGGCGTAGTTCGATTTGGAGCGAAGGGCAAGCTTGCCCGAGATTCATAGGACCTTTTGAGATCAGTGGGCGGGCGCCATGGCCTACGGCTTGCCTTGCCATCTCGGTTGTCTGGCATCCCGGTTTTCATGTCTCCATGTTGAGGAAGTGTGGGTCGGACATCGTTTCTGTTATCGATTGGCAGCCATTAGAGGTTCGTGAGGACGCTTCCTATATTGAGCAGTACGTATCCTTGATCGGAAGGAGCAGTCCTCGGACTAAGGTCATTCCGTTGGTGAAGGTTCGTGGGGTCACCATTCTTGAGGAGGCTTCTTGGGAGCGTGAGGCTGAGATTCGAGAGCGTTATCCCCATCTTTTTGATGATTGATTGTGTTGTATGATGTATGTTATCTCTGATTTTATATAGTAATGTTATGTTTCTTCTCCCTCTTGAGTTCTGCCTAGTTGCGTCGATTGTGTAAATTTCGAGGACGAAATTTCTATTAGGAGGGGAGAGCTGTAAGACCCGTGTCCTAATCCGTACTGTTCGCGGTCCTTCCGGCCAAATTCCGGCAACCTTCGCCGTATTCGGTGTTTGCGCACGATCCTAAGCCAGTCCCGCGCACCGCGGCTTAGTCCGAAAGTTATATCATAGCAGCGCTGCCGCCGCGGTTCCAACGCCGTGACTTGCGCGCCGATACCCAGGCAAGAAGATGCCGATCGGCGTTTATTCCGAAGAATGCGCATTTTGAATTTCGAGGGAATCTCTACTATTAGTCCCATCAATCAACCATTAAAGCATCCCATACCTCAAGTACATCAACCCATCTCCACCTTTTTCAAAAGTCCACCATTCTTTCCACCTCACCACTCCTCTTTTCCAAATTTCAACAACAACCATACACCTTTTCACAATTTTCAACCCAAACCATCCCCCATCACTCCATCACCCATCTCTTTCTCTCTCTCTCTCTCCCTTTACAACTATCTCTTATTCATTTTTTCCAAAAATCCAAATCCAAGAGAGAGCACCATACGTATGAGTCCCCCATGGTGAGAAAACTTCATTTGTGAGGTCCACCTTTCCCCCCCCTTCATCTCTCATCTCAACCATACATTTTTCATCTTCCTCCATCAAAGAGTAGCACAAGGAGCTAAGGAAGCCAAGGGAGCAAGAAGATCAAGCGGTGGGTGTTTGGATAGGATAGATTTTGATGCTTTTAAGTTGGGCCAAGTGAGGCCAACCGATCAATGGTTTGGATCTCACTTTGGACCCTAAGATGTGGCCAATGGCCCACTTGGATCATCATGATCATTCCATGATGGGGCCATTCTCCATGGACCCCATCATGATGTTTATTTCTTTGCATGCTTAGGGTCATCTAGACCATTTAATTTAGTGGAGAAGGGATCTCCACCGTTGGATCTAATTTTTATAGACCCATGTGTAATGGGACCCACTTGATGTATGATTTAGTGCAAGGGAGGGCCCATAGTGCCGGGGTCCCTCCATCACACGGTCTCACTCTCTATCTCTCTCCCTTTTTATTTTAATTGTTTTATTTTTATTTTTATTTTTATGTTAATGAGGTTATGTGGCCCACTTGAATGGACCCCACCATAGGGTATGTATTCCATCCAACTCACCTACGAGTGGGGCCCACCTTGTGTGTAGTATACACACCATCCTCCATGAGGTGGCCCACATAAGCAAGGCCCACCTCTAGTATATTTGCAGAGTCCAGCATCCAGGGACGCTGGACGTTACATGGGAAAGCTAAATTTTAGCTAGGTTTGGGGTGGTTCACTTGTGTAGACCCCACCTTGATGCATGTATTAAATCCACACCATCCATTCCCTTCCCAAGCTCTTTTTAGCCGTTGACCTGAAAGATGGGATCCATCAGACTTTCAGGCGGGCCATACCGTAGCAAATGATGGTCTTTACCATTAAAACTTTCCCTATTGGTTTTATGCATCGAAACAGGTCCAATATTGGGCTCGTTTAACTTGTCTAGGGCCATGGAAGGCCATTGGATGGAGTGGATGGCTTGGATATGGACCCCACCTGCAAAACCCATCAAAAAACAAAAATAAAAAAAAAAAGAAACAGCAGCCGCAGCTGCTGCTGCTGTGTCAGTAGCGCAGCAGCGCTGCCTGCGCATTGCAGCGGGCGGACGGCCTGGCCGCCGTACAGCCACCCACGGCTGCAGCCGTGGGCCCCACGACGTGGGCCCACCCCAAAAATCAGCTTGATCCAAGACTCAGGTGGCCCACACCGTATGAAACAGTGGGATTGAACATTTACCTTTGAAACCCTTTTTGGGCCCACAGAAGTCTTGGATCAAGGTGAAACTTTTTATCACCCTTCATCTAGGTCTGCTTGACCTTATTAAGGGTTTGGATGACATATAAACATTATGGTGGGCCCCACATGGAGCCCACAGTGATGTATGTGTTTTACCTCCACCGTCCGCCTGGACGGTGGAGCCCACTGTGTGCGTGCGTGTGTGGGTGGGTGCATGCGTGTGTGTGTGCGTGCGTGTGTGCTGTGTGCGTGTGTGTATATTTATATATATATATATATATATATATATATATATACATATATATATATATATATATACATATATATATATAATATTATATTATATATAATATTATATGTCTTATATATATATTATATATATATATATATATATATATATATATATATATATATATATATATATATTATATTATATCATGTTTGATATAATATTGGTGGGAGGCCCACCTTAGTTTGTTGTGGCCTGTGATTGAGGCCCACTTTGATGTATATATAAGGGCCATGGGTCGAGGCCCATTTTATGTAATGGGGCCAATGAGTTGAGGCCCATTTGATGTGCACATGGGGCCCAATTGGTGAGGCCCATTTGATACATATAAGGCCCGGGTGAGTAGACCCATTTGATGTACATATGGAGCCCAGCTGTCGAGGCCCATTTGACACGTGTAAGGCCCATAAGCTTAGGCCTATTTGATATGTTCTGAAGCCCCCGGGTTATAGCCATTGCAATGTACATAAGGCCCATTGGTGCGGCCCACTTAATGAATATAAGGCCCATATGACTTGGCTAATTTGATGTATTTAAGGGCCCAATGGATGTACCTAAGGTCCATTGCAATGTGTGATCCCAAAATAACTTATGAAATGATATTTGTGGCAGTCGTTCCTTGGGAGCAATGTTGGTTTGACGTCCACATTGTAAGTGTAGTGTGGTTAAATGTCCGCATTATGACTTTCCCTTGGGCCCACTGATAGGCCCATATGTGTAATATGTAGGCCGTCTAGGCCCATCTTCATTATGAGCATCATCCACCCCATATAACATATTTAATTCCATGATTCATGATCATATACATCATACGTATGCTTGATATGAGAAATGACTGATCATAGCATAGCCTTGGGCGATTGTTTAGGGGCTCCCGTACAGGGTGTTGCCCTACATGAGCGCACGATACGCGAAGGATTGCATGAATGGATAGTGTGATTCATGCATTCGCATTGTGTGATATGGTTCTGTACGCCCTAGCGACATCGGGCCATAGCCTCCACAGACGCATCGTGGTTGGCAGGATTGGATACCGGAAATACTGTTCTACATGGGGTGCGATAGATATCCCTGGGTGAAAGTCCCTAAACCCTTATGGTACCAGGAGGTTGCTCCAACGTCTAGACCGAGTGGGTGCATGAGCGCCGAGTGCCGATTACCAGACGGTTGCGCTTTCCACCGTGTCGTGGTCGGTTGGAAGGGGGTGCGGCCTTACCCGCCCGAGAGTAGGGGGCAATGCTAGCCTGAGTCTGACCAACTCGAGGAATGGGTCCGCTATTGACGAGCCGAGCCCGATATTGGCGGCGGATAGTGAGGTCTTTTCCACTCACCTTATTGCGCGCGATGGGGCGGCAATCGGCTTGGAGTGTACTAGACCCCGGTGATATTCCAGATTTGAGCCGTATTGACATGTGGACTTAGATGAGGATTTGTATGCTTGACTTGCATTTTGCATTGCATGGCCTTGGTATGGCCGACATCATTCTTTGCACCGCATGGCCTTGGTACGGCTAATGGGATTCTTAGCATTCATCAGCATGTTCCGCATTACTCTGATACTGCATAACTACATTATCACCTTGAGCATACACTTTCACCACCCTCTAAGCTTTCTATAAGCTTATGCACGACCGTTGCATGCAGGTGACGTTGGATCGCAGCAGCGCTGAGGCTTGGACGCGTGGCTGATCTTCTTTTGGAGTTTTGGTCTATCTTCATTGTATTTCCCTTATGCTCATTGTACTTGTAAAGTTTTTGATTATAGTGGAAATGTGATGGAGTTTTTGGTTGTTGTTTGTGGGTTATGCCTTTGGTTATGCTTATTACGAATCAAACTGATGTTAAAAATCCTCCTTGTAGCATCCCAGGATCGGAACCTGGCGAATGGGCGCTGGGAGCCGAGAATGGGGTTCTACGGAGGCTGTCGGCGCCAGATTCGGCGATCGGGAATTTTGTGAGCCCCGTTTTCGAGTTTGGGGCGTGACACTTTCTCTTTTTCTCTCCTTAGAAAAACTTGGACGTGTGCACCTCTTGGTTGCTTGGAATTTGTGTTGAGAAAGAGAGAGAGAGAGGGTTGTAGGGAGTGATGGATGTGAGGCGAGTGATGGGTGAGGTGAGTGATGTACTTGACATGTATGGGTGTGTAAGAGAGAGGGTGAGAAAGAGTTGACTTGGTGGTTACTTGACTTGTGGAGAAAGAAAGCATGGGTGTGTGTACTTGACATGAGGTGAATGAATGATTGATTGATGGGACATGTTGTAGAGATTCTCTTGGGATTGCAAACACGCGGTGTTTTCTTCAAAATAAACGTCAGCCCACATCTTCGGACCTAGGTATCGGATCGGTGTACGAGTCGCGGCGTTGGTACCTCGGCGACGGTGCGGTTGCAATGGTACAAGTTTCGAATTAAGCCAACTCAAATTTACAGGCTACGACTTAGGGTCACGTGCAAACATCGATTATAGGTCGCGGATTGTCGGACTTCGACGGAAGGGATCGCGGGAGTCGACGGAACAGTATGGACTAGGATACGGGTCTTACAATCTTTGAACCCACCAACCTAACCTTTTTGAAGCTTCAATGAAGCTTATCTGCAAGCTCCCTAAGGTCCATTGGGACCGTCTGGAAGGAACAGATTGGAGGTAGAAGCCCCATTTTCAATGATGACATTAATGGCAGCCATCTTCTCCACCGTTCAAAACCAAGTCAAGGTCGGTTCGGGCATGCCATCTCTAGCCTCTCACCATATGGAGACATCCCTGATGTTAGAAGATGGAGAAGGGAAAGAGATAGAAGAAGAAAAGAGAGAAGAGGGAAGAAATGGCAGCGCCATTGCCGCACCACCTGCGACTCAGGCAGAGTCTAAGTAGACTGCTCAAACTCACTGACGGGTTTAGGCAGGTTGTCCGGGTGTTGTTTCCAGCAGATGGGAACCATGGAAAAAAAAGGGGGGGGAAAGCAGAAGAAAAGAAAAGAAAGAAGCAGAGGGAAACAGAGGGCGTCCGTCATTAGCGGCTGCTACCCAAACCGAGCGGAGTCAGTTGGGTCCGATGGTGAGCATCGGCCCTGGCTTAGTCCGATTTTTGCTAGAGTTTTCTAGCTAAATCAGGAAGAAGAAGAGAGAAGAGAGAGTGCAGTTGGGTGTTGCACCACTAGACTCGCTGGGTTGACTCAGCAACTCACTGACTTAGTTGAGCTTGGCCCACTGCTGAGTGTAACGCGGGTTGGGCCCATATCTACATGATACATTGTTAGAAACAAAGGAAGAAGAAGACTGAATCTAAAGGCGAGGTCCGTCTCCAAGTCACGCTAAATTGCATTGAGTCGAGCCGAGTTGACATAGGTGAGTCAACATTTCCTCCCCTTTCTAATCTCGTTTTGATGTACTGTTAGCATTTGTTACCATCGTTATTATTAGGATTATTAATATTAGCAATCGTTAGCCATTAGTAGATCATTATGCTAGAACTAGTTATTATAAACAAATTGTAATTATTAAATGGTAGTAGTTTAGTTATCATCCTAAATATTTATTTTGGATAGTAGATTGTACTAATCATGATGATTATTATTGCTACATTAGCTAACATTAATCATAACATTGGTGTTAATAAATATCTTATAACTATTAAATTAGCATTTATTAGGATTATTAATAGCCACTAGTGAATTACCTATATCTATATTGGTTAATACATACAGATTACCATGATTAAATAAGAGTATCTTACTCGTCACTCTTAATTATCATCATCAATATTAGAACGTATACTCCCATTACAATGGCTAATAGTATCACATTAATTAATATTAATTATATCATTAATCTTGATAGTTGTGCTATGGTTACTAGATTAACATGGTAATTAATCATGTTGCAAGTATTATTCGATCCATTATACGATAATAATATTAATAATAACTTAGGATTCAAATCCTAGAACCTAAGCATCAAACTAAACTTTAAGATAAAACCCTAACCCTATATCAAAATCCTAAAGATAAATAACTAAAACCTTAGTCTATGATCTTAGACCCTAGGTAGTGTATAGAACTTGAATCTAATTGTACAAGTTCCTGATTTATGGTAGGATTCGATTCTATGGGAACGCACATCCCCTAGCGATGCGAACCATGAGGTGATGATTCTTTCCCTTGAGCTTTCCATTTTCCCATTAGCTTAAGTTATAGTTTTATTTTAATTTAAATTGATATTTGATATTTTTGTCTTATAATCACATGTGTAATTGTTGGAGTCCACTTGCTAGATTTCTTGCTTAAGATTTACCCTGTATATTTAATTCCCGTTATTGGATTACTTGTGGATTGCTTCTGGGATTTAAACTGGTACATTAGTGGGAAACCCCCACTTATAAATGTACACTCAAACTTGGGATGTAACTTGATTGAATGTGATTATAATGGACCTTCGACTTAGTGGTTATTAAATGGTGGTTTAAATTGACCATTGATGTAGGCCTACCATCCAGGGTTGTTGTGTCCAATGGTTTTCAAGGATGGTCTTTTATCGCATGGTTTTGATACTCACCTTATGTGGCCTACTTTGATACTCGCCCTATGTAGCTTTGTTCTAGTATTTTCCCTATATGGGTTCGATATTTTATACTGTGCAACCCTACAATGGTAAGCCCTATATACTGTAATATGATTGACCACTAGTCGACGAACATCCTTTAAACATCCTAAGGTGGTAGTCTCATGAGCTGGGGATGGTGCTATGGGACCTATGCCCGAGCTGTCGGCCTACGCTGGGCTATAAGTTCCCCGTAGTGACCTTTAAGCTTTCTTAACTTGACTGGTTATAAATGGATTAATAATGACTTGGCTAATCATGCATATATGGCATATTACGATAGCTTGAATCATTATGCCCATGCGATTACACTGAGTATTGCGCTAATGACCAGTCATTAGATTTATGATGATGACTTGGATCATCATGCCCATGTGATTGCGCTGAGTGTTGTGCTGATGACCAGTCATATTCATGGGTGATGAGCCCAATGTCCCTCTGGTTGTTTTACCCGGGACAATGATTTCATGGGTGACGACCCCAATGTCCGTTTGGATGTTTTACCGGGGACAATGATTGCATTCATTCATCCATGCATATAATAAGACTGCATTTACTCTGTTTTGGTTGTCTGGTGTTTTATACGATTTCTTACCTAATGCGGCAGTGTGTAATCTTGAGGGGAATTCACACTAAGTTGGCCTCTTATCCATCAAATATACAACCGTATAGGTAGTACAGGTGGCTTAAGTGATATGTATGTTCAGACTTGATGAGGATCAGGGTACGATCGTCGGGGATGCATGACTGTATTTGCCTGGAGGAGCTGCGTGATCTTGCGGCTTATATTTATATGCTTTCTGTTATTATTCATATATTGAATCATGTAAATCTTGTACTTATTTAAATTCTGAGACCTTGGTTTGTATAAGTCATTATGGGCAACTTCTTATACATTCTAAATGTAAAGAAAATTTTTCATTATGTATGATTTGTCCATTCTACGCTCATCTGCTTACTCTGATAATTGAAAAGAAAATATTATATATTAAATTTGACCATCCTCTAAGGTTAACACTCGGGATTTTTGGGAAACGGGTCGTGTACTCGGGTCCTGAAAAGTCGGGGCATTACAGCTATCGATATGTCGGGTAGATATTGACTGATTACTGGCCAAGTAGATAGTGAGGTCTCTTCCACTTGTATGGTTGCATGTCCAGTGGGGGGCGATCTATGTAGAGTGTATTAGACCCCGGTGATGATCCCAGAGATATATAGTACTGATATGTGGACTTATTGAGCAGGAGTTGCATACTCAGCATTTTACTCATTCATTCATTCATTCACTATCCACTCGAGTTGGTGGTGCACAACTAATTGTTATGTGTACCTTCACAGTGGCCAGGATTTCGATTGGGGCACGCAACCAACCTGAGATAAGGAGTTTACCACATTGAGTCTAGCTATCCAAATTTAGGTATGGAACTGGTTTGGATAGAAGTCCTTTGTGATGGACCCCGTAGCCTGCGATACTATGTACTATCATCCCGACTTCACACTCCAGCTTGGTCATTTCATTTGCACCACATATTGCATTACATCCTCTCCATATGATATTTGGCTTACTATGTTTTCGCATTACTCTGATATTATTTACTTGGCACTTACCTTACGCACACACTTACACCACCCTCAAAGCTTTCTATAAGCTTATGCCCGATAGATGCGTGCAGGTGGTGTTTGGTCGTAGCAGCGTTGAGCTTGGAGCATGCAGTTGTCTTCTGGAGCTTTGATTTTCGACATATATATCTCCCTTTCAGTACTGTATTCAACTATTCATATTAGTAAATATGTGATGATGATGTTGCCTTTATGATTTGGGTAAGCTTGTTGTATGCTTCTTACGAGATAAATGTACGTCGGAAAATCCTCTTTATAAGATCCCAGGATTAGAATCTGGCGTATGAGCACTGGGAGCCGAGAATGGGGTACTACGGAGGCTATCGGCACTGGATTCGGCGATCGAGAATTTTGTGAGCCCAGTTTCCAAGTTTGGGGCATGACACATAGCCCAGACCCAATCTATCTTCACATTTTCTTAATCTAATTAGTAATTTTTCAAGTTTAGGGTCTCCCTGGGCATACCTCCAAGTATCCTTTGAACTTAAGAGGGAAGAGACTTTCATTTTTAGTTTCTCATTTTCTAATCTTAGGTTTTCAAGTTGAGATGTTTTAAAATCTAAATCACATTTAGTTTTTTCAAAACAATTAGGAATATGCGATTTTTCTTAAACTAAGTTTTCAAAATCCTCTTTTAATTTTAGAAACTTTTCTTTTTAAAGTTTAAGCTTGACAGCAATCTTACAACTCTCCCTATATAGGGCATTGTAGGCATCCTAAAGTTCGTCTTCGTTTTCAAGGTCACTCCTCAGATTTTCATATTCAAATGTATAACAAGTATCTGTGGAAGTGACTCTGGCTTCACTTGAAGATTCGGGTTCTGAATCAACTAACTCAGAAAAAGCTTCAGAGGAGGAAGATTCATCCCATGTGGCCAACATTCCTTTCTCTTTGGCTTGTTCCTTTTAAGGCACTTATTTGCCAAATGCCCATATTCATGGCAGTTGAAGCATTGGTTGTCTTTTAGTGATTTTCAATTTTTAGTTTTACCCTTTTTTCTTCTCAGAGGGTTTTTGAAAATCAACTCTCTTTTTACTTTTGAAAATCTTATAAAACTTCTTAACTAATAAAGTCATATCATCCTCTGAGTTTTCACAATCAGAATTATTACTATTATCTTGAGAAATACATTTAGATGATTTAAGGGCTATTGACTTACCTTTAGGAGCCTTGAAATTTAACTCATAGGTTTGTAGAGAACCGACAAGCTCTTCCACCCTCATATTATCCGTGTCTCGAAGTTCCAAAATGGTTGTTACCTTAGAATTGAACCTCTCAAGAAGTGAGCGTAGTATTTTTGCACAAACTTTACTTTTTGGGATGCTATCTCCAACACCCCACATTGAGTTGACTATGTCATTCGGTTTAGTATAGAAGTCCATGATTGATTCACTTTCTTCCATATGTATTTCGTCAAACCTAGTGGTGAGGATTTGAAGTTTTGACTTTTTGATAATAGTCGTTCCCTTGTGTGTCATTTCTAAGATATCTCAGGCTTGTTTTGCAGTATCACAAGATATAATTCTTTTGAACTCATCTGGTGATAGTGCACAAGTGATTGCATTTAAGGCTTTGGCATTGGCACTGCTCTTATTTTTCTGAAGAGTGGTCCACATATAATAAGGTGTTTCTTTAACAGTCTTAATTCCATCAGTGTCTAGAACTTCAGACGTAGGTGGGTTCAATCTAGTCACTGTGGCTTGCCACATGCTCTCATCGATGGACCTCAAAAAGATCCTCATCCTGGCTTTCCAATAGGCATAATTAGAGTCATCAAATGGAGATAGCCTAGTAATAGAAAGACTATCAAAATTTGACATATTAGGAGCTCGAGATCGCTTGGCTCAGGAAATCAATCCAATGGAATGAGCTATTAGGCTCTGATACCACTTGAAAAGGGTGAGCTCCAAGTCCAAGAGGTGAGGGGGGGAAGGGGGTGGGGGGATAAGACTATGCCAAATAAAAATAAAATGTGGAAAGATAACACAGATAGCAGAAATTTAAAGCAACCTCTAATGCACAAGTATTGAGAGGTTGATACAAATGTTGTTCTAAGGACAACCTTACACCAAAAACTAATGGCTTATGGTAGGACAACCTGATTTCTAGAACGTTTGTGAGTATCAAAAACTTAAACTGATACAGAGGCAAAAGAAATAAATCTATCTATTACAACATTCACCACAAAAGCATAAAATTGATTATAGCATTCACACACATAATTAAATACAATCATCCACCACAACTCCAAGAATTATAGTGGTTCGTGTGTGTACACCAACTGCTCGAAAACATCCACACAACTACTCTACTCCCAATATCCACACCCACGGGATATTGGCTTTCACTAAGAAAGAAGGTTTTCCAAGGTTCACCTTAAAACCTTTACAGATGTGTTTTTCAATGGGCTTACACAATCAAAAACCTCACGCTGAGATTTTCCTAGCTGATCTCAATCAAAACCACAAATAGAGATTTTCCTGCCTGAATCTCACAAACTAAAAATATAGAAAATTGAAATATGATACTTATCTGAAGAATGTTCTTCGATGTAGCTGGTAGAACTGTTTCTTTGTAGATGAAGATGTTTAAAGTTCAATCTTACAAATGAAGGGGTTCTAGGTCTAGATGATTTTTAAATTAAATCCAACCTTAGGCTACTTGGATTCAATTTCTTGGATCTCACAGAGGGTTAAATCAAAATTCCCTTTTTAAATCAAATAGAATGGAATCAAGAGATCAAGAAATTAAATAACCAAAAAGATATTAAAATAAATTTTAAATACCTCACAATAGCTTCACAATAGTGGGGATTTATTTCTCAGAGTGGTGGCTTGAATTGGCTTGGAATGAATGAAAAATTCTGAGAAATGTCCACTATTTATAGGCTGCAAATCGGTTTACTCGACTGGTCCTGGGTTCGGCTCGACTGGTCCTAGCCGAACCAATTTTCAAATTTTCTGGCGCAATCAGATAAAACAGACCTTCGACAAGTTGAGTGGCCAGCTCAACTGGTTGAGCAAAGTGCTCGACTGGTCGAGTGAATAAAAATCGCGTTGCTGGAGTTCGAGTCGAGTCACACTCGACCAGTCGAACCAGATTCCACGACTGGTCGAGTAGGGTACTCGACTGGTCGATGACCAACCAGAAAATTTCAAAATTTTGAATTTAAATCTGAACTGGTCAAGAAAAACCCCGAACTGGTCGATCCAGTGCCTGGACTAGTTGAACCAAGACTACGACTAGTCGAAGCAAAGCCTAAATTAAGTACAATAACCCATATTAAATATGCAATGATAATGACCTAATCATAAGGTCTTTCTAGGGTCATGTATACATTAAATGTGAGTTTTGAAATTGAATCATTGGTCGCTTCGATAGATAGGACACTATGAAGCACATGAAGCTTGACCTTAAATTCTTAAACTTGTGTCGAACTTGTGTCTTGAGACTTGAGCAAATATACTTGAGCTTGTTCTTGTGACTTGAGCTTGAAGTAGTGTACTTGAGCTTGAATTTGAGACTTGATCTTAAGCTTTAACATAAGCTTGAATTTTAAACTTGAAGATTGAAGTAATGATGCACTTGAGCCTGAGTACCTAGACTTGATGATCTTCAACTTCTTGTTGTAGTTGAACATGCGTACTTGTAGCATATATAACGTCGATGTAGATAACACCACGCTCATCTTCGAATGAAGGTGAACTTTCCATCAATTTGAACTTGAAGGTGAACTTTTCATCTATCAAAACAAGTCAACCATACTGAAGTGTTTTGGCGCAACAAAATTTGACAACTCAGGGTGATTTACAACTTAACACTTACACCAAGTTCCTACAAACCATCCATCTAACATTCCAACTTCCCTACCTTAGTCTCCACCTGGACATGGCATCCATAGTATGTTCCCACTTCCCTACCATTTATTCTCCACCATAATCATATTTATCTACCACTAATGTCCCCCCTTAAGCACAATTCTCATATTTGTACAACACTATACATTTATGGAAATGGGAATCTGGACCGTTGGTGCATGGGAATCAGCCAGCAGCGTGCATGTGGTGTTTTCTTAGATTGTTAATTGGATGGCTAGGATCGTTTGATTTAAAATGTGAGCTTTTAAGTTTTGCACTATCTAGAGCCCGGACCCGACTAAGACCAGACCTGAAACATGAGTTCCAAAAACCTAATGGGTACCCAAAACCCGATGGTTTTGGGTCTAGAATCTCGGATAGGGTACCCAGAGAAGGTGGGCCCAACTGGCTAGATATGGGTATACCTGGACTGACCCAAACCTGACTCGATGACAACCCTAGTAAAATTATTATCTTTAAGACTACAATTCTTCTCTTTTCATCTTTACCAAGTACTCCTTTTATGGGTGACTTCCTTGTTCCTCCCTATGGTGGAAATACATGTGGGCCCACTCCGTCCATTAGATTCTACAACTCATGTTAAGACATGACCCCAAAAATGAGAAAGATCCAAAACTTAAGTGGACCACACTACAAGAAAGAGTGGGGATGGAAATATCCACAATTGAAACCATCCTAGGGCCTACCATGATGTTTATATGTCATCCAAACTGTACATAAGGTCATTTTAACTGGAATGAACTGATAACACAAATATTAGCATGATCCAAATTGACCCGTAAAAGGTTTCGACGATGGGAGTTCCATCCTCACTATTTCCTGCAGTGTGGTCCACTTATGTTTTGGATCTACCTCATTTTTTGAATTATGTCTTAACATGATCTAGAAAAAGTAATGGATGGAGTGGATTCTCACGGACATCTTAGTGGACCCCACTCAGATTTGACAGTGGGCTCAGGCACATGATATTCGGATTTACCATTGATGGTTTATGATTCAAAAATCACTCCTATCTTCGTCACTTTCATTCAATTATAAAATTACTGAGTGTTCATTCATCACTTTTACGGCAAAATTCCTCTTGAATTGACGTTTTACCAACTAATTCCTCCACGGCTTGAAATTACACAGAGGTGCTTTTGCAGAGAGGAAATTACAAAAAAGCCTTTGTCTAATTTATTTATTTTTTAAATTAGTGAAAGATGAAACCTGTGGAGCTCACATGGTCTATGTGAAACATCCAAGCTATCCAACATATGGACCCCACCATCATGGTAATGTGAACAAATTATCAGCTTCATCAAATAATCAAATGGGCTCCAATTGAATTTGGATGTATCCAATCATGTATATGACTTTTCATGGGTAGGCTCACTTTATGATTCGATCGTCCATAATTTTTGGTCATCTCATAATAATGTTGGTTTGCATCTGGTAGATATTAAATCCGCAGTGTCGAGTACTTACCCCGGACCTAGCTAGAGGCGGACAGTCTTATCAGGGCCTTTATGGTGCCCACCATGATGTATATGTTTTATCCATGCCATCCATCCATTTTGACGGACCATTTTAGGGCATGTGCCCAAATTGGACGCAGATTGAAGGCTCAAGTGGAAAACACCACGAGAGTGAGGATTAAATTCCTACCATTGAAAACTTCTTAGGGACACAAATTTTGGATCAAGCTGATATTTATGTTTTCCGTTTAGATATGTTTATGTGACCTTACGAACATGTTGGATGGAAAATAAACCACACCATGAGCCATAAGAAGTTTTCCATGGCAGTAATTTAATCCCCACTGCTTCACGTGGTGTGTTTACTTGCTTTTTAGGCTCACGCCCCTAAAATGATATGTCAAAATGGATAGATAGTGTGGATAAAATATATATATTATGGTGGGCCCACAAAGCCTCCTAGTGACCATCTCTAGTTAGGTCCTAGTGGGGGTTGTACCCAACCGGCGACCTTGTTAAACACAAGCCCCAAGGCCCCAGTATCCTCAATCCCTATCTTGTAAAGCAAATATAAGCAAGGGCAGTAGTAAATTGACCTCTGGAAAAGTACTCCTAGTAATAGCTTCTGGAGGCACTTTCTGCTAAAATCCCGTTTTGGGAGCAATTTCTCAGTAAAAGTCCCTGAATATTTACCATTGATCATTTCTGTTTTCACAATGAGAATATCCATTATAATTAGGTATAGGTATTAATCATTAAGATCCAACCATTGAATGTCCATTATAATTAGGTATAGGTATTAATCATTAAGATCCAACCGTTGAATATCCATTATAATTAGGTATATGTATTAAGCATTCTTTATTGTTTGATTTTTCCATTGATCATCTCCCATTATCACTGATGTAAGTAAATTTCACCTTGATTGTAATTTGATCTAAACATTAGTCTTCCATCATTTGCTAGACCAAACCATTGATCTTTCGTTATCACATCTGACAATGGATCTTCCATTATCATGCTATCTAACCATAAATCTTTTATTATGACTAGATCTGACCATTGAATGTATGATAACACTCTTTTGAGAGGACTAGATTTGGATACTGACCCCTCCAGTACCTAGGTCAGTACTGGTCGGTGCTGTGGGCCCCAATATGATATATCTTTTTTTTCTTTTTTTTAATCCAACCTGTTCATCCATTTTTCCTTCTCATTTTAGTGAATGAGCCTAAAAATGAGGCAAATCCAAATCTCAGACTACACCACGGAAAACAGTGGTGATTCAACGTCCACCATTAAAAACTTGTTGGGGCACAAAAGTTGTGTTAAGTCATATTTGTGTTTTCCCTTCATCAACGTCAAATATATAGCCCACCGTGGATGAAGGGACCAACGGCATGGATTTTATATATATATAATGGAGGGTCCACAACACCAACTTCCGTGCTAGGGGGGTCACTATCGAATCCGAGTCCTCTAAAAGAAGAGCTAGCAGTTCTTGTTTTTGGCTAAGTCCGTGGAGGCATAAACCATTAGATTCAAAGCAAAACTTAGATTTGCTAATCAGGGGAGGACAAATGCAGGATCCAAATGACTCTTTTATCAAAGGAGATAGGAATGATTGGAACCTGATGTACAATGGGGCACATGGTTTCGTGATACATACCATCAATCCAATGTGTCACTGATCTTTTGCAAAATCCTCATTGACTATTGTTGGTCATTGTTTTTTTTCAATTTTGTCACGTGATAAGTGCAGGCATGCCAGAATTGAATTTGTGGCTAAATTCAACCGAACAACTAGACCCCAAGCACCGAAATAGGCAAATACGTAATATATGACCGAGATCGAATATATCGGCTGCCAATTCAGCTACTCACTTTGTATGTAAACAGGATTAGATGATATTCAGATTGTAAGATTCGTCATCTGATGATAAGTTGTATATTTGTCTTCCACTTGAAAGGACTTTTCAGTATAGATAAAAGAGAAACGAGAAATGAATTCTTATAGTCAGTTGTGGAGAACGATTGCGAAACATCTTTCGGATGGAGAATTAAATCCAGTGTATAAGCATAGACCCAAATTACAGCTAATATTACCAGCTACTTAATTAATGTTATGGATTATAGAAAGGAACGTAAACAATAGGCAAAAAATAAATTATTACACTAAGAAATGTAATTGACTTGTAAAAATAATAAAGTGATTACACTAAGGATTGCAAATGACGGAAAATTGAAAAGATAATTGAAAGATATGTTTGGGTTTAATTGAGTTGGTATGAGACAAAATTTTGTTGTAGAATTCCTCAGCTATTTATAGTCTTACCCTAGCCATTTAGATCCTTCCAACGTTCCAACGATTATTATAACTGCTTTACACTACATGGTCTTATTTGCTTCTTCTTCTGCCATTTGTCATGGAACTGCTTCTGCACGGTCGTTCTTTAATCGACCAATTAAGCAATATCATGACATCGCTCCAGTTATACTATCGTAGGTTCCTCTTCGTATATCCCCATGGATCTCCAAATATACCACATAAATCCATCCAAATCGCATGTAACTTACTTTGATTGGTTTTCACAGGAATTGATGGCAATGGAGATGAACAACTATAAGATCCCAACCCTTGGATCATTGGCTTCCAAATCCACATTACCAAAACATTCAAAGCCCACATTTAGTATTGGACAAGAGCCATCATGGGGCCCATATGACTTGCCTGGTAAGACTTGCAGGCATTCATACATATGCCTCTCATTTTTTGAAAATATTTGCATGAGATTTTCTCTTTATGGAAAGTGTTCGAAGGGCATGTCTCAATTTGTAGACAAAAAAATGCAAGTAAAACAGTACTTCTTGGGAAACACCATTTTAAGAAAAGGTGAGGAAGGAAGAGACGTTTCCCTGAGATGTAGTTTAGACTTCTAACCCATTCATCATGTGCAACCCACTCAGACGAGTGGTCAAACCCAATTTCAAGCAATTTCAGGACTTAAGTGGGCCCCACCAAATGCTTTTAGATGTTTTATACATAATTTCAACTAGTTTCAACTGTAGCCCAACTGAGTTCTGGATATGGCTGATTTTTGGGATATCATATAACCTAGACAAGGCCCGCCAAATGCTACCTTTTCCCACCAACCCACACATACACTCACACACAACTAGTTGGTACGTGGGGTCTACAATTGTGGTACTTGTATGACATCTTGCCTGTCTAGCAAGGTTGTCCCACCATGAAAATGGGATGTCTGAAAAATAAAGTTGATCCAACTATTAGATGAGCCCTGCATAAATGTGAAGTTTTTGGGTGGTTGTTCATCATTTTTTATGATATGCCCTTGTATATACCCTATCCTATTGAACCTACACATGAAGTTGAATCAAAATCGATAGTAACCCAAACCCCTGCCCTTACAAAACCATTAACCCAAGCCACAATCTTTAGAAAGCCAACAACCCAGAAACCTATAACCCCTAGGTAACCAACAACCTGATGTTGGGTTTTGGATTACGAAATCACACAGAGATGGATATAGGATAGCAATCCAAGAGCACTAAGCAAACACAAGAGAACACAAAGATTTAATGTGGAAAACCCTTTCGGAAAAAAACCACGGCACAAAGCGATAGAACTTCACTATGAAAGCGAAATTTACAAAGAAGGACTTACCAAATTGAGCAATCCTCAAATCTCTCCCTTGCTCCACCCTTTTAGAAACACTAGAACCCTTTTATAAAGCCTTAGAATCCATTACAATACCTCATAATCCCATTTACACCCATATATAGTTTTAGAAAGAATCCAAAACAAAATTGGAAAGAATCATAAACGAAATCAGAAACAAATCCCCCACTTTAGCAGTTTTGTGAAAAAATCTGCATAGAATCTGATTAGATTTAAGACATCAAATACAACAATCTCCACCATGTCTTCAATCTTCAAACGTGTAGCTCATTATCCTCTTCTCTTATCTCTGCCTTGCATCATAGCTTCATCAATACCTCTCGTGCACACTCTATCTTCCTTTTACACCATCGTCAAGCCCAGAGAAGTTGTACAGAACTTGAACTTCTTTGTAGGAACAACCTTGGTGAGCATGTCCACTGGATTTACGCTAGTGTGAATCTTCTCCAGAGTCACGCCTCCTTCTTCAAGTACCTGTCGGATAAAGTGGTGACAAACATTAATGTGTTTAGTACGAGAGTGATAAACAAAATTTTTAGCCAAATTAATAGCACTCTCGCTATCACAGTTAACCGACATGGCCTCCTGCTGAAGCTCTAACTGATTTATCATGCTTCTTAACCACACACCTTTCTTAAACGCTTCTGTCACTACCATATATTCTGCTTCGGTCATGGAAAGAGCCACCATGAACTGGAGCTTTGACATCCAACTAATTGCTCCACCCGTTAGTACAAACAAGTAACCTGAAGTCGACTTTCTGGAATCCACACTGCCTGCGTAGTCTGAATCCACATACCCTACCAACTTTGCTCTTATCTTCTCAAAAGCTAAAATGTAGTCTTTTGCACCTCGAATGTACCGAAGTAGCCATTTCAACGCTTCCCAATATTGCTTGTCGGGTTTAACATATGTCTACTCACAATACTGACTGCCTATGAAATATCTGGTCTCGTACAGACCATGACATACATTAAACTGTCAACCGCATTCGAATAAAGCATATCATACATAACATGTTTTTCCTCATTTGATTTAGGACATTATTCTGAGGAAAGCATATAGTGAGCCGCATGAAGAATGCTCATCGGCTTTGCCTGGTCCATCTCATACTTGATTAGCACCTTTTCAAGGTATTCTGCCTGTGATAACTAAAGTCTGCTCCTCTTCTAGTCTTTATGAATATCTATGCCGAGAACCCTCTTTACAGCTCCCAGATCTTTCATCTCGAATGTCCCTGATAATTGAGTCTTCAGTATGTCGATTTCAAACATATCATGACTGGCGATCAACATATCATCAACATACAATACTAGGATGATGAATTTTCTATCACTCAGTGTCTTGTAATACACACAATGATCGTATTCACTTCGAGTAAATTTCTGACTCAACATGAAAGAATCAAATTTTTTATACCACTGCCCAAGTGACTGTTTCAGGTGATATAACAATCTCATTAACATGCAAACCTTTTTCTCTGCCCCTTTAAGTTCGTAACCCTATAGTTGCTTCATGTAGATCTGCTCTTCCAACTCTTCGTGCAGAAATGCAGTCTTGACATCCATCTATTCCAGCTCGAGATCATATTGGACAACCAACGCCAACACAAATCTGATATATACTTGTTTAACCACCGGCGCAAATATCTCTGTGAAGTCAAATCCTTCTATCTGAACATACCCCTTCACTACCAGCCTCGCTTTGTATCTGCCATGTTTCCTTTTAAATATGTACTTGCATTCGATCACTTTTCGGCCCATTAAAAGGTCAACCAGATCCCATGTGTTGTTTTTGTGCAACGAGTCATCATCCATAGTTACTATAAGACCTTTCTATATCAAGCTCATTAAGAGCCTCCTGAATAGTAGACAGGTCCCTTTCATCTGTAATGAGAGCATATGCAATATTAGAGTCACCCATGTATCTTACCGGTAACCTGCGATCACATGGTGGGTTTCTTCTCACAGGTGGCTGCTCCACCTGATCTTATACCTCTGTCTGCTCATCTTTCTCTGCCTGAGTATTATCTGTGTCAATCTAGACATCTACGATCAACCTTTCTGGTTCCACTTGCTTGTCCTGATCATTCTTATGGAATAGGGAGCTTTCATCGAACCTAACGTCACGGCTAGTGATGACCTTACGTATGACCTTGTTGAATAACTTGTAACCTTTCACACCAATACCATAACCAACAAATATGTACTTCTTGGCTCTAAGGTCTAGCTTATCTCTCTCAACTGACTGTACATGAGAGTAAACCTCACAACCAAATATGCGCAAATCTGAATAGTCCATCGTATGACCACTCCATACTTTCTCTGGGATTTTACATTCAATTGTCGTAGATGGGGGATCAGTTCATAAAGTAGTAAGCCGTATTAACAGCCTCAGTCCATAAGTCATTGCCCAACGCAGCATTACTTAAAATGCATTGGGCCCTCTCCAAGAGAGTCCGATTTATCCAATCAACCACACCATTTTGTTCTGGCGTGTGGCACACTGTGTTGTGCCTAATGATCCCTTCATCTTTATAATATTCATTAAAATCAGTGGAAACAAATTCTTCACCATTGTCAGTCCTTAAAACCTTTATTTTTTACCCTGACTGTTTTTCTACCATTGTCTTCCATTGTTTGAATATGTTGAAAACTTCGAATTTATGTTTCATGAAGTAAACCCAAAATTTTCGAGAGTAGTCGTCAATGAATGAAACAAACCATGATGACCCTCCAATGGAAACTTCTAGCGATGGCCCCCATACGTTAGAGTGCACATAATCAAGCACTCCTTTACATACATGTTTTTCAGATTTAAAAGATAATCTAATTTGTTTACCACATATATAATGCTCGTATATATCTAAATCAGAATTCTTAAAAGCTGGAATCAAACAACGATCATATAGTACCTTCATGCCCCATTCGTTCATGTGGCTCAGACGAGCATGCCACATTCATACAGACGTGGAATCTGCAATAGCTACTGCTGCTCCACTTGCTGAAGTGTTCCCAATCAACCTATAAAGGTTTCTGTGCCTTTGCGCTCTCATAACCACGATCGCCCCTTTTGAAACTTTAAGGACACCATCAATACCAGTGAACTTGCACCCTATAACCTCAAGTGCACCAAAAGAAATTAGACTTTTCTTCATATTAGGAATGTGCCTGACATCAGTCAAGGTACGCTCCATCCCATCAAACTTCTTGATGCTCATTGTACCAATAGCCACAATATTACAGGCATTGTCATTGCCCATAAAGACCTATCCACCATCGCATTCCTTGTAACTGACAAACTAGCTCCGATGAGAAGTCATGTGATATGATGCTCATGTGTCAAGGATCCATTCATCTTTTATGATTGTCATGCAAGTGACCAATCATGGACACAGACAGAACGTTACCGCCACTTGTCTCTTCATCAGATATGACAACATTGGCCTCCTTAGAAGAAGCCTCTAAGTTTTTTTTCTTCGCTTTAGAATTGGTACAATCCTTTTTCATCTGTCCAGTCATCCCACAGTTCCAGCACTTTAGTTTTCCTTTGTCATTGCCCTTGGATTTGGATTTAGGTCTTGAGGATCCTGTACCTAGATCAGTATTCATGCCCCTCGTAATCAGTGCATCGGAAGATGTCCCCATGCTGCCATTTAACTTTCTTATGGCCTTCCCTTAAATGGCTGAGATAATGGTATCGACATCAGGGTTTTATTTGCGGCGTACATTGTGTCCCTAAATGACTCATAAGATGTCGGAAGAGAATTCAACAATATATATGCTTGTTCTTTATCTTTAATCACTTCCTCCATATCCAGTAGTTTGTAAACCAATTTACTAAAGTTGCTAATGTAGGCCTCCAGATCTCCACCCTTTATTATCTTGAAGATGTACCATTGTAGCTTCAAGTGTAAGTGATTTTCAAAAGATTTTTTCACATAGATATCCTCTAACTTCGCCCATAAACTGTCCATAGTTTTCTCCCTCAAAACATTGTAGAGAACCTCATCTATGAGACATAAACGGATGGAAGCTAAAGCATTCATGTCAAGGGTATTCCAGTCTTTTTCATTCATAGTCGATTTTCGCTCCTCAAAAGACTTAACTTCACCTTGATTGGTTAATAGACTAATAATCTTGATATTTTATAACTCAAAATTATTTTTTCCTGAGTACTTCTCAATATCAAACTTGGCGTTTCCCATTAATGTTAATCCTACAGATCTAAATCTGTGCCCCAACGATTGCTCTGATACCACTTGTTGGGTTTTGGACTGCGGAATCACACAGAGATGGATCTAGGATAGCAATCCAAGAGTACCAAGCAAACACAAGAGAACACAAAGATTTAATGTGGAAAACCCTTTTGGGAAAAAACCACGGCAAAAAGCGACAGATTTTCACTATGAAAGCAAAAACTACAAAGAGGAATGACTTACCAGACTTGAGCAATCCTCAAATCTCTCCCTTGCTCCACCCTTTTAGAAACCTTAGAACCCTTTTAAAAAGCCGTAGAATCCTTTAGAATACATCTCAATCCCGTTTACACCCATATATATAGTTTTAGAAGGAATTCCAAATAAAATCGGAAAGAATCATAAACAAAATCGAAAACAAATCACACACTTTAGCAGTTTTGCGAAAAAAATTGAGCAGAATCTGATTAGATTTGAGACATTAAATACAACACCTAAAAGCAGTGGTTAAACAATCCTCACCTTGAAAGTCCATAAGACTACTCTACAACTCAATCCAAAGTGACAGAGGACCCTCGAAGGACCATCTAAACGGACATATCAAGTTGGAATAATGACTCTTTGCCAATGAATATTTAGATTCAATGGCACCTCTTGGAAAATTAGGTGCTACTTAAGGGCACCCAGGATCACAAGAGGGCAACCTATAAGTACAAAAATGCAGGTAGCTAGGTAGTAGAAACCCGATTTTTGCAACCCTAACAAAAGTCAACTATCCTTTCAAAAGTCGCACATGGATCCCTAGGCCAAAGGCATCAATATTTGGGTTGCACCGAGTACTAGTAGAAATTGAATTTTCATATTACTTTTTACCCACAAGTTTAAGTGAAATCACAAGTTTTACCTATACCCCTAGCCAATCAATGACTTCACATATCCAACAACCAATCAAACCCGCTCGCATGACATTTTGGGTTACTGTGTTTCTGCATTTATTTGGTCTAGGTACGGCTAACGGTATTCGTGAACTCATCAGGAATTGTATATTGCATTGCATCTACGGCATCTGATATTTGACTCTTTATGACTCCTTATTTGTATAGCTGATCTGTATCGCGTACTTTGATATTGTTTGACTCATGGACTTGTCAGTATTTTTGCTTTACTTTTATATCGTATGATTCATGATCTTACCAGTATTTCTGATATTGTATGATTATGACATTGTGTTAAATACTTGGCACTTACCTTACACACACTTTCACCACCCTCTAAGCTTTCTATAAGCTTATGCACGATAGATGCGTGCAGGTGGCGTTAGGTTACAGCAGCGTTGAGCTTGGAATGTGCAGCTATCTTCTGGAGCTTTGATTTCGATATATGTATTTCCCTTTCAGCATTGTATTCAAATGATTATATTAGTGGATATGTGGTGATGATGTTGCCTTTATGATTTGGGTATACTTGTGGTTATGCTTCTTATGAGACAAGTGTATGTTGGAAAATCCTCCTTGTAGGATCCCAGGATCGAAAACTAGCATATGAGTGCCGGAATCCGAGAATGGGGAACTACGGAGGCTGTCGGTGCCAGATTCAGCAATCGAAAATTTTATGAGCCCGGTTTTCGAGTTTGGGGCGTGACAGCAACCGTTACCGGTCCCCAAGTGGAAATGGGAGCATATATCCATGGATTTCGTAGTTAGCTAGGTAGTAGAAACCCGATTTTTGCAACCCTAACAAAAGTCAACTATCCTTTCAAAAGTCGCACATGGATCCCTAGGCCAAAGGCATCAATATTTGGGTTGCACCGAGTACTAGTAGAAATTGAATTTTCATATTACTTTTTACCCACAAGTTTAAGTGAAATCACAAGTTTTACCTATACCCCTAGCCAATCAATGACTTCACATATCCAACAACCAATCAAACCCGCTCGCATGCCATTTTAACTCCTTAACTTCTCACTTTCAAGCATTCCTCATTCTTTGCAATAGAGAGCCAAATTCTCTACAAACAAAAAGAGAGAGCGACACTAAAAGAGGGAGAGAAAGATCAAGAGACAGATAGGGTGAAAGAGAGAGAAGAGTGAAGAGTGTGCACCCAATTCAAGCCATTCTATCTCAACATTATGCCTAGCCGATGTCCATTTAAGTCATCGTAATGGTTTAAGTTGATTGAAGTATGGTTGGGATTTGGGATCCATGTTCATCTTCTTTTATAGGCGTCATAGCTCTCATTTCTCATCTCAAATATCATACATACACAAATAACATTGATGCCGTTCATTTACTTCAATTTTCTTTACTTATTGCACAACTGCTTTTCATATACTCATTCTTCTCTTTAAATAACATTTAGGCTTATGCTTTATGCCTTACTGAGTTTTCGGATCCTTGTACATTAGAAACCTATGATAATCTAATATTTTATTTTTATTTTAATAATCAACTCCTTCTTTATGGTCGGTCTCAATGATCATAACAAGGTGAGCTTTATTAATACTTCCTTTTTTATTTATTTATAAAAATTCTCTCTTTAAATCACATCAAAGTTGAGCCATTGCGGTCTACCAGGCAATGGTTTGAGTTGAGCAGTTGATTTCTAATTGGCTTCGGATCTTGTCTGCAACTGATTAGGTAATAAAATCATCATGAACCTCTAAATTTCCAAATATCCTCAAATCCTACAAAGTAAAGACTGCACATGAGCGCCCAGAGAAGGGTGCCTAACCCATTCCTTCTCTGTCACCAAGGTCTTTATTCAAAATTTATAGTTGCACACCAACCACAGGAGTTATTTTAATAAGTCTTCAATTCCTTAATGAATAGATTTAAAACTTCATTGGCCAGTGGCACTACAAGACAAATATACTATTTTTTTGTTAATAATATACCCTCAATTAAACCACAAAATGCAAAGCATATTAAAGGAGAGGAGGTGGTTGCACCTCTCATAAGAGCTTCATAGCCACACCTCATAGTTGTGTTAGTGCATTTATTTGTGCACATATTTATCAATCACATGGGTCAGTGTGTCAGTGAGTCGATTGAGTTCTTGGAAGCTGCAGACCGAAGGCATATGAAGACATGAAGCATCAATGAGTGAGATAATGGGTAAATTGAGGTGCCTTGATGATCCTAACCTTAGACCCAAAACAACCAAACTTTTAGATGATCCGTTCCCAAATAGGTAGACCCTTACTTGATCATCATATAGCATCAAGGATTGATGGAACGTGTAGATTGAGGTGCCTTGGTGACCCTAACCTGAAACCCAAAACAACTTAACCTCTAAATGATTCGTTTCCAAATAGGCAGACCCCTGCTTGATCATCATATAGCCTTAGGAGATAAATTGGAACATGACAAGGTCTAGGTTAGGTTTTTGTCATGTAATTGATAAAGAGAGAGATGATTAGTGCACTTATTTATACACCTATTTGTCAATCACGTGGGTCAGTGTATTAGTGAGCCGATTAAGTCCTTGGAAGCTAAAGACCGAAGACACATGAATACATGAAGCATCAATGAGTAAAGAAACAAGCAAATTAAGGTATCTTGGTAACCTTAACCTTAGACCCAAAATAACCTAACATCTAAATGACCAATTTCCAAATAGGTAGACCATTTCTTGATCATTATATAGTATTAAGGAGTGAAGGAACGAGTAAATTGATGTGCATTGATGACCCTAAACTTATACTCAAAACAACTTATCCTCTAAATGATTTGTTTCCAAATAAGTAGACTCATGCTTGATCATCATATAGCTTTAGGAGCTAAATTAGAACATTATAAAATTGGTTAAAAGAGGTTCAAAGCTATCATAAAACAAAAGCCCAAAATAACATATTCCCGATGAAAGCTTGATCGATTTCAATCGATTGTAGTTGATCAATTGAAGGTCGAGCTTGATCGATCGATGGTGGCCAGAAACATTGAGAAGTCGGGATGATAAGACGTAGTATCGCAGGTACGGGGTCCACTACAAAGGACTTCTATCCAAACCAGTCCCATACCTAAATTTGGATCTCGGGTTAGTCGCGCGCCCCAACCAAAATCCTGACCATTGTGAAGGTACACGTAACAAGTAGTTGCGCACCACCAGCCCGAGTGGATAGTGAATGAATGAATGAATGAGTATGCAACTCCTACTTAATAAGTCCACATATCTATACAATTCCTCTCTGGGATCATCATCGGGGTTTAATACACTCCAAATGGCACTGTCCGTCTCCCAGCGGCACAGTCCAAGTGAGCGTAAGAAACCTCATTATCCGCATGTCCAATAGTCTGTCAATACCTATCCGGCATGTCGATAGCGGACCTATTCACGAGCTGGTCAAACCCAGCCTAGCAATGCCCCCTGCTCTTGGGCAGGTAAGGCCACACCCCCTCCCAACCGACCACGACACAGTGGGAGACGCGGCCTCCTGGTATTCGGCACTCGGGCGCTCATGTATCCACTCGGTCTCGACGTTGGGGCATCCTCTGGTACCAAGAGGGTTTAAGAATTTTCACCCAGGGCCATCTATGGCAGCCCGATGCTAGAACAGATTTTCGGTGTCCCATCTGGCCATCCACGATATGCCTGTAGAGGCTACGGCCTTGATGTCGCTAAGGCGTATAGTAATCTTAACGCACAATGCAAGATGCATGAGTCATACAATCCAGTCATGCATCCATACTACGCATACCATGCGCTCATGTAAAATAATATCCGCCTATCAGGGAGTCTCATAACAACATGCCCAATGACATATGCAATGATTAATCACATCTCATAACAACATGCAGATGATGCATATGAGCATGTATTATGATATTATGCTGCCACATACTCATAATCGGTATCAATAACCTGCATCAACAATCGGCCTCGACAATGTGGATATTTAACCAACATTGCCCCCAAGGAATGACCCACATAGAGCCTAACATATAGTAAACCCATGGCCTCACAAAGAGCCTGATATAAAATACCATGGGCCTCACTTAAGAGCTTAATACACATCACGATGGGCCTTTCACATGGGCCTATCATACATTACAATGGGTTCCATTGCCCGACCCTCAAATGCATCATAATGGACCTCATCACATAGACCTCATATTCATCACATTAGGCTTAAAACACGGGTCGACTATACATCACAATGGGCCTCAACCACGAATCACATATACACCATATAGGTCTCAACAATCGGAGTCGGCCTCGACAATTGAAATCGAGATCGACAATCAAAATCGACACTCGAACTTGGCCTCGACAATCGGAGTCGGCCTCGCTACTTAGCCTCGACAATTGAGATCGATCGATAATCAGAATCGGCCACCACAATCGGGATTGATCGATAATCAAAGTCGGTAAATCGGTCATGACAATCGGAATCGACAATTGGTCACGACAATCGGGGTTGAGCGATAATCAGAGTCGACAAATCGGTCACGACAATCGGAATCAGCAATCAGCCATGACAATCGGGGTCGATCGGTAATCAGAGTTGGTAAATTAGTCACGACAATCGGGATCGATCGATAAGCAGAGTCGACAAATCGGTCACGTCAATCGGAATCGGCAATTGGTCATGATAATCGGATCGATCGATAATCAGAGTGGGCAAATCGGTCAGGATAATCGCCGATCAACTATAGTATAAAGATCAGCACTCGACCGAGGTTATATCAAATCCGATAGCACGGAGCTATCCGTTTACGGCGAATGAGGCCCACTTATTTGGGTTAACCCATTGAGGGAATGACGAGAATGGGCCTAACAAGGCCTAAGGGAAGGTCACGATGTGGACATCCAACCATCATTGTCCATCAATGTGGACATCTAACCAACATTACTCCCAAGGAGTGGCCTACATAGGGCTAAACATATAATGGACCTATGACCTCACGTACAATCATGATGGCTCTCATTTACGTCAGATAGGCCTCGTCATATGGACCAACATATATCACATCGGGCCTCGAATACACAACGAGTAGGCCTCGCACCTTGACCTCGAATATATCATATGGGCCTCGAGTACATCCCCATGAGCTCGCCCATGGGCCTCGAATACATCTCCATGGGCTCTTATGTCAAGCGGGCCACATCACATGGGCCGCACCAACGGGCTTCATGTACATCAAATAGGCCGCACTGATGGCCTCGTGTATATCAAATCGGGCCCACCCTTATGTATATTTGAGATCCGACCTATTCATAAGTTAGCATAAAGATAAATGAAGTGAAAACAATATCAACTTATTTGGAAACTACCATGACCCTTAGAAGTTTGAACAGTGGATGTCGCTATCTACTATTTAAATGGTGGGGTCCACCTGAACTTTAGATCTGACATCATTTTTTTCCTATGTCATAAAGTGATCTCATAAATGGTTGAACGGCATGGATACAACACATGCATCATGGCAGGTCCCACCACCCAAACAGTGGACAAATAAAACACATACATCCCTAAGGGGGGCCACCGAGCTCACTTACGTACAACCCATTTGCATCAAAGACAGAGGTGGGTCCCATGTAGGGCCCACCCTAGTATGTATACACAACATAGTATATATAATATATATATATATATATAGCTGTTGTCAGCTTCATACATTAAATAGGCACGTGAATATAAAATATATAATATATTATATAGATTTAGCTGCTGCTGTGCAGCTTTTGCATCAAAGACAGAGGTGGGTCCCACGTAGGGCCCACCCTCATATGTTAGTATATGGTATTATATAATATATAATATATTATATCATATACTAACATAATATAATATAATATATTAATATTATATTAAATGAAAGAGCAACGTCCAGGCCCTCTAGACGGCCTGGAGTTCATGTGCATCAAGGGAGGCCCCACACGTGGGGTGGGTCCCACCGTCCAAGGACAGTGGACACGAAACACATGCATCATGGGCACCACCGTCCACTGCTGGACGGTGTGCATACAAAACATAGATCATGGTAGGTTCCACATGGGAGGACGGTGTGGTAAAAGCACTTACATCAGTGGGTCCCATGCGGGTCCCACCATAACATTTACCTATCATCCAAACCGTGGATAAGGTCACACAGACCCTGGGTGAAGAGGAAAAACAAATTTCATGACGATCCAAAATTCCTGGGACCCCAAAAGAGTTTCAATGGTAGACGTTCAACCCCTATTGCTTTGAAGTGTGGACCACCTGAGTCCCGTAAATGACTAATTTTTGGTAAATCCCAGTTCCCAAAAGGGACCTATCAAATGCATGGTGTTGATGTGTAGCACATATCATGGTGGGGCCCACGGCTGGGACCGTGGGTCCCTGCCCGTCCGTCCACAGCAGCGCAGGAGCGCAGCAGGATGCTGTGCGGTGTCCTTTGGTTGCTGCAGCAGCGCGTGCTACTATATATTTTTTTTTAAAAAAGGATTTCAGGGTTTTTTGCATGTGGGGCCTACATCAGGTGAATCCACTCCATCCATTACATTCCATGGCTCGAGATGGACCGAATGAGTCCAATATTTGGGATATTTTGAGTGTATAGAAACATTAGGGTGGATTTTAATAGTAGAAAATACTATTTTCTATGGTATGGCCAGTCAGAAAATCAGATTCACTTCGTTTTTCGGCTCAATGCTTAAAATGATCTGGGGAATGGAATGGACGGCTTAGATTAAATTAATGCATCAAGGTGGGGCTTGTATGAATGACCCACCCAAAAGTCTAAAATCCCACTGACATTCTTACTTTGCAGTTCACGTCAGTTCACGCTTCATGGTGTAGCAACATCCAACGTCCCTGGATGCTGGACGGTTTGCATATAACACAATTTCAATGTAGGCCCCACTTACTAGATGGCTTGAATTAAATACATGCTTCATGGTGGGGTCCATCCGGGTGGGCCACACGGCCACATCATTACACATAAAAAAAGTGAAAGAGAGAGAAGCACCCACCTTCCTTCTTATTCCTTCCTAATGCTCCAAAGCTCCAAGGGGCTCCTTTAATGGTGGAGATGAGTTTTTGATGGCAGGATATGAGGGGATCTAAGGTAGGAAGGGCTGACCATGGATATGAGTTGGGACGTCGATGGCCTCTAGTTGCTAGGGGAGATGAAGAATGAGGAAGAAATGAGAGAGGGAAAGAGATAAGGGAGAGAGAAAGATGTAATAAATGCATGTCATAATGAATGTAAGGGAGGGGCTAGGGGTCTAGACTAGCTATAGTGGCTAGGGGTCTAGACTAGCTATAGGTGGCTAGAAAATTATGAAGATGATGATGTCATGCACGCATAGGGTGGCGTGCCATGCCATAGGTGGGTCCTACAAATGCGATCAAGGTCCAAATAAAGCGCGGCCTACATCTTTTGATGTACAACTTGGATTGTCATACGAGACGCGACGTTAGGATCGCGGCGACAATGCGGTTGCTATGGAGCTAATTCCAGGTCGATCCGGGTAGGGTTTACGTGATTGAACTTAAGGGTCATTGCAAACGAAATCCGTAGGTCGCGGATCGTCGGAATTCGACCGGGAAGATTGAGGGAGCCTATGGAGATAAATTGGAACATGACAAGGTCTAGGTTAGGTTTTTGTCATGTAATTGACAAAGAGAGAGATGATTAGTGCACTTATTTATACACCTATTTGTCAATCACGTGGGTCAGTGTATTAGTGAGCCGATTAAGTCCTTGGAAGCTAAAGACCGAAGACACATGAATACATGAAGCATCAATGAGTAAAGAAACAAGCAAATTAAGGTATCTTGGTAACCTTAACCTTAGACCCAAAATAACCTAACATCTAAATGACCAATTTCCAAATAGGTAGACCATTTCTTGATCATTATATAGTATTAAGGAGTGAAGGAACGAGTAAATTGATGTGCATTGATGACCCTAAACTTATACTCAAAACAACTTATCCTCTAAATGATTTGTTTCCAAATAAGTAGACTCATGCTTGATCATCATATAGCTTTAGGAGCTAAATTAGAACATTATAAAATTGGTTAAAAGAGGTTCAAAGCTATCATAAAACAAAAGCCCAAAATAACATATTCCCGATGAAAGCTTGATCGATTTCAATCGATTGTAGTTGATCAATTGAAGGTCGAGCTTGATCGATCGATGGTGGCCAGAAACATTGAGCATTTTTTTTAAAACCTCCAATCGAATTAATTCGATCAATCAAACTGGCCATTTTCTGCCCATTTTTCTAACTGTTGAAAACTTTCTCTTTATAAAGGGCATTCAATATTTGGGAAAATTAATGGGTTTTTAGAGCAAGTTGAGCATAAGTGATTCCCCACTCAATATCACTCTCCTAGATTCCAAACTAAGGAGTTTTATATCACTTTTCATGTGATTAACCACTCCAATGAGCATTCCATGCTCCATTATAAAGATGTACCTGAACTCATCCATTTTCTAGAGATTAGATACTAATCTTATAGGTACATCCTTGTCTGTATCCCCTAAAATACCCATCTACATGAATTCATAACTGGAAAACAACTATTCCATAAGTGTAGGAGATTCAACCATCTTCCCATTACCTTGGTCACCTCATTAGAACATCATATGCAAGGCAATTAAGTGTAGGAGCTAAAACATCCGCATCAATAATTGCGAAAGCAATTGAGAAGCTGATTGAAGCACGAGGGAACATCAATCAAGCATCTCAAGCAAAGCAGATGCTCGATCCAACAAGTTTATCAATTTAGAGTACATATACTATTTCCTTGTGTAGGATTGAATATATAGTTTGTGACCTGAACTCGATAGGTTCTTGTGTAGGGGCGTCTCTAGCGAGAGTGTACGTAGGTTATTGTGTAGGACCGCCACCGGGTACGGGTGTTAACATCTTAGTCTCCCTAGGAGCCTTCGGTGGGAGTAAATGTAAGTCCTTGGATTAACAACGTAGTGGTTATTGTTTAGCCAATAAAAAATCAACTAAGCCTCCACGAGAGCCACTGACATGAGTGGAAACATGTTATACTAACACGGGTGAGTACATATAGATCTTTGTATAAAATCATCACCGACACAGGTGTGTATATGGTCCACCGGCACGGGTGTGTACGTGTAAGTTAGTGGTGAACCTAATAGAAACTATTATAAATATTCGATATGAACTTAATTTAAAACTTTCAAGATAGTAAAATCAAATACACTCGAGGAGACTGCATTTGTTAGGAGTAGAGTAGGCAAGTAGCCGAACTGCTATGTATGCTTGTATTTGTAATCGTCATTTGTGCACACTTCTATTCATGATTATGAGTTTAATTGTTTGAATTATATAAATACTTGAATGGAATGTATGCTAGGCCTTCAATTGATTGCACAAGTGCACACAAAATATCTATGTCACACATGGACTAGTAGCTTAATTAGTTTGAATCTTTTGTAGTTTATGCAATTGGATCCACTACTTGGTTTAAAATCCTAAATGTTATTTGCCTTATTGATTTGAATTAATAAATTAGTTAATTAGGCAAATAATTTTAAGTAGTCATATTCCCTCTCTCTCTTTAGGACCTGACCATAATTTTAAGCTCCACTAGGATTCCACATGTCATGATAGACAATCCACACAACTTCAAGTTAGACCCATATGATTTTTGGGGTGCCATTTTAGTAGGAGGACAACCTGTTGAACGAGTGAGATGTCATACAATCACCAAGATGGCCCCACCCAGCCATTGTTAACATTTCTCATGCATATATACATGCATCCTACTTGCATACATATATTTTATATGCAATTATAGAGATTAATCACTTGGCCCATGCTAACAGGAATCAAGTGTAATAAATTTGGTCTGTTCATTGTGTGTCCCACGATCAATGCACAAGCGTTGAATTAGAAATGCAAGTGAGATCCTGACAAAAGGGTCACCTTGATGTATGCATTGTATATTTATGCCGTTCATCTGTTTTCCTAACTTATTTTAGGTTATGATTTTTGAAGCAGGTACAAACTCTGCGTGTAGTACGCAGAAGGAAACAACAGTCATTGAACACTCACCATTAAAAACTTACTAGCATCCACTGCAATGTTAATTGGCCATCCCACCTGTTGATAAGGTCACACAGACCTAGATGAAATGTAAAAACAAATATCAACTTGATCCATAACTTTTATAGCCCACAAAAGGTTTCTAATAGTCAATAACTACTGTTTCCTGTGGATTGGTCCACTTGAAATTTTTACTTGCTTTAGTTTTAATATCATAGCCTAAAATAAGCTTTAAAAAGAGATGGACCAAGTGGATATACAATTCATACATAGAGGTGGCCCTACAGTCGGGTATCACCACGTCATTAGTTCGGTGTCGCAGACAAGTGGCGCTCCCTGGTTGTGGACGAGCCTGGATTTTGGCATATTCCTTGTTCACAAGCAGTTCCTGCAAAAGGCTTCTAGGATGTAGATTTCAAAAGGCCTTCGCATGGAATCCCTGCAATGGGATGCTACGTGGGGCCATCATATTTCTAGAAAATACAGCTGTTCATCGTTTTTTAAGATTAGTTTAGGAGATGAGCCAAAATTCAGGTAGATCCAAAACTCGATGGGCCATGCGAAAAGGAAAACTAGAGAGTTTTTCACGGCTGAAAACTTCCAGGCCTCCATCTTGATATTTATGTGCCATATAAGCTGTTTATAACTTAACTATCACTAATATGAAGTGAAAATACAAAACTTTTAGTCTTATACTAAACTTTTGTGGTCATATAAATGTTTAAATGGTCATGCAATCTCCACTGTATCCTCTCATGCAGCCCACTTGAGTTTTGGATCTACTTTGATTTTTTTTTTTTTTCCTAATATATAAAAATGATCCGAAAAAAAAGAGGCTGGACGTGGTGGATATTTTTTCAGAAACATCATGGTGGAACCTACTTAGCATCCCAGCAACTTTGCACATGCTATGACTGTACATCAATCCCAACCATCAAAGTAATTGGTTCCTACTGTGAAAATGATGAAGCCCAAAAAATATTATTGATTGAAGAATCTCCTAACCTCTACTTAATGCAGTTCCTTTTCTGTAGTATAATGACCGTTGAACTTTTCATGTTTTATTATCTATTTGATGTACAACCGTATAATAGTATATTTCCTCCAATCTCGTTTCTGGTTTGTGCGTGATATATAATGAGTCCTCGCCCCATGATGTGGACGGCTTGGATTAGATTGATTCTACGATACGCGGGCACAGGAGGTGAGCATGTGCAAGGATTAGCATACCCTGCCACCGTACCAAATATTCAATACCTTCTCTGCTTGCACATGATATCGACCGGACCGTACGCGTCCTTTGTATCCTATCACGGCAAAAACAGCTGTATCATTCTTGACTTCGTCTTTGGGTAACCATTGGCAAATTGAGATTGACAGAGGGTCTACATATGTGATGGCAGAATTTGATTAGACAGTGAGCTATTGTTACCTATGAGTTTGGTGATAATGAGGCTCAACCAAATAACTTCTAAATATGTTTTGCTTGGCGGAATTTATGACAGTGACCTACCATCTCATCAAATTTTGTTAAGTTTTCCACGGTACCGTACGAGCAAGCCAGTACTCCATCCTTTACGAAATAAGTTGCATGGCAGCATTTGTTCATCCCTATTATAGCCATTTCTATATATATAGTGTAAGCTGGGTTCATTTGAATATCGGCAAATATGTATGGAGAAGATTTTTCGATAACCATAACTAGGATGTATCAGACAATATCGTGTAGTGCTTAAGTGACGGATGAAGACACAATCGTGCACAAATAGTCACTGGATAGGTGATAAGAGGAGGGTCCTTACTCTTACTCTGGTGGTAGACTCTCAGGAGTTTAGACACCGGGTCAAGGGTTCGAGTACCCATAGGTGGTGAAATCCCACTATGGTATGAGTGTGTGAGGGTGTGTGTGTGTGTTAAAAATAATAATAATAAATAAAAAGGTGATAAGAGGAGAAGCAAATGAGTTCAAGTAATAGAGAACAGATATGGTAACCGTCAGAATGTAAGGAGAATGCAAATGGTTGAATCAAAGTTATAAATAGAAACAGAATGCAAGAAGAAAATTTGTCTCATACAAACCAAATCAAACCAAAATTTATCTTCAATTATCCAATCAACTTACCAGTCAAATTACATTCCATAGTGTAATCATTTAATTTTCTTGTCAAGCAAGTTACTTTTCTTAGTATAATCTTTACTTTTCAGCCTGTTATTTATATTCCTTAGTATAATCCGTACCAATAACCAAGTAGCTGGTAATTTTTAACTGTAATTTGAATCTAAACTCGTGCATTAGATTCAGTTCATCAACCGGAAAGGTGTTCCACAGTTGTTCTTCGCGACCGACTATAAGAATATTGTTTTTCGTTTTATTTTCTCTGTATTGAAAAGTCCTTTCGTATGAAAGGCAAAAGTGTCAGAGGATGAACCCCACCCTCTGAATATCGCCCAATTGAATTTTACACATTGAGCAAATTGTGGAATAGGCGATCGATCTCCTCAAATCTCGGTCATATACTACGTGTCTGCCTATCTTGGTGCTTGGGGTCATTGTTGTTCGGTTTGAATTTAAGTTGCAATTTCAATTCTGGCACGCCCGTACACATGTGGTACCGAAAACAATAGCAATAAGTTTTTAGCACGCTCGGTGGGGCGTTGTGTAATATTCTGAATTTTTACAGCCAGAGTTTATACTCATGCTCGAGAAAATCAGGTGTTAATAATGTATAAATTAGATGCTTTAAAAATTGTACCTTTTTTTATATCACATGCAATTACATTCATGAAGGTAACCATTCACGAGAATAAAATCGGCTGTATTTATCATTTCATCATAAATAAAGAATTCAACAAATTATCAAATGCCTCTCAATAGGAGCTTATGTAACATCCCGAACTTTTCAATACCCGAGTATTAAAAGTTCTCGAGTGTTACCATGAAATTTAACTTATTATGTACATGTGTACAATACCAATCTAGCTATCCTAACCTTACATCCATTCTCCAACATGAATCTGACTGTTGGGAATAATCTCCATTCATATATCAAGTCATCTGATTGTTGATTCTGAGATAGGATCATCATATACCCAAGTATTCTCACTTGTCCAACATAATCAATCGTTCAGTCAACTATTAACCGCTAGGTAAAGAAATCTAACCATCAACTATTGAGATTTTAATCCGTTCATCTTGTTTACCACTTATGAATATGCTTAACCCACCATCAAAACTACAATCTGAGAAACTTCCACATGTGAACAAGTCACTTGAATCTAACGGTATACACGTTCTACCTCTTGATCAATCTAAAAACTCACTTGTGATCATCCATTTACAAAACTGACTGTACACCCACTTACATACATGATCACAGTACTAACCATCTGGTTTTTCTATTTTTAACATGTCATTTGATCATCCATTGTATTGGTTGATATATGTACATTCTTTTAATTAGTTTGGTGAATAATTCCTTATTCATAATGATTTAGATATAAGTTCTTTTGCAAGAACTACTTATAAATATGCCTATATCCATGTAGAATTATTAGATTTTCAAAAACTCTCATATTAACAATAATTACAAAAATGTCATTAACCTAGACCCTTGAATTCTAGATCAGATAGTTCCTAAATCCCTTTGATGTGAAATTTTATACCATGCCTATGTATCATAAATTAACCATACATGTCAAATTTCGGCCCTTAGATCATTGTAAAAGTGGCCCAATTGACAAATCATCCCCTTAACCGTTGATTTTAGGTATCCATCGAGTGAAGAAATCTCGTGGGTAGTCATAGTAGGATATTTTCCTTCATATAAACAACTTGAATTGCTCATAATATGGACCAAACGTGAAATATAAAGACCCCACTGGTAGGTTTTTCCTTAGGCGTGAAGTTATCCTTTCAAGGCCTACCAACTCCTTATAAATCCGGATCTTTTGATTTAACCACTTCCTTTCGTCCATCGCAAAAAAAAATTTGGATCACACTCTGGTCTCATACAACTACGAGGTTATACAAAATTTAGTCCCCAATCTATAATCCTACACCGTTGAAGGTTGCCAGTTCTTTCCTTTTGGTACAAAAGGTGAAATTTTAAATTTAGGCTTTTTCCACCATCGATCAGCCACCAAATTTTGTCCAACTGTTTGCCTATCCAGACTACATATTTCTCTCAAAATTGGGCCCTGATCATTAAGTGTAGACCGTTAATTAATATCAAGTTTGTTTTGGCACCCATCAGGAGAGTTTTCAAGATAGTTCAATCTAAATTTTGAATCACCAAGAAAATCATATACCCCAACCCTATTCGATGACCCTGACACAATGAACGAATTAGATTTAAAGAAAGATTGTCAGAAAAGAAAAAATTAGAGAAACTCAATCCAAGTGGGATGAGAAATACACCCCTCTCACACGCCTACTCCTTTTAAAAGGGGTGTGCGTGCCCTTCTCCACTCACACTCCCATACCCCCAATGTCCAAGGAGGAGTGAGAAAGAGAAATAGAAAGAAAAAGAAAAAGAAATAAAGAGAAAGAGGAAGAGAAGGAGAATCTTACACGCCCTCTTCCTTTTCCATATGTATGGTGTCTCCCTCTTGCTCAAGCGATGTCGTGATTCATGTGGAAACTTTTCATATAGAAGCTTTCCTACATGGATATCTACCTAGGGTTTAGATCTAAGGCTAAGGTGAGGGATTCCTTTAAGCTTACCTTGATTTAAGTTGATATGATTTATCTTGTCTTTTACATACTTTACTTTTATGTTACTATGATTCTCTCCCTGCAATTGTTTAATTTACCACTAACAATTATTTATCAATTGTGAATGATGGTTAAGGTATGATTTTAATTATACGTGATCCTTATTAATTTATGTGGGGTGATAGATACAAACTTTGTCCTTGCCTTTATCAATTTTGTTGACTTAACCCTTGCTACTCTCCTCTTTGTTGAGTTACCCCTTGCTACTATCCTCTTTTGTTGAGTTAGCCATTGTTACTCTCCTATTTTGTTGAGTTAGTCATTGCTACTCTTCTCTTTTGTTGAGTTAGCTTATTACTACTCTTCTCCTTTATTATGTTAGCCTTGTGTTACCTTCCTTTAAGGCTTGGGCACGTGTCTTGGAATTTCAAAACTCCCATGATTCAAATTATTTCTCTATCAATGCAAGTGATGTGTTAGAGGTATCACAACTAGTGATTTAAATATTTATCATGGACATAATGCGTTACAGGTAGCGGCCCTCTCGGTCGATATGTAATTCCGTGGGTTGGTTGGCGTGGTGCACAATCGATATAAGTAAATCATCATACGTGTTACATCACTTCTCAGGATTGGATGTCGCAAATAGTCACTCCATTAACACATCGTATTACATAAATCCCCCAATCACGTTGTTGTGTCGCCTCGAGATATTCGTATAAATCCACGTTAAAGTTGGACACGCCGGCGAATCTCCGTCGTTATGGGATGCGGGGCGAGTCGGGTTTTTTATGAATTATATTCCACATTGTGATGATCACTATGTATGATAAGCCACACACACTTTGCTAGGCATGCATTCATATATATATATTAGTTGTGCATACTGATACCACTCGTAGTGGTGGAGTACGAGACGTATCAAAACCCTTATATTACTTTTATGAATCTCTTGAATTATTGTTAATCTTAAAGGATAACCATCACTATGAGTAGGGCATTGACCCTCTCCAATCGTACAAATGATGCAGGTGATGTACAGATTGAAGATCTAAAGAACCATCTCCTTATGCAAGATTATACTAAATAAATAAGAAGATAGTTTTATGATTTAGTTTTATATTTCTGCTACAAACTCGAAAATGTAATAAACTCCCATTGAGAGGGCATTTGATAATTTGTTGAATTATTTTACTCTAATGAACTAATAAATATAGTCGATTTTATTATCGTGAATGGTTACATTCATAAATATAACTGGATATTATCTAAATAATAAAAAAATATGGTGTGATTTTTAAAGCATCCAATTTATACATTATTAACACACAGAATTTTTAGGCACGAGTATGTACTTAGGCCGTGAAAATTTCGGTATGTTACGGCTTATGACATTATTGAGTTCGCAGTTGAAATTTAAATCTAAATCATGAACCTATTTTCTTATTCATTCAGTATAATCTTCCATAGGGAGATGGTCCTCTAGGTCTTCAACTTGTGCATCACCTACATCATTTATATGGTTGGAAAGGGTAAACACCCTACTCATAGTGATGGTTATCCTTTAAGATTAACAATAATTTAAGAGATTCATAAAAGTAATGTAATGGTTCTGATACTCCTCATACTCTAGCATTACGAGAGGTATTAACATGCGTAACCAATCTACATGAATGCATGCCTAGTAAAGTGTGTGCAGCTCATCATACGTAGTGATCATCACAATGTGGAATATAATTCATAGAAAATTCGGCCAGCCCCGTATTCTCACACTACGGAGATTCGCCACATGTCCAGCGCTACTATGGATTTACGTAAATACCTCGAGGCGACACAACACATGAGTTAGATGAATTACATGACATGATTTGTTCATGGAGCCACTATTTGCGACATCCAATCCCAAAAATGATGTAACACGTATTGTAAATTACTTACATCAATTTGTGCACCACTACTCAAACCCATGGAATTACGCATCGATCAAGAGGGTCTCTACCCAGAGCGCATTACATCCATGATAAAATATTTGAATTACTAGTTGTGATACATTTAACAAATCACTTGCATCAAAGAGAATGTAAACTGAACCGTGGGAGATTTGGAATTCCAAGACACATGCCCAAGCCTTAAAGATAGATAGCACAAGGTTAACAAAATAAGGAGAAGAGTAGTAATGGCTAACTCAAAAAAGAGGAGAGTGACAATGGGCAACTTAACAAAGAGGAGAGTAGCAATGGCTAACTCAACAAAGAGGAGAGTGACAATGGCCAACTCAATAAAGAGGAGAGTGGCAATGGCCAACTCAACAAAGAGAAGAGTAGAAAGGACTAACGCAATAAAATTGGTAAAGGCAAGGGCGAGGCTTGTATTCATCACCCCACATAAAAATAATGAAGATCACTCGTAGTTAACATCATACCATAATCCCAAAGGGTAAATAATTGGTGGTGGTAAATAAAACAATTGCAGGGATAGAATCATAGTAATATAAGAGAATGTAAAAAGGCAAGATTATATTAACTTAAATCAAAGTAAGCTTAAAGGATTCCCTCACATAAATTCAGAAAGATCATGCATAATTAACATCACACATTAACCATAATTTTCAAAGGATAAATAATTGATAGGGGTAAATTAAATATTTACATGGAGGATTTAAAGCGAGGGAACAGAATAATTCATATCAAGTCAAGTTAATATAAGCTTAAAAGAATCCCTCACCTTAGCCTTAGATCTAAACCCTAGGTAGATATTTATGTAGAAAAATTTCTATATGAAAAGCTTCTACATGAATCACGACATCGCTTGAACAAGAGAGAGACACTATATATATGGAGAAGGAAGAGGGCATATAGGCTTCTCCTTCTCTTTCTCATTCTCTTTCTCTTTCTCTTTCTCTTTCTTTCTTTTTCTTTTCTTTCCCTTTCCCTTTCTCTTTCTTTCTCTTTCTCTCTCTTCCTTGGGCGTGTGAGTAGAGAGGGGAATGCACGCCCCCTTTTTAAAAGGGAGTGGGCGTGTGAGGGGTGTGTTTCCCATCTCACTTGGATTAGGTTTCTCCAATTTTTCCTTTTATGATGATCTTTCTTTAAATCTAAGTCAGTTATTGCATCAGGGTCGTCGAATAGAGCTGTGGTATATGATTTTCTTGGTGATCCAAAATTTAAATTGGTCTATCTTGAAAATTCTCCTAATGGGTGCTAAAACGAAATTGATCTAAATTAACGGTCCACATTTAATGATTAGGGCCCAATTTTAAAAGAAATGTCTAGTCAAGATAGGCAAACGGTTGGACAAAATTTGGTGATTGATCAATGGTGGAAAAAGCTTAAATATAAAATTTCACCTTTTGTACAAAAAGGAAGGAACGACTTCAACCTTCAACGGTGTAGGATCATAGATCAAGGCCTAAATTTTGTATAACCTCATAGTCATATGAGACCAAAGTGTGGTCCAAATTTAAGTTGCGATGGATGGAAGTGGTTAAATCGGAAGATCCAGATTTATAAGGAGTTTATAGGCCTTAACAAGATAACTTCGCGCCTAAGGAAAAGTCTACCAAAGTGGGGTCATCATATTTCACACTTAGTTTATATTATGGGTAATTTAAGTTGTTCATATGAAGGGAAATATCATACTACGACTACCCACGAGGTTTCTTCACTCGATGGACGCCAAAATCAACAGTTAAGGGGATGATTTGTCAATTGGGTCACTTTTACAATGATCGAAGGGCTGAAATTTGACATGTATGGTTAATTTTTGATACATAGGCATGGTATAAAATTTCATATCAAACGGATTGTGTGACCCATGTGATCCAGAATTCAAGGGTCTAGGTTAATGGCATTTTCGTAATTATTGCTGATATGAGAGTTTTGGAAAATTTAATAGTTTTACATGGTTATAGGCACATTTCTAAGTAATTCTTACAAAAGAACTTATGTCTAAATCATTATAAGTAAAGAATTATTCACCAAATTAACTAAAGGAATGTACATATATCAATCAACATAATGGATAGTCATATGACATGTCAAAAATAGAAAAACTTGATGGTTAGTACTCTAACAATATATATAGGTATATGTACAATCATTTTTGTAAACGGAAGAACACGAGGTGGGTTTCCAGAGTGGTTAAGGGGTAGAATATGTGTATCGTTAGATTCGATTGTCTTGTTCACATATGTTAGTTTCTCATATTGTAGTTTTGATTATGGGTTAAGCATATTCATAGGTGATGAACAAGATGAACGGATCCAAATATTAAATTGACTTGTGCATGAGTTGATGTAAAGATCAAGTAGCTAGTCTACTACGATCGGGTGGTCCAAAATCAAAGTGGACGGTTAGATGTCTCTATCCAGTAGTGCATATTTGATTGAGCGGTTGGTTATGATGGATAAGTGAGAATATTTAGGTATTTGATGGTCCTATCTTAAAATCAATGGTCAGATAGCTTGATCTATGAATGAAGATTATTCTTAACGGTCAGATTCGTATTGGAGAATAGATGTAAGATTAAGATAGTTAGATTGGTATCATACACATGTACATAATAAGTTAAATTTCATGGTAACACTTGAGAAATTTTAATACTCAGGTATTGAAAAGTTCGTGTTTTACATTGCTTCTAACTTACTATCGAAGTATTACCAATCATGAATATAAGAAGTGCTCGCATTGTTGGGGTTGATCCCTCTACACCAACCGCACCACCTCTAGTCAAGGACGTGCAGGCTCTCATAGCCTTTGAGGCATTGAACTTAAACAATAGTCCAACACCTGGGGATCAAGGACGGGCATCAACTTCCCAAACTATTCTTCCAGATGAAGTAGTTGTGGTGCCCCAAGATGTACAGATGAACATTTAGTTAGTGTAGGAATATGGAAAGACCGAGGGGGACCAATTCTGTATTCAAGCTGAGAATACCAATTGATATATGGCTAGCCAGAGTGAAGCCATGCATCGATTGATAGCTATGATGGCCGAATAAACACCATCGGTAACACAATACAATGCTGAGGAAAGTGTTCTATCGACAATGCAGCTCCACTACCACATATGCCGCATCCGCAATGTAATCCATCACCGGTTCCTATCCCGGAGATGAGAAATGTGGCACCTCCTATGGAAGTTAGGCGACTAGAGCGAGAGGCAAGGAAGCTTATACCTGAGAATAAGAATCAAGAGATGCCTGGAGAATTCAATCCCCAGCAGTTTCATAGATTCTAGGATAATGTAAATTGATTTGGTCTAGATCACCCGCCAGCCTTAGAGCCTCAGTGGATCAATCACGACCAGATTGTACAAATTGTTTAGGAAGTTACTGACCAAGTACTCGGCCACAACACTATCCCAGTGTACCATAAACCATACCCCGAATGGATAGACAAGCAACATCCATTACCAAGGAACTATTGATCGGATTTTGCCTTATTTTCGGGCGAGCTCGGTCAATCGGCCATCGAATATGTCAGCCAATTCACAATGCAGTGTGGAGAATTAGCCAACAGTGACTATAATAAATTACAATTGTTTGGCCATTCACTAACGGTAACAGCATTCACAGGGTACTCAAACTTATTGCCAGATTCGATAGACACATGATATGAGATTGAAGAAAAGTTCCACACTTAGTTCTTTTCTAAGAATAGAGAGATTACTATCGTCGAGCTCGCATGTTTTTTTACAGTTGTTTGGAGAATCATGTGAGAGCTATATCACAGGTTTTAAGCGAGTGAAGAGCCGTTGTAAGATTTTCATGACCGAGGCCGAATTTGTGCAACTTGCACAAGATGAGGCTTAAATATAAAGTTCGTAAGAAATCCATAGGTACGGAGTTCGTAGATTTGTACGACCTCACTAAGAAGGTCTCTCGCTACGAAGAACTTCTAAAAGAGGGAAGGAGACAAAAGAACTCCTCATTAGGAACGTATTACAATGTCCCAAATTATGAGATCGTAATTGCTTAAGTGGTGGCTAAAAAGCCACTAGTTTGTTTCGCGTTGGTCAAAGTGGAATTGACCATTCCGACTGCACAGAAGGCTCAAAAGGTTCACACCTTTGATATTACTAGGGATGAAGAAATATTTGACATTTTGTTGGTCAAAAAATTTATAAAAATACTTATGAATCATAAGATACCCTTGGCCGATGAGTTGCAAAAGACTGAATATTGTAAATGTCAATGGAACTCGGTCCCATTCAACTAACAAATGTGTTGTGTTCATGAATGTTATGCAAGATCACATCGATCATTGATTATTGAAGTTTCCAGAGAAGGGTGAAGAATCAATGTTGATAGACACAGACCTGTTCCCATTTAATCTTGAAGTTAAGGTGGTCACGACCAATCTGAGGAATCAGTCGTGGTTGAAGGTCGATCTCGGACCAGGCAATCTACGGGAAGTATCACATCGACCAGCTCAGGGGCGTTGATGGCCCTCACATTCGAACAATAATCAGCCTTATGCCATTAGGAGAACCAATCAGGGTTCCCAGCTATGTGAATGATACACTCGAAGGATTGTTTCCGGATGGGGGACCCACCCAAGCAAAGACAGGGAGGTCCTTATGTGGCTACTCGGTCAGTTAGGAGCCACGACCGCCATCAACCACAGAATATGACTCCTAATCACCACCCACAATGGGGGTCACCATCCCAAAGAATGGTCAAACCCCCTACAATGCGTGAAGGAATATGTAAACGGGTCATACACCCAAAATTCCCAACAGTACCAGAAATACTAACCCAGACCCAACAATGTCGATGACTAAGGCATCGGGATGCGATAAGAGGAAAATCAGAGGATAATGTAATACTTTCTCAATCAAAAGTAAGTTTGCCTAGGCCTTTCTGGAAGATCCCAGTACCTGAGGGCCAGGTGGCAGTAAATACCGTGGGAATGGTACTACCTCCCGTGCTACAAAATCGAGACTTAAATGATCTCGACAAAACTGATCAATCAATAAGTCCTAAGGAGGAAGACAATGTGGAAACTTATCAGACTACCTCAACTAAGAGTATTTCCCAACGGATGATTGGTTAACCAATGAGCTATCATCGACCGTAGAAGTACCAAAAACCATCTCACCCAGTGATCCTTCGGTCGATCTTATGGCCGATGAGTGTCCAAGTCAAACGAAAAATGTCTCAATAGAAGAAGACCCCAAAATACTAAGGGAGTAATGTCCAAGTGATGGAATTGTGTTTGGGACATTTCCACTAGTTGTATTTCATTACAAACACCCACGGTGTCTTACTAGTCGATCGACAATAGGCACCAAGACAGTATTAGCACCATTTTTTGTGGTTGATACCTCATCAAGTTGTAATGTTTTATTGGGGAGAGATTAGATTCATTCATTTGCATGCATATCATCCTCCCTACACCAGTTTCTGATTTTCTAGAATCAGAATAAGGTCAAGCTAGTCCTGGCTAACAATAAACCTTTCTTGGTTACTTTGAATGCCAACGAAGCTTATTATTATGGGGAAGAGGTGAGACTAATCAAGTTCACCGAAAGGAATAAGTTTGGCAGCCCAACTGGAATATCAATAAAGAAAGACCCAAATAGTATTGTGCAACCTATTCAAAAGGTAATGCGAGTAAGTGACACCCTGTCGAGGGATGTCGTTCCTTATCGACCAATTCCACACTATACAATTAAAGAGATCCCATGATTAGAACGTCAAGAAATTATGTCAATCAAGTTGACTTCATGGCCAGAATAATAAGGCTTGAAGAGAGACTAAAAGGAATAGATGATGGTTACCTTGTGAACTTGGCCGATGTGGAGGATTCGACCGAAGAAGACAGCATCGAGTTAAAGGAGGCTCCTGAAGAGCTGAAAGACTCTCGACCCCAAGTCCAAAATCCATTGGTTGAAATCAACTTAGAGACCGAACGGGATCCAAAGCTGACATTCTTCAGCGACTTGTTGGAGCCTCACGAGAAGGAACGATTAGCGAAGTTACTTGTGAGTTTGTTAATTGTTTTGCATGGGACTATCACAAAATGTTGGGGCTCTCAATCAATTTCTGGTTTAGCACAGGTTGCCCATAAAGGAAGGATATCGATCGCATAAGTAGCCGTCTAGGTGGATGACGGCCGAAGTCACCCACAAGATCAAGGAAGAAATTGAGCGACTCTTGAAGGCTGGCTTTATTTGGCCAATCAAATCTGCCAGATGGATATCGAATGTAGTTCCAGTAATAAAAAAGAATGGTAAGTTGATAATATGCAGCAATTTTAGGAATTTAAATCTGTCTACACTGAAGGACGAATACCCTATGTCAGTGGCCAATCAACTAATTGATCGAGCTGTTGGCCATGGAATTGTGTCCTTCATGGATGGTCATTTGGGGTATAATCAGATCTACAATGAACTGGATGATGTGGGCATTCAGATGTCCTGGTCCACTAGGAACCTACTACTGGATAGTGATGCCTTTTGAACTTAAAATGCGGGAGCTACGTACCAAATGGCAATGAATGACATCTTCCATAACATGATCGGCTGATTCATGGAGGTTTATGTGGACGACGTAGTGGTCAAATCGACTGATATGGAGAAATATCTGGCCCAATTACATAAGTCATTTGAGCGAATGAGGCTCCACAAATTGAGAATGAGCCCCTTAAATGTGCTTTCGGGGTCTCGGCCAGTAATTTCCTAAGATTCCTTGTACACCAGAGAGGAATCGAGGTTAATCAGAATAAGGCTTGGGCCATCATCAATGCCCGACTACTAAGAAACAAATCCGAGCTGCAAAGATTCTTAGGCCAGGTTAATTTTATAAGAAGATTTATATCTAATTTGTAGGCAAAACTAACATCTTCCCTCAACCAATAAAATTGAAATAGGGGTCCAAGTTTGTTTGGGAGGCCGAGCACCAGTTGGCCTTCGATAGAATTAAGGAGTATCTAATGAGGCTACCTGTTCTGATGACACCAATCGAGGGTTGACTGCTCAAGCTGTATGCCACAGCTTCAGCAGAGTTTATTGGAGCTCTCTTAGTGTAGGATGATAATATGAGAAAAGAGTGTGCTATCTAGTACCTGAGCCGAACATTACTTGATGTTAAGAGACGGTATTCCGTAATGGATAATTTTTGTTTGTCATTGTACTTCGCAACCACTAAATTAAGGCATTATTTGCTGGTCGAAAGAATAGATGTAAAAGTTGTAACGAATTTGGTGAAATATATGTTGACTTGGCCATTTTGAATGGTCGAATTGGCAAATGGGTATTACCTTCATCCAAGTTTGATCTCCATTATGTCCAATAAAAGGTAGTAAAAGGTCGAGCCATAGCCGATTTTTTTGGCTGACCACCCCTCAGATCTAGATGAACACATTCCCCTGAGCGTCTTGGATTTATATTGCGTGCAATTAACACCATGGAAATTAATTTTCGATAGGTCGAGAACAAACGATGCATCTGGGGTTGGCGTAATCTTGATTGCCCCTAATAGAGATCACAGGAATTCACGTTCCAATTAGAGTTTAGTTGTACTAATAACCAGGTCGAGTACGAGGCCATGATAAGAATCATTGTTAGAGTTGGGGGCAAAGACCGTGACCATTGTAGGAAATTCATAATTGGTAATAAATCAAATGGCAAGGTTGTTTAAATGCACTAGTATGAATTTATTGCCATACTATGCCTTAGCAACCTAAATGCTCGACTTGTTTGAAGAAGTCGAGTTAATGCATGTCACCAAAGAACCCAATGCGTATGCTAATGAAATGGCACGGCTTGCTGCAGGGCTCGACGCCTTAAGAGGCTCGGCCGAGCGGAGGATCATTATCCAAAGAAGATCCTTACCCTCTATCTTTCAGAGAGGGAATGTAATGGAGGTGTACCAGATAGAAATAGAGGAAGAAGATTGAAGTGCTCCTCTCATGGGTTATTTACAGAGTCCCTAGGCTATTCCAAATCATCATCTAGGGTTTTGAAAGGGAGAGAAGGCCTAGGTGGAGTGCTGACAATGTTCTTCTACTTCGATTTCTTCATGGGTTCTAGTATATATTTTAATTTTTTTTAGTTAGCTATGATTAGTTAATCTCTTAACTAAGGCTTAGGGGTGAAGCTTGTAGTTATTCTTGATATTTAGTTTATTTTGATTCAAGTTATTTGATTTTAATGTTGAACAATTCATTGATACTTTCTTTTGATAAAGATTTATTTCTAGTTTATTTTGATCTATTGTCGACTATAGGCACATTAGATGCATGGGAAAACTAAAAATAGCTTATCTATTTTGCAAGGGATTGATCTGTAAAATCTATTGACCTATCATAGACTCTGAGCACGATAACTGTTTTGAATTCCCTGTGATCAATACTTTGGTACATGATGTGGTTCGATTGAAGTTCAAATCTATTTTGATACTTGAATGATGGTTTAACATAATTATCTACTAATTTGATAGAATAGGACTTTAATTCTAATTAAGTTATCCATTAAATCAGTAAATTGGATATTGTTATTGCTATGAGTGGATTCCTGGATCCTTAATCTTTTATTTATTTGTTTTAAAACTCTTTCCTAAATTATTGGATTAAAAATTCAAGCAACCATTACACTTAGATTAGTTCTAGACTATGTTCCCCATTCCCTGTAGATTCAACCTCAGTCTCACCGAGTTATTACTACTTCGCAACCCTACACTTGGCGTTCATGAACACATGTCAAATGGAATTTGGCGTGGCCATGGGCCTTCCACCGCTGTGACGGGTAGTGAGGTCTTTGCCCTCTTATTATCTCGGAGTACGAGCCTTGATTGTGTACCAGACCCCAGTGATTTTAGATGAGAACCATACTGAAATGTAGATTAGACATCAGGATTCGCAAGTTTATATCGCATATCTACATATGACATTCGGTTCAGTTGGCATTTGCATAACATATGTGCATAGCTTAGGCATGACTGGTTGCATGCATGGACACTAGCATGATTGGCCTCTTTTTATCACTTACTTTGATATTGATATGGATATTATTGTGATATTTCTGTCATATGCATTGACATTGCGCATGCACACATGCGTTCTATTGGGCTTCGTAGGAAGCTCATGCACAGTTATTAATGTTTTAGGTTATGATAGAGTGTAGCAGTTGATGATGCTGGAGCATACTCATATGTTTTTTTCTTTGGTATCATATATATATATATTCCTTTTAGCAATATTGTATCTAACGGTTTTTTAGTGGAGATGTGATGTTTCTTATGGAGTTCTTATTACTATACTTAATTACAAAAGAAAAAAGTTTCTCCTAAGATCCTCCTTGTGAAATGCCACCTTCGAGAATTGGTGTATAAGCGTTGAGTGCTAGAATTGGGGTTCTATGGAGGTTGTTGGTACCGGATTTGGGATGTGGCGTATGAGTGCCAAGAACCTGATTTGGGGCGTGCCACCCTAAGTGTATTTGAGTGCATTCGGAATCCAAAAGCTATTTGGCAACGTGGATTTGAAAGTATTTAGAATCGGAGGTATTTGAAATACACAGTTCTGTTGTGTTTTGAAATCTTTTTCTTCTGTGATTTAGAATCATAAGACTTTTTTGGCTTCTTTGTAAAGTGACACGATTCACATGTGTAACAAGAGAATCACTAGGCAAGTAATTCATTATACACATGCCATATTAATGATACCAAAAAGTAATTAAATTATCAGCCACATCACTAAAATTAGCCAAGTAAATTAATGGTTAAAAAACGTTGGCAAGTCACTTGTTTGTGATCCTTTGTGTGTGGCCCACCCAAAACTTATAATTTTGTCATTTTCTACTTAAGCATATATTTCAATGGGTTTATTACAATCATTTTATCAAATATCACACATATACAATAATAAGAAATATTGAAGGTGATTCGATAATTAAATTTAAATTCCTATAAATATATTACAAAATTTCAATACATGGTTTTTTTTACCTATACATTTCAATTACAAGTTATCAAACATAATTGAAAATCCTAATTACCATGATTTGTGATTTGAAATCTAATACGTTTCGAAAGCTTCTAAAAGGACAATTGATACACAGCCTCATCTTGGTTGTTGTAATAGATGTCTTAAATCGAGTCTTTTGCAGGGCATGTCGATGCAATCGACAAACTGTTTGATGTCATTGTCGTGGCATCGAACAGTGCTCGATCCCATCGAGATTTTTCAAATTTCTCCAATTGGTTGCTGGACTAACTAGGCATCTTTTCGATGCCATCGATAGTTGTTCGATGCCATCGAAGATTTGTTCAATGCCATCAAACATGGCTCGATGCAATCGGAGAAAATTAGAATTTCATGTTATTTACACAGAATTGCGTATTTGCGGGATTTGGTTTCCTATTTCGATTGTGCTTCCTCCAAAGGTTATATATTGGAGTGCAATCAGAATTGGGAGTTCAATGCAAGTATTCTGAGGGTTTCTAAATCGTCCTAGGGTTTTAAAGGGTATAGCAAGGGTGAGATTCGAGGTTGTTTAAATTGGGTAATCTCTTTCTCTTTGTAATTTCTTCTTTCATAATGATATTTGTCGCTTTATGCCGTGGTTTTTTCTCGAAAGGGTTTTTCCACGTTAAATTGTTATGTTCTCTTTGTGTTTTCTTGGTGTTATTGTATTGCTATCCTAGAATCATCTATGTATGGTTCCGCAGTCCCCCAACAAGTGGTATCAGATCTAATGTTGGGCCCCATGCTTGAATCTGAAGGATTAGTATCAATGGGAAACACTAAGTATGATATTGAGAAGTACTCAGGAAAAAATAATTTTGAGTTATGGAAAGTTAAGGATATTAGCCTATTAACTAAGCAAGGTGAAGATGGGGCTCTTAAGGAGCGTCGACGGTCTATGAGTGACGAAGACTGGAATACTCTTGATAAGAAGGCCTTATCCTCTATCTGATTGTGTCTCACGAATGAGGTTCTCTACAATGTTTTGAGGGAGAAAACCACAGCAAGTCTATGGGCAAAGTTAGAGGATGTTTATGCGAAAAAGTACCTTGAGAATCGCCTAGACTTAAAGCTGCAATTGTTCAACTTCAGGATGGCAGAGAGTGGAGATGTGGAAGCCCGCATCAGTAGTTTTAATAAGTTGATTTGCAAATTGTTAGACATGGATAAAGTGGTTAAAGATGAAGATCAGGCATGTATTTTGTTGAATCCTCTTCCAACGTCGTATGAGTCATTCAAAGATTCATTGTGCACTGGTAAATCGTCCCTGAGTGTGGACACCGTTATCTCATCCCTTCAGAGGAAGGATATGAGAAAGATAAACGATGGTGTAGGGACCTCTTCTGATACACTGCTTACAAGAGGCAGGAATACTGAGCGAGATACATGATTTTCAATGTATAAATCCAAATCCAATGGCAAGGGCAAGGGCAAGTTAAAGTGCTAGACTTGTGGGATGACTGGACACATGGTGAAGGATTGTACAAATCCTAAGTCAAAGAAAGAAAACTTAGATGCTTCTTCTAATGAGGTGAATATTGTCATATCTGATGAAGAGACAAGCACATGTGATGTTTGTCTGTGTTTATGATCGGACACTTGTACGATGATCATAAAGACGAGTGGATCCTTGACACAGGAGCTTAATATCATATGACTCCTCATCGGAGTTGGTTCGCTAGTTATAAAGAGTGTAATGGTGGACAGGTCTTTATGGGCAATGACAATGCCTGTAATGTTATGGTTGTTGGTACGGTGCGCATCAAAATGTTTGATAGGATGGAGCGTACCTTGACTGATATCAGTCACGTTCCTAATATAAAGAATAGTTTGATTACTCTCGGTGCACTCGAGGTAATAGGGTGCAAATTCATTGGTCTTAATGATGTCCTTAAAGTTTCAAAAGGGGCACTCGTGGTTATAAGAGCGCAGATGCATGGAAACCTTTACAAGTTGATCGGGAGCACTTTAGTAGGTGGAGTGATAGCGAATGTTACAGATTCCACGTCTACACATGTGACATGCTTGTTTGGGCCACATGAGTGAGCGGGGCATGAAGGTACTTTCTGATCGTTGTTTAATTTCAAGTTTTAGGAATTTTGATTTAGATATACACGAGCATTGTATATATGGTAAAAATTTAGATTATCTTTTAAATATGGAAAACATGTATGTAAGGGAGTGCTTGATTACGTGCACTCTAACGTATGGGGGCTATCATTAGAGATTTTCATTAGAGGGTCGTTATAGTTTGTCTCATTCATTAATGACTACTCCTGGAAAGTTTGGATTTACTTCATGAAATGTAAGTCTGAAATTTTCATCATATTCAGACAATGGAAGGCAATAGGGGAAAAATAGGCAGGACAAAAAATAAAGGTTTTAAGGATGGACAATGGCGGAGAATTTACTTCCACTGAGTTTAATGAATATTGCAAAGATGAAGGGATCATTAGGCACAATACAGTGCGTTACACGCCTGAACAAAACGTTATGGCTAAATAGATGAATTGGACTCTCTTGGAGAGGGCCCGATGCATGTTAAGTAATACTATGTTGGGCAAGGACTTATGGACTGAGGCCGTTAACACGACTTGCTATTTGGTGAACCGGTCCCCTTCTATGACAATTGATTGTAAGATCCCAGAGGAAGTATGGAGTGGTCATAAGATGGACTACTAATATTTGTGCATATTTGGTTGTAAGGCTTACTCTCATGTACCGTCAGTTGAAAGAGATAAACTAGACCATGGAGCAAAAAAGGATATCTTTGTTGGTTATGGTGTTGGTGTGAAAGGTTGTAAGTTATATGACAAGGTCACATGCAAAGTCATCACTAACCATGCTGTCAGATCTGATAAAAGCTTCATATTCCACTAGAATAATCAAGAGGAGCAAGATGAACCAGAAAGGTTGATCATATACGTCCAAATTGAAATAGATGATACTCAGGTAGAGACAGATGCACAAACAGAGGTACAAGAGCAGGTGGAGCAGTCACCTGTGAGATGAAACCCACTATGAGATCGCAAGTTACCGGCAAGATACAAGGATAACTCTAATATCATATATGCCCTCATTACAGATGAGGGGGACCCGTCTACTATTTAGGAGGCTCTTGATGAGTCTGATGTAGAAAACTAGAAGGTGGCTATGGACGATGAGATAGACTCTTTGTATAAAAATTACACATGGGAGTTAGTGGAGCTTCCAGTGGGCCAAAAAGTGATCAAATACAAGTAGTTATTCAAAAGGAAATAGAATAAATACAAAGCAAGATTGGTAGTAAAGGGTTTTGCTCAGAGAGAATGAATCGGCTTCACAGAGATATTCGCGCATGTGATTAAGTAGGTGTCCATCATATTCATGTTGGCATTGGTTGCTCAATACGATCTTGAGCCGAAACAAATGGATGTCAATACTGTATTCCTGCATAAGGAGTTGGAAGAGCATATCTATTGAAGCATCCAAAGGTCTACGAAGTTAAAAGGATAGAGAACAAAGTTTGCAGGTTAATGAGGTCATTGTACAGCCTGAAATAGTCGCCTAGGCAGTGATATAAAAAATTTAATTCTTTCATGTTGAATCAAAAATTTACCAGGAGTGAATATGATCATTGTGTCTATTATAAGATACTAAGTAATGAAAAATTCATCATCCTAGTATTGTATGTTGATAATATGTTGATTACCAGTCATGACATATCTGAAATCAATGTACTGAAGACTTAATTATCAGGGACATTCGAAATGAAAGATCTGGGGGCTGCAAAAAATATTTTCGGCATTGATATACATAGAGACTGGAAGAGGAGCAAGCTTTGGTTATCACAGGCAGAATATCTTGAAAATGTGTTGATCAAGTATGGGATGGACTAGGCAAAGCCAGTGAGCATTCCCCACGCAGTTCACTTCAAGCTTTCCTCAGAACAATGTCCTAAAACAGATGAGGAAAAGCAGGATGTGTTTCATGTGCCTTATTCGAATGCCGTTGACAGTTTAATGTATTTCATGGTCTGTATGAGACCAGATATTTCACAAGTAGTTGGTGTTGTGAGCAGATATATGTCAAACCCCGGCAAGCAACATTGGAAAGCTGTGAATTAGCTACTTCGATACATTCGAGGTAGCAAAGACTACATCTTAACTTTCGAGAAAATAGGAGCAAAGTTAGTTGGGTATGTAGATTCAGACTACATAGGTAGTGTGGATTCCAGAAAGTCGACTTCATGTTACTCGTTCGTACTAGCGGGTGAAGCAATCAGTTGGATTTCGAAGCTTCAGTCTGTGGTGGATCTTTCCACAATAGAAGCTGAGTATATGGCTGTGATGAAAGCATTTAAAGAAAGTGTTTGGTTAAGGGCATGATGAATCAGTTGAGGCTTCAGCAGGAGGTCGTGCCAGTTAATTATGACAGTGAAAGCACTATCAATTTGGCTAAAAAAATATATCTATTACTCTCATACTAAACACATTGATGTTCGTTACCACTTTATCTGATAGGTGCTTGAAAGAGGCATGACTCTGGAGAAGATTCACACAAGCGTAAATTCGGCGGACATGCTCACCAAGGTGGTTCCTGCAAAGAAGTTTATGTTCCGTGCAACTTCTCTAGGCTTGTCAATAGCATAAAAGGAAGTTGGTCGATGTGTGCATGAGAAGCATTGATGGATTTATGATGCAAAATAGAGATAAGAGAAGAGGACAAGAAGCTACACGTTTAAAGATTGAACACATAGTAGAGATTGTTGTAATAAATGTTTTAAATCGAGTCTTTTGTAGGACATGTCGATGCAATCATCAGACTGTTCGATGTCATCGTCGATGGCATCAAACAGTGCTCAATCCCATCGAGATTTTTCAAATTTCTCCAGTTGGTCGCTGGACTAACTAGGCATCTTTCTGATGCCATCGATACTTGTTCGATGCCATTGAACATGGCTCGATACAATCGGAGAAATTTGAAATTTCATGTTATGTTGCTGGACAATGTAGGTGTTGGTTCAATGCCATCGAATTGTTCTGCGCAGATTTACACAGAATTGCCTATTTGTGGGATTTTGTTTCCTATTTCAATTGTGTTTCTTCCAAAGGCTATATATTGGAGTGCAATCGGAATTGGGAGTGCAATGCAAGTATTCCAAGGGTTTCTAAATTGTCCTGAGGTTTCAAAGGGTGTAGCGAGGGTGACATTCGAGATTGTTCAAATCAGGTAATCTCTCTCTTTTTAATTTCTACTTTCATAGTGATATTTGTCGCTTTGTGCCATGGTTTTTTCTCAAAAGGGTTTTTCTACTTTAAATCATTGTGTTCTCTTTGTGTTTGCTTGGTGCTATTGGATTGTTATCCTAGATTCATCTCTATGTGCTTCCACGATCCCCCAACATTAGCCATTTGGGAACAGTTTATAGGTAGTTCATCGTGAAGAAAAAAAAAAGCACTTTTGATCCGATGGTATTGAACCGTGGGACGTTGACTCTGGCCAAAAGTTACGTTGCTTTTCAACCTCCCATGGCAAGTTCTCATTGGACATTGAAACATTGTTCAATAACAAAAACAAAAGGAAAAGAATAATAATAAATAATTTTAAAAAAAAATTGATTCATTGTCTGTCCGGAAGCATATTGGGTACTGAGTAACTCAGTACGGGGTAAATCATGTGGGGCCAATTTGACTTGTGTATTTTATCCATTCCCTCCATTTTATTAGATAATTGGGATATTGACTATACTGACCTCGAAGTTTGGGCAAATTACCTAGAAAGCTACGACGTTCTATATTTCCCAAGAGTGGCCTTCTGGCAAGCTTTCAAAAATTACTTGGACCAAAATGCCCTTGTCCTTGTTTCAGTAGTTGTACGGTTTTCTAAGGAATAAGAAGTTACGTCGTATTTAATGCCAATAAAGTGATATGTATGGAACCTTTATTTTGTGCATGGGCAAGGACCAAACTCGTGGGGCCCACATTGATGTACGTGTGTAATCCATGTCGCCCATCCTTTTTGTCGTGTCATATTAGGGCTAGGGCCCAAATATCAGCCTGATCCAGAACTCGTGTGGGTCACGTAATAGAAAATAATGGTGACAATGGAACCCACTGTTAAAACCTTCCAGGCTCACTGTGATGTTTGTTAGAAGTGGGCATTGCCCAAGTCAAGACTTTTTGGGCCCATGCCAAGCTGGCCGACAAGGTGGATGAAACGGATCTCCCCATTGTTGGCCTTAGGCTTTTTTACTAATGGATATCCTTTCATTTGGTAGTAAAGGAAGTGAACATGTAACAATCGCAACCCATATCACATGAGAACCATGACCCATATGGGCCCACATTGAAGTATGTGTATAATCCATGCCGCCCATCCTTTGGCCGTGTCATTTTAGGGCTACGACCCATATTACATGACAACCATGACCCATTTCACATGCTAACCACGACCCATGATAATAACTACGATCCATGACAGCCATGACCCATTGAACATGACAACCACGACCCATTTAACATGACAACCATGACCCATTGTTCATCATATCCATGACCATTCCCTTCGGATTTAGCACGACCCTTCAGAATTAGCGCTACATGTACGATTCATGAACCACGACCCATTTAGCATGACAACCACGATCCATATAACATAAAAACCACGACCCATGAAAACTACGACCCATATAACATAACAACCACGACTCTATTGGAAACCACGATCCAAATGTAGTAACAACCACGACCCATATAACATGAGAACCACGACCATAATTACAATACAATATGAATAGCGGTTCTCTTCAATAGGCACCCAGTGAGCTGAAAACTTCATTGAGAATGTCTTGTTTTAACCTGATCAAAAACTTTGTTGAGAAGGTTAGGCTTAAATAAGACATTCTCAATAGAGTTTTTCAGCTTGCTGGGTGCCCGTTGAAGAGAACTGTTATTCATATTGTACTGTAATTATAGTCGTGGTTCTCATGTTATATGGGTCGTGGTTGTTGCTGCATATGGGTCATGGTTTCCCATGGAGTCGTGGTTGTTATGTTATATAGGTCGTAGTTTTCATGGGTCATGGTTTTCATGTTATATGGATCGTGGTTGTCATGTTAAAATGGTCGTAGTTCATGGATCGTACATGTAGCGTTAATTCCGAAGGATCGCACTGAATTTGAAGGGAAGGGTCGTATATATGACGAACAATGGGTCATGGTTGTCATGTTCAATGGGTCGTGGTTGTCATGTTATTGTGATAGTACTGAAAAACCATCAAAATCTCCCATAAATCAGTCTTGTGCAGCTCTAAGCTTCTCTTCTGGCAGTGACTCCATGGAAATTATCAATAGAGTTTTTCAGCTCGCTGGATGCCCGTTGAAATTGTCAATTTACCGGAGTTCAGAAATTCTCAACAAAGTTTTCAGGAAGATCATCAACGTCCCTGAGGAAAGGGAAAGGATCACCCATAAAGGAAGAACGCGAGAAGGACTCGATGGCTTCTTCGAATATCTGCTCCATTATTTTGATTGAAAGAGCAAAGAAATTTATGAATACTTAAGGTGTTGCAATAAGGATTCTGGTTCGAATTGGCTTGTGAAAGTAATTTGAAACCCAAATACCACTTCTATAGGCTGGTCAACCAATAGTTAAGGTACTGATTCTGAAGGGTCGCACTGATTTCGAAGGGATTACGAAGAAGTAGCAAATTCAATTTCCTGAAAAAGAATGTGGCACTGATTATGAAGACTCGCGCTGATTCCAAAGAGAAGGGTCGTGGATATGACGAATAATGGTGTAAGACCCGTATCCTAGTCCGTACCATTCCATAAACTTCCGCAATCCTTCCCGTCGAATTCTGACAATTCGCGACCGATAATCGACATTTGCGCATGACCCTAAGTCATACCCAGTAGATTTGAATCGGCTCGACCCGAGACTTGTACCATTGCGACCGCACCGTCGTCGCGGTTCCAACTCCGCGTATTACACACCAAGGCAATACCCTGGCCAGGAGATGTGGACCCGCGTTCAGTTCGAGAAAAATACCGCGTATTTGCAATCCCAAGAGAATCTCTACAACATGTCTCATCAATCACATCAATCAATCAAGTACCATATCACATCATGTCAAGTACAACACCATCCCCAAAGTCAACTCTCTCTCTCTTACAACCCATCCCTTACATGTCAAGTACACATCACCCATCACTCACCATCCCTCTCTCTCCCATCACTTCTCTTACATCACACTCTCTCTCATCTCTCTTATCTCTCTCATCTCTCCCATTCTCCCCAAGCAACTCCAACGTCCAACATTTCCATGAGGGAGAGGAGAGCTAGTGTGGCCCACCTTCCTACCTCCCATCTCCACCATCCAAGCTTCATCTCGGCCGTTGAAATGCATTCCATGGAGCTCTAAGACACATCGGTGGGAGAAAAAGTTCAAGAAGATCGAACGGTGGGTGCTTCTTTCTCTCTCTCTCCCTCTCTCTTTCATCTTTTTTTGTGTGTGTGATGATGTGCCGTGTGGCCCACCCGGATGGACCCCACCATGAAGCATGTATTTTTCCCAAGCCATCTAGTAGGTGGGGCCCACCTTAAATGTGTGTTGTATGTAAACTGTCTGGGACGCTGGACGTGGCCATGCCGTGAAGTGTGGACTGGCAGTGTGGTGTACTGACCTGCAAACCACAAAAATATTAGCTTGGTTCAAAGCTTTGGGGTGGATTGCTCATGTAGGCCCCACCTTAATGCATGAATCTAATCCACACTGTCCATTCCATTTGCAACTCATTTTACGCATTGAGCCGAAATATGGAGCTAATCCGATTTTCTGGTGGGCTACAGCTTAGAAAATTGTGGTTTTACCATTAAAATCCACTCTGATGTTTCCACACACCAAAACATGTTGCATATTGGGCTCATTTGGACAGTCTTGAGCCGTAGAATTCAATGGGTGGAGTGGATCCACCTAATGCGGGCCCCACATATGAAAAATTGTGAGAAAATCAAAAACAAAAATATATATATAACATATATGTAGCAGGACGCTACTGCTACCTAAGGACGCGCAGGCAGCGTCCTGTGCTGCTGCGAACGGACAGGCAGGGCCGTGGGCCCCACTGCAGGCCCCACCATGATGTATGTTGAACATCCACGCCGTGTATTAGGTGAGTCCCCTTTGGGAAGTAGGATCCTCCAAAAATCAACTGATCACGGAACTTAGGTGGTCCACACCAAAAGGAGCAGGAGGTTGAATGTCTACCATTAAAATCTTTTGGGTCACGAAAGTTTTGGATCTATATGAAAATTGTTTTTTCCCTTAATTCAGATATTTGTGACCTTATGATCGGATTGGATGGAGAATAAACATCATGGTGGGCCCCACATGGGTCTCACTTCTATGAAGTGGATTGGCTGGAGTACCGTGTACAGCAGCTTTATAGCTGTTGTATTAACGCCAACAAATTCAGTGGGTCTGAACATGAGGCATGTGTTATATCCATTCTGTCCAGCCATGGACCCCAATTGCCGCTATGTGAAATCTAACCGTCCATCAGCAGCTGTAGCTACTGTAAGACGGCAGCTCTGTGGGCCCTAATCATAAGGTATATATTATACTCCACCGCCCATTCATTCCCGGTGGGTCCCACACGTGTGGACCCACTTGGCATATATATATATATATATTTCATCCAGATCGTCTGTTAAATGACATCCAAGGCTGGACGTTTGCATGAATGGTAATATAATATTAAATATATATAGATAAATAAATAAAATAATGTAATATATATGTGTATATATATACTATATATAAATATTATATCTGGTGGGCCACACCACGTGGCCCCACCTAATGTATATATATAATATATATAAATATTATATCTGGTGGGCCACACCACGTGGCCCCACCTAATGTATATGTTTCACCAATCCCATCCACCGTCTAGACCCCTGGACGGTGGGATTCCGTGATGTATGTGTTGTACATACATGTTGTCCAGCATGTGGAGCTCACATGTGATGTATCTGTTTTATCCTAGCTGACCATCATTTAGTTGATGGGACACCACCGTGAGGTATCTATTAAATCCATACTGTCCAGAATATTTGGACGGTGCTAGACCATGTTTGGGCAGTGCTATGGACCACACCATGTTGTATGTATTTCACCTATGTCGTCCACCTATTTAGACGATGTTGTGCTGCCACACCGGGATGTGTTTGTTTCACCCACACCATCCAAATAGTGATGGATGGTGCTGGACAATGTTTGGATGGTGCTAACCTACCTGGACATTGTTTGAACAGTGCTGATCATCATTAGTGGGCCATGTGCCCCATAGAATGATGTGTACAGTGATACACATGATGCACCTGCAACTATTGAGATAATTTTAAATGTAATCCAAGCTCTCACTTGTTGTATATGAGGCCCATTAGTGTGGCCCATTGATGTGGCCCACTCGTTGTATATAAGGCCCATGGTGATGTATATGAGGCCCATATGCACGGCCCAATGTGGTGTATATATGGCCCATGTTTGAGGCCCAATATGATGTATACCCGGCCCAAGTGTTAGGGCCCATTAGGATGTATCTGAGGCCCATCTATTGCGACCCATATGATGAATGTGAGGCCCATGGGTTGCGGCCCATTACGATGTATATTAGGCCCATGGTTATGGCCGTTATGATATGTTTGAGGCCCATGGTTGTGGCCCGTTATGATATGTTGGAGGCCCATGGTTGTGGCCCATTATGATGTGTTTGTGGCCCATTTGGTAAGGCCCACTGAGATGTATTTTCAGCCCATGGGTCGAGGCTCATTGTGACGTATTTTCGACCCGTATGTCGTGGCCCATTGTAATATGTTTCCGGCCCATTTATTGAGGCCCGTTGTGATATGTATTAGGCCCATGATGCATGGCCCATTTGATGTATTCGAGACCCCTGTGCAGGGCCCACATGTCATGTATTTGAGGCCCATGAGAAGGGCCCACCTGTTGTGCATATGTGGCCCTTGAGTAAGGTCCATTATATTGTATATAAGGCTCATGTGAGGAGGTCCACCTTGATGTGTACAAGGCCCATTGTTAAGGCCACCTTGATATAGATGAGGCCCATGTGATATGGCTTACTTGATATGTATGGGGCACATATGATGCGGCCCACTCGTTATATATGAGGCCCAAAGTCGAGGCCCATGGGCAAGGCCCATTGTGATGTATTCAAGGCCTATAGGCAAGACTCATTGTGATGTATTCAAGGCCTATGGGCAAGGCCCATTATGATGTATTCAAGGCCCGTGGACAAGGCCCATTGTGATGTATTTAAGGCCTATAGGCAAGGCCCATTTTGATGTATTCAAGGCCTATGGGCAAGGTCCATTGTGATGTATTCAAGGCCTGTGGACAAGGCTCATTAATGCAGCCCACTTGATGTATTTGAGGCCCACATGATGCAACCCATTATAATGTATTTGAGGCCTATTGCGATGCGTTTCCAACCCATAAGATGCGGCCCATTGTGATGTATATAGGCTTAGGTATGTGGCCCATTGTAATGTATTTGTGACCCATTTGGCGAGACCCGATGTGGTGTATATGTGGCCTTTAAGTGAGGCCCATTGCGATGTATATTAGGTCTTTGTATGAGGCCGTGGGCCGCTATATGTTTAGCTCCATATATGTCACTCCTTAGGAGCAATGTTGGTTGAATGTCCACATTGATGGGTGGTGATGGTTAAATGTCCACATTATGACCTTCCCTTAGTCTTGGATAGGCCCATTCTCATCGTTCTCTAGTGGGTTAACCCAAACACTTGGGCCCCATCAATATTGTTTGATCCATCATCGGTCATCCATCTATGGACCCCGCCTTGCGACGAGGTCGATTACCGATTCTGATTGTCGAGGCCGATTCCGATTGTCAATTCCGATCGTCGATTCCAATCATTGATTCTGATTGTTGATGCCGATTCTGATTATCAAGGCCAATTGTTGAGGCCCATGTGATACGGCCCACTTGATGTATATGAGGCATATGTGACGAGGCCCATTGTGGTACATTTAAGGGTCAGGCAATGGAGCCCATAGTATTATATATTAGGCCCATGTAAGAGACCCATCATGATGTGTATTAAGCTCTTAAGTAAGGCCCATGATGTTGTATATTAAGCCCTCGTACGAGGCCATGGGCCCACTATATGTTAAGCTCTATGTGGGCCATTCCTTGGAGGCAATGTTGATTAAATGTCTACATCATTGAAGCCGATTGTTGATTTCGATTATTGATACTGATTATGAGTATGTGACAGTATAGCATCATGATACATACACATCATCTGCATGTTTGTTATGAGATGTGGTTGGCCATTGCATATGTCATTAGGCAGGCTCTTATGAGACTTCCTGATAGGTGGAGGTTATCTCACATAAGCGCACGGTATGCGCAGGATTGATGCATGACTAGATTGTATGACTCATGCATCTTATATTATGTGTTGTGATTACTTTACGCCCTAGCGACATCAGAGTCGTAGCCTCCACAGGTATATCGTGGATGGCCAGATGGGACACTGAAAATATTTGGATCGAGCATTTGCCTGCCATAGATGGCCCTGGGTAAAAATCTCTAAACCCTCTTGGTACCAGAGGACGTCTCAACGTCGATACCGAGTGGATATATATGAGCGCATGAGGGTCAAATACCAGTAGGCCGCGTCTCTCACTGTGTCGTGATCGGTTGGGAGGGGTGTGACCTTACCCGCCTAAGTGAGGGGGCATTATCTAGATTGAGTTTGACCAGCTTGAGGAATGTGTCCGCTATCGATGAGTCGGACCCGATATTTGCAGGTAGATAGTGAGGTCTCTTCCACTTACCCAGTTATGCGCTCGGATAAGAGCGGCAAGCTAGCGTAGAGTGTAATAGACCCCGGTGATGATCCCAAAGATGAACTATACTAATATGTGGACTTATTGAGTAGGAGTTGCATACTTATTCATTCACTATCCACTCGGGTTGGTGGTGCGCAACTATTTGTTACGTGTACCTTCGCAATGGTCAGGATTTCGGTTGGAGCATGCGACTAACCTGAGATCAGGAGTTTACCATATTGAGTCTGACTATCCAAATTTAGGTATGGGACTGGTTTGGATAGAAGTCCCTTGTGATGGACCCCATAGCCTACGATACTAAGTACTATCATCCCGACTTCACACTTCAGCATGGTCATTCCATTCGCACCGCATATTATATTACATCTGCGGCATATAACATTTTGGGTTACTGTGTTTCTGTATTTATATGGTCTAGATACGGCTGACGGTATTCATGAACTCATCAGGAATTGTATATTGTCTTGCATCCTCGGCATCTGATATTTAGCTCTTTATGACTCCTCATTTGCATAGCTGATCTGTAATGTGTACTCTGATATTGTTTTACTCATGGACTTGTCAGTATTTCTGCTTTACTTTGATATCATATGATTCATGATCTTACCAGTATTTCCTATATTGTATGATTATGGCATTGTGTTGAATACTTGGCACTTACCTTGTGCACACGGTTTCACTACCCACTAAGCTTTCTATAAGCTTACGCACAATAAATGCGTACAGGTGGCGTTAGGTTGCAGCAGCATTGAGCATGGAGCGTGCAGCGGTCTTCTGGAGCTTTGATTTTCGACATATATATTTCCCTTTCAGCATTGTATTCAAATGTTTATATTAGTGGATATGTGATGATGATGTTGCCTTTGTACTTTGGGTATACTTGTAGTTATGCTTATTATGAGTTAAATGTACATTGAAAAATCCTCCTTATAGGATCCCAGGATCGGAATCTATCATATGGACGCTAGGAGCCGAGAATGGGGTACTATGGAGGTTGTCGGCACCGGATTCGGTGATCGGGATTCCTGAGAATCCGATTTCTAGATTTAGAGCGTGACAAATGGGTCGTGGTTGTCATCCACAATGGATCGTGGTTGGGAACCACGACCTAGTGTGTATGACAACCACAACCCTGTCGTGTGATCATGGTTCACATGCACATTGGATCGTGGTTTTTATCCATGTTGGATCGTGGTTGTCATCTAACGTTGGATCGTGATTGTCATCCAACATTGGATTATGGATCGAAGGAAAACAGATTGGCAACCACGACCCGTATCACACGAAAACCATAGCTCATTTAACATGAGAACCACGACCCATGTTACATGAGAACCATGACCCATATCACACAAAAACCACGACCCATAAAACATGACAACCACGACTCATGTTATATGGACCTTCTCAACAAAGTTTTTCAGCTCGCTGGGTACCCGTTGAAGAGAAATGTTCTTCATATTATATGGCTTAGATCTTATTCACATGAATCCATACTATACAAATCAGCAAAAGTAACGTGCTCACCCATACGACAGTAATGTAGAAAATTTTGGTATATCACACTACTCTTGATTCATGGCATAAACAGCAAATGCAGGCTTTTCAGGGGAGGGGTTACAACTAAAAGAAAACACTCTTCAAAGTAATAACCAGCGATGATGAGAGTGAGGAGGATGATAATATCCTTGCAAACTTAAGTGGAAGAAACTTGCAACGTTGTGTAATAGTACTGAAAAATCATCAAAATCTCCCATGAATCAGTCTTGTGCAACTCTAAGCTTCTCTTCTGGCGGTGACTGTGTTATATGAGTCGTGGTTGTCATGTTATATGGATTATAGTTATCATGAATCGTGATTGTCATGTTATAAGGGTCGTGTTTTTCATATTCTATGGGTCGTGGTTTGCATAGGTCGCAGGTGCCATGTTGCATGGGTCGTGGTTGTCATGTTAGATGGGTCGTGGTTGTCATGTTATATGGGTTGTAGTTGTCATGGATTGTAGTTATCATGTTATATGGGTCGTGGTTGTCATGTTATATGGGTTGTAATTGTCATAAATTGTAGTTATCATGTTATATGGGTCGTGGTTGTCATGTTATATGGGTCGTGGTTGTTGCATGTTCACCACGACCCATAAAACATAATAACTATGACCCATGACAACTACGACTCATATAGCATGATAACCATGATTCATACCTCATGACAACCACGACCCTTACCGCATTATCACCACCTGATGTGACCTATGCTACTATACAGATATCGTTTGCATGACTATGGCATGACTTGCACCTACTTGGTGAGTACATGGGATAAACGATATCTATGTATGTCATGTACTAACTTTGGTAAGGATCCTGCAACCACGACCCTTACCACATTACAACCATGACCCTCGTGGTTGTCATGTTATATGGGTCGTGGTTCTCATTTTCTGCTCCCAGATTGCATGACAACCACGACCCATACATGCACATAAGATCTTTATCGTCCATCAAAGTTAGAAAAGTAATGTGCCCATCCGTACCAAAGCTAGTCTGACATTTTTCGAATATGATATGACTATTGATAGACTGCAGGAGCAGAAAATGCAGGCTACATGGGTCGTGGTTGTCATGAGGTAAGGGCCGTGGTTGTTAAGTTATATGGGTCGTGGTTGTCATGTTATATGGGTCGTGGTTGTCATGTTATATGTGTCGTACTTGCCATATGGGTCGTGGTTTGCATGAGTCGTAGTTGCCATGTTATATGGGTTGTGGTTGTTATGTTTCCTGAATCGTGGTTGTGATTTTTAACGTGTTCACTTCCTTTTCTACCAAACCATTGGTACCATAACTTAAGGCCCATAATGGGGTGATTCGATCCATCCACCCTGTCGGCTAGCTCGTTGTGGGGCTAAAAAGTCCTGACTTGGACAGTATCTACTTCTATCTACCTTGTCAGCTAGATTATGGATGGTGTGGATGCCTTACTCCTAAAATGACACGGCATGGATGCCTTACCCCTAAAATGACAGGGCAAAAAGGATGGGTGACATGGATGAAACACATAAGCACTGAGCACTAGCCTTTGCCTGGTAGCGAGGGGAGTAGTCAATCCGTCACTTTCTCGGGAGAGTGGCTACTCCATCTATCCAGGATCGTACAACTTTCGAACCAAGGACAGGGGCATTTTTGTTCGAAACAATATTCTAAGCTTGTCAGAAGGCCACTTTTGGGATATATGGAATGTCGTAACTTTTTAGGTAATTTTTCCAAAGTTCGAGGTCAATAGGATCAAAATCCCTAGATAATTTTAAGGCGTGACCTCAAAAAATAAATAAAGTATACTCAAAGCTTAAGTGGACCACACTACATGAAACAGTGTAAATCGAATGTCTAGTGTTGAAAATTTCTTATGGGCCACTGAAATTTTGAATTAAGCTGACATTTGTGTTTTCCCTTCATCCATGTTTGTGTGATCTTATGACAGGTTGGATAACAAATAAACATCACTGTGGGCGCTAGGAAGGTTTCAACAGTGGAAATCATTATTCCCGTTGTTTCCTGTTGTGTGATCCACCTTGGATTTATATATGCTTTAATTTTGGGCTCAACTGCTGAAATGAGATGGAAAGACGGATGGAGGGCTTGGATAAACCACGTGCATTCACGGTGGGCCAAACAGAGTTTACTCAGGGTAGATCACCAGGCTAGAGGTCCAGATCAATCAAGGTGGGGTGGGACCCATTTGGATGTCCGTCTTAGACGGCCTCTTAAATGGGCCACCTAAGTTGTTGGAGTGCCGAAACTCTAGAAAGGCAATGAATTCCATGTCCTTCGGTGGTTGACTTTCATCCAATTAAAATAGAACTGTTCACATGCAGTGTTCTTTGATTGCTTTTACATACTTTTTTGTTTTTCTTTTTTTTTTCCAAATTTCTGCCAATCTTTTTCTTCGATAGAACATCCAATCCGTTAAAATGGTGGATCAGGCTATTAAGATCAGCTGGGCGAAAATTTAAAGCAATCTACTTGTTAGGTGAGTCGTACGTGTATATTGAGTCTGACCCTCAGCTGTTTTTTTATTTCTATGGTTTAGCTTGAATGGACCATCTTGATTTTCTCCCATCCGTTACGGATATCCAGGCCGTGGATCATGCGATTAACCATTGTATTGTGACCTGGCTCAAAAATAAACCATTCAACTCATTAGCTGACCACACAGCTTATGAAAACAATGAACGGTTTGAAAGAATTTCCTGCCGTCCACAGTTAGCGTACCAATTTGACCTGGTGGAGTAGTGGACGGCACTGATTTTCGGAACAAATCCTTGACGGCCCACCTGATGCATGGCTTGGATGTACTCCAGGGAAGCGGATTGCGTCCTGCCCGGATGGATGGAATCGGTGCAGGCAGGGATCTTTGGGACCCACCGTGTTGTGTGGGTTTTATCCATGCCGTTCATCCATTTTTTTTCATATCATTCCAGGGCATAGAGCCAAAACATATGACAGATGCAAGGCTTATCTATACAATGGGGATTGAATGCCCGCCATTAAAAACTTTTTGGGGTCACGAAAGTTTTGGATCAAGCTGGTATTTATGCTTTCCCTTCATCTAGGTTTTTGTGACCTTATGAACGGGTAGAAAATAAACATCATGATGGCCCTGGGAAGGTTTCAACAGTGAGCGTCTTCATCACCACTGCATCCTGTGGTGTGGTTCACTTGAACCTTCGATCTGCGTTTTTTTTTTTGATTGTATCATACAATAAAATGATATGAAAAATTGGATGAACGGCATGGATAAATCCCATATATAACGGTGGGTCCCACAAAGCCCCCTGGACCGGGCAGGACGCAATCAGCTTCCGTCCTGCAAATGGCTGCTGCAGGGGAGAGCGGATTAAGTGAGACCGCGGACTCACCGAAGACGGTACCGCACTTACCGGGGCCTACCTTGATGTATGCATTTTGCATCTATACTGTCCATCCCTTTTTCTAAGATCATTTTGGATCATGCTGATATTTATTTTTCCCTTCATTTAGGCTTATTGGATGGAAAATAAACACTACGGAAATATTAAGGTACGTCTTAAGAAGTTTTTAATGGTAGGGGTTCAATCACCACTGTTTGCTATGGTATGGTATGGTCTAACTGATAATTGGATATGCTTAATTTTTGGAATAATGCATGAAATAATCTGGAAAAACGGATGGACGGAACGGATAGAGAATACATACATCAAGGTGGGCCCCACCGTTTTGGGTGAGTCCGGTGTCTTACTGCTCCCGCTGCGGGGTGGGTTATCAAGACTAATACGTAATGCATAAGAATACGCACGCCGTTTGACTGAATAGTTGCCAATCAAAATGCGTGTCTCTTCATTCACACGTGCTTGTACAGGTTCAACGAAAATGGCAAAGATTCCGTGAGAAGATATTCAAAGGGAAGTTAGTTATTTGATACTCTGTCGATGCACGACACTTAATACGCAGGCATTTTAAAATGGTACATTAAACAGGCCAAACTGTCAATTACCATCTAAAATTTAGATGAGTTGAACAGTCTTAATCTCTGAATCACACTTGTTTGTTGAAATAAAGCCATTGGATATTTTCATGATGTCCATGAGTTTAACGGTACAAATATAGAGCCATGTATCCCCATTCATTTCAGTCTATCACCAGTGACAAGTTTCCGATTGAGACACAACCAATCAAATGACGTCAATCCTTGGCCCACATTGGATATTCCAGATGCGATTCCATCGCAATTGTGGATTTGTAGGAGTAGGAATAATACTATGAAGATATAGCATGTGACGATCCGGTGTAGTATAGACCATCAGGGACCTCTTATGTATGCAATCTGATCTCGACTTGGAAAAGTACGTAAGCTTTATAGTTTCAATCTGTCATCTACAATAGTTCATAAATGCCTACGCCATGATATACTTACTCTGCACATAACCAAACCACAAGGTGGTGAGAAAGCGCAGAGAGAGGCCAAGAACTCAGTCTTAACCTCTGAATCACACTTGTTTTCTAAAATAAAGCCATTGGATATTTTCATGATGTCCATGAGTTTAACCGTACAAATATCTATATTTAATAATTATAGTTATCCACTGACTAATCATTTAATTACACTTATATTCTAATAAATTTATAAAACTTTCTTTTATACACATAATCAAAAGAATTAATAAAAAAATCATTGAGACCTAATTACAATTATTCACCGACTAATCATTTGGACCACCAAACTGCTTTTATAAAACCTAATTATAATTATCCACCTACTAATCAATTAAAAACACTTACATACTAATAAATTTATAATACTTTCTTTTATACATATGATTAAAAGAACTCATGTAGACTACCCAAGCTACCGATTTTATAAAACCTAGCCCCTATGTTTTCTTCTCTAGACTTTTTTGACTTCTTTTTTTTTTTTTTAATTTCCTTCCTCTGTTGGTTTTATTTCTCTTTTATTGCATGTTGGGGGATTTTATTGCATGATATTGTAATTGTCAATCTACACATAGACCTATGGTTGACGTTTCATGGCCATTGTTCCCTAATGATGTAGACACGTAGATCTATGGTTGACGTTTCATGCCATTGTTTTTCTAGATAATATGAGGACCTGTAGGGAATTGCTTGTGCATCCATCACTTGGAAAATTTTATAGATGGAAGCTATGTGGGGCTGTTGAGATTCTCATGAGAAATCTACTCCGTCCATAGATATGAGTTTCAGGTGGACCATGACACACGAAAATTGAATGCCTACCAGTTGATCTCAATGGTAATAACCTTATGAATGGGTCTGATGTCATATAAACATCAATGGCAAGCCCTGGGAAGGTTTTGATGTGGGCATTTCCATTCTCGTTGTTTCTTGTCATGTGGCCACCTAGGTTTCTTATATGCCTCGAGTTTGGACTCTTATCCAGTCGTGAGCTTGCAAATCTAATGAATAGGGTGGATTTCTCACTGACATTTCGGTAGATCCCACATAGCTTTCACCCACAGGAACTTACTATTCATGGGCACAGGCAATTCCCATCCAGTGTTGTAGGTGCTGCTTAAAATTATTTCTGTCGAAGGGAGTGTAATCTAACAAAGAAAGGATTGCATTGGGTGCATTGTATCATTATAGGATTGCATTGGGTGCATTGTATCATTATGATGTGTGTTTTCACTTCGAAATGCATATTACATTATGATCTCAACCGTTCATATTCTAGACTCTAAGCTACATGGCCATCCTTACAAACATTTCTTTAATCGATGATTACGTATGAAGATAAATCAGGAACATTAAAAAATGAAGCTTTAGTGACTTATGTTAAAGTTGAAGAAGGGTTGGAATCATCCATGAAGCATGATTATAAGGACAAATTTTACAAAGAGTAGTGACAAGAACACAAAGGACTCATATCATCATCTAGGAAGCCATCCAAGTTGAAAACCCATCCCCATGCTACATTGTGGCAAGGGGTAACTTATCTTATCAATTGAAATTATCTAAGGTGTTAAGTATATGGAAACATTCCCATCCACGCGGTTTCATTTTTACATGCTTGCCTCCACATCTATATATATATATATATATATATATATATATATAGAGTCATGCTCCCTTGCGCACCTACGCACGTGCGCACCTTTGCACACGTGCCACGGGTGTCTAATCTGAACGGTCCATGTGATGCGGAATCCCATAAAACCTCATAGGATAAATTTTCACCCCAATTTAATATTCTGGTGGGCCATAGCAAAGAGAAATGCAAATCAAGGGAGGAAACTGTTTTCATCTTTCATGGCCCATTAAAGTTTTGGATCAAAGTAAAACTTGGGCCCTGGGGGTTTCAGGAGGTGCTGCTTCACATGAACAGTTCAGATTTCGGATCCACTTCACGTATGATGGGTTCTCAAAAAAGTTCGTACGTAGTACGTACGAACTGGTTCGCAGGTGAGCGTTTCCCTATATATATATATATATATATATATATATGAAGAATTCTATAAGATGGGCCTAATTGATCAATGGTCTGAATCTACCTAAGGGTTAGATATCTTGATCGGGCATACCGGTAGACCCCGCTAAAGTTGTGATTAGTTTAAATTCGTGTAGGAGTGGTGTGATGTAACTGTGTTACACTCACAGTGTAGTTCAACTGAGAATGCTAAAATTCATGCGAAACCTAAGGGAGATGACTTTCGATGGGTTTGAAACTCCTCACCCTCATTAACTATTTAAATAAGGCTGGGTCACCAAGCCTACACACATCTGAAGCTAATTTATCCCATCTTAGTGCTTCTCTAAAGGTGTAATGTATAGAAGACTATGACAATTGATTTACAGCGATGGCATCTCAACTACGAAGTGATTTCAATTTAGATTTTTTATCCCATCTCTGATGCACTGTTCGATCCTTTCAATTCCGCAAACTATAGTTTTACAGTTGGTATCAAAGCCGACAGTGCATTAGCTATGGTGGACTGATTTAGTTTTGAATTTATTCTAGAACCCTAAGGGCTAGATCTAAGTGATCTGTTTATAGATTATCGGACTCCGATCTGGGCCATGGGGCATGATTTCAAAATCGTTTCCAGCATCCAGTAGTGACAGTGGCATAGACCACCATTATTGTCAAACCTATGTTTCTAGCATTAAGGTATTACCGGAATCCAGCATATTGAACCATGGGAATCCATTATAAAGGTTTTCTTATATCTGGCAGTGCCAATATTTGATAGAGACAACATAAAGAACAATAAAAAATAAAAGGAGGGAGGAGGGGGGTGAGCAGGGATTGGATCTACATCTTACTAGCCAATTTCCGGCATATATCAAAACCTTTTAAAAACCCCCTTGCATGTCATGTGTCGCATGCCAAAAACCCTAAGAATCAGATGCTTGACCTCATCCTTGCCTTGATCGTCAAGCATAAGTTGATGTGAACTGCGATCTCATAGCCAGGTGTTAGAAGTCACCCTTAAATAAGATGAGCTTTTGGTCATATCCCAGATGCAAAAGCCCAAAAGTCTAACACGTTATTCACGTGATCTCCTTACTATATATATATTACTATATATATATATATATATATATATATATATATATATATATATATATATATATATATATATATAAGTTTAGGCCAAAGCCAACATGAAAGAGGGAATGGATTCTCACATACATCTCCCTCTTTCTCTCATCCTTATGAAGATGGTATCAAAGTGTAACACCCTGAAAATCGGGGGTCGAGCAAGAGCCCAACTCCTGAGTTCCAACACATCACTTATGCAACATAGATAATGATGATTAAATGTTGTCCGTAGTAGTGCATTAAACATGAGTGAGATTATACCAAAACAACATATCATACTCTAGAGACAGTTAGATTACGCAAGCGGAAGACTGTGATAAGTATATAGAACATATAAGTGATTGTAAGTCTTTTGAGTATGATCATGTTACCAGGTCAATTAATTACATGTAAAATTTCAAAATATACAAAATGTGTAATGTCATCTAGTCAGCATCCCAGTAATCCCTGACGATCAGAACATGGCCTACATAGACCCGCTTGATAACTGCATATAGGAGAACTCGTCATCATAAAAATCAGGCTCCGCCTCGTAAGCATCGTCATCATCTACAACTAAATTAGACTCTGGTTGGTGTTTTAAAATACCGTCCCAGAGTGGGAGTGAGTGATCAACTCAGTGGAGCTATAAGGCAAAGGTTAACATGTTATCAATTCAGTCAAGCAGTAATGATAAAGCAGTACGACAATCATGTCCTAAGTACTCTTGTTAATACAAGAATGGTATGCGAAAATGATGTATGCCCTCGCCTGCACTCCCTCAGCGACATCATCTCACGATCGCGCATGCTACACTCCCGGTAAACGTGAGCTTCCTCGCCAAAGTACCGTGCAATGCTAATGCATGATCGTGTTAACCAAGTTCTTATTTAGGCCCTTTCATACAGCAAGATTGGGAAGCTAAGGTACCTCCCTTATATCATTTTCCAAACAATGATCTATTTATGGTCGTCAATCCTAATTAGTCTCATACGATAGGCAATTCTAGGTCACTACAGAGAGGCTCGTCACCTTAGTGCAGGCCTGGTTTATACACAAGGTCACTACGGAAAGGCTCGTCACCTTAGTGCAGGCCTGGTTTATACTCGAGCTCATTACGGAAAGGCTCGTCACCTTAACGTAGTCCTAGTGTATACTCGAGGTCACTACGGGAAAGGCTCGTCACCTTAGCGTATGTCGATAGTTCGAATACAGTGTCCCATATTACCGTATTCAGCTCACGAGTTTAGGTTGCTCACTGGTCACTACGGGGAGGCTCGTCGCCCTAGCTAGGCCGACAGCTCGACCACGGTATCCCATACCACCATGTCCGGCTTATGAGTCTTAGCGGATCGAGGTACTAAGGTTAAACGGGCTTTTCACTAGTGAGTTTGGTACTATAGATTCAAGCAATAGAGTTCATACATGGTAAACATACATTGGACCAATTGGGTTACTTGACAAGCTCGACTGGTACGAGCGCACGTTGAATTGATCGACATGGAGTGCGTAAGCATTCCGCGTGGCGTAACCACTGTCGACAATCGGCGTACGACTCGGATTCATCGAACGTGTCTTATGTGGCGTAATGACCTTGGCTACTAATTCAGAAATTCATTACCGATTGCATGGACTACACCGTAGCCCCAATCACACTCCAAACAATAACATTCACATGTGATAATCCAAGACAGCATGTGACAACCAAATCTAAACATAAATCTCATTTGAGCATTTCAACAAACATATACTACACATGTCATCATACATAGGCATTTCATTTGTAAATCACATAGTAGTAAGATAGGTTACATAAAGGAAACTGTAACTATGTATAAGGGGATTGAGAATCCTATCTCAATACCCTCATTAAGTACATTACATCAAGCATTTTCTCATTTAGGCATTTTATCAAACACTTAAGCTACACATATTAACATACACGTAATATAGTAGTTATAACAGACATTATAACAAATCCTTTCACAAAGAAGTTGCCACACGTACAACAATCATGTGTTCCCAAACATCCATCATAACAAGCACAAATCATAATTCCATATTCATTTGGACATTTCAACAATCACATAGAATGCATTTAAAATCAACATAGTTTACATATATGTGAAATATACGGGAAACATCGAATCTAAGCATATGTGATAGCAATCAAGCCAGTCATAAATCAGTACTGACATTGAAAGTCTTGAAAACCATAACCTAAACGTTTATAGTCCGCACCTTTCATTGGTAGACTTGTAACGAACTCAGTTCGAACACTAACTCTTCGTATACGGCACAACGACAACCTATAGTATGAAATAGGTTAGCTATTTCATCATCAGCTCTATTTGAATCCCTAAAATAGGTTAGGTTTAGGATTTTTTACCCAAGAACAAAATCAGAATCGCCGGAATAGCGATACGGGAAGGATTATTCGGCACGTAGAGCGGTAGGTTCGAATCCCAGCAACTATCTCCCAATTTCTCTCTCACTTTCTCTCTCTTTCCTTCTCTCTTTTCCTCTCTTCTCTCTCCTAGGGTCTGAAATTCGTATGGAATGAGAGAGGGGTGGGTTTAGGTCCTTATATAGGCCCAAAACTGATGAAAATGGCCTTAGGGCCATGGTATACTTAGGTTATAGCCAAAAGGTGGTTGTTTCTGTCCAATGAAGCACATTTGGAGGCCCCTTTTTTTCCATACGATTTGGGGAAAGTTCCCTGACGATGGATCTACGCCAGGTTAAGTTTTCGATCCGATCGGATTTATAGATCGACCGCGGAGGATCAGTTTCAGTTCAACGGTCACCGTTACTCGATCAGGGCCACAAATATACTGACCCGTGTTGAAAATTTTCTCTGATCCAAGGGTGTAGTTAGGTCAGAATCTGATGGTTTGAAACCTTAGATTTGACCTGCAAGTGAACGACTCAACTCACTTAAGTTTCAGTTCATTTTTTAAAGGTATTCGCGTTTCTCACACACTTCGCTCTAGGCTCAAGTTGTGCATTCGGGATACTATCTAGACTTGATTTCCGAGGTGGTAGTCAAGCCCATTAAGGCGGTCATAACTGTATGATTTCACAGTAATCGGACTTTCGACGCGCGGTCCAGGTCCGATACGAAGTTTCACGATGCTCCCGAGAGTAACAGGGTTTAGAGATTGATCCTAGGTTTTTAGGTAATGAAGCGTTAATGGTTCTGCTAGTTTCGGGTCTTGCAGTTCGTATTTAAAGTGGTTAGAGCTAATTTCACAAATAATCTAGTTTAACACTTAGTTAATTCTCGTCTAATTTCTAAAGGATTTGGTCCTTAGTGATCTCCGCCTGAGGTGGTCCTCGGGTCTTTATACGGATTTTTCTGATACGTTACACAAAGCTACATTGATTCTAATCACCACTACATGTGTATTCTTGTTCTTCCATTTCTCTCTTCTTCCAATCCCTATTGCATCTAAAATAAACGTTTTGCACATGTAAAGCCCCTACCATTTTTTTCTTTTATTTATAGAACCAGTTGGATTCTACTCCTCGATCTTTATTAATTCTTAAAGATGGGCTACGTTTTCTTCTTATTCATGGGATTGATCGGATCTATCATTACTGAAAAATATGTGTACAAGACCAGTTGGATTTGTTGCTAGTGTATGCGATCATGATTGTCACGATGATTGGAATGTTATCTTGGTGTTAGGTACAAAGGCTTTTTCAATGATCAGTTGCTAAATTGATAAAAGGGCCCTCAAATATTCAACTATCATCCAGGATCTTTGTCACGCCCTGAACTCGGAAACCGGGTTCACAAAATTTTCGATCACCAAACCCAGCGCCGACAGCCTCTATATATCTCATTCTCGGCTCCCAGTGCCCATGCACCAAATTTCGATCCTGGGATCCTACAATGAGGATTTTTAGCATGAATTTGTCCATAAAAGCATAACCATAAGCATAACCCACCAACAATAACCACAACATCACCACATATCCACTATAACAAAAAAAAACTTTGAGTACAATGCATAAAGGAAATACAATATAGATAACAAATCTCCAGATATCGCCACAAGCTCAACCACACGCTACTACCTCTGCTCGGTCGCATCCTATCAACACCTGCACTCATTTATCGTGCATAAGCTTATAGAAAGCTTAGAGGGTGATATAAGTATGTGCGCAATATAAGCGTACTTAGGGTACAATATCAAAGTAATATAGAAGCATACTGGTAAGTTCATGAATACCATTTAATGTAGAATCGTAACAACCCAAATGTCATATACCGAGGGTGTAATGCAATATGCAATGCAAAGGAATAACGATGTTAGAGTGTGTAGCCGGGATGATAGTACGTGGTATCGCAAGTTGTGAGGTTCATCACAAGGGACTTCTATCCAAACCAGTTTCATACCTAAATTTGGATAGCTAGACTCAATGTAGTAAACTCCTGATCTTAGGTTGGTCGCATGCCCCAATTGAAATTCCGACCATTGCGAAGGTACGCATAATGATTTAGTTGCGCACCACCAGCCCGAGTGGATAGTGGATGAATGAATGAATGAGTCAAATGTTGAGTATGCAAACCCTTGCATAGTAGCATGCCAACACAGTAGCCCGCCAAGCCCTTAGGCCCTCCCACATCAGCGTCCGCCCACATGTGCCTGCCCACGTGTGCAACAATGACGGGGTGTCATAAAACCAATACCGAACATCTCTGGGATCATCACCGGGGTCAAATACACTCCACACAGACTGTCACTCTCTTAGCCGCACAGCCCAGCGAGCGGAAGAGACCTCACTACCCGCCTGTGGTCAGCCAACACCTACAAGGCTCATCGGTAGTGCACCCATTTCACGAGCTGGTCAAACTCAGCCTAGCTTATAGCCCTCTCACTCAGGTGGGTAAGGCCACACCCCCTTCCAACCGACCAAGACACAGTGGGAGACACAACCTCATGGTATAGGCACCAACACTCATATTTTCACTCGGTTTAAACGTTGAGCATCTCCTGGTACCAAGGAGGTTATGGGACTTTCATCCAAGGACATCCTACATGCCCACAATGCTAGAACTAAGCATTTTCAGTGTCCCGATCTAGCCATCCACGATGTGCTTATGGAGGCTACGACCCTAATGATGCCAAGGCAAATAATAACCGTGCCATGCAAATATGAGATGCATGAATCATACCAATCAACCATGCATTACTCCTGCGCATACAGTGCACTCATGTGGGACAACTTCGTCTCTCAGGGAGTCCCAAAGACAATCAGCCCAATGGCACATGCTATGCTTAATCACTCCTCATAACAAGCATGCGGTGATGCGTATGAGCATGTGTTATGAAGTATACTAAGCATGATTATAATCACATACGTCATAGTGGGCCTGTATAAGGCAGCCCATGGCCTGTAATAATGAATAGGTGGTGTGCATATAATCACACACATATGGTGGACCTCACATATCACAACTGGGCCTCACCCATATAATGGGTCTCACACAAGGGCCTCATACATCTCAAGGGACCTCACATAGTCACAATGGGCCTCATATATTCGCAATGGGTCTTATACAATCACAACGGGCCTCATATAACTACAACGGGCCTTGTACCATCACAATGGATCTCATGCAATCATAATGGGTCTCATACAATCTCCCAGTGGGCCTCATACATCTCAATGGGCATCATACAATCACAATGGGCCTCATACAATCACAATGGGCCTCACATGGTCACAATGAGCCTCATACAATCACGATGGGCCTCATACCATCACAATGAGCCTCATATAATCACAATGGACCTCATATAATCGAATGTGCCTCATATAATCACAATGGGCCTTAAACAATCATAATGGGCCTCATATGAGGGCCGCATATAATCATAACGCTACGCTAACTCATACACAGTATGTATACTAACTTAGTCGTAGTCAATAATCGGCCTATATACGGCAAGGTCCATAGAAGGACAATAGACCTAATTCGTAACATGAGGATCGGTCCTCAACAGTAGATATACCAAATCTGATATCACAGATCCTTGCATCTACAGCAAGCAGTGATGTTGTACTCTCCTCATAACCAGGATGGGTCTATATGGCCTAATCATATCAAGAATGGGCCTAGGTGGCCTACTCATATCAAGAATGGGTCTAAGGAGAAGGGGTGGGCTTCCTCGCCTGCTCCATCACATAGTAAACCGAGCTTCCTAAGGGCCCAATAAGCGCAAGGTGGGTTCTACAAGGCATGGTGGAAGCACAACCCATAATGGGGGCCCAATAGTTTGGGTTAACCCACTAAGAGGAGATGAGGATGGGCCTAATTAAAAGACCCTAGGGAGGATTACGATGTAGACATTTAACCACCATTGCTCTTACAATGGATTTAACCATCATTGCTCCCAAGGCATAGCCCATTTAGAGCCAAACATATAGTGGGCCCATGGCCTCATACAAGGGCCTATACATAACATAATGGGCCTCGCACAAGGGCCTAATGAAACAGCCCATAGCCCTCAAATGGTTGGAAAGAATATAGACTTCTCTCATGTTATCTCATACATCATTATGGCCTCACCACATGGGCCTCTCATATATCACAATGGGCCTCATCATATGGGCCTCTCAAACATTACAATGGGCCGCACATATGGGCCACACAAACTTCATATTGGACCGCATCCCATGGTCCTCACATACATCTCATTGGGTCACATCCCATGGGCTTCACATATATCACATTGGGCTCATCACATAGGCCTAATGGGTCAGCCCATGGCCCAAAAAAATAGATGGGTAGCATTTGCTTAATCACATACATCATGGTGATGGCCATGTGGTGGGCCATACAGCCTACATCAAGTTGATATTTGTGTTTTTCCATAGCCAGGCTGGCCCAAAAATCAGGCAGTGTGGCTGCTGGATGGTGGGCAGTAAGGTGGGCCCATCCCACTGGATGGACGGTCTGGATATTACATGCATCATCAGGTGGGCCACTCATGATAAAAGAGAGGAAAAGAGAGAGAGAGAGAGAGAGAGAGAGAAGCACCCACCTCTAGATCTTGAACTCTTCCTTCCTCCAATAAGTCTTAGAGCCCCAAGGAGGTTGATTTAACGGTCGAGATAGGTTCAGTGGGCTAGATTAGTAGGGAGAATGGGTGGGAGATGGCTGGATTTGGGTTGCTTGGACGTCCCAAGCTTGCAACAATGGAGTAAAAATGAAGAAGAAAGAGGGAGGGAGAGAGAGAGAGAGGTGATGGTTTCTAGGCAAATCATGAGTTTGACTCATGGAGAAGAGAGAAGGGGTGATTGCTTGTAAGGAATTATGGCTAGGGGTAGGGTAGGGTGATGTCACCCCTAGGGTGATATCATCGTAATTATAGTTTTCTAGGGAAATACAACAACAGGGATAGGTGGGTCCCGCGATCAAGCGATCAACGGCCGGGATAATGCGCGGGCCGGATCTCATAATCTGAGTGTCGCATTGACGCAAGAGACATGGCGTCAGAACTACGGCGACAGCGCGGTCGCAATGACATAGGTCCCGGGTTGAGTTGGCTCGAGTTTACGGGATGTGACTCAAGAGCGCGTGCAAATACTATCTAGGAGTCGCGGGTCGCCGGAATTCGACCAGGAGGACCGCGGGATCCTACGGACTGGAATGGTCACTAGGACACAGGCCTGACAATCTTCCTCCTTTTGTTGGGGTCTCATGTCAAATATACTCACTGGACATTCTATTTTTCTGGTGCTTATCAAAGTCTTGTATATTGTGAGTCACTGATCATTGTAAAATATTGGGAATATTTTTCCGCATCACCATTTTTTGTGGATGTAGATCATTGGTCATCATGTATCTATTATCTTTTCTTTATGGTGATCTCCCAAAAGTGTACCTTGCAATAGTATTTCCAGACAAGTTACTTAATGTTGTTCCTTGCATGCCGTCTAAGCCCCACAAATTGACATTGATCCAACTATTTATTATAACTCACTAATCTTATAAGGCCAATAATTTAACATTATATTTTTTTACATGCTACAGTCTGCGCATTTATTTTCTTGTTGATTATTCATTTCGAAAGACGAGTTATCTACATCATTACTTTGAGAACGCTATTTGTTGCGGTACATCTATTGAAGCCCATTTCCTTGAGGTTGTTATAAGCTACGATTGATTTCAAATCTCTTTTTCATTCTTGCTCCTAGTGTGTTTATGATGGAGACCCGTATAAACAATAACTCTGAAAATTTATAAATAGAGTCGATTAAGTAGCGAAGATTTGAGAATTACTTGCTTTGGGCTTGTTCTATCATGGTCTTTCTACAATCAAAATGGAAATATGACCATCTCTCAGGGTTTGGTCCAAATGAGAAATCCAATGCATACTCCCGGTGGAAAGAAGACGATTATCAAGTGAAGAGTTGACTCTTCAATTCCATACAAGTGAATGTGATGTATAAGGAAAGTGTCGAAGAAATATGGGATAACTTACAACTACTCTACTCCACGAAAAATAATATTCAACATCTCTAAGATATTTTTCATAAATTTCAAGCATTCAAACCAGGAGACAATTTACACAATTATTACGCACAATTTCGTGGCTTAGCTAATGAATGGTCTCTTCACTTCCAATTCACCCAAGATTTGTCTCAACAACAACGTCAAGGAGAAGAGATCTTGGTAACTCTGTTTCTTGGTAGTTGACACCTCTTCCTCCAGGCAAGTTGCTCGTTGGATGTAGGTGAGTCTACACCATCAAACATAGACAACTTAATTGAGCGCCTCAAAGTGCGCCTTGTTGTGAAATGGTATACCCAAACTACTGATATAGATTATGGTGAGACTTTCTCACCCGTTGCTAAACTTAATTCGATTCATGTTTTGATATCCATTGCAATGAACGGGTCATGGCCTTTACATCAACTTGATGTAAAGAATGCTTTCCTCATTGGTGAGATTTTTGAGGAAGTGTATATGGAGCAACCTTCAGGCTTCGTTGCTCAGGGAAAGACTAAGAAGGTCTGTAAGGTAAGAAAAGCTATTTATGGTCTAAAGCGATCACCTCGTATGTGGTTTGAAAAGTTTATCAGGTCTCTATTGGACTTTGGATTTTGTCGATGCCAAGTTGATCACTTAGTGTTTATTAAGCATGGTTCTAAGGGAGTGGTGATCTTAATCATTTATGTCAACAATATTGTTATCTCTGGTAATGACAATAGTGGAATTGTGAAAGTCAAGAGGTACATTCAGAAGTAATTCTAAACAAAAAACCTTGGGCCTCTTAAGTACTTCTTTTGAATTGAAGTAGCATGATCATCATCCAACATCACATTATCTCAATGGAAATATAATCTCGATTTGCTAAATGAGATTGGTCTGTTAGGATGTAGACCTTGTAATACTCTTATAGATCTAAACTTGATACTCATATATTCTTATAGATCCAACGCTGATATGAAAGCTTATATACCTTACGGTCAATCTCTTCCAGACGTCTCTTTTGCAGTTGTAATAGTTAGCCAATTTATGCACTAACCTCATACAACTCACTGAAATGTCGTATTAAGAGTATTACACTACTTAAAGGGTGCTCCTAGGCAAGGCCTCATTTATAAATATAATGGACATCATGCCGATGCAAATTAGGTTGGATCCATAACAACAGAAGATCTACCTCAGGGTATTGTATATTCATTGGAGGAAATCTCTTAACATGGAAAAGTAAAAAAGTAAAGTGTTGTTGCAAGGTCTAGTGTTGAACTTGAATACCGCGCTATGGGTCATGCAATATGTGAACTACTATAGATTAAATCACTCCTTTAAGAAATTTGATTGTTTGATAGGTTATTGATGATATTGTATTGTGATAACCAAGCCGCAACCCACATTGTTAATAATCCAATTTTTCATGAACAAATGAAGCACATTGAAATAGAATGCCACTTCATTTATGAGAAAGTAGCCTCTAAATAAATTGTAATAGAGCATGTGTCATCCAAGAACCAGTTGGTCGATATCTTCACCAACGGTCTTCCACATACATAGAATACGGGAATATGTAACAAGCTGGGCATGATTAATGCATATGCACCAGTGATGACTACTAAATATTTCATAATTATCCTCAATTTCACATCATTTTCCCTTACATATGAATGGTAAATTGGCCTTATTAGAAGATTTTCCAACGAGCAAAAGAATGATAAAAGTCCAAGAGAATCTGAGTCATTTGTAAAGTCCAAAGCCCAGAAAAGATATAAAGATCAAGAAATTGAAGTGCTGAAGAAGTGGAGCTTTAAAGACAAAAAAGAACAAGTATTTTAGATGGAAGAAATCAATAATCAAGTTCCTTGTAGTAAAGTGAAGAAATCAGAGATTTTCAATCAAACAATAGGATGTTCAATAGATCGATTGACCATTGATTGGTGTCGATTGGAGGTCGATCGATTAGAGAAAGTCTCAGATAATTGGACTAACTTTCTGGACAATTTTAACATTTTCGATCAATCGAAAACAAGGTTTGATTTATCAATAAAATATCTAATTTTTTTAATTAAGTTTTCAGATAGTTTTGAGCATGTTCGATTCGATCGATAAGAGTCTTCGATTGATCGATGAGACTTTGATTGGTTTAGATTGATCAAAGGTATCGATCGATGATGTGCGCGAAAGTGCGTACGTGCGTAATTTTTCAAAGTCAGTGAAATTTTATCCATTTAAAGAGACTCCTAAGTGTGATTACGACACAAAGCAAGGACGTGGAGAGAGAAAGAGAGAACAAATAGAGCTTTTTCTCCTAATTTTCTTATTCCCTTTCTAGTTTTAGTTTAGTTTTTCACGTTTTTCTTCTTTCTATTAACTATGGTTGTCTAATCTATTAGCTAAGGCTAAGGGGTGAAGATTTTAATGAATTCTTATTGTTAATTCATTTTTAATTCAATATTTATGGTTTGATTGATGAGTTGTGATTGTTTTGATAGAATTCTTAGTATTGGTGCATTATCTTGCCATATATGTTACAACAGTAGAGCAAAGGGTATGTATATATAGCTATGCATATGCAACTCTATATACAAGGTTAGGTGTTGGGTATCACAGCACATCTGTTTCGGGTACAAAGGCGACGAGAGGTGCTAACCTGGTTACCCAACCCAGTAGGGCAGGGGTGGGCCGGCTAAAGGGTTAGGCAAATATTATGGGCCCTGTGACTTCCAGTTATGTGTTGTTCAGCTCCCGCGAAGATAAAGGGAAGCTCGAAGCTTTCCAAACCCCATGACAACTTAATTATCTTATGGCTAAATGGTTTTTCATTTGTCAGGGAACTCCTACTATTTCCCTTCCCCATTCTCTACTCGGATGCTTGTCACTTGTGTGAATTATATTATTGTGGGTCCCGTGTGTGCTTGAATATAATCATTTAAGGATTTTGTTCCTTTTAGTTTCACTTATTGAGGTTCAGGATAGATAGACTGCCTCGAGAATAGACTAATTAAAGTGACAATTCGTTAGTATCGGGATTGACAAGCTTGCTTGATATTCAATTATTTAATCTAGCCTTGCGTTTTAGCATTGACTCTTGCAAGGAACAACATGCGAGGCTTCATTCTATTATAACCTTAGGAGTCATACCTACATCAACCACAACCTCTTCAGTCATTACTATTCCACCTAACCACTAGTGAGATTTTAACCACGGGTGATTATAGTAAGCATAGGGTGGATTTTTGTGTATATGTTAAATCTCTACAAATCTCTCACTTCTTTTATATATTTTTGTCATTCTCATCAATGTAATATGCATAACATTTTCACCATGTAGCCCCTACAATAACATGGTATCAAAGCATTGATCTAGGGCCTTTAAAAAAAAAAAAAAAACCTCACCAGTCATCCTTTATGTTTCCAATTTAAACCAACTCTCTCCCTGGAAAAATCAGCTTCAACCAAAGCCCTCTTCATCTCAAACATGCTATAACTCTATTTTCTCACATTGCTGGGCCTGATCTACACCAGAATTCGCCTAACCAACCCATGACCCCAATCCACAAGCTCTAGTATGTCAATGTTCTTACAAATAGTTGACTTTAATCTACCTTTGTTCCGATCTAATGTTCATTTCGACTCTGGCCTTCGTCTCTAAATACGGTGAACCCAGCCTAGATCTGATGCCAAATTCATCCCTTGCTTGAGTTTGTGGCTCAAACTCATCCTCATTTTGCATCGCCTCTAAGATAACATAGAGATATGGCTCCAATGCATCCTGATTCTTCCTACTCTATTGTATCGTTAACTTGCATTTATATATTTGCTTTGCTTAAGTATCGTTGAAACTTCACTATCTAAATGTGCGGTCTATTATCTGGTAATCTCTCTTCTAGGAGAATATATTAATTGAGGCATCCCAGGATTCGAACACTTGACTTTTCTTTCTAATACAATGTCAAACAACTAGTTCCTCTAAAAGCTCGAGCCATTAAATGATGGCGTATCAATATTGTATATTAAGGGACTTTAACAAATTAGTTAGGTGGAACTCTCGGCTATACTTGAAAAAAACTCATGATCTAAGCAATATTACAATAAAATGAATGATTGAGATGAAAAGGAGCAATAATATGCTAATAAAAAAATGGTTAACCAAGGAAGCAACTAGGAGGTTGTTGGGGCACGCACAGAAGCAACCCTGAGTTAGAATCAAACAATAAGAGATCAAACAAACCACGCACACAGAGAACACATAATTTTACATGGAAGAACACTCATAGAAAAAATCACAGAACAAGCGACAACGAATGCACTATGATAATCAATGTTACAAGAGATAGAAGAACTTACCGATCCGAGAATACACCCCAAAAACCACAAAAAATAAATAAATCTAGTTTTGAACTCTCTTTGCTTACTAAAGCCCTAAGCATGTTTCTAATATCGTAATTTCCAATTATAAACCCTTAAAATGGATTAAAAATGAATTAGGAAACAAAACCTGTAATTTCACAAAACTACACAAGTTAATTGATGAGAGCTTCTATCATATCGAGTGTCATCGACGACCCATCAATGAGATCGAAGCCACCTTTGACCAGATCGATTTGGACCCAAAAATTGTCCAACGAGCAAAGGCCAAAAAATGAAAATTTCTCGATAGGATCGACAACTGATCTATGAGATATAATGGCCTATTGATGCAATCGACAGACCCAGTTACAGACAAATTTAAGACATCTGATAATAATCTCCAACATGTCTTCAATTATCACAAACCATAGCTCTGAGCTCCATCTCTAATTGCTTCTATCATACCTCATCCATAGTCGTCGCTTCTCCTGCTCACTCTGTCTTCGTCAAGACATCGTCAAACCTAGATAAATCATACGAAATTTGAACTTCTCTATAGGAACCACTTTTGTAAGCATGTCTGTTGGATTCATACTTGTGTGGATTTTCTCAAGAGTCACTCCGCCTTCCTCAAGCACTTTTCGGATAAAAATGATGACGAACATCAATATATTTAGTATGAGATTGATACACCGAGTTCTTCACCAAATTGATTGTGCTTTCACCGTCATAAATTACTAGTATGACTTCCTACTAAAGCCCAAGTTGATTTATCATCTCTCTCAACCAAACACATTCTTTTAAATGCTTCTGTCACCGCCATATACTCTGCTTTGGTTGTGGAAAGAGCCACCACAAACTGAACCTTTAAAATAAAATTGATTGCTCTGCTCGCTAGTACAAACGAGTAGTCAGAGTTCATCTCTTGCTATCTATATTATCTGTGTAATCGACATCCACATAACCGACCAACTTGTCCTCAAACTTTTTAAATGTCAAAACGTAGTCTATTGTACCTCAAATACATTGAAGTAACCATTTCATTACCTCTTAGTATTGCTTACTAGGGTTAGTCATATATCTGCTTACAACACCTACTACATATGAAATATCAGGTCTTGTGGAGACCATGACATACATCAAACTATCAACAGTGTTTGAATAGGGCACAAGAGATATCACTTGATTTTCTTCATCTGTAGTGAGACATTGTTTAGAAGGAAGCCTAAAGTGAGTAGAATGGAGCATGCTAATCGGTTTCGCCTTATCCATACTGATCTTAACTAATAACTTCTTAAGGTATTCTTTCCGTGATAATCCTATCCCGCTCTTTTGTATGTCTCTGTAAATATTTATGCCGAGAATCTTTTTTGCAGTCCCCAAATCTTTCATTTTAAATGTCCCTAATAATCGAGTCTTCAACGTATCGATCTCAAACACGTTACGACTGAAAATAAGTTTGTTATCTACGTGTAATACCATTACGATGAACTTTCCATCATTTTGTGTCTTATAATAGACATAGTGATCAAATTCACTTATGGTAAATCACTGACTTATTATGAAAGTATTAAACCTTTTGTAACACTGCCTAGATGAGTATTTTGGGTCATACAACAACCTCATTAACCTACAAACTTTATTCTCTACCATTTTCACTTCGAACCCTTCTGGTTGCTTCATGTAAATCTGCTCTTCTAGCTCCTCATGAAGGAAAGTAGTATTCACATCCATATGTTCCAATTTCAGGTTGTATCAGGCAACCAACGGCAATACAAATCTGATAAACACTTGATTAACTGCAGGCATAAAAATCTCATTGAAGTCGACACCCTCTTTTTGTGTATACCCTTTCGCGACCAAAATTTTCCTATATCTATCATATTTCTTCCTGTAAATCCACTTATAGTTGATCACTTTATACCCCACTGGAAGCTCCACCAGCTCCCATGTCTCATTCTTATGCAGGGAATCCATCTCGTCATGCATAATCGTTATCCACTTCTTAGTATTAGAACCATTTAATGCTTCTTGGAAGGTATACGGATCCCCCTCATTTGTAATGAGGGTGAATGCAACTTTCAAATCATCCTTATATCTGACTAGTAATCTGCGATCTCTTGGCGAATTTCTCTTGAGAGGTTGTTGCTCAACCTGCTCTTATACCTCTGCCTGCAGCTCAGGCTCTGCCTATGTATCCTCTTTTTAAATGTTGACATCAATGACCACTGATTTCTCTGGTTTCTTGCGTTCGTCCTTACGAAATAAGGAATCTTCATCAAACCTGACATATTGATTAATTATAATATTTCATGTGACTCAATTGTATAGTCTATACCCTTTTACACCATCACCATAATAACAAAAAAAAAAAAAAACACTTCTAAGCCCTTTGGTCTATTTTATCTATTTCAACTGACAATACATGAGAGTAAGCATTACAACCAAATACGCGCAACTATTAATAGTCTACTTCATCACTTCCCACACTTCTTCAAAAATCTTGCAGTCTATCGGCGTAGACAGGGACCAATTCATTAGATAACAAGTCATGATAATGACTTTCATTCATAACTCATTGCCTAATCCAATATTACTCAATGTGCTTTGTGCTTTCTCTAAGAGAGCCCAATTCATTCGTTTGTCACTCCATTCTGCTCAGGAGTGTGCCTTATTGTATTGTGCTTCGCAATCCCCTCACTTTGCAAAACTAGTTGATTTTCTTTAAAATGGATTCACATCCATTACTAGTCCTTAATACATTTAGTTTCTATCCTATCTACCTTTTAACCATTGCCTTCCACACTTTAAATGTGGCGAAAACATCAAATTTATTTTTAAGAAAATAAAACCACTTTCTTAATGTGACCTAGGCGTGCATGCTACAATCATGTCGCCCAAAAAAAAAAAAAAAAAAAACAAAACAACAGGTGACGGTCCCCATACATCTAAATACACATATACAAGCACAACTTTACAAACATGCTTTTCAATTTTTAAAGTTAGTGTTGACTATATACCATATACACAATGCTCACATATACTAATTTCAATACTTTTAAAAACAAGAATCAAGCAACGTTCATAAAGTACTTTGATGTCATTGTCGCTTATGTGGCTTAGGCGTGCATGCTACAATCATATCGATGTGGATTCCACTACAAATGCACAACTCCATCCATTTTAGTGTTTTTGATCATCTTGTATAGATTACTGCTGCACTGCCCTTTCATCGTAATAAGTGCCCATTTCGAAACCTTAAGGATCCTTTCATAACCAGTGAACTTACAACCAAGTGCCTCAAGAGTTTTAGAGATATCAAATTCTTCTTAAGGTCCATAACATACCAAACATCTATCAGAATACGCTTAATCCTATCAAACATTCTAATACACACTAAACTGATTCTAACAACTTTACAGGCAATGTCATTGCCCATAAAAACATGTCCACCGTTATACTCGCTGTATGTGGTGAACCAATCCTTATGAGAAGTCATGTGGTATGAGGTCTCCGAATTCAAAATCTAGTCGTTATTAAAGTAACCCGATTTAGATGCGATCAAGACATCATCATCATTCACCTCCTTGCATGATTGTGTTGCATTGGCTTCTTTTGGCGCATTATCATATTTTCTCCCTTTTGAGCCATAAGGTTCCTGCAGTCCTTCTTCATTTGCCATATTATCCCACAATTCTAGCACTTCATCTCGTCCTTTTCCTTTCGATTTGTTTTGTGATCGAGAATTGCTTTATACCTTTTAGTATTCCTTCTCCTAGCAACCAATGTATCTGTAGAAGTACCTTTGTTACTGTCTTTCTTTTTCAACTGCTTCTCATGAAAGACTAAGACGTCAGTCTCCATATCGATGGTACCCTTACCATGGATCAACATGTCTATCAAATTCACAGAAGATGGTAGAAACGAATTCAAGAGAATTAAGGCTTGATCTTTCTCTTCTATCTTAATCTTTACATTCGTCAGTTTATATAACAATTCGTTGAAAGTGCTCATGTATTCATTAATGTCAGACCCTTCTGCCATCTTAAGATTATAGAATGCATTTTAAGATACAAACGACTACCTAGGAATTTCTTCATGTACAAATCATTTAGTTTCGTGATACCCCCTTGGCGGTCTTTTAATCCAGGATATTATATAGAACATTTTCTATAAGACACAATTGTATCAATATTGTAGCCTTCTCGTATAGTTCATCCCACTCTTCATCAGTCATAGATGCAGAAAGCTTTACCTTGCCAAGGAAAGAGTATTGCAATCCTTGCTGAATTAGGAGACCCCTTATATTAACATTTCATAGTTCAAAGTTATTTCTCCTAGTAAACTTCTCTATTTCATACTTAATATTAGATCTCTTATAAGACACGTTTTTAGATTTTAAAAAACTCAAAATCTCAATGTTATCTTTGATATCACTTGTTGGGGAATACGTGAAAACAACCCCGAGTTAGAATCAAACAATAAGAGATCAAATAAACCAAGTAGGTAGAGAGTACAGAGCTTTATGTGGAAAAACCCTTATAGAAAAAAACTATGACACAAAGCGACAATGGATCTACTATGATAATCAATGTTACAAGAGATAGAAGGGCTCATCGATTCGATAATACACCCAAAAAAATACACAAAAAAACCCTACCTTTGAACTCCCTTACTCACCAAAAGCACTAAGCACGTTTCCAATACTCTAACCTCCTATTACAAACCTTTAAAAAGGATTAAAAATAAATAAGAAAACAAAACCCACAATTCTATGTAAGTCAGTCGATGGGAGTGTCGATCATATCAAGTGTCATTGACGGCCCATCGATGGAATTGAAGCGACCTTCGATCAAATCGATTTGAACTAAAAAACTGTATATGAAGCAAATGCCAAAAAATAAAATTTTCTCTATGGGATTGAGTTGGCCGTTAATAGGATTGACAGCTACTCGAAAGGATTGAGTGGTTTGTCAATGCTATTGACAAACCCAATTATGCATAAATTTAAAACATTTGATAACTACTAATAAAGATTCAATTGAATGATTGAGCTATTGGATTCAGGAATTTGTTAATACAAACCTGCATCCAACCCAATTAAAAATGAGAAAGCCTGGCTAATGGCAAGCCTCTTAGCTGGGATCCTCTACACCAACGGTTTGAAAGTAGAACTTGCATGACCAACATGGTCCACATGGACCATCTGCAGCTATAACTTCCATATCAACAGCTTGGATGGCCAGAAAGGAGCTTGAAGGTAGATCAAGGCCAAAGGGGCGCATGGTCAGGCCTTATTTGCAAACATCCCAACTTAAACGGTGCGGATTCAGTCATGCTCGGATAACACCAAGTCCTTTTCTATTTTTGGGTTAGATTGTTAGTACACACGCATGTCAGTGCACACACTCCATGTCCTATTAAGCCATGATGTCGCGTTATTCCACTGGCATATTTATGTTTGTTAGATATGGGCCCACTAACATTCAAAACATTATTGGGTCGAGTATGTATTTGGCAGTGTTTGGCGGGCCATCACATCACCGTCCAATGGAGCGTAGTGTTAGCCTGACCGAATCCGCTACCAACTCAAAACGACATAAGTCAAAAACCAACAAGCCATTTTCTCAATAGGGATCATGCCATATGTAGCCGACATCTTTGACACGGTACCGTTGTTTCAAATTTTGGTAAGTGGGACCCATGAATCGATAATCCGGACCATTGGTATCTTGATTTCCACCATGGGTGGGGCATTTCCGGAACAGATCTCCATATGGAGCCATTTCTGGGATCCTCTTCGGTGGAACGTGGAGCTTTGTTACAATTCTCTTCTCAACCGTTTATTGGTGGGCCATAAATAGAAACTTTCAGACCATTATATAAATGAAATTTTTAATAATTTGTATATCGATAGTTAGAAACAACATATCAATGGTCTGGATTACTTGCTTGTTATATATAAATGTGATATAAAAGACTAGCCTATAAAGTTAGAATATACAGGACACTTATAAAATTTTATCTAATGAAAAGGATTGTCTTATGATACTCAGGCAACGTACGACGGTTGATACGCAGGAGCTTATAAATTGTACACCTGACATACATAAGCTCAGAATTAATTGGAATAAAGTTTGTAACTAAAGAGTCCCTAAATCACAATCTCAAAAACTGATTAGTAGAAAATCCTGACCACTGATTCATGGACACTCCTTTGTTGGAGAACTTTCATTTTGAATCGTTCAATAAATGCCCACCAATCCTATCATTGAATTATTAAAAATCTTAACTTTAAGTTCATGAGAAATCTAAACTGCAAACCAAATTAATCAACTTACCGAAATGCCACGTATGTAATTTTTAAGTTCCTGCGTATCATCCATGACACACTGCCGGAGTATCAAAGTTTTTTCAATAAAGAAAAGCCAAAAGCTAGTGTCATTTTGGAAATATTTCAAAGGAATCAAGGATGGGATAATTCCTCGTAAAATTGCAAAATGAAATGCCGTTTTCGCAATATTTCTGGAGAATCCAGGGCATTTCTCGAGGCTGTTTGTGTCCTGGCCCCGCATGTACAAAATCAGTCCAGGCAGGAACTCTGTAGGAGCCACCGTAATGTATGGATTTTATCCACACCGTTAATCCATTTTTATAGATAATTTTAAGGTATGAGCCGAAAAAGGAAACAGATCAAAGACTCAAGAGGACCACGTGGTGAGGATTGATATCACACCATTAAAAAAATTCTCAAATCACAGAAGTTTTGGATCAAACTGAAAATTATTTTTTCCCTTCATCCAGATTCATGTGACCTTGTGGATAGGTTGGATGGTAAATAAACATCACGGTAGGCCCTATGAAGTTTTCAATGGTGGCCGTCATTATCACCGCTTCTTCCTTTGATATGGTCCACTTGAGCCTTGTATTTGAATTATTTTTGATTTCATATCATAAAATGATAGATAAAAATGGATGAACGGTGTGGATAAAAACCATACATGACTGTGGGCCCCAAAGATCCCCTACTTGGACAGACTTCCGTCCATCAGGGGTAGGACGCAATTCACTTCCGGCATTTCCATCCAAACGTCTTGTCTGTCTATAAATACCTGCCACCTCTGCCCGTCTCCTCCAGTCACCTGAATGAAACTCATTTCTCTGGAACTCTCCTCTCGTCTGCCTGCAAATACCAAACGAAAATCCCAACACCATAGAAAACCCTAACAAAACCCTAGAGTTTCCCTCTCGCTGATGCAGAGACCATGGGGAATCTCCTCTCTTCCTGCTTCCCTCCGAAGGCTGATAAGAAGAAGAACAGGCCTTCCCTCTCCAAGCGCTTCTCAAACGCTCCTCCTCTCGGCACCAGCGGCATAGGCTCCAGCAATCGCTGGAGCAAGATCCGATCCTCCAGGAAAGACAAGCAAGAGGAAGCCCTGATCCAAGAGCAAGCACTCGCCGCTGCTGCTTACATCCTGCAGCATCAGCAGCAGAACGGCGGCAGTGGAGGAAATCTGCCGTTTGATAGGTCGGCATCACTACGGTATCCAGCTCCCGGTCCGAAGAAGCAGTCACTGCCAAGGAGTTCGAGTTCCAGGGCGAGGTCCCTTACGGATCCGCTGCTGCAGCCTCAGCAGCTCGTTCACCAGGTATAGAGCTGATTTGATGTGATGAAATTCGATGTTTGGTCGATCTTAACTTAAATCCTTTGGAGGCATGCTTGTTTCTTGTATTAGCAGGATTTTTCTTTTAAATGTTGTTTCAAGTGATGAAATTCATTAATTTCTTGACATTTTGGTGTATCTTCTGTAGAATTCTCTAACTACTTGAAAAGACTGAAAATTTTCAGAAAAGAAAGTTTGCTGACTAATTCATGAATTATGGAATACGTCATGATTTCCAACTAACGACTTGTTTGTGAATAATATGTAATTATTCATGAATTATCAAATAATTTTAATGAAAATCTGAAGAAACACGGGAGCATATTTAATTTCAATTTTCTTAGAGAAGCATTGGCCATTAACACAATTCTTCTTGCCCAAACCACGGTTAATTGCCTTGCTGGAACATTTGTTGGAGTACTTGTCTTTTCTTTTTATCCTTTCTCAGTAGAGATGAGTGAATTTCATGATTTTAATGTTCTGTATTCATTGGATCAATCAGTGGTTGATAAATTTTCTCGACATATTGTGCATGGCTCATAGTTTCTTAACTATCAATCGGGAGTTGTAAATTTTCAAACAGATTAAACATATTTTCTTATCAATGAATAAAGCTCTCATAGATTTTTAAGCAGTTTTATGTTGAAGGTCTTATTTAACTGGTCAACAGCTTGTAAATTTCTAAACAGATTATTGTAATTCCCGGAGTTATTTTTTCAAAGCTTGTAAATTCTGGAAAGTAGGGGGACTTTTCATAGTTTGTTTATGGGTTTTTAAAAATCTTGTGAAATTTCTGGATAGATTTTATGGTATCTTTTTTTACATTCCAAATCAATCAACTTCTTTCAAACTGATTGAAATCTCATGTTCATGGACAGATCTGGAATTGGTCAAAAGATCGTAGATTTCTTTATATGCTGTAAATCACTCAGGTGGAAATCTCATGTTTATGGATAGATCTAGAATTGGTCAAAAGATAATAGATTTCTTCATGTCCTTAAACCACTCGGTTTCTTCTGACTCATTGAAATCTCAGTATCTTTTCAACAGATTAGTGGTTATGTTTTGTAGTTAAAAAATAAATAAATAAATCTAGACCTTGTAAAATTTCGAATTGATCAATTAAAATATCGAGCTTCTGCAAACTCAATCGAAAGAACGTAAATTCCTTGATTGAGAAGGTCAGTAGTTTCTTATGAGTTGATCAAAATCTTAATCCATACTAGGTTATTGAAGAAAGAAAACTCATTGCAAGAGAGGAGATCAACCAACCAGATTGCTGCAAAAAACTTACCATATGAACCAGTGGCATTGACATGCAAGAATACAAAAGAACACATGCACAAAATTAAGGGCCTGTTTGGTGGTTGCTTTTAGCAACTGCAGAATTGATTATCAAGAAACAAGTTGCTGACGTGAAAAAGTGCATGTTTTGGTAAAAATGCATGAGAAAAACAATTTCCCCACGAAGGTTTCAATGGTGAGCATTGAATCCCCATTGTTTCTTGTGGCGTGGCCCACATAAGTCTTGGATTTACCTAATTTTTGGAGTCATACCCTAACATGATATGGCAAAACGGATAGACAAAGTGGATGTTGCACAGTCATCGTGGTGGGCCCCACAGCCTCCGGGCTGGCTTTTCCAGAGATGAGATTTGCAGCTCACGCATGAGTGCAATACAACTCATGTACATGCCACGCATTTTCCATCATGGCACATAGGTCTAAGATCTAATCCATCGATTAGGAAAGCACCATCATATTGATGCCCTATAATGCAGGGGCATTTTCACACCGGGCTTGAGCGGGGTGGCCTGTGGGATGTGGGGACACACTTGGGGTGGGTGGCCTGTGTGAGGCGGGTGGCTCGTGAGAGGCGGGCCCCACCCGTGTGATTCGGGTTGTTCGTGTGAGGTGCTACCCATGTGATTTGGGGTCCACGAGGGGGGGTTTGGCGGAGGTCCTAACCCATGAGATGTGCGGCCTGGGCTATGAGATAAAGGGATTGATTCGCCATGCTCTAACAGTTCGAGCTTTTAGAGCAAGTGGTTAATTGTCCTGCGTCAAATTGGTATCAGAGCGGGATGTCTTGGGTTCGAGACTCCTTACCGGGGATGATTAATGCAAATACATTTTCACACCGGGCTCGAGTGGGGTAGCCCGTGGGATGCGGGGACACACTTGGGTTGGTGCTCTAACAGTTCGAGCTTTTAGAGCAAGTGGTTAATTGTCCTGCATCACCCTAGCCTAGGAATTAGGTTGATCCACTGGTCAGGTGAGCCACGGTTTGTAAAAGAAATGTATGGTTCTATGACACTTGGCTGAAGTTTTCTTACCCATCCACCTATTTGCAATGTTGGAACCCACCTTTTGAGTGAAGATATTTAATTTTAGGAAAACATGGTCGGACCAACCGGTTTATGGATTTGATCTTGGACCTACATGCCATGATGGCACATGTGTGGAGGTGTACGGCTCTACATTCATGTGCAATTAACAAACCTTCCAACAAGAGAGAGATCCCTTCAATTTTAGGGAAAACATAGTCGGATCAACCGGTGGATGGATTTGATCTCAGACCTACGTGCCACGATGGCACATGTGTGGAGGTGTACGGCTCTGCACTCACGTGCAGTGCAACTATGCAATTAACAAAACTTCCAACAAGAGAGATATTACTTTGGGCCTTTGAGTTTGTTAGGGAATTCATTTCCTGGTTTTTATGTTTCCTAAGTAATGTTAGAGTTGGCCTAGTATTTATTGGGGAATGACTAAATTTTATCTATTTGATATGTTAAATTTTCTAGGGATATGTGGGAAAAGTCTAAAGTTTTGTTTTTGTTTCCTTGGCAATGTTTTAGATAGTGAATAGCGTGTAGTTTAGTGTTCACCCCTTTGAAGCTTGAGGCATAAGCTACATAGCATGTAGCATAAGCTATAGGCTACTTCTAGATTTTTAATCATGCTTGCGCTTGGTTGCATCAATTTCATGATATTTTGCACCAAATTAGATTGATTAATAATGAAATTTAACAAGATTTCATGATATTTGGTGCAACCAAACTCAACCTAAAGTAATAGGAAAGGGCAAATTTATTTTAAAGGGTAATAGGAAAACTCAATGATTAAGTATAAAGGTAAAGAAAGAACAACGAAACTTATTACTTTTACTTTTAGCAAAATATTCTTTCCTTTTTAATGAGAATGCCACAAGGTATAATTTGTGGAAGATGGTATATAGCCATGATAAAGGAGGATTGATGTAGAATTGATGTCAGGTGGGCAGCTGATTGTCTAACTGTTGCCTAGATATGATGAGGATTATTATTTTGAATTCTGGCAAAATATGATTTGTAAAGCCGATCCCAAATATAGCCTGGACAAGGTATGAATATGATGATGATGATCATTTCTATTAAATTTGTATGCCCTGTAGCTTTCTGCGAGGTATTTAGAACTTTGCGCATGCTAAGTTCAAGGTTTAAACTATAGAAAAAGGCCTTAAAATTCATAAGTTAAAAAGGGAAACCTGTTCAATGACTCTATATTTATGTTCATTTTCGTTGGATGACTTTCTATATGGGATAATAGGTCATTATTGATGTAGGACTAATGGATGAACCAAATAACATGTGGGATCAAGTAGCAGAATTAAGACAATTAACAAAAAAACACATTGCTATAATCATCACGAATACCATGAAAACCAAAAGAACATCATGCATAATCTTACCCTTAGTTACCAACATCGTCACACAAAATCATTAAATAAAAGGAAACTAGGATAGGGTAATGTGTTTTTTGGTTAATTGTCTTAATTCTGCTAGGGTAAAATTAGGGTTTTAGGAATTGGGAAAATTGAAAAATCTAGGAAAGTTAGGGATTTCTAGATTTAGGGTTACGGTTTTGGTAGAGAGAAAAGAGGATTTTGATTTAAGGGTGAAAGGAAGTCAAAAAGGACAAGGTGTGGCCGTACTGCCAACCCGGAAGGTTCACACGTGTGGTCGTACGGTTACACATGTGGCGTGGGATGGATGGGTTAGGTCTCTTAGGATTTGGGATTGTAGATATGATGCAGGGACATGTGATGACCTAATCCTAAATGCATGTATAATCAGGTTAAAGAATGTTCAAATAAATGCACCAATTAACTAACCGTTTTCAGTCAAAGGGATTAAGCAAATTTCAAAACAAAGATGAGGTCATTTCGTCAGGATCATGCCCCTTAGCATAAAATTGTGTAAACAGTAAAAAGGGATGACATGGGGATATGAGGATATCCCAGATCTAGCATTAGTCCACAATCAAGTTTGGATCTAATTCTACTGACTAACCATCCCTCTTTTCCGTTCAAACTAAAAAGAGGATATCTAGAGAGGAACGAAGGGGGTGAAGAATAAAGGGTTCTAGATGAAGAAAGTACAAGTCATTTTCTCGTCAAAGAAAAGGAGGATGATTCTTACTTTTTCCTACACCTTGAAGATTTAAAAAGAATGAAACCTGAAATCGAGGTGAAATCCTTAACACCCAAGGGCCAGTCCTGACACCCTAACATCTTGAATAAAGAGGAAGAAAAGAGACGAATTTCTATTCATTCAATAATAATCAAAATAGGGTTTTTCACAATGCATATATAAGTAATGGAAAAAGTAAAAGTGCATTAAAGCCCCTGAAAACAAGAAAAATAACAAAAAAAGATGAAAAATAAAGAAAGTGCAATAAAGCCCCTGAAATAAGAAAAAAGAACAAAAATGTGTAAAACTAAAACACTCGTGTGGTAGGGTGTGAAATCCGACCCATGGATCTATGGTCAGGGTGTGGTCATGCCGCTCCTGCACTCGTAGTGTGTCAGAAAATGGGTCCTATGGACCCAACGTCCGTCCACATCAACTCATTCGCTCTAGTACTCTATCGGCGACGCCTTCTCTGGTACACTCTAAAAGGTGCACCACTAATGTCCGCATCAATTCTCTCTAGGTAGGAAGAATTCGCCACTGGTGAAAGTAAACTTTTGTATCTCTTGAGCAAATCGTGGTCGATACACTGCAGCTTTGCCTCTGGGATCCAAGAGTTATCTGTAATGGGCCTGTTCCTCCATTTGCCTAGGAATTTTTGGAAACCCCCAGAGCAAGGTGTTCCATAACGGTAACGGTGGCCGTAACAGCCACCGCTGTTACAGTTATGATACGGGCCGTAACGGCCGTTACAGCCCCCGTATTGGCCGTTACGGCCATTTTTTTTTTGAAAAATGTTCTTCTTGGGCCGTTATGGCCGTTTCGACCTTGTAACGCATAAAGGTTATGACCGTTACCGTTACGTAATGGTCGTTACGACCGTTACGTAACCGATTTGGAATACCATGCGCCCATAGCGAGTGGAAACCGCCTCGGAGTCCAAAATTCCTCTATCTCGTCTTTTCTCGGTGCAGGTGGAAGAGAAGGTAAGATGGGTACAGGAAGATCAGGCTATGACCAAGGTCCATATGTAGGGGTGTCTGGGAAGAAATAGGGGAACCAGTGGATAGAGGTAATGGCTCGTGAAAGGGAACTAGATCTTCCACATTAAATGTGGAACTGATGCTCACGGTAGCAGGTATATCAACAACATAAGCATTAGACCCCAACCTTTTCATAATTTTATGTGGGCTTATGCTACGGGCATAGAGCTTTTTCACGGATCCAGTTGGAAACTGATCAGACCTAATACGAATCATGACGTCATCTCCAGGTTGAAATTCCCTAAATATCTTGTGAGTGTCAGCAAAAAGTTTATAATGTTCAATACTTGAATTAATATTCCTCCTGATCTCACTATGCAATGCATGTATGTGTTGGGCGAAGGACTCTCTCAACTCTAAAGGACGTTGTGGGGTAGCCATGAGGATCAAATCTATGTGGGCTTGGGGTCTAAGACATGAAATAATTTCAAATAGGCTCATTCCTGCGGACTTGTTCATTGAAGAATTATATGCGAACTCTGCTGTGGGAAGAACAGCGTCCCAGGTCCTGTGATGGTCTCCAACCAGATATTTTAACAAATTCCCTAGGCTACGGTTTATTACCTCTGTTTGACCATCTGACTGGGGATGATATGCTGAAGAAAACTGGAGCATCGTACCCAAAAGGTGCCGGAGAGTCTTCCAAAAATAACTAATGAACCAAGTATCTCTGTTAGACACGATGGATCTAGGTACTCCATGGAGTCGCACAACCTCTTGAATGAATAACTTAGCAATGTGGGAGGCATCTGAGGTTTTATAACAGGGTAGGAAATGGGTCATCGTAGAAAATCAATCAACAACCACGAGTATGGAGTCATGCTTACGAATATTCTTGGGAAGCCCAACCACGAAGTCCATACTGACATCTTGCCACGAGGCATGTGGAACTGGCAAAGGAGTATATAAACCTGTATTTTGCTTCCTCTGCTTTGCGAGTTGACATGCCCGACACTGCCTTACAATCTTAGCCACATCTCATTGGAGATTAGGCCAATAGAAACGATTGTTGTCAGAACAATGTCTTCAATCTGACATTGTTTTTTGGGGCTCTCGACCGGTCGAGGGAGCTGCTCGACTAGTCGAGGCACGCTCGACTCAAAGTCCAGCGAGCACATGTTTTGGGTGTCCGTGATGCTCGACCAGTTGAGGGTCAGGCTCGACCAGTCGAGGCTCTCATTCGGCTAGTCGAGGTTACGCAGATCCTGCGCGGACTGTGTAAATTTGAGGCGGTTTGCGGACTTTTCTGGACTAGGTGCGTAATTAGAGTTTCCTAAACTATAAATAGGGGTCCCTAGGGCTATTCTAACATATTCTAAAGCTTTCTAAAAGTTTTCCAAGGGTTCCTAAAGGGTTTTAGGGTTATCAAAGGGTGTAATAAGGGTGAGATTCGAGGTTGTTCGAATCGGGTAAGTCATCTCTCTTCTAATTTCTATTTAATAGTGGATTTCTGTCGTTTTGTGCCGTGGTTTTTTCCCGCAAGGGTTTTCCACGTTAAATCTGTGTTCTCTTGTGATTGCTCGACATTATTAGATTGCTATCCTAGATCTTGATCTGTGTGATTCCACAGTACTAATCCCCAACAAGTGGTATCAGAACAATTGTTGGGGCACAGATCTAAATCTGCAGGATTAGTAATAATGGGAAACGGCAAGTTTGATATTGAGAAATACTCGGGCAAAAATAATTTTGAGTTATGGAAGGTTAAGATGATTAACCTGTTAACCAAGCAAGGCGAGATTAAGGCTTTTGAGGAGCGAAAATCTATCATGAAAGATGATGAATGGGAAAACCTTGATAGTAATGCTTTAGCCTACATCCGTTTATGTCTCCTGGATGAGGTTCTCTATAATATTTTGAGGGAGGAAACTGCGGCTAGTTTGTGGGCGAAGTTAGAGAACATCTATGCAAAGAAGTCCTCTGAGAATCGCCTACACTTGAAGCTACAATGTTATACCTTCAAGATGACAGAGGGTGAAGATCTAGAAGCCCATATCAGCAACTTTAATAAATTAATGTGCAAATTGCTGAATATGGAGGAAGTGGTCAAAGATGAGGAATAGGCATGTATATTGTTGAATTCTCTTCCTGCATCATATGAGTTTTTCAGGGACACGATGTGCACCGCAAATAAAACCCTTAGTGTTGACACCGTTATCTCAGCCCTTCAAGGGAAGGTTATGAGAAAGCTAAACGACGACATGGGGGCATCTTCCGATGCACTGATTACGAGGGGCAGAGATTCTGAGCAAGGTATAGGATCCTCAAGGCTTAGATCCAAATCCAAGAGCAAGGGCAAAGGAAAATTAAAATGTTGGAATTGTGGGTTGTCTAGACACATGAAGAAGGATTGTAGAAATTTTAAAGCGAAGAAAGAAAATTCAGCGGTTTCTTCCAAGGAGGCCAATGTTGTCACATCTGATAAAGAGACAAGTGGTGGTGAAGTTCTGTCTATGTCCATGATCAGACATGTTCACGACAATCATGCAGATGAGTGGATCCTAGACACAGGAGCGTCATATCACATGACTCCTCATCGAAGCTGGTTTACCAGTTACAAGGAATGCGATGGTGGATAAGTTTTTATAGGCAATGACAATGCCTGTAATGTTTTGTCTATTAGTACGGTGAGCATCAAAATGTTTGATGGGATGGACCGTACCTTGACTGACATTAGGCATGTTCTTGATATGAAGAAAAGTTTGATTTCTTTTGGTGCACTCGAGGCTATAGGGTGCAAGTTCACCGGTATTGATGGTGTCCTTAAAGTTTCAAAAGGGGTACTCGTGCTTATGAGAGCACAGAGGCACGAAAGCCTTTACAGGTTGATTGGGAGCACTTCAACAGGTGGAGCGACAACAGCTATTGCAGACTCCATGTCTTTATGTATGTGGCATGCTCGTTTGGGCCACATGAGCAAGAGTGGCATGAAGGTACTTTCTGATTGATGTTTGATTCCAGCTTTTAAAATTTCTGATTTAGATATATGCGAGCATTATATATATGGTAAACAATTTAAATTATCTTTTAAATCTGAAAAACATGTTTGTAATGGAGTGCTTGATTATGTGCACTCTGACGTATAGGGGCCATCACCAGAAGTTTCCATTGGGGGGTCATCATGGTTTGTTTCCTTTATTGACGACTATCCAGAAAAGTTTGGGTTTACTTCATGAAACGTAAATCCAAAGTTTTTACCATATTCAAACAATGGAAGGCAATGGTGGAAAAACATCCAAGGTAAAAAATAAAGGTTTTAAGGACTGACAATGGTGGAGAATTTACTTCCACTGAGTTTAATGAGTATTGCAAGGATGAAGGGATTATCAGGCACAACATAGTGCGCCACATGCCCGAGCAAAACGGTGTGGCTGAGCGAATGAATCGGACTCTGTTGGAAAGGGCCAAATGCATGTTAAGTAATGCTGCGTTGGGCAAGGACCTATGGACTGAGGCCGTTAACACGGCCTGTTATTTGGTGAACCGGTCTCCTTCAACGACAATTGAATGTAAAATTCCAGAGGAAGTATGGAGTGGTCAGAAAATCGACTACTCAAATCTACGCATATTTGGTTGTGAGGCTTACTCTCATGTACCGTCAGTTGAGAGAGATAAGCTAGACCATAGAGCCAAAAAGTATATCTTTGTTGGCTATGACATTGGTGTGAAAGGTTACAGGTTATTCGACAAGGTCACACGCAAGGTCATCACTAGCCGTGACGTCAGATTCGATGAAAGCTCCCTATTTCGCAAGAATGATCAAAAGGAGCAAGAGGAACTAGAAAGGGTGATCGTAGACGTCCAGATTGACACAGATAATACTCAGGCAGAGACAGATGTGAAGACAGAGGTACAAGATCAGGTGGAGCAGCCACATGTGAGAAGGAATCCGCCGCGTGATCGCAGGTTACTGGTAAGATATAGGGACGACTCTAATATTGCATATGCCCTCATTACAGATGAGAGGGACTCGTCTACTATTCAGGAGGCTCTTAATGAGCCTGATGTAGAAAAGTGGAAGGCGACTATAGACGATGAGATGGACTCGTTATACAAAAATCACACATGGGAGCTGTTGAGCTCCCAATGGGCCGAAAAGCGATCGGATGCAAGTGGTTATTCAAAAGGAAACAGGATAGATACAAAGCAAAGTTGGTAGCGAAGGGTTATGCTCGGAGAGAAGGAATCGACTTCACAGAGATATTCACGCCGGTGGTTAAGCAAGTATCTATCAGATTCATGTTGGCGCTGGTTGCCCAATACGATCTCAAGTTGGAACAAATGGATGTGAAGACTGCATTCCTCCACGGGGAATTGGAAGAGCAGATCTATATGAAGCAACCAAGGGGCTACGAAGTTAAAGGGGCAGAGAAAAAGGTTTGCAGGTTAATGAGGTCATTGTACGGCCTGAAACAGTCGCCTAGGTAGTTGTATAAAAAAAATTGATTCTTTTATGCTGAGTCAGAAATTTACTCGGAGTGAATAAGATCACTGTGTCTATTACAAGACACTGAGTGATGGAAAATTCATCATCCTAGTTTGTATGTTGATGATATGTTGATTGCCTGTCATGATATGTCAGAAATCAACATACTGAATACTCGGTTATTAGGGACATTCGAGATAAAAGATCTGGGGGCTGCAAAAAGAGTTTTCGGCATAGATATTCATAAAGACAGGAAGAAGAGCAGACTTTAGTTATCACAGGCAGAATACCTTGAAAAGGTATTGATCAAGTATGGGATGGACCAAGCAAAGCCGGTGAACGTTCCCCACACGGCTCACTTCAAGCTTTCCTCAGAACAATGTCCTAAATCAAATGAGGAAAAGCAAGTTATGTCTCATGTGCCTTATTCGAATGCGGTTGGCAGTTTAATGTATGCCATAGTCTGTACAAGACCAGATATTTCACAGGCAGTCGGTGTTGTGAGCAGATACATGTCAAACCCCGGCAAGCAACATTGGGAAGCGATGAAATGGCTACTTCGATACATTTGAGGTACGAAAGACTACGTCTTAACTTTTGAGAAGACAGGAACAAAGTTGGTAGGGTATGTGGATTCCGATTATGCAGGCAGTATAGATTCCAGGAAGTCTACTTCAGGATACTCGTTTGTACTATCTGTTGGAGCAATTAGTTGGATGTCGAAGCTTCAGTCCGTTGTGGCTCTTTCCACGACCGAAGCAGAATATATGGCAGTGACGGAAGCGTTTAAAGGTGTTTGGCTCAGAGGCATGATAAATCAGTTGGGACTTCAGCAGGAGGCTGTGCCGGTTAACTGTGATAGCAAGAGCGCTATCAATTTGGCTAAAAATTTTATTTATCACTCACGTACTAAACACATTGATGTTCGTCACCACTTTATTCGACAGGTGCTTGAGGAAGGTGGCGTAACTCTGGAGAAGATTCACACTAGCATGAATCCAGCAGACATGCTCACCAAGGTCGTTCAGACAGAGAAGTTCAAGTTCTGTGCAACTTCTCTAGGCTTGGCGATGGCGTAAAAGAAGGACAGAGTGAGCATGAGAAGCGTTGATTGAAGCTATGATGCGATGCAGAGGTAAGAGAAGATGTCAAGCAGCTACACGGTTGAAGACATGGTGGAGATTGTTGTCAGAACAATGTCTTCAATCTGACATTGTTTTTTGGGTCTCTCGACCTGTTGGAGCCTGGCTCAACTGATCGAGGGAGTTGCTCGACTAGTCGAGGCACGCTCGACTCAAAGTCCAGCGAGCACATGTTTTGGGTGTCTGTGATGCTCGACCAGTTGAGGGTCAGGCTCGACCAGTCGAGGCTCTCATTCGACTAGTCGAGGTTACGCAGATCCTGCGCGGACTGCGTAAATTTGAGGCGGTTTCCGGACTTTTCTGGACTAGGTGTGTAAGTAGAGTTTCCTAAACTATAAATAGGGGTCCCTAGGGCTATTCTAACATATTCTAAAGCTTTCTAAAAGTTTTCCAAGGGTTCCTAAAGGGTTTTAGAGTTATCAAAGGGTGTAGTAAGGGTGAGATTCGAGGTTGTTCGAATCGGGTAAGTCCTCTCTTGTAATTTTTATTTCATAGTGGATTTCTGTCGCTTTGTGCCGTGGTTTTTTCCCACAAGGGTTTTTTTCCACGTTAAATCTGTGTTCTCTTGTGATTGTTGACATTATTAAATTGCTATCCTAGATCTTGATCTGTGTGATTCCGCAATACAAATACCCAACAACGATCAGACACAAGGGCAACTGTTTTATCTCAACCAAAGTGACCTGCCATCCCTCCAGCATGCAGCTCCCAATCTAGAAAATCGCGGAGGGATGTTCGTGGGATACAGATTTGTCCCCTCTAAAAAGATATTCATCTGTAAGGACAAACACCGCACTCCTCGAGGGCGGGTCATTAGACAATGACGCACAAATGATCCCAAAATCAGGATAGTTTGAGTACTCACCCTTGAGTTGCTCAAAACCTGTAACTTCAATACTCATGGACTGCAGTGTCATGGAATGATGACTTAAGAACAAACGTGTACTCTTGAAGAAATTGTGCCCACTTGGCATACCTAGGGCTCAACTTCTTTTGAGAGCTCAAATATTTCAAGGCCTCATGATCAGAGAACATGATGAATTCTTGCGATAATAAATAATGCCGCCAATGGCGCAATGATTGCACAGCCGCATAGAACTCCTTGTCATAAGTGGAGTAGAGCTGTTTAGCCTCGTTCAAATTTTCACTGAAAAAAGCCACATGATGTCCCTCTTAGCTTAACACTCCGCCTATGGCAATTCCTGACGTGTCACACGCTACTTCAAAGGCTTTGGTAAAGTCAGGTAGACGCATTACTGATGCTTCCGTCATCTTCTTTTTAATTTCCGAGAAAGCTCGTCCCGTGACTTTAGTCCATTGAAACTCCCATTTTCGTATGCAATCTATGATGAGAGCCATAATTGAGCTAAATCCATGGATAAACCGCTGATAGAACATAGGTAGGCTGTGAAAGCTTCGCACGTCGTGTATGGTATGCGGCTCAGGCCAATTGACAATGGCCTTGACTTTCTCAGGGTCTGCAGACATACCCTCTGATAATATAATGAACACCAGGAAGATAACAATGAGGTTAAGAAGGAACACTTCTTGAGGTTCGCATAGAGCTTTTCTACGCGTAAGGCGTTGCAGACCTGCCTCAAGTGCTCGATGTGTTGGCTATGGGACGTACTATAGATGAAGATATCATCAAAGTACACGACTAAGAACTTGCCCATAAAGGGTCGCAACACCTGGGTCATCACCCTCATAAATGTACTTGGGGCATTGGTTAACCCGAAGGGCATAACCAGCGACTCATACAGCCCGTCTTTCGTCTTTAAGGCAGTTTTCCATTCATTCCCCGGGCGAACACAAATTTGGTGATAACCACTCTTGAGGTCAATTTTCGAAAAGATAGTAGAGGTGGCCATCATGTCAAGCATGTCTTCAAGCCTTGGGATGGGAAGCCGATACTTGACAATGATCTTGTTTATGGCTCTATTATCAACACACATGCGCCACGTGCCATCTTTCTTGGGCAAAAGAAGGGCGGGTACGGCGTACGGGCTCAGACTCTCACGAATGAATCCTTTTTGAAGCAATTCATCCACCCGCCTCTTCAACTCGACATGCTCGGTGGGGTTCATTCTATAGTGAGGGAGCTTTGGTAGGGTCTGCCCTGGGACGAGATCTATCGCATGTTGAATGTCTCGGATCGGTGGAAGCTCGTCTGGAAGGTCCTCAGGGAAGACATCTCGAAACTCCTCTAGGATCGGATGAGCCTCCTGGGGTATCACCATAGCAACCTTAGGCCTACTCTCCTTAGCCAGTAGGCCATATACCATAGTCCTTGCCTTAGTCTCTCTCTTAAACTCCTTAACATCTATGATGTGGAGAGACTTCGATTGAGGCGCCCTTTGACTCTTAGGACCGCTTGGGGACGCAACATCTTTCGCTCCTGTTGACGATTTGGGAGGGAGCGGGCTCAAGACAAGCTTCTTTCCTTTATGCTTAAATACAGAATTATTTGTATGTCTGAATATTGTGACATCTTTGTCACAGAGCCATGACCTTCCCAAGATGATATGACCAACGTCCATCGTGACCACATCACACCACAACTTATCTTTGTATGGTCTAAACTCAATCGGAACAAGGCATTGCTGGGTCACAGGGAGGGATGTCACATCCATCCAATAAACTCTGTATGGGTTGGGGTGAGGGACTGACTTCAACCCCAAGCGACTTAAAAGTAACTGCGGAAACTACATTCTCACAGCTCCCGCTGTCTATGATCACTTTGTAGCTCTTTTCTCCACGCTTGGCGTAAGTGTGGAAAATGGTGGTTCTGCACCAATCTTCGCTTTCCTTCATTTGGATCAAGGCACACCTCACAAGCATCACTAGCCGGGTCAAGGGAGCGGATAATGATCTCCTCATCACCCTGGTCACCATCAACTTTATTTGCCACTTCTTTTGTGGGTGTTCAGAAACAAAGGCAATGCGCCCATCCTTATTTGAACACTCGGCAGTGATGTGACCCATGCCACCACAACAGTATCACTGCCCTGGCATCGCTAGCCTAGTACTTGGTCCAGCCATATTATTACTTCGATTTCTGTTGACTGGCTGGGTACCAGGTTGAGTTTTGGGTTGAATTTCGACCTGGGGTCTCGATCCCTGCGGAGCTACTCTAGGCATAGTAGGTCAAAAATCAATCCCCCTCACATTGGACTGGCGCACACAGTGCTCCAGTTCCTGCACCACCTGGTAAGCATGTTTCAGACTGGTGTCCATGTGAAGTGCGAACTCCCGCTGAAGCTCGAGTCTGAGGCCCATACGAAAACGGGAGAGAACCACAGCAGAGTCCTTATCCACATCGCACCTCATCATATATTCATCGAACTTGGCGATGTATTTTGTCGCCGTCATAGATCCTTTGTGCAAACTGTGTCATTGATCCAACAACCTCTGCTTGTAAGAAAGGGGAGCATACTTCTCTCGCAACAACTCTTTCATCTCAATCCAAAAGAGAATTGACCCCTCTCCAGGTCGCTCACGGTGACACTACACATTTCTCCAATATAGTTTTACTTGGCCCACCAATTTCATCTTGGCGAACCCGACTCATCGTGGGTCTGGCAGACCTTGCCACTCAAAGAAGCGATCCATGTCTGCTAACCAATCGGAAAAAACTTTGGGGTCCAATCTCCCATCAAAACTGGGGGCATCAATCTTGATGCCCTTCATGACCCTAGAAACAGGGTCCTCATGCTCATGATATCTTTGGGGGTGCTGATGACGCACCCCATCATGGCCCTCCCATTGGGCGAGAATAACAGGATCATGATTATGTGTGGGTGGTAATGGATATACCCCATCGTGTCTATTGCGAGGCCGACGGGCCTGGCCTACGCCCAAACCATCGCTAGGCGGGCCAGGGCCTAAAACTTGGGACTGATCAACAACCCCGGTGTCGGGGGTCGCCTGGGCTCCACCTACAGTGGCGGTTGGAATACCAGCCTCTAGATGCACAACTCTCTTCTAGACGCGTGAACCTACCATTTTGATGCGCAAACTGCTACGCGATATGATCCCTCATGGTTTGAAATTGTTGATCTATTCTCTTAGTTAGGCCCTCCATAGCCTTGGCAAATTGATCGGAGTCTATGGTGTAATGAAGACCAAATCCACGACTGGTGCGCGTGGGCATACACTAGGAATGTCAAGTGAATGGTCCTAGATCTATGTGCGAGAAATGGTAAAAACAATGATACCAATGCAACGCAACTACCTTATATGGCCTAGATCTATATGGGAACTTAACAAAACCTAGAAAAAGGGTTGACTAAACTCAACAAAATATGTCCCCTTCGCAGAACCGGTCACGCGGGTCGAGCTGGAAGAGACTGAACATGCATAAATTGCTGCTTAAAATCTTGTTGTTCATTTTTTTTTTAAAATTTTATTTTATATAGTATTAATGACTGAATATCTTGAGATTAAAGAGATTAAAATCACCAATTGAGGCTTGATACTCACTTATTGAAATCTTCACGATCGTTTATAGGATTCATTGATATCAAGTATAGACATCTAGCTTGTGTACCACTTGAAACCTAAATGATTTTTTAAAATTTAGGTAAAGGGTTTCTATAGAAAATTTTCACCACAAAGACGGATTGACAATAAACTGACTTACACTAAAACTGAGCTCTGACACCAAATTTGATGTAGGGACATGTGATGACCTAATCCTAGATGCATGTATAATCATGTTAAAGAATGTTCAAATAAATATATCAATTAAGTAACTGTTTCCAGTCAGAGGGATTAGGTAAATTTTAAAACAAAGATGAGGTCATTTCGTCAAGATCACGCCCCTAAACATAAAATCGCGTAAACAGTAAAAATGGAGGACTTAGGGATATGAGGATATCCAAGATCTAGCATAAGTCAGTCCACAGTCAAGTTTAGATCTGATTCTACTGACTAACACCATCTCTCTTTTCCGTTCAAACTAGAAAGGGGATATCCAGAGAAGAACGAAAGGGGTAAAGAATGAAAGGTTCGAGATGAAGAAAGTACAGGTCCTTTTGTCGTCAAAGAAAAAGAGGATGATTCTTACTTTTTCTTGCACCTTGAAGATCTAGAAAGAAGGAAACTTGAAATCGGGGTGGAATCCTCAACACCCAAGGGCCAATCCTGAAACCCTAATATCTTGAATAAAGAGGAAGAAAAGAGACGAATTTCTATTCATTCAATAATAATCAAAACAGGGTTTCTCACAACGCATACATAAGCAATGGAAAAAGTAAAAGTGCACTAAAGCCCTTGAAAATAAGAAAAATAACCAAAAAAAAGCGAAAAATAACGAAAGTGTAATAGAGCCCCTGAAATAGGAAAAAGAACAAAAACGCCTAAAACTAAAACACTCGTGTGGTAGGGTGTGAAATCCGACTTATGGATTTATGGTCAGGGTGTGGTCATGTCGCTCCTACACTCGTAGCGCGTTAAAAAATGGGTCCGATGGACCCAATGTCCATCCACATCAACTCATCCGCTCCGGTACGCTGTCGGTGATGCCTCCACCTCTGGTACACTCTAAAGGGTGCACCAATGATGTCCGCATCAAGATAGGTAAGGGAAAGATGGGTTTAAGAGAAGATGACGGCTTAGGATGGGAGAATTGAAGAACCTGAAGAAAATGGCTTGGAGGGGAAAAGAGATGGTGATCTGGGGATAGATTGGAGACCTCGTACCTCCGTTGATGAAGATTAGCTTCACATCAATCTCCATTCCAAATTACATGGAAATATCTTCAAATTTCATAAAGATAGGAAGAAGAAAGCAAAAGCTTTTTCTCTCTTTCTTTTTTATTTTAAACCAAAAAAGTCACAAGATCCAATGAGGGAGAGGGTCACACGCCCACCCTCTTTTATAGCTCCGAGAAAGTTAAAAAAATTACAATAAACACCCTGTTTTGTGAATTTTGACAAAAATAGCCTTCGTTGAACTAAAATCAACTAAAAATACTCATAATGGTTTCCATACATAATATAAACAAAACTAAATCTTATAAGCTGATAAAATCTAAGAAAAACTAGTGTGGACGATCCACGATCAATGGCCCGATCAGATGATCCAACGGCCCGATCGTCACGTCCCTCCAATCCAACAGTCTGGATCACTCCACAAAGCAGCCCATGTGCATATTCCTAGTGTGGGGTCTTACAGATGCTCGCACATGCACATGGGGTCTTTAGCACGATCACGGGTACTTGCCTAGCCACATGGAAATAGGTGTGGCCTGCCGCCTCCTATGATACGTATGCAAATGTGTATGTGAAGGGATGCCATTATCAATTACCATAAGGGCTCGTTTGGGAGCTTATATTTGGAATGCATTGGAATCCAAATCACAAATCAATGTGATTTTGAATCCTCAGTTGTGTTGGACAGCTTGTATTTGGAATGCATTAGTGTCCAAAAATAGGAATGCATTGAAATTCTGTATTATATTTGTAGGAATTTGAATTTGATTACAAAATCAACTTTAATACCCTGAATTAGTGTACATATTTGATATTTGACTGAATGATTGTAATAAGCCCATTGAAATATATACTTTGGCCAAAAAATGATGAAATTTTGAGCCTTGGGTGGCCCATTAACATAGGATCACAAACGAGCGACTTACCAATGTTTTTTAACCATCGATTTACATGGCCAATGTTTGGACCGTTCGGATAATTCTGTTCATGTAATTCTAGTGATACCTCTAATTTGATTGTTTTTGGGTATCATCAGCATGCCACGTGTACAATGGATTAGTAGCCTAGCGACACCTTGTTGCATGTGAGACTCTCTTGCCTTTAAAAAGGAGCCAAAAAGGGCATTTGATTCTGAATCAGTGCAAAAAAAAAAAGAGTAGTTTGAAAATACACAAAAACTGTGTATTTCAAATACCTTTGAATCCATGTTATGAGATGACTTTTGGATGCCGAAAGCACTCAAATACACTCAAATCTATGCTGCCAAATGATCCCTAAAAGTTGCAATTCTTTTGAAAATACACCAAAAAGGTTTTTATTTATTTATTTATTTATTTATTTATTTTAAAAGGTGAAATGACAAAATCACTTACATCGTGGGATTTGAACTTACGGGTGCTTTGAGAGTCTTGATGATGAAACCAAGTGGATGGAGATAGAGCTAGGCATCGGACCGAGTCGGATCGGATTCGGTACAACTCGATTCGGTCCGAAATGTAGCTGCCCTGATCCGAACCCGATCCGATTCGGGACCGAGTCCGGGACACAGGATTCGAACCGATCCGATCCGGGACCGAGTCCGGGACACAGGATTCGAACCGATCCAACACAAGGTTGGCCTGACCCGAACCGAGTCCGACTCGGTCAGGGAAGCCAAGTCGGATCGGGTTGGGTACGATTCGGATCGGCTTTTTTGAACGGTGAAAATCATTATCCTCGCTGCTATTTTCAGTGTGGTCCATTTGAGCTTTAGATATGATTCGTTTGTTGTTCCAAATGCTCTAAAATGATCACGAAAATGGACGGTATGGATATAATAAATACTTTATTGTGGGGCCCATGTGATGTTAATCTCAAATGCAGAAACTGGATTGGCAACTCCCCTTGCCACAGGGCTGGTGGTTGGTGCTCTGTGGGACCCACCATGATGTGTGTTTTTAATCTATTCCATTCATCCATTTTTAAAGATCATTTTAGCACTTGACCCAAAATATGAGAGGGATATAAATCTCAGGTGGACCACACCACAGGAAAACAATAGTGATTGGATATCCACAATTAAAATCCTCCTAATGCCCAATGTACTATTTATTTGAAATCCAATCTGTTGATTACATCATAAAGGTCTAGATGGATGGAAAAAATAAAAAATAGATTGATCCAAAACTTTTATGGCACCCAAAAGTTTTTTACTGGTCAACGCTCATTCAACATTGTTTCCTGTAATGTGTTCCACTTGAGATATGGATAAACCTCATTTTTTGTCTCACACCGTAAAATGACTTGGAAAAATAGGTGGACGACATGGATGAAACACATACATCATTTTGGGGCCCACAGACCACCAACCACTCCCATTTGAGCTGTTCGTACAACTCGGAACTCGAGGCGCTACTGGCTACAACTGCATTTACGTGTACAGCACGACGTGCAGCATGCCGTGCACGAAAGTGCCTACATGGCTGGTTTATGTCAGCAAGTTCTGTGGGTCTGATCATGGAACATGTGTTATATCCAAATCGTCCATCCATTTGACGAGCTAGTTTTAAGGCTTGAGACGAAAAATAAGATAGATCTAACCATTAGGTGGACCACACTGAAAAAAGCAGTGGGGATTGAACGTCTACCATTGAAAGCCTTTTTGGGGTCACAAGCCTCACAGAAGTTTTGGATCAATTTGAAATTTATTTTGCCTCTTAATTAAGGTCTTTGTGACCTTATGAATAGATTGGATGGAAAATAAACATTATGGTGGGCCCTACAAATTGTTTAGCGGTGAAAATCATTATCTCCGCTGCTGTTTGTGGTGTAGTCCACATGATCTTTGGATATTTTTTTTTTTTTTGGATAATGTTCTAAAATGATCTCTAAAAATAGATGAACGGTGTAGATTTAATAAATACATCACTATGGGGCCCATTTAACTTTGATCTCCTTTGAACCGTTCGTACAACTCGGCGCTCGAGGGAGCATCAGTGCTCGTCTTCGCCCGACATGCACCTCCAGCTATACCTCTAGCCTAGATTACCCATCCTATCCTACAGTAGCTATATAACTGTGTATATGGTACACTAGCGAACCTCTTCTTATTATAGTAACTAAACTTTGTTGGGGCCCACCGTGAATGCATGTGGTTTATCCACGCCGTCCATTCGGTTTTCCAGATCATTTCAGTGGTTGAACCCAATATTGATGCATATCCAAAGCTCTAATTAGACCATACCATAATAAAAATTAGAATTATTGATAAGAACCACCCCGGATCGGGACGGTCCGGATCCATCCGGATCGGGTTTTCGGATCGGATCGGTCCGGATTGACCACAACCCGATCTCGATCCGAAAAAATATCGGATCTAAATGGCCCTACCCGATCCGCACCGATCCAGGCCGTCGGTTCGGTTCGGAACGGGTCGGATGGGGTCTGATCAGGTCGGATCCACCGGATTGGGTAAGATATGTCCAGCTCTAGATGGAGACCTACCCATTCACACATTCTCCACAGGCACTTGCTTTCCACTTGGTAATGGGAGGTATCTAGAACACGAGTTGTCTTGTGAACTAGGGGAGGTTCAAAAGTCATGGGGAGGAGAAATAATAAGAAAAAAGCTCATGGATCAAGCATTGTTGGGCACGTGGCTTTGGCAATTTGGGGAAAGAGGATGATGTTTATGGAAGCAAGTTATTTCTTGTAAATATGGCTTGTAGGAGGGAGGGTGCTTTAGTTTGGTGTCTGCTTAATGCAGGGATTTGTGGATATGAGAAGTGGTGTTAAGAGGGAATCTCCCTTCTCCAAAAGGGATAAATCCGCAAAGTTAGGATTTCCCGCATTCTTTGACTGGGAGAAAGGAGCTTCCAGTGGTACAATGTTTCTTGATGGTGGGAGGCAAGGTAATTTGGACGCCTTGTTTTTGTAGGAATCCTTGAGACGAAGACATTAGAGTTCATCGGCCCGTAGGAGTGTCTTCGAAGTTTGATTCTCTTGATGAATATTGGTAAAAGCATGACGATAGTGTCTAGATACTTCTGGGAACTTTGGTGGTGAAAACTTTCTTTGACTTCCTGCCAATGGATGAAGGCAACTATGTGAGGGCCTCTTAACATTCTAAATATTATTTGAAACAAGTCACTAGAACCGCTATCTAAAATCTTTGTCTCACTGCCCTAATTTGGTCATACTCATTTCAAGACCTATCGAGAAATCCTTGCGTTCGGATGGTTAATAGTGAAAGACAAGGATTTGACAATGGACAAGTTGAGGACGAAAGAGGTGATGACCATGGATGGATACATTATGTGTCCAAAGAAGGAAGAATTAATAAATCATTGTCTTTTCACTGTGATATTCCGTTTGAGATTTGGAGGAGCTTTTTTGAGCTATTCAGTTAAATGTTGGTAGTAGGTAGTGTTTTAAATATTGACGATATCGTCCGATATATCCCACGATATATCTTGTATCCCACTAGTGCAATACGAAACACACAAGTAGTGCGATATATCCCACGTGTTCGATCTGATGAGTATTTTCGAATTTTGATTCTTTTATTTTTTATAAATCATGTTAAATTAGTGTCAAATTGTTACAAATCATGAAAAATCATGGATTGGGAGATTCAATTTTGAGATTTGGAGGAGATGCGCCAAGTTGCGGAAAATTTGAAAAAAATAAAAAATTTCCAATTTCTTGCAAATCATTTGCAATCTGTGTCCAAATATCAAATCAAACATGTATGTAACCTAATCTAGTGATTCTTCTTTTGCTTTTGAATCTATTGCTTGTGTTTCCACACGTCTTCTTATATTTATAAATTATATGAATAGACATTGAATATACTTGCATCAATTTAGTTAGACAACGCATATAGATTAGGCCCCCATACAAAGAAAATCTATTGTGTGTACTTGTTTTTTTTATAATGTTTTGATTTATAAGTGTGTATTGATGTCTTTTTTAATAGTCACCGAAGTTTCATTGAAAAATTCAAGCAATTTCCCAATGTTTCCAACAACAACGATAAATTATACGATACAACCGATATATCCCATGTGATAACCGATATGTATCCGTATCTCAAGAATGCGATATGTAAGGCGATATCGATATTTCAAACACTGGTAGTAGGGATGCCAGGGATGACTCCAAAGCTGCTTGAATCATGGAATTAGGGCATGGTAAAACAGGTTGCACTTTGTGGAGACTTGTTGGTGGGTTTAGACTATTTGGTGGGATTTTAACAATGGGACCTTTGTGAACAAATTGGAAGAGCAATTAGGATCTCTACAAGAAGTCTTTAGAAAAGAACAAAAAAGGTCTAAGGGCCTGTTTGGTTACCCAAAATGTTTGATTCGAAGAGCCCTACTCGGATAGTGGCACATGTCGCTGGTTTGTCAATCACAATTGGCACCAATTCCAATAAAAACAAATACAAGTTTGTCCAAAATAGTAGCCGTGACCTCGTATAAATTTGGATAAAAAGTTGGTTTTAGCCTATTTTTGCCTATATTTCATAAGGTGCTCATATGAGTAACTATCTTTTGTAAACATGCATGGCACATGTGCACGTGCCAATGTGCCATAAGTTGGAGAGCGTCCGTCATCAAACACCCCCTATGTGCCACATCCCTCCATCTAGCACCCAATGGGTGCCACATGTGCCAATACCCAGGTGTACATGTTGTAAATAATATATGTTGATGTTCATCTTCAAGCATCCCACACCTGCCACTGTGCGTCTTTGAGCATCCCACATGTGCTACACATGACCATCAATCTTCAAGTGCCCCGCATTGTCCACTTGTGCCAATGTGCCAAGTGTTTGAAAAAACCACGTATTATTGTCCATCTGTCCTTATCCCTGGTGTCTGACAAAAATCAATCGATATGACAGAATAATCTATCAATACAAGCCATCCCGATAGGCCATAGCTGTACAAGCTATGTCTAAAATAGTCTAATCTTAACTGAACTGTAATGGTAACCAAATGGGCCATTGTGTTGTTTAACCTATGTGGTACATGTGCCACTCATATGTACAAAAAAAAGCTACTCAATTGATTATCTTATGGAAGGTGACTAACATCAACTTTTTATCCAGATTGCCTCATATAAAGTAATGACTACATTTTAGACAACAGTGTCTTTGCTTCCATTGGAATTTGTGCCAATGCTGATTGATAGACCATGGACATGTGCCCTATCTGGACAAGATTGTTCGAATAGAACTTTTTCGGAAACCAAACTGACCTAATAGTTTTTATGGGATATGGGAGAAGATTTTGGGTGTCAACGGGTCATGGACTTTAGTCCTTTTGGACTGGGATGATCTCTTGTCATCCTTGCTTTCCTTTTTTGTGTTCCAACCCTCTTTGCCATTCAATAAAAGAAAAGGATTTGGGAATTTTTGTTTCCTTTCAGAAAAGAAAAATAAATTTCATTGCCAAAGAAGAATTTAAAAAATAATCAATGGATGCAGATCAATGTGGAATTTTCATTCTTTCATGGTAGAATAGATTTGAAAAATTATTTCCTTCACTTCCTCTATGGACAATAAATGCTTGGATCGTACAAAAGCATGGGGTATCTAAGTTGGATACTAGGATACTCAGATAAGGTTAAAGGATTCCCCTTCCTAGAGACTTGGAATCTGAAACTACCATTATTTTGAATTCTAGATCTCTTAGTTGTTTAACATCTATAGAATTGTACCAATTGGGCGGCAAATTAAACTTTTGCTTGGAAGGCATTCTGATTTTTGGGAGCTATTAAATCTTTTTTTTTTTGAAGTGCTTCAGCATGTTTAAATTTATGAGCAACAATGATTCTTTGTCGTACCTTTATACTGAGAACTTAGATTTGGAGGGTTTGCTGAACCTGATATTTGCTGTGGTCAATGCATACACCTGTAGTCTGGTAATAAGTCTCCAATGCTAGCTTCATATTGTATGGCTCTGTTGCAAGGACCGAGGAGTCTACTTATCCCAGTTTGTGATGAAAAGGGTGCTGGATGTTTGCTGAGAGAGTATCCTATGGTACCAAACCCTAGTATGCTCAGCTGATATCAATTTGGACTTATTCGGTTTTCCTATTCTGTATCTGACCATATGAAACTTGATATCCGATTGCATTAATGCTGTGAATTGCCACTGATTTTTGCCCAGCAGCTTGAGTCTTACTTTTGCCCAACGGAATGGTTGCAGCAGGGGCCTTTGCTGTGGGTATGAATATGTATTTAGGCTTGACCCAGTCTATATAGGGCTGAGGTGTGGGAACGTACTTCTACGATAATCATCTCAGTTCTTAATCTGTCAGTTGGGTTATATATGCGTACATATTAAATTTCTTTTCTTGTGTGATAGAACATTTGCAGTATGTTATTGCAGTTCATATAAAATTTTGTTGAACAATCCCTAGTGCCCATCTTTGATATGCCACTGCCCATCTTTGATATGCCATTTGTGTACTGCATTCTCTCTGTTTTTTCCTTCATTCATTTCTAGTTATTTTTTTGCAGGTTAAACAGTGAGCTAACTCATTGCTCATTTTCCTTTTTTGCTTCACCTTGCTTTTGGCTGCATTATAGGAAGAAAGCTTTAGAACATGATTCAATCGTGTTATGGCTAGATGCTATTGCTTATAAGCATTAAAAAATGCTTCAAGAGGGAAGCCTGGGAGTGAATGTATATGCATTTTTTTTAGGAGTTTGCTACCGGCTTTTTTATTAGCTCACCTCCCATCGCTGAAATTTTCATTAATTTTCCATTTACTTCCTGTAACAGGATCTAAAGATTGATGATCTGGAGACCAACCATTTTATTCTTGTCCATGGAGGTGGTTTTGGTGCTTGGTGTTGGTATAAAACCATAGCGCTTCTAGAGGAGGGTGGTTTCAAAGTTGATGCCATAGACCTAACTGGTTCTGGGATTCATTCATTTGATACAAACAGTATTACGAGTCTTTCCCAATATGTAAAGCCACTTACTGATTTCCTCGAAAAGCTCGGAGATGGGCAGAAGGTTCATTCTTTTAATCTTTTCCAAACAAGTCCTTACAACTCCCTTATGCTTTATGAACTACAGATTGCATCTTTAAAAGGCAAATTGGCATGGTTACACACCATGTAAGAATCTACCAATGCACGTTAATAGTCCACTACTAAATTTCATAGGCAAGAGATGGGTATAATGCAGGCCTGATAAATAACTAATTGACAGTTCAACTTCCCAAAATTGAACCCCTTGCTTCCTTTCAAGGAAAGACAAAAGGAACTCCTTGCTTGGTCAAGCATTTGTATTCTGTTCCACATGCCCATTTGGTAAGCTTCATCATTCATTTAAAAAGCTTCTAGAGATTTCTATTTGTTTCAAGTTATAAGATACACGCTAGCTTGAAAATGTTCCAGGTGATATTTCTCCTAGAAATTCTTGTCGATTTGCACAATTGTGCGTGGAACTTCACGTTTGCTATTTCATATGTGTAACGTGAATAAGTTGATCTCTTTCTTGCTCTTTGGACAGTAAACATGTAAAGTCCACAATTCATGTATCTCAATTAGAAAACTCTTTACAGTGTCCATTTTACTACATTCATCTTCCTGCTAACGCATGCCTCCAGTATTCCAAATTAGCAGAGAGAAAATGATCCTTTTTGTATGATAGAGGTAGACATTATTGCTTTCTCCTCTTGTTCTTTTTGTTTGCTTTGGATGTTAAATTGGCCAGGAGCATGTGTGGTTCCTTACTGGTTTTTGTAAATATGCCTTACCATCATCGGCCCAGACTGTTATTGTTGGATGCATATCTTTTGTCCAACTAATTCAAGTTGCATCGGTGAGGATGGAGACTACCAGAACACTTCTTGCAAGTTGCAACCATATGCATGTTTCATCATCATCTAAGCCTTATCCCAACTAATTGGGGTCGGCTACTGGGATCCTGTTCAGCTATTCTACTCTATCAAGGACCATATCCTCTGTTAACCATATGTCCTCAAATCACTTCTTACTATCTCCACCCATGTCATTTTGGGCCCTTGCCCTTTTAGAGCCATCAACTGAACCAACTTACTCCTAACTGATTGCACATGGTCAAACCATCTAACACTACTTTCCCCTTATCTTGTTACCTATTGGTGCTGCTCCTGTGTTCCCTTGTATGTTTTCATTTCTAATTATATCTTTCTTCCTCTTGCCACATATCTATCTCAATGTCTTCATTTCAGCTACGCTTATCCTATGAAAATGTTGTGCCTTGACTGCGCGACATTCTGTCCTATTAAAGCATGGCTGGTCATTTGGCCATTCTATAAAATTTCCTCTTCAGTTTGGTTAGTATGTGGCAACCATATAGAACTCTATAAAGGCACATCTTTTTCATCCACCCAGCTCTCTCTCTGAGAAACATGTCTCTAACTCTCTCTGCTCCCATCAATTTTCAGCCCAAGACATTGTTAAGGGTCACTTTGGGAGGCTTATGAGATTCATATCTGGACATATGTAGTTGTTAGAAAGTAGAGAAGAAAGTGTACAATGCACATGCAAAACTGCAAAAATCAGGACCAGGAAAGGCTTATGAGATTCAAAGCTGAATATATTTTGTCAAACAAAATAATGTATAAAGCACATGAAAAACTGCAAAAAGCAGGACATATCGAGCACATAATTTGTTGATAAAAGCAGACAAGATAATGCACAAGGCACATGAAAAACTGCAAAAAGCAGGACCAAGCAAGCATAAGCAAGGCTACAAAAAGCAGGACCATGACTCTTAATGGTTTGTTCCATAATTGGTCTGTATCAGCTTATGAGATTTGAATCTGAACATAATATGTTGATAAAAAGCAGGCAGAATAATGTACAGAGCACATGCAAAACTGCAAGAAGGTACAAATGTTTCAGGAGCCTCGATGGATTCCAAACATCATTGTAACTGATGCGAAGATGAATTTTGATGTATCATGAAATGTGTTCTTTGGGAATATATCCACTGGTGACACTTTCTGCTGTCTTATTAAATTCTATTAAAACAACAATTTAGTTTAATGTGGAGGACTTCAGAGATCATAGATATCGTCTTTAATTTGAATAAAGAGCTGTGTTGTTGTTGCACTTATTCATAATGTAATTAACTGAAGATCCTTGGAGATTAATCTTGTTAGCTATTTATGCAGGTGATTTTGGTGGGACATGATTTTGGTGGTGCATGCATCTCATATGCTATGGAGGAATTTCCATTTAAGGTTGCAAAAGCTATTTTTATATCTGCAGCGATGCTGACAAGTGGACAGAGTACTCTTGATATGTTTTCTCAGCAGGTTCGCTTCAAACTTCAATATCTGCCAAGATGCTGAAAACGAATGAGGAATTTTATGCTCTAGCTGAACTCTGTGGTTATGATAACCATGGTTACTGATTGTCATAACCTTATATGTGTAGTGTAACTGTAACTATCCATGTTTATCTAGGCTTTGGTTGGTGCATCCATCTTATGTCAGTTTTTTTCCCCGGCTAAATACGCAAGTGATGTGCTCTGGTATTCATTCTCTTTGCATTCTATGCTGTTTGTGGTATGTCCCTTGTTTGCTATTACCTTCTATGCACGTGAATTTCTAACAGTACCTGGACTTGAAATGAGCTATTTGTTTTCCCCAAATTTCAGGCAATCATTTGGAGATCAAATGAATGAACTGTGCTGTTTGCAGAATGCAAGTTGGTCAACCATGGAAGCAAGTTACTTCCAACTACATGGACCATACTAGGATCAAGGCACCAAATTACTTTTAACTAACTGGACAATAGTAGGGCTGTAGAGAGTAAACTAGGTGGAGGAGTTTCTTGACTTGAAAATCAATAACCTGATCTTCTTTAAATATGAGCCTGGAGAAGCTAACAGGGAGGCTGACCTTTTGGCAAAATCTGGTGCTGTTTGTGCTAGTTTCCTGCTGGATGACTCTGCAATCCTTAACTGTAGTTTGTCTGTGGTTCGTGTGCTTTTGTTGTTTCAGGCCTTGTTTTGAGTTGGCTGGGTGTGGTTAATGGTTATGGGTGTTTGTGTGGCCAGCCGTGGTTTGGGAGGTTTTGCTTTCTGTTGGCCCTTGTTTGCTGGTTGTAGTTTTCTTTCTCTTTGAATATAACGCTTTTTAATAATTAAGAAACAGAGCAAGCTAGCTGAAGTAGCTCTCTTTCAAGGTGAGGAGTGAAGTAAAGAGATGCTACAGGTGGGGAGTTTTGGAAAATCAAGGCAGGTTGGGTAATGGTGCTCAAATGAAAGGAGAAAGGGTATGGAGTCGAGGTGGCGGAAAGGCAAGTGATGACCGGAATACAGGAAGAAATCTCCCAAGGTGGAGGTAGATTGGAGTTAGGGTGGCAGTGGGCTGGGCTAGGGTTAGGCTGAGGTTGGCCCAGGCCTGCCCTATAGCTGTAATCCCTGGCCCAGGTCCTAATGGGGTAAAGATGCTAGGGCTGGTCTATATCGCCAGGCCAAAGTGGATCTAAGTTTAGGATAAGTTACATTAATGATACATATTCAATTGATGTACAATTGGTGAGTGTGTGTTTGTGGGCCATCATGCTCTTCTAGAGTGTCATAGTTTTTCTGTGGCATACCTGTATAAAGTAAGGTCATTCATTAACTAAGTCTGTCCCACCTGATCATCCATCCAATGCATGGACTTTAAATGAGTGTATCGATCTGTTGTTTTCGATTTAAAGTGGGGTCCAAAATTTGGACAACTAAGTGCCTGGTATCATCCATCACTCTACTGGAGTACCAAGTATTACTTTACACACTAGTATACAGACTCTTTAGCCTACGTTGTTAAGACCGGTGTACTATATGGAATACACCAAGGCAACATGTCAGATTGGGTTGGGCTACTATTCATCATTCACCCTGGCCCAGCCTGGCCTGAACACCGGGCCTAGATTTCAAGCCTGAGACCATCCCTCAGGCCAAGTTTAGAGAGACAATGAAGAAAATCTCCTGAGGAGGAAAGGCATGTGACGTCTGGAATAGAGGAGGAAGAGCTCTCCCAATAATGGACGCTATTTGTAATCGTCACCTCATGCAAATCTTTTAGAGGGAAGAATCCATCAGAGACTTATCTGTGTGTTTTACCTGCAAAACCCTTGATTGTTCAGAAGCTGGTGGATCAAGCTACTAGGGCAGGGCAAGACGGAAGAGTTGGGCAGTGGATATGGAACAGGAGGAACTGCTTCAAGGGAAGGATGAAGATTAATGATTATTTGCACCAATGACAGGGAAAGTGTAAGCCATTCATGGTTCAGTGGCTTAATAGATCGCATAAGGAAGATGTTTGGCGTATTCTTTGGCTATGGCAAGGAGGAGATCCGCGTGCCATTTAAGTTCCACAAAGGCAAGGAGAAGTCAAACTCTCCAAGGGAGAAATGTTGTATTCCAAAATAAGTATAAGAGGTAAGAGAAAACTTTGAAATCTTATATTCTTTGATTAAAATTACGATAGCATGGAAATTCAGGTAAGGCATAGTGCAAGAAGAATCATGGGAGAGGAGATCGTAAGAATACTCAACGCTAGGGAGCCCTTAGAAAAAAATGCAAGTGAAGCCTCACATTCCTTGCCCTTTTTTCAAAAAAAAAAGAAAAGAAAAAGGTCTCACATTCCCTATGTAGAATGTGGGAGGGTTAGTTTGCTCTTAGAAAGAAAAGAATGCAAGTGAAGTTTGAAAATGACAAAGGGCTCAATTGGTTGTCTCATGAAGCGGAAGTCCAAGTTATTGGACTAGCCCTCTCACTTTCCCTACCTAGAATGTGGGACGGCTAGTTTGCTCTTAGAAAGAAAACAATGCAAGTGAAGTTTGAAAATGACAAAGGGCTCAATTGGTTGTCTCATGAAGCGGAAGTAAGTTATTGGCAGGGGGCTGAGTAAACACATGTAATTTCACTGTTATTGTGATTGGGTGGCTTTGGAAGTAGTAGAGACCTTGGGTGGTATTGTGGTGATACGGAACATGGAAGCCTTGTCTAAAGATGTCTATAACAGTCTCTATACAATTTATGTATGTTCTATTGAATGCTTCAGTTTATTTGTTGTTCTATGAAGAGGTTGCACAGATGGGATTTTAAATTGATGTATGGTATGAAGAGTCCGTATTTGAGACCTCATCTTTGGGAAGAGTTGGATAGAGCTAGAAGCTGTTGGAATGAGCATGGGCAAGGTGTGCCGTAATCGTAACAGTGGCAACCATTACATGCAATGTTGTCAAATCGCATATAATTGCATGAGTAATTGGTCAGGTTGATGGCTTTTTTTTTTTTTTTGGAAATTTTTTTTAAAAATGAAAATAAAAATCATTAAAAATTCTAACAAAATTAAGGAAAACTATGTCTAATTACTACAAGTGATTGGATTGGATATTTTTACCTATTTCATTGTTGCTTGACTATTAGACCATTTATAAGTTTAGTTATATTATACAAAACAAATTTAAAAAATCAACAATTGCACTAAGAGAGAATTAATTATTAAAAACTACAAAGAAGTTTTATTGATAACTTGAATCTTGATGAGTTGTTATATACAATAGAAGTTACAACTTATTACAATGTATAAGACATACGACCGTTGGCCATTATGCCAATGCATACTAGAGTATTATGCCTTTGCATACTTTAGTATGCCATGGCATATGTGACCATCACACGTGATCTAAGCCAATGTATGTGATTGTGTGATCACACATGACAACATTGGTTACACGTTACAGGGTCATAACTGCTGTTGTGAAAAAAAAAAAAAGTGACCTATAATGGTTATTATGGTCTCCACAACTGTCTGTTACAGGTTTTTTCGAAAAAGAAAAAGACTTTGCTTCTCCTTCAAGAAGAAAGAAGCAGTGAAATTACAAGAAGCATGATCAACTTCTTGAATTGCGTCCACAAGCATCAGCCAATTAATCTCCCTACAGGAAGAGCTCAGTTCATGTGGTTGAATAACCAAGTGTTTCTAGTGACAGCCAGGATCGATATATTCTTGATTTATGTAATTTTATTAGCATTAACTTTAAAGTGGAGCAATTTGGCTGGTGTGAAAGTTAGACATAAATAATGGAATATGATAGTGGAGTGACTACCAGAATTTAGTTCCAATTGCGCTAAAATTTTGAGGAAGTGAAATTAAGATTTACTCTTGGAGTTTAGACCATGAGAGGCACGAGCTTGATAAGTTGAGGAAACATAGGCATTCTGAAGTAATTTCTTACAAGGCAGGAAGGACTCTGCCAATGGAACCAATGCACATGAGATAGTAGTTGCACTTTGCGGAAACAGGCTGATGTGGCATAGTGTGAGAATCTGGCCATTCTTCAGTATGTAACCCCACCCTTGGAAGCTTAAAAAGTTATTCCACTTAACAGGGCCAGTCTGCTCATCCAGAAGGGCACATGTATGAGAAAAACGGATGGTTAGGAACAATTTGTATTAGGGTGGACCCCATATGAGTTAACATGATTTCATTAGTTGAGATACCCACAAGCCAAAGCTTGCTTTGGACAGGGTGGGTTGGGGTATAAAATGCTAGCAAGGATGATTTCAGAATTAGGGTAAAAGGAGTACTTTCCCTGGTAAATTGGAACACATGCTTTTACCTCAGATTCTGTACATTGGAGTGGCACAATTGCAATGCGCATGATTTGTACAAACTGAGTGATCAGCACATGTCGAGATGTGAGTACTATGATTTCAAATATTGGTTAAGATATGCCCATATCAACCATATCGTAACCATATTGGTCACCCTTGTTACGTGACACTGGTGAACCAATCCGTTAAGGAAAAAAATGGACTGTATCAACCGATACAGACCAATAAGCCCCATAGCAGACAAGGCCATTGCAGCCGATACAGCCATAAGGTCCCATTTTAAAAGTTTTATTTTGCAAAATCTCTCCTTTTTCCTCTTCTTTCTTCATTTCAAGCATGAAGGTAGGTTTGAAACTAATTTCAGACTAGATCTAGGCTTATCTTGATGATCAAAACACAAGATTTGGATGGGTTTCGATAAATTGAAGGCAGAAAAGATCATTTTGGGATATATTTGAAGAAGGGTAAATGATCGCTCTTTTTTTCTTGTATTCATATGTAATGGGCCCTAATCCACCCGACCATGCTTGATTTGTCTTTGACTAGGACCCACCTATTTGGTTAACTTTCAGCTGGCCAAGCTGATAGTCAACATTCTTATCAAAGAATTGTTTGATACACCACGGAATGCATGCTAATTTTATTTTTTATTTTTTTTTAAGAAAAGAAAAAGATGGATTATGATGTTGTCAAAAGAAAAAAGAAAAAAGAAAAAAAAAGGCCACTATGGGCCTGCATTATCAGATATGGGTTTGATATGCCCTGATACACCCACCGATATTTTTATTCAAAACTTTGGTGAGCACTGCTTCTGAGGGGTGAGTCTTGGAACATCTGTGTCATCTGCTCTTCATTGGTAATGATAATAGTCATTGTCACTCACTGCCTAGAACTCTTGTGCGCACCTCTTGGTTTATGCATTTGCACCTTTATTAGGCTATTCCCTCTCCATGCGATAATATTCAGTGCATTTTGATATACTCATAGATGGAACAAATATATCATTTATTTCAGATATTCAATGTTTGATTTGTATTACTTTTGGTTCCTGCTATTTCAGCCTGGTCTAAATGATCTGATGCGGGCAGCTCAGAAATTGTTGTATGCGAATGGGAACGACTGCCCTCCAACTGCTATTGATCTTGACAAGGCATTGTTGGGGGACTTGTTATTTAATCAAAGCCCTGCTAAGGTATATTTCCTACGGATGTGATTACTCTGCTGCACAACTTATTTCCCTTGGCTACGAGTAATTTATGATGTATCTCTAGTTATCTAGTAACTAATCTATGGAGGATTTTTTTAATTTTTTTTTTAATTTTTTTAATTCGTGGAAACAGCGCATCATGAGATTATCCCTATAATTCTCGATGCACTTTACATTGAAAAGTAGAGGGCTTACGATACATGGTCCACTTCTTTGACAGTATAGACATGTTTTCGCCAAGCATGGATTATGCCTCTTTATACAATAATCTTGACCTTTTAGTTGTGGCCTGTCAGGTATACTGTTAAGAAGAGATGCAACTATTGGTAGCTGGGATCTTCCAATCTAGGAGATTTTATAGGAATATTATCCATAAAAAGCAGGCCACAGTAGACCAATTGTTTGGATTACTGAGCCATCAGCCACACTAGTCAAAATTGAAAAGCTGTGTATACTTTGAGAGTAACCTACCAAAAATTTTAATGCTAAACTTCTTCTTCAACATCCAAACTAAAGCCTGAACTTCAAGTCCTAGACATATACTGATGCAGGACATGAAATTCAAGTATGATGTACAAGATTTTTAGGCTTTAGATCACACTAGTTTAGAAACAATTACACAAAATTCCACATCCCACACAAAAGTTCAAACACTCAATCAAGGGAAATCTTATGCGGATCCAGGCCTACACATGCTAGGGCCGGATCAATCAAAACTATAGACCAAACAAGAATCAAAGGAGGGTAAATTCATCCACACATGCACAGAAATAATTCCCTCAATCCAAGCAATTCAGAAATTTCAATTCGGGGAACCCTAAGGTTGAAGAAAGGGCATAAAATTGAGGATTTGAATAATTTAGGATTAGGTTTAGGGATTTTAGGCGAAAGAGAAGTGAAAGAGAGGAGAGACGAACCAGAGAGGTACCGCACGTGTGGACAGCAACAATGGCCCAGACGCACGTGCGTGTGATCCCGGCTGCACGTGTGTATGGCCCCTTATTCAAAAAAAGGCCAGCTTGGCCCTGGTTGGCCAGGGGTGGACTCCAAAACTCCCAAATTTCAGCTCGATCTGATGCACAGTTTGTACGTGGTGCTCCGCCGAAATTTCAGCCCACCTGTACGCCCAAATTCTGGAAATTTGCTGTAGAGAGAAAAACGACTGCAATAAAGGATGGATTTAAAGCGTAGATGATTGTAGGAGGAGAGAAATATGGATGGAAGAAGGTGGGGGCGAATCATGATAGATGTGGCTTCGCACCATGATAGTCAGCCCTTCAAGGAAGGGAGAGTTTCATACCCAATTGGATTTCCACAACTTAAGCCTAAAAAAAAAAAAAACAAAAAACAAAAAAAAAAAACATACATTTTTTTCCTTTCTTTTCTTCTTCTTCTTCTTCTTCTCTTTCTTCTTCTTCTTCTTCTTCTTCTTCTTCTCGAGCAGCTGCGGCTGCGCCCTGCTGAGTGCTGCGGCTTCTTCCTCTTCCTCTTCTTCTTCTTCCTCTCTCTCTCTCTCTCTCTCTCTCTCTCTCTCAATCTCTTCTTTCCCCCTTTCCCTCTTTTTTTCTTTTCTCTTCTTTCCCTCTTTTTTCTTTTCGTTTCCCTCTCTCTCCATTTTTTTTTTTTAATATTGCTGTAGGTACGTGTCACGCAAAGACGAGCGCTGACACTTGAGCTCCGAGTTGTACGAACAGTTCAAAGGAGATCAAAGTTGTATGGGCTCCACAGTGATGTATTTATTACATCTACACCGTTCATCTATTTTCAGAGATCATTTTAGAGCACCACCCAAAAAATGAATTATATCCAGAGATCATCTGGACCACACCAAAAATAGCAACAGAGATAATGATTTTCACGGTTAAATAATTTGTAGGGCGCACGGTAATGTTTATTTTCCATATCTGATCAGATCCGAGTGGGCCCCACTATGATGTATATTTTTTATCTATATCGTCCATCCATTTTGCCACGTCATTTTAGGTCAGGATTCAAAAAATTAATAATATCCAAATCTCAGGTGGACCACACCATAGAAAATAGTGGTTATAGAATGCTCACCATTAAAATTTTCTTAAAGTCCACTGTAATGTTTATTATCAATCTAACCTATTAATTGGGTCACATTGACGTGGATGAAGGGAAAACACACATGTCAACTTGATCTAAAACTTTTCTAGCCCCAATAAATTTTAACGGTGAACATTTAATTATTGTTGTTTTTTATGGTGCAATCCACCTGAGCTTTGGATGTGCCTCATTTTTGGGCTCATGCCCTAAAATTATTTGGCAAAATGGATGGACGGTGTGGATATAATACATTCATCATGGGTAGGGCCCAAAAAACTTTGACACGTGTGCTACACTTCACAGTCCAAGTCCCGCCTAATTCGAGCCTTAAAAAATTGTACACGAGACATATATTAACTTAAAATTTGACAATTAAATTGTGGACTGCAATTGCTAACTCACAATGCTAAAATTAAATTATTTGAATAGTTTTAATTGTTAATTTGTGAGCTTTTATTTTTTAAAATAGGGCCTTTTGATTTTTTTTTTTTTTTTTTTATGATTCATTATCCAATAAATGTCCACCAATTTATAAGTGGGATAATGACAATAAATGACATGAATTTGAGGCTGATTTGGAGAATAGATTGGTCCTCCAAGTCAGCCCCAAATTGGCAACGCCATCTACCTGAATTTAATTTCATTTTTTTAAAAAGAACTATGGGGAGAAATGATATCAAGTTGTTAAGTATATAAATTACATATTTAAAAAAAATTAAATATATGAATTTTGTAGTCAAATTCAAGTTACCTAGTTAAAAAATTAATCAGACAGTCCGATACAACTTCTCACCAAAGAGTGGACCGTTACACCATCATAAACATGTTCCAATTTATAAATGAATGCATATTTGGAATACTTAGAATATTCCAGATTTAATCCATATTTTTTCATATTTTTTTGGCAAAAAAAAAATTTGCGCTGTTACGGGCCATTACGCCCCCGTATCCGTAGATGATTGTAGGAAGAGAGAAATATGGATGGAAGAAGGTGGGGGCGAATCAGGATAGATGTGGCTTCGCACCACGATAGTGAGCCCTTCAAGGAAGGGAGAGTTTCAAACCCAATTGGATTTCCACAACTTAAGAAGTAGAAAAATGCAGGAATTTTTATTAATCTTTAATGAGAAAAAAAAAGACTACAAGGGGTATCTATTTATAATAAAACCCTATACCATAAAACTCGCGCCATGTGCGCAACCTATTACTTGGAGACGAAGTAATAAAAAATAACCAACTAATCAAAGCAATCTATACCGTCCATGATATTCCTAATAACAATAAGCAAATCCCAAAGTACTAGATTAATTAGAATAGTGGGTCATGATCATGAGAACCCATGGTGGGATTCACATGATTATCGGGTCCACTCTAACAAACCAAAACGCAGTCCTATAACTAGGATGCCCTTCCTGGACGTCGTCATTAATCTAAATCAATGGTGGGGCCCTCCTCCTTGCGTACGTGTGTAGGGGGCGTGCGTGTGAGCGTGATTCTGTACACGTAACGCCCGTTACGGGCGTAACGGCCGTTACTGACCCGTAACGGCTGTTACGGGCCTTGGAAAAAAAAAAGGAAAATAAATAAAAAACCCTTACCTTTTTCGTGTCTTTTCTTCTGCTTCTTCTCTCTTCGTCTGCTTCTTGTTCTTCTTCTTCCTCTTCTCGGCCTGCTACGGCCCTGCTGCGGCCTCCTCCTCCTCCTTCTTCTTCTCTCTCTCTCTCTCCCTCTTTTCGTTTCCCTCTCTCCCCATTTTTTTTTTAATACTGCTGTAGGTACATGTCACGCTGAGACGAGCGCTGACACTCCTCGAGCTCTGAGTTGTACGAACGGTTCAAAGGAGATCAAAGTTTTATAGGCTCCACAGTGATGTATTTCTTATATCCACACCGTTCATCTATTTTTAAATATTATTTTATAGCATTACCTAAAAAATGAATCGTATCCAAAGATCGTCCAGACCACACCAAAAATAGCAGCGGAGGTGATGATTTTCACCGTTAAACAATTCGTAGGCCCATCGTAACATTTATTTTCCATCCAATCTGTTCATAAGGTCAAAAAGACCCGAATGAAGAGGAAAAACAAATTTTATATTGATCTAAAGGTCATGTGATCCCAAAAAAGTTTTCAATGGTAGACGTTCAATCCCCCATTGCTTTTTGCAGTGTGGTCCACTTGATAATTAGATCTGTATTATTTTTCGTGTCAAGTCTTAAGACAATCTCGTCAAATGAATGGACGGTTTAGATATAACACATTCATCATGCGTGGGGCCCAAAAAATTTTGACATGTGTGCTACACTTCACAATCCAAGTCTCACCTAATTTGAGGCCATAAAAAATTGTACCAAAGACATATTAACTTAAAATTTACTAATTAAATTATAAACTGCAATTGCTAACTCACAATGCCAAAATCAAATTATTCGAATAGTTTTTAATTGTTATTCGGTGTACTCTTATTTTTTAAAATTGGGCCTTTTGGTTTTTTTCATGATTCACTATCCAATAAATGTCCACTAATACATAAGTGGGATAATGACAATAAATTGCATGAATTTGAGGCTAATTTGGGGCATAGATTGGTCCTCCAAGTCAGCCCGAAATTGGCAACGCCATCTACCTAAATTTAATTTCATTTTTTTAAAGAACTACTAGGAGAAAGATATTAAATTGTTAAGTATATAAATTAGATATTTAGAAAATTAAATATATACATTTTGTAGTCAATTTAAGGTTAATTTGTTAGACAGTTCGATACAACTTCTCACCAAAGAGTGGACCGTTACACCACCATAAACATGTTCCAATTTGTAAATGAATGCATATTTGGAATGCTTAGAATATTCGATTTAATACATATTTTTAATTTTGGCAAATTTAGTATGTATGAGAAATTTTGTTATTACCACCGCAGTCCTATAACTAGGATGCCCTTCCTGGACGTCGTCATTGATCTAGATCAATGGTGGGGCCCTCCTTGCGTACGTGTAGGGGGCGTGCGTGTGAGCATGATGTCCCTATCAACTCTCCCCAGCTGCGAAGATTTCGCCACTGGCGAAACAAAACTCCTAAACCGCTCCAAGATGTTAGGATCAAGTCTTTGAAGCTCTTTCTCAGTGAAACATACTGTCTGAAGCTGGGCGTGACTGCCACTTAACCAGGTACTTCTGAAACCCGCCGTTCGACGTGGATTTTATCTGATGGTCCAGAATATCATATATCTCTTCTCTGGGTGTGGGAAGGGTAGGTATAGGAGGTAGAGGCTGAGAAAATGAGTCGGGAAGGGTATGGGACGATGGGTCGGAAAGGGTAGGTATGGAAGGTAGAGGCTGGGAAGATGGGTAGGGAAAGGGCCATGGATCAAGGGAAAAGTCTGGAAAATCAGGATGGTTAGATGAAAGGCTGGACAATGCATCAGTGGCCCTTTGAAATGCAACTAGATCCTCTACATTGAATGTGGAACTAATTTCCATGGAGGGTGGAAGATCTACCACATATGCATTAAGACCGTTTCGTTTTATAATTTTGAATGGTCCAGCGCTATGCGCTTGTAATTTACGAACGGCTCCCTGAGGGTACCGCTCTGGCCTGATACGGACCATCACAGTCCCTTACATTGAATTCCTTGAAACATTTATGTTGGTCAGCAGAAAGTGTGTAATGTTCATTACTAGTCATGGTCTTCTGCCTGATTTTTTGATGCCATGAATGAATGTGATGCACAAGGGACTCTGCAGACTCTGATGGCCTATGGGATAGTGACGTAGGGACAAGATCGATAGGCTTCCTAAGAACAGCATTACACCAAAATGTGGCTTTATGACACAAATTGAATAGGAACAAGACAACGGCGCCAACTATCGCTATTATTTGCTTGTGTAAAGGCGCGACGCACAACTGAAAGGGTCATAGACTCTTCCGCTCCCTCTTCCTCATCACTAGGGGTTTCTACTAGTTCATATTCTTCCTTCTGACCATCACTTTCTGGGTGTACTACTTCTACTTGCCCATTAATAAGGAACACCTTGGTGCCCTCTCTCATGCCACACTGGTGGGCAAAGTGACCAAACCCTTGACACCTAAAACACCTAGTTGTTCCATTCTTATGCGAGCTAGGTCCGATAACCTCTTTACCCTTATCATCCTTGGGCCTGGACTGAAAACTGCTGGAAGGTTTGTCTTGATATCCAGTGCTAAGCTTAGCCCCAGAAGGGTTGGCCTTAGTACTAGAATCGTGAAAATCAAACCGCCTTCCCACAGGTGTTTTGAGGTATTGCTTGTCCTTTAACACTACTTAATACAACTGTTCAATAGTGTCTATGTCTTTGGTGAGCAAGTTTCTCCTAATGTCATTACGGAGACTCGTTTTAAATCGAGCAAGGGTGAGTATGGGATCCTCATCAACTTCACACCTGGTCAAGTACTCTTCGAACTTCTCAATGTATTTTGTCACACTCATGAAACCTTGTCGAAGAGACTGTCATTCCTTAATCAACCGTAGGCGATAAGAGAAAGGGAGGTACTTCTCCTTAAGTGTTTCTTTTATTTCTCCCCAATGGACTATTGTGAGCTCCCTCGCTCTTTCTTTCTTTCGCTCTACAGTAGCCCAAAACCTGTTTTTGCTTGGCCCATAAGCTTCATCTTGGCGAATCGGACTCGACGAGCATCCGATATGTCATACCACTCAAAATAGTGGTTCATATCCGCCAGCCAGTCTAAAAAGGCTTTAGGGTCCAAGTGGTCATTAAACGTAGGGGCATCTACTCTTAACTCCCTTGAGGAATTGCACATCTGGGTCATATTGTTCATGATGTCCCTCACGGGGTGGGTGCATGGGTGCGCGTCCATGACCAATTCTTTGACCACCTCCATTCCTTTGTCTAACCTCTTGATCACCTATCTGAGATTGAGTATCTTCCCTAATAGTAGGGTTTGCCCTGGCGGAGGTTTTTAGTTGGGTAATGCGCACATCAAGCTGTTCAAAGCGTTGGTCCCTACATTGTTCCAAGCGCTAACCCAAAGACTCAAAGTGCTGGGTCAGCTTGTTCATTGACTCTTGCAATTGCTCCATGTTTAGTGTAAGGTGCAAGCCAAAACCACAACCTGTACGTGTAGGCATACACCCACTAACTCAACTAAAAGATTCTCATACGACTATATGCGTCTAAATGGGGCTAAATGATTTTATGAGACTCTATATGAGGGAAACTACACAATGCTACCAAAATTCAGCAATATAGCTGTCAAAATAAAGGGATAACAGAAAATTTCAGCAATGTGAATTGCTAACTTTCTCATAACAAAAATTTTAGTAGCTTATATCAAGAATTATGGACCTCTAAACTGCTTTATATGATGAGACTTGATGCATAATGGACATAAACAAACTAAGCCCTAAACAAGCAATGCATTCCCCTACAAGAACCCTAGGCTTTGATACCAAATTTGATGCAGGACATAAAATTCAAGTATGATGTGCAAGATTTTTAGGCTTTAGATCACACTAGTCCAGAAACAATTACACAAAATTCCACATCCCGCACAAAAGTTCAAACACTCAATCAAGGGGAATCTTATGCGGATCCAGGCCTACACATGCTAGGGCCGGATCAATCAAAATTATAGACCAAACAAGAATCAAAGGAGGGTAAATTCATCCACACATGCATAGAAATAATTCCCCCAATCCAAGTGATTCAGAAATTTCAATTTGGAGAACCCTAAGGTTGAAGAAAGGGCATAAAATTGGGGATTTGAATGATTTAGGGATTTTGGGTGAAAGAGGAGTGAAAAAGAGGAGAGACGAACCAGAAAAGTACCACACATGTGGACAATCGCAATGGCCCAGATGCACGTGCGTGTGATCCCAGCCGCACGTGTGGGGCCCACTATTCAGAAAACGGCCAGTTTGGCCTTGGTCGGCCAGGGGTGGACTCCAAAACTTCAAAATTTCAGCTCGATCCGATGCATAGTTTGTGTGGTGCTCCGCCGAAGTTTCGACCCTCCTATAGGGCCAGATTCTGGAAATTTGCTGTAGAGAGAAAACGACTGCAATAGAGGATGGATTTGAAGCGTAGATGATTGTAAGAGGAGAAATATGGATGGAAGAAGGTGGGGGCAAATCGGGATAGGTGTGGCTTCACACCATGGTAGTAAGCCTTTCAAGGAAGGGAGGGCTTCACACCCAATTGGATTTCCACAACTTAGGAACTCAGAGGAGTAGAAAAACGCAAGAATTTTTATTAATCTTCAAAGAGGAAAAAAAAAAAAGGGACTACAAGGGGTGCCTATTTATAATAGGACCCTATAACCCAAAACTCGTGCCATGTGCGCAACCTATTACTTGGAGAAGAAGTAATAAAAAATAATAACTAATTAAAGCAATTTAAACCGTTCATGATATTCCTAATAACAATAATAAGCAAAACCCAAAGTACTAGATTAATTAGAATAGTGGGCCACGATCATGAGAACCCATGGTGGGATTCACATGACTATCGGGTTCACTCCAACAAAACAAAACGCAGTCCTCTAATTAAGAGGCCCTCCTTGGACATTGTCATCGATCCAGATTGATGGTGGGGCCCTCCTTGCGTACGTGTGTAGGGGGGCATGCGTGTGCACGTGATGTCCCCATCATATACAAAGAACCTGTAACTAAGAAATCTATACCACATTGAAAACCTACTAGATATAACATTAAATCCCAACTAGATTGAAAACTTGACGACTTCCAACGGTACCTATATCCGTGGATTCCAGCATCTGATCTGAGTTAATACTGAGTTCAGATTTTAACATGATTAATAATTGGGTGGGATTTGGGTTTGGCGATACTTATCTGACTAGAAACTGGGTTAGGTTGGTACATGACTTGGATATTGGTGTATATGATTTTTTTTTTTTTTTTAATTCTTTATTTATTTAGACTTATTTAAAACCCTTGAAAAGGCATGTTCTGATATGTATTTGAATTTGAAGCCAAATTTGAACTTGGATCAAGACCTAATTCTAGACCCGATGCTGATTCCAAATGTCAGCTTAAATCATAATTCATGCTCAAAACAGAACCCACTAGGACCAAATGTAATACCCTAATCTGATTAAATGTGGATCAAGTCTCATTATGGTACTCATATTCCTGATTCCAAGACGGGTTTGATATGGGTATTCCAATATCCTGACTGAACTTGTCCTGTTGACAGCCCCACTTGCTACCCTTCCTAAGTAGTAGATGATTTGACGATTGTAGTGTGGAGAAAAGAGGAAAAGAGTGAGAGAGAAGAAGAAAGAGGAGAGTTCGGGGAAATGTTGTGTGTTAGCCAACATGCCTTAACATGATGTTTTATTAGAATAGAGCATATCAAGGTGTCCCATATCGGTATCGATTGGCGTAACGGTGCCCTCCAAAACCGATACGGATACGGACCACACACTATACACTAATGCTCTCTAGACTCCCCCTCAAATTGGAGCATAGATGTTGATCATGCCCAACTTATCATGAACATGATGAAGAGCATCTCGACTCAAGGACTTTGTAAGAACATCAACAAGTTGATCCCCGGATCGAACAAAATGGGTGATATTTCCTCAGAGACAACTTTCTCTCGAATAAAGTGACAGTCGACATCAATATGCTTGGTTCGCTCCTGGAGCGAACCCGGGTTATGAGTAATATGAATAGCCGCTTGGTTGTCACAATGAAGAGGAATGGAAGCTGAAGGAGGATAGCTAAGTTCTTTAAGAAGATTGCGAAGCCACACGAGTTCACACGTTGCATGAGCCATAGCACGATATTCTGCTTCAGCCGAGGACCGAACAACAGCCGGTTGCTTCTTGTTTAGAGTTCATAGGACTTTTATTGTGTCGTCCATGACCTCAACCGTGTAGGACCTTGGAGGTGTATGGACAGTTGGGTGGTAACATGTCGATTCAAATGGCCCAATTATAGAGGTTAATGTTTGGAATCCTATCTGGTTTGGACTATTGTGATGGGCTGAAGTTGGATAATTGGATTAACGTTTGGATGTATAAGACGGTTGGACGATGCCTTTGATGGGCTGGATATGCAGGTCAAGGAATGGATGAGTGGATGGATGTTGACAGATGGTGGTCAATTGACACAGTAATGGACTTTATGTGGTATAAAACTCACATCTTGAAGTAAAGTCTTCTTTCCTTTCTCTCTCTAATTTCAAAAGACAGTGAGCTTACTCATAATAGAGATGGAGATTTGAGGTGGTTTGGAGATAGTGGCTATAGGGTCAGCTAGTGGTGGCGGCCAATGTTGGTGATTAGATTATAAGGGGTTTGGCCAAAAATGGGCATTGGCGAATTGAAGAAGATGGGGTGAATGTGTCATTTTCTGGTAGTGGTGAATAGGTGTGATGGGATTACAAGGTGCATTTAGGTTTTTCTAGCAACGGAGGACATTTGATAATAGGTTTTTCCAACAAGTGTGATTGCTATGGTGAAGGAGATGATGATGAAGGGGATGTGTAGTGATGGCAATAAAATATGGTTACAAATGTGGTCGTATGTTTGGGGTTTCCTGCAATTTTGTAGGCGGTAATGGTAGTGAATTGTAGAGGCTAGAGATGGAGGGTGATGGTGGTTGTAGTCCGATACCATTTGACGCGGCTCGTTTGGGTCGCTAAGAAAACATGTACAGGCCATCATGAAAGTGACAAAATACACTGATGAAATGGGTGAATTGTTTACAAACATTCTTTCCTTTCTCTCTCTAATTTCAAAAGAAAGTGAACTTACTCATAATAGAGGTGGAGATTTGAGGTGGTTTGGAGATAGTGGCTATAGTGTCAGCTAGTGGTGGCGGCCAATGTTGGTGATCAGATTATAAGGGGCTTGGCCAAAAATGGGCATTGGCGAATTGAAGAAGATGGGGTGAATATGTCATTTTTTGGTGGTGGTGAATAGGTGTGATGGGAATTACATGGTGCATTTAGGTTTTTCTAGCAATGGAGGACATTTGATAATAGGTTTTTCCAACAAGTGTGATTGCTATGGTGAAGGAGATGATGATGAAGGGGATGTGCAGTGATGGCAATAAAATATGGTTACAAATGTGGTCGTATGTGTGGGGTTTCCTGCAATTTTGTAGGTGGTAATGGTAGTGAATTGTAGAGGCTAGAGATGGAGGGTGATGGTGGCTGTAGTCCGATACCATTTGACGCAGCTCGTTTGGGTCGCTGAGAAAACATATACGGGCCATCATGAAAGAGACAAAATACACTGATGAAATGGGTGAATGGTTTACGAACATTTTGCGAGTAGCTTAAGCAATGGGAATTTGAAAGGCCACGAACTGATCTGCGAGTGACTTGGGCAAGACCTAATTGAACTCCATTAGCATATAAGTTTGGAAAAACCGAGGAACTCAAGGCTAGAATGATGGGGACATCACGCGCACACGCACACCCCCCACCCTATGCACATACGCAAGGAGGAGGAATGCCCCACTATCGATCTGGATCGACGACGACCTCTATGAAGGACCTTTTATTTAGGGGGCTGTGCTATGGAGCATTGGAGTGGACCCAATCATCACAGAGATTCCACCATTGGATCTCATGATCGTGGCCTACTACCTTAGATCTAAGATTTTGAGTTTTGGTTATTATCATTATTAGGAACATCATGAACGGTTTTAATTGCGTTGATAAGTTGTTATTTTTGTTACTTTGTCTCTAAGTAATAGTATGCGCACATGGTGCGGCTTTTGGGGTTTAGGTTTTTCTTATAAATAGGCAACCCCATGTAGGTTTTTTCATTGAAGTTTATGAATAAAATTCTACATTTTTTCTTCTTCTCTATCTCTCTAAGTTGAAGGATCTAATTGGGTGCGAAACTCTCCCTTCCTCGAAGGGCTAACTACCGTGGTGCGAAGCCACAACAATCTCAAATCATCTCCACCCCCTACACCCCACATCCCTCATCTCCCACAACCATCCCATCTGCTGATTTATCCTTTTTTGGCACTCAAGTTCTCTTATATAGCAGGTTTCCAGATTCTGGCCCACCAGGGGGCTGAAACTTTGGCGGAGCACTACACACTCACCGTACATCGGATTGGCGTGATATTTGGCGTAAGGGAGGACCACCCCTGGCCGACCAACCCCAAGCTGCCCCTTTTTGGATTCATGGGCCCCACACACGTGCGGGAAGGATCCCACGCACGTGTGTCTGGACCCGACTGCTGTCCACACGTGTCGACTATCTCTGGTTTGTCTCTCTCCTCTATTTCACTCCTCTCTCGCCTTATATCCCCAACCCTAACCCTAGATAATTCTAATTCTAAGTTTTTTCCCACTTTTGCAAACTCTAGATTTTTCTCAATTTGAAACATAGTGAATCTCTTGAATTGGGGAACGATCCTTTGCAAGAGTGGATCAATCTTACACTCCTTTGGGCATTGTTTGGTTTATAATTTTAATTGATCCAGCCCTAAGTGTGTGTAGGCTTGGATCCTCGTAGATTCCCCTGGTTGAATGTTTGTTCGTATGTGGGACGCTAAATTTTGTGATTGTTTAAAACTGGTATGATCTAAAGCTTGAAATCTTGCATGTCATATTTAATGTCATGTCCTGCATCAAATTTGGTATCAGAGCTTAGAGTTTTCATAGGGGAATGCATTGCATGTTTAGGGTTTAGTCTATTCACGTCTATTTTGCATCAAGTCTCATCATATAGGGCTGTTTAGGACCCATCATTCACAACATGGACTGCTGAATTTTCTGTTGTCAGAAAATCCTCAATTTTCATGGCTGAATTTCCTGTTAACAAACTATTTGGGCAGTTATGTTGCTGGAATTTTAGTAGCGTTGTGTAGTTTCCTTCATAAAGAGTCCTATAGGATCATTTAGTCCCATTTAGGCGCATATAGTTATATTAGAGGGTCTTTGAGTCGAGTGAGTAGCTGTATGCCCATACGTACTGGTTGTGGTTTTTGCTTGCTCCATATACTAAACATGGAACAATTGCAAGAGTCAATGAACAATATAACCCGGCAGTTTGAGTCTTTAGGTGGGCGCTTGGAACAACGTATTGACCAATGCTTTAAACAACTTAATGTGCGCGTTACCCAACTAGAGATCTCCGCCCAGGCAAACCCCACCATTGGGGAAGATGCCCAATCTCAGGCAGGTGGTCAGGAGGATAGACAAAGGAATGGAGGTGACCAAGGAATTGGTCATGGGCGCGCACCCGTGCACCCACCCCGCGAGGAGCATCATGATCACTATGACCCAGATGCGCGACTCCTTCAGGGAGTTAAGAGTAGAAGCCCCTATGCTTGATGGCCACTTGGACCTTAAAACTTTTCTAGATTGGTTGGTAGATATGGACTACTATTTTGAGTGGTACCACATGTCGGATGCGCGTCGAGTCTGATTTGCCAAAATGAAACTTGTGGGTCAAGCAAAAAGGTTTTGGGCTACTATGGAGCGAAAGAAAGAAAGGTCATGAGAGCCCCCAATAGTCCAATGGGGAGAAATGAAAGAAACTCTTAAACAAAAGTACATCCCTTTCTCTTATCACTTGAGGTTGGTTGAAGAATGGTAGTCTCTTCGACAAGGTTCCATGAGTGTGGCTAAATACATTGAGAAGTTCGAAGAGTACTTGACCCGATGTGAAGTTGATGAGGATCTCGTACTCTTGCTCGATTTAAGACGGGCCTCCATTCTGACATTAGGAAGAGTTGTTCGCTAAGGACACACTCTTGAACAGATGTATCAAGTTGTGTTGGAAGTTGAGCAATACCTCAAAGCATCTGTGGGAAGGCAGTTTGAGTTTCATGATTTTAGTGCTAAGGTCAACCTTTCTGGGGCTAAGCCTAGCACTGGATGTCAATACAAGCTTTCCAATAGTTCTCAGTCTAGGCCCAAGTATGATAAGGGTAAAAAGGGGTTGTCGAGTCTAGCTCGCGCAAAAGTGAGGTGACTAGGTGTTTTAGATGTCAGGGATTTGGTCACTTTGCTCACCATTGTGGCACGAAAGAGGGCACCAAGGTGTTCCTTATTGATGGGCAAGTAGAAGTAGTGCCCCCAGAGAGTGACGATGAAGAGGAAGAATATGAGCCAACGGAAACCCCTAGTAATGAGGAAGAGGGAGCGCAAGAGTCTGCGACCCTCACAGTTGTGCGCTGCGCCTTTGCAGAAGCCAAGAATACTAACGATTGACGCCGCAACACGATCTTCTATACTTACACAAAGTGTGGTGAAAAGAGTTGTATGATGATTGTGGATAGTGGTAGTTGTGCAAACGTGGCATCAACTTGCACTATGAGCCGTTTGGGCTTGAAGCTTGAAGCCCATCTTCAACCCTATAGAGTGTCTTGGGTTAATGAAACTTCCATTCTAGTCTCGCACCGTTGTCTTGTTCCTATTCAATTTGGATCATATAAAGACACTTTGGTATGATGTTGTTCCCATAGATGTTGGCCACATCATTTTGGGTAGGCCCTGGCTTTATGACAGGGATGTCATCATATTTGGTTGTTCGAATGTGTGTACATTCTGGTTTGAGGGTAAGAAAGTCAAGCTAAACCCACTTCCACCCAAGAACACGACTGGAAAGGAGTCTATACAGAGTAGTGTGAGTGGCTCAAAAGAATTGAAGGAATCGAAATCCAAGTCTAAGCCTCTCCATATTCTAAATGCCAAGGACTTCGAGCGAGAGAATGAGTCGGACTCGATAGTGTACGCCCTTGTGGCTAGGGAAAGTGCACCAGAGACTAGTGTAGAGTTACCCATTGAGGCTATTCCGGTAGTGGATGAGTTTCGTGATGTCTTTCCTGCGAATCTACCGAATGAGCTTCCCCTTATGAGGGATATACAACACGCTATTGATTTCGTCCCTGGGGCGATTCTACCAAACCTTCCTCATTACAGAATGAACCCAAATGAGCATGCAAAGTTGAAGAGACAGATTGATGAGCTCCTAGAAAAGGGTTTCATTCAAGAGAGCATGAGCCCGTTTGCCATGCCCGCCCTTCTTACACCTAAGAAGGATGGCACATGGAGGATGTGTTGATAGTAGGGCCATCAACAAAATCACAGTAAAGTACCGGTTTCCCATACCGCGTCTTGATGACATGTCAGATATGATGACTAACGCTACTATCTTCTCGAAAATTGACCTCAAAAGTGGTTATCACCAAATCTGTGTACGCCCTGGTGATGAGTGGAAGACGGTCCTCAAGATGAAGGATGGGCTATACGAGTGTCTAGTCATGCCTTTTGAGCTGACTAATGCCCCAAGTACCTTCATGCGTGTGATGACCCAAGTGTTAAGGCCCGTCATGTGGAAGTTCTTGGTCGTCTACTTTGATGACATCCTGATTTATAGCATGACCAAGGAGCAACACCTCAACCATTTAAGGCAAGTTTGTGGGATCCTTAGAGCCGAGAAATTGTACGTCAACTTAAAGAAGTGTGCGTTTGTGTCTAGTAGTGTTATCTTCTTAGGTTTTGTTGTGTCATTTGAGGGCGTGTCGGCGGATCCCGAGAAGGTCAAAGCCATTGTCAATTGGCCTGAACCCCGCAATATTCACGAGGTGCGCGGCTTTCACGGCGTGGCCACCTTCTATAAGTGGTTCATTCGAGGCTTCAGTTCCATTATGGCTCCCATCACGGATTTCATTAAAAAGGGAGAATTTCAATGGTTAATTGTCCTACATCAAATTGGTATCAGAGTGGGAGGTCTCGTGTTCGAGACTCCTCACCGGGAGGTATCGAAAGTTTTTAAAGTCGCATGCGACGCGTCAGAAGTCGGCATAGGAGTACTTGGTCAGGAAGGACACCCTGTCACCTTTTTTAGTGAGAAACTGAATGAGGCGAAGCAAAAATACTCCACCTATGACAAAGAATTCTATGCGGTAGTGCAATCACTGCGCCACTGGTGTCATTATCTTTTGCCGCAAGAATTCGTCTTGTTATTAGATCACGAGGCCTTGAGATATCTGAACTCTCAGAAGAAATTAAATCCTAGTCACACCAAGTGGGTTCAATTCCTTGGAGAGTACACTTTTGTGCTTAAGCACAAGGTCGATGTAGAGAATAAGCCTGCCGACGCGTTGAGTTGTCGAGTCACGTTACTCAATTCCATGAGTGTCGAAGTCACTGGCCTCGAGCATGTCAAAGAGGATTATTCTGAGTGCCCAGATTTTGAAGTTGTGTACGAATCGTTGTTAGGGAGTCCGTCAGGAGCTAGCAGTGACTACTTGATTTTGGACAGATATTTGTTTAAGAGTGACCGCTTGTACATACCTCGCGCCTTCCTCCACGATTTTCTTGTTTGGGAGTTACATTTAGGAGGGATCGCGGGTCATTTTGGTCGAGACATGACCATTGCCCTAGTGGAGGATGGGTTCTATTGGCCAAGCCTCAAGCGAGACGTGGCCAAGATTATAGGACGGTGTCGTAGAGAAAGCAGAACACAAGGCTATACACACCTTTGCTAGTTCCATTCGCCCCTTGGCAGGACATCAGTATAGACTTCGTGCTTGGGCTCCCCAAGATTATTCAAAAACACGATTCCATATTTGTTATCGTGGACAATTTTTCTAAAATGGCCCACTTTATTCCTTGTTCCAAGACCTCCGACGCATCTCATGTTGCCAAGTTGTTCTTTAGTGAGGTCATCAAACTGCATGGGTTACCTAAAACTATAGTATCTGACTGTGACGTGCGATTCATGAGTTATTTTTGGAAAATACTATGGCATATGATGAATACTAAGCTCCAATTTTCTTTTGCCTACCACCCTCAGACTGATGGTCAGACTGAGGTGGTCAATAGGAGCCTAGGAAATTTGCTCAAGTGTTTAGTAAGGGAGCACACCAGGACATGGGACATTGTACTACCTATCGCCGAGTTTGCATTTGATAATTCTGTCAATAGATCCACTGGTTTGAGTCCTTTTGAAGACGTTACTAGTTATAAACCTAGGAGGCCTATTGATCTTGTCCCCATGTCCTTGTCTCATAGGCCATTAGAATCTGCAAAGTCCTTTGCACATCACATTCATTCATTGCATTAAGAAATCCGGCGACAAATCAATATTAGTAATGAACACTACAAAATTTCTGCAGACCAACATAATCGATTCAAGGAATTCAATATAAGAGACTCTGTGATGGTCTGCATCAGGCCAGAGCGGTACCCTTTGGGAGTCATTCGTAAATTACACGCACGTAGTGCTGGACCAATCAAAATTATAAAACGAAACGGTCTCAATGCGTATGTGGTAGATCTTCTACCCTTCATGAGAATTAGTTCCACATTTAATGTGGAGGATCTAGTTGCATTTCAAGGGACCATGGATACCTTGTCTAGCTTTTCGTTGAATTATCCTAATTCCCTGGACCTTTCCCTTGATCCATGGCCCATTCACGACCCGTCTTCCCAGCCTCTACCACTCTTACCTACCCTTCCCACACCTAAAGAGGAGATAGAGGATATCCTGGACCATCAGATAGTATCAACGTCGAACGGCGGATTTCAAAAGTTCTTGGTCAAGTGGAAGTCACGCCCAGCTTTAGATAGTACATGGCTTACTAAGGGGGAGCTTTAGAGACTTGATCCTAACATCTTTGAGTGGTTCAGGAGTTTTGTTTCACTAGTGGCGAAACCTTTGCAACCGGGGAGAGTCGATGGGGACATCACGCGCATGTGGACGCTCCCCAACCTACGCACATACACAAGGAGGAAGGCCCCACTATCGATTTGGATCGACGACAACCTCTATGGAGGGCCTCTTAGTTAAGGGGTTGTGCTATAGAGCATTGGAGTGGACCCGATTATCACAGAGATTCCACCATTGGATCTCATAAGCGTGACCCACTACCTTAGATGATCTAGGATTTTAATTTTTGGTTATTATCATTATTAGGAATATCATGAACGGTTTTGATTGTGTTGATTAATTGTTATTTTTGTTACTTCGTCTTTAACTAATAGTGTGCGCACATGGCGCGATTTTTGGGGTTTAGGTTTTTCTTATAAATAGACAACCCCATGTAGGTTTTTTCATTGAAGTTTATGAATAAAATTCTTCGTTTTTTCTTCTCTCTGAGTTGAAGGATCTAATTGGGTGTGAAATCCTCCCTTTCTCTAAGGGCTAACTACCGTGGTTCGAAGCCACACAATTCCAAATCATCTCCACCCCCTACACCCCACATCCCTCATCTCCCACAACCATCCCATCTTCAGATTTATCCTTTTTTGGCACTTAAGTTCTCTTATATAGCAGATTTCCAGATTCTAGCCCACCAAGGGGCTAAAACTTTGGCGGAGCACCACGCACTCACCGTACATTGGATTGGCGTAAGGGAGGACCACCCTTGGCTGACCAACCTCAAGCTGCCCCTTTTTGAATTCGTGGGCCCCACACACGTGCGGGCAGGATCCCCCACACGTGTGTCTGGACCCGACCACTGTCTACACGCGTGGACTATCTCTGGTTTGTCTCTCTCTTCTATTTTACTCCTCTCTCGCCTTATATCCCCAACCCCAACCCTAGATAATCCCAATTCCAAGTTTTTTTTTTCTACTTTTGCAAACCCTAGATTTTTCCCAATTTGAAACTTAGTAAATCTCTTGAATTGGGGAACGATCCTTTGCAAGAGTGGATCAATCTTACACTCATTTGGGCATTGTTTAGTTTATAATTTTAATTGATCTAGCCCTAAGCATGTGTAGGCTTGGACCCTCGTAGATTCCCCTAGTTGAATGTTTGATCGTATGTGGGACGTGGAATTTTGTAATTGTTTAAAACTGGTATGATCTAAAGCTTGAAATCTTGCATGTCATATTTAATTTCATGTCTTGCATCATAGAAAAACACAATCAATATATATATATATATAATGTAAAGACATTATATAATTGAACACCTAATCCTAATCAAAGTCATTCATTTTCTATTATAACTTCTAATCTTATCCATACAAAATTAACAAAAGATACTAAAATATCTTCAAACTCAAGCAAACGACTAAAGCAATGCTACCTAATTGAAACACAGGCTACATTGTGTGGTGGAAATTGAATCCTCGGCATCCCATTTAGGCTCATTGTTGTCCATTGGGATCAAATTTTATGGCCATTAAATGGAGCCTTGAAAATCTTCCTTTTTGTGGGCCATGATAGGGTCTTTATCAAAGATATCTAGTGTGGTTGTTGGCAGTGTTCGAAATATTGATACTATTGGCCGATATATCGGCCGATATTATCGTTATCGCACCCCTGCGAGATGATACACTCGCGATAACCCCCAGAAGATACCAAAAAATCCCAAATCCAAATATCGTATCGTCGATATTGCACGATATTTTGACAATATCGTGCGATTTCCTCTCCATTATTGTTGGACATCGACGTCATCATCCGAAAAAATCGGGAAAAAAATTAGAGGGTGGATTTCGGTACCTGTAGAAGAGATCGCCATGATCGGAAGCTTCCATTTGGTGGGCCATTCGAATTGAAGTGTCATTCCGATTTTGGAGAGAAATCCGGAGACATCCTCGCCGATACGATGAGATTTGGGAGAAATTTCCGGAACCCTCTCTGCTTAAATAAAGGTCGTTCGAGCCTTTTATTTGGACGCAGATTAGCCACTGACAGGTTGAGTAATGAGATCGCTACTGAAGTGACGTCACCAAGTTACGTGGGTCCCACCATGATGAATGTGTTATATCCACACGGTCCATCCATTTGGAGATATCATTTTAGGACATGAGTCAAATAACGAGGCAGATAAAAATCTGTAATGGACCCCACTACAAAAAACAGTGGAGAAAGTGACATCTACCGTTGAAACCTTCCTTAGGTCCACCGTGATGTTTATTTGAGATCCAACCCGTTAATAAGTTAAAAAAGACATTATAAAAGGGAAAAAAATATATATCAGCTTAATCGAAAACTTTTGTGGCCCTCAGAAGTTTTTAATGGTGGGCGTCACTCTCTCTACTGCTTTCTGTGGTGGGGTCCATTAGAGCTTTGAATCTTAGTCATTCTTAGGCTCATGGCATAAAATGTTCTCTCCAAATGGATGGACGGTGTGGCTACAAAAAATACATCATGGTGGGGCCCACGGAACTTGGTGACGTCAATTCAGTAGCGAGTCTCGCTACTCAACCTGTCATTAGCCAATCCGCACCCCTTTTTTAGTACGGGGGTGTTGATGTCACCAAGTTCTGTGGGTCTCATCATGAGGTATGTGTTATATCCAGACCGTTCGTCCATTTGGCGAGCTCTTCATAAGGCTTGAGCCGAAAAATAAGACAGATCCAAAGATCAACTGGACCACACTGCAAACAGCAGTGGTAGATTGAACGTCTACCGTTGAAACCCTTTTGGGGGTCACGGAAGTTTTGGATCAATATGATATTTATTTTTCCTCTTCATCCAGGTCTGTGTGACCTAATTAACAGATTGGATGGAAAATAAACATTATGGTGGGCCCTACGAATGTATTAATGGTGAGAATCAGTCCCCCACTGCTATTTGTGGTGTGGTCCACTTGAGCTTTGGATATGACTCATTTTTGGGTTCATGATCTAAAATGATCTCTCCAAATGCATGAACGGTGTAGATATAATAAATACATTATTGTGGGGCCATGTAACTTTGAAATGTTTGTACAACTTGCTCTCGAGGAGCGTGCGCCGTACTAGGATTTCCTGCCAAAGCCTTCTGCAGGAAGTTCCTGCGCTTGAAACCTTAGTGGGGCCTACCATGATGTTTTGTGAGATCATTTTAGGACATTGAATAAAAAATGAGTAGGATCTAATACTCAAGTGTGCAAAAAATGTGAGGATTGAACATCCACACTTGAAATATTCGTGGGGCCACATAAGTTTTGAATCAGACTAATATTTGTATTTTCAATTCATCCGTGTAGGAATAACGTTATGAACGGTATGGATGGCATGTTAACATCACTGTCGACCCAAGGAGGTTTCAACGGTAGGAATTTTCCTACCCACCTTTTCCTTTAGTGTGGCCCACTTTAGTCTTGGATCCTGCTCATTTTGGCTCTCAAGTGCTAAAATGATCTCAAAAAACGACTCGACGAGGTGGATTTCTTACAAACATCACAATGGGCCCCACCTAGGTTTTGAGCGAAGGAACTTGGTAGGAAATTTGCGTACGATTAGCGCCCCACCCCGGGAAGTGGATCCCCTAGTGAGCAGTGTACTTTGTAAACTTTGTGGGCCCACTATAATTCATGTATTTTATCCACTCCGTCCATCCATTTTACCAGATAAATTTATGGTTTGAATGAAGAGAAAAAACTATTCTTAGCTTGATCCAAAGCTTTTGTGGCCCACTAATGGTCAATCACCATTGTTTCCTGTGGTATGGCCTACCTAATTATTGGATCTATTTTATTTTTTGGATAATGTCTTGAAATGATATGGAAAAACGGATGGACGGGGTTGATACTGAATATAGTTGTCGTAGTTCAATCGGACAGCGCATAGCTTAGGACCCTATGCAAAGGAAATCTATTATGTACACTTCTTTTTTGAAACTTTATGATTTAAATGTGTGTATTAAGGGTCTTTTTAACAATCCCCAAAGTTTCATTAAAAACTTCAACCATTTTCCCAATGTTTCCCCATGTTTCCCAAAAAGTGCGATAAACTATGCGATACAAACAATATATCCCGTGCGATAACCGATACGTATCTGTATCCCAAGGGTGCGATGCATTGTGCGATACCGATATTTCGAACACTGGTTGGGCTCAAATGCCCCTACATCAATTTTCATTTTCCTCTCAATTGCTAGAAAAAGCTCCTTTTTTGTTTCCTTGCTCATGCTTAAGAAATTCAATTTCTAAGAAGTTTTGGAAACGGAGAGGAAACACCTCTATGAAGTGCCCCACATGTTAGTGATATGTGCCATTGAGTATCTTCTAGTGCCCTCCCTATATGTGTTATCGTCTATCTTCAAGTGCCCTACATGTGCCATTGTGCAAGTGTGCAACATGTGTCATTTGGCCATATTCAAGCAACTACAGGTGCCATGTGTCACATTTGCCACCAACCTTCAAGTGCCCCACATGCTCCAATGTGCCACGTGTCCCACCATTCATCTTCAAGTGCATCACATGTGCCACATGAGGAACATGTTCCACAATTCATCTTCAAGCGGCCCACGTGCCAACGTCCGTATGTTCCTGTTGTGCCACATGTGCCAGAAGCCATCTTCAATGTGACACATGTAATCTTCCATCTTTTAAAAAAAAAAAACTATGGAAAATCCGTTTCTCCAAGCAAGAGATTTGGAATTGGTGGAAAATTTTTCTGAGAGAATCTTATTGAAAAAAAGGGGGACTAGGAAACTTCTGGAAAAAAGTATCTGGTGGATTTGAAATCTCATATACTATTTGCTAAGAAGCTTGTAGAAAGATGCCTTTAGAAGTTTTCAGTTTTTAAAGATTGAATATTAAAAGGAAAACAAAACAAAAGGCATAGACAACCCAAAACTGGGGAAGAACAAAGAATAGAAAAGAAACAAAACAAAACAAAACAAAACAAAAAACATAAAAGAAACCTAGAAAAAGCTATACAACTCGAAACAGAGGCAGTGAACGAGGCTGCCAAACTTCCACGAGTTGAATTAGCCCATGACTGAGGCAATGAAAGATCTCTCTTCGAGAGGAAGACTGATGGACCATTCCCGCAAGTCCCTGGCTATTTGAAAAGCTATAGAAGGGACAGAGTTGGAGACACTCTGAAAGCAACGCAGATTCCTTCCGTGCCAGGTTGCCCATAGAGAGGCCAGCTCAGACAATCTCCACAGTAAGGTTGTCTTTGTCAAGACCAGAATAGTGCCAAGCATGCAGACAGCTTGTAATGCACCCTGGCATCACCCAATTAATAAAGAATTTCTCTTCGGACCGAATGACTGAAGTATAGGGGTAGTGGAATAAAAGGTGAGAGATTGTCTTGGCATCTGTCTGGCAGAGGGGGCAAACATTAGGAAGGATCATCCCACGCCTTTGCAAATTGTCTATGGTAGCAAGCAGCCAACTGAAAGCTAAAACCTTCGGATGCGCTTTATAACTCTAGAAGAAAAAAGGGCAAGATTGAACATGATTCGGAAGAGGCATTAAGATGGCTATAAAAGTTCTTGGTGGAGAATGTCCCGGAGGGGGAAAGAGACCAAGAGAGGCTGTCATCTGTATGTGGAGTGGGCTGAATCCCTTGCAAGAGGTGGAAGAGAACAAGCCAGGCAGTCAGAGAGATCTCTTCTACATGGGGGACACCAGACTCATGTTCCAATAGGAGAGAAACAATCAACCACAGAAAGGGAGATAAATGTTTGAGGAGATGTTGGCCAGATTGGGAAAGGCATCAGCAAGGGGTCCATCCAAGATCCAATTGTCCCAACGAGAACTTGATCTTACCGCCATTTCCCAAACTGAAAGAAACTCCCTCAAGGAAGGACTCCTTAATACCCGAAATGGCTTTCCAGATGCTGGAAGCCCCATAGAGGGATGAGAGTTTAGTGAACCAACCACCTTCCTCAACACCACATTTAGCATCAATAGCTTCCCTCCACCTACTTCCCTCCTCGGATCCAAAACGCCATAGCCATTTCCCTAGCTGGGTGGAATTGACGTCTGGAAGGACTCTAATTCCAGCCCCTCCCTTGGTATAAGGCTTACACACCTCGGACCTGCTTAGTAGGTGAAATTTGTGGGAAGGGGAACTACCATTCCATCCCCTCCCTTGTTTTTATCTACTTTCCCATACAAATTCTGTATAATAACTCATTGACATCTTTCTAATAAAAACAAGCGGTGGAAAAATGAACTAACTCATTGACATCTTTTCTAATAAAAACAATCGGAAACTGAACTAAGCGCTCAAATCTGACCAAGCAACTAGAAATAAAGAATCCAATCCATGTAGAACTCATATATGTGAACCGGGCAGACTGTTTGGTCTTGTATGGTTCATACAAACCAAATGTGGCCTCCACAGTCAAACCAGTCTGGTTGGATTTGTGGACCTCACAGGCCAATTGGATGTCCTGCATGGCTGGAATATCACATGTCAAGTGGGGTCCGCTTTGGAGTTTGGACCACCTTTAGTACAAATGTGTTCTCTTCTCAAAGTGCCTTTTACCGACTGGATTGCAAAATAGTAATGTAACCTGCATCTAAAATTTAGAGATTTATATTTATTTTTGCACTAGCATGCTTAAAATAGGTTACCATGCACTGAAGGTCTATAATAAAAGCATTCATCAGTGCATGTAAAAGACTAGATTGCATGTTCTTACTGTATAATCTGTAGCATTCCACACGATCCTTACCCCTAGTTTACGATTTACCGCATGAAGTTGCCAATGTGTGCCTGTTCTTGCACCACGTATTGGAGCGATCCACAATCCAGGTAGTGCTGGGCAGGACCCTACCACTAGCTCATCAGTGGGAATTGAGCTTGGATCTCTCCTCAAGAAGGGTGAATGCACTGCTGCTCAACTAACGAGCTGGAGGTAAAGAAAGGCTCGAGTGATTAGATTACACAAACGACCCTATGTATTATGCCATTGATTCCCAAAGCACCATCTTAAGTATAAATTTGCTCCCCTTTTTGTATCTAAGCATATACGATACGCCTCTAGCCTGCTTGATGCAAATCTTGAGACCTATTCATACATGTTATTGTCATGTACTTTTTTTTTTTCTTTTTTCATGGTGATTTTTAAATTCCTCGGGAATTTTGATTTTACCAGACAATGGCTTGACTTTTTGTATTGCCCATGAGGTGCTTTTCGGGAGGTGCAATGAATAAATTGTCCTCATTTATTTCTTCTCTAAAAAGTGGTGAGGTAAATAATTGTGGGGCTCACTTGGGGTGTATGACATCCAATCTGTCCAACTGATGCACCCTTACATGATGATTGGATGAACCAGAATCAGGCTGATTAGATCATCAGCTGGGTCATACATGAATTTGGATTTTTTTTTTTTTTTTTGGTTGGTGTACATATCTTTTATGTTTTGGCCCACCTAATGATTAGATCAGCCTGATTTTGGGTTCATCCGATCATCACGGTGAGGTGCATCTGTTGGATGTCATACCCACCCCACGTGGGCTCCACAATTCTCAACTCCATTTTTTAGAGAAAAAAACAAACCAGGGTATTTTGGTCATTTCACACTTTGAAAAGCATCTCCTGATTATTTCTGTTGATGCTGTTTTTGGGCTCGCCTCTTCTATGACCCTGGAATCTGCACACGTAAGAAGGAAAAGGTGACCCTGGTCTTGCCAGGGGACCCTCCGATGCTAAAGTCAGAATCTGGGTCTCTTTTGAAAGGTTTTTAAGGCGAGAGTTTTTGCATACCTTTTACCATGAGGATCTCTGTATTTATAATGGGGTCGTACCCCGTAGGGCTTTCATATTCCTTAGAGTAAAATCCCGTAAGGGTAGATTTCCATCTTTGAGGATCCGTAATCCCTGTTTCCTCTAGATTCTCGGAGATTATTATCTTATCTCTTCCGAAAATCTCTGGCAGAATCCAGAGTTTTACTAGGTAACTTCTGGATATGGAGCAATATAGCCTGACCGATGCTTATCTTTCTGACATTGTCGTGATGAGACAAACTCTACGGCTGATTCTCCGCCTACTCTGTTGACCGACTCAATCCTTGAGTCGGACTAAAGTTTGGGCGGCTCCAGGACCGACTGATCTTACTCTGTCGGTTTAGGCTTTCTGCTGTGAGGCTTTGATTGGGCCTCGAGGTGCACTTCCTCCCTTAAAGGTTTTCGCTTTATGGCTTTGGATGCTCATGTTACGGCCGGGTCAAGGACCTCACGGTTCGAGCTACGTCTCTCCATCCAACGTTCTTATGGACTTTGGGCTTTATTCAGACTCGACATCCAACGAGTCCGAGCCATTGCTTCACTATTCTTCCGGTCCTCTAGTCAACTCAAGGACTTGTTATATTTTTTCCCCCAACAGTAAGCCCCCTTACTCCGTGCAGCACCCTAAGGCGGTTGCGGAGTATTTCGGAATTGAGTCGGTCTGTATTAGAGCCTAGTAATGATGAAGCATTTAATGGGTATAAGGCGGCTTACACGACTTCCAAGATACGTCGCTTTGTTCGACCACGCGTCGACTCGTTTATCGAGACCGCACGAGCGGAGTGGCCGTCATTGCAGCACCGGGGCGTATGAAGGTCGGACACGTGGCCACATATTTGGCGACAACGCATGGAGAGCCGCCATGTGTAAAGTCGACGCACTCGAGGAGGCGTTGCTTCGGCTCCTTATTTAATGTTGGAGCCACATGGCAGCTCTATAAAAGAGGGTCGCCCTAAGCGAATTTTCGTCAGTTCGCGCCTTCTTTCAATTCTCTCTTGTGCTTTCGCCTCCTCGCTCCTTTCGCGGATTCCGGCCTTGTAATCCTTTGCGCTTCCTCCTGCTTTCGACATTTTTGGATTTCTCCTAGTGAGCTCCTTCTTCCTCACTTTCTTTTCTTTTTAACAATGTCAGGCCCCACAAGCCCTAGGGAGGGAGAATAATACGATGAGGGTGAAGCGAGCGACTTTTGGTCGGCTTCGGAATCACCCTCACTGTTGGCGGAGGTTGCCGGAGAGGCCGATCTCTTATTTCGCCATTTGCCGAGGGTTGTAGACCCTCCGGCAGAGAGGCCGGTGGCGTCAATGGAGGCATTGGATTCGTTTCCTGACCGTATGGCCATTGGGGGCTCCTCCGGCCGCCATGATTTTGAGGGAGGCAGAGAGGAGGAAATTGAGACCGAAGAACGGGTTAAAGAACCCGTACCTTCAGTGATGACAACAGAGGAGCTGTCAAAGATCTAGTCCGGATATCACATTCCGGATTCAGTCATTTTGACTCTTCCCTGGCCTGGAGAGCTACCCGACCAACCTTCACCTGGGGCAATTGCGATTTTTGTTGTTGTGCTGCAATGCGGTCTCCAGTTGCTGCTTCAAAAGATTGCTCGGGAACTGCTAGGCAGTCTGGGGATAGCCCCGGGACAAGTTGTATCGAATGGGTGGAGGGACTTGTTCGGCTGGGCGGTGCTTTGGGCCGAGACACGATAGCTCGAGCTAAGTGTGAATGAATTTCTCCACTTATACCAAGTGTGGGCTCACACCCAGCATCCCGGTTGGTTCTTCTGCTCTTGGCAGAACACCGGCGAGCCCTTAATAACTGACTCCCCTTCATTGAACAAGCACTGGAGAGAGATGGTTTTGGGCCCTCGGTAGGTGGGAGTCAGCCGAAGCTAGACCTATCCAGCCCTTTGTTCCTCTAACCTTTTGTGCGGCGGCAAGTAGAGTTGATGTGGTTTACTGCCTCATCCCCCTTTTTTAAACTCGTTTTTAACCGAATCGAGGGAGTAACTTCTCTACTTTTCATCAATACCGAAGCAACCTCCGAACCTTGACTGGGATTCTCTGACCCGGATTCAGTTTCCAAGCCCTTGACCCGGAGAGGAGATCTTGTAAGAGGCTTCTCCAGCTGGAGCTTCCTTTTTAGTGGGGCTTTGACTCCGCAGTGACTGGTGAGAGAGTTTTCCTTCTCTTTTTATTTTATTTATTTTATTTTATTTATTAATATTATTATTATTTTTTATATTTGCCTGTCCGACTGTACTACCGCTCAGCCTTCTCTGAATGCAGACATGTCTGAAGCTCGGCCTTCTCTCTGTCCGCCATCTCAAATCCGACCCCCGCCTCGCTCGGGCCCCTGGGCCTTAAAGAGACGTAAGGCGGTCTCAAAAGGCCCGGTAAGGACCGTCCCCCCTGCTCCCTTGACTGTTATTGAGGTTGACGAAGGCACGGAGGTGGCGGAAGCGACGGAAGCATCCGCCCCAGGGGCAGGGGCAATTGAAGCGGTGACGGTGCCTTCTGAGGTACCTCAGGAAGCTCCTGAGTCTGACCCCGCTGAAGCCTCCACTGCTCTGAGAGTTGAGGAAAGGGAGCCGTGGAGGACGAGAGCAACTGAGGAAGAGAGGATAGCCTTCCGCCAAAAGGTTGAAGAGATCCTTCCTTGGGCGAGTCGGCAGATATTCGCAGGGGAGTTCTTCGGCCTTTTGGAGGCGACTTTCGTGGACAACACGCTCGACAGGATTGGGACGTTGTTGCTCGAGGTATTGTCACTATCCCCCGTGGTTATTTCATTTTAGGATTCTCTTATTCTAAAGAGTTATTTTTTTGTGCAATTCGCCCCTTGCCTGCTGAAGGCCCATGCCGAAGTATCCACCTTGGTCAGGCGTGCTGTGGAGGCAGAGGCTAGGCTGTCAAATGCTGAGACTTGGCGGTCGGAAGAGAAGTCTCCACTGTCATTTTTTGAGTCTCGGGCTCTCTTTGCGGAGGGCAGCTTGAGGAGGCAAAGGCTGCTCTTGTGTCGGCCTCAATGGAAAGAGCTCGCGTGGCTTAGCGATTGGAAGAGGCCAGGCTGGCCTTCGAACAGGCTGCCACAGAGCGGGTCGTGGCTCAGAGGAAGCTTCAGGAGCTCGCGAAGGGGACCAAGGCCGCCCTTGCGACTGCAAGAGAGGAGGCGGTGGAAAAGTTCCTTTCATCTTCGGCTTTTGAGGAGCGGACCCTCGTTTACTGAGAGGGTTACGCTAAATGTATCGAAGTGATGAAGGGTGCTTTTCCTCACCTAAATCTGTCCGGCTTTAACGAGGGCGAGTCGAGGTTCGGTGGCGAGGCGACAGCTGACCCCGAGGCTACACTTATGACACCTTTGCTACTGCTCCTGATGCAGCTCCATCAGCATCTCCTAGGTTAGCTCTTGGTGCGGCGGGCGAGGCCGAGCCCTAAAGTTGGCGTGGCGAAGAACAATTCCTTTTTGTTCCCCACATCTGCTTCAAGCACACCAAGCCTCGGGGCCGAGCATGTCAACAGCGTCGAGCGTTATCTTTTATCGAGATCCGAGTGTAGAACACTTATCGTTGTATTATTCCGGCTTAACTGTAATTAATGAACTGATTAATGTAACACTTTACTGATCAATGAATATATGCTTTTTGCTTATTCGGCATTCTACACATTTCTCTTCCTTTGATTTTGCAAGTGTTTAGACAATTAAACTGAGTATGGATCACTTTTTAACCAAACTATGGATAGTATATCTTAAGATGCTCGGCATTCCACGGGTGAGGCAGGAGCTGCCCTGTTAGGTCTTCCAGTCGATAAGTACCTGGTCGGATAGCGTTGGCAATTTTGTAGGGGCCTTCCCAATTGGGGCCCAACGTTCCTGCTCTGCTTTCTTTAGTGTTCTAAAAAGTTCTTCGGAGGACCAAATCTCCTGCTCGAAACCGCCTAACTTTGACTCGGGCGTTGTAAGACTGAGACACTAATCATTGGTAAGCGGTTGTCCAAAGTCAAGCCAATTCCCTGATTTCGTCGAGGAGGTCAAGGTTGAGAGTCAGCAGCTCCTCATTGTTTTGCTCGTTATATGAACTTACTCGGGCGGTAGGTAGGCCGATCTCCACAGAGACGACTGCCTCCGAGCCATAGGCTAGCGAGAAGGGGGTTTCTCCTATAACAGTTGGGGCTGTAATTCGGTGTGCCCAAAGGACTTTGGGAAGTTCTTCGGCCCATACTCCTTTGGCTCGGTCTAGCTTAGTCCGAAGTTGTTGTTTAATTACCTTGTTGACGGCTTCGACATGTCCATTTGCCTGTAGATGACGCGAGGACGAGTAAACGTTCCTGATCCCTAGATTTCGGCACATGTCGTGATACTGCCTGTTCTCGAACTGTTTCCCGTTGTCGGAGACAATAGTCCGAGGTATCCCGAATCGGCAGATGATGTTTTTTTAAACAAATCCGTGATCTTCTGCTCGGTTATCTTGCCTAGGGATTCGGCCTTGGCCCATTTGGTGAAATAGTCGATGGCGACGAGCAAATCGCAACCCTGGATGAGTTTCTTAGCGTCTCACTAAATGGTCGGCTAATAATATCCTTGCCGAATGACTTTGTGAGCTAGGGATCGACTGCCCGAGTGATTACCACAAATGCCTTTATGAATTTTGCGCAGGACATAATCGGCTTCACCCGGTTTCAGGCATCGCAGGAGGGGCGTGTAGTATCCTTTCTTATATAGAACGTCGCCAAGCACAGTGTAGCGGGCCGCATGAACCTTCAGTCATCGGGCCTCGGTTCGATCTTGAGGGAGTTTGCCAGTTTCCAAGTATTTGACGATTGGGTCGACTCAAGATGATTCGGAATCGATGGGGAGCAATGTGGAAGACTCGGTTCCTCCAACCCTTGGCTCGGCCATAAATTCGATAGGAATGGATCTAGGGATATCATCTTCGTCAGCTGAGGCAAGCTTTGCTGGTAGATCGGCTTTAGCGTTCTCGGCCCTTGGAATTCAGGTAACAGAACAGTGAAGGAACCCGGCGATCATCTTTATACCTTGAATAAGCGTCCATGAAACTGAGTAATTCATGCTCATAAATCCATGCAGTAACTGGGGTTTGGTATGTAATATTTGACCCTCAACATTTATTTAAGTCAATATAGTTTATACAGACTCATCACTTCCCATTAGCCTTTTTGACCAACACAACGATGGCTACCCATTCAATGAAGTTGGCCCTGAGGAGTTTTACAACCTCTTCCTCGATTATGGCGTATCTCTCAGGGCCGAGAGCGCGTCATTTTTGACGGATTGGCTTGTAATTCTAGTCGATATTAAGTCGGTGAGTCATGACTGAAGGGTCAATACCCGGCATGTCTTCATGAGTCCATGCGAAGACATCGGCATATCGGCGTAGCAGGGCTATCAGCTTCTCTTTCAATGGCATAATTAGGGACGATCCAATTCGAATAGTCTTCGAAAGGTCCGACTCATCCAAAGGCACTTAGACGAGCTCTTCCACGGGCTGGCCCCGTCCGGAAGATTCGTCGCGCGGATCCAAGGTTTCAATCGTTGTGACCTCTGTAGGTGCTTGCAAGGCAGTAGCATAACATCTTCGAGCGTCGTGCTAGTCTCCTCTTACCACCCTAATGCCATTCTCAGTCGGGAACTTCATGGACAAATGATAAGTTGAGATGATGGCTTAGAGGAGATGGAGGGTCAACTGAGGATAAAGTTATAAAATGAAGACTGATCAACTACTAAAAAGTCAATCATAACAGTGGCTTGACTCGGCGCCTCCCCAGCAGTGAGCGGGAGGCTAATTGCTCCCTCGGGAAGAATCTGTCCACCAGAGAATCCGACCAACGGAGTCCTTACGGGTCTCAGAGCCGATCGTTCACTGCCCATCTTGTCGAATGCTTACGTAAACAGTACGTCCGCAGATGAACCTGTGTCGATAAGAACTCTGAAGACTCGGCAATTTGTGATAGTAACAGTGACGACTAAAGCGTCGTCATGCAGGTGATGAATACCCTTCGCGTCTTCCTCAATGAATGCTACAGTGTACTTTTCAAACTTTCTTTTCTTTGGAGGCTGAGCTAGAACCATGATTTCGGACTCAGGCCGATCAATACTTCTCGCATGTTTTTTCCGAGTATTACTTGAATCGCCTCCACCCAAATGGCCACCGATAATAGTTCGGATATCTTCGGTGGGCCGATTATCGTTTGGGTGTTCTTCTACGGTTCTGGCTCTAGGATCGACATGCTTGCCGAGATGGCCCTCTCGGATGAGCCTTTCGATCTCCTGCTTCAGATTATAACAGTCACTAGTGTTATGTCCATGATCACGATGGAAATGGCAGTATTTGCCTTTATTCCATCGGTTTGGGTTACTCCGAAGTCTGTCTGGCCAGTTGACAAATCCTTCGCCTTTGATCTCCATTAGTACTTGCTCTTGTGGCTTGTTGAGCAGAGTCTATGTCGAAAATTTATGATCGGGCCGTTTTCCCAACCTAAGTTCATCGCGAGACCGATCATCTTTTCGCTTTTTACCACTAGCTGAGTCAACTTCTTTTTTGGCTGGCTCTTTAGCTAGGGTTTTCGCGTTTTGGGCAGCCTCGCGCAGGATTCGGGTTTCCTCGGCATCTGCATACTTATCTGACCGAGCCATGAATTCGGCCAGAGTAGCGGGCGAGTTCTTGTCGAGAGATGCAAGAAACGGCTTGTCTCAGACACCTTGCATAATTGAATTGAGAGTTGTCTCGTCCGAGTGCTTCCGAACTTGGAGCGACTCAAAATTAAAGCGCTTGACATAATCCTTGACTAACTCTCCCTCTTTCTAGATTATATTGTTCAGGGGCGTAGATGATTTCAATTTTTTCTTCCCACTAATGAAATTGGTGAGGAAAGCGTCGCTGAGTTCGGTGAATGAGCTAATCGACTTTGGTTTCAACTGTTTGAACCAAAGCCGAGTTACGTTGGCCAGGGTGAGAGAAAAGGCTCAACACATCAAGGCGTCTGAGGCGTCATGCAGTTCCATGTACGTCCAAACGGACTCAACGTGCTTGGTTGGATTGGTTTTGCTGGTAAAATGCGGGATTTGCGGAAGACGGAATTGCTCCGATAACCGAGCTTTCATAATTTCCTCTATGAACGGGGGTGCCTTTGCCTCGGGTCCTGTTGGATTGATGTAGCGGTTTTGGTTCATATCGACGATCTCTTCCTGCACTTCCCTCCGAAAATCCTGAAGGTCAACTTTCCATGGTTTGTCGCTATTCGCCGTACCCTCAACCGGAGGCCTACTACGCCTTCTCCGATCTATTTCGTGTCAAAGATCAGTGGCAGACAGCAGGGCAGTCACGGAATGAGCGGGTGCAGGCTCGACCGGACCTTGGTGCTGACTTTGCTGGGGGACAGATCGCGGGGCAACAGGCTAAGGATCGACGAATTGTTGTGGGACATTCGTCTGACCGCCTTCATGTTGAGGCGGAACTTGCTGACGATGAATCTGTTCCAGCATTTGTTTCACGCAGTTCATATCAGTACTAAGTTCTTGGACTTTCTTATCTAACCGCCCGTTTCCCCTGTTTCGTTGAGTATGCCTGGTCGAAACGGAGGTTGCCGGCCGGGCCGCGAAACCTTGTCGATTGTCGGGACGGTTGAGCCCCTTGGGTTCCATTCGTGCCTGGTGGGCCTACTGTTGCCGGTGGTCCAGTAACCGCGACCTCATTAGGCTCGTTTTGAATAGTTCTCATAGTTCTTGCCATTGGAGATTTATCTGAGCCTTTTTGATAGAGCTTGGAAAACGACCTTTCGTATCGTTTCCCATAAACGGCGCCAAACTGTTGATGTTGTTTTCGGGCTCGCCTCTTCTATGACCCTGGAATCTGCACACGTAAGAAGGAAAAGGTGACCCTGGTCTTGCCAGGGGACTCTCCGATGCTAAAGTCAGAATTTGGGTCTTTTTTGAAAGGTTTTTAGGGAAAGAGTTTTTGCATACCTTTTATTATGAGGATCTCTGTATTTATAATAGCGTCGTACTCCATACGGCTTTCGTTTTCCTTAGAATAAATCCTATAAGGGTATATTTTCATCTTTGAGGATTCGTAATCCCTGTTTCCTCTATATTTTTGAAGATTATTATCTTATCACTTTCAAAAATCTCGGGTAGAATCCAGAGTTTTACTAGGTAACTTCCGGATATGAAGTAATATAGCTCGACCGATGCTTATGTTTCCAACATTATCGTGCTAAGAAAAATTCTATGGCTAATTCTCCGCCTACTCTGTTAACTGACTCAATCCTTGAGTCGGATTAAAGTTTGGATGGCTCCAGGACCGACTGATCTTACTCTGTTGGTTTAAGCTTTCCTCTGTGAGGCTTTGATTGGGCCTCGAGGTGCACTTCCTCCCTAAGAGGTTTTCGCTTTATGGCTCTGGACGCTCAGGCTACGGCTGGGTCAAGGACCTCACGGTCCGAGCTACATCTCTCCATCCAGTGTTCTTATGGACTTTGGGCTTTATTCAAACTTGGCATCCAACAAGTCCGAGCCATTGCTTCACTATTCTTCCGGTCCTCTAGTCGACTCAAGGACTTGTTATATTTTTTCCCTCAACAATTTCCATTAGTCAAGGCATTGTTCGGTAAGATAATATTTCCTAAGGAAATTTTGCAGCAAAAACCATAGTGAAATAAATACACAATAGGAGGCAGAGATTGCCCGCGAGAAAGAGAACTTGACTAGCCTTCTTTGTAAGACCCCCCAAGCCTCATGGGTAAGAAGAGACAACACCTCTAAATTCCCTTGCTAGTTTCAAATCCTCTCAATCATGTCAGTACCAACGTTGATGAACCCAAACTTTTCAGAGACTTGTGCAATAGCATTCAAAGGTCCAGATTCCACTGAAGGTTTTCCTGAATACAAAGGTCTAAAATCCTGGAGAGTTGGACCTTCAAGGAGAGCTCTTACTTTCTCCTCTGAGTCTACCCAATCAGATTGCAAAAAAAAAAAAAAAAGGGCATCTTTATATCTTGAGGAATGTGGATTGGACCTGCATCAGCGAGAGATCCCAGCCATGAAGCGTTGGCTGCTCCGCGCACTGTGTTGGCCACAAGTTTGCCTTTTTTCTGATTTTCCATTTCTCACATATAGTTGTGGCCCACCGTATGAGTGAGCCAGGGCGTCATTTCAGTGGTCCCTACTTAAATGCAGGGTTTTAAATAGAGAATGGTGTCTAGTGTAAGCCACGTAGCGTGCAGTGTAAGCTACCCTACTACTTGTTTTTAATCAAGGATGCATTTGGTTGCGCTAAATATCATGAAATTTCTATTTTGGTGGATAATATTATTAAATTTCATGATATTTCGTGCAACCAAACACAGCTGCAAATAATAGGAAAAAATAGTGCACAGATTAAGCAAAAAGATGAAGAAATTAGCAACGGAACTGATTCAATATTGTTACTTAATATCATTTTCACTAAAATCATTGAAAACTTCAACTAATTTTTAGAGAAAGTAGAACAATGTAACAAATCGTTGAAAAACATTAATAAGACTTTAATGTTTGAGTAAGAAATAACTTGCAGTGTAAGCTTCATGGTTTCACGTAGGCTAACTGACGTGTAGTTTAGGCTACATGTGGCTTCAGCTATTTTCATGAGCTACATAATGTGAAAACAAAGCTAGGCTACATAACGTAAGGTACATGTCACATAGCATTAAGCCATTTAGAAGAACACTGCTTGAATGTAGACTCTGGATACCACACGTGTGGGTATGGAACCTTAAGATCTCACTTGTTCGCATCTGGTTAACAGGGTTCTTTAATCTTTCTCCCCTTTCATCACACAGCACCTTACCAACCCCCCCATCTGAACAGTGGACGCAGACTCCTTAAGGAACTTCCTTTGGATGTAACTTGAGAAACTGAGACGTTTACCATTTCTTCTGCCACTAGCAATTGAATGATCCTTGATCTGAGTTCTATTCTATCCCCAGGTCCTAGTATGTACAGGTTTAGCTCCCTATGGTTCAGTTATCCAGACCATTTGAACTGTGGACCCCAAAGTTAGATGGCCAATGCTCTGAAAATCTCTCCAATAGGTTGATCCTGACAAAGCCTGCAAAACGGTCCACATTCAACAGAAGTAGAAGGGCCAAGTAAAGATCAGACTGCAATGCCTTTCAATCTGGGAGATGCTGTCTCATTGATGGATAGGCTCATCAGATCAACACTCTGGATCACTGAGCTATGGGCCCCACTTGTACAAACTGAGAATCTGAGGATACTTGGTGCTATCCATATCCTCATGTCGTGTATCGTGTGTGTGTGTGTGTGTGTGTGTGTGTGAATTGGGTTCTGTCCTGACTGCCAATTTGAACATGCATATTGGATAGTGATGACACTGCATGAAGTAGTAAACCGCTCATCCTTTTGATTTACACCTTATCTTGACTACCTAATGAACTTGGCTTGTTATATTCTTGTCAAGGATGTCGCTTTGGCTTCAGTTTCAATGAGGTCGATTCCCTTTGCACCAATTCTAGAGAAGCTCTCTCTCTCCAACAAGTACAGTTCAGTCCGGCGTTTTTACATTGAGACTCCCGAGGATAATGCCATACCCCTTCCTCTGCAACAGAGCATGATAAATGCGAATCCTCCAGAACGGGTGTTCCGGCTGAAAGGGAGTGATCATGCGCCTTTCTTCTCTAAGCCTCAGGCTCTGCACAAGCTCTTGGTAGAGATCGCCAAGGTACCGTTGGAGCCAGTTCGGTAATGGAAGGAATGTCTTCTCACTCTCATGATTGAATAACCTGCACATGCATGCATATGCATGAATGGGCGTGCACTTCATTGGCGCTCGTGCTCCTCAATGCGGTCATTTTATTAAAATCCAATGGAGAGATCTTCCGCATGCAATTATGTACATGTTCCAAGCTGGCAAGCCACCTCAGGTTATGCATGTATTGGTGGATGCGTGCATGCATGTGCACACATGCATTCTTGGAGTTGTGTAATTCCTCCACACCAGTTTTTTTCTTTTCTTTTCTTTTCTTTTTGCCTAATTTATGTTCTCAATGCGTGCATTTTGTTAAAACTAATCCATGATGGCAGATTCAGTAATTGGATGCAGATGTGTTGTATGTTCCAATATGACTAGGCACATAAGTGTTCTTGCCTGCATGTTCGGCTTCCTTCAATGATTACATGTATGTTTACTTGAGAGCCGTTTGGGTGCCTGTAATTTTTTTAGCTGTAAACAAGCTACACCTTAAAATGAGTTTCAGGTGTAAACTGTTTACATGCTGTCCTGTTTAGCTTTTAGTTATAAATAAAGATTTTTATCCAAAAATTGTTCAGAATATATGGTATTTAAAGATTTCAACGGTTGAGGTTTGAGGTTTGGCCACCATTTTCAGACATGTGGCACAGTTGGGTTCTCCCTACAATCAGATCTGTGGGATCCTCTCAACAGGTTGGATGATAAGTGACATCGAGGTGGGTCCAAGGAGGGTTCAACGATGGGCAGCATTACTCTCACTGATCCATGCCGCATGGCACACCCCAATCTTAGTTCGGCCTCAGGTTTAGCGGTATGGACTACCCCCCCCCCCCCCCCCCCTTTATTTGGTGACGCAAGTGGTCTGCTGTATGCCCTCAGAAGTCACGGTGGCCTTGGGATGAATTCAACGATAGGGATCCAATCCACCTGGATTACACTGGTTGGCCCACTAAGGCCTTGGATCTGTCTCATTTCTTGGGCCTAGCCCTAAAATGATATCAGGAAATAGATGGATGGCCTATATAAAGCATGTATACGACGGTGGGCCATAAGAAGTTTTCAAGGGCAGCTATTCAATTTTCACTATTCCGTATGATGTGGCCTGCCAAAATTTAGATCAGCCTGATTTTTCGACCCGTGCCAGAGAATGAACTGTTGAAATGGGCGGATGGCATATGAACATCATAGTGGGGCCCATTACAAGTGGGTCCCTCAATCATCATCTAATGAACTAAAGAAAATACATCAAAAGACAAGTGAGGGGGGTGTACTCATCTTGATGATCAAGATAGATTGTTGAGATGGATTGATGGAGTTGATAGCCTACCAAGATCACTCCACCCCCTTCCTCTCCTCTTATTGTAGAAATGGTGAAAATGTTAAATGATGGAAGGGTATTTGTAGAGAAATGGTTGAAAATGTGGTTAGGTTAAATTAATGTGATTATGATTAGCTTAGGCAATGATTATGGAAATTAGTACATGAATAGGACTTAATGGTATATTAAAGGGACATGGGATGTTATGGTGTGATGAGGTCATGCATAAGATATAGCATAGAGAAGAGTTGACTTTGGGGTACACATGAGAGGAGTGGTATGGGAGGGTGACATTACACGCATGGGTAGAGATTCTCTCACCCATGTGTAGTATGGTGCATGTGTGGGAACATGTGTTACACTCATGTGAGATGGAATGTACAACACCATGATACACCAACGATTCTTCACGGCGTATCACACTAGTGGAGTGTCGCACGGATACACGGGTGACACCTCCATGACTGCGGTGACAGGGTGGTCGATATGGTGAGCGTTTCAAGGTCTTAAGGTTCCGGTCAATCAGGTGTGCACTATACACAACTAGTCTAGGTCTGACTAAGGGTATCGATCATCATTCACATGGGCATAGAAAATGTACGGAATGGACGGGGTCTTACACCTAATGTAGGATGTCTAATGGTCAAAGTGGATTCACGTACACATAATGGTAGGCCCTCGCAAAAAGTGGCAGGGTGTCAATTTGATTTTTTGGCTATGGGCCAAACGTGGGATTGCACATCTAATGGTCAGAGTTATTTCACATACAGGTCAAGGTGGGTTTGTGTGGCATCCCATTATTTGTTTTTCAACAAAGGATTTTTGGTGGGGCTCCCTATGATGTGTATGTGAAATTCACTCCGACCATTAGATGTGCAATCCCATGTTAGGCCAACTTAAAAATCAACCTGACCTGTGATTCATATGGGCAACACCAAAGGAAACAGTTGGAAGAGAAACATCTTCTGTTGATATTTTACAAGCACTGTCGTGATGATGATGATTACGTGAAATCTACTCGAACTTTTAGTTGCCATACAAAAATTTAGTCTTGGGGCCCAAAAATCAGGACAATCGGTGATTCAAGCAGGCCACACTGAGGGAAATGGTTTAGAGGGTGGGTGTTGCCGTTACATTGTTTTCAACAGTGTGGTCCACTTGAATCATGGATGGGAATAGGGGTGTACACCAAATTAAGCTAGCCTCAGCTCGACTCGGCTTGGCCACTAGCTGACCCCAGCTCGAACTCGGCTTGGCTCAGTCCTTGAGCCTGACTGGCCAGCTCTGCTCGATTCTGTCAGTAGTTCGAGTTGAGTTCGAGCCAAAATCAAGCCTCTGCGACATTTTTACAAACACATGCTGTGCACTTTCAATTTCTCATTGTATGCAAAACAATAGCAACTATTTACAAGTATTATAAGTATTTCATCAAACACCTTGTAGGTAGAGCTGGGCAGAATCCGACCTGATTTAGTGGATCTGACTTGATCCGAACCGAACCGAAGGCCTAAATCGGTGCGGATTGAGTAGGACCACTCAGATCCGATCGTACATCGGATTGAGTTCGGATTGTGGTTAATACGGACCGATCCGATCCGAAATCCGAACAAACCCTAACTCCTTTTTCTCTACCCGAAGGAGGCGCCGTACCCACCCATCTCTCCTTTCTCTCCCTCTTTCTCTCCCGATTTCCCTCCTCTCCTTCCTTCTCTCCTCTTTTCTCTCTTTCTTTCTTTCTTTGCCTGTTTCCCACATCTCCTTCTTTCTCTTCTCCTCTCTCTCCCTCTCTCTCTCCCTACACTCAACTCAATCCGACTAGATTCGGTTTCCCAGACCGAGTTGGACCCAGTTCAGGTCAGGCCAGCAAGGATTTGGATAGGATCGAGTCAGCCCTGCTAGACTCGGTTCCGGATCGGATCGAGTTCGGGTCAAGTCCTTGAAAAATCGGATTGAGTCGAGTTGGACCCAATTCAATCTGACTCGACTCGATGCCCACCTCTACTTGTAGGCAACATTAAAATCAAGAAAAATGGGTATTTGTTTCATATACATACCTTCCTTGCCACCTTCTTTGCCGCTAGCCGACACTTCGTTGAGTCATTTCATCAAACACTTGGTGAGCAACATCAATATCAAAATAACCAAGTCACCGAACTAGTTCGATCCAAGTTCGATTTGAGTTGAAGTTCGATCCGAGTCGAGTCGAGCTCGGGCAAGCTCGAACTTGGTTCAAAATTTTTTCAAGCTCTAAAAATCAGCATGACTCGGCTCGAACTTAGCTTTGAACCGAGTCGAATCAAGCTTTTTTTGAGTCGAGTCGAGCAAGCTAACTCGGTTCGTGTACACCCCTGGATGGGAAAGGTTTTTTAATGTGGATTGCTGGCTGGGATTTTTTTTTTTCCTAACCATCTATTTCTGTCAGGTATTAATGTGATTATTGGGGTTCAGTCCAACTCCAGCAGGGTCCACTAGTTTAAATGGTTGATGATGACTCAAGAATTTGATTGAGCTAGAAGTGATATTGAAATGCTGGTTTTTCGCGGCTTTGATAAATTTACCTAATTGGAAGAAATTGAGTCACTTGGCTTGAGCGGCTTCAGGCCGAGCTGAATGGATAGCGTGTTCAATGGCTCGGGTTTGAAAACTTGGACCATTTTAAGTAAATGGGTTGGGGTTGGGTTGAACCCTGCCAACGACGCCTGCCCATATAAATTGTCAATGGGCTAGGCCAGATGACTTTATCTTTCCAAAATAGAAATAGAACGGATTGTCAGACATAAGTTCAAATAGTGGTAGATGCAGACAGAGGTCATGAGTTCAAGTTCCCATGTGGGGTGTGTGTATGTTGGTGGGTCTGTACGTAAAAATAATAATAATAATAATAATAATAATAATAATAATAATTTTAAATGAGCTCTATTTATAAAATTGAGTCGGGTTAGAGTTAAATGGTTTGGGTCGGACTTGAGTTGATGGATTTAACTGCGTTGGGTTGGTTGCGGGGAAATGGGTTGTGGGTTAGGTTTGGAAATGTTTCACATGCTTGTGAGCATATGACAAATATCACTACATATTCACAGAAAATTGATATCCTTGCGAGAGTATTGTGAGAATTTCAAAATCTTGGATTTTTTATGCTTCACAATTTATCATGATTTTAATAAAATAATGATTAAAACTTTAAATTAATTCACTTTTACCCGTATTTTAAAATTAAAAATAATTTACTAATTTATAGAAAACATTTTTTAATGTTTTATTTTCAGCAATTTTCTAGACAATATTGTGAGAAAAACGTCAAAAGTCTGAAAATCTCCATAGAAATACCCAAGTTGAGAAAATGCCGACAATGAGGTTTGTCACTATGCTTCTGAGATCCAACCACTCATCAAGTGTTCCTCATTGTGTGGATACCCTTGTCAAAAAAAAAAAAAAAGGAAAGAAAAGGAGACATTGATAGTCCTAAGAAAAATAGCCATGCAAAAAGAATCCCTCTATAATATCCTACTTATAGACATTAACAATGTAGTTTCTTTATCAACTATATAAAACAAACGGGTCCATCAATGGAGGTTAGGATCGTCCAATCAATCTTATTTCATGATTTTGATCTATCCACACTGGGTCCCACCAATTGAAATGTTAGAGTGATAAGCATTTGTGTGCATGCATATGGATCATGACATTCTACCGGAGCATTAGATTTCTGATATGGACAATTTCTACGTGCACTCATACATGAATTATCATGCTCTTCCACAATATTGGTTTTTGATAGGGTCCACCTGCATCGTAACTATCATACATCCAATTTCTAACCTGTTGATCCACGAGATTTTGACCTGCCTCAATATGAACGACTGTAAGAGTTGCAGTGTATGACGTGTTGATCCTCGGCCACTCAAAACGTGGACAAGTGACAGATATTAACTCATATTGAACCGGCTAAATAATGGAAAGCACTGGTTCTTAGTCACATTCCCAAAATTAGATTGGTCGAGCAATACTAATCACTGATTAGTGGACACTGTACATGTAAAATGACCATGGAATTTTTTGTTTTTCTTAACATTCCAATTGACCATTGTTTTTCTTAATATTCTAATTGAAAATAAGATCTGCTTTTATATATTCAATCGATTTCAAATTGTTAGATCTCCAATATATATAACCCAAGCCTTTTATCCATTTATTAGAAGGACAATATTTTGATACTAAAAAAAATGTTTTTTTTTCTAAAATTAATCTCTCTGCTTATTGAAACCTCTTAACAACTTTTATGGCTATATATATCTTTTATATTACCTATAATGTCTCAATTGGTTTTTAATACATATTTTCTACTAATCAGCTCAATCTTTTTGAGCAATTCAATAATATTTCAGATTTTGCCACTTTTCATGGGGTTTTAATTCATTCTTTATGGCATTAATCCATTAAGGAGAGTTAACACTTCTACTATTTTTAGTATCATTAATAAACTTAAAGTTACATATCAAGTTTTAATTTGAAACCTTTTTTTCTTTTAATCTCTAACAATTAATCATTATAGGATTGAGTTTTCCTTCTTATGAATTAAAAGCTAGGCTTTTGCAGAACAACCTTATGCATGAAAGTGTTATAAACTAAGAGTTTTAATGCAGCCTTGCTTGAGACTTGATTAAGGATATGCATGGTAAGTTATATGATGATGTCACAATCTTGTATGTAGTTTATAAAATTTAAATGTGCCTAGAATAATTTATTCATCATATATAAGGTATGCATACTCATAACGAGAGTAGCCATCCAAAAGTGATAAGACATGTCTACCCATTCCATAATATAGTAGGGAAGAAATATACAAATGTTCGTACATATCACATCTAAAAGTCTTACATTTTTTATTATACCCTTGTTGTCAGGGATCACGCGGAAGCAAACATAAATTCAATCAAACAAGAGCAAATCAAATGTAGCACAAGCACACAGATATCACACAATCTTTATGTGGAAAAATCCTTGCAGGAAAAAAACTACAGTATAAAGCGACAACGAATCCACTATGAAAATGAAATTACAAAAGATGGATGGGCTTACCAATCCGAACAATCCCAAAATTTCTTCACAAAACCCTAGCTTTCCTCTCCCTCTTGCTCTAGAAGTGTAATACCCCGGTTCCCGGAACTCGAGTACACTACTCGTTTTCCAAGAACCCAAGTGTTAACCTTTAACTGTGGCTCAAATATCACGTAGATTTATTTATTTATTTTATCAGAGTTGATAAACTAACAGAATAGAAACAAATCAAGTATAAGAGGAAATCCAAATATACAAAATTAAACATTGGAGTGGTTGCCCGTAAACTTATACAAACTAATGTCCCGAAACTAAAAATTGAACAAACAAATAATAAAAGTAGACTGTAAACTAAAGTTACATAGCCATCGATCCCTTCGTGTGACACACCAGAGACAACCCGTACATCATCCACGTATCCTGTACACTGAATACGGTTTGATAACGTCAATGGCTATCCCAATGAGGTATAACCCCCAAAATTTATCATATCATCAAGATAATTAAGCATAGTTATCAAAAACAGTGTATAACAAATATTCCACAATGATTATCATAGAAATTAAATAAGGTTCATCAGATACGCATTTGTTAGATAAATTCCACAAAGATAATATTGTTTAAATGCATGAATGTATGCACATGCTCACAGACCTGGGGATGCACATCTAGCTGGCAAAAAGTCGGCCAAGGAGAACTAGTCAACTGGAAAAGTACTCAAATGTACGCCTAAGGAGAACTAGTCGCTCGAAAAAGATTATACAACGAGGACACCCAAGGTGGACTAGTCTTCTGAAAAAGTACTCAAAGGTACGCCCTAAGGAGTACTAGGCACCTGGAAAAGTCCATGCAACAAGGACACCCATAGCGGTACGAATGTACGAAATAATACTTTAGTATTACCTGGTAAAATACTCTATGGTACAGCTTATAGTAATTAAAGAAAACCCCCGTATCTTACATCAACCGCCCGGTAAAGTTCACATGCCATAAAAATGCATGATTAACCCAACCATTATTATTCCAATTTTAAACAATCATTTATAAGAAAGCACAAAGGTCACTATGGGGGGTTTATCACCCAGCATAGGTTGACAGCTCAAGCATAGTGTCTCATTCCAGCATCCCTATCTCATGAGACTATTAAACATAATGTTTTAAGGGTATAACTCTCCAACTAGTAGCCAAACATTGTCCAACAAGTGAAGCTTACCACCGTAAAGTTATATAAAATAATCAATTAAAGCCACGTGGGACAATTATTCCATAAAAGCCGCAAGGGCCAAATATTTCACCTAATAGTGTAATAAAAAGGGATTATTTCCCAAAAGCCATATAGGCACAAATGATTCATAAGATGGTAAATCTATGACATAAATTTATTTAATTTATTACACAGGGACCACTAATTCGAGGATTTCTCAAAACATCATCAAGTAACCTCATATGGCAAAATAAGCTACGAACAACATCGATAGCAATTTCACATTTAAGGTACATATCTTAAACTATAATATAAATGTTTGTAATCCATAGCATGTTTATATATATAAATTCAAATCTAATTCATCAATCAATTATAAGGAATCAAAATCAATAAGAGCAATGAATCATATTAAGCAATCAATAAGATAAATGAACGAAGGTGAATGAACAAGATAATTATCGTGATGTAGAAATACTTGAAGGTAATCCTCACCTTAGAGTCGAATTATCTCTCAATGTTGTTAGAGTTGTATGTTCGCACTTTAAGATTGACATCTAACATGATTAACACGATTAGTGTGGTTAGATCATAACATTACTTAATTTATTCGGTTATGGTTAAAACTAGGTATTTTGATCGATGCATTTAGGATTTTGGTGTACCATTTAGAATTTGAGGATTTGAGGTCAAAATACATATCAATAGTAATAATGATTCAAGAATTTAAAAATTAAAATACCAATAATATTTAATATTATTATAATAATATAACTAAAAATATTAAAATCAATGTTAATAATAAAAGTAATTAATAATAATAATTCAGTAAGAATTCATATTAAGGACAATTATAATGGTGATAACACTAACCAAAATTATAATAATAATAATGTTGATGAGGACAAATATTATTCTAAATAAAATAATAAAGCAATACCTCTCCTTCTTCTCTTTTTTTTCCCCTTCTTTCCTCCTTCATATCAAAATACTTCGGCCTAAACAATCTAGCAATAGCGCTGGAAATTTGGTGTCAACATAGATAGCTGAGTCGACTCGGTACTTGAATCGGTGGCAATCCAACCTAATCCCATTCTACATTTGATATTCCTCCTCTTTTTACACTTTTCTTCTTCCTCCTTTTCTTTCCAACCCATCTAGCTAGGTCTGCACAGACTAGACCTTAACTCAGCCTTGAGTCGAGCGGGTGAGTCAACCCGACTTGGTAGTTACCACTCTGCTCCATTTCTTTTTCCTTCCTTCCTTTTATTCTCTTATTCTGCTCCATTTCTTTTTCCTCCCTTCCTTCCTTCTACTTGTTTGGGGAGTCGGCAAGAATTCCTGAACAACCTAGACTCGACCCAAACTCGGACATACATGGCCTGGCTACCCCCAACTTAGCTCGACTCGAGACCGTGACTCGCCCGCAGCCTCGATAAAAACACTCCTCGATAAGAAATGCAAGAACTTATCTCTCAGAGTGATAGCTTGATCATGCTGGGAATGAATGAAAAACTCTGAGATTCGTTCTCTATTTATAGGTGAAAATATTGTTCACTCGACTGGCCTAAGGGTCGATTCAACTGGTCGAAGGACCAACAACATTTCAAAATTTCTGACACGATATGATAAGATCATTACTCGACTAGTCGAGTGGCTTGCTCGACTAGTCTAGTGACCTGCTCGACTGGTCAAGCAATGCACTCGACTAGTCGAGTGAAACCAAAAAACCTTGCTGGACTTTAAGTCGAGCACTACACGACTGGTCGAGCACTGTTCACTCGACTAGTCGAGCAATCTCTATGACTAGTCGAGGGTCCAACAGAAAATTTTGAAAATTTATAACAAATCTTTGACTGGTCGAGAAACTTCTTGGACTGGTCGAGCCAGTGCTTGGACTAGTCGAATAAAGCCTATAACTGGTCGAGGAAATGACCTATAAACATATGTAATGACCCAAATAAAATATGGAATGAATATGACCTAACATATGGTCAATCTAGGGTCATCCATACCTTGTTTGTGACTTTGAATCATCGAAATATCGATCGCTTCGGTAACTCATTCACTTGAAATACATGAAGCTTGTATTCCAAATCTTGAACTTGAGCTTGAGCTAGGGCTTGAGTTCTTAATTCTTTAAAGTAGTGACAATGAGCTATCAACTTGAACTTGAGCCTTGAACTTTTGTTCTTGCATTTGAACTTGTAATCCCTGAACTTTGATAACATTCTTCAACTTGAATACGTAGAAAAGTTTGGCAATGACGAAGATGACTCACAATGCATGAAGTTGATCTATCCATTTCATCAAAACAAGATACAGATTCTAAGTAGCTTGGCACAACAAAATTTGACAACTCCGGGTGCTAGATTTACAAGATAGCATTTATACTAGTGAGCCACCCAGTGTCACGCCCCAAACTCGGAAACCAGGCTCACAAAATTTTTGATCGTCGAATCCGGTGCCAACAGCCTCTGTAGTACCGCATTCTCGGTTCCCAGTGCACATACGCCAGATTCCGATCATGTGATCCTATAAGGAGGATTTTTCAATGTACATTTATCTCGTAAGAAGCATAACCACAAGTTTACCCAAATCACAAAAGCAACATCATCATCACATATCCACTAATATAAATATTAAATACAGTGCTGAAAGGGAAATACATATATCGAAAATTAAGCTCCAGAAGACCGCTACACGCTCTAAGCTCAACGCTGCTGCAACCTAATGCCACATGCACGCATCTATCATGCATAAGCTTATAAAAAGCTTAGAGGGTGGTGTAAGTTGTGCAATGCACGTGCCAAGCATATAGATATCAGAGTAAGTGAAAATACTAGCAGTCCATAAATATCATCAGCCTTATCCAGGCTATGCGACGCAAAAACATAAACCAATATCACATACTAAGGAAGCAATGTAGATCAGTTATGCAATGCGGAGACATAATAAAACAAATATCAGATACCGAGGATGCAATGCAATACGCAAATTCTGGTGAGTCCACGAATGCCATCAACCTCATCTAGTTTATATAAATACAGAAACGTAGCAACCTAGAATATCATATGCAGCGGATGTAATGCAATATGCTGTGCGAATGAAATGAGCAAGCAAGAGTGTGAAGTTGGAATAATAGTACGTAGTATCGCAGGCTACGGGGTCCATCATAAGAGACTTTTATCCAAACTAGTCCCATACCTAAATTTGGATAGTCAAACTCAATGTGGTAAACTCCTGATCTTAGGTTAATCGCGCCCCCTAACCGAAATCCTGACCATTGTGAAGGTACATGTAACAAATAGTTGAGCACCACCGGTCCGAGTGGACAGTGAATAAATGAATGAATGAGTAAAATGCTGAGTGTGTAACTCTTGCTCCACAAATCAGTACTGTATATCTTTGGGATCATCACCGTGGTCTAGTACACTCCAAACCAGATTGCCGCCCCATCATGCGCAACCAGGTGAGTGGAAGCGACCTCACTATCTGCCTGGCCAATAGTTAGCCAATACCTACCCGGTATGTCGATAGCGGACCCATTTATGAGCTGGTCAAACTCAGCCTACTTTTACCCACTACGAATCGGGTGGATAAGGCCACACCCCCTCCCAACCGACCACGACACAGTGAAAGACGTGGCTTACTGGTATTCGGCACTCGAGCTCTCATGTATCCACTCGGTCTAGACATTGGGGTGTCTACTGACCACGGAGGTTTAGAGACTTTCACCCACGGACATCCAAAGTGCCTAGATGATCGAACCAAACATTTTCGGTGTCCCGTCTAGCCATCCACGACATGCCTGTGGAGGCTACGGCCCTGATGTCGCTATGGCATACAGTAATCACAACGCACAATGCATGAGTCATACAATTCAGTCATGCATCAATCTTGCACATACTGTGCGCTCATGTGAGACAATCTCCGCCTATCAGGGAGTCTCATAACAACCTGCCTAATGACATATGCAATGGTCAACCACATCTCATAATAAACATGCAGATGATGCGTATGGGCATGTACATGATGCTATGCTGTCACATACTCATAATCGCTATCGACAATCGGCACCGATAATCGGCATCGATAATTGGCCTATACAATCAGCCTGATAATCGACCTCGACAATCGGTCTCGGTAATCGTAATCGGCCTCGACAATTAGAATCGACCTCGATAATCAGAATCGACCTCGATAATCGGAATCAGCCTCGACAATCGAAATCGGCCTCGACAATCGGAATCGACCCCGATAATTGGCCTCCGCAATCAGAATCGGCCTCTACAATTGGAATCGGCCTCGATAATCGGCCTAACAAAAGGCTTAAGGGAAGGTTACAATGTGGACGTTTAACCATCATTGCCCATCAATGTGGACATTTAACGAACATTGCTCCCAAGGAGTGGCCCACATAGAGCCAAATATATAGCGGGCCCATGGCCTCACACAAAGGTCTAATATACATCGTAATGGGCCTCACTCAAGGGTCACATATACACACATCGGGTCTCACCAAATGGGCCACAAATACATTACAATGGGCCACATACCTGGCCTGTATACATCACAATGGGTCACATCTTATGGGCCGAAAATGCATCACAATGGGCCTTATCGCACGAGCTTTAAATACATAACAGGTGAGCCCTGCACATGGGCCATTAATACATCTCAATGGGCCTTACCAAATGGGCCGAAAATACATCACAATAGACCTCAAATACATCACAATGGGCCTCATTACACGGGCTGCACATGCATCATATGGGTCGCATCAATGGGCTGCACCAATGGGCCTCATCTTATGGGCTACAAAAACATCACATTGGGCCTGATATACAACTCAATGGGCCACGCCAAAAAGGGTCCATAAATATACAATAGGTGGGCAACATGGGCCTCAAATATATCACATAGGCTACGCCATATGGGCCGAAAATACATCTCAATGGGCCTCATTACATGGGCCGCACATATATCATATGGGTCGCATCAATGGGCCTCACCAATGGGCCTTATTACATGGACAGCTCGGATCAAACACGTACATCACATGAGGGCCACATGAATGGACAGTGTGAATATACAACATATATATCACGGTGGGTCCCACTATGATGTGGGTGAGAGCTTGGATTACATCTAAAATCATTTCAATAGTGGCAGGTGCAACATGTGTATCACTATACACTATCATTCTATTAGGCACATGGCGCACCAGTGATGATCAGCACCGCCCAAACATTGCCCATGTAAATCAACACCTCCCAATCATTGTCCAGCACCGTCCAAACACTTTGGACGGTGTGGATATGAAACATACATGGAGGTGGGATCCATAGTATCGCCCAAATACTGTCCAGCACCATCCAAGCATTTTGGACGGTGTGGATGAAATATATACAACATGGTGCGGTCCAAAACACTTGGTAACGTCCTTGCAATGGACGGTTGGATTAACAAAATGCCAGGGGTGGGTCCCACAGTCCCAACATGGACGGTGTGGATATGAAACATACATCACACGTGGGACCCACAGGACTTGATGACGTCAAGCCACAGCAAGGTGGGGTCCCCAGATATACATCTGGATATGTATTTATATATATTAATTATTATTTTATATAAACTATGGTGGTCCCACATAGGTGGACAGCATGGATAAAACACTTACATCTCGCTGGGTCCAACAGTTTGGACAGTCTGGATACAACGCATACATCAGGTGCATCCCACCATCTGGATGGTTTGAATATAACAGATACATCACGAGGGTCCAGCCGTCCCAGTTACTGGACGGTTGGAGGTAACAAATACATCACGGTTGGGCACCACCGTCTAGAAGATGGACGATGTGATGAAACACATACCTCAAGGTGAAGCCACGAGGGTGGCCCACCAGCTGGGAGACCCAGCTACTGCTGCAACTGGTATATCATGTGGGCCCCAGAACTACCTGACGTCACATACAACAGCACATAGCTGGTATGTTGTACACCGACCAATCCAATCCCCTTCACAGGTGGGTCCCACGTGGGGCCCACCATAACGTTTATTTACCATCCTATCTGTTGATAAAGTCACATAGACCTAAATGAAGAGGAAAATAAATTTCATATTTATCCAAAACTTCTGGGACCCAAAGAAGTCTCAATGGTAGACGTTCTATCCCCAGCTACTTCTTGTAGTGTGGACCACCCGAGTTCCTTGAATGACTGATTTTTGGGGTGACCCATTCTTTAAAAAGGACCCATTAAATGCACGGTGTAGATGTTCCAAATACATCAAGGTGGGAACTTTGCTGGGGGCCACCATCCCTGCCTGTTGGGGTGCTGGGACATTGCTTGCTGCAGCGTCCAAAGACGCTGGCAGCAACAACGTCACCCCCCTTGCTTATTTTTTTTCTTGTGGTATTTCATAGGTGGGGCGCATATCATGATAATCCACACCATCTATTGGTCTCTCCAGATCGTAACAAGTCTAACAAGTCCAATATACAATATTTTTCGGCATAGGGAAACATCACAACAGGCCCTAACAGTTTATATCACTAATACCACCATTTTCTACAAAATGGCCCGCTAGAGGTTTGGATTAGCTTCTTTTTTTGGCTCAACACCTAAAATGAGCTGGGAAATAAGATGGACGGTGTGGATCAGATACATACATCAAGGTGGGGTCCACATGAGTGGCCCACCAAAATTTTGGATCAAGCTGATATTTCCCTTTTTCCCCCCAGCAGCACATGCTACTAGGCGGTGAATATACAACACATATATTAAGTGGGCTCCACCGTCCCTTACTGGACGGTGGACAACATGGATGAAACACACATATCAGGTGGGGTCCACGTAAGTGTGGCCCACCCATTTTCGATTAAGGCTGATATTAATGTTTTCCCTTTATCCATGCCTGTCCCAAAATGGACAGCAAGGTGGGCTCCACCAGCTAGATAGATAGCTTAGATAAAATGCATCATGGTTGGCCTGTTGGCACTGAACAATCTGGATGTACTGTGCACATCAGGTGGGCCACACATCATAAAGAGAGAGAGAGAGAGAAAGAGAGAAAACGGTTGTTTGAGGGGCCCCGCCACTATGGGCCCTTCATGCATTACATCACATGTATGCCATCAAGGTGGGCCATTGGCCATACCTAGGGACCAAGATGGGATCATCACCATTGATTAGTGGGTCCCACTTACCCCATGCAAGAAAATAAAAGGATCTACCTAAAGAACACCCACTTTGATTTCCTCTTCCTTCTTCCACCAACGCATCCTAGAGCTCCACGGGATGCGATTCAACGGTCGAGATGATCTTTGGAGGGTGAGATTGGGTGGTAGGAAGGTGGGCCACACAAGCTCTATCCATGGAGCTTGGACGTGGGTTGCTTACTTGAAAAATGGAGAGAGAGAATGAGGGAGAGAGAGGTGATGGGAGAGAAGTGGTGGGAGAGAGGGATGGTGAGTGATGGATAGGTGTACTTGGTTGTAAGAGAGAGAGAGTTGACTTTAGGGGAGGGATGATTGTACTTACGGATGGGATAGAGTACTTGAGATTAGATGTGATTGATGGGACATTCTCTTAGAATTTGCAACGCGCGACGTTTTCCTCGAACTGAACGTTGGCCCACATCTCCTAGTCTGGGTATCGCATTGGCATGCGAGACGCGGCGTCGGAACCGAGGCCACAGCGCGGTCGCAAGGGTACAAGTCTCGGGTCAAGCCGACTCTGGAATACGGGATACGACTAAGGGTCGTGCGTAACTACCAATAAAAGATCGCAGGTCACCGAAATTCGAACGGGAGGACCGCAGAAGCCTATGGAACGGTACGAGCTACGATACGAGTCTTACACCCAGGGCCACTATTGATTTTAAATTGATATTATTTTAACTAGATGGGTCACCCAACATTTATTTTTGGGTTCAAACTATGATTTCCATCCAACCGACGATTTAATCAATTCCAAACCTAACCATTAGTGATCCTTGGAGTTTGGTATTGACAGTAGACAGTCTAATCTATCTATCGAGGTGATTTATAGGGATGGATTGCCCAAACACAGATCGTTAGAGGTCCATTAAGGTGTCTACCCGAAATCTACCCCGACTGTCAGCTCCAACAGCTTAATGTAGGCCACCAATCTGACTATGAGGTAGACCCATAGCCCGGGTGGGCCTTATCTAGTGGATACCTGTTTTAACTATCGATCTCTACTGATCTGACGAGCAAATCGATTTCAATTGCACATTAAGGATTCTGGGAGTCCAATAGCTATCCGTGTGGGCATTAATAATAGGGTTTATAGCCTTTTCAACCATTCAATCCTAAATTAAATCCTGAGTGGTTCCTAGGGCCTGATTAATGATTCGATTTGTCTAATGAGATGATCGAAACAGGTTTAGGGATAATGTGATGACCTGTTTTTGGAAATTGATGGGTGTACGATGTCGTGCGATGACGAATACTGACACTCCTCGAGCTCCAAGTTGTACAAACGGTTCAAAGGAGATCAAAGTTACATGGCCCCCACAATGATGTATTTATTATATCTACACCGTTTATCTATTTTTAGAGATCATTTTAGAGCACTATCCAAAAATCATATGGACCATAGCAGCGGAGATAATGATTTTCACCGTTAAAAAATTTGTAGGGCCCACGATAACATTTATTTTCCATTCAATCTGTTTATTAGGTCAAAAAGACTTGAATGAAGAGGAAAAACCAATTTCATATTTATCCAAAACTTCCGTGACCCCAAAAAGGGTTTCAATGGTAAACGTTCAATCTCCCACTTCTTTTTGTAGTGTGGTCCACTTGATAGTTAGATTTGTCTTATTTTTTGTCTCAAGCATTGAGACGAGCTCTCAAAATGGATTAACGGTTTGGATATAACACATACCTGATGATCAGACCCACAAAACTTGCTGAAGTCAATAGAGCATCTATATAGCTGGTGTGAGGTACACCATCCAAACCGCTTCCCTTCGGCGTAATTCACGCCCCCACGGAAGTAAAGCAGCTAAGAAAGGGACGCCCGGAGCCCTACATGCCTAAAGCTACATGGGGCCCTGTGATGTTGAAATCTTCCCAGTGCCCACCGAATATTTATAAGCCATCATACTCATTTATTAAGTGGTACTCACGGTTAAAAACAAATATCTGTGGCCCTATGAAAGTCTGAACGGTGGCCGTACCAATCTCCGCCGATTCTTGTTATGCGGCCCGCTTGAGATTTGAAGTTGCCTGATGTTTTCAGATAACATAGGACGCGGATAGGCTACTGAGGCTGAATGTAGCCACTTGTCGGTGCTCCGTGGGCTCCCAACATGATGTATGTGTTTTTATCCACGCGGTTCGTTCATTTTCCATATCATTATATGGTATGAGAGTAAAAATGAGCTAGATCTAACTCTCAAGTGGACTGCATCACATGATTTGGTGTTGAATGAACACCCACCATTAAAAATTTATTGGGCCACGGAGATTTTGGATCAAGCCGATTTATCTTTCCTCTCCATGTCTGTATGGCCTAATCAACAGATCGGATTTCAAGGGCCCTAGGAAGTTTTTAATGATGGACATTCAATCACTATTGTTTTCCTGTGGCGTGGTCCAACTGAGATTTAGATCTTTCTCATTTTTGGGATCAATCCTAGAATAATCTGAAAAAAATGAATGGACGGTGTGGATAAAATATATATATCATGGTGGGGCTCACAGAGCACCACCACCCGGCTACTCCAGCGTCACTGGCCAAACCACGTCCAACAACATCTACCACGCGCTGGCCAACGCAGTGGATACGACACAAACATCACGATCGGCCCCATATAACTCAGGGTTACAGAGCTTCCCATACCTGGGATTGCACCAAATTCGCTACATAGGTACTTATGATTCCCGGATAACAGCTTAGTGGCCGAGTCCGGGGTCCAACTTGACGCATGTTTTGTATATCCAATCCATCTATCAGTTTTTTTCAGTTTATTTTAGTTCATCATCCCAAAAAATGAAGCAGTTCCAATCTTGAGTGGACCACATCAGAAGAAACAGTGGTTATTGGCTATTAAAAATTTCTTATGGCCTACAAAAGTTGTAGATCAAGCTGATATTTGTATTTTCCCTTCATATATGTCTGTGCGACCATATAAAAAGTTATGGAAAATACAAAAAGACAATACGTTGGGCCCTATGCATTTTTTAATGGTGGGCGTTCAAGCCACTTGACATTTGGATCAGCTTCAGTTTTTGGACCATACCCTAAGATGACCTAGAAAAACTGATAGATGGAGTAGATACACAACATAGACATTAAAATGGGCCCCACAGTCAGGGACTCACCCACTAAACTGTTACCCAGACCTACCCAATCCGCGCCTGGCACTAACCTAACCAAGATTGATCATATGTAGGGTCATAAATTTAGGCGGCCTAGTGGGCCCCGCATAGTTGGGACTTCTTTATGGAGATAGAGTTCAGGTCCACTGACAGCGCTACATGGGAAATCCATTTTGCACGGTCCCCAACTCCAAATGGGTCCCACTATCTCCAATCTGAGAAGCAAAGTAGCCAAGAAAGAGTCGCCAAACTCATCCCCATTCAATGGACCGTGAAAGAAGCCGTCCATAGAGCTCATACCAGAGCCGCATCATTTATATATGAAATCCAAGCCATATTAAACGTTGGGCCCATCTTCAACATCACTGTATGAAAAGATCAGGCAAACCCACTGATTAGGTTGGCTTCATCATAGAAATAAATAGATGGACAGCATATTGTCATTATATACGGATTTGGCCTATCGTTTAAATGGATTAGTCTTATTTTTCCATAGTGATCATCGTTGTAGGACCAATCGTTTCAACGGATCGGATGATATGTATAGATGACATGTTGGCTATATGCAGCCAATGGAGGGTAGCTTTACCTTCCATTGAGAACGATCTGAGCATTCCTCAGATCCAGTTGCTGATCTACCTCAAAAGGCAAAACCGAAACTACCCACACCTTTACATCTCTCCCACGTGCATTAGCGCCTTGCACGGACCATCACATGGAAGGGCAAAAGAGCCGTTATGTCCAACCGACATTTCACACCAACGGCCGTAAAATGGCCACACCGCTGCATGTTAGCGTCTCGCAGACATGTGACTGATCCTTCATTTAATACTCTGAGCGAGCACCGCACATCATACTCATGCCATAATACAAATGCCCCTAATATGGACAGTTCAATTTATGATCCTAATTCAGGAAATTAAATTGCATCAAGAATCATAATAAAGGAAAGATCTTGACCGTCTGATCATGAATACTTTGAGGTCCAAATTGGACCATATACTCTCATCATCCGTCTGATCATGGATACTTGGAGGTCGAAATTGGAGCGTATACTCTCATCATCCATCTGATGGTGACTCAGATGGTCAGGATCATCCAAATAGTGTTTTTTTTTATAGGATTCTTCTTTTACAATATGACCATGTTGTGGATGGTATGGATGGCTCTCATGTATGGACATGTAAACTACTTGTATGCATGAGGATAGTCCATCATACTCCGCTAGGGTAAAATGCCCTGGCTCTCTCTATCTTGACTCAGTCAATGGCTATTAAATCTCCTGAAATACTTTGATGCTCTGGCAGAGGTTATTGATGATACGCAGGCGGTTAGAAACTACCCAGAACTTGTTACGTGCGGCACAATTAATGAAATTTTAAACATTTAAATTTATGGGAATCTGTTTAGATGTATTTTGAACCAAAAATTACTCTTATCTGCTTTCCCCAATATCTGGACATTTTTTGGACCGTTAAAAATAAAATCAATGATCTTATTTCAAGGAAACATGTCAATGAATAAGACATTAGAGTTGATCTAGCAGCCAAATTTTATAATTTAACACAATTTAGAGGGTTTAGTTTGGATTAATATATGACACCTGCACCATTTCTTAGTGCCTGTGTATCAAGCATCTTGAGCAGCCGGAGTATCAAATACCTCCCGTTAAATTTGGAGATTCTTCCCACCGAAAATCCCACCTTTTACCCACCGGCTTTTATCCACCATAAATCTACTTTGCTTAACTAAACAGGCACCATTTTCTCTTATTCTATATAAATACACTGTCACTAAAAACTTATTTCTTAAAACTTTCTCTCCCCTTCGCATAAGAATACTCAATTATCAAAAACCCATTTTCTATAATCATCTCCTCTCTTTTAAATCGTGTCCTCTCTTCCTTGTCATATCTAGCCCTATGAGAATATCCTTTTACTAAAAACTTATTTTCTGAAATCTTTTCTTCTCTTCCAAATTTTCTCATCTCTTCCTTATTAGATCTTTTTTCGGATGAGAATACCGTTATTACCACAAACTATTATTTTTTTTTTCTTTACTTTCTTTTTTCAAGGAATAACGAAATTGATGCCGCCATCAAAGAAGCCACGCATGAAAATAAGAAAATTTCGTGAAATATTGTATTTTATCGTGAATGATATCTTGTATAAAATTTATGGTGAATTAAGATTTGTTTGTGAATTGTGAATTAATTTAATTGTGGATGGTGATTTCTTTGTAATTAGTGATTTGTTTGTGAAATGTTATGACTTTCCCGAGTTCTCGACCAATTTCAAGAAGTAGTTGGTCAATTTCAAGAAGTACTCGGTCAATTTCATTAAGTGCTCAGTCAATTTCATGAAGTACTCGGTGAATTTCATGAAGTGTTCGGTCAATTTCATGTAATGATCGGTCAATTTCAAGAAGTGCTCGGTCAATTTCGTGTAATGCTCGATTAATTTCAAGAAGTGCTTAATCAATTTCATGTAGTGCTCGGTCAATTTCATATAATGCTCGGTCAAATTTAAGAAGTGCTTGGCCAATTTCATTAAGTATTCGGTCAATTTCATGTAGTGCTTGATCAATTTCATATAATGCTCGATTAATTTTAAGAAGTGCTCGGTCGATTTCATTAAGTACTCGGTCATTTTCATGTAGTGCTCGGTCATTTTCAAAAAGTGCTCGACCAATTTCATCAAATACTCGGTCAATTTCATGTAGTGCTCGGTCAATTTCAAGAAGTGCTCGGTCAATTTCATTAAGTATTCGGTCAATTTCATGTAGTGATCGGTCAATTTCAAAAAGTGTTCGGTCAATTTCATGTAATACTCGGTTAATTTCATGTAATGCTCGATTAATTTTGTAACACCTTGAACTTTTCGATACTCGAGCATCGAAAGTTCTCGAGCGTTACCAAGAAATTTAATGTAATACGTACATGTGTACGATATCAAACTAACTATCTTAACCTTACATTTATTCCCTGACACATATCTAACCCTTGAGAACAATCCTCACCCACAAATCAAGTTATCCAACTGTTAATCACGTAGTTTAATACATGTTCGTTCTGTTAACTAAATCAACGAATAACCTTTCATCCATGATGATTTAAACATAAGTTCTTTTATAAGAATTACTTAAAAACATGCCTACAACCATATAGACTTATTAGATTTCATGAAACTCTTAGATCAACAATAATTACAAAAATGCCATTAACATAAACCCTGAATTCTAGATCACGTAGTTCCCACTATCCGATTAACACGAAAATTTATACCATGTCTAGGAATCCTAAATTAACCTTACAAGTTGAATTTAAGCCCTTAGATCGTTGTAGAAGAGATCCAATGAACAAATCAGCCCCTTAACAGCTGATTTTGGCATCCATCAAAGGTCACGAGTGGTCATAGTAAGATATTTCCCTTCATCTAAGTCTGTATGATCTTATGGACAGGGTGGATGATAAATAAACATCACTGAAGGGCCCATAAAAATTTCAACGGTGAAAACCATAATATACATTGTTTCATGTAGTGTGACCCACTTGATCCTTGGGTACGCTTCAATTTTGGGCTCAACCTCCTTAAATTAGATGGAAAAGCGAATGGGCGGTGTAGATTTCTTAGAAGAGCACCACAAGTGGACCCCCATTAACAGTGCGTGTGCACGGACTCGCATGTCCGCACCGCACCGTAACTGGGAAACTGTCAAAGAGTTTTTGACCCGACGAAATCCGAAAAAGGATGCGGATCCGTCCTCACCATGGATGATCGTCCGCTGGGATTGAACGTGGGCCACCCTCGTCTTCCGTATGGATGATCTGAGCCATCCAAAGCAACCGGAGGGAAAAACCGTCCGGACCCAGGATTCTAAACGCCTTCCAGGCTTCCACGTGCAAACACGATCAGACGCAAATCGCCAAGCCACGACCAGCGATCTATTGATCAAAGGGCCCCACTGCATCAAGAACTAGGTAATCTGAACTGTTTAATAAGCCTATTTTTCGACCCCTGCCAATAATATAGAATTCTTGAAGGCCCATGCAAACAGATGCGTACACAATCTGTTCCTGTTGAGACATACGAGTCGGAAGGAAAACGAGCGCACCATGATTAACCGCTCGACCCATCATACAATCAGGGCCGTCTAAGGCCATCCATAGGGGATTCTGATCACAGCCAATAAGACCATTTTGCAATCTCCATGCAAAGATCGGTTACCACCCGACGCAAATCGCCGCCAACCTCTTTACGCAAAGATAGGGACTGTGTAAGGCTTATGCGGTTCTGCTGTGGAAGGAAGGTTGCGGACACCTTACGCACGAGAATTTCGGAGGTCTTCACGCCTATAAAAAGGGCTTCCACCCCACCGTCTTAAGAGCATAACAAGAGAGAAGAAAAGAAACGTGAGAGAGAGAGAGAGAGAGAGCGCAGCGTTCAACAGGGTGCTGGATGTAATAACAAGGAAAGGAGAAAGGAAGGAAGGAAAAAAAAAAAAAAGGAAAGGAAAAGAGAGAAAAAAAAAAAAAAAAGAAAGAAAGAAAGAAAGAAAGAAAAGAAGGGAAAAGGAAAAAGAAAGAGAAAGAGGAAGTCACGCCAACAAACTTCCCTCCCCTTTATAAGATTCATTCAAATCCGTAGTGTGAGGGTTTAATTCTTTAAGCTTACTTTAATTTAATTGATATATCTTGCATTTTCATGCATTTAATGTTATGAAGTATCTTGCCTTTTCATGTTTATGTTTTCTGAGAATTATCCTTTCAATTGATTTAGTTGATACCATCGTTTACTCATCCTTTAAGAATTTTGATATTATACGTTATCTTTATGAATTCCCTCCCTGCATTGTTTAATCTGCCATCAATAATTATTTACCCTTTGAGATTATGGTATGATGTCAATTACGAGTGATATTTATTATTTTATGTGGGGCAACGGATACAAGCCTTACCCTTGCCTTTACTAATTTTGTTAAGTTAGCCCTTGCTACTCTCATCTTTTGTTGAGTTATCCATTGCTACTCTTTTCTTTTGCTGAGTTAGCTTATTGCTACTCTTCTCCTGTATTATGTTAGCCTTATGCTACCCCCTTTAAGGCTTGGGCATGTGTCTTGAAATTTCAAAGCTCCCATGATTCAATTCACTTCCTCTTTGGTGCAAGTACTATGTTGGAAATCTCACTTCTAGCAATTAAATAAATATCGTGGACGTAATGCGGTTCGGGTAGCGGCCCCTATGTCGACATGTAATTCCATGAATTTTGGGTAGTGGTGCACAAATCGATGTAAGTAATTCGTAATGCATGTTATATCACTTTCGAGATTGGATGTCACAAATATTCACTCCATGAACAAATCGTGTCACGTAATTCATCCAAGTCATGTGTTGTGTGGTTTTGGGATAACCGCGTAAATCCACGTTAATGTGGAAAACGCTAGCAAATCTCCGTAGAATGGGATGTGGGGTGAGCCATAATTCTAAATTATTTTTTACATTATGGAGATTGCTAAGTGTGATGAGCTACATATACTTTGCTAGACATGCATCTCATGTAGATTGCGCAAGCTGATACCTCTCGTAGTGGTGGAGTCCGAGACGTATCAGAACACTTACAGTACTTGTATGAATCTCTTGAATTATTGCTAATCTTCAAAGATAACCATCATTATGAGTAGGGCATTGACCCTCTCTATCCGTATAGATGATGTAAGTGATGCACAAATTAAATACCTAGAGGACCATCTCCCTATGGAAGATTATTTTGAAAGAATAAGAAGATAGTTTTATAATTTAGTTTTATACTTCCGCTGCAAACTCAATAAATGTAATAAGTTTCCATTGAGAGGGCATTTGATTATTTACTGAATTCTTTTACTTCGATGAAATAATTAATACAGTTAATTTTATTTTCGTGAATGTTACCTTCATGAGTAAATCTGGATGTGATCTAAGTGAAAAAAAAAGGTGTGATTTTTAAAGCATCCAATTTATACATTATTAACACCTGATTTTCTCGAACATGAGTATAAACTCTGGCTGTGAAAATTTGAGATGTTACACAATGGGTGAGTCAAACTCTGACTAGAATCCTTTACCCAAACCTAAACCCACCTATCTGAGCTACAAAAACACCAAAAGGAGACCATCACTCGAACCAGCACATCAAACAAAGCCCACACGCTCGGGCCAGTCCCGAGTGCAGCCCAGGCGGTAGTTTGACTACCGCCGGCGGTACTCCAATTACCACTGCCCGCGGCCCGCGTGTGAACATCTGGAGACAGCTGTCCCAGCGTCCGAGAGTCAACTCTCTCAAGAAATTACCCCCTTATCCGAGCTTATTTATCATGTTACTAATCCCAATAGCTAATGAGAGCATGCCACATGACATTCCTCTCTCCTCAACCAACCAGAACTTGTCACCTCATCTTTTACCCCTCCTAAACCCTACAATTACCATAAGACCATTATAGAAGGCTATAAATAGCCCTCTCCTCTTCACATTTCCATAATCCACTTCTCATTTCAAAAGCTAAGTGAGAGAGAGAGAGGAAGAGAGTGAGAGTGAGGAGGAGCTCCCAAGCTTCCAAATCCAGACTTTTCAGCTATCCCCTTAGTCTACTTCCTACCTTCCTAAACATCCCTAATCTCTAAGTCTAACTCGGATTGATCATAGCTCAGTCCATGTCTTAGCCTACTCAAGATTAAGCCAAAGATCTATTCATATACATGCATTCATTATGACATGTATTCTCATCTCAACCCTCCTGCTTCTCTAGATATCTAGTGAACGTATGCTCTGTGACTTGCCGTACACCGGATCCTATCACATCAGAAATTCCTAGTGATCTAGTCTGTTTTTCTCACCTCTTTGCATAAGCATCATCATATCTACCCTCTAGACACGCCGTTGAACATATGCTCTATGGCTTACCGAAATCTCAGATCTTGTCGCATCAGAAATTTACGTGTGTGCCTAGTCCTATCTCGACCACATCATCCAGCCCTTGAGATTGTTTTACTACACAAAATAGAGACCATACGTTTGTATGGGCAGAGAGGGTGCCTAACACCTTCCCTCTTTATAACTAAAGTCCCTTACCCGGAATCCTGAATCGCAGACCAGGAGTCAATCTAAGGTAGGAGAGTCTTCGGGTTTCTCTAACCTCACGTATTCCGTGGGTCCTATCCGACCACAAGATTCTGAGATTAATTAGCTAGTGGTGACTCCAACATTCACAAATCAGCCTAATCACCCCAACCACCAAAAACATAACATACAAATCAACGTGGGCGTCGATTTTCAGTGTGTACAGAATGGTGACTCCACTGGGCAGTTGCTAGCTCGCACTAGCCAAGACCCGACTCTTAATCTCAAGAGACATCATCACTGCATTCATACCAAAAACAAAAAAAAAAAACATCTTTGGCTTATACTTGTTTAGACATCAGTTCAAACCATGACCACCTGATCTCGGGCAGCGATGACTTCTCAAGCTACCCATGAAGAAGAGCCGGAGGCTCCGCCAAGTTTTGAACCATCAGCATCAGAACCACTCCCTGTACCAGCACCAATACCAACAAGCCAAACAGATTTCCATTCGCAGTGGCCTTGAATGAAATGTCTCAGAACTTTAGGGCTTTACAAGAGTTACTACTTCGCCTGGTACCAAGTGTAGTACGAAACACACAGGCAGCGTAGCCTAGCATACAGAACAGCTCAATCTCGCAAACCCCTTTTGCCTTTTCCCTCATTCCTCCAGCAAACCCTATTCTCCCTCTCCAGGAATAGTTAGCATAGGATCAACAACAACCAACAAACAGGAGCAACCCTCCCACACATCTCTACTCAGCACATTAAATTAATCAGGTTACAACACAGGTTCCCCCTAATGGGAACCACAGATAAGAACTGGCGGATGCCCACGAAGGGGGTCAGTTTCGTGTCCAACCCACTCCCCCTAACGGGAGCAACATTCTAGAATTGGTAGATACCCCAGGCGAGAGCCATTTTCGAACTTCACATCCTCCTCCAAAAGGGAGTGATGTCCAATTCCAACTACCTCCTGCCACTGAGAGTCCATCTTCTTTCCAACAACCCCCCATTATTGATCCGTATGAAGAGGAAGCAGCGTAAGCTCAACAGTAAGGGGCAAGATATCGACAGCAAAGTAAAACAGAAATCGAGGAACTGCGAGAACAGCTGCAAATTGTGCAAAATCAGCTACAATGGCAACAAGGAGTGGATCACCCATCCACCAAATTCAGAGATCTATGTCCTTTCCCTGATGCCCGGGTCCCTCCAAACTTCGAGGTACCCAAATTTAAAAGGTATGATGGTAATGGGTGCCCTACAGCACATTTAAAAGCTTTTTGTGGGGAATTCAATGTGATAGCAGAGAACAATGGAGCCTTGATACGGCTCTACCAGAAGTCCCTTAAAGGTGACGCTTTGGATTGATACACCTCCTTAGATAGCCATCAAATCAAAACTTGGGAAAGACTCTCCCAAGCATTCATCGACAGATCTCTTACAATCTGAACATGGCTCCGAGAAGGGCAAATCTGGCCGCCTTGAGACAAAAAAGCGACGAATCATTGTCAGCATATGTGGCATGATGGCGGGCCATGACGACCCGAATGAGAAACCCCATCGACGATGAAGAACAGATATTCATGATTGTTCATTCAACAAACCCGAACATTTCAGGATACTTGATCTCATACCCATATGTGACTTTCTCCCAGCTCATTCGAGCTGGAGAACAAGTGGAAGTCGGAATCAGAGCCAGGACCCTTTCCCCATGGCCGCACCAAGCCCCCTCAATCAAAAGAAACAAAGTCGAGGGAAACCTTTCAGATATGGAAATGGAAACAGTATTGCTCCCATGCAACACACTACAGAAGTCAACAATATCATCACCAATGCTTAAGGAAATCAGTACGCTCAACAAACCTGAGCCACATCAAGATAGGCAGTATCTGTCACAACCAAATAGGTAGTACCAACCACAGCAAGCCCAATAGGGATATCAGGCACAACTGACTCAACAACAACAGCAACAGCCTAGGGGGAATGTGCAAGGCCCTTACAAACAAGTAATGTTAGGTAGGAAGTTCAGCCCTTTAGCACAAACATACTGTTAGGTTTTGACAATGTTAATGCAAAAGCAACTTCTAACACCACTCCAGCCTCGACTTCCACCTAATCCCTTGCCACCTGGTTATAATGAAAATTAATATTGCACATATCAATAGGCTCCTGGCCATCTAACGGACCGCTGCTTCGCTTTAAAACATGCGGTCCAAGATTTAATCGAAAGCCAGAAGATTGTAATCACCCTGCAGACCAACAATATAGCTCAAGCCAACATTCTTTAAAATCCCCTACCATCGCATCAAGCGGGACCCAACATATCCAGCACCTCTACCATCAATCACATTGAGGAAGGGCGACCCACGTACTCCTCTCCACATCATTCTATATAAGCAATCATGCCCAATACAAAAATCAGACATGGGGATACACACCTGGGCCACAGGTATTCCTTGACGCAACACCAACAACACGACCTCTTATATTCCTCGAAGCAGCACCGACAACGCAGCCTCTCTAATATAATCATTTGAGTACAATGCTGAAAGGAAACTACATAAATCGAAAGTCAAGCTCCAGAAGACCGCTACACGCTCCAAGCTCAACACTGCTACAATCTAACATCACCCGCACGCATCTCTCGTGCATAAGCTTATAGAAAGCTTAGAGAGTGGTGTAAGTGTGTGCACAAGGTAAGTACCAAGTATTCAATACACTGCCATTGTTATACAATACCGAAAATACTGGTAATCCATAAATCGTATAATGTCAAAATAAGCAGGAATACTGACAAGATCATGAATTATCAGAGTAAATAGAAATGCTGACAATGCCACGAATCATAAGATAACAGAATAAGCGGAACTATCGACAAGTCCATAAGTCATACAATATTAGAATACGTAATACGAATCAACTATGCAAATGAGAAGTTATGAAGAGTTAAATATCAGATGCCGCCTTTAAACTATATAAATGCACAAACACAGTTAACACAAAATGTCATATGCTGCGGATGTAATGCAATATGTGGTGTGAATGAAATGACCAAGCTGGAGTGTGAAGTCGGGATGATAGTACGTAGTATCGCAGGCTATGGGGTCCATCACAAGGGACTTCTATCCAAACCAGTCCCATACCTAAATTTGGATAGTCAGACTCAATGTGGTAAACTCCCGATCTCAGGTTAGTCGCGCGCCCCAACTGAAATCTTGACCATTGCGAAGGCACACGTAACAAATAGTTGCGCACCACCAACCCGAGTGGATAGTGAATGAATGAATGCATGAATGAGTATGCAACTCCTGCTCACTAAATCCACATATCAGTATAGTTCATCTCTGGGATCATCACCGGGGTTTAGTACACTCCAAATGGCACTGCCGCTCTCCCAGCCGCACAGTCCAAGTGAGTGTAAGAAACCTCACTATCCGCCTGGCCAATAGTCTGTCAATACCTATCCGGCATGTCGATAGCGGACCTATTCACAAGCTGGTCAAACTCAGCCTAGTATTGCCCCCTACCCTCGGGCGGGTAAGGCCACACCCCCTCCCAACCGACCACGACACAGTGGGAGACGCGGCCTCCTGGTATTCGGCACTCGGGCGCTCATGCATCCACTCGGTCTCGACGTTGGAGCGTCTCCTGGCCACGGAGGTTTAGGAATTTTCACCCAGGGACATCTATGGCGCCCGTATGCTAGAACCAAACATTTCTGGTATCCCATTTGGCCATCCACGATATGCCTGTGGAGGCTACGACCCTGATGTCGCTAGGGCATACAGTAATCATAATGCGAGATGCACGAGTCATACAATCCAGTCATGCATCAATCCTTCGCATACCACGTGCTCATGTGAGATAACCTCCGCCTATCAGGGAGTCTCATAACAACATGTTCAATGATATATGCAATGATCAACCACATCTCACAACAAACATGCAGATGATGTGTATGGGCATGTATCATGATGCTATGCTATCACATACTCATAATCGGTATCAATAACCGGCATCGACAATCAATCTCGACAATGTGGACATTTAACCAGCGTTGCCCTCAAGGAATAACCCACATAAAGCCTAATATATAGTAGACTCATGGCCTCATATAAGGACCTAATATATAACACCACGGGCCTTACTCAAGGGTCACATATACACAACAGGTGGACCCTGCTTATGGGCTTCAAATACATGACATGTGGGCCTTACACATGGGTCACGAATACATCAAATGTGTCATACATCATGGGCCTAATACAGGTCACAATGGCCTTACCCATAGGCCACGAATACACCACAATGGGCCTTGCCCATGGGCCATGAATACATCACAGTAGGCCTCGACTATGGTTCGCATATACATCATATAGGTCTCGACAATCGGAATCGACACTCAGAATCGGCCTCAACAATCGGAAGCGGTCTATACAATCGACCTCGACAATCAGAATCGGCTTTGATACTCGACCTCGACAATCGGGATCGATCGATAATCAAAATCGGTAAATCGGTCATGATACTTAGCCTCGATCGCTAATCAGAATCGGTAAATCGGTCACAACAATCGAATCGATCGATAATCAGAATCGGCAAATCGGTCACGACAATCGGATCGATCGATAATCAGCATCGGCAAATCGGTCACATCAATCGGATCGATTGATAATCAGAGTCGGCAAGTCGGTCACGACAATCGAATCAATCAATAATCAGAATCAGTAAATTGATCACGATAATCGAATCAATCAATAATCAGAATCGGTATAAAATTGGTCACGATAATAGGAATCGGTTGATAATCAGAATCAGTAATCGACCTCGTCACAAGGCGAAGTCCATATATGGACGACCGATGATGGATTAAACAATATCAATAGGGCCTAAGCGTTTGGGTTAACCCACTAGAGAACAATGAGAATGGGCGTATCCAGGCGTAAGGGAGGTCACAATGTGGATATTTAACCATTACCGCCCATCAATGTAGACATTCAACCAACATTGCCTCCAAGGAGTGGCCCACATAGGGCCGAACATACAGTGGGTCCACGGCCTCATGCAAGGGTTTGATATACATCATAATGGGTCGAATACACGGGCCTAATATATATCGCCATGGGCCACGATCCATGGTCCTCCGATACATCATAATGGGCTACGACCCGTAGACCTCAATATACACTAAGTGGACCGCATTAATGGGTCTCATATACATGATAGGTGGGCCCTGCACATGGGCCTAATATACATAACAGGTGAGCTCTACACATGGGCCTCATCACATCAAGTTGGGCCGTGTTGGTATGGCGCAGATGAAACAGATGGACGGCGTGGCTAGAATACATACATCACGGTGGGCCATACGTCCATCAAAATGGACAGACGGTGTGAATATAACACATTCATCAAGGCAGGCCTCATACATCGGGGTGCGTCCACTTGCTGTGATGGACGGTGGGAATATAAAATACATGCAATCAAGGTGGTCCACGTACTGGACAACACTTGCATCAGGGTGGTCCACCGTCCTAGATGAATGGTGCGAAAGCAAAACAGGTGGACAGCTTGGGTATAAAACAGATGAACATCGTGAATGAATCACACATATCATGATGGGTCCCACGTCCTGATGGATGGTGGAAACTTGGATTACATAAAAAAAAAAATCATTTCAATAGTAGCAGGTGCAACATGTGTATCATTGTACACTATCATTCCACATGGCCTACTAACAATGGTTAGCACCGTGCAAACATTGTCCAGGTAAATGAGCACCATCCAAACATTATCCATGTAAATCTGCACCGTCCAAACATTGGACAGCACTACCCAAATACATCAGGGTGTGGATGAGACAAATACATTAAGGTGTGGTAACAGCACCACCCAAACATTGTCCAGCACCGTACAACACTCTGGACGGTGTGGGTGTAAAATACATACTTCCAAGGTGGGCCTCGCCCACCACCAGGGGAAAATGAGTGGATGGTGAGAATATACACCGTCCAAGTACGGACGGTGCTTAAATAGCATGTGTGACCCCACAGGATTGCTGACATTAATCCAGCAGCCATCTGCTGCTGGATGAATGGCAGGGATAAACATATACATCAGGGCAGGGCCCCCACCAGCAAAGTTGATGGGTGGTCTGGATGTGAAGAGGAGGGACGGTCTGGATATAACACATAGATCACTGGGGCCCACAACTGGACAGCTGGATGAGACGCATGCAGTATGGGGTCATGCATAAATCACTTAAATCACCATGGATTTCCACCGGTCCAAAACGGACGGTGGATATACATATGCATCACGTGCAGGATCCACATGGATCAACAGATGGTGTGGATATACAGAACATACACCAAGGTGGGTCCCACCTCCACACGTGTCGCACGTGTGAAGTAGGTCCCACGTGCATAGCAGATGGACGACATGTGATGAAACACATACATCGCGGTGGCCCACGGAGCCTACTGACGCTGCATAGCAGCTGTGGCTGCTGGCCAAATCAGATGAACGGTTTGGATGTACAGATGAATGGCATGAGGTAAAACACACATCATCAAGGTGAGCCCCTCCACCCCACACGTGTAGCTCGTGTGAGGTGGGTCCCACATCCAGAAAACAGGCAGACGATGGATGGGACTCATAAAGCTGGGTGACGTTGCCTACAGCGGCTGTTGAGGCATGAAGGCCAATCCATTCTTACATCAGGTGGGTCCCACGTATGGGTCCACCACAATGTTTTCTCTTTTTTTTTTTGCCATCGTGATCCAGAACTTCTTTGGTGACCCAAAAGGGCTCCAATGGTAGCCGTTAGACCCACTGTTTTCTGTGATGTGGGCCACCTGAGTCCTAGATCAGTCTGATTTTTAGAGTGGATCCATTTAAGGCAGTGGCCCACCCGATGAACGGTGTGGATATAAAATATACATCACGGTGGGGCCCACAGCAAGGGCCGTGGGTCCCTGCCTTCCGCCCGCCCGTGACACAGCAGCCTCCTGCTGCAGCAGCAACAGGCGCTGGCTAATGTTTGTATTTTTATTTTTTTTTTGAAAAAAAAAGAATTTTTAAGGTTTTTGGTACGTGAGGCCCAGATCAGATGAATCTAACCCATCCATTGCATTCCATGTCTCAAGACAAACCAAGCAAGTCCAATTTTCAATATGTTTTGGAGGTGTATAAAGATCAGAGTGCATTTCAACGGTGAAAACTACTGTTTTCTAAGATATGGCCCGCCAGATAGTCGTATTGACTTCATTTTTCGGCTCAACGCCTAAAATGACATGGGGAATATAATGGACGGCGTGGATTGGATTGATACATCAATTTGGGGCCTATAAGAGTGGTCCATCCAAAGTTGAAAAATCAAACTGACACCTTTTATTTACTTGTCAGTACACAACACTGTCAGTTCATGCTTCACCTCGTGGCATCTTCCAACGTCCCTGGACGGTGGACGGTGGATCACACATATATTTGAGGTGGGCCCCACCACACGTATGATATCAGGGTGGGCCACCAATGGTTGGATGGTGTGGATAATACACACATGATTGGTGGGTCCCACGTCCAGCACCAAAAGAGAAGGAGAGGGAGAAATAGAGAAAAGAAAAAAAAGATTGGTGGAAATAGGAGGGACCCCACTACTATGGGCCCCCTCTATACAACACATATATCAAGATGGGTCCCACATATGTGGCCCTCAAATCACAAATCAAGAAATAAAATCACCCACCTCGAGATTTCTTCTTCCTTCTTCCATCAACGCGTTCTATAGCTCCAAAGAACGTTATCCATCGGTTGAGATGAGGCTTTAATGGTAGAGATGAGAGGTAGGAAGGTGGGCCACACATGGCATTCTCTCATGGAGGTGGACGTGAGTTGCTTGGGAGGAAAATGAGAGAGAGAGAATGGAAGAGAGAGAGAGAGAGATGGGTGAGTGATGGGGGTGTGTAAGAGATGGGATGGGAAAGTTGACTTTGGGGATGGTGTTGTGTACTTGGGGATGGGATAGGGTACTTGATTTGATGAGTTATGTACTTTGATTGATTGATGGGATTGATTTGACATTTGGTAGAGATTCTCTCGAAGTTCGCAACGCGCAGTGTTTTTCTCGAATTGAAAGCAGGCCGACATCTTCTAGCCTGGGTATCGGGTCGGTGCATGAGTCGCGGCGTCGGAACCGTGGCGACGATGCGGTCACACTAGTACAAGTCTCGGGTCGAGCCGACTCTGGAATACAAAATACGAATCGGGGTCGCGCGCAACTGCCGATAAAAGATCTCGGGTCGCCGAAATTCGACCGGAAAGACCGCGGAAGCCTACGGAACGGTACGAGCTAGGACACGGGTCTTACATACGGTCCATTGAAGGACCCATGTACTCCTCTCCACATCATTCCATACACACAATTATGCCTGGCACAGCAAACCAAACATGAGGACACCGACAGGGGCCATCGCCTAGGCCACAGGTATTTCTTAAAGTAGCACCAACAACACAGTCTCTCATATTCCTCGAAGCAGCACCTAACAAGTCACACCCTCAGCATCTCATCCCCCAAGGGCCACATTCAACTCTATCCTCGGCAAATCCAAAAAGATCGAATTCTGAACCCCTCAATTTTTCCATAAGCCTCCCTGATCTAGCCCCGTTAACTTTGCAAGGGGCACCCATGGTCTAAACACCAAGCTTCCTAATGCCTCACCAACTAGCACATGCCCAGAGGATTCCTCCCACATATCAATTGAAGGAAGAAAACTCCATCGTCACATCTCACCAAGATTCGGTCACATTTCAAGAGAAATCATTAAGTCCACCGCAAATAGTTCCAGCAACAACTTCTCAGCCTCAAGAACCGATGATATACCTGGAAGGGAGGATGGTTCCTCTTATAACACGAAGGCAGTCCCATAACGTTACCCAGAATGCGTCGAAGTGGGCAGCAATGGAATGTACTTTAGGAGAGACAACCAAAACCCAAAGGAAATCCGGAAAACTTTAGTAGGAACCACCCACAAACCCGATGCTGCTTACGACATAGCAGCTCAGTTCAAATCCATCCCCACACAAATTTCCATCTGGGAACTCTTATGCACATCAAGATCGCATCGAGAAATCTTTGCGAAAACCTTGAATGATGCATATATCTCCCCTGACGTACCTCTTGAAATGGTGGTAAGCATGATCGAACAACTCCTCACACCATGAGCCATCACTTTCTCTGATGAGGAATTGCCACCCGAAGGTTGCAAACATGTGTGATCATTAAATATAGCTGTCTGTTACGAGAATTCCAAGGTCCCACTCGTACTCATAGATAACGGATCAAGCTTGAATGTCTACCCTTTGGGTACTGCCGAACGTTTGGGGATAAAACCATCTTCTTTTCGGCCTAGTACTATGAACGTCCAAGCCTTCGATAACTCCCGGAGACAAGTTGAGGCAGAAATCAACACTGAAATGCAAATTGGACCAAACATAACACTTGTCATGTTCTAGGTCATTGACATCCTTGCCTCATTAACCTTCTGTTGGGGTGGCCATGACTCCATGCTATTGGAGCCATCCTATCCACTCTCCATCAAAGGGTTAAATTTCCTTCGAAAAATCGAATCATCTCAGTACTGGCAGAGCTAGAAATCATCCTACCAGTGATGGTCAATATCCCAGAAACTAACATCCCAGTGATTGACGTTCAGCATACCGAGGGTGACCTACCATATCACAGTTTCGAGTTCGAAATTGTGAACTCAATCGCCAATCCACGCCCTCACGCTGCTGAATATGTCATCCCCCCTGCTCAGCGACTAATTTTGAACTACCGAACTGAATTCCATGAGAAAGGTATGGTAGTGAAGCCAGCATGTGCCAACGTGCAGAGACAGGGACTGGGATATCAACCGACACTAGAAGATCAAGCTGAAAGGCCAAAAAGGGGTCAACCATTCAAGTGCACACCTATTGAGTTCGTCAAAACTGGGACAGTTTGTGGGGACACGATGATCTCTCTTAAGGATCACCTCCAGTGGCTCAAACTCACAGAACATTAATTCCAGCCAAGAATCCATTTGGCCGCCCATACGGTGGGATAAGATCCTCAGGACATCAAAGGCACATCCAATGCTAGGGGCAGAACCCCCAGACCCATCACATGAGCTAGGGGTATGAAAACAGGTCCACTCATGGAGGATCCAAGACCAAAGGTGCCCCTTACAAAGGATACAGGCAAGAATGGAGAGGCACACATCCCCACTCATAGTCAAGGAGACACATCTCCGCCACCATCTCAGCAGCACAAGGGGCAGAAGCAGCCCATCCATTGGATTGATAAAGGGAAGTGGTGTTCCCTTGATTGGACAGACATCAGGATCCCACCACAAGGTGAATTCGAGGAGCTCGAGGAGCTCCAGCTTCTGAGTGAAGAAATCGAATCAGGTTCCGACTCCGAGCCCAGCCCAGCAGACATCATGGTCATCAGGATAGATGACCCTCAGGATCAAACAGGTCAAAACAGCAGGATCGAAAGGGGAAAAGAACCAAGCTAGTCAGCCATCCCTCGAACGATCGACTCAGCCAGTAGGCCATCCATGGATGTGGATCCTTAAAAAAAAAAGCCAATGTGAATAGTAGTTAGTACCCCGAACCAAGACATGATCAATCATGGTCTGCAATGCCATGCTGTTTGGGATCCCATGGCGACACAAAAAAAAATCAAATATTTCTCAAAATCACAAAACACTAGAAAATCTTTAAAATATAAAAACAGTAGAAAATTTTTCAAAAATCACCTTGCCAAATACTTCACACACAGTGCCAGAGTTCAAGGTCGACTCATATGATTTCGATTTGGAGTTGGACTTCGAGTTCATGAGTTTGGATGAAGCCCTGGATGAGGAAAATGATGATACAACTCTCGAACTCGAGGACTCTCTCGAAAAGTTTGAAACAAAGGCCAATGTTGTGGCAGACGACTTCGAAATTTTGAACTTGGGATCACCGGAACTCCCTAGAGAGGTGCGCAGTGGTAGATCATTGTTCAGATTACTATTTTGCTTTCTCTTACGAGGACATGCCAGGGCTCGATGAAGACTTGGTGGTACACTGCTTGCTTACTAAGCCAGACATGAAGCCTGTCAAGCAGAAGTTGTGGAGAATGAAGCCAAAATGGGCTCTGAAGGTCTGTAATGAAGTCATCAAACAATACAACGCGGGGTTCTTGGTAGTCTCCAACACCCGGAATGGCTTGTAAATATCGTACCAGTTCTAAAAAAGGATGGCAAAGTCAGAATGTGTATCGACTTTTGAGACCTCAACAAAGCAAGTCCTAAAGATGATTTCCCTCTGCCTCATATCGATACACTAGTGGATAATACTACTAGACATAAGATCTTCTCCTTTATGGATGGCTTCTCAGACTACAATCAGATTAAGATGGCCATTGAAGATCGAGAGAAGACTTCTTTCATCACACCTTGGGGAACTTTCTGCTATCGGGTTATGCCCTTTGGGCTAAAAAATGCAGGGGCTACATATCAGTGAGCCATGACTGTCTGGTTCCACGACATGATAAACAAGAAAATGGAAGTCTACGTGGACGACATGATCATCAAGTCTCGCACAATCGAAGGACATTTTGAAGACCTCAAGAAGCTCTTCGACAAGCTAGAAAAGTTCAAGCTCTGCCTCAACCCACAAAAATGTGTCTTCGGTGCAACCAAAGGTAAGCTGTTAGGCTTCATCGTCAGCAAAGATGGTATCCGAGTGGACGAAATTAAGACTAAGGCAATCATCAAAATGCCGCCACCCAAAACTGAAAAGGAAATTCGGGGTTTCCTCGGACGGATCCAGTAAATCAGTCGATTCATCGTACAACTCACTCTGGTCTGTGAGCCCATATTAAGCTTCTGCGGAAGAACTCGCTAAAGAAATGGAATGATGATTGCTAAGCGGCCTTTGACAGGATCAAGAAGTACCTGCTAGATCCTCCAGTGCTCATGTCACCTATCCTAGGTAGGCTACTGCTACTATATATCTCCGTCGCAGCAGAAGCAATCGGATGAGTCCTTGGCCAAAATGATGACACAGGAAGAAAGGAGCAAGCGATCTACTTTCTAAGCCGATGATTCACAAGTTATGAAGCCAAGTACTCCAACTTAGAGAAGACGTGTCTTGCCCTGGTTTGCGCAACACAACGTCTACGTCAGTACATGATTGCCCACCCAATCCTTCTGCTCCCTCGCATGGACCCGTTGAAATACTTATTTGAGAAACCAGCACTAACAGGTAGGATTGTAAAATGACAACTACTGCTTTCAGAGTTCGACATCACATATGTCACTCAAAAATAAATCAAGGGGCAAGCACTGGCCGACCACTTAGCAGCACACTCTCTGCCTGACTACCAACCGCTGAAAACCTTCTTCCCTGATGAGGACATCCTCCTTATCGAGAAGGAAGAAGAAAGAAAGGCAGGAGAGTGGACACTCTTCTTCGACGGGGCTGCAAATTCAAAAGGAAGGGGAGTGGGGGTCTCATATCCAGGCGATTAGCATTCTAATGCACTAACAATGTAGCTAAATATGAAGCATGTATCGCCGGTCTAAGAAAACCCATAATCCTCAACGTGAAGAAGTTACGAGTCTTCGAAGACTCACAACTCATCATCAATCAGATAAATGGCGACTGGAAGACCAAGGATGAAAAGCTGATCCCGTATCATGTCTACCTGGAGAATCTAACCGAGGAATTTGAAGAGATCATATTCTCCTATATGGCCCAAGCCAGGAACTAGTTCGCAGACGCTCTGGCTACCCTCACCTCAATGCTGTAGATCCCAAAAGGAGTTGTTGAATGGGAACTCACCGTCGAACTCCAAGAGGAGCTCGCATTCTACCTACAAATCGATGAAGATGAAACTCCCTCGAATGATCAGCCATGCTATGCAGACATCAAGGAATACCTCGAACATCAGAAGTACCCAGAAGGAGCAACAACAGTCAATCGTCGCACTATCCAGCGGCTAACAGCACAGTTCATGATCACCGGGGGCATCCTCTACAAGCAATCCTTCAACCAAGTCCTTCTCCACTGTGCGGATGAGACGGAAGCAGCACAGATCATGTCAGAAATTCATGAAGGACTATACGGTCTACACATGAATGGACATATGATGGCAAAGAAGATCTTACGAATCAAATGCTATTGGTTAGCGATGGAGACAAATTGCTACAAACATGTCAAGAAATGCTTCAAGTGTCATGAACACAAGAACCAAATCCATGCGCATGCTTCCAAACTGTATAACCTGACGACACCATGGCCCTTCTCTATATGGGGACTTGACATCATTGGCAAAGTCAGCCCTAAAGCTTCAAACGGGCATGAATACATCCAGGTGACACTAGATTACTTCACCAAGTGAATAGAGGCAGCATCCTACACCACCATCGCAGTGTCTTACGTGATCAAGTTTATGAAGAACAATGTCATCAGCCGATATGGGATCCCTCAGGCCATTATTACAGATAACAGAACTCCATTTGTCAATAAAAGGATAGGCAACTTCCTCGACAAATTCAAGATTCAACGTCATCGATCAAGTCCCTACCACCCTTAGATGAATGGTGGGGTCAAAGCTGCAAATAAGACTATCATCTGCATATTGGAGAAAATGGTGAAGACATATTACGACTGATCAGAGATGCTCCCATACACACTTTGGGCTTATCGGACGTCTGTACGATCTGCTATAGGTGCAACTTCATACGAACTTACATACAGAATGGAAGCAGTGTTACTAGTTGAAGCCGAATTCCCATCACTCCGAGTATTGCTGGAGAGCAAGGTCGAGGAAGGAGAGTGGCAGCAAGCAAGATATGATCAACTGCATCTGGCAAATGAAAAGCTCATGCGTGCGCTGAGTCACTCATAGTGCTACCAAAGAAGGATCGCACGGGTCTATAATAAGAGGGTCTGAAAGAGAAGTTTCAAAGTTGGCGACATGGTCATGAAACGTATCTTACCGCCATACTTTCTAGACCCCAGAAGAAAGTTCAAACCATCATTGGATGGACTGCTGATCATTCGAGAAGTACTCCCAGGAGGTGCTCTTTGGCTCACCAATCTGAAAGGAGAAGATCTTCCCGAGCCCATCAACGCCCATAACGTGAAAATCTATCACGAGTAACCATACTCCCAGGAGGTGCTGTATCAATTACTTTCTCACCAAAAAAAAATATCCGCCATCTCTCCCTTCAGAAATACCCGTCATTTCTCCCAAAAAAAGGGGAAGAGAAAACAAAAACAAAAACAAAGAAACCAAAAAAAAAAGAAATAAAAAAAAAAAGAAAGAAGAAAAGGAAAATAAAAAAGAGAAGAAAATAAGTTTATCCCACATCCCTAAATAAACCAACCAAAAACAGCTTACGATTGTACTCATAGACAAGGACAGGAAAGGAAACCAATTGGTCGGCTATGAAGGAAGTCTCTCCGTCTCTTCTGGCACTAAAAAAAAAAAAAGAAAAAAAAAAGGCATGTCTAAGCAAAAAGGGCGAGGTGAAAACCCAAAAGGGCATCTCGAGTAAAAACAGCAGGCATGTAGCGGACTTAGTGAAAACCTGAAAAAGCGCTAAGGGTAAAAACAGTATGGTTGTTAAGGGGAAGACAAGATTAAAAACCCGGGACGTAGTGAAAATTCGAAAGGACACGTCGGCAAAAATGACGGGAAGACCCGGGACGTATTGAAAATCCGAAAGGGCGCTATGGGCAAAAATGGCTAGAAATAAAAAAAAATAAAAAATAAAAGTGCAGGTACAGAAGAAGCCAAGGCGGCAAACACCATAACAAGATACAAGGAAGGATCAACTTCAGATCAGTGCTCTATCAAACTCTTCTCAAGTCCAAAAGACGCAAGCCTGGGCATCCTCTCAGGGAACCGAGATGTCAAGTACACAATCCAGATTACTGCACACAATATGGGCTAAGCCCAATAGTCTGATCCCAATCATCCAAAGCACAAATCTAAACACAAGAAAACACTGGCAAATTTGGCACAAACAAAATTTTTTATTCCTTTAAAGTCTTTTACAAAGTACATTGCCTTCCTTTTTCCTTAAAAAGTAAAATTTTTTCATGCATACAGGACAAGCAACCGAAACCAGGGACCCCAGGTAAGCTCCTATCTCTCATACATAGACAATCTCTGCCTGAGCTTCTCTATCTCCATACGCAGGTAAAAGACCTCATCCCTCTCCAGGTGACGTGTTACAAACATGCTCTCATCATACCGTTGTCTCACTGCCAATTGACGGGCCATATCCTCACATGTGTGATGAAGAACAGCAATCTCGGAGATCAGGTGACCATGCGTGGCAAGCAAGAAAGATGGATCAATGAAGGGCTGCTCCTCAAAAGCCTCGAACGAATCGTCAACACATGACGAAGACAAAGCAGTATCACCCACCATATCCCGATCAGTAACCTCGTCTGCCAAATGCCAGCTTGGAACCTGGCGATAAAGTGATTGCTCTACCACCCATCACTGGTAACACCTGGTCCATTCGGTACTATTTCCATGCTTATGATGATTGAAGCCCTTAGCTAGACATGGATTGATCATTCATAGTACACACCCAACTGACCGGAACCCCAAGACCTTGAAACCTATCTCATATCGACCGCCCCATCGCCGCGATCGTGGAGGTACCACCCGTGCGTTGGTATGATACTCCGTTAGTGAGATACGCCGTGAAGAATAATAAGTGTATCATGTGCGCATGGCACCATGTATTTCATTCCACACATGTGCACAACACATGTCAACCACACATGTACATGCCACACATGGGTGAGAGAATCTCTACCCATGTGTGTGATGTCACATACCCATACCTCTTCTCTCTCATGTGCATAAAAGTCAACCTTTCTCCATGCCATACACTATGCATGACATCACCACACCATGCCATCCCATGCTCCTTTAATCCACCATTAATTGCAAAGCATGAATTAAGTACCATAATCCTAGCCTAAGATAATATTAATCACATTAGCTTAACTTAACCAAAATTTTATCCATTTCTTTATAAATACCCCTCCATCCCTTAGTATTTCACTATTTTTCCATAAGAGAGAGAGAGAGAGGAGTGATCTTGGTGGGCCATCAACTCCATCAATCTCATACCTTTCATCCATCTCAACCATCAATTCCATCCCTTCCATACATCTCAACCATCCATCTAATTCATCAAGGTGAGTACACCCACCCTACTTACTCTTATTTTATTTTTGTTGTGTTTATGTATGGTGGAAATGATGTTAATGATGATGTGATTAATGGTGTGGATGGTGAAGATAGTATGATTGATGGTGAAGATAATTGCAATAATGATGATGATGCTATTAATGGTGTGGATGCATAGGAGAAAACATATAAAAAGTCAATTTATTATAGATCTCATGTGGGACCCATTGATAGTAGGACCCACCAAAATGTTTGTATGGCATCCAAGTCATCCAACCATTGGCCCATTGGGCTGGCCAAACTCACACACACCTACACGTATAAGAAAAAAAAAAAGGAAGAAGAAGTGGTGGGCCACTCATGCAGGCCCCACCCTGATGTATGTAATCAATCCAATCCGTCCATTCCATTCTCCAGTTCATTTTAGGCGTTGAGCTAAACTTTGAGAGTAATCTGACTCTTGTGTGGGCCATACCATAGAAAATAGCGGTATCGCCCTTGAAACCCACCTAGATTCTTTTATTCTCCAAAAACAGGCCATATATTGGACTCTTTTAGTCGGTCTTAGACTGTGAAATCCAATGAATGGAGTGGATCTGCCCAATGTGGGCCCCACCTACGAAGATCCATAGAACATCAGATTTAAAAAAAAAAAGGAAAAAAAAAAGAGGAGCAGCACTGACGCTGCTGCAGGGCGACCGCAGGCAGCGCCTGGGCTGACGCACGGATGGACGAGCAGCCTCACGGCTCCAGCCGTAGGCCCCACTGTGATACGTTTCGAACATCCACTCCATGCATTAGATGGGTCCCCACAGACCAGATGTCCACCCCAAATATCAGCCTTATATGGATCTCAGGTGGGCCACACCATCTAAAGTCATGTGAAGACATACAAAAACATATAAAATCATTTGGTGGGGCTTACCCGAGTTTTGGATGTTGCTGAAACTTGGTGTGGACGGTCAGACAAGTGAGACTCACATAATGGGTGGGCTGGATTTCACTGATGAGGGTCCCACCTAGGAAATTCCTCAAAAAAGCAAATTTTCAAAAAAAAATAAAAATAAAATAAAAGCAGCAGCAGCAGCGTCCGCCGCTACCGCGTGGAGGACGAGCTGGGCCTCACGGCCCCAGCTGTGGGTCCCACCGTTATGCGTTCGAAAATCAACGTCGTGCATTGGGTGAGTCTCCTCAGACCAGTTGGCTGCCCAAAAAAATGTATATGGATCTAAGGTGGGCCACACTATCTAAAGTCTTGTGAAGACATGCCTAAACACATAAGAACACTTGGTGGGGCTTACCTGAAATTTGAAACTTAAACTGACCCCTCACCTAAGTGGGACACACATAATGGGTGAGCTGGATTAGTAAACCATGTTGCGGTGGGCCCCTGACCATATCAACAGGTTGTATGGGCAATAAACGGTTCAGAGTGGGCCCTACCCCAAGGTCCCTGTGAATTATCAAAACATTGGATGGCAAATAAATAGACGGTGGGCCTAGTCCCACCCAGTCCAAGTGGCCTTATGCAGGTTGGATGAAAATAAACATTACAGTGGGCCTTGGGTGGGTGGGAAATGAATATTAATGTGAGCCCCAGAGTCCGAGTGACCTTATCAATGGGTTAGATGAGAAACAAACATTATGGTAAGCCCCACATAAGACCCACTTATGTATGTAATGTAAACCATACCCTTCATTAGAGTATGGCGCCACCATGATGCATGTGTTTCATCCAACCGTCCAACCATTTTTTTGGGAAATGATTTTTAGGTTTGGGATGAAAATAAGACAGATTTATTTATCAGGTGGACCATAGTGCACGGTGAGGATCGAATAGCTATCTTCGAAATCCTTGAGATCTTATGATTTGATTGGATGGGAAATAAATGTTATGGCGGGCCTTGGAAATTTTAGTAGTGGAAATCATTATCACCACTTATATTTGAGTGTGGCTCATTTGATATACATGTGGCCCATGTGGTGTGGCCCACTTACCATATTTATGGCCCATTGTTAAGGCCCACCTTGTTATGTAGTTGAGGCCCGTGTGATGTGGCCCATTAGATGTATTTAGGGCCCACGGGTCAAGGCCCAATATGATGTATATAAGGCCCATTTTAATGTGTGATTTCGCTATGATAAATGTATTGTATATTCACACCATTTAGCCCGCTGGATGGTGGGACTTTCCCCCGATGTATGTATTTTATATCCGCACTGTCTGCCCGTCTTGATGGCGCAGGGCCCACTTGCTGCATGTGTTGGGCCCACCTACACTGTATAAGCCCACCATGATATGTGTCCTCCATCCATACCGTCCACTTGTGCGGCCCGCCTAGATGTACGTATTTTGTATCTACACCGTCCATAGTGTTGAGATAGTGCAAGACAATGTTTGATTGGCGTCGATTTAGATGGATATGTTTGGACAGTGCTGATCATCATATGTGGGCCATGAGTGGAGTAATACACATGTTATACCTACAACTATTGAAATGATTTTTGGTGCGACCCATATAATGAGGCCCACCTTGATAAGTATATACGAGACCCATGTATGAGGCCCATTTGATGTACTGGAGGCCTATGGGTCAAGGCCCAATAAGTCGTACATAAGGCCCATTGTAGTGTGATTCCACCATGGTATTTATGTTGATTTTATAGTGGACTTTACCTTGGGAGCAATGATGGTTTGATGTCCACATTGTAAGGATGATGTTGGTTTAATGTCTGCATTGTCACTCTCTCCCTAGGGCCCATTAATAGGCCCATACCTGTAGCATATAGTCTATCTAGGCCCATATTCGTTTTGATCAGAGCCCACCTCATATGTTCCACCCTAACCGTCCAGGTCATAGAGGACTAGCCTCGATGTATGTTTTATTCACACCGTCCGTGGGATGTGTGACCCACTAGATGTATGCATTTTATGTCCTCACTAACCATCTAGTGGGGCCTATCTGCTGCATGTGCAGGGCCTACCTATTGTGCATTGTACGACTCATTGATGCGGCCCACTTGTTGTATATGAGGCCCATTGGTACGGCCCAATGTATCGACCGCCATGATGTGTAGGTCCAAGTGCTTCATGTGTAAGGCTCACCTGTGATGACTAATTAAGGCCACTTATTGGATATTTGGGCCCACCTTATGATTAACTCTATGCGGACCACTGCTTGGGAGCAGTGTTGGTTGAATGTCCACATTTTTGGGTAATGATGGTTAAACGCCCACATGGTGACCTTTCCTTAAGCCTAGTTAGACCCATTCTCATCGATACTTATTGTATAGGCCGATTTATTGAGGCCGATTCTGATTGCCAAGGCCGAGTATCGAGGCCAGTTCCGAGTGTCAAATCCGATTATTAAGGCCGATTTCGTTTGTCGAGACCTATTTGATGTATATGCAGCCCGTGTTTAAGGCCTAATATGAATAGGAGGTCTATGTAATAAGGCCCATTGAGATGTGTATTAGGCCCATGATGCATGACCTATTTGATGTATTCGAGACTCATGTGCAGGGCCCATATGTCATGTATTTGAGGCCCATGAGCAGGGCCCACTTATTGCGTATATGTGACCCTTGAGTAATGCTCATTGTGTTGTATATTAGGCCTTTATGTAAGGCTGTGGGCCCATTATATGTTTGGTTTTATGTGGGCCATACCTTGGGGGACAATGTTGGTTAAATGTCTACATTGTTGTGATTGATGGTCGATGCCGGTTATTGATACTGATTATGAGTATGTGACACCATAGCATCATGATACATGCCCATACGCATCATCTGCATGTTTGTTATGAGATGTGGTTGATCATTGCATATGTCATTGAGCATGTTATGAGACTCCCTGATAGGCGGAGGTTATCTCACACGAGCACGCGGTGTGCGCAGGATTGATGCATGACTGGATTGTATGACTCATGCATCTTGCATTGTGTGCCCTAGCGACATCAGAGCCATAGCCTCCACAGGCATATCGTGGATGGCCAGATAGGACACCGAAAATATTTAGTTTTAGCATACGGGCACCATAGATGTCCCTGGGTGAAAATCCTTAAACCTCTGAGGCCAGGAGACGCCCCAACATCGAGACCGAGTGGATACATGAGCGCCCGAGTGCCGAATACCAGGAGGCCGCATCTCCCACTGTGTCGTGGTCAGTTGGGAGGGGGTGTGGCCTTACCCGCCCGAGGGTAGGGGGCATTACTAGGCTGAGTTTGACCAGCTCGTGAATGGGTCCGCTATCGATGTGCCGGATAGGTATTAGTAGACTATTGGCCAGGCGGATAGTGAGGTTTCTTACGCTCACTTGGACTGTGCTGCTGGGAGAGAGACGGTGCCATTTGGAGTGTACTAAACCCCGGTGATGATCCCAGAGATGAACTGTACTGATATGTGGACTTATTGAGCAAGAGTTACATACTTATTCATTCATTCATTTACTATTCACTCGGGCTGGTGGTGCGCAACTATTTATTGTGTGTATCTTCGCAATGGCCAGGATTTCTGTTGGGGCGCGCGACTAACCTGAGATCAGGAGTTTACCACATTGAGTCTGACTATCCAAATTAGGTATGAGACTATTTTGGATAGAAGTTCCTTGTGATAGACCCCATAGTCTGCGATACTACGTACTACCATCCCGACTTCACTCCAGCACAGTCATTTCATTCACACCACATATTGCATTGCATCCTCGACATCTGATATTTGGCTCTTTATAACTCCTCATTTACATATTGATTTATATTGCGTACTCTGATATTGTATGACTCATGGACTTGTCAATATTTCCGATATTGTATAATTATGGCATGACAATATGATGATGATGATGTGATTACGGATGCATGTAATATGGTTATGGTTGTGGTATGATTTCCTTGTAGCATATTTATCTTAGCTGCATGTAGGACACACTACACACACGTGTGTACTCACTAGGCTTTTTGCCTAAGCCTCCTATTTCCTAATTTTTTCAGGGTTGGAGTAGCTTGGAAGACTTAGCTTTCTCGATGCATTGCATCTATTCTTCGATTTGGCAATGTTGACGTTACGTATCTTTTATAAAGCATTATACTTATAACCATCGGGACTCATGATGGAGAGTGTTGCTTGGTAGTTTGATCATGGATCTTCATGCTCAGGTATTACTATGTATATATAAAAAATTCAGTCAAAAATCTTCCTTGTGGTGCGCCGAACTCGGAACTTGGTTTATGGAAGTCGAGTGCCGAATTCGGGGCATCACGGAAGCTGTCCGTCCCCGGGTTTGGGGCGTGACAGAAGATGGTATCAGAGCATAAGATTTGGGATCAATTACGAGCAAAGTCCGCAAGTGAAAACGGGAATATCCTGCTAGAAGTCGAACTGTCGGAGAAATCGTACTGGATAATAAGAGTGGTACCCCTGAAGGCCTAACAATAATAAAGGAGTGCGAGCTGCACTATAGATCAAGGGTGTATGGCAGAGCCATGGAGATTCCTAGCTAATCTCCCATCCTCGGAGCTGAGAAAGCATATGACAATAAAGTGACTCAGTGGCCTTAGCACCAAGAGGAAGGCCATCAAGCAATAAAGATAGCACATCGCCACGACAAGAGTCAGGCTACACAAGCGGAGGAGTCATAAAAGATGCTCCCACAACCATACCTAGGGAAAGGTACAAGTCAAGCTTAAGGCACAGGCAAATAGCTGAGCGGAGAAAAAGAAAAAGAAAAAGAAAAAATAATAACCCCAAAGGATGCAGGTGTGCCCAAGCGAGCACTCAATTAGACCCAAGAAGAGCTTCGTCAGCACCACAAAAACAATGCTCCTATGGAACAGAATGCAGCAGAATACCTCCAGTAAAACCACCAATGATGACTACCGCCAGCCCGAGAAAAGCAGCTCAGCCAAGACACAAAATATTAATGCATTCAAGCACTGAAGCTGGTGATCTGATCTAGGGCCTCCTCGGGCGGTGGAATAACGATCATACAGGAGCTCAAGCGAAAGCTCACCAGCCCTACCCTCTGCAGTAGGAAGAGCAATGAGAAATTCAAACCAGGAGATCAAGTCGGTGGAACGAACCGACTCAGACGAAGGAACATAAGGCTCACAGATAAGAGGGAGACCGGACAAGCGTGTGAATTCCTCCAATGATGGGCCTAGCTCCAGATCATTGAAAGAAAATAGGTTCAGCGCTGGAACCCAATCGTACGAAGCCGCACTCAACGGTCGCCAGTCTAGGCGAACTCGGTGAAAGTGAAGAACCTCTCGGAAGCCCAAAGAACTCAGCTCGAAGATCTCGAACTCAGTCAAGCTCTCTATCCAGAGGTGCACTTGCTCAGAACAAGTGCCACGTGGCTGCAATCGACAAGTCCAGATAGGCACACCCTTTACAATCTAGAACCTAAGATCTGCAAGCGAATCATTGAAGATGGGCATCCCCTCGTCCAGTAGGTCTATCTCATGGTGACGGAAGAAACCGGACTCACCCATCGCATTTCGCAGAGAATCCTGAAAAGTTGTAATAGGTGGACCTGAATCTCCAACAACCACCACATCAGGAGCAGTCTGGAAAGAAGATGCCCCAGGAGTAGCAATGCTAAAAGTATCCCAATAGTTGATTGGACCTGTACTTTGATCCCTGACAATGGCTGACTGCCCCATCACTGCCCCCAAAATCTACACCAAATATCTGACTCAGACCATCCACAAAAAGTCCACCATCCGTCAGATCCAAACAACTCGAATCACCAAGATGGAGCCCACCACCCATCTGGACCCGATCCATCCCATCCACACCATCCACTCCTGTCAACATACCATCCCCAACATCCAAAAGCGGCCCACCAAAATCCAGACCATCCACCATCCCTCCAACACCATCTCCATCTAATGGCCCACCCATGCCAATCATATCCAATGATCCACCAAACATGGAACCATCAAAACCATCAAAACCATCAAGACCATCAAATCCATCAAGCCCATCCACCCCATCCAACCCAACCTCATATCCTCCATTAATGGTGGTAGGAACCATGTCATAAATGACATTGATCTCTCCAAAAGAACTCATTATACCATTATCTACTTCCATTAACCCATCCATAAATGGATCCTCTCCACCATTTATAGACCCATTATGGCCAAACATAATAGCTCCAAAAAGGGAGGAAGAAAGGGACAAAGAAGAAGAGGACAAGGAAGAAGAGACAAAGAGAAGAAGAATGGGACAAAGGGAATGATCAGAGGGCGTGGATAGATAGGAACAACCAGAAAAAAAGGCTAGGTAATGTATAGAGAAGAAGAGGGCTTGCTGGAAGAAAAGATGGACGGAGGCGGTAATCGGATTACTGCTAGCAGTACTCGGAGTACCGTTGCAGGTACTATCATCCCTGAATCACTGCAGCACCTGATAGAATAGGCAGAATAGGCAAAAGTCAATGGGCAGTAGTCCGACTACCACCTGAGTCCACTTTCTGGCGAAATCAATGTAAGGCCCACTACAGGAGGCAAAAACAACGGAACATATATCCAAATGCTCGAATGAGATTGCAGAAATGACCGAGATCAATCAAAGCGACAGTAAGCAGTTGAAAATTCATATAAACAAAGGATTACACAGTTAAGTGATGCATGATCACATGGTACAATGGAACTAATCATCGTCAGGGAGATAAGCATCTGTATCCTTGCAACGAAAGTGAGGCCCCAAAATCCCCCCTCCAGCAAAACGCATGCCATCACTTAGAGTATAGCCAGGCTGTAAAATCGGGCCAATACTGTACTGCTCACACCAGGAGCTGTACTCTCGCGCTGGATCCACGAAGGTACTAGCATCAAAGCCCTCCAGAGCAGCAACTAACTCCCTCTCAGGCACTGATCTCCAATCAAATGGACCAGACGGTGGACTAAGTGGAACCAATATGCTGCTAGTTAGCTGCCAGAAGAGCCTCTCTCCAAGATACCACTTCGTCACACGAGGATTTTCCAGAATGCGACGTCGCTGTGAAGCCTGAAAAGCCTCCTGAGCTTCAGGAGTACGTGCCGCGTTCGATCGGAGATATGGCCTGGTCTGGAACTACAGGAAAATGTGAAAAGTCAAGGGTGGAAAGATAAGCAAAAAGCAACGCATGGGCAACACAAGGTAAGATAATCACTCACATCATCAGGGACGAGGGCATCGATGTTTGACCTCCAGGCGAGATCAGAAAACATGCATGTGTAGTTACGGTTATCCTTGTACCACAGCATCATGCATGGAAATGGAGGCGAATGATCAATCAAAGTGGATGCTAGGTGGGGAAAATGATCAAAAAAGCAGACCTATGCAAGACCACAATTAAAAAAAGGTGCACCGGACCATCCTCAAGGAGAATAATGCAGAAGCGAGATCTAAGTACCTCTATGACCGAATAAAAACCAGTCAAAGATCGGTTAATGCAGTGGCTGGCTTTGTCCAGCCCTTCATACAAATGAGCAAGGAGAGCTGCATTCTAATTGTATGGTATGGGGAAGGTGATGTCTGCCACCAACGTCAACAGGAGGGAACTCACAAGCTCATTCCCATGGCAGAAGATCATCGCCCCCATCGTGTACAAAATCAGGGCACGGGCTTTCACCACAGCCGCGGCCTCAGTCTCGGGGATGCGCCCAGCAAAGTTCGAGGACAACCAGAGTAGCTTGAATCGATGACTAGAAAAATCTGAGGCATCCAACATCATCCCCAATAGCTATATCCAGTCATCATTCGAAGGTACCAGAAGATCCTCCTCAAAAGGAACAGATCGTTCGTCATATCGAAGACCCAACTGCATGTATATATCATAAGGAATGATGCCCCACTCCCCAAAAGGCAACTGGAAGGTATGGGTCTCGGGGTGCCACCATTCGGTTAAGGCAGATAAAAGGGACATGTTCGTCTTGCTCAGACGAACCCGGAATAGGCTGGCGAACGGAGTACGCTCCAACACCTCAAAGAGCTCAGACGAACCTGGAATAGGCTGGCGAACGGAGTGCCCCATTCTAAAAGCAAAGGCCCAAGCCCATTTCTAAAGCCCACTTTCAAAAAGCTCATTTCCAAAGGCCCATTTACAAGCCCATCCTAAGGCTCATTTCAAAAAGCCCATAAGGCCCAAGCCCATGTCAAGGTCCATTTCAAAAAGCCCATGAGGCCCAAGTCCATGTCAAGGCCCATTTCCAAAGCCCACTTTCAAAAAGCTATTTCCAAAGGCCCATTTCAAAAGGCCCATTTACAAGCCCATCTTAAGGCCCATTTCAAAAGGCCCATCTACAAGCCCATCTTAAGGTCCATTTCAAAAAGCCCATAAAGCCCAAGCCCATGTCAAGGCCCATTTCAAAAAAAGCCCATAAGGCCTACTTTTCAAGGCCCATTTCCAAAGGCCCATTCCAAGGCCCATTTTCAAAAACCACCCTGCATACCTTCACAAATCCCTTTCTAAGGCCACATATTTAAATAAATGCATCTGGACATGTCAAGGTCATGATGTGGGGCCCACTTGAAAAATCCCTTCCATCCATCATCCGCCAAATGACCAACCATCAAGGTCTACACCATCAATACATTCAAGTGGACCCCAAATCCCATGGTCCAGATCAAACAAAAAAAACAACAAAAAAAAACAAGGGGATTTTTCTACATAAGAGGTGAGGCTCCTTTCTTATCACACCCCACTCTAACATACAAAAAATGCAATAAACAAACAAAAAGAAAAAATCTAGCTCAAAATTCCAAGAAGATCCAACGGTCGATATTCGATAACAAAGACCAATGGTCTTGATCATGGCCTCTCATGGTCCAAAAAGAATAATCCAAAACCACCAAGGTCTTCTCCCAAAAATTCGACCAAAAGAGCCTCAAGCTTCAAATACATGATCACCTGAAAATATGAGAAGGAAAGAAAATACAAAGAAGAAAAATCAAGAAAACTCCATCGAGATAGCTTCCAGGGACCACAATGGAGTTCCTAGACATCCTGAAGCTCATTTCAAATAGAGGATGAAGGGCCACCGTTCGGACCAGTGCACGGCTCGGACCACCGAACCAAATGACGGACCGGTGGTAATCGGACTGCCGCCCGACCAAAAATTACGTGGGACAGCGGGCCTGTCCCCCATGGTGAGTTGGAACAACCAGATCCTCCTTTAATCCGTTGGGTAGTAACCTCAAATAAAGACAAAAAAGAAAAAAAGAAAAGAAAAGAAAAGGCAAAGATTCCTTTTCTAAAATCTCGCGATAAATTCAATTTCCCACGAGAAAATGAGAATATCAATAAAGCATGCCTTGAAAATTGCTGGAAAAAGAGAGAGAGAGAGGGAGAGAGAGAGAGAGAGAGAGAGAGAGAGAGAGACATCGGCAAGATCGGACGGACATTTTCCAAAAAATCTAAAAAATATTTCAAACCATTAGCCCCATTAATTTATTAGTGGAAGCCATCTGACTTTTTTGAAAAAATAAAAACCAAATGACGACGCCCACCCGAGATATCGAACGGATATTTTTCAAAAAAATTTAAAAAATATTTACAAATAAAATCCCCAAGGAGTTTAGCTCCAAAGAGGATAGTTTTCAAACAATTTTTCAAAACGCATGCGGCGCGCAGTACACTGAGGAATCTTTCATATTCTCCAGTTGCGGTTAGTGTAAACAACTAAATAAGATTCGGTCTCTCTCAGTTTCCCGAAGGATGATTGAATCTGTACATGATATAAGTACGGTTGGCCCAATCTTTATATCTGGACAGTCGTACGAATGCTAGTAAAAATGATTGTATCTAAAAAGAATAATCAAACTCAAAGTGACAACAATCCATTGTAACCAAAGTATTAGAATCAGCAGACTACATGACAAAAGATTACCTGCACATACGTAGTCCGGGATGTTTAGAAAATTTGATCGAGCCAAGTCGGCGTAGTGAGTTCCCCGTAAGGCCGCACCAACGCGCAGGGCAACTAACTACTTTGACGATCAAACAGACCGAATATTCCTAGGGTGATTATATAGCAAAAGAAACGACAAACCTAATACTATGAAAATCTCGTAAAGCCGCACTAACACGCAGAGGCCCTACTTTTCAGACTTACCCTCCAATGTTATTAACAATCTAACGTGAAAGGGTTGTGATTGGTGACCCGTAAAGCCGCGACAAATGCATAGGGGACAATCACAACGTTTTCCTCAACCCTCGTGATGTGTATGTAATCTTTCTCCAAATAGTCAGCCGACAATGATACAATGGTAGGCAAAAGATTCGATTCACTACCCTTTCTGACCAGAAGGGTGGGGTGTCCACTCACTTTAGCCTTCGGTTGCTCGCAACCTCAGCCAAAGAAGGGCATCTGTAGACACTCCACCTAGGCTAACATCTTGAGAAGGCTGAGACAATCCAGGAACCATGATCATATCCTGACCCAAACCCTAATCCCAGCCTAAAACTAACCCTAACCCAAAAGTCTCGAACATCTAAACTGAGACCTAAATCCAAACCATTCAATCCACATACAACTCCCGCCTATACCTTATACCCTGATTAGAATCCTTTACTCAAACCTAAACCCACCTATCTGAGTTGCAAAAACCCTAAAAGGAGACCATCGCTCGAACCAGCACATCAAACAAATCCCACACGCTCGGGCCCGGCCAAAGCGTGGCCCACCACCGCCCGCAGCCCGTGTGTGAACATCTGGGGACAGCTGTCCCAGCATCTGAAAGTCAACTTTCTCAAGAAATTACCCCTTTATCCGAGCTTATTTACCATATTACCAATCTTAATAGCTAATGAGAGCATGTCACGTGGCATTCCTCTCTCCTCAACCAACCAGAACTTGTCACCTCATCTTTTACCCCTTCTAAACCCTACAATTACCATAAGACCATTGGAGAAGGCTATAAATAACCCTCTCCGCTTCACATTTTCATCATCCACTTCTCATTTCAAAAGCTAAGTGAGAGAGAGAGGGAGAGAGAGAGGAAGAGAGTGAGAGTGAGGAGGAGCTCCCAAGCCTCCAAATCTAGACTTTTCAGCTATCCTCTTAGTCTACTTCCTACCTTCCCAACCATCCCTAATCTCTAAGTCTAGCCCAGATTAATCATGGCTTAGTCCATGTCTTAGCTTACTCAAGATTAAGCCAAAGATCCATTCATATATAAGCATTCATCATGACATCTATTCTCATCTCAACCCCCCTGCTTCTCTAGATATCTAGTAAACGTATGCTCTGTGACTTGTCGTGCATCGGATCCTATCACATCAGAAATTCCTAGTAATCTAGTCCATTTTTCTCACCTTTTTGCATAAGCATCATCATATCCACCCTCCAAACACGCCGTTGAACGTATGCTCTATGGCTTGCCGAAATCTCGAATCTTACCGCATCAGAAATCCACGTGTGTGCTTAGTCCTATCTCGACCACATCATCCAGCCCTTGAAATTGTTTTACCACATAAAATAGAGATCGTACGTTCGTACGGGCATAGAGGGTACCTAACATTTTCCCTCTTTGTAACCGAGTTCCCTTACCCGGAATCCCAGATCGCAGGCCATGAGTCAATCTAAGGTAGGAGAGTCTTCGGGTTTCTCCAACCTCACGTGTTCCGTGGGTCCTAGCCGACCACGGGATTCTGAGTTTAATTGGCTAGTGGCGACTCTAACATTCACAAATCAGCCTAATTACCCCCACCACCTAAAACATAACATACAAATCAGCGTGGGCACCGATTTTCAGTGTCTACAGTTATCTTCATGAATGTATGTGGATGTGATCCAAATGAAAAAAAAAGTTATGATTTTTAAGGCATCCAAATTATACATTATTAACACTTAGTTTTCTCGGGCACGAGTACAAACTCTGACCGTAAAAATTCAGGATGTTACAAACTTTATATGGTTCTCAGTCAATTTCAAGAAATGCTCGGTGAAATTCATGAAATGCTCGATGAATTTCATGAAGTGGTCGATCAATTTCACGAAGTGCTTGGTCAATTTCATCAAGTGTTCGGTCAATTTCATGTTTCACGAAGTTCTCGATCAATTTCAAGAAGTGCTCGGTCAAATTCACGAAGTGCTTGGTCAATTTCACGAAGCGCTTGGTCAATTTTTCATGAAATGCTCGATTAATTTCACGAAGTGCTCAGTCAATTTCATGAAGTACTTAGTCAAGTTTGAGTTGAGAAGAATGCGGGGGCATTCCGATCTTGCTTTGAGTAGCTAGACTTGCCACTGAAGTGATGCCACCAAGTTATGTGGGTCCCACCATGATGTATATTTTGTATCCACACCATCCATCCATTTAGAGAGATCACTTTAGGGCATTAGCCAAAGAATAAGTCAGATCTAAAGCTCAAGTGGACCCTACCATAAAAAACCATGAAGAGAGTGACTCCCACCTTTAAAACCTTCTTAAGGTCAAGTGGACCCTACCACAAAAAATTGTGGACCTACCACAAAAAACTGTGGAGAGAGTGACGGCCACCTTTAAAACCTTCCTAAGGTCAAGTGGACCCTACCACAAAGCTCAAGTGGACCCTACCACAAAAAACTGTGGAGAGAGTGACACCCACCTTTAAAACATTCCGATCTTGCTTTGAGTAGCGAGACTCGCCACTAAAGTGATGCCACCAAGTTATGTGGGTCCCACCATGATGTATATTTTGTATCCACAACATCCATTCATTTAGAGAGATCACTTTAGGGCATTAGCCAAGGAATAAGTCAGATCCAAAGCTCAAGTGGACCCTACCACAAAAAACTGTGGAGAGAGTGACGTCCACCTTTAAAACCTTCTTAAGGTCCACATGATGTTTATTTGAGTTCCAACCCATTCATAAGTTAACAAAGACATGAAATAAGGAAAAACACAAATATCGGCTTGATTGATAACTTTAGTGACCCTTAAAAGTTTTTAATGGTGGGCATCACTCTCTCCATTGTTTTATGTGGTGGGGTCCACGCAAGCTTTGGATCTGACTTAGTCCTTGGCTAATGTCATAAAATGATATCTCCAAATGGATGAATGGTGTGGATACAAAACATACATCATGGTGGGACCCACATTACTTGGTGACGTCACTTCAGTAGCGAGCCTCGCTACTCAACCTGTTAGTAGCTAATCCATGTCCAGTTGGACAACAAGATGGGGTCGATTGGGTGTGGACCCAGTCGACTAGGTTGGACAGGCAGTAAATATCCATTTGGCAGTGGTTTAGTTGGGAAAAGTGAAGTTTAGGTGATTCTAAAAAGCTGGTGGGTTAAAAGTGAGATTTAAGGCGGGAAAATCTCTTTAAATCGAGAGCGGACTACCTTGTGTAGGCGCAGAGATTGCTGTGTGGCCATAGTTGCCGTGATAAATCCACTCCGTCTTATTTGAAAGACCATTTTAAGGGAGGATTTTAAAAATTAGGCAGATCCAAAAACACATGTGGGCCATACAACACGAGACAGTGGCTATTGAATGCCTGATGGTGAGAGAAGTTTCATATCAGGTTGATATTTGTTCCTTCAGTTTATCTGAGTGGTAACATATTTGATGAACAATGGTAATATATTCTATAAACAGTTTGGATGCCATATAAGTATCATTGGTCAGGGGGCGCATGGTATTAGCTGGGAATTGCATTTGGTACGGTGTCCATTCCACATGGAATTGCATTGGGTCCAGTGCCAATTCCACTCAATGTTAGTAAGTTGTGTAGGTCCACCATGATGCGTGGGCTATATCCACACGGTCCACCCATTTTTCGAGATCATTTTAGAGCATGGACCAAAAAATCAGGTAGATTTAAAGCTCAAGTGGACCCCACCATAGAAAGCAGCGGGAATTGAATACCTACCATTGAAAACTTCTTAGGAGCCACATAAGTTTTGGATCTACCTCATTTTTAGGCCCATGTCATGAAATAAGGTTACAAAACAGATAAACAATTTAGATATAACACAGACAGGTTAATCTCAAGAGTTGTAAATGATGGTGGGTATATCCTTTCAATATAATATTATATTATAAACATAGCATGAAATTAAGATTATTCCATGGTACCAGGAGACAATCCCTGACATATGTAATAATTACGTTTTGCTTCATCAGAACACAACAACGGGAAACGGATTGGCTACTTCCTCTGCCACCAGCCCCGTGGCTGGTGGTTGGTGCTCTGTGGGACCCACCATGATGTATGTGTTTCATCTATTCCGTTCATCTATTTTTACAGATAATTTTAAGGCATAATCCCAAAAATGAGAGGGATATAAATCTCAAGTGTACCACACCACAGGAAAACAGTAATGATTGGATATTCACCATTTAAATCCTCCTAAGGCCTAATGTACTGTTTATTTGAAATCCAATCATTAATTAGGTCATACAGTACGATGAAGGGGAAAAATAAATATCGGCTTGATCCAAAACTTATATCAACTTGATCCAAAACTTTTATGGCCCCCAAAAGGTTTTTAATAATCGACGTTATTCAACATTGTTCCTTATAATGTGGTCCACACATATACCTCAGTTTTGGTCTCATACCATAAAATGATACGAAGAAATGGATGGATGGCATAGATGAAACACATAAATCATTTTTGGGCCCACGGAGCACCGACCAGCAGCCATTGGCTCGGGGTAGGGGAGTAGCCAATCCTCTTCTGCTACCGATATCTTTCAAAACATATGGATGAAGTGAATTGGTTACAAACATCTCTATGTACCCGCGCAGGGAGCGGATTGATATCGAACACTTGAGCTAAAATGCTATTGAAGTGATGTGGCAAAACGTCATTGGTTAGATACCAATGGTATATTCCCTTGGTATAAATGCTACTCCGTTAGATCCGTTAATGACCTTTCTCCGTTTCCGCCGTGCACCCACTCGGCCGCAAAATCGGATTTTCATACTGAGTAAATTCAGTTGGGCCCACTGTGAATTTATGTGATTTATCCCCACCTTTCTCTTTTTAGGAGTTGAGCCCAAAATTAAAGCTTATCAAAACCTCAAGTGGATCATACCTCAGGAAACAAGTGGAAATAATGATTTCCGTGGTTAAATTCCAGTGGCCCACCGTAATGTTTATTTTTCATCCAAACCGTTCAAAGAAACAAAAAACATGGATGAAGGTAAAAAACAAATATAATCTTGATCCAAAACTTTTGTGGCCCCCAAGAATTTTTCAACGGTATAAATTCAATTCACACTACTTCCTTTGGTGTGGTCGATTTTAGCTTTTTATATGCTTAGGTTTTGAGCTAAGGCCATAAAATTATCTTATAAAATGGATGGACAGACAGGATAAAATACATAAATCACGGTGGACCCCATAGAGTTTACTTACGCAATCCGCTTCCCTTGGCCCCGTACCGTTAAACTCGGCATGCATTTTTTCTGTACGCGGATTTCTTCCTGCGCTGGTAACCCAGGCCCACTGTGATGTTTGTGAGAAATCCTCCCCTTTCATCCATTTTTTGAGTTCATTTGAGGATATGATGCCAAAAATGAACCGTATCCAAAGCTCAAGTGGGCCGTACTAAAGAAAATGTGGTTAGGGAAATTCCTACTGATAAAATCTACGTGGGTTCGACAGTGATGTTTACAAGCCATCCATACCTTTAATAACTTCACTCCTACAGGGATGAACTGAAATAAAAAAATATTAGCATGACTCAAAACTTCTGTGGCCCACGAATATTTCCACTGTGGACGTTCAATTATCACGTTTTTGGCCCACTTGAGCTCTAGAAACGGTTCATTTTGGCTTCAAGTCTGAATTGAACTCAGCAAAAGTAAGGATCCATTTTCATGGTAACAGGGGACATTCCCTCTCACCGTGCAAGGATTACGTGGTTTTTTTTTTTTTTTTAAATCCCATCCCACCTAATCCTTTGCAGTACCATGCGCTAAACACCCCCTGAAAGTTTCAACCATAGACGTTACTGGCAACCTATGTTTTAGACGTACTTGAATTATAGAATGCTACCGATATTTTTCAAAACAGATGGACAAAGTGAATTGGTTACAGACATCTCTGTGTACCTGCATAGCCGGTGGATTAGGTACTACCCCAGCCTATTTGGAGCTCGGGATAGGTGGAGGCTCTGACGGCCACCATGATGTATGGATTTTATCCACACCCTCTATTCTTTTTTTTTTTTATATCATTTTAGAATAATATACCAAAAATAAGATAGAAACCAATCTCAAGTGGACCACACCATAGGAAGCAGCGTTGCTAACGATGCCCACCTTTATTTTCCATCCGATCGGTTGATACGGTCATATACGCCTCGATGAACTGCAAAAACAAATATCATCTTGATCCAAAACTTTTGTGGTTCAATGATAGCAATTTAATCCCTACTGTGTGGTCCATTTGAGCCTATAATCCAATTTATTTTTGGTCCAATAATATGAAAAAAATGAATGGACGGTTTGGATAAAGTTCATACATTATCGAGGTCGCACGGTGTAACTTGCAGCATCCTCCTATTTCGAGCTCCGAGCAGCGTCCCCCGCCCCCTCTCTCAGTGCATCGCTGGAGTGCAATTACAGAGTAGACTTCCCTCAGAAGTGGAAACGAAGAATACGTATGAAAGATCTGAGACGTCTGTCAGTCTATTGTCACTGGGAAGATCCTATATGTTAAATATCAGCGCAATCTGATCACTTATGGGTAACACTTATACAGAATAAATGAACGATTAAATAAAATTGATGAACCGTTATTAACACTAACGGTCCCACCTGCTGATCAATGGCTGAAATTTGAGATAGGCAATTCCCACAGAGGGAAGAGTCTGATTAGCGGCTGCGACCTCGCACATGTATCTCGTTTTCACTTGTGAGGCGAGCACACTTTAACTGCAGTGGCCTTTTAAAAGTTTTGAGAAAATGACCACTGTAGTAGCCATCCACAGTACACGTGGCAAGGAGATGTATCAATCAGGACAGTCCACTTGGTGTACTCTACCATGAAGGAAGCGGATTGGCCGGTGTACCTCACACCAGCTATATAGATGCTGTAAATCAAAGTTACATGCCGCAAAGTGATGTATTTATTATATCTATACTTTTCATCTAATTTTAGAGATTATTTTAGAGTATTATCAGATGATAAATCATATCCAAAGACCATCTTGACCATAAATAGTAAAGGAGAATGATTTTCACCGATGAAAACTTTGTAGGACCTACCATAGTGATTATTTTACATCAACTCTTTTCATAAGGTCACAAGTACATACACAGATGAAGTGGAAAAACAAATTTCATATTGATCTCAAACTTCTATGACCCAAATGTTTTTTTCAATGGTAGACTTTTCAATCTCCTACTGGTTTTTTCAGTATGGTCCACTTGATAGATCTATTTTATTTTTCATCTCAAGCCTTAAAACCTTAAGACAAGATTGCAAATGTAAAGATGATCTGAATATAACACTACCTCGTGATCAAACCCACGGAACTTGATGGTAGTTATATAGCTGGTACGACGTACGCTGGCCAATCCCCTTCCTATCATGAATGGTCCTTGTTTCGTAATATTGTACCTCTTACACATACACGAGGCATGACATATAAACAACAATTTGGACCCCACATCTGGAAGTTTCCTAGGTGGTCGGCCCCTCCTCAACGTCCCCCATTGTTCCCTTTGGTTTCGCCCATTTGAGCAATGGACAGGAATGGATTTCGAGTTCTAGGCCAAACATTGTGGAACGTATGCAATGGACGGTTTGGATGGAACTAACACGTCACTGTGGGCCTCACACTGCTGGAATGGAATGCGTGTGATGATTCCTCGGACGGCAGGGATAAAAATGGAATTTGACGTATAAAATTAACAATCCGGTGCTCTTCCAAGCAGGTTTTAATTTTTCAAGCAACTGTTAATTTGTAAATTTCTAGTTGTCATTGGAGTAACTTTCCGTTGCGCGTCTTTAAGTTGGGGTGGGCCGCAGGAAAGGGGTTGGCGGCTCCAACGGGCTCCACCGTGATGTTTACGTGAAATCCAACCTGACCACTACGTATGTCATCCCAAGTTAGGTCCAGGGCTTAACAATGCATTTCATCTTTGATTCAGGTGAACCATACTATTTAGAAAAAAGTGTAGAGGTCAATCCCTACTTTCTAAACTTTTTCCCTTGATGTAGCCACATGAATCATGGATGTACCTGATGTATGGAACTTATGTATAAATTTTAACATGTTATTTAATGGTTTATAGTGGATTTATATCATTATTATGGTGGGTCCTATATAAATTAAGGGTAGATTTTTTCTCCAAAATGTTTCCTTTAATGTGGAACACTTAAATCATGGTTAACAGTTATTTCATATTCTAGGCATAATGTGGAATTACACATCTAATTATTGGAATGAATTTTAAATATACAAGAAGGGGTTAAAAGAATCAGGATGGCTTCATTCCTACAAATGGTTTAGAAACATGGGCTTAAAAGGCAATTTTAGAAGAGGCCCACCTTCCATTTTTTTACTGATCCACCTTGTACGTGAGATCTACCTGAATTGTTAGATGTTTTATGCTAAGGTAGGCCAGTGAAAAAAAAGAAAAAAAAAGAAGGCTGATCTGTGATTTCAGGTGGGCCACACCAAAGAAACAATCACAGAGAAACGTCCACCCTTGATTTTTGAGATGACTATATGAAATCCCTTCCAACCATTAGACGAAGAATAAAAATTTAGTGCCACTACCTATAAATTAGACCCATCTGTGATCCTTGTAGGCCACTCGAATTGATACGATTTGGAGGGTGAAGGTTGTCCAGTAGACTGTTTTCAATTGTGTGGGCCACCTGAAATGCGGATGGGGCTAATTATCATTTTTTGGTGCTAACAAGGGTGACGCAACTGGTTATCCGGGTGGATTTGACGTAAACATCGCGGTGGGGCCCACCTGAGCGGCCGACACTTCGCTCCCAAGAAAGCTTTTTGAATTTTTTTGAAAAAGGTTTCGGAATGTAAATCTTATATTAAGTAAGTAGTATTTCGTAAAATTCCCTTAAAAAAAAAAAAGCCAAACACTCTATTGCATACAAGATTTTCAAGACATCACCATCTAGCATGGGGTCCATCAGTTTCAACGGTCTGTATAACCTAACCATGGCCCTGCCTCAATAGACTGGAAATCAATAGATTAAATACCGTATTCACATCTTGACGGGACGCCTTAACTACTCTCATTTAAATGCAACAAATCACATTGACAGAAACATATTTTCAGAATTATTTTCAAACACTGGCACCATCGATAGTATTTAACAGCTGATGTACGGTTATGATCATTCGAAACTTGCTTCACGTGGGCCACATCCAGCAATATATACTGGACGACTGTACATCGCGACGTTTGAGAAACGAACTCTCGGCCTATAAATTTCATTCCCGACTCATCTTCCATGGCTCGTCCGTTCGCTGTCTCCTTCTCTCTCACTTCGATCCACTCTCTCTTCAGATCCCATCCCAAGAACAGGTACGAAACCCTAGATCGCTTTTATCTACGCTCAGATCTATCTCCACACCCGATTTCTACACATTTTCATGTTAGATCTCGGGAAAAAAAACTAGGGTTTTGGTGGATTTCTCCTCGTAAAGATGCTTTTTCACTGCTGATCTGATGCTTTCTCGAGCATTTTCATGGAGCATTTGTCTTGATTTTCTTCTCCAAAATTTCTCTTTTTTCGTCTTCTTCTTCTTCTTCTTTTTTTTTTTTCAAAATTTGGAGGTTTTTTTTTCCCCCTTGTGATTCGATGTTGATTTAGTTTCTGATTATTGCGGATTTTCGATGCTGTGGGATCTGATAAGATCTGATGAAGGATTACGGTTTCTTTTGATGAGATCGAAACATTCGGAGCGGATAGACGTGGGATGTTGAGTGGTATTGATTTGGATTGAGATAGATGGGTAGTGATAGCTGAGTTTTGTTATCTTTCTTTTGGTGAATGGTGAATGTGATATGACATTGACATTTCACATTATCTGTTGGGAACCCTCCTGTGTTAGGTTCCCATATGTAAGTTGGTTATCGATCACTATAGAGTGGGAAATGTAGCGCACTAGATCTGGACCGTTCATCTGTTAGATCCCACTGTGGATGGGGGCATTCCCAAAACATTACTATGGGTGGATGATTATAACCACTGATATGTGTAGATTTTGATTAGTCCTTTTCCCCCAAACATTCCATTTCTAATAATCAAACCTCTCTCAATTAGCAGCTAGGATCATTCCATCTGTGTGGTTTTGATGAACAAGCCTTCAATGATGTGACTGAGCAGACAGAATGGTTTGGATCCTGATATGTATGGATATTCAGTGCTTGATAACGAAATTACATTATAGTGATACCACTGGATTTGAAGCCTCTCCTTGTATGGATGTTCGTCTATATTACCTGGTTTTTGGGATAGGTGGAGAAGGGATCTCTCGTTTGATAATGAGAACTATTTTTTTTCCCCTAAAATTGCGATGTTTTTAGGTTTTAAATAGAAAAGAATAATTTTCGCAAATAATTTGTGAATTTTCAATAAATTTTTGTGTTCGTTTTTTTTTTTTTTTTCTAATCTCGCTTGCTTTCTTCATTCTTCTTTTGTGTGCGTGCTTGCGTGCTGTCATATAGGTGCTTTTTGTTGTGTTTGTAAAGTTTTCAATTTGCAGTTGTAAATCATATAAGCTTCTATGTGTTGTTATTATGTCACTCTGTTACTACCGGTCTTCATTTTGTTATGCTTGTTTGTGCTTTTTGTGAGCATATTATCATAGAAGAGGGCAACAGGGCAACAGTTTAGATTCCCAGGTCTTCTTTTGTTACTATTTTGCAGCATAAGAAATTGTGGGTGTTGTAACACATTTGATTTTCTTGCTGATTTAGATGATCTGTCCTGTTTGTAAGTTAATACCCTGTGGCAATCTGTGTTGTTTTATTCTGCAGCCAACTCTGAGATTTTCAATAACTCTCACCTTTGGCGCATACAAGGCCATTAAAATTTTATCTACATCTAGATCTCTTTGCTTGCTAGGTGGTCCTTTTTCTGATGACTGAGCTGTTTGCTGTAAATGTTTGTTGAACTTAATTCACAACAAAGATTCCATACTGAAGAGCTGTGTGTGTGTGTGTGTGTGTGTGTGTTTTCCCTGGTGATCTTCAATGGGAATCATGTTTATATGTTGAACCATGATATTGTTTGTAAACATATTGCTCGATGGGTATCTCTGAAACATGTTTCAGCAGCTATTATGGGGCTCTAGTCCCTGAGAATTTCTCTTTCTATTTACTGTGGCTGAGACCTGCCATTGGCTGGAAGCGAAAACCCCCCCAAACCCAGAGAAGGGATGTGTCTAGGTGCCCACTATTTCGACAGCCTATGTGGGTCTCTATTTGTTGACTGCTTCAATTCGTGAGGACTATTACACTGAGCTTCTTTTTCAATTTAGAAAATCAGTGGGTTGTTTTGTCTGGACTGAGTCAAAATTGAAATCAACATGCAAGTTTACACCAAGTTGTGAGTTTTTCAATGTTGTTATGGATGTTGGGTTGTCTGTGTAGTGGATTTCATGAATATGCATCCTAAACTTCATTGACGAAATTTGTGGACACTGAGACCGTAGCAAACTTTACTCATTCATTCATTATATACTATGTTTCAATTATAAACTTAAAATTTTGTATGGTAGTGGAAGGTAAGAATCATGTGTGTTTGTTTGGAATCTGATCTTGATATGTTTTATCATGTGATATTGTGCTTCTATGGAATGAAAATTGTTAATGGAGTTTTATCTGCATTATCTTCTTGAAAACATGTGTAGGATCTTTGTGTGAATATATTAAGCCAAGAAGTCGGAGAGAATGGGTCGTGGAGTCAGCAGCGGAGGGGGCCAGAGTTCATTGGGCTACCTGTTTGGGAATGGTGAGGCTCCCAAACCTGCTACAAATCATGCTCAGCCTGCTCAGAACCCAGTACAGAGCCCAGTACCAGCTGAAAATAATGTACCTGCCCAGAAGCTGCAACCCATAGATAACGCTAAGCAGATTCCTGCTGGCATCCATGGAAACCCTGCCAACAACTATTTCCGTGCTGATGGTCAGAACAGTGGCAATTTCATCACGGTATGAGCATAATCACTACATCTTTGCAGACTGGAGTTTGTTTATGCTCGAGTACACCTTACAGCTAACCTATCTTTGAGATTGATACCATATAAACTGGACAGTTAGATATTAGAAATTACAAGAAATTTGCTGAAAAGGCATAGAAAGCTCATCAATCACTGCAAACGAGGTGACTCAGTGTACTTGTTAACAATGGTGAGCTTGATCACCTACTGACAATGGTACCGCAAGTGGTATTGTACCCGCCAATATTACACTTGTTTAGGAAATCAGTACCATGAAAGTGGAAACCCCCACCATGAACTGATCATCCTCCTTAAAAGTAAGGCTCATCTTGGGTACCCCCTGGATGTTGGTTGTCCATTGGGTTCAAACAATGCTGCCCCCGTGATGACTGGACTGGCCTATTTTTGTGCCAGGTGATCTTCGTGGCAGGGCCTATCATTTCCATGGTATTGATGTCCTACACAAATGGTACAACACCACAAATTGTGGTACTTTGCCTGTAGGCTGTAGGTGATCGGTTCTCTTGACACTGTTGTTGGCGTGATTTAAACGGTGGTCCAAAAAACTCCGATTCCACCCAAAACTCCAATGAACTCTGCTTGATGAGATTTTGAGCTGAATCAGTGTGGGGACTTGCTTTTGGAAGGGGATGCCTGGAAAATTTCTCAGATTGAGTGTTTTAACCTTTTGATCATACAAAGGTTATGGTAATGGTCCATTTTCAAAGCAAAAGAGCCACATTTCAGAGGGTTGAAAAAATCCAATTTGAAGATTTTATTTGTTGTCTATCCCTTTAAAAGATGAGATTAAGCTCATTAGGGGGTGAGGCGAGTGCAACACGTGGAGAAAGAAAGGGTGAGAAATACGGGAGACAATTCGGAGAGGGGCACAGTGGCTAATTTTAACCCCAGATTGCATTCTAAATGATGACTTGTTGAACCGTTCATGTTCTGGATTCTACACCACTCAGGCCATGGTAAGTAACATTCATAAAACAGGTCATCTTGTATGAAGATGAATATTCGATCGCTCCTCAAATCCAAGATTGAAAGGTCAGGATAATCAGTAAGCATGCTGATAAAACCATAGCTCCTATGTGGTGGTACTGAGAACATGAACGGATCAGATAAATTTAAGGATGCCATATGGAGGTGTGAACCAGCCACCTTACCATACTATGGTAAGAGGTGCCTCCTTACTGTAGCAAAACCCTTTGGAGAGTGGAGAGTTTTTTTTTTTTGCCTGGAAAGATCCAAGCCGGTTGCTTGAAAAAGGCTAAATTCCTTACCTAGCATATTGTAGTACAGTGGATATACTTGAGGAAACCTCTTATATATATTCTAACCGACCATAACTAGCTTAAATATGTATTTTGAGTCTATATTTTTTTATTTAATTATTAAATATTTTTTCAAGTAAAGATTTATAGGCTGATTCTTCGAGTTGCCCTAACCTGGCTGGACATTGAATCTGAGTAGAAATTTTCGGGTTTTGTAGTGCCACTTAATATGTAACTTTGGGCTTCTTTCTTTTTTTTTTTTTTTTCTGGGCGCAGGACCGTCCTTCAACTAAGGTTCATGCTGCCCCTGGCGGTGGCTCTTCCCTCGGCTACTTGTTTGGTGGTGGTGGTAACTGACTGCCATTTTGCCAAATGCCATGAAGTTGGTGCTGTTTGGAACTCTAGCTAGTAGAAGCACTATCGGGATATGTTAATTAGATAATATGATTGTTTGTTATGTAATATAGCTCCGTGCAGGGATTGTTCTGTCATTTTTCTTTGATTAAAAATTGGGCTAAAGAAGGCGGAGAAAAAGTCAGTTGCTTGTCCGGATACTTAAAAGGTGTGATTTTCCTGTCATGTGCCTGGTGAATGTCCATTTGTAGTTGTTGTTACAGTTTTAGTACTGAATTTTCTGTTTAATCTGCAAAGCTTTAGATGATTGTTAGGTGTGTTTATTTTGTGATGGATGCCCTGAATTTAGTGCCGGGCAACCTGGCCATCCCGTTATTGAGATATCGAGTCACAATTTGGCAGAATCACTTGAGTCTGAGTCCACTTGACGAGTTGCATCCCTCCTTGTTCAAGTCGTTAAACCATAGGTGTAAATCCCTTTTTATGGTAGTTTTTAGGGTGCACTTTGAAGGAGTCCTTATAAAACTGGGGACGATACTGGAGGGTTGGATCAGTTTGGATTGCATTCTATAGCAAAACCATAAAGAGTAATACCTGAAACAACTCCCATTCATCTGTTGTTGGCTTTTATCAGCGATCCATACTCTGTTATATGATGAGATTATCTTGTCACCTAAAAAAAAATCCGTTCATAGTTGTTGAATCTGAGTTAGGCAATGCTGTGGATGATTAACTGTATTTTTTTGGGTCATTGGCACCTGAAAAAAAACCCCTTCATATGTATGTTGTCTATCAGTTATGTATTCTTTTTTGTACATTTTGGTTTAACAACGAACCTTATTTTTTTAGATATGAGATCCTAACAGTTGGATGACTAATGCCGGGATCAATGTGCTCGTCCAGTGAGAGAGATGAGATGAAGTCCAATGGGTTTCACCATAGTTTACAGTCTGCCCAGTGTCTTCCAACCTATTCAGTCTGTTCTTCATCGACCCTTTCCAAAAGCTTCACCCCACCGTGAGGATCACCTAATGGAAAAGGTGGTCCCACCCCCTCATTAGCTTCACACCATAGGAACAATGTTTAACTATTTATAAATAACAAAATGCAAGTGTGTTCCACTTGGCAAGTTGATGTTGCTGATTTTTGCACAAAATAATCCCGTAAATTGGGCCAATCAATTTGATGGCTTGGACGCTGCACGCATGCATGAAAGGTTGGATATCATATACTGGGTGGACCGTAAATTATGGTCCGATCGATCAGAACCATAAGGTTCGTTGGACAGTGGATTTGTGTATTCGAATGCATCCTTAATGCAAAAGTCGTTTGAGGTGTTTGGATTTACAGTATTTGAAATACACTTTGGCTTGAATAATCCAAACAGTGTAAACATATGCATGTAAATCAATGTTTAGACATTCGTGAGACGATGGTTTGTGATCCTATGTCTGTTGCCCACTGAGGCTTGAAATTTATCATTTTTGGCCAAACAACACATTTCAAATGGGCTTATCACAATCATTCAATCAAATATCACGTGTACACTAATTTGAAATATTAAAGTTGATTTTGTAATCTAATTCAAATTCCTACGCATACTGGATTTGAATGCATCCTATTCTTGGATTCTAGTGCATTCCGAATATAAGTTGCCAACGAAATTGAAGATACGAAATCACCTTGATCAATGATTTAGAATCCAATGCATTCTAAATACAAGTTGCTCCCAAATGGGCAGTCATCTATTAATTAGGTCTCTAGCCCAACTGGTTGACCACAAGGTAACTTCCAACTTATTAAGTGCAAGTAACACCCAACCTTTTTAATATATTAGCCCCACCATGAAGATCACCTACTGAAAAATTCGTCCCTAGCTACTCATCAAGTGGGCCACGCCATGAAAGCAATCTCTAGCCATCACTACATTTACAGAGAGAGAGAGAGAGAGAGAGAGGGTTTCAAATCGTGGCAGCCTGTCCCTGCTTTATACAAATTTGTGGGCCAATCGAGAGAGAGGGTTTCAAATCGTGGCAGCCTGTCCCTGCTTTTTACAAATTTGTGGGCCAATCGAGTTTTAGATCTACCTCTCATATGAGTTGACATCTTAACATGATGCGATGCAATAGCTGTATAGATGGATGTTACATTGCCATTACAGTGGGCCTCACATAGCCTTTGTTTAATGATTCCTGATATTAACATCAACACCATGCAGCAACATGCAAAACTACAGAGAAGTGGGAGCAGGCTACTAAGGCCCAAAAATAGCAGGGATGAGTGATAAAATACAAGGAGCTGGTTTATAAGCATGTATATTTTCCAAATTCTATGAATATCCCTTGCCTATTTTAAAAATCTCATTTAATTTCTTATAAAATTTCAAAGGCCTTAAAATATGCTAAAATTGATTGTGTAGGCAAAAATGTCTACATGCTCTTCCTCCCGCTATAAGTAGTAAAAATATTTAACAATTCATGTTGACCAAAAGATAATGTGGCTAAAATTGCCCGGCTGGATTATGTTTTGCCAACATCACGTATCTACAATGGAGATTGCTAGACAAACCACTTAGGTTATTGAGAACACTTGACACTTGGATCACTGAAAGAAGGGGGCCCACTTGTAAGCATCGCTGAGTCCAAACTAAATAGTGGTGTTAATATAGTCTCGCCATCATGAACACTTGCCACATAAGCTTGCTTGAGGTCTGCGCCCTTAACTCGGTGGGCCCCACTGCATATATGGTATGATAGAAACAAATTTTCAATTATCGCCGATATTATTAATAATTTTGGTAATACCCCTCCCTTGTGTACCTTTCCGTACGTGTGAGCACGATATCTGGTGCTCCCAGAGGGCCCCAAATTGGCCGTGCACAGTGCACACCTGAGTGACTGTAACTCCGAGACCCCTACCATATCGATCGCCCCGCCATGGTCGCAGAGGTACCACTCATGCTTCTGCTAGTGAGATACACCGTGAAAAATTTGTTGTATTTTTTGTGCGCACACATTGTATATTTAGTATCCACACATGCTACCTACACTCCACATGTGTGAGAGAAAGAATCTCTACCACACTCCATGACATCATCCTCCCGTACCTCCCATCTCTCTCACGCGTACAAGTCAAAGCTACGTCTCTAATGTCCATGCTACTCATATCTATGAAATCATCAAGCCATACCTCCATTGCCTATCTTAATCACTTATTAGGCCCCTAAATACTTAATTAAAAGCATTAATCACTAATGCATGGAGAAGAAGGTGCCACATCACTTAGTCTTTTCTTCCCCTAATTACCCCCATTTTCAATTTATAGCCACTCCCTTAGCCAATTTTGGGCACATAAGTACTCAATTCCATGCTAAGACCCTCCATTGCTAGAGAAAGAGAGAGAGTGGAAATGGACCACTCAATCTTAGCCATCCAACAAGATTCGAGTATTAGATCAAAGTGAGAGTGCACTCCCTTTCCTCTTTGCTTTCTTCTATTTTCTTTTGATTTCATTCTCTTGTTGATGTAGGTATGGGACCCGTTGATGAGGGCCCCACTTTGATGTGTATGCACCATCTGTACCATTCAACTGGCTCTAACAGTTTGCATGAAGGAAAGATTCAAAAATCAGCTTAATCCACACCTTCCATGGAACTCATTGATCGTGGGCCCTACCATGATTTTCTTAGCCATCCAACTAGACCATAAAGACATCCGTACATGAGTGAAGGGACCACATAAATATTAGTTCGGACCAATGATATATGTGTTCTAAGGTGTCCATCGATTTTGCCATATCATTTTCTGGTATGGGCTCCAAGAATGGGTCTGAACCATCATTGAAAATTTGTCAGGACTCAGCCATGACATTTATCTGCTACCTAACACACACACACACACACACACACACACACACACACATATATATATATATATAAAAGAAACTAAAGGGTTTTTTTGGTCCCACTAGCCTTGTAGTGTGGCGTGGTTGTGGCGTTAGCCTTGTCCTCTCCAAACTTAAGTTTTGAGGGCACTTTTTCTTTTTTTTGAGGACGAAAATGTCCATATGCCATAGCTACTCCTCGCACGACAAGCTCTTCTTTCAGAAGGAGAAAGGTTTCTTGAAAAGCAAAAATAAGGATTCGCCCCACCCCTTGGTTGATCTTATTCGTTCATTTTAATTGGATAATTGCGAACCCACGAAAGGGTTTTCCTAATTTTTTGTTTAAAGTTCTTTCTGGCTCACAACTACACTAACGTTGTGCATTAATTTTGAATTGTTTCTTCATATGTAGTCTATTTGTAATGAATTTTGGCCTCAAACTTGGGCCTTATGAATAAAATTAAAATCCCTTACATGTGGACGGAATAGATTTACTTCAAGAAAATTCAGTGGGCCCCATATAAGATGTGGATGGGTTCAAAATGTGGGGCCCTTGTCGCACAAGTGTCATTTGATCTTTCCTTCTTCCTTGATTTATTTTTTTCATGAGAGGGAGGAGGGTATGAAAGGAATGATGGTGTTCATTTTTCCTTCCTTGGTTCCCTTTATAGTTGCCTTTCAGTTTTCTTTTTTGGTATGAATGGTGGGAGTTTGTGAAATAGAGTGGGGTGTAGTGGTTTTCTTTATATTTATTTTTTTTTGTTGGGTATGAATGATAGGAGTTTATGAAAGGTAGGATGGTGTGGAAGAATGTTGTAATGGATGAATTTTTGTAATGGAAGAATGTTATAACGAATGAATTTTGTAATTGAAGAATGTTATAATGAATGAATTTTATAATGGGAGAATGTTATACTCAGTAAAATCTAGCTAGTCACATTGTGGACCCACCACATTCCAGATTTCTCAGGTGAGCTAGGTTGTCCAGTGGGCCATGTATGAAAGACTTGTTTCATTCTTTTGGTGTTGATCTCTAATTTGGGTTTGGGCTCAAATTGGATCTGTCTAATCACTTATATTAATAGCCACCTCTTGGACCCATTTTGGTTAAACACGGGCCCAATTAAGGTCTGGTGGCAGACCAGATGTTAACCCCTAATTTGGGCCCATAACTAATTTGATTTAGCCTATTTTTAAAGCTTTTTGGATGCCATTTAGTGTTTGTATATGGGTTTTTTCTTTTAAGCATGTTTATGTGCTTATGTTTTGGATCTGAGCTATCTATTTATTTTAAAATGAGCGTAGAATCTAGTTCATTCACTAGATGGACAATAAAGAATGTGGACCTTTCATCATGTGAATCTTAAGTATTGGATCTGAATTGTCCATCTTATGGACACTAATATAAAGATATAACCATCCATCTGAATCGTTCCATGCCAACCATCTATCGTGTGAATGTTAATGATTAGACTTGCAATGCTCATTGATGATGACCAGATCATACAGTCTTGTTTTGGCTTAATTTTGGACCTATTACCCATCTTTTATGAGTTGATATAGACCGTTGGAATGAGGAAGGTGAAACCTACCCGTTTGTTTCTCTTAAAGTTCCTCATTTTTCCTAACGATTAATACCAACCGCCTTGTGGGCCAAATCAAACTAATTAATAGTTAATTCATTAAGGGCATAATTAAAACCGCAATGCTGAGTCCAAATTCATGGGATTGGAGCTAGTTGTGTTAGCCACAATAGTTACCTCAATCACTGAAAATTTTCACAAATTCAAACTTGTGATATTGGGATTGAGTTAGAGGATTGCATGCAGTTACGTTCATGTTTTATGTGGACAGTGACAAAACACAGAAGATTACCGTTTGGCAGGGGCATAAACAGGGTGGATTAAATGGTGCTGGTGATGTAAAGCTGAAAGACTCATCTTACCCGCATGTATTGAGTGTCTTATATTTACATAATTGGCATCGCTTAACTTCATGTTTGGGAGAGTCACTTGCATGTCATAACTTCCTACTATAGGAGAAGTCATGATGATGTAACCGATTATCACGATGATTGAAGAATTGGGCCCATCTTCATCCTGGGAATTCGATTGAAGGCCCCAATCAATTGAACTTGCAATAAATTTCACCTGATATTCAGTTATAAATTGTTTTATGTGAACAATCTGCTAATATGAGTATAATTTGTAATTAGTTATAGTTCCAACTCAAACACATTAAGTTCCCATCCTAACTAGATCCGATTATGTTCAATAGAAAGAGTTATAGAGATAGTCCTGGGATGCTCACATTTGGACCTTACTCTAGAAAAATCTGAACCTCTAAAATCTTCTGAAAATAGCCATATTATCAATCTTGTAACTGTTCACAATCCCAAGTGCAGGGTCGCGATGTAGTAATAACTTGGTGAGACCGAGGTCGAATCTACAGAGACTAAACTTATACGTAATCTGAAAATAACTAGAACTATAACTAAAAAAATATCTAAGTTGAATTCTGGAATAGTTGAGAGGAATTGTGAATAAAGTATCAATAATCAAAAGGAAATTAGAGCGCCAAGGATCCACTTGTAGCTTTCAGGATATCAAACATAATTGGAATCTGAGTCTTATCATATTCAATTGGAAGATGAAGTAATTAAATCAAATCTCTAAACTTTTCATTGATCTAGTCCTCAATGAATGAGTATTGTGATGATTGGAAGGGAATTCATGTATCCACTATACTCAGGAGACGGTGTTGAATCACGAGTTTTACTAATCTTACAATCTCAAAATAGGAAAAGAATATATTCAAAGTTATCACATCATCTATTGTAATTTGAGTCACAATAAATCATAGAAAACTGAAAATATTCCTTAAATTCAAACTAGAAATCAATAATATTCAACATAAACAAGAATCAAAGCAAAGGAAGTATCAAAATATACTATAGCTTCACCTCTTAGCCTTAGTTAAGATATTAACTAGTCACAGCTAACTTAAAAATAAAAGAAAAAGTAAACGATATACTAGAATCCATGAAGAAATCGATGTGAAAGAATGTTGTTAGCGATCCGCCTAGGTCTTCTCTCCCTTTCCAAACCTTAGAAAATGCTTCAAAGCATCTTAGGGAATCCTATTTATAGTTGTGAAACTCCAACTTTCGCATTGAGTTGGAAAATTTTAGAAACTGCCTCAAATTTATGCACTCTACGTAGTTCCCAAAATAGACTTTAGAACTTTCATTTTTTATACTCAGAGTTTCAGAACATGTTTTTTTAGGACAATTTCAGGAATATGTTCTTTTTTAGGACAATTTTAGAATTCCTTTTCTTCACTTCAACTCTTTAATTCTCTTTATTCCTCACTTGGTTTCCTAGGATCTTTGGCATGCGAATTCTTCATTGATGGTTTTCAAATCTCCAAATATTCATTTGATAATCTTTTGAGCATAAATCTTCCTTTTGGCATCAATTTTATCTTAAGCTCTCGAAATCACATCGAACATGAAAACATGCATAATTAAATCAATTAAGCACTATCATGTTTATAAAACCAGGGTATAAATAGGAAAAATTTGTAATATTTCACACTCAACACACCCCTAACCAGCATTTTGCTAGTCTCGAGCAAAACATGTGGGAAGTGATCTTCAATCTTCAATACTCAAATCACTTTCAGAAAATAATCTTTTGTGCAATTAAGTATGAATGAAGACAATCTAAAAAAGCGAGAGTGTAAATTTAAAAACCTAGAGCCTTGCATGAATGAAGACAATCTAAAAAAGCGAGAGTGTAAATTTAAAAACCTAGAGCCGAATCATACGAGTAATCAATCAAAAAATTTCTTTATCAAACATTTAAAAGTATAAGTTTATATATCAAGTTTTTTCAATGTGCTTAGTGAATTTTATTTACTTTCCATAACATACTACTATTTCATAATGTTAGTCATGTTCATCACTTTAAGTTTTATTGAATAATTAAGTATTGATTCCAAACTTATTACCTTTTCTTTCTTTTTTCACTTTTTGATTTTATATCGACAGTTCCTTTTATTTATTCATTCTTTTCAGACTTTTCATTCCTTTTCAATTTTTTCATCATACATGACCTTTTTGTTGATCTCTCTGTTTTTTAACTGGTTCTTTTTATTATTTTTTTAAGGTGGATAAAATTCTCTAGACTCAATTCTCAAATCTTTCAATGATATACATACTAACAATCAGAAATTCTAGTACTATTCACAAAAAGCAAATTGAACGTGTCTTGTGATTTATATTACCATGATATTCAAACTTCCTCTTAATCAACTAAATGAAAGAACTTAAGCGATAGTTTTACTCAGTTAATCAAATTCCAATAATATTACATTTAATGTCTTATCTTATCATCATACTCAAGGCATTCTTAATTCCACAAATTATCATTTCCCAAACATGTTTTTAGCTTGAAAAACTGAAAATTTTTATATTTTTTGTTAAAAATTAAGAAAACACTGATTAGTTTACCTAATCCACACCCCCCAACCTAAAACCTATATTGTCCTCAATGTAAAAGATATGAGCATGCAATGTACATGAGACAACGAAATGAAATGGGAAGTGATGGGAAGATAATACCTGAAGAAGGAAAATTGAAGCTTTTCAAAGTTTTAAACATGTAAATGGGTTAGCACGAAGACCAAACAAACTGAAATTAAACTATCCTAATCCTAAATCCTATGAAAGCAATAAACCTAACTACACCTCCGTCAAATTAGGAGGTTAATCCTGGTACACAGGATCAGTCGAAAGCATGGACATGTCCTCTGAATCAAACTTCTCAACAAATGGCTCGAGACGATGTCCATTCACTTTGAAGACATTGTCATTTATCGAATTCTTTATTTCGATGGCCCAATGAGGATAAAAATTAGTAACAATGAAGGGACCGGTCCAAGAGATCGAAGTTTATCCAGAAAAAGATGTAACCGAGAATTGTACAGAAGAACTTTTTAACTAGTTATGAATGATTTCTGAAGGATGTTCCTGTCATGGAATACCTTCGTCCTGTCCTTGTAAATTCTCAAGTTCTTATAGCCATCGTTCCGAATTTCTTCGAGTTCATTCAATTAAAGTTTGCGCAGCGAGCCAGCGTTGTCCAAATTAAAGTTTAAATTTTTGATAGCCCACTAGGCTCTATGCTCCAGCTCCACTAGTAGGTGGCAAGCTTTCCCTTAGACAAGTCTAAAGGGAGACATTCCAATGGAGGTCTTAAAAGCTATACAGTCAACCCATAAGGCATCTGTCAAGCGAATTGATTAATCCTTACGTTCAGGGTTAACCATTTTATTTTTTCAAAATTTGTTTAATTTTCCTGTTGGAAATCTCGGCTTACCCTTGTGTCTGCGATTGGTATGGAGTACTCACTTTATGAGAGATGCAATATTTCTTCATTAAATTCTCAAATGACCTATTATAAAAGTGTGAACCTCCATCACTAATGATGGCCCGTGGTGTTTCGAACTGGGAAATAATATTTTCTTTTAATAATCGAATGACCATTTTATGATTATTATTTTGGCACGGGATCGCTTTGACCCACTCAGTGACATAGTTTACTGCTAACAAAATATAATTATTCCCTAAGGATTGGGGGAATGGTCCCATGAAACCGATGCCTCAGCAATCAAATGCTTCATTGATTAGAATGGGGTTCAGAGGCATCATATTTTGACGGGACAACTTTCCAATTTCTAACAACGCTTACAAGCTTTGTAAAACTCATGAGTATCTTTGAACATTGTTGGTCAGTAAAAGCCGCACTGCAGAATATTAGTCGTGGTCTTTTTAGTAGAAAAATGACCACCACGGGCCTGAGAATGGCAAAAGAAGATGACACTCTGATGTTCATTGTCTGGCATACTTCTCCTTAGAATTTGGTCTGGGCAATATTTAAATAAATAATGATCATCCCAGAAAAACTTATGTACCTTAACGAAATTTTTTCTTATCTTGTGCAGTCCAATATGTTGGCGTGAAACCTGCAGCAAGATAATTCGCAATGTCAGCAAACCAATGTAATTGGAAGAGTTTAAATGTAATGCCCTGAATTTCGACACCCAAGTATAAAGACCCCGATCCCGAGTTCTTGGGTGTTAACCCAATAAGAATGTACATATAACCTCATTCAGATTCACATTCATTCCGCGCACGGATAATTAGAGTAACGCAATTCATTTAGCGGATCCAAAGTGAAGTAGAGATAATGAAAGATTCAGAATTATAAGGCTAACAATCAAAAATACAATTTCAATAGTGGTGATCACCCAAAATGGAGATTATACAAGCCACAATCTATAATATATATACCCAAGACGATTAAAGTGTAAAGCTTTCAGTTTACGCCCAATTCTCCAAAACATAACGGCGTTGGCACAACCCGATATAAGCCTACCTGTCTTAAGTCTCACTAGTATCTACAGCAATGATATGCCTTGTTGGTGTTTTAAAACACCATCCTAGGTGGGAGTGAGTAGTTAACTTAGTAGTTCCATTAGTTCTAAGTTAAACATATTATCAACCCAATTAGCGCAGGTAATGATAAAATAAGAAATCAAACAATTTCTAAATACTCTTGTTAAATGTGCATATGAAGATATGACATAATGCATGCTCTTTCCAAACAACACTCCCTCCCAAGCGACTTCAACACCTATTTCGCATATACTAACACTCCCTCATCACGCAACTCTAACGCCAAATCGCCACATCCTATCTAATGCAATGCGATTGATCATATGTTAGCCAAGTAATTATTAAGTTTCATGTAACCAGCATATTGGCTTAGCTAAGATACTTATGTTATATCACTAATCCTTATCCGGATCATGTAGCTCGTTGTAGCACATAGCGGCTCTTCACCAGTGTCCTTTGATCCAAAATTAAGTATCACCTATTTATATTATGAATCAACAATTTCAAATGAACAGAATAATACCCAAATGTATGAGGATCAACTCGGTATGAGTCGTCACCTAATACCGGGTATGATCACTCAATTTCGAGGTACGAGCTTGTCACATAAAACCAAAACACATAAAGGAAAGGGCTCGTCACCCAATTCCATTCACGCCTCGGTCATTTAAATGGTACTCTGGCACGGAACCATCAGCTGGGTAATTTGATGGGGGCCATTCGAACAATGATATATCACCTTCATTAGTGCACACTGGTCACTACAGGGAGGCTCGTCACCCCAGCGTAGGTCGATAGCTCAGACATGGTGTCTCATACCACCATGCTCTACTCATGAGTGCTGAGGGTTAATTATTGCATATTATCTCCCATTTATTACTTGGTTTTATGAATATAATAATGCTTAATGTTCTATTTTAATTATGTTTGTGTTGCAAGGTGAATTTAAGATCTTGGATTGAAAAGGATGCTAAAAGCATAGATTTAACGCTCAAGAATCACCAAAGGATCTTATGAGACCAAAAATAAAGAATTCACATGTCAAATATCTAAGAAAATCAAGTGAGGAATGAAGAGAATTAAAGACTTGAAGTGAAGAAAAAGAACTTTAAAAATTTGCCTGCTTCGACTAGTCTAAGCCCTCCTTCAACCAGTCTAAGGCTCCTGCTCGACTAGTCGAAGATTCCTCGACTCGAATTTTAGCAATATGAACTTTTAATTTCATGTGATCCTCGACCAGTCGAAAGCTTTCCTTAACTAGTCGAAGGTGCGCTCGACCAGTCGAAGGTTTTCCTCGACTCGTCTAAGGTTACACGACAGCACACGGACTGCGTAAATTTAAGGCGGTTTTTGAATTTTTCCAACTCGGTGCAAAAGTTGGAGTTGCAAAATTATAAATAGGAGTCCCTAGGATGTTCCTAAGCATCTTCTAGGGTTTGAGGAGTAGAGCAAAAGCATGGAGAAGCCGTCGCCAAGAGTTTTGCTTCCTTTTCCTTAGTCGTTTTTATGCTTTTCTTAAGAGATTTTAGTTCAATCATGTCTATGGTTGGCTAAACCTCTTAGCTAGGGGTAAGAGGTAAAGTTTGTAACGTGATGGGATGTTTCTTTTACTTTGATTCATGTTTATGTTGAACCTTCTTTTATTCTAGTTTAATTTTAAAGGAATACTTTTAGTTCTTAATGGTTTATTGTGACTCAAATTATAGTAGATCTGCAGTAGCTTTGAGTATCTTCTTTTTTTTTTATTTTGAGATTGTGGGATTGGTAAATCATGTTGTTAGCCATTGTCCCATGGGCATGGTTTGGTAATGGAATATCTTTCAATTATCACAATTCTCCTCCATTAAGAATTAGGTTAAGGAAAGTTTAAATTGATCTTAATTATATATCTTCCAATTGGATAGGATAAGATTCCAATTCCAATCGTGTGACTTAAAGTAAGTAAGAGGGCTCTCTGATCTCTACAAGTGGATCCTTGGAAACTCTATTTATACCTTTGAATTAGTTAGTTTTAATCACTTTAATCACAATTACTCTTTCAATTATTTAGATTTAGTTTTAGTTCTTCATCTAGTTCTAGTTCAAGTTAAATTCAGAAGATACGTACAAGTCAGTCCCAGTGGATTCGACCTCAGTCACACCAAGATTATTACTACATCGCGACCCTACACTTGGGGTTGTGAAAAAGTCTTTGGCGCCATTGCTGGGGATTAAAGGTCGCATGTTCAGAGATTGACTAGTTTTAGAATTAGTTTAAGATTAGGGTTTTTTCTGAGTTATTTTAGAAACTAACTTTGCTTTCTATTTCTAAGTTTAGAAACTTTCCTTTTCTGTTTTTAGATCTACTTTCTAATTCTAGGATAAAAACTTTCTTAATTTATTTTTAGAAACTAACTTTTTCTCTTTTTAGAAACTTTCTATTTTCTGTTTTTAGAAACTAGGTTGCTTTCTTATTTCTTTTTCTTTTATAGGATCCTAACATAGAACCTTCTAATTTGGTAACTTCTTTCTAATTCTATCTCTTTTTATTTCTAGATTTTATTTCCTTCTTTTTCTTTCTAGGTTTAGGTTAGATTCTGAAATTGAGGGTTGAGAGTGTTTCATGCCCAAGTGGGTCCATGACAACACTCGACGTCTTTTGAACGAAGGAGGATTAGTTGAGGGGTTATCTATCCATCACAGGATTATACATCACTTGAGATCCTCAGAGTTAATTGAGGTTATGGCTACAAATCAACCTGTAAATCAATCGGTAAATCAGCCACAACCTCGAGTTGTGGAAATCCAGGATGAGAATGAGGTGCACCATACACCCCCACCTCGTACTTTACGAGATTACTTACAACCGGCGGGGGTGAGCAACCCTTCTTGTTTAATTTTTTCAAGAAACACAGGAAACATGGATATTAAGCCTGGAGTGATCCAACTATTTCCGAAGTTCCTTGAACTTGAATCTGAAAGTCCATACCTGCACTTGCAAGAGTTTGACGAAGTTATTGCCACCTTATACTTTCCTAATGTGTCCGAGGACACAGTTAGGCTAAAACTCTTTCCTTTCTCATTGAAAGAGAAAGCTAAGACGTGATTGCACTTACTACGTCCACAATCTAACATAAGACGAACACCATCAAGAAGTTGATCATGAACTTTGCCCAAAAGGAAGATGAAACATTCTTCCAATGTTCGGAGCAGTTTAAGGATCTCTTCAGTTCATGCCCACAACACAGTTTTGAAACGTGGCGCATAACAACTTTCTTCCACGATGGACTGACATATTCCATGTGCCAATTCATCAAGAAGATGTGCAATAGGGAATTCATAAACAAGAATGTCAATGAGGTGTAAGATTACTTTGACAAACTCGCTGAAACCGCACCATCATGGGACATCACCCCAAAACCTAGCACCACATCTAACCCTACTCAAGCAAGGGAGAGAGGTGGGATATACTTGCCGAAACAGGATGATGATATAAATGCTAAAGTGGCCAGTCTTGCAAGGAAGGTCGAGGCCATGGAACTTAAGAAGGATAAGGTTAAGGAAGTTGTTTGCGGTATCTGTGCTTGCAACATACATACAACTGAAAATTGTCTAACGATACCCGCTTTTCAAGAGGCACTGAACGAGTAATCGAATGCTGTAAACAACTACCAAAGACCTTTCAATGGATCCATCTTTAACACATACAATCCTAGTTGGATAAATCATCCGAACTTTAGTTGGAGGAATGCACAAACTGCTACTTCTCAAGGAATCCCTAACTAATTCTTGAATCATGGGAAACCTCAAGAGGATTCGGTCTAAAAACATATTTAAAACCAAGAGTTTATCACTCAGAGTATATTGTAAATCATTCAAGACCTTTCAAAGGCCATATAAGGGCATGAGACAAAAAATTCAATTGGAAAAAAAGGGATTCTCCTAGCCCAACCTTTCCCCAATTCTAAACTGCAATATGAAATAAGTGATCCAAACTCTTTAAATCAAATGGAGCAAGCTAAATCTATTACCACTCGTAAGAGTGGGAAGATAATTGACAAATCTATTCCAGTAAGGGTTGAAAAGTCTAAGGACCCGGAAGTAGATGAAACTGATAGACATAGCAACACTTCACAAGAGTTAGAACTGAAACTCCAAAGCAAGCCAATTGCACCATTCACCCAATGGTTGATTGCACCAAAATCTCTCTCTAACTCTTAGGACATTTTAGAGGTGTTGAAACAAGTGAATGTCAATATTCCTTTACTGGATGCGGATAAACAAATACCTTCATATGCCGAATTTCTGAAAGACTTATGTACGACCGAAAGATGACAAAATACTCAAAAGAAAATCTTTTTAACTGAAAAAGTGAGTGTCATCCTAAAGCAAGATGTGTCACAGAAATATAAAGATCTCGGTAGCCTAAGCATTGCTTGTGTAATTAGGGATTACCACATTGAGCACACACTTCTTGATTTAGGAGCAAGCGTAAATCTGATTCCTTACTCGGTCTACGAATAACTAGGGTTGGGTGAATTGAAACCCACCCGAACCACATTACAACTGGCTGATCGCTCAATTCGTGTACTAAGAGGGATAATAAAGGATGTGTTGGTCCAGGTTGATAAATTCCAGTACCCGGTAGATTTTATCATCTTAGATACTCAACCCATCTTGGCCATGAGCACTCAAATTTCAGTCATTCTTGGTCGCCCATTCCTTGCCACATCAAATGCAATCATTAATTGCAGGAATGGAGTCATGAGCTTGTCTTTTAAAAATATGACATTCGAGTTGAATATATTTTTCAATACAAGCAAACAATTAGAGGATGATGACTTTGTCCTCTGACCCTCTAGAGACGTGCCTGACCCACTCCCATGATTTTGATGATGATACGATTAGGGAGATGGGGACTATGCTGGATACCGTGCCGGTACTTGAAGTTAACTAGTGGAGGCCACAATTTGAAGAATTACCCTAAACTGATGTAATGCCTCTACCATCTAACCTCAAGGCACCGAAGTTTGACCTAAAACCTTTGCCCTTTGATTTGAAATATGTCTATTTAGGTCAAGATGAGACATACCCGGTGGTGATTTCTTCCCACCTTGAGCAGGAACAAGAGAGTATGCTCATCTCTACTCTCATTGAGCATAAGGGAGCCCTTGGATGGTCGATTGCAGACCTCAAGGGAATTGACTCATTCGATTTGTACTCACCGCATTTATTTAGAGGATAATGCGAAGACCTCCTAACAACCACAACGTAGATTAAATCCAAATATGAAGGAAGTGGTTAAAGCCAAAGTTCTTAAGCTATTAGATGTGGGTATCATATAATAGATATCCGATAGTCGATGGGTGAGTTAAACTCTGGTGGTTCTTAAGAAGTCCGGAATCACCATCGTAGCCAATGCCAACAATGAACTCGTGTCAACTAGAGTTTCTACTGGTTAGAGAATGTGCATTGACTACAGGAAGTTGAATACTATCACAAGGAAGGACCACTTCTCTTTGCCCTTCATTGATCAAATCTTGAAAAAGCTTGCTAGTCACTCGTACTATTATTTCTCTGACGGGTATTTGGGCTTAAACTAAATAGAGATAGCCCCTGAAGATCAGGAAAAGATTACATTCACATGTCCCTTTGGCATCTTTGCTTTCCGAAGGATGCCATTTGAACTATGTAATGCCCTCACCACTTTTCAGCAATGCATGATGAGTATTTTTTCTGACATAGTGGGGCAATATTTAAAGGTCTTCATGGACAACTTCTCTGTCTTTGGTCTATCCTTTAGCAATTGGTTAGAGAATCTTAAATGTATGTTGAAGCGATGTGAGTAAAAGAATTTGGTATTTAATTGGGAGAAGTGTCATTTCATGGTTCGTAAGGGAATTGTCCTTGGACACATCATCTCGTCCAAGGAAATTGAGGTAAATAAGGCTAAGATTGATCTTATCTCTAACTTACCTCCACCCAAGAACATACGAGACATTTGATCCTTTTTAGGACACACTGGTTTTATAGGAGATTCATAAAGGACTTTAGTTACCTCTCTCGTCCTTTATGCAATCTACTTCAAAAGGATGCACCATACGAGTGGACTTAGTAATGCTAGGAAGCTTTTACTAAGCTTAAGAGCATATTAATCACTGCACCTATCATGCAGCCACCTGACTAGAGCCTTATGCTCTTGGGGCGATTTTAGGCCAGAGAAAAGAAAAGAAACCCTACGTTATTCATTATGTAAGTAGAACTCTAAATCCTGCCCAAGTGAACTACTCTACTACGGAAAAGGAACTCTTAGCCATAGTGTTCTCTTTTGACAAATTTAGGTCCTACTTGATCGGATCCAAGATCGTCATTTACACAGATCATGCAGCGCTCAAGTATCTTCTTTCTAAGAATGATGCTAAGCCCCGCCTGATAAGATGAATCCTCCTACTCCAAGATTTTAATTTAGAAATAAAAGATAAAAAGGGAGTAGAGAATATAGTGGCTGACCATCTTTTCTGCCTTGATCTCTCTGATTCCCTTTTCCCTGATGAAAAATTGTTCAAAGTCTCCCATTACCTTAGTTTGCGGATATCGCTAATTATCTTGCTACAAGTTTCACGCTGACACTTTGGACTATGTAAGATAAGAAAAAAATTCTCCATCAAGGTATGCAAATTCTTCTGGGATGATCCATATTTGTTTAAATATTACCCAGACCAAATCTTGAGGAGATGTGCGCCAAATAATGAATACCAAAGTGTCATCTCCTTCTATCATTCTCAAGCCTGTGGCGGTCACTTTTCTGCCAAAAAGTCCATGGCCAAAATTCTACAGTGTGGCTTTTACTGGCCCACTATATTCAAGGACACTCATGAGTTTTGTAAATCTTATGAGCGTTGTCAGAAATTGGGATAATTATCCCGTCGAAATATGTGCCTCTCTGATCATTGAAGCATTTGATTGTTAGGGCATCGATTTCATGGGACCATTCCCCCAGTCCTTTGAGAATTTATACATTTTTCTAGCAGTAGACTATGTCATTAAGTAGGTCGAAGCGATCCTGTACTAGAACAATGACCATTAGACAGTCATTAAGTTTTTAAAAGAGAACATTTTTTCCTGGTTCGGAATGCCTCTAGCCATCATTATTGATGGAGGTTCAAATTTCTATAATAGGCCATTTACAAACTTAATGAAAAAATATGACATCTCTTATAAGGTGAGCACTCCATATCACTGTAACGTCCCAGAAAAAATCCGTACAAAGACCCGAGTACCCCTTCAGGTAGAAATCACTAAGGACCGAACCCTTTAGAAATTCGACGAAAATTACTAAGTGTTAAACTAGATTACCTGTGAAATTAGTACTAATCACTTTAAATACGATCTGTAAGACTCAAAACGAGTAAGATCATTAACGCTATATCAAGTAAAAACTTAGGGTCAATCTCAAAACCCAGTTGCTCTCAAGAGCGCGTTGAAACTCCGTATCGGACCTAGATCGCGTGTCGAAAGTTCGATGACCGCGAAACTATATAGTTATGACTGCCTTACTGGGATTGACTACCACCTTGAAAATCAAATCCAGATAGTGTCACACAGCTTGAGCCCAGAGCGAAGTGTGTGAGAAACAAGAATATCTTTAGGATATGAACTGAAACTTAAGTGAATTGAGCCGTTCGCTTACTGGCCTATTTTAAGGTTTCAGACCGTCAGATTCTGACCCAATTACACCCTCGGATTAGGAAAAAATTTCAACACATGTCAGTATACTTGTGGCCCTGATCGAGTACCGATGACCGTTGAACTGAAACTGATCCGCGACGGTCAATCTGTAAATCCGATCGGACCGAAAACTTAACTCTACCTAGATCTAATGTCAAGAAGCTTAAGTCCGACCGCATGCAGAAAAGAGGCCACCAGAAGTGCTCCGTTAAACTGAAACAGATGCCCTTTGGATATAACCTAAGCATACCTTGGCCCTGGGGCCATTTCCATCAGTTCTGGGCCTATATAAGTGCCTTAAATCCTCTCTCTCCCTTCACATACGAATTTGCAACCCTAAGAGAGAGAAGAGGGCAAAGAGAGAAGGAAAGAGAGAGAGTGAGAGAGAGAAAGTGGGAGACTATCCCTGGGATCCTTCCCTGTCGCTCCACGTGCTTAACCACTCTGTCTGTATCGCTATACTAGTGATTCTGACTTCGTTCTTAGGTAAGAAATCCTAACCCTATCTGTTTTAGAGATTTAAAATGAGTAAATGGTGAAATATTTAACCTATTTCATGATTCAGGTAGCCGTTGTGCCGTAGACAAAGGCGTGATGTTCGAACTAAGTTCGATACGAGTTTACCGACGGAAGGTGCGGACTATAAATGTTTAGGTTATGGTTTTCAAGGCTTTCAATGTCAGTAATGGTTTGTGACTGACTTGATTACTGTTACATGTGCTTAGATACGATATTTTCTATATATTACATATAGATATAAACTATGTTGAGAATAATGCGTTCTGTGTGTTTGTTGAAATGTCTGAACGACTATGGAAATATGATTTGTGCTTGTCATGCTTGTAAACTGAGAATATATGATCGTTGTATGAGTGACAGCTCCTTTGTGAAAGGATTTGCCCTAATGTCTATTGGAACTAGTATATTACACGTATGTGTAATATGTAGTCTAAGCGTTTGACAAAATGCCTGTATGAGTAATTGGTTGATGCTTTGTAATTACGAGGGTTGTTGAGATAGCATTCTCAACTACCTTAACTATATGTATACTTTTCTTCATGTAGCTTTAATTTCAAGTACATGTTTTATGTAGCAAATGTATATGTAGAATATCATGTTTTATGTGTTGAATAATATGCTCAAATGATATGTACGTTGGAATTGGTTGTTAAATGCCGTATGACTATCATGTATGCTTACTTCTTGCATTTGACTGTGATTGGGACTACGACGTAGTCCAGGCAATCGGTAATAATTCCTGTTTGATTGGCCGAGCTAGTCTCACCACATTTGAGGCGTTCGGTGAATCTGAGTCATACGATGATTGTCAACAGTGGTTAGCACTCCATGTCGATTAATTTAGCATACGCTCGTACAAATCGAACTTATCAAGTAACCCAATTTGCCTACTGTGTGTTTACCATGTATGGACACTATTGCTTGAACCTAAGGTACCCCTCTCCAATGTAAAAACCCGTCTCAACCATGGTACCACGATCCGCTAAGACTCATGAGTCGGGCATGGTAGTATGGGACACCGTGGTTGAGCTGTAGACCTACATTGAGGCGACAAGCCTCCCCGTAGTGACCAGTGAGCAATCCAAACTCGTGAGCTGAATACGGTGGTATAGGACACTGTATTCAAGCTGTCGGCCTACACTGGCGCAGCCTGGCTGTGGTCCCCAGTCGAGTTGGTGACGAGCCTTCGAAAATAGACTGCCAGTTGGTAGGGCATTAGTGGAATGACCTCGAGCATGAAATAGGCCTACCCTGGTGCAGCATGGCTATGGTCCCCAGTCAGGTCGGTGACGAGCCTTCGAAAATAGACTGCTAGTTGGTAGGGCGTTGGTGGTAGTGACCTAAACTTGCTTATCGTATGTGATTAACTAGGATTGATGACCCTGGATGGATCAATGTGCGGTCCATGATATAAAGGGACGTACCTTAGCTTCCCAACCCTGCTGTATGAATAAACCTAAGTAAGAACTTGGTTAACACGATCATAACATTGCGTTGCATGGTGCTTTGGCGAGGAAGTAGCATGTATCTAGAGTAGTGCATGCCGCGATAGTGAGATGAAGTTTATAGAGGGAGTGCAGGTGAGGGCATGCATTTGCATTACCAAGAGTATTTAAGGCTTGATTATTGTATTGCTTTATCATTACTGCTTGATTGAATTGATAACATGTTAACCTTTGCCTTATAGCTCCACTGAGTTGATTACTCACTCTCACGTTCTAGGACGGTGTTTTAAAACACCAACTAAACCCTATTGTAGTTGCAAATGATGTTGAGGCTTGCGAGATGGAGCCTACCTTCTACGACGACGAGGAGGAGTTCTCCTACATGCAACTCTCTGGCGGGTCTATGTAGACCTGGAGTTGCCAATCGGGGCTAAAGGGATATGAATAGATGGCATTACACTTTATCATTTTTTGTATCTTTTGGAGTTACACTTGTATTTATTTAACCTGGTGACGCTCATACTCTGAAGACTTACAATCACTTATATACCCTATATATTTATTATAGTCTTCCGCTTACGTAATTTAACTGTCTCTGGAGTATGATATGTTGATTTGGTACAATTCCCTTTCATGTCTAATGCACTAATATGGACAATATTCAATCATCATTATTTATGTTACATAAGTAATGCGTTGGAACTTGGGAGCTGAGCTTCTGCTCGACCCCCGATTTTTAGGGCATTACAGTCACCCACAGAGAAGTGGGCAAGTTGAGATTTCTAATAAGGAGATCAAATATTTCGAGAAAACAGTTAAACCTGTCGAAAGGATTAGTCAATCTGATTGACCGATGCTTTATGGGCTTACCATACTGCATTTAAAATCCTTATTGGAATGTCTCCCTTTAGACTTTCTATGGGAAGACTTGCCACTTACTTGTGGAGTTGAAACATAAAGCCTACTGGGTTGTTAAAAATCTAAACTTCAATTTGGACAACGCTGGCTCGTTGCCCAAACTCCAGTTGAATGAACTCAAAGAAATCCGAAATGACGCATACAAGAATTCGAGAATTTACAAGAACAGAATGAAGGTGTTTCATGACCCACGCATTCTCAGAAAATCATTCACACTAAGTCAGAAGGTCATTTTGTACAATTCTCGATTATATCTCTTTCCAGAAAAACTCTGATCCCGTTGGCCTGACCATTTCACTGTTACTAATGTTTATCCTCATGGGGTCGTAGAGATTCGGAATCCAAATAATGATAATGATTTCAAAGTGAATGGACATCGGTTGAAGCCATTTGTTGAGACATTTGATTTAGAGGACATGTCCATACTTCTAATTCTTGAAAATTTTTCAATGTTTATTTATTTCGAAGCAATGAATTGTGTATTTAAAAATGTTTTGAGTATGATGATAAGATAAAGATTGAATTTTGAATTGTTGGAGTTGATCGTCTAAGTAATATATCAATTACAATTCTTGCGCTCAATTGATTAAGAGGAAGTTTGAATATCATGTTAATCTAAATCACAAACACGTTCAAATTGTTTTATATGAATAAGGATAGAATTTCTTATTGATTAGTATGTGAATCATTGATAGATGGTGAGAATCAAGTCTGAAGAATTTTATCCACCTTAAAAGATGAACATAACCAGTTAAAAAACTGTGAGATCGATAAAAAAGTCATGTATGGTGAAAAGATCGGAAAAGACTGGAAAAGAATGCAAAAATAATACAAGGTCTGTAAAAGAATGAATAAAAATTAACCATCGATATAAAATGAAAAACTAGAAAAAGATGGAAAAGGGGATATGTTTGGAATCAGTACTTAAGTTCTCAATTAATCTCGATATGGTAAGCATAGCTAACATGATGTAATGATAGTATCCTTATGGAAAGTAAGTTGATATTCACTGCGCACATTAAAAAACTTGATATGCGAACTATACTCTGACATGGATAAAGAACTTATTTGATTGATTGCTTATGTGATTCGGCTCTAGGTATTCAAAATACCACTTTCATGTCTTGAGTCTACTCATTCATACTTGATTACACAAAAGATTGTTTTCTGAAAAAGGTTTGAACATTGAGCATTAAAGTTCATTTTTCGCATACTTTACTTGGGACTAGCAAAATGCTGGTTGAGGATTGTGTTGAGGGTCAAATATTGCATATTATCTCTCATTTATTACTTGGTTTTATAAACATGATAATGTGTAATGTTCTATTTTAATCATGCTTGTGTTGCAAGGTGAATTTAGGAGCTTGGATTGAAAAGGATGCTAAAAGCATGAATTTAACGCTCAAGAATCACCAAAGCAAGGATGGATATTATGAGACCAAAAATGAAGATTCACATGCCAAAGATTCAAGAAAACCAAGTGAGGAGTGAAGAGAATTGTAGACTTGAAGTGAAGAAAATAAACTAAAAATCTGTCTGCTTCGACTAGTCTAAGCCCTCCTTCGTCCAGTCTAAGGCTCTTGCTCGACTAGTCAAAGATTCCTCAACTCGAACTCCAGTAACATGAACTTTTAATTTCATATGATCCTTGACCAGTCGAAGGTTTTACACAGACGGCACACGGACTGCGTAAATTTGAGGCGGTTTCCAGATTTTTCCAACTCAGTGTGAAAGTTGGAGTTGCAAAACTATAAATAGGAGTCCCTAAGATGTTCTTAGGCATCTTCTAGGGTTTAAGGAATAGAGGAAAAGCATGGAGAAGCCATCGCTAAGAGTTTTTCTTTCTTTTCCTTAGTCATTTTTATGCTTTTCTTAAGAGATTTCAGTTCAATCATGTCTATGGTTCGCTAAACCTCTTAGCTAGGGCTAATAGGTGAAGCTTGTAGTGTGATGGGATGTTTCTTTTACTTTGATTCATGTTTATGTTGAACCTTCTTTGATTCTAATTTGATTTTAAAGGAATATTTTCAGTTCTTAATAGTTTATTGTGACTCAAATTACAATAGATCTGCAATAGCTTTGAGTATCATCTTTTCCTGATTTTGAGATTATCGGATTGGTAGATCCTGTTGTTAGCCACCGTCCCATGGACATGGTTTGGTGATGGAATCTCTTCCAATTATCACAATTCTCCTCAATTGAGAATTAGGTCAAGGAAAGTTCAGATTGATCTTAATTATATATCTTCCAATTGGATAGGATTGGACTCCAATTCCAATCGTGTGACTTGAATCAAGTAAGAGAGCTCCCTGATCTCTACAAGTGGATCCTTGGAAATCCTAGTTACCACCTTTGAATTTGTTAGTTTTAATCACTTTAATCACAATTACTCTTTCAATTATTTAGACTTAATTTTAGTTCTTCATCTAATTCTAGTTCAAGTTAAATTCAGAAGATATGTACAAGTCAGTCCCTGTGTATTCGACCTCGATCTCATCGAGATTATTACTACATTGCGGCTGTACACTTGGGGTTGTGGACAATGAGTCTTAGTGGGATCGTATCGCACTAACGGTTATGAATGGACTCATCCATTAGGAATGGGGTATCCTATATTCAATTTGGTCGTGTCATATATTGTGAACACACATGATCACTAGTGGACTAATTTGATTGACCTGCGAGAATCCCGACGCAACCGGCATTGGGTGCAAGCAACCCGTAAAGTCCAACTACTGTTGGTCGTCCGTGTTCAACCCGGGTCGATCAAACAAGCCTATAGTGGCCACCCTAACTTGGGCGACCCTTTTAGTTCAAGTGGTTACCTGATTGACCCCACATTATAAGCAATCCTAAATAACACTATAGAGTTAGTAATTTGTCATGTCGTCATAATATAGATTCAACGACACAATCACTTAGGCATTTTATCAAACATATGAGCCTCAATAGAGTAATACATTCACTAGAGCATTTAATTAAACATGTGAACATTAACAAATCAACACATTCAATCGAGTATTCAATCAAACATATGAGCATCATTAGAATAACACTTTTAAACACATACACATTTTATCAAACATATAGGCATCCATAAACAACCAATAACACATAATACAATCAAACATTAAATATGAACATGCTAGCTATTACAACCCATTTAGCACAAGATGTCATTAACTGATACCCTCAAGGTTTGATAAATAGAAACCTATGCATAATAGTCTGTACCTTTGCAATGATTCGCTCGACTCACAGTGCTCGTAGGGTTAAGGTGTTAGGGAAAGATCGTCGAAATGCCTAAACAAGCATATAAGCTTGTGAGATTATGGATAAACAACTATTAAGACCCTAAATTATATGTGAGATTTAACGCTTACCTCCAACCATTGCCGTGAAAGCGCCAACGATAACTCAGACTATGGCGAGATGGCTAAAGAGGAGATGAGAGGGTGGAGGTGCACCAACACTCACACCCTAAGCTCTCTCTCTCTCTCTCTCCCTCTCTTCTCCTTTCTCCTCTTTCTCTTCTCCCTTTAAGGTAAAATTCCTATGGTGAGAGGGTGTGTGAAATAGATGGGTATTTATAGTGCCAGATGTGGTGCAAATGGCTCTAATGGCCCTTTGTTCATTATTCTAACCCTAAGGAAGGTTATTTCCCACTAATGGGACCCGACGGAAGGCATATGGGTCAATCTAAGTCATTGAATAGGTGTCTAACAATGCGATCTCTATTTAGAAACAAATATACGATGATCAGGCATATCGTCAACCGGGAAGGCCTTAACTTAGATCAATGGTCACCGATGATCAATCGGGGCCGTGTCTATACAGATATGTGTGGAGAAATATCTTTAATCGGTACCCCGACTTGGCCATGAATCGACAGTCCAAAAGCTACAACTTCATAAAAGAACAAAGTGAATAATTTCACTTAAGTTACAGATTTTCATATAAGGTATTCGCACAACTAAAGCACTCACCTTGTAAGTCCAAGTTAAACGATTCGAGATACAATCTTGGCTCGATGTTCTGTGATGAACGTCAAGCCCACTTAGACGAACATATTTCTATAACATCAAATTTAGTGGCCTACTAATGAGCAGTCTAGAGCTTATTTGGATAATCAGGTCATTTCTGGAATGAATTGGGTATCAAGATTTCTTATGCACAATGATTCAAGTTTGGATTAGGTAAGTTTATAGTGTGGCCTATTCGTAATTAGCGAAAATAACGACTCGATCACAATCACCCTAAACCCTTTGTTCTTAGGCTAAAAGGATAATTGGGTCAATTTGATTTATTAATTAAGATCCGACCCCTACTTGTCTCTGCTTTGGGTAGATCTTTATTTAGTTACGGTTGTCTTGATTAGTTAATAGTAGGTCAGCTAGATTTGGGCCCTAGATAAACAAATTACAATGTTAAACTCGATGTTTAAGTGATTTGGCGGATTCATTGGCTTCCTATGGTTGATTAATCAAATTTGCACGCTTCTTTACCGATACCACTCGCGTGCAGGCTCACGTTGAGCATAAAAGGTCAATAAGTGACAACGTGGGTTAACTATAATGAAAATTTTCAAGGATTTTTGGAAATCCAAAATGTTAAAAATCTGAGACGTTACAATAAACAATTGTTCATTAAGGAACATGTCATTTATTGATGTCGGCTTAAGGGAATCAGGGAGATTAAGTCTTGAGTGGTGGTCAGCCACTACCTTCTCTACTCCGTTTTTGTCTCTTATTTCTATGTCGAATTCTTGGAGTAGGAGGATCCATCTTATCAGACGAGGCTTGGCATCATTCTTAGAGAGAAGGTACTTTAGCACCGTATGATCAGTGTAAATGATGATGTTGGATCTGATCAAGTAGGACCTAAATTTTTCCAAACTAAATATTACAAATAAGAGTTCATTCTTTATAGTAGAATGATTCACTTGGGCAGAATTTAGAGTTATACTCGCATAGTGAATCACATAGGGCTTCTTCTCTTTTCTTTAGCCTAACAACGCCTAATAGCATAGTCAGATGCATCACACATAATCTCAAAAGGTATGATCTAGTCGGGTGGCTGCATGATAGGAGAGGTACTCAACATGAGCTTGATCTTAGTGAAAGCTTCATGACATTATTCAGTCCACTCGTATGGTGCATCCTTTTGAAGTAGATTACATAAAGGACGAGAGAGATGGCTAAAGTCCTTTATGAATCATCTATATAATCCAGCATGTCCTAGGAAGGATCGAACGTCACGTAGCTCTTGGGTGGAGGTAGGTTAGAGATAAATTCAATTTTAGTCTTGTCTACCTCAATTCCCTTGGACAAAATTATATGTCCAAGAACAATTCCCTTAGGAACCATGAAATGACATTTCTCCCAATTCAGAACCAAATTCTTTTCCTTGCATCACTTCAGCACATTTTTAAGATTTTTCAAACACTCGCTGAAGGATGAACCAAAAACAGAAAAGTCGTCTATAAAGACCTCTAAATATTACCCCACCATGTCAGAAAAAATACTCAACATGCATCGCTGAAAAGTGGCAGGGGCATTACACAGTCCGAATGGCATCCTTCGATAAGCAAAGTTACCAAATGGACATGTGAATGTTGTCTTTTCTTAATCTTCAATGGCTATCTCTATCTAATTGTAGCTCGAATATCCATAAAAGAAGCAATAGTAAGAATGACCAGCTAGCCTTTCCAAAATTTAATCAATGAAGGGCATAGGAAAGTGGTCATTCCTTGTGACAGTATTCAACTTTATGTAGTCAATACACATTCTCCAACCAGTCGTGACTTTAGTTGGCACGAGTTCATTGTCAGCATTGGCTACGATGGTGATTCTGAACTTCTTAGGAACCACCTGAGTTAGACTCACCCATTGACTATCTGATATAGGGTATATGATACCCACATCCAACAACTTAAGTACTTCTCCTTTAACCACCTCTTTCATGTTTGGATTTAATCGATGTTGTGGTTGTCGAAAGGTTTTTGCATTATCATCTAGATTAGTGAAGTGAGTACAAATCAAAGGATTAATTTCCTTGAGGTCCACAATCAACCATTTAAGGCTCCTTTATGCTCAATGAGAGTAGAAATAAGCATACTTTCTTGTTCTTTCTCAAGGTGGGAAGAAATCACCACCGAGTATGTCTCATCTTGACCTAAGTAAACATATTTGAGATCAGCGGGCAAGGGTTTTAGGTCAAGCTTTAGTGCCTTGAGACAAGACAGTAGAGGCACTACATCAGTTTGGGGCAATTTCTCAAATTGTGGCCTCCACCGGTTAATTTCATGTACCAATGTTGCATCAAGCAAGGCATCTATCTCCTAAATCATGTCATCATCTAAATCAGGGGACTGGGTTAAGCACGTCTCTAGAGGGTCAGAGTATAGAGTAAAAATGTTCTATCTTCCACGAAAGAGTCAATCATGTTAATGTCGTGGGTATCGTCTTCATCCTCAGTCTGTTTGCTCATATTGAAAAAGATATTGAGCTCCAATATCATATTTTCAAAAGATAGATTCATAATTCAATTCCTACAATTAATGATGACATTTAATGTAACAAGGAATGGATGACCAAGAATGACGAGTATCTGAGTGCTCACATCCACAATGGGTTAAGTGATTTCTTGCCTCCAAGTGTAGAGGTTTGTAAGTAATATCCCGTGAATAAAGGGTCAATCCCATAGGGAGATGAATTGCGAGAAGGGGAAAATCAAATGCAGGATAAACTAAGTAATAAAAACTAAACTGATGATTTGATTTTGGGAGTTTTGAATGGATGTAATTCAATTGAATTAAAACAACACCCAAGCTTCAAAGTTCCACACATAGATTAATGTTTCAAAATCATGATGACTTGAATAATACAACTAGGATCCGAGCACTATGGTCAGCCTAATCAGAAAATAAAACAGTTTAAACATTTTAAATAAATGATATAAAAGATTAGAAAATCATGAATTTGCACCATTGATATATATTCTCAAGCGCCAGTGATTTTAAGAATTCATATCCATAAGATGATAAATATTAAAGAAATGTAGCAGGTTGAGAACCCCTCCTATCTATGAAATCTAATTGATCTAGGGTAAGCCTATCTATCAATGTGAATCTCATATGATGGAAACATATGAATCTCACATAAGGATTATAAATTAAATGTAAACAATTGATAATATGCATACATCATTTTTCTCATCATTAAAACAATCAATCATCATAACTATAAAAACATTAAACCAATGTGCTTCCCTTCTAGCTTGGGCAAGAGGGAACTTAGAAAATATAATTAAATTGTAAAAATAAAAAGCAACAAGAAAGAATAAAAAGCTTCTAAAGAAAAATAAATTAAAACTATGAAACTTTTAAAAAATCGTAGATAAAACTCTCTAAAAATCCTAAATCTTTCTTTCGAATGTCATGAATGATACTTAGGAATGCTTGGAATGCCCTATTTATAGGTGGGGAACTCCCTCTTTCAAACTAGTTTGAAAAATCCAAAAACCGCGTCAAATTTTCTCACTCCGCGTAGGCTCCACGTAAACCCTTCGATGACATCTAAGCTCCTTCAATTCATCAAAGACTGGCTTCAATTCATTGAAACTGTTTCAATAAAACTAAGACTGCATCCGATTTGTCCAGCAACCAAACTTAATTTTCCTATAATTCTTCGATATCATCTAAGCTCCTTCGATTCATCGAAGACCGGCTTTGATTCATCGAAACTGTTTTGATGAATCTAAGCTCAGATCCTACGAATTTCTGCACTAATTTCTGCACTTCCTTCCTTTTCACTTGGTTTTCTTAACTCTTGGGGTCTTGAAATCTTCAATCTTAGTCTCCAAATATCTATTTTTTTAATTGGTGATTCTTGAGCATTAAATCCATACTTTTAACATTGTTTTCACTCTAAGCCCTCAAGTTCACCTTGCAACACAAACATGAAAAAAACATAACAGTAAGCAGTATAATGTTTATAAAACCAAGATATAGATGGGGGAAAATATGCAGTATTTGACACTTAACATTGAGTATCCAGAACAACAAAATCTACTGAATAGTAGAATTTATCAACCTGGACCAATACATCCTCAATCATTCCTCTCGGTACACGAACTGATCGATTAGTAAGTTGTAATGTGGTCTAGGTGGGTTTTAATTCACCTAGACCTAATTGTTCATAAATCGAGAATGTGATCAAATTAACACTCACCCCCAAGTCAAGAAGTGCGTGCTCAATTTGGTGGTTCCCAATTACACGTGTGATGGTTGGGCTACCGGGATCTTTGTATTTTTGTGGCATATCTTTCTTAAGGATGACACTCACTTTTTCTGTCAAAAAGATTTTCTTTTAAATGTTTTGTCGTCTTTTGATTGTTCATAGATCTTTCAGAAATTTGGCATATGAAAGGATTTGTTTAACAACATCCAATAAAGGGATATTGACCTTCACTTGCTTAAGCACCTCTAAAATATCCTGGGAGTTAGGTAGAGGTTTTAGTGCAATCAATCGTTGGGGGAATGGCGCAATTGGCTTGTTTTAAGATTCCGGTTCTATCTCATGTGGGATGTCACTAAGTTCATCATTCTTAACTTCTTCCGAGTCCTTAGGCTTTTCAGCCATCACTTGAATGGTTTTGTCAATTATCTTTCCACTTCTAAGAGTGGTGATAGACTTAACTTGTTCCACATGTTGATTGGAAGATCTTGGGTCACTGATTTCACATTATGGCTTTGGATTGGAGAGAGGTTGGACTGGAAAAGTCCCCTTCTCCCCATTCACTAAGTGTGATCAATCCTTTGAATTGACGATGCAAACATTCCCATTATTATTTTGAGATCTTGGAATGCTTGCATTGTGTTCTGGTTGAAGAGCTCTTGGTTTTACATGAATTTTTGAACCGGATCCTCTCGAGGTTTCTTTTGATTTAGAAGTTGAGTAAGGGCCTCTTGAGGATTGGTCGTTTGTCCGTTCCTCCAATTGAAGTTTGGATGGTTCCTCCAATTGGAATTGTATGTGTTTGAGGTCAGTCTGTTGAATGGTCATTGGTAAGTATTTACAATATTTAATTACTCATTTAATAAATCTTGAAAAGCATGGATTGTGGGACAATCCTGCATCGCATGTATGTTGCTAGCACAAATACCACAAACAACTTCCATGATTTCCCTTAGTTTGATAGCTTTCAACTTCTTAAGTTCCATGGCCTCTACTTTTCTTGTGAGATTGGCCACCTTGCACTCATGTTATCTTCTTCTTTTAAGGCATACATACCTCCCATTTCCTTTGATTGAGTAGGCTTAGAAGTGGTGTGTCTTAGGGAGGTGTCCCATGATTGCGTGTTTTTTGTCAATCGATCAAGGTAATCCTACACATCATCGGCCTCCTTATTCATAAATTCACCGTTACACATCATCTCTATAAATTGGTGCAATGGTAAAATTAATCCATTATAGAAAAAGCTTATTGTCTACCAAATTTCATAGCCATGATGTGGACAGGAATTCGTGAGATCTTTAAAGCTTTCCCAGCATTGGAAGAAGGTTTCTTCCTCTTTCTAGGTGAAGTTCATGATTGCCTTTCTTAAAGTGTAAGTTTTATGAAACGAGAAAAACTTTTTGAGAAATTCTCGGGTCATCTTGGACCATGTGCCGATAGATCATGGCTTTAAAGAGTGCATCCACATCTTAGCCTTCTCCTTCAGTGAAAAGGGGAATAATTTGAGTCGCATTGTGTCCTCAAACACGTTTGGAAAGTGTAATGTGACAACTATCTCATCAAACTCTTTGATGTGCAAGTACGGAGTTTCAAAGTCTAGTCATGTAATTTAAGGAGTTGTATCACTCTAGGTTTAACATCCATGTTTCATGCATTAAGTGGAAACATCGTGCAGGAAGGTGTACTCACTTTCATCGGTTATAAATAATCTTGCAAAGTACGGGGCGAGGGAGCATTATACACCTCATTCTCATATTGAACCTTCTCAACTAGAGGTTGAGGTTGATTTGCAGTCATTACTTTAATTAATTGAGAGGATCTCAAGTAGTGTCTAATGCTTTAATGAATAGGCAACCCTTTAACTAATCCTCCTTCACTTAAGAGACAGAGTGTTACCACGAACCCAATTGGGCATGAAACATGCACGGCCCTCAAGCACCAAACAACTAAAACATAAAAGAAACAAAACTAAAGCAAATAAGAAATTTGGAAAAGAAAGAGAGAATTGGAAAGAGGTTACCAGATTGGAATTACTATGTTAAGATCCAATAAAACAGAAAACAATGTTAGTTTCTAAAAATAATTTCAAAAAAAAATCCTATCTTAAAATAATAATAATAATTAACCGTAATCTTAACATAATTCTAATACCAATTAATCTCAGAAAAATGTAGTTGTAATCCCTGGCAACGGCACCAAAAACTTGTTCACAACTGCAAACGCAGGGTCACGATGTAGTAATAACTTGGTGAGACCGAGATCGAATCACAGGGACTAAACTTGTCAGGCTTGTGTCCTAGTACCTCGTCATTCCTTAAGATCCTGCGGTCCTCCTGGTCGAATTCCGGCGACCTACGACATGTAGATAGCATTTGCAAGCAACCCTGAGTTGCGGCCTGTGAACCTGAGTCGGCTTGACCCACGGTTTCAATGCCGCGTCTCATGCGTCAATGCGACGCTTAGATCATAAGATGTGGCCCGCGCATTACAATGGCTATGGACCGCACGTTGCGGGGCCCACCTATTGCAATGGCATAATTTCTTAGGCCATCATGGGGTGATGTCATCACCTCATGCTAGGTAATCATTTCCTCTCTTTTTTCCATAATGTTAAAAACCCCCTTACCTAGAAATTAATGATGGCCTTACATCATCATTTCAAGCCATGATTTCTCCCTCTCTCTCTCTTATCTCTCTCTCTTCCTCCCTCTTTCTTCCTCATTCTCCATTGTAAGAGCCATGGACGTCCAATCCATCCCAAAAATCCAACACTCTCCCACCTTAGATCCCCACCAATCCAACCTTTAGGTTGTCATCTCCACCGTTGAAAGAGCTTCATAAAAGCATTAGAGCATATGGGAAGAAGAAGAAGAGTAAGGTGGGTGCTTCTCTCTCTCTCTCTCTCTCCCTCTCCTGTTTGTAGCCCACCTGATGTATGAGTTTATCCACGCTGTCCACAAGTGGGACAACCTTACCATCCATCAAGCAAGACCCTACTGACCGTCCAGCAGCACCATTGCTGCCTATTTTTGGGCAGGCCCTGGTTAAAGGGAAGCTACAAATAGTAGATTGATTCTAAGCCGGGTGGCCCACCCATGTGGACCCTTCCATGATGTATGTATTTTATCTACACCATCCAGTTAGAGGGCCAGCCCTGTCTGCCCGTTCTTGGGGCCTGCATGACCGGTTGGTCATGCAGGCGTGGATGACGGGAAAGCACAAATATCTGCTTCATCTTTGAGTAGGGTGGCCCACATGCATGGACCCCACCTTGACGTACGTGTGCAGTATCCACACCATCCACCTGGAGAGATCATCTTAGGATGTGGGTCCACCAGTTGGATAGGCCCAACAACAGAAATCTGCCAGGGTGCTAGTCCACCTTGATGCATCTATTCTATCCTCACCTCACGGCCCTCCTGATGGGTGGACACGTGGGGTTGGCCCACTTTCTAAATCACCCACGTCCAGTGGGGTCCATTGAGATATATGGGTTTTATCCACACAGTCCACAAGACTGACCCAAGGTGCAGGCAGGCCCAATTTCCAACTGGACTAGCGTTCAGCAGGGCCTGTTATGAATATATGTTTCATCCACGCTATTCATCCATTTTGTGGCCCACTTGGACGGGTCCCACCCTCCTGGTGGACCAACTACAAGTGGGACCCACCTCATGTTTGTGTTTTATCCAACCATCTGGTGGGCTACAACGTAGCAGCAGCAGCAGGACAATCCACCTGCTTGGATGGGCCTGTTTGCAAGGGAAATCACAAGTACCAGCTTGTTTCAAACGCTAGTGGCACACTCACGTGGACCCCACTTTGATGTGTGATGTATATCTGCACTGTCCTTTTGAGAGATCATGGGCCCCCAGGGTCTGGACAGACCCAACAGCAGGGGCGTTGCAGTGCTTTTACACTTTCAAGCCCACCGTATGGTGTGTGCCTTTCATCCACCTGGCCATCTAGCAAGTAGGGGACCCACCGTGATATGTATTGATCCAGACCATCCATCTAATCTTCCATATCATTTAAGGCCATGGGCCTGAGAATGAGACAGATCCAAATCTCAATTGGCCACACCGCAGGAAGCAATGGGACTGACGTCCATCACTGATTTTTTTTGGGGCCCACTGTGATGTTTGTTTGAAGCCTAGTTAGGGGCTATGAGGCCCACCAGATATCTTTATGTTTTCCAGGTCGTCCATTCACTGGATGTCCAGCTGGTCCCCACGCAGGTCAGCTGGACGTCCAGCAAACGGCCCACCTTTACTGCATGTATTTATATCCACACCGGCCATCGGTGTGGGGCCCATTTGTGATGAGTAAGGCCCACCATATATGTGCATTTTATCTAGACTGGCCATCTGTTTGGACGCCCATAAGGTCCAGCTTGTAAGTGGGCTGACCGTCCACTAGATGGCCCACCTCGCTGAATGTGTTGTTCTCTCATGCTATCCATCCATTGTTGGGCCCACTAGTGAGGTGTAGGGCTCCCCCACACCCTCTATCATTTTTCCTAGGGCCCACTCTGCTATATGGGCCCAGATTATGAGCAGCAGATCCAAATTTTAGGTGGACGCCCACCAGGAAATGTGTTGGGCTAGGGCGTCCCACCTTGGGCTGCTTGATGAGGCCGACCCTATTATATGTACTATATGCATGTTGTCCATTCCTTTTCTTAGGGTCGCGAGCCACATTGAGAGCAGGCCCAATCCCAAGTGGACTACACTGTGGATAGTAGTCGTTGAGTGTCCACCATGGGCTGTCACATGAGGCCCATTTGGTGATGCACCAGGCCCACTTTGTTGTGTGTTATGGGCACACTGTTTACCTAATTTTCTGGACCATAGGGGCTGACTGTGAGGCCCACCTTGGTGTATATATTACGCATGTTGCCCATCCATTTTTTTTATTAAACCATGGGTTGCCCCATGAGGGCTTGTTATGATGTATGTGTTGCACACACTGCCCATTTATTTTCTAGCTATTGTGTGGGCCATGGGCTGTTTCATGAGGCCATTGTGATATGTGTAAGGCCCATATGATAAGGCCATTGTGATGTATGTAAGGCCCATGTGTTTGTGGCCCATATGATGAGGCCTAATGAGATGTATTTCTGGCCCATATGCTGAGGCCCAATGTGATGTATTTGTGGCCCATATGATGAGGCCCAATGTGATGTATTTGTGACCCATATGATGAGGCCCAATGTGATGTATTTGTGGCCCATATGATGAGGCCCAATGTGATGAATTTGTGAACCATATAATGAGGCCCAGTGTGACGTATTTGTGAACCATATGATGAGGCCCAATGTGATGTATTTGTGGCCCATATGATGAGGCCCATTGTGATGTATTTGTGACCCATATGATGAGGCCCAATGTGATGTATTTGTGGCCCATATGATGAGGCCCATTGTGATGTATTTGTGACCCATATGATGAGGCCCAATGTGATGTACTTGTGACCCATATGATAAGGCCCAATGTGATGTACTTGTGACCCATATGATGAGGCCCAATGCGATGTATTTGTGGCCCATATGATGAGGCCCAATGTGTTGTATTTGTGAACCATATAATGAGGCCTAATGTGATGTATTTGTGAACCATATGATGAAGCCCAGTGTGATGTATTTGTGGCCCATATGATGAGGCCCAATGTGATGTATTTGGACTCATATGATGGGGCCCATTGTGATGTATTTGTGACCCATATAATGAGGCTATTGTGATGTATGTAAGACCCATGTGTTTGTGGCCCATATGATGAGGCCCAATAAGATGTATTTGTAGTCCATTTGGTGAGGCCTAATGTGGTGCGTATGAGGCCTTTGTGTGAGGCTCAATATGATGTATATGTGGCCCATTTGGTGAGGCCTAATGTGGTGTTTATGAGGCCTTTATGTGAGGCTCAATGGGAAGTATATGAGGCCCTTGAGTGAGGCTCATTGTGATGTATATTAGGCCCTTTTGTGAGGCCCATTGTGATGTATATGAGGCCCATGCAATGCGTCCCACTTGATGTAATGCGGCCCGCATATGAGGCCAATTGTGATGTGTTTGTGGCCTTGGATGAGACCCGATGTGATGTATAAGGCCCATGTGATGCGGCCCACTTGATGTATGAGACCCTTGTGTAAGGCCCATTGAGATTGTATATGAGGCCCATGCGATGCGACCCATTGATGTATATGAGGCCCATGTGATGCAGCCCACTTGATGTATATGAGGCTCATGTGATGCGGCCCACTCGATGTATGAGACCCTTGTATAAGGCCCATTGAGATTGTATGTGGCCCATTATGTTGTATATGAGGCCCTTGTGTGAGGCCATGGGCCCACTATACATTAGGTTCTATGTGGGCCACTCATTGGGTGCAATGTTGGTTAAATGTCCACATTGATGGGCAATGATGTTTAAATGTCCACATCGTGACCTTCCCTTAGGTCTTATTAGGCTCGTCCACATCCTTCTCTAAGTGGGTTGACCCTAATCATTGGGCTCCATTGATATGTGCATGACTCATCTATTCATATTGGGATAACCCATAATGTTGGGCCCCCATTGGTTGCTAGTAGGATTGTTTTAATCTTGAAGTCCATCTATGGACCCCGCCTTGAATATAAACCGATTATCAATGTCGATTATGAGTATGTAATAGCATAACATCATGATACATGCCCATACGCATCATTTGCATGCTTGATATGAGATGTGGTTGACCATTGCATATACCATTGGGCAGGTTGTTATGGGATTCCTTGATAGGAGTTATCTCATATGAGCACACGGTATGCGCAGGATTGATGTATGACTGGATTGTGTAACTCATGCATCTTGCATTGTGTGTTGTACGCCCTAACGATATCAGGGTCGTAACCTCCACATGCATATCGTGGATGGCCAGATGGGACACCGAAAATCTTTTTATACATGGGGTGTTATAGATGTCCCTTGGTGAAAGTCGCTAAACCCTTTTGGTACCAGAGAATGCTCCAACATCGAGACCGGGTGGAAAACAAGAGTGTCCAGATGCCGAATACCAGTAGGCAGTGCTCCCACTGATCATGGTCGGTTGGAAGGGGGTGTGGCCTTACCCGCCCGAGGGTAGGGGCATAGCTAGGCTGAGTTTGACCAACTCATAAATGGGTCTGCTATTGACGTGTCAGGTAGATATTGACCTACTACTGGGTAGGCGGATAGTGATGTCTCTTTCACTTGCATGGTTGCACGTCCAGTGGACGGCGATCTGGTGTAGAGTGTACTAAACTCCGGTGATGATCCCAGAAATGTATAATACTGATATGTGGACTTACTGAGCAGGAGTTGCATACTCAACATTTGACTCATTCATTCACTATCCACTTGGGCTGGTGGTGCGTAACCAAACCATTATGTGTACCTTCACAATGGCCAGAATTTTGGTTGAGGCGTGCAACCAACCTGAGATCAGGAGTTTACCACATTAAGTCTAGCTATCCAAATTTAGGTATGGAACTGGTTTGGATAGAAATCTCTTGTGATGAACCCCACAGCTTGTGATACCACGTTCTATCATCTCGACTACACACTTCAGCTTCGTCATTCCTTTACATTGCATATTGCATTACACCCTCAATATATGACATTTGGGTTACTATGATTCTGCATTGCATGGCCTAGATATGTCATTGGCCTATTATATTTTTGCATCGCATAGCCTGGATAAGGCTGATGGTATTTATGGACTTAACAGCATGTTTCCGCATTGCTCTGATATCGTAACTTGGAACTTACCTTGCACACATACTTACACCACCCTCTAAGCTTTCTATAAGCTTATGTATGATAGATGTGTGCAGGTGGCGTTAGGTCACAGTAGCGTTGAGCTTGAAGCATGCAGCTATCTTTTGGAGCTTTGATTTTCGATATATATATTTTCTTTTCAGCAATGTATTCAACTATTTATATTAGTGGATATGTGATGATGTTGCCTTTGTGATTTCGGTAAACTTGTGGTTATGCTTGTCTACAAAGAAATTCATGTTGAAAATCCTCCTTGTAGGATCTCAGGATCAAAATCTGGCGTATGGGCGCTGGGAGCCGAGAATGGGGTACTACGGAGGCTGTCGGCGCCAGATTCGGCGATCAAAAATTCTGTGAGCCCGGTTTCCGAGTTTGGGGCATGATAAAACTTGTATATAATCTGAAAATAACTAGACTAGAACTAAAAAAAAAAATCTAAATTGAATTCTGGAATAGTTTAGAGGAATTGTGAATAAAGTATCAATAATCAAAAGAAAACTAGAGCGCCAAGGATTCACTTGTAGCTATCAGGATGTTACCTTACCTGATTCAACAAACACAACTGGAATCAAAGTCTTATCTTATTCAATTGGAAGATGAAGCAATTAAATCAAATCTCTGAACTTTTCATTAATCTAGTCATCAATGAAGGAGTATTGTGATGATTGGAAGGGAATTCATACATACACCGTGCCCAAGAGACGATGGTTAATCACGAGTTTTACCAATCACACATCTCAAAACAGGAAAGGAAGATATTCAAAGCTATTAGAACATTTATTGTAATTTGAGTCATAATAAATCATAGAAAACTGAAAATATTCCTTAAATTCAAACTAGGATTCAATGATATTCAACATAAACAAGAATCAAAGTAAAGAAAGCAATAAAATAAACTACAGCTTCACCTCTTAGCCTTAGCTAAGAGATTAGCTAGTATAGCTAACTCAAAAAATAAAAATAAAAAGTAAAAGATATACTAGAATCCATGAAGAAATCAAAGTGGAAGAACGTTGTTAGCACTCTGCTTAGGCCTTCTCGCCCTTTCCAAACCCTAGAAGATGCTTTGGAGCATCCTAAGGAGCCCTATTTATAGTTGTAGAACTCCAACTTTCGCATCGAGTTAGAAAAATCTAGAAACCGTCTTAAATTTACGCACTTTATGCAGTTTTCAAAATAAACTTTTAGAACTTTCATTTTTTAAACTCGGAGTTTCAAACATATTTTTCAGGACAATTTTAGGAATATGTTCCTTTTTAAGGACAATTTCAGGATTCCTTTTCTTCATTTCAAATCTTTGATTCTCTTCATTCCTTACTTGGTTTCCTAAGATATTTGGCATGTGAATTTTTTATTAATGAATTCCAAATCTCCAAATATTCATTTAATAATCTTTTGAGTATAAATCTTCCTTTTAGTATCAATTTCACCTTAAGCTCTCAAAATCACCTTGCACATGAAAACATGTATAATTAGATCGATTAAGCACTATCATGTTTATAAAACCAATGTATAAATAGGAGGATATATGCAATATTTCACACTCAACAATGACCTCAAGACATGGACGTGGATATAATGGAAAGAGAAAAAAGAAACATGGTTCTGATAAGTGATTATCAAGTCCTTTAGGTTCTCCGATTGGCAATAAGCTTGGGAATGGATCAAAACATAAGCGAGCTAAAAAGGAAAATTGCTTCTTTTGCATGAAGTCGGGCCATCTAAAGAAAGATTGCATACAGTATAAGCAGTGGCTCATATGGGAGGGTAATAATACAATTCTGGTCTATTTTGAATCCAATCTAACTGATGTGTCGGTATATTCTTAGTAAATAGATTTGGGAACAACTATTTACATATGTACTTCTGTGCAGGACTTACTATAGAGCAGGCAACCAATTGATGCAGAACGCTTGGTATACGTAGGCAATGGCACTAAAGTTGACGTGGAGGCAGTCGAAGTCCGTAGGGTTAGGTTAGGGTCATGTTATTTACTAGATCTACTAAATATATTTTGTGTGCCTTCTATAAGGCATAATTTGATCTTTATTTCTTATTTGGATAAATTAGGTTATTCGTTCAAATTTGAGAATAAAATATTAAATATTTACTTTAATTCGATTAAAGTTGGCACCGACTCTATGGTGAATAACCTATACTAACTAGACTTGAAGCCTCACACATTTATAATGTAAATGCCCTATATGGAAATAAAGTAGGATCTAAGTGAAGACTAGACTATCAAAATTCACCCATGTCGTGACATAAGCGATTATGCCATATCTCTCGTGAGAGATTGGATAGGCTTGTGCTGGAAAGGATTCTTCATTATCGAGACTTCTCTAACTATAAAGTATGTGTTAATTGTATTAAAAGTAAGTAGACCAAAACCAAAAAGAAAGGTGCAACAAGGAGCGTATGACTCTTGGAGGTAATACACATGACATTTATGGGCAATTTCATATGGCATCTTGGAGTAGGCACAAATATTTATTACATTTATAGATGATTACTCTCGTTTCGGGTACCTTTATCTTATCAATGAAAAATCAGATGCTTTAGATGCATTTAAAATTTATAAGGCTAAAGTTGAAAATCCACTCAATAAGAAGATTAAGATCGTCAGGTCTGACCGTGATGGGTAAATATTATGCTAGATATGATAAATCAGGTCCTAATCCAAGATCCTTCGCTAGATACCTATAAGATTGTGACGTTGTCACCCAGTACACCATGTTTGGGACTCCAAAGCAGAATGGTGTGGCTAAAAACGCAATCGCATTCTTATGAATATGGTGCATAGCATAATAAAAAATTCAACATTGCTAGAATCTTTATAGGGTGACGTGATCAAAACTACAGGTCATATCCTTAACAGGGTACCTGGCAAGGCTGTAAGTAAAACCTTATAAGAGAAAGCTAAGTCTCTAATATCTACATATTTGGGGATGTCCTAATAAAGCTAAAGTTTTAACCCACATAAAAGAAATCTCGATCCCAGAAGCATAAGTTGTTTCTTCATATGCTAACGGGAAAGGTTAAAAAGTTATCGATTCTATTGTCCTTCCCACTCTATCAAGATTGTTGATACAAAAAATGCCAGATTCATTGAGAACATTAAAAATAGCAGGAGTACGAACATTAGGAATTTTGTATTCAAGGAAGAAAGGATTGTAACTCCAGTCATAATCATTCCATATCACATGAATATAATTCTGCAGTTGAGCCTGTAATCACTGCAGAACACCATGATAAACCTCTTATACAACCACTGATGAGAAAAATAAAAATCACACTCAAGAGGGTGAGCCATTGAGAATACCGCGCACCGACGTCGGCCTGATCCGAAAGTTGTATCGTAGCGACCGCGTCGTCGCCGCGGTTCCAACGCCGTAACTTGCGCATCGAACCGATACCCAGGCAAGAAGATGCCGATCTGCGTTTATTCCGAAGAAACACTGCGTGTTGCGGATTTCGAGGGAATCTCTACTATAAGTCCCATCAATCAACCATTAATGCATCCCATACATCAAGTACATCAACCCATCTCCTCCTTTTTCAAAAAGTCTACCCTCTTTCCACTCACCACTCCTCTTTTTCCCATTTTTAACATCCACCATACCCCTTTTTTAACTTTTCAACCCAAACCATCACCCATCACACCTCACCCATCCATATCACCCCTCTCTCTCTCTCATTTCTCAAAATCTCCAAGCAACTCAAGCCTCTCAACGTCCAACCCTTCTCTCCCTCCTAAGTGTGGTCCACCTTCTCATCTTCCATCTCAACCACCTAAACCCCATCAACCTCCATCAAAGTTGAAGCTAAGGAGCATTGGAGTCTAAGGGACCAAGAAGAAGGAAGATAAGGTGGGTTATTTGTCATCATTTTAAATTTTAGGGCCCACTTGTTGGTGGGACCCATTTTGATGTGTGTGATGTATCAATGGAGGGCCCATAGTGGCGGGGTCCCTCCTCTCTATCTCACCGTATATTTCTCTCTCTCTCTCTCTCTTGTTGTGATGGTGTGGATCCCACCAATATGTGTTATATCTACCCCGTCCATCGGCATCAGACGGTGTGGCCCACCCTATTGCAGGTGATGATCCACACCATCCACTGCTTGGATGGGTCTAATGCATCTTTTTATATATATATGTATATATTTATATGTGTTATATTTTATATAATATATATAATATAATATGTATTTATATATATATAATATAAGATATATATTATATATTGGTGGGCCACGTCCACTTGGGACCCACCACAATGATGTGATTTTGTGAGTCGTCCAGCGTCCCTGGACGGACGTTGGCAAATGAAGTGTGTGCATGGGCAATGGGTGTGTACTAAAAAAAAAAGAAAACTTATTACTTTTAGGGTGGACTGCTCCTGCAGACCCCACCTTGATTCATGAGCCAATCCGCGCCATCCATTCCATTCTTTAGCCCATTTTAGGCGTTGAACCAAGAAATGAAGCTGATCCTTTTTCGGCGGGCCATACCATAGGAAACAAGTTTCCTACCTTTAATTTACTCCCTGATGCTCCGGTACGTCTGAAATATCCCAATATTGGACTCTATGGGATTGTATCAACCTACAGGGACCAGTGGCGGGATCGGATCGATCTGATGAGGGCCCTACCCCAGGAAAACCGTGGAAAAATTGGTTTAAAAAAAAAAAAAAAAAAAAAACACTTACAGCAGCTGCTGCTGCTGTCAGCACACGCAGCAGGCGCTGCCTGCGGGTGACGGACTGGCGACCGGGCTGGGGCTCACGGCCCCAGCTGTGGGCCCCACCTTGATGCATTTCTTCCATCCAAACCGTGTATTTGGTGGGTCCCTATGGACCAGCCGTCCACCCCAAAGATCAGCTATAAACGGATCTCAAGCGGGCCATACCATCTAAAATTATGTGAAAACACACCTAAACATATAAAGACACTTGGTGGGGCCTACCTATAATTTGGATGCGGCTGAATCTTGGTCTGAACCATCAGTCAGGTGGGACTCACGCAATGAATGGGCTGGATTTGTGAACCACAGTTCGGTGGGCCCCACATCCACCCCAGGTCCTGGTGACCTTATGAATAGGTTGGACATCAGATACACGTCACGGTGGGCTCCCTGCCCACGTGACCTGATCAACTGGCTAGATGAAAAATAAACATTTCGGTGGGCCCCTCCCTTCCTGCGTGGCCCTGTGAACAGGTTGGGCGCACCTAGGCATTTCAGTGGGCCTGGTTCACACGACCTATCAACAGGTTGTATGGAAAACAAACATTGCGGTGGGCCTATTTTAGACGGAAAATAAATAGCGGTGGGCCCTATCCAGACCCACGTGACCTTATGAATAGATTGGATGATAAATAAATAATTTGGTGGGCCCTACCCTGGTCCACATGACCTTATGAACAGTGGTTGGAAAATAAACATCATATTGAGCCCTAGGCAGGGTGGAAAACAAGCATTATGGTGGGCCCCGCTTATGTATGTATTGTAAATCACACCCTCCATTAGTGTGGGCTCCATCATGATACATGTGTTTCATCCAACAGTCCAACCGTTTGGAGATAAATTACGGCCCATTGTGGAGGCCCATATTCATGCATTGGTGGTCCATGTCGAGGCCCACCATGATTTGTATTAGGGCCCATATCATGAGGCCCACTGTGATGTATGCAAGGCCCGTGTGACTAGGCCCATGTTGATGCAATTTTGGCCCGTCAATGAGGCCCACCTTGATATGTATCTGTGAGACCCATGCATGAGGCCATTTGATGTATTAGAGGCCCATGGGTCGAGGCCCAATAAGATGTACAAAAAGGCCCATTGAAATGTGTGATTCGTGGAAGGCCATCCTTTGGGAGCAATGTTGGTTTGATGTCCACATTGTGAGGATAATGTCGGTTAAATGTCCGCATTATGATTCTCCCTAAGGCCCATTAATAGGCCCATACCTGTAGTATATAGGCCGTCCAGGCCCATCTTCATTTATGCACCGAGCCCATCTCTTTATACTTGTTTAGTATAGATCCATGATTCATGATCATTTGCATCATATGTATGTCTGATGTGAGGAGTGACCGATCATAGCATATGCCTTCGGGCGGACTGTTTATGGGCTCCCTGATAGGCGGAGTTGCCCCATATAAGTGCATGGTACACGCAGGACTGTTGATGACTGATAGTGTGACTCATGCACTTGCATTTGTGTGATTGTAGTTACTATATGCCCTAGCCACATCAGGGCCATAGCCTCCACAGACATATCGTGGATGGCAGGATTAGATATCAAAAATATTTAGTTCTAGCATACGGGCGCTATAGATGTCCCTGGGTGAAAATCTCTAAACCCGATGGTACTAGAGGATGACTCCAATGTCGAGACCGAGTGGATACACGAGCACGCGAGGGCCATATACCAGTAGGCCGCGTCTCCCACTGTGTCATGGTCGGTTGGAAAGGGGTGTGAGCTTACCCGCCTGAGGGTAGGGGCAATACTAGGCCGAGTTTGACCACTCGCGAATGGGTCCGCTATCTACGTGCTGGATAGGTATTGGCGGACTATTGACCAGGAGGATAGTGAGGTTTCTTACGCTTACTTGGACTATGCGGCTAGGAGAGCGACAGTGTCATTTGGAGTGTATTGAACCCCGGTGATTATCCAGAATGAGAACTGTACTGATACATGTTGAGGATTGGCATGCTTAAGTTGCATCTTGCATCGCATGGCCGTGTTATGGCTGATAGCATTCATATCTTGCACCGCATAGCCTTGGTATGGCTGATTGCATTCATGTGCTCATCACCATGATTCCGCATCACTCTGACCTTGCATTTTGAGCACGCTTATATTGCACACACACTTACACCACCCTCTAAGCTTTCTATAAGCTTATGCACGATTGATGCGTGCAGGTGACGCCAGGATGCAGTCGCAGCCTTAGTCTCGCCATAGTTGGACCGTGCAGACGAGCTTTGGAGTTTCTATCTTTTGCACTACATTGTATTTTTCCTTTCTGTCGCATTGTACTAAAAAGTTTTTGATCATAATGGATTTTGTGGTGGTGTTCTTGTGGTTATTGTTTGTGGGTTATTATTTTGTTATGCTCAGTATGATTGATGATGATTATAAATCCTCCTTGTAGTATCCCAGGATCGGAATCGGTGAATGTATTCGAGGAAGAAAGGATTGTAACTCCAGCGTAATCATTCCATATCACGTGAATATAATCCTGTAGTTGAGCCTGTAATCACTGCAGAACACCACGATAAACCTCTTATACAACCACTGATGAGGGAAATTAAAATCACACTCAAGAGGGTGAGCCATTGAGAATATATGAAACAGAGAGGAGGCTTGTGAATTGAGACGACTACATCGTATATATGTAGAAGTACGAGTTTGACACATGGGTGGAAAAGGATCATGAATCCTTTACACAAGTCAAACAGTGTTAACCCTTCTTATTGGATCGATACCATGAAGGATAAGTTGAAATCCATGAGGGACAATAAAGTATGTAATCATGTTGAGTTATCTCTGAGAATAAAGCCAATTAGTTGTAAATGGATATTTAAAACCAAGTGGGACTCCAAGGGTAATGTTGAAATATATAAAGCTAGACTTCTTGCCAAGGGTTTTAACCAGCGTGAAGTTATTGACTTTAAAGAGACTTTCTCATCAATATTTTAAAAAAGACTCATTAAGGATTATAATGGCTCTTGTGGCTCATATGGATTTGAAGCTGCATCAGATGGATATAAAGACCGTGCTTCTCAATAGGGATCTAAATGAGAACGTATACATGTTACAACCTGAAGGTTTTGTATTCGATGGCTCAGAACATCTAGTTTATAAACTAAAGAAATCCATCCATCAATGGGTTGAAATAGATATCATGATAATAGTACCTGAAGTTTCATGAAGTGATTTTCTCATATAGTTTTGTAGAAAATACTGTAGATGAATGTATCTACATTAAAATCAGTGGGAGTAAGTTTGTTATATTGATTTTGTATGTTGATGACATTTTATTGGCTAGTAGTGACATCAGGATGTTGAGCGAAACCAAGAAATTCATATATTAAAGGTTTGAGATGAAGTGTCATGACCCTAAGTCTAGTGTTGGTAATCCATGATTACTATACACCAAATTCTGGTTGACAGCCTCCGTAGAACTCTGATTTTGGGACTTCCAACTATCCCATACTAAGTCCCATAAGCGGGGCTCCACAAGGAGGATTTCTGAAAGTAAAGATGACAAACACGTATCATTTCTCAAAATTTCATCATATTCAACATACATTACTGTGTACAATTGAGCACATCAAGGCAAAACCAAAACATAAACCATGTCATATTTACTATACCTGATGTACATATTCAGGGTATTACAAAAAATATATATATACACTGATATGTACAAAACAAAAAGGACAACTGGAGTCTATAGCATCTACTCTTGCAGCTCCCTACTCTCACCTGTAAAAAATTTAGAAAGGAAAGCTTGAGCTACTAAGCCCAGTGAGTGCGTGTGTGCAGTGAAAATGCATGTTTCATGTTATGCTTATATAATGCACAGGAATGCACAGGCTTTCTGAATTGATAACAATAAACTAAAGATACAATGCATTATGCCACTTTTTATGTTCCAAATCATTTTTATTTACAGAGGTGGGACTTCTACCCACTTGTAACATACATACTCTTTCAACGTTTCCACAACTTTCCATATTTCCCAATTGGATCACCAAAGTCTACAACAGAGGTGGGACTCGCATATGATTGCTACCAACTTATATAGACTTTTCTACTGTGGTCAACTATAGAGGTGGGACTACATAGTTCACGGGCCAAACTAGTCTGACCCACTTGTGTTGAATGTCACTATCTGCCTAACAGCAAAAAGTTATAAGTCGTCTGGCAAAACGATAGTGGACAATTTTCGAGCTCATCACACATAACCTATCTTTACTTGCCCATAAGCAGGTCAGGTCAAACCTCTTAACCAATCGACACGCGTCGGTGGGAGTCACTGCCTACGTTGGTATTTCAGCATTCCAGCACTCTGTTCTTCCACCTGGTGTAAGCATTGGTCTCTCCCAATGGTACCAAACGGGGTTTAGAGACTTTCACCCACGGACCCTCTAATCATGTCCTGTCGAATTACACATTTCCAGTGTGGTGTCCAACTCAAGTTATAACAAAGTATGTTTAATCGCATTTCCAATCACCATATGCATAAGTCCACACACAAGCACAATATGTCATGGTTTTCAAGGCAAACATAGGACGACCTTCCTCATGTGGTCTCCTCATACATTTAAGTTCCTCATAGGGGTTTCATGTAATACATCATGTATTTAGACGGTTTACGTACTCATCATAGACACATCGTGTGTCACAACACAATCCACAATGATCACCATATCACCATACTAAGAGAGGAATCATTCACTTTCAATCATACAATGATACATCGACTATGAATCATGCATATGATATGCACCTGACTTAGCCAATCTAAATTTAATCTGAGATTTATTTTGCTATAAGACTTCATGCCACAAGCATGCTTTTTCTCAAGAATTAACTACATCAAAAGGATGAAGGATATTTCTTTTAAACATTTTGTCAAACAGGTAGTGGGCAGACATTGTAAGGGACAAAGAGAGAAACCGTTAGAAATACGTATGACTTTAAACAAAACTAAATCATCGCTATCATCTAATCTTCCATTAATAACCTAATCAACTAACTCAGAAAATCCAGCCATACCCGTAAGAAAATCCAGCAATAACTTAACGGATTTAAATCAGAAAAGCTAGTCTGCTTAGGGCTTTAAAAGAAAATTCAGCAACAAATTAACCAACTCCATCAGAAATTTCAGCAAGAACCTAACCCTAAATCAGAAATCTCATCTTTTATAGGGCTTTCAAGAAAATTCAGCAATACCTAATTCGAAATCAGAAAATTCAGCAATACCTGACCCTAAAATAGAAAATCCATCAATTATCTAACCGTAAAACTAAAATTTTAGCAATCTATTAATCTTAAATGAAAAGTCAGCAAAAGGGTTTTGAAGGAAACCCTAACGTACACATATGCGTGCTCCTAATCTATGCACTCACCTGTAACTAGCAGATGATTGGTTCTCAACCTCAACTTCTATTTTCTTTTCTTCTTCTTCTTCTTCTTCTCAACTAGAGTGCTGGAAATGAAATGTTGAAAGAGATTTTTCATATGTATGGACTTGAAAATAGTTTTAAATTGGCTTTTGTCTAAAAAGGGAAGGTTATGGGATGTTTTGTGATGATTTTGAAAAGTTTAAGCTTATGGTAACAATAAACAAAATGTTATTTAAATGATTTGAAAGAAAGCATTCCAAAGATTTTTTAAAAAAAATCGAGGTCATTTAAGTTAATTTATTAAAATATACATGTACATATCTATTCATAACTTACAATCCGGGTGTCCTATTGACATGCCGTTTTCGCCAATAATTTCATAACTCAACTATGGTCACAACAGTTAGTCTCTCAGACCTAACGGATCTTAAAAACTCGATGGTGGGGCTTCGCCAAATAAAATAAGGACATAATTATCATTTCTCAGATTGTTTAATTTTAAGTCCATATCTTAATATTTAGACATCGGGTTGAAATACGGCTTGCGACTCGATAACAGAAAAACATTATGATGAAGTCAAAACATTCTCGAGGCTAATGAACCTACAGTCAATGGCTATCCAGTGTACAAACCAGATTTTGGGGCCTCAGGTCTTACATGAAGAACCTTGGTGCCGAATCTTATGTCATCGACATTGAGATTCGTCGTGATAGACCACATGGACTACTTAGCTTGTCACATAGGGCTTATATTAATAAGGTACTCGAAAGGTATGACATGTAAAACTGTGCTCTTGGACAGTCGCCCATTGTAAAGGGTGATAAATTTGGCCAATTACAATGTCCCAAGAATGATTTAGAAAAGAATCGAATAAAGGAATTTTCATACATATCAGAAGTATGGAGCAATATGTATGATTAAGTCTGCAGGCAACTGAATAATACATTCGTAGTCGGAATGTTGGGCATATATCTATCTAATCTAGGAATGCAACATTAGATAGTTGCAAAGAAAGTGTTGCGCTACCTACAAAAAATAAATGACTTCGGACTCACATGCAAAAGATCTGATCATTTAGAGTTGGTTGGATACTAAGACGTAGATTATGTTGGCTGCGTTGATACAAAGAAGTTCACCTCAGGCTACATCTTCATGATGGTTGGCGGGGCCGTGTATTGAAAAAGTGTGAAACAATTAACCACAACTTCATCCATCAGGAAAGCTGAATTCATTGCTTGTTACGAGGCATTTAATTAGGCATTATGGTTACAACATTTCTTCTCAAGTTTACGGATACTTGAACATTTCCTGAAACCATTGAAAATATTTTACGATAATTCAACCATGATTTCCTTTTCTAGTAACAACAAACATTCATAAAGGTGGAGACATATTCACATCAAATATATTGTTTTAAATAAAAGAGTTCAAAATCATAGTGTCTGTAGAGTTCATCGTCACTAAGCAGATAATTACATATCCGCTCAGGGGGTGTTTGGCACATTATATTGGGAAGGATTAGGTGGGATGGGATTAAGAAAACATAATAATTACATATGGAAATGATTGTCCCATGTTACCATGAGATAAGCTTAATTCCATGCTATGTTTGTAATACGATGGTACATTGAATGGATAAACTCACCATTATTTAAAACTATTGAGAATAACACATATGTGTTATATCCAAACCGTTCATCTGTTTTGTAACCTCATTTTATGGCATGGGCCTAAAAATGAGGCAGATCCAAAACTTATGTGGCCCCAAAGAAGCTTTCAATGGTAGGTATTCAATCCCCACTGCTTTCTATGGTGGGGTCCACTTGAGCGCTTTAGATCTACCTGATTTTTTTGCCCATGCTCTAAAATGATCTTGAAAAATGGGTGGACAGTGTGGATATAGCCCACACATCATGGTGGGACCTACATAACTTGCTAACATTAAGTGGATTTGGCACGAGACCCAATACAATTCCATCTAATCAAATTCCAAGCTTTTCCATTCTTCCCAAACATTGAGTGGAATTGGCACGGGACCAAATGCAATCCATCCCACCTAATCCCATCTAATACCATGTGCCAAATGCCCCCTCACTAAAGGGCTCCCTATCACGCCATTTCAAAAGCATGTAACATCCATGGGAGTCATTGATCCCATACCTGTTTTTAGTTAGTAAGAGTTGAGCATGTTGTATTTTCATAGAAAATTAAGAGATCTCATTTGATAAAGTTTTGATGATTTTGATATAAAGTTTATTTATGCTTCTCTCTAAGTATGCGTAATCTGTTTTGAGTAAGTAAAACTACAGTCGTATTTCGTTAGAGATATTTGAAAGCTCTGAAACCTCTTAAGGATAGGCACATATCATCATACTACGTATGTAATTCTTATACCACACTTTCTAATTCCTGATTTATGTCGTTATGGCTAATAGTATTTGTAACCGCAATTAGTCTAACTTTGCTTAGATTAAATGTTGTGATGACTACCACGATTTGATACTAGTAGTCTTGATGGACCGGATAGTAATAGCATTGCCCATATTAGTTGAACTAGGATTACTAAATTCGTGTGGAGCCTTAGGGAGATGAGTTTCAATGGGTTCCAAAATCCTCAACCCTCTATCTTATAAAACCAGGGCTGGGTCCCTAATCCTGCATATCAACAAAAGTAAGAATTCCTATCTCAGGACTTTTTTAAGGGTGTAAGGAGAGGAAGACTACGGCATCTAGCCTATAATGATGATGTCTCAACAAGGTACACTATCTAGTTCATTTGATCTCCTTATCCGATGCATAGCACGGTCCTTGCAATTCTGCATAAAAATTACACATTGTAGACCCCACCTTGATGTATGTATTTATTGTATATCCCAGATGTCCATCTATTTTGTCAGCTCATCTAGAGCATGAACAAAAAATGTAGCATATCTAAATCTTAGGTGGACCACACCATTGAAATCTAATTAGGGCGTGCTGTAATGTTTATTTGTCACTCAAAACTGATTAGGGCCCATGATGTTTATATGTCAACTACATTGTCCATTTGGACAACGAGTCCCACTTGATATGCGCAAGTTGTGTGAAATGTGTGATCCGCAATCATGTAATTATGTCGGGTGTGGACCGCCCTAACCCATGTGGAAGTTGTGTCAAATGTGCAGTCTGCAATCATGTAATCATGTGAGGTGTGGACTGCTCTAAACCCCATAAAAATTATGTGATATGTGAGGTCCTTAATCCTGCGATCATATGATATGTGGACAACCACTAAATTATGTGACTTTGTAATGTATGTGGCCCACCTAATTAGGTGAATTGTAATTCTTATGTGACCATCAGGGGAGATTTTTGGATTGACAAGCCATTTAGTCATGAGCTCATATAATCTTATTAGGTCAAAGAATTTTAAATGATTTTGCAAAGTAACTTGTCCAAAATCCAACTGTTTAACTTTTATGTTTATCAACTCGGGTTCATGTTTGGGACTGGGCCCATATGATAAAGGGATGGAATGGTAATGATGATGTGAAAAGATGTAAGATAACATATGTATGGAAGTTAAAGTTCATTTGCATGAAAATCTTTTTTCCATCCAAGTGGTTACTGATTTGCTTACATAAATTAAGAGATAAGGCCCATGATGGTAAAAGCTCATATGGAACTATATATAAGTGAGGAGACCTCAAATTCCTTAGAAGGCTTGGAGGGGTGTGGTGGAGTGGCAATAGGGTTCATCTCCTAGAGGTATGTAGGGCACCAAGAATTTCTTGAAGGCAAAAGATTTTGTTTCAATAGTTGTAACTTGAAGATCTAAAGAAAAAAAAAAGAATTCAAAGGAAGATAATCATTTCCATTAAAGTACACTTCGACATTAGAAAATGTCTTCATTCTATATTCATAATATCTTCTTCAACTTTCTTTTTACTTGTTTTGATTGCATTTGATTTTATATGTTCATAGGCATGCATTAATAAGGAGAAGATCTCAACACGAAGCTAAGTACACAAACCTTCTACTTTTTGAACCCCACTTAGGTTACTCCATAGGTTTCGTTTACTAACCAAGAGCCACTTGGGTAGAACTTACATAAGATCCATCCTGTCTATTAGGTATGTTCCTTCTCTTTGACCATGGAACCCAAAAATCATGACAACCCAATGCTTAGATGGGCCACACCAGTTGGGATGGAATGATCACCATTAGTTTTGTAATAGAGTCACCATGGTGTTTATAAGTCATCTAATTCATTCATTTGACGTGTCAACTTCAAGCCAAGTGACTTTCATCGCGCCTCGAATTCAATAAGTCCCTCTTAATTCTCTTATTATAGTTTTTATTTTCCGTTTCAATTTTATTTTATAATTTTTTAATCCGAATTTCCATAATTACGGATTTACATATCCAAAATACTAATAATCTTGAAGTTGATTTACTGATCTATATATTCGTAACAATGACAAACATAACAGTAAACTGACTACTGAATTATAAAATTTTGAACCATTTTAGGGAAACTATTACGAATATTATATAGCCGATTAATTAGTTTTAGTTTATTCTCAAAATCACATGATCATAGGCTAATTTGTTCTAATTGATTCTTAAAATCACAGGATCGCTAGGATCCTACTTTCATTTTGAAAAGGCCAAGCTATATGTCCTAGAGGGGGGTGAATAGGACTATGCCAAATAAAACTTTAACAGCGGAAAAATGATAACCAAATAAAATAAATCAATTCACAATATTTAAAATGAAAAGCAGCCTCAATAATCAAGTATTGAGAGATTGAAACAAATGCAATTCTAAGGACAACCTTACACTATAAAAACTAAGGGTTTATGGCAGGACAACCTTATTTCTAGAACGTTCTTTATATTAAAAACTTAAACTAAAGAGGAATAAACAAATAGCAAGGAATCGACAGAGATTGCAGGAATTTAAATCTAAGTTATTACAATATTCCCCACTGTGCTTGAAATGTAAAAATTACAACATTCACATCCACACATACATTCCACAACTTGAATGATAAAAGATAAGAAATAAAGCAAACATTCAAACCACAAGACACAAGGAGTTATAGTGGTTCGCTTATGTGTTCACCAACTATTAAACAATAGCCACACAGAATGCTACACCACTCCTAATATCCTCACACAGGGGATATTAGCATTCACTATCAAAATAGGTTTCATAGGTTCACCTAAAACCTTCACAATTGTGTCTTTTTAACTTAGGCTTACACAATCCAAAAACCCACACTTTCTGAGTTTTCTGGCTCTCCTCAGATAACCAAACACAATGAGATTTTTCTAGCTTAATCTCAAAAAAAACCAAAAATAGAATGTAAATTACAATAATGTAAAATACCTGGATTTCTCCTTTGTAGCAACCCGGAAGAACCAAGTTAGAGTAGAGATTCCAATGTCAAAGTTCAATGTCCAATACTCACTTTATAATAGTTCTAGGTTCTAATAGATTTTAAATTAAACCAAAATAGGCTAGCTTTAATTGGTTTTGATTCCAGAAAAAGGAAAATAACACTTCCTCTTTTCATATTAGATTGGAATACAAGAAACAAAATCAATTTAAAAAGCTAAAGAAAGAGAATATTAAATATGCACACTTAGCTTAAAATGGAGCACATACTTATCTCTCAGAAGGCCAGATTAAAATTGCTTTGTAGTTATCAATATTCTGAGATTTGTGCTCTATTTATAGGTAAGCAAATCACATCTTCGACTGGTCCAGAAGTCGCTACGACTGGTCTTAGAACTAACGGATATTTGAAAATTTGAGCGCGATAAGATAAAGCAGTTTCACGACTGGTCGTAGGTAGTTTACGATTGGTCGAAGGACACTTTCAACTGGTCTTAGGTTGATCACGACTAGTTGAAGTTAAGCAAAATACATCGTTGTAGTTTGAGTCGTAGGTTTACGACTAGTCAAAGGAATAGTCGACACTATTCATACGACTAGTCGAACAGACCCCAGGACTGATCGAAGCTTAACAAAAAATTCTGAATTTTTGCAACAAACTTATGACTGGTCTAGGAAAATCTTAGACAAGTCCAAGCAGTGCTAGGACTAGTCGAGAAAGATCCAGGCCTAGTCTTAGTGCAAACCAGATTCCTAAATATAAAACATTTGTATTATGTATCCGAAATGACCTACTCTAAAGGTCAAGCTAAGGTCAAACATACCTTAATAGTGAAGTAAGGACATTGAACCCTTAAGATATGTAACCTTTAAAGAAAGTGAAGCTTGTAATCTTAATGTAGCTTTTCGTTAAAAGCTTCAATTACGCAATATTGAATCTTGACTTGTAACTTGTAAATTCAGTTGAACATTCTCGAGTCTTGACTTATAAACATGTCTTGTCCTTCGAAGTCAATCTTGCGAGACAATGTCGTGGCTTGACATATCTTGAGTTGAGCATTGTGCTTCACTAATGTAGTCAACATCCATACACTGAGACTCACTTCATCCAAACATGCTTCATCTATACTGTGTCTCAAACATTTGCATTTATGTAATTTCACAAAGTACAAGCAGTGTTTTTAGCACCATAAATTTGATAATATAAAGGGGCTTTCGACCATAGCACTTACACATTTGTCCAAATATATTGTACCAGTCTTGTATATATACACAACTGATTTAAATTATTGTATATAGAAAAATACAGAGAAATAATAAAATTCTCTTATTTGTCATGGTATCAGAGTGGTCCTTCAATTGGGCCACTGATTAAGAGTTTTCAATGGTCAGTTCGTTTTATCTCAGATACATCATATACCAACTCTCGATGTATAATCTTTCTGATTAAAACCCTAATACCTGAATCACCACTATTACCTTCAATTAGAACTAATTAGCCAGTTATATAATATTCATGATAGAAACCATTTTTAAAAGGTGAAAACTGAAACTCATCTTTACTTTAGTATATTGAAAGTATCATATGTGTTGGTTGATACTTTCCAATACGATGCCAACAAAGAATTTGTTATAAAGATGGCTACAATTGCAAAAATTACATCCTAAATTTTTTATTTAATCAATTGTATGATGTTTACGCCACATATAAAAGAGCTAAGATATCTTATATGCATTGGCTAAAAAATATGTGTTAGAAGAAGCCGGTGCTAAAAAACATGTTATTTTCTCTTTTCTAAACTTTTCTATGTTAGATAATAAGCCTATCTTTGATTAGATATTTGAGTATCAAAGTTTAGTGTATGAGCTTATATATGAAGGATTAAAAATTGACTATGCTTTCCCTTGAAGTGCTCTAATTAAAAACTCCATTACTCTTGAAAATAATACAAAATTAAGATGAAACACAAGAAAAATGAGATGTCTAAGGAAAGCATTATCATAAATATCCAAATAGAGAAGGCCAATCGTATACGAGATCAAAAGAAAAATGCTACTGGCATTGCTTTTAATGCTAACTTAGTTAAAACGAATCATGAAAATAAAAATATTATAGGATCTTGATCTCATTATTGGAATGTAGGTAATCCTATTGATCAATGCCAATACTTGAAAGTGACATGTTTCCATTATAGAAAACCAGGCCATCGTGTTGAACAATGTTGTCTCAAAAATAAGAAAGAAAAATTGATCAAAAAGAAATGAAAGTATTTTTATTGTTGCAAACCCATGTATCATATTGGAGAATGTAGACAAAAGAAAAAGCCTTCTAAAGCTTAGGTCAATCTAGTTGAACAAGATGGATAAGATGAAATAGTTACGATGGTATATGAAGTAGACCCTGTCAACATAATGCATTAGGTACTAAACATTGGGGCTACGCGTTATATTTATAAGAATTAAAATATATTTGCCTCCTACTAAGTAATAGAGGATGGACCAAGTACTTATGGAAAATGCCTAAACCACATCAGTAATTGAAAAAGAAAAAGTAATCTTAAAGCTTGCTTTTGAAAAGACCCCTGCACTGAATGATGTTCTAATTTGCCTGACATCAGAAAGAATCTAATTCATAGCTCCCTCCTAAATAAAATTGGTGTCAAATTTGTTTTCGATTTAGAAAAGATTATACCATCCAAGAATGGGACATTTATTGAAAATGATTATTGTTGTGATTGAATGTTTGTATTGAATATATTATTTATTGATATTGATATTAATGAAATGAATTCTATTTTTGCTTACTTGATTGAGTTACTTGATTTATGACACAATAGATTAGACATGTAAATGTAGATATTTTGAAAAGAATAAGAAAATTAAGTCTTATATATGGGTTTTTAAATTAATAACCAAATAAATGTGAAGTGCGTGTAGAACCTACATTTCATAAGAAACCTTTTTAATTAGTTTTTAGAGAAATTAAAATTCTATAATTGATTCATAATTACTTGAGTGATTTTAAGAATTACATACCTAAAAATGAAAAAACATATTACATAACTTTTATTAATTACTTCTCTAGGTATACTATGGTATACCCACTAAGAAATAAAGATGATAAGATAAAAATTGAAAACCAGTTAAATAAGAAAATTAAGAAACTTAAACACAAATAGGGGAAGTGAATATGAATATTTACAGGTTAAGGAATTCTGTGTAAAGAATGACATTATACATGAAACCACTGGCCCTTATACACCTGAACAACGTGGTATAGCATAACAAAAAAATAAAACTTTGAAATAAATTATAAATACAATGTTGAATAGTTTTGGTTTACCCTCAAATATGTGGGGAGAAACCATACTTTCTACTTGTCACATTTTAAATATGATACCTTATAAGGTTATAGGTAAGACACCCTATAAACTATTGAAAAAACATCTTGCTAATTATAAATATCTTAAATTGTGGGGGTGCTTAGCAAAAGTAAGGTTGTTGGAAACTAAGAAAAATAAATTAGTTCCGAAAACAACAAGTCGCGTGTTTATAAGATATGCAAAAAATAGTGTAGCCTACAAATTCCTAGTTTTGAAATCTAAGGATAACAACCCTAGCACAATCATCAAGGCAAGAGACACAAAAAAAATGAGAATATTTTTCCAATGAAATTTGCATATAAAGAAATTAAAGATACTAATGCTTCTAATATTGCCTCAAATAATATGATTGTACATAGAAAAAAATGTGAAAGAAATAAAACCAATGAGGAGTCTAAAGATAATGAAATATACTAACTTAGGAGGTGTGTTCTATAATTTTCTCCTTAAGGATGATCCTTTGATCTGTACAAAAGTTGTCGATTCACCAAATACATCCTTTTGGAAAGAAGCTATAAATGATGAGTCAGAATCTATTATGTCTAATGGAACTTGAGAATTAGTAGACCTACCACCTGATAATAAGCTAATAGGTTGTAAATGGGTTTTTAGGGAAAAAAATTAAAATCAGATGGTACCATTGACAAGTTTAAATATATATTAGTGTCTAAGGATTTCAAACATAAGGAATGGATAGACTACTTTGATATATATTCTCCTACAGCTAGGATCTCTTCTATTATAGTCTTTATAGCCATGACTTCTATATATAAACTTCCTGTTCATCAAATGGATGTCAACACAACTTTCTTGAACGAGGATTAAGAAGAAATATACATGAATCGACTCAAAGGTTATAAAATTGAAGGTAAAGAAAACAGAGTATGTAGGTTGATCAAATCCCTATATGGTTTAAAACAAGCTCCTAAATAGTAGCATCATGAGAAATTTGACAATACTTTGAAATCCAGCGGATACAGAATAAATAACACAAACAAATGTATATATAGTAAATTCACAGGTAATGAAGGAGTTATTATTTGTTTGTATGTAGATAACGTGCTTATTTTTTGGACAAGTCTAAAGTTGATTAACTCTATTAAGAAATTTTTGTCATAATATTTTGATATGAAATATCTAAGTGAGGCTAATATGATTTTTGTAATAAAAATGATTAGAAAAGATGATGGTTTTGTCCTATCTCAATCTCATTATATTGAGAAAGTGCTAAAATATTTTAATCACTTTGATAGCATACATGTTAGCACTCCTTATAATTATTCCATACACCTAAAGAAAAACATATGTGAAAGTATATCACAACTTGAACATTCTAAAATCATTGGTAACCTAATGTACATAATGAATTGCACAGGACTTGGTATAGCTTATGCAGTAAATAGATTAAGTAAATATACGCATAACCCTAGTCACAATAACTAAAATGCTTTATCTAGAGTTCTAAGGTATCTAAAAGGTACCATTACATATGATATGCATTATGTTGGTTTTTTTGCTATATTGGAATAATACAACGATGTTAACTAGATTACAAATTTAGATGAAATAAAATTCACAAATGGATATGTTTTTATTTTAGGTAGAGGAGTTGTCCTTTGAAAATCCACCAAACAGATCTCTATTGCTCGGTCTACTATGAAATTCAAGTTCATCACTTCAAAAAAGGCAAGAACAGAAGCAGAATTGATTATAAATCTATTTGTTGATATACTTTTATGGTTAAAACTTGTTTTATCTATATCTTTACATTATGATTGTCAAGCTGCTATAGCGATGACTAATAATTAATAAGATCTATAATGGTAAAAGTAAACATATTTGACTCTGGCATAATATAGTAAGACATTTACTACATGATGAAGTAATAGTCATTGGTTTTGTGAGATCAAAGAAGAACCTGACAAATCCTCTGATTAAAGAACTTAGTAAATTACTAATCTTATATACATCAAAGGGAATTAGGCTGAGTCCAATATCATTAGCTACCAGTGTTAACAACACAACCTATACAAATGGAGATCTTATATGATATGTTTCAAATGGCAAACAATAAGATACTAGGAAATGTATAAACATTGCGATAAGAAAACCCCTTTTATGATGTAGGCATTGCAAGCAACAATTAATAAAGTTGAGTTTTAAACTCTTAATAAATCATATGCCATATATATTGGTAGTGTATTCAGTTGTTGCGTACACTTAATGGAATTCACCTATACGAGGGTGGAAGCGAGACCGGTTCCTATGAGAATTTGGAGAAATTCTCTATAGCAGTAGTAAAATCCAGGTAAATGTGCACAGCTAAAAAATATCAAACCACATAACCATCTGTAACAGAACAATTGTGTGAGTGTCATCTATAGCCGTTTTACATTAATAGGGGTCTAGTTCAAGACTTTTTGGCGCCTGACTTTTGTGAACCTATCTTGTCTATTTTAAGTATCAATTCAAATCTATTAGACATCGATATAATGCATAGTTATTTCTATTTAACCCGATGATTATTATTTTAAAACATGTGAATGATTGTTGTATTTTTTATGTTTCAAAATAATTAAAAAATATTTTTAAATGGTATGAAAAATCCTTCCAAAACCATTTTAAAAAGCAACAAAAGCTTTTGTCTTATAGTGATATGCGTTTAGTCCCACATCGGATAGGCAAGTAGAAAAATTTGAGTTTATAAAATGAGGAACTTGGATAGGGCTTATGCCCATTTCAAGGGGCATATGAATTTGTTTTTTCTTTTTGTTTTCTTTTTATATTTATTTTATATTTATTTATTTATTTATTTATTTATTTATTTGGGGCGGGGGGATATAGGGAGCCAACAACCCTAACATATGCCATGAACCACACGTGAGCTAGGCCATGCTATGGTTGTATCCATAAACATGGTGCAATGCGGTATAATAAACGCGCACGAGAGCATACTTGTCAAAGCCTAAATAATTTTTGTTGTCTTTTTTATTTTAGATTTTTTTTTTTTTTTTTTTTTGCAACAGTTGAATAGAACGATCATTTGTTTTGAATTTTCGAATAGAGTAAAAAACCCAACAATTTTCTTCTTTGAAAAACCCAACAACTATGTCCGTTGGCAAGAGTGCTTAAACACTCATTTGAGGCAACCTATGAAGTCGATATAAAAGACTTCTCTAGTTCTGAATTTAACAATCAATCAATTCATTCGACTCTCTTTTGCACTTTGAATTTTTGCAACAAACTCTTTCTTTTTTGTTATTCATGTTAGACATGTAAGAACTCTATAAGGTGGGCCTTATTAATCAACGATCTAGATTGATCTAAATGTTGGACTGTGTGATTATCTAAACTAGTGGACCCCACTTCTATGTGATTTACGTAGATACTCTGCGTTAGGGGTAGAGTGTTATAGCCTTACGCAGGGCTATTTGAGTTGAACTGTGATACAGCAATGTGGAGCAGAGAGAGTTATGATGGGATTCAAACTCTCATCTCCACATATTCTATATAAGACAACGCTGGGTCCCCAATCCTACACAATTACAGAACCCTAAGTGTCATCTATTATTCTATATATTGTGTGAAGGAGAGGAAGATTACAGCATAGGTTTTCTGGTATTCTAATCTGGCATCTATGGCGTCTCAATTAGGTAAGTCGTCTAAACCCTATATCCCCATGTCCTATGCATAGGCAGATCTCTAGGATTTTTGCATCCAGATTAACTTACAGGACACATTTGTTGGTTCGGGTCTTCGTACATTGAGTGTGCCAGTGTGACGAGATAACATTCGAGGGTATCTTGGTGATTAATTGTACAGTTTTCCTATTGTACTATGGACATCATCCAAAGGAAGGAAAATCAACTTCGAGCCAAGTGACTTTCATCATGCATCGAATTTAATAAGTCCCTCGTAATTCTCTTATTTTAGTTTTTATTTTTTGTTTTAATTTTCTTTTACAATTTTTTTAATTTGAATTTTGATAATTATGTATTTACATATCCAAAATTCTAATAATGCTTAGGATCAAACCCAAACAAGGGATGGCTTACTTAATGGGCAGGGTGAATTTCATGCATGGTAAGTCGTTTTGTTGGGTTAGATGATAGTCTTAAGTTTAAGAGGTATCTCACCAAGGTGAGCTATGGCTATCAATGGACCACTCAGTCCAAGCAAAATCAAATTTTTGAGTAGGCCCAACTGTCATGCACAACTTAAACAATTCAAAATCTGGCCCAACCCAACCTTAGGTGCCGTCCATTGAGATCCTATGTCCATCCCATATCAAATAACTTATGGAGAAAAACTATGATACTCTTCATAAAGTGATGCATGTTATGCATGTATAAAATTTATTCAGAAATTTCATATGCAAAATGTAAGTAATCAAATTAGACCATCCAAATTATGGTTCCCAATCTTGAGGAAAAAACAACACTCTATTGGATTGATGGGCATTTTAATGAAGTGTTAAAATTTTAAAATACCCAACGGTCCTATTCCTAAAATTATGCATTTTCCATAGATCAAGCGCCATATATGATCTTGAAACTACTAATCAGTGACCGTGTGTTTGGGCATTTTAGTAGGTTGTGTATAATTTGAGAATGTCTTCGCATCAAGCATCATTCATAGCCTAGGCCTCCTCTTGTTTCACTACTAGTAAGAGCGTGTTGAACACTTGAATGGGGGAATGACTTTGAATGCATGAGGTTGGACACATGTAGCCAAGGTTTAGACAAGTTCCGACTAGTAGAAAAAGGACATGGGTGCATTTAAGATATGAGACCTATAAAATTAATAGATGCACTATGCCTAAAACCCTACTCGGAGGAAGATCTTGTTGTAGGAAGTCATATGGGCACACTGTGATGTTTGAAAAAAATCTATCCTGCCGTTGGTTTCTTCAACCCATGTGTAGGGCATGATTTAGAAAATGAACTGTCACACCCCAAATTCAGAAACCGGGCTCACAAAATTCCTGTGAAACCTGACCCGAGTTTGCATGTGTGCATGTGTGTGTGAGTATGCATCTCATGTATTTTGGTCCCGCGGTCCTACCAGTAAAATTTCGGCAACCTGCGACCTTCGAATAGTGATTGCGGTCACCCTTGAGTTTGGTCACCTAGACCCGACTCGGATTGACCCAAGACCTATGCCATTGCGACCGCATGGTCGTCGCGGTTCCAGTGCCGCGTCTCATGCATAAATCCAGCGTGTCCATTAAAAGTTATGGGCCGCGTATTATTTGGACTGTTGATTGCATTTTTAGTGGGACCCACCTAATTGCACATTTCCCCATGTGCACTATTCCCCATGTAAGCCACCTTTAGCCTAGCAATGATGGCTTCTTTTCTCAAGAAAACCATGATGAGATTAGCTTCTCTAGGCAATGATGAGCCACCCTATCCCATGAGCAATGATTATTTTCTCTTTTCAAAAAACTCATCTTTTCTAAGAAAGTAATCATTTCAACTTTAGAAACTCTCTCATCTCCCTCTCTCTTTCTTCATTTCTCTCTTCTCCTCTTTGCAAATGTCCTCCATTGTTGAACTTTTCCAGCCCTCTTTCCTCTTCTTTTCCCCTAGATCTAACCATCAAAGATCCATCATCACCATTGAACCTCCTTCCTTGAAGCTTAAGGAGCATGGTGGTTGAAGAATCTTGAAGATCCAACAAGTGGGTGAGCATGTAGGATAGATTGCATGGTTCTTATTGTCATAGATCTTTTATTGCTTCATATGGAGAGTGTAGGACTCACTACATCAATGGTGAAGGTCCACCACTCCTTGGATAAGGTCTTTTTAGCCATCACTTGCATGCATGTGATCTTGATGGGGCCATTCTCCATGGACCCCATCTTGATGAGATTTCCTTTCTTCTTCTCTTCTCCACTTTCTATGGTTTGGATGTAATGATTATGTGGCCCACCTGATGTGCCATGCAACCAGAATTTTTAAATTTTTGGGACATCCAGGCCCAACTGTGCTGCCTAGTTTTGCTGCTTGATTTGGAAAGCCTTTGGGCCTGATTTTATGGATTTTCTTGGGGAGGGGCTGGGCCTGGGAGTTGTGTGACACATCAGGGTGGACCCCACCTTGTGGAATCTATGATTTATTTCCCATTTATTAATTTTTTGGGCTGATCTAGACAGCAACATGTTGTTGTCCAGATTGCTGGAATTTTTTTTATGTTGTAATGTATGAGTTGTAGGCCTTGTTTGTGGTCTCATTTTTCCTGATTTCTTAGACTTCTATTTGAGGTGTGGACCCCACCTAAAAGTATGTTAAACCTCACATTCAAATGTCCCTATTTGATCACCCAAAAGGGTGGGCCAAGGAGGGTGGACGGTCCAGATTTTTCTGGACTGTCCAACCACACTGTTTGCTGGAAAATCATAAATATCAGCTTGATTTTGAAATAGTGGGCCACCTTTGTGGACCCCACCTTACTGTATACTTGTATAGGAAGGTTGGCCTTACATTTTTCCAAATTTACATAGACCTGGGCCCACTCAAATGGGCTGCTAAAGTCAGGGACAGCAGCATTGCTGCAGCAGGAAAATAAAAATATGGACCTTGCTGTCCATAAATTGCATGAGTTAAATAAAATATTTTTACTATCCCAAAAATCCTAAATATTTGTAGGGAGGTGTCCCAACCATGCTAGGACCTATCCACACAATTTCAGGGCCAAGGAATCCTATTTGGGCATCCAAAAGGGTGGGCCAACATACTGGACTGCCAGAAATTTCTATTGTGCAGTCCAGTAGCATAGTCTCATAACAATAATATTAAAAAAATAATTTCTAAGAAGGTGGGCCATATTTTTGGATCCCACCTTATTTTAGACTTGATGAGGGACCTTGGGTCCAAATTTCAGGAATTTTGGAGGCCCAGAACCCACCCATTGGATGGCCCAAATTCAGGACAGTTATATTCCAACAATATTTCACCCTGGATAGATTGTATTCTCTAAATTAATTTAAATACTTCTGAGTATCCTAAAATCTTGAAAATTTATAAGGATGTGGTCCACCCATGGTGGGACTCACCTACAAATTTTTGGGGCTAATGGAGCCCCATGCACACCGTGCCAAGTGCTGGACTGGCTCACCACGTTCAGGTGTCCCGATTCACCAGATTTTCTTGATGGTCTGTTTTATTTAAATTAATTAAAATACTTCCGACCATCCAAAAATCACAAAATTTTGAGGATTCGTGGTCCACCTATGGGAGGACCATCTTGTAAATTTTCATGGCCATCGGGCCCCTATACTGACCGTGGTGTGGCCTGCAAACTTGAGTCAGTTTTGGGCCAGATACTCAGGCCCGTAGGACTACCCACCACGGGATGCCCCTACCTTGGGCCGTTGCTGGGCCTGTATTCCAGCAGCATGGCCCACTTCTAATGTGTATTGTGCATTCCCCTCTCATCCGGTGGGACCCACTGTGATATGTGTGGGTCACCATGGGCTAGTAACCCATCTGAATTACATAAATTTCTGGATTCCAGCAGGCCCAGGAAGTGGGTGGGCTGGAATTCCAGTAAAGGGCCCAAATTTGCTCCATAGTTGATTGTTTTGGAGCTATTGTGGCCCACCAGATTTAAGGGAGTATTGCACACACTCCTTGCCTTATTTCTTTAAACATTTTTTGGCATAATTAGTTCCTCTTAAGGCCCATCTTTATGGTGATGTTGGGGGTTAGCCTTAACCAGATTTTTGGTAGTTTATAGGCCCAATGGGCTGGAAACCTATTTCTTGAGCCCAAGATCGTGTAGGGCCTGACCTTATTGTTTCACGGGCCCAACGAGTCGTCTACAGGTTGACCGTGTGTATTTATTAGCCGTGATGCCCTCATGAAATGCTTAATTATGGGCTGACTTGCGGGGCCCACATAAATGTATATTGTGGAGGGCCTTACTAAGTCTTTGGGCTAATGTGGCAAGGCCCACACTGTCAGTATAGGCTTTGCCTATGTATATTCTTGGGTTTATGGGCTGCCCTCAAGCCCACCATAATGTATGAATTGGATGACCTTTGTTTTGGACCATTTCTTTAGGGCCCATTATGTGATATAGTATATGCATGTTTGTGTTAGCAAGTAGGCCTTGTGGACTCAGTTCTTTTGGATAGGCCCATTGATCTTAGGCCTATACTCTCCTATCTATTGTGATGGGCTTAGGGGCAATAATACACAAGAAGTCGGGCCCTTGGCTACCCACTAAACTGACCCTGTACTTGGGCCAAAAGTGAGGCCCAACTCACTTGTGTTAAATGTGAAACTTGCCCATGTAAATGAATTACTGGGCTGCCCATGAAGCCCACCACAATATGTGGAATTATGACCTTTGTGGTTGAGCCCAAACCTTACTTGAGGGCCCACTATATGGCCTATGAGTTGGGCTTGGTGTATGGCCTACTAGTCCACACATTGCTTAGGCCTTAGATCTTTCATTATACGGGTAGTGGCGAGCTACCTCTTGGAAACCAGTTGAGGTTAGATGTCCTCCTGGGTGATCCTAAGATAAGCTCATAGGTTTCTCAATGGGTGGTTAAAGGCCCACCATAGACCTTAGGCCATTTATTTAAAGCTCAATGTGCATGTATGTGGAATCTACCATAATGCATGTTTGGTCCAGGCCGTCCAAGCCTTGGATCGCCCGATTATGAAAGCACTCTCTGCCTTGGGTTGCTACTGGACTCACAATCTAGTAGCAGGCCCACTTGATCTAAATGTCCTAGAGGGGGTGAATAGGACAATGCCAAATTAAAACTTATAACATGAATAATAAAGAAAATGATAGCCAAATTAAATAATAATGCAGGAAAGAAAAACAACCTCAAAATTCAGATCTTGAGAGGTTGATACAAACGTTATTCTAAGGACAACCTTACACCAAAAACAGAGTTTATGGTAGGACAATCTTATTTCTAGAAAGGTCTTTGTATCAAGTCTCAAATCGAAGAGGAATACAAAAACAAATATGAACTGAATTGAAATAACTTGTAATTAAAGATGTATTTTTATACTGACAGACATACAAAATAAAAATGGCATGGCAACCTTTCTGTAACAACTTTCAAATTAAATTGAAAAAAAAGCTTATAAAGGAATAGCAGAAAGTAAATTCTAAGCTATTACAACATTCTCACAAAGCTTGAAATAATTACAACATTCACCACCATACATACATCCCACAAAAAGAAAAAAAAAATTAAAAGAATAAAATAAACAACCACAACACAAAGGATTTATAGTGGTTCGCCTGTGTGTTCACCAACTGTTATCCAACAGCCACACAAAAAGCTACTCCACTCCTAATATCCTCACACAGGGGATATTAGCGTTCAATAAAAATAGGTTTTCCCGGTTCACCCAAAACCCTTACAATTGTGTCTTTGTATGTGGGCTTACACAATTAAAAAACCCCCACTTCGAGTTTTCCTGGCTTTCCTCGGATAACCAATATAACAAGATTTTTCGCAAATCTTGAAAGAAACCAAAATAATAGAAAGGAATTTACAATATGTAAAATACCGAATATCTTCTTCGTTGTAGCACGGTAGAACCAAATCAAAGTAGATGATTGAATGTCCAAGTTCAATGTCCAAGTTCGATTACAATGGTTCTAGATCTAATTGATTTTAAATTAAACCAAATAGGGCTTGCCTTAATTGATTTTGATTCCAAAGAAAGGGAATAACAATTCCTCTTTTCAAATCAAATTGGATAAGAAACAAAATCAATTAAAATAAAGCTAAGGAAAGAAGATATTAAATAAGCACACTTAGCTTAGATGGAGCACAAAATTATCTCTCGAAGTTCGACGAAGATTGGCTTGAATACTATAATTAAATCGATGATTTCTTCGAGATTCGTGCACTATTTATAGGTGAGAAGATCGGGTCTTCGATGTCTAGAGTGCTCTTCGACTAGTCGAAGCCATACCATAGATATTTAAAAGATTAGGCGGGATAAGCGCATCGTTCTACGACGGTCGTAGCCCTCCTACGATCGGTCGTAGGTCACCTACGATCGGGTCGTAGGTTTCCTTCGACCGGTCGTAGGTCCTGCAAAAGTTCGCCGGACTTCGAGTCGTAGATTCTACGACGGGTCGAAATCAGTCGACACTGTTCCTACGATCGGTCGAGCATTCTGGACTAGTCGAAGGCTAGATTTTATCCTAATATGTAACAAACTTACGATTGGTCGAGGATTTTCTTAGACTGGTCGAAGCAAGTCTAGGACTAGTCGAAGAAGCCCTAGGACTAGTCGAAGAACAGACCAATCACATGTAAAATAACATTCGACTTATGTATCCGAAATGACCTACTTCTAAGGTCATCCTATGGTCAAACAAACCTCAATCATAAAGTATGGACATTGAAACAAGAGACCATGAAGAATGAGCCTTGAAGTCTTGATGTAGACTAAACCTTGAAGTAGCTCAATCATGAAAGTGGCTTGAGTTTCACTTGAGTCTTGACTTTCAACTTGAGTCTTGCCTTGTACTTTCTTTTCGGCTTGAGGCTTGTTTTGTGAGCAGCTGTTGCATTCAAGAGTCTTGTACTTGAGAGCTTTGCTTGATGTGAGCTTAGCTTGTTCATGTATGTTGATCCTTGAGAGAGCTTCACTTATGCAAGTTATATATAACAGAGTATAATAGTGATTTTGGCACTACAAATTTGACAACACATAGGGATAGAAACTATAGCACTTACAATCTCCCCCTTTGTCAAATTAGTGACAAAACACATAACCATAATAAACAAAAGTAAAACAACTAGTTAGTACATGCAAATCAATATTCAACATTCAACATTCTACTCCTCTCACAATCACATTAACATATATTCTTCTTGACACCCCACTCCCCCCGAGTAACATAACCAATGCTACTCCTCTCACAATCACATTAACAACAAACCATTCTCCCCCTTTTTGTCACAATATGACAAAGGAGAACTAAATAAAGGAATGAGAGTAAACATGAGGAGGAAATAGAGTATAGCAAAAGAGTTATAGAGATACTCAAGATAGCATCACAGATATCCAGCATAAATATTACATTAAGAACAAATATCCAGCATAGAATCCAACTCAAACTCAATCAAACAAGAGCAAAGTAATAAAGTTATTACATACCAAAAGTCTCATAGAAACTAGTCAGAATTAGAACTTGAAGATGGAGCAGGAATAGAAGGATCAAGTTGGTGCATGCCTTTGTTCAAGCGCCTAAGATATTTGCGCATATACTTGAATTGCAAATCATGAGCAACAGACATGTTTTCCAACTTAACATTTATATCCTCAACTCTACCTTCTAATGCACTCAGACGTGCATCAACATCAGATGGTACAAAATCTGGATCATTAGCAGAGTCAGAATCCAGTTCCTCAAAAATATCATCCATATTAATATCAACACCAGCTTCTTCAGGACCACCACCACCACCACCTTGTTCAGGAAGCAGATCCAACTTCATCTTATTAATATTTGTATTGTTGAAGATCAGATGATGGATAGGTGCTTCATCAACAGGCATATCGACTAACATATGAGTAGCCAATACAGTCATAAAGTATGCAAATGGAATGTCACTATGACCAGGATGGAGTCGAAACTGAATAATGAAATGACAGATTAAGGATGGCAAACAAATCTGAGTACCATTGGAAATAGCATGGATAACACGAACCATAAACCAAGTTAAATCAGATTTATTACCCGAACGAGGATACAGATTAGACACAAAGATTCTGTGGAGAATTCTGTATTTGGGTAACAAATACCTTGCGGGGAGCGCATTCCCTTTTTGAGTCCATTGAACATCCATATTGCACAAGTCTTTAGTTAGCATACGTTTTTCAGCCATTGAGGGTTTATCAGTTAAGTTATGAAATGGAATACCCTCATCATTCACCGGAATTTCCATAAGGGCTGAAATTAAATGACGATCAACGTCAAATGGCCCTTCTCTAGTAGAAATTTGAAAAGTAAATTATCCTGTGAAAATGCACTAATACATGAAAACATGGATTGGGCAATGGACCGGTATGCAGAGGCCCACCCCAATGCAATAAGTTAGTCCAACCTACAACTTCAAGCATAGGAAGGATGTCAAATGGAGCAATATGATTGACATCAACAGATGTTCAACGATAACCTTACGAGATCTAATGTCCTTAACAAATGATGGATCATCATTGGGAACAAGAAGATGACGTTTAGATATAGGGGTAGATCTCGGAGGAAGAAGAAGGACCACGTGAAGTAGTTTTCTTACCTCTAGAAGCCATTTGCAACAAGGATTTAAAGGAATAAAGAAGTTGCAAAGGATTGAGAAGAGGGTTTGCTCAAAACAGATTTTTCAAAATCTCAACCCCAAATCTCAATGATTTTTAAGATAGAAAGCTTCAAGAGAGAAAAGGAAGCAATCTTGACACAAATATGCAAGAAAAACGGATTTGGAACACTAACCTTGAAGAACTTGAAGGATGGGTTCGACGAGTCGAAGTTCGGCTCCAAGGAGAAGAAAGAAGAAATGAGGAAGAAAGTGAAAAATCCCCAATATGAAGTGAAATCCGTGCTCCACGACTGGTCGTGAGTATCTACGACCGGTCGTAGTACGACTGGTCGTGTATACTCACGACTGGTCGTATAAACCCCAAAAATTCAATATCTTGCAATTTACACAAAAATTGAAATTTAATCTAGCAAATATATACAATAATATACAAGAAGGCATAAATTATCAATTTAAAATGCACATGCCAAGATCAAATTTCATCTTTTTGAACCTGCTTTTATCAAGAGGTTTGTGAAAATGTCAGCTCGTTGAACTTCAGTAGGAATATATTCTAGAGATATAACTTTTTCTTCTACTAATTCCCTTATATAATGAAATCTAATGTCAATATGCTTAGTACGAGAATGCTGAATAGGATTTTTTGAAATATTTATCGCACTGGAATTATCACAATGTAATAACATAGAATCCTGTTTAATTCCATAATCACTTAGCATTCGTTGCATCCAAACAAGCGGTGTACATGCATTTCCAGCTGCAATTTCAATTGTTGAAAGTGATATAGAATTTTGTTTCTTACTAAACCAGAAACTAGACAATTTCCAATAAAAACAACCACCACCGGTTGATTTTCTATCATCTAGATTACCCGCCCAGTCGAGTACCCAACTAATTGAACATTGGTTTCATGAGGATACCGAGACCGAGATTAACAGGACTTGCGACATATCTAATAATTGCTTGACAAAAATCAAGTGAGATTCTTTTGGATCGATTGATATCTTGCGCAAATACCAACACTTAGAGAAATATCAGTCTACTAGCAGTTAGATATAACAAACTACCAATCATACTCCGATAAAGTTTTGAGTCAACATTTTTACCATTAGAGTCTTTTGATAGTTTCAGGGTAGTACTCATAGGAGTATCGAAATTCTTGCCATTCTCAAATCCAAATCTCTTGATTAGATTCAAGGCATACTTAGATTGAGAAATGAATATTCCTTCGATTGTTGCTTTACTTGCAATCCAAGGAAATAAGTCAATTCCCCAACCATGCTCATTTCAAACGTGATTTCATCAAATCTGCAAACTCAGTAGTCAAGTCAATACAAGTTGATCCATAAATGATATCATCAACATAAATCTATACCATTAAGATATGATCATTTTATTTTTTAACAAACAGAGTTTTATCAACAGATCCCATTTGAAAATTATGAGTTAAAAGAAATTTCGTTAGTTTCTCATACCATGCCCTAGGTGCTTGTTTTAATCCATAAAGTGCCTTTTTAAGCCGATAACATGATCAATATTTTTGGAATCTTCAAATCCCATTGGCTGTTCAACATAGACTTCTTCATGTAAATCGCCATTTAGAAAAGCACTTTTCACATCCATCGATAGATCTTTATCTTTTTAAAACATGCAATGGATATAAATAGTCTGATAGATTCAAGACGTGCTATCGGTGCAAAGGTTTCATCGAAATCAATCCCTTCAATTTGAGTATAACCTTGTACCACCAGTCTAGCCTTGTTTCTAATTATATTTCCACATTCGTCAGACTTATTTTTGAAAATCCATTTTGTTCCAATGATGTGTTTATCTTTAGGTCTTGGTACGAGATACCAAACATCATTTCTTATGAATTGGTTGAGTTCATCTTGCATCGCAACAATCCGGTTATTAGTAAGCGCTTCTTTTACGTTAGATGGTTCAATTTGGGATGTAAAACATACATAATTACATATATCCTCAAGTTGTCTACGGTGCGAACACCGGTGAGAGGGTTTCCAAGAATTTGTGTGGTTGGATGATCTTTAACAGTCCTCAACTCAGAATCAGTTTGATTTGATGAAGTATCGGGTTTATCAATGATTAGTACTTCATCATTATCGAATTAGAAGTTGGTGTGTTTAAATGATCATCAATGACAACATTAATGGATTCTTAAATCACACCAGTCCTTTTGTTCAGGACCCTATAAGCTCGATTGTTTAAAGAGTATCCTAGAAAATTACCTGCATCACTCTTAGAATCGATCTTTTCCAAATTGTCACGATCACGGAATATATAGCACTTGCCTGCCAAAAACTCGAAAGTATTTAACAAGAGGCTTTTTATTGAACCACAATTCGTAAGCCGTTTTATTATTATCTTTTTAGTATAGACTCGGTTAATAATATAGCAAGTTGTGTTGACTGCTTCAGCCCAAAGATTTTTAGAGAGCTTCATGCTATTCAACATGACATTAGCCATTTCTTGAAGCACCCTATTCTCTCTTTCTACAATTCCATTTTGTTGTGGAGTTTTGGGAGCAGAGAATTCATGTAATATTCCTTGGTCGTTCAGAACTTCTCAAAATTGCTATTCTCAAATTCGGATCCATGATCACTACGAATTTTACTTGATTTGAGAGGATTTTTCAGTTTGAATCCTTTTGAGAACTTTTCTTACTTCTTCAAGGGTTTCAAATTTATCCCTTAAGAAGACTACCCAAGTGAATCTGGTAAAGTCATCAACTATTACTAGGATATACTTTTTCCCACCATGACTTTCTGTTCTGGTAGGTCCTATCGGATCCATGTGGAGAAGTTCGAGTGGTCTTGATGTGGTATTTGAATTCACCTTTTTGTGTGAGTTCTTTGTTTGTTTGCCTATCTGGCACGCACCACATATTTTATCTAATTTCTGAAGTTTGGGTAAACCTCTTACAAGTTCTCGTTTGCTCAATCGATATAAATTTCGATAATGTACATGTCCAAGACGTTTGTGCCATAAATCAGTCTCGTCTGTATGGACCATGTAACATGTTTGATTAGATGAGCTGGATTCGCTAATAATATAGCAATTTTCAGACGTTCTACGTCCAGTTAATATTACAAAACCCTTATTATTTAGTATTTCACAGCTTTGATTAGAAAACCGAACATTATGGTTATTATCACATATTTGTGATATACTAAGCAAGTTGTGCTTTAGGCCTTCAACATATAAAACATTTTTAAACACAGGAAGATTAAAAAGTTGAACCGTACCTTGGCCTACAATCTTGCGATTGCTTCCATCACCAAATGTGGTGAACCATCAGTCATATCTTTCGAATCGGTGAATAAGGCTTTGTCACTGTCATATGCCTGGAGCATCCACGTCTAGGTACCACTTTGAATGACTTGTTGCTTTGAAAGCGGTGTGAGCAACCAAGCGGTGACTTTAGGAACCCATTTCATAATGTTTGGGTTTAGGAACATAGTTGGTCTTCTTTTGTGTATACTTGTAGGAATGACCTATAGAGTTAGATTTTAATAGCTCCTTGAGTAAATCAACTATCTTTTCAGCTAGTGGATTTCGATTCTGATTAAAGTTGACATGGCTGTTTCTAAGTTTTTGAAAAGTTTTTGAATTTTTAGAAAAATCTTGATAAGTACTTTTCCCTTTTGAGTTTGAGGACTCTCCTTTAACAAACATAGGAGGAGTATACTTTTGTTTAGGAGGTTGATTTTTATCATAGCCCAACCCGGATCGATCGCCACATTTTCTTGATCCGGATAACAATTTTTCTAACTTTGGATCACCTTGGGCATATTTCCATGTGTCCTTTAAACTCAGAAGAGAAGATACTTCAGTTTTAAGATTCTCAATTTCAGATTTTAAATCAACAATTAGTGAGTTTTTGAATTCCAAATCACATTTTGATTTTTCAAAACTATCTGAAATTTGTGATTTTTCTAAGACAAGTGAATCAAAACAATTTTTGAGTTTAGAAAACTTTTCTTTTTGAAGTTTAAGTTTGACAGCAATTTTACAACTTTCCTTATATAGGGCATTGTAAGCGTCTTGAAGATCATCTTCATTTTCACATTCACTATTCAGATTTTCTTCACTTGTAGAGTCATTATCTGAAAATGTGAATTTGGCTAGAGTCATAAGAGCTTTAACCTCATTGCCGGACTCAGTTTCAGAATCATTCAGAAGAACCTTCAGAATCGGATGATTCATCCCATGTAGCCAACATACCCTTCTTCTTGGGTTTGTCCCTTTTAGGACATCTATTTGCTAAGTGCCCATATTCTTGTCATTGTAACATTGACTATCTTTCAAAGATTTTCTAGATTTGGGTCTAAACTTCTTTTTATCATTTGATTTTTGAAAATCAACTCTTTTCTTGCTTTTGAAAATTTTGTAAAATTTTTAGCTAAAAGAGCCATATCATCTTCTAAATTTTTCTTTTGAATTACATTTAGAAGATTTTAGTGCGATAGATTTACCTTTAGGAGCTTTAAAGTTTAACTCGTAGGTTTGTACAGAACAAACTAGTTCTACAACCCTCATATTATCCGTATCACGAAGTTCTGGATTGCGGTTATTTTAGAATTGAACCGTTCAGGAAGTGAGCGTAGTATTTTTGCACACACTTTACTTTCTGGGATTTTATAGCCAAGACCCCACATTGAGTTTACAATGTCATTCAATCTAGTGTAAAAGTCCATAAACATTTCATTTTCCTCCATATGAATTTCTTCAAATCTGGTTGTGAGGAGTTGGACTTTAGATTTTTTGACAATTGTAGTACCCTCGTGTGTCATTTCTAATACATCCCAAGCTTGCTTTGCAGTATCACAAGAAATGATTCTTTTGAACTCATCCGGTGATAGTGCGCAAGTAATTGCATTTAGTGCTTTAGCATTTGCACTACTCTCACTTTTCTGAAGGGTGGTCCATTGGTAATATGGTGTGGTTTTCATAGATTTTGAACCATCAACCCCAGTAACTTCCATGATAGGAGGATTCCATTCAGTCACTGTGGCTTGCCACACATTTTCATCCATTGATTTGAGGAAGATCCTCATTCTGGCTTTCCAATAAGCATAGTTGGAGCCATCAAAGGGTGGAGGCCTAGTGACTGAAAGGCTATCAAAATTTGACATCTTAAATAGCTTAAATCGTTAGCTCGGGAATTAAATCTAAGAATTAAAAAGAGCTATTAGGCTTTGATACCACTTGAAAAGGCCAAGCTATATGTCCTAGAGGGGGTGAATAGGACAAGCCCAAATAAAAACTTATAACAGCGGAATAATAAAGAAAATGATAGCCAAATTAAATAATAATGCAAGAAAGAAAAATAACCTCAAAATTCAGATCTTGAGAGGTTGATACAAAAGTTATTCTAAGGACAACCTTACACCAAAACGAGTTTATGGTAGGACAACCTTATTTCTAGAACGGTCTTGGTATCAAGTCTCAAATCGAAGAGGAATACAAAAACAAATATGAACTGAATTGAAATAACTTGTAATTAAAGATGTATTGTTCTAGGGACAGCCATACACCATAAAAATGGCAGGGCAACCTTGCTGGAACAACTTTCAAATGAAATTGAAAAACAAGCTTATAAAGGAATAGCAAAAAGTAAATTCTAAGCTATTACAACATTCTCACAAAGCTTGAAATAATTACAACATTCACCACCATACATACATCCCACAAAAGAATAAAAAAATTAAAAGAATAAATCAATCAAACACAAGGGTTTATAGTGGTTCTGTGTGTTCACCAACTGTTATCCAACAGCCACACAAAAAGCTACTCCACTCCTAATATCCTCACACGGGATATTAGCGTTCACTAAAGATAGGTTTTCCCGGTTCACCCAAAACCCTTACAATTGTGTCTTTGTATGTGGGCTTACACAATTAAAAAACCCCATTTCTGAGTTTTCCTGGCTTTCCTCAGAAACCAATATAACAAGATTTTTCTGGCAAATCTTGAAAGAAACCAAAATAATAGAAAGGAATTTACAATATGTAAAATACGTGAATATCTTCTTGTAGCAGCCCGGCAGACCCAAATCAACGTAGATGATTGAATGTCCACGTTCAATGTCCAGGACTCGATTACAATGGTTCTAATTCTAATTGATTTTAAATTAAACCAAATAGGGCTTGCCTTAATTGATTTTGATTCCAAAGAAAGGGAATAACAATTCCTCTTTTCAAATCAGATTGAAACAAAAACAAAATCAATTAAAATAAAGCTAAGGAAAGAAGATATTAAATAAGCACACTTAGCTTAGATGGAGCACAAAATTATCTCTCGGAAGTTCGCGAAGATTGGCTTGAATACTATAATTAAATCGATGATTTCTTGAGATTCGTGCACTATTTATAGGTGAGAAGATCGGGTCTTATGTAGAGTGCTCTTCGACTAGTCGAAGCCATAAGAATATTTGAAAGATTAGGCGGGATAAGCGCAGACTGTTCTACGACTAGTCGACGAGTCGTAGGTTTCCTTCGACCGGTCGTAGGTCCTGAAAGCTTCGGACTTTGAGTCGTAGATTCTACGACCGGTCGAAGATCGCGACACTGTTCCAGGTCGAGCAGATTCTGGACTAGTCAAGGCTAGCATTTTATCCTAATATGTAACAAACTTACATGAGGATTTTCTTAGGTGGTGAAGGTCTAGGACTAGTCGAAGAAGCCCTAGGACTAGTCGAAGAACAGACCAATCACATGTAAAATAACATTCGACTTATGTATCCAAATGACCTACTTCTAAGGTCATCCTATGGTCAAACAAACCTCAATCATGAAGTATGGACATTGAAACAAGAGACCATGAAGAATGAGCCTTGAAGTCTTGATGTAGACTAAACCTTGAAGTAGCTCAATCATGAAAGTGGCTTGAGTTTCAGCTTGAGTCTTGAGTTTAGCTTGAGTTCTTGCATTCAAGAGTCTTGTCTTGTGCTCAGTTCTTTCATTCAAGATCTTGAGTCTTGTACTTGAGAGCTTTGCTTGATGTGAGCTTTGCTTGTTCATGTATGTTGATCCTTGAGAGAGCTTCACTTATGCAAGTTATATATAACAGTATAATAGTGATTTTGGCACTACAAATTTGACAACACATAGGGATAGAAACTATAGCACTTACAAGCTCCACCACTATGAGCTCCTCCATGTACATGCATACATCAAGGTTGGCCCCAAAAATCATGTAGACCCTAAATCACAATCAAAATCCTGAACCTTAGCAGGCCTAGGAAGTCAAACGGGCCAAAAGTTTATTAAAGGGCCTTCGATGTATAATTTTATGGTTACAACTTTATTTGGCTATGGGGCTCACCATATTGAGAACTTGTGTACGTGTTACATGCTTATGCTTTCTTATAATCCTTGGGCTTAATCAGTGCATTCTTTTGGGTCACTTTTAGTGATCTTATGAGGACCCCATCTTAAGATCAGAATTTTGTGACATCCAGTGAGCCCATATTGGGCAGGGACATCCTAGCATGGCCCAACCATACGTTGGGCCAACTTCCACCATTTTGATGGACTTGTGGGCTGAGGTAAGGATAGTATTGGGCCCTCGGTTGCCTACTTAAATTGCTAGTTATTGGGCTGATGTAGTGGGGCCCATTTCATCCAAACTTAAACTTATATATTTGGGCCGTATATTGTGTACGCGGGCTGCCCACCAAGTCCAACTTAATGCATGGATTCTATGGCCATCGGGAATTGGGCCTTGGGCCTTAATTCCCCTCTTAGAGCCCATGTTATTAAAAGTGGTATTATATCTTTTTATGGCCTATTATGAGGAATATATGTATATGGTTACTTTTATTTTTATCTTAAATGTAGGCCTTGGGCCTTTTATCCATATAGTTCATGATTGACATGCCTTTTTGGGGAATGGTGGTTAAATGTCCCCATTATGGACCCCTCTAGGTTCGGTTGTATTTAAGAGTGATTGGATACTTATCTTAGATAGTTGCTAGGCTCATTTCTATATTACTTAGACCCGTAGTTGTATGCTTAGTCTCGTGGGCTACCCCAGGTAAATGGGCCCCCACGAGAGGTGGGATTCCTTATGGATATTGTCTAAGTACCTAGTCTTGGTTCCTTCTTGGATAGGAGGAATGTAATTTACTTTATATATCGCCGCATGATGCGCCTAAACCCATCTTCATGGCCCATGTGCATCATTGTATGCTTAGATGACACTGTGTGTGTAGTTATGATTGTGCCATTGGGCATTACATGTTGTCTTCCCGAGGGACGTAATATTCCCTCTTGAGCATGTTGAATGCTTGGAATTGATGCATAGTTGATTGTGTGATTCATGCATCTGGCATTGCATAATATATGAGCATTATCACCCTTGCTTCATCAGGGTTATAGCCTCCACAAATACATCGTGGATGATCATGTTTGGACACCGAAAATGTTACTTGAGCATACCAGGTGCATAATATGCCCATGGGTGAAATTTTCAAAACTTCCATTGTACCAAGGATCTGCTCCAACACCGTGACCGGGTGGAATATATAAGTGTAAGAGAGCATTGCTAGGCTGAGTCTGACCAGCTCGTGAATGGGTCCGCTACCGTCAGGCCTTACTGGTGATTGGTTGTCCACAGGCAGGTAGTAAGGTCTCTTATGCTCGTTTGACTGTGCGGGGTCTGTAAAGTGGTAGTCATCCAGCAGCGTAATAGACCCCGGTGATTTCCTTATGATTAGAAATATACTTGACATACGATTTGGTTATGAGCACTAGCATTACTTGCATTGCATTAGTATTGGTTATGTAAGCCCCTTCACGCATTACCTTGGTATGGCGTCCAGTACTCATTGCATCATATTCATGATAAGCCTTGGTAAGGCTAGTGATATTCTCATTGAGCATGTCTCCTTTCTGTATCTCTTATTATTCTTCTGTACACTATTATCACACACTTACACCACCCTCTAAGCTTTTATAAGCTTATGCACGATTGATGCGTGCAGGAGATCCTAGGCAGGTGTCGCAGTAGCAGAGTTTGGATTAGAGCTGAGCTTGAGGACCTAGTATTGCATCCTTCCTTTCTTTCTTCTATTATCTTATGTATGTCCTTTTGGACCTCATGTAAACTTGTAAAAGTTCAAATTCATAGTGAATTTTATGATATGTGCCTTTTTTATTCTCAGATTTACTTGTTATGATCTTGGGTATGCTCGTATTGAAAATGGTTATATTATTATGGAAATCCTCCTTGTAGGATCCCAGGATCGGAACCTGCTTCAGGAGCCGAGAATGGGGTACTACGGAGGCTGTTGCATCGGGTTCCTTGTGAATCCTGTTACCGAGTCTGTGACAATTCTCGATCGAATCCGGCGCCGACAACCTCCGTAGAACCCCATTCTCGGCTCCCACTGCCCATTCGCCAGGTTCCGATTCTGGGATGCTACGAGGAGAATTTTTTAATATCAGTTTGATTCGTAATAAGCATAACCAAAGGCATAACCCACAACAACAACCAAAAACTCCATCACATTTTAATGATTAAAAACTTTAACGGTATGTGCATAAAGAAAATACAATGATGATAGACCAAAAGCTCCAAAAAGATCGCTATGCGCCCAAGCCTCAGCGCTGTTACGATCCAACTGCATAAGCTTACTAAAAGCTTAGAGGGTGGTGAAAGTGTATGCTCAAGGTGGTAATGCGGTTATGCAGTATCGGAACATGTTGATGAATGCCAAGAATACCATTAGCCGTACGAGGTCATGCGGTGCAAAGCATGAATGATTTCGGCCATAAAGCTCAACGTGAAATGCAACTCAAGCATACAAATCCTCATCTAAGTCCACATCTGGCTCAAAAATGGATATCAGGGGTTAGACCTCCAAGGGATTCGCCCCTCGCGAATAAGGTGAGTGGAAGAGACCTCACTATCCGCCAATATCGGGCTCGGCTCGTCGATAACGGAAGCTCGTCAGACTCAGCTTAGCATTGCCCCCTACTCCGGGGGGTAAGGCCCAACCGACCACGACGCAGTGGAAAGCGCGGCCTTCTCGTAATCGGCACTCGGCGCTCATGCCCCACTCGGTTAGCGTTGGAGCAACCTCTTGGTACCATAAGGGTTTAGGGACTTTCAGGGGATATCTATCGCACCCCATGTGAAAATTTAGGTATCATCCGAACCACGATAAATCATGGAGGCCCCCGATGTCGGGGTCGATAACCATATCACACAATGCGAATGCATGAATCACACTATCTAGTCATGCGGCAATCCGCGTATCATGCGCTCGTAGAAAACACCTCCCAGGAGCCCCAAACAATTTCCAAGGCATATTTATGATCGGTCATTTCTCATATCAAGCAATTTGATGCATATGATCATGAATCATGGAACTAAACATGTTATATGGGATGGATGATGTTCATCACGAAGATGGGCCTAGACTTTACATTATGGGACCTAGGGAAGTCATAATGCGGACATTTAACCAACATAACTCCTAAAGGACGTCAAACCTCATTGCTCCCAAGGCCGTCGTAAACATCATTATATAACCCATGTTGGGATCACATTCAATGGACCTTAGGTACATCCCATTGGGCCTTAAAACATCAAATGGGCCTTATATTCATTAAGTGGGCCACATCGATGGGCCGCAAATGGGCCTTATGTACATTAAAGTATATCCCGTGGGCCTTAGAGTGCATCAAATGGGCCTGAATTTTGGATAGCAACATATGCTGCCCAAAATACCTCAAATGGGCCTTAACCCATGGGCCTTACATCAATGGGCCTCGACCCATGGGCCTTACATATAAATCAAAGTGGGCCTCGACCATGGGCCAAATAAGCTGAGATGGGCCTTAAATACATATCAAAGTGGGCCTCGAAATGGGGCAAGTAACGAGATGGGCCTCCCTCACCAAAAATTATATATAATAAAATATATAATATATATATATACGTAGTACATTTAAATATATAATATAATATTATTATATATGTATATATATATATACATACACACACACACCCCACACACCGGAGCCACTCTGGGCTCAACCAAGCATCCGTGGGCTCCACCATCCGGGGGGAAACAATATAGCCCTGGGCTCCATGTGGGGCCCACCATAATGTTTAGACTCCATCCAACCCGTTAAATACAGACACAGATGAAGGGTAAAAACAAATTTCACCCCGATCAAAACTTGTGGACCCAAAAAGGGTTTCATTGGACGTTCAAACCCACTTTTTTCTATAATGTGGGCCACACGAGGATGTGACCGAAATTTGGAGGGGGCCCACTGCCCCAAGTTGAACGGGTTGGATGATAAATAAACATCGAGTGGGGCCCGGCTACGGTGGTGGTTCGTCCACCGTCCGGCGTGCGTGGGGCCCTTGCTCGACGGCCCTTTTGTTATATTTTTTTTTTTTTATTTATTTTTTAGGATTTTATAAGTGGGGTCACATCTGAAATCCCTCCATCCATGGCCCTTCTGGCTCAGAAAAAACAAGCCCAATATTGGGCATATTTATATAGAAATCAAGGAAGGTTTAAGTGAAAACCACCATTTCTTGGTATGGCGAAGGCTAATTGATCCCATCTTTCCTCAGCCAAAAGGGGCTTGGGAAAGGAATGAATGGTGTGGATTGAAGACATACCAAGGTGGGACCAAAATAAGTGGGCCTCCCCATTGGCTTGGAAAAGCCAATCCTTGTTTTTCTTTCAAACGGCTGCCTTCTTTTGATTTTCGTGGCCGGCTCGGGTGGGCCACCTGGGTATGGTGTGGGTACAATACACAAACGTGGGCCTCACTTGTAGATGGTTTGGATGGAATACATACCTTGTGGTGGGGTCCATTCAAGTGGGCCCCAAACTTCATTATCATCACACAAAAAAAAGAGAGGGAGAGAGAGATAGAGAGTGAGACACGCTTGATGGAGGGACCCCGGCACCATGTCCTTCATAAATCAAGTGGGCCCTTACATGTGGGCCCATAAAATTAAATCCAACGGTGGAGATCCCTTCTCCACTAGATTTGACGGTCCGCAAAGTATGCGAAAAATAAACATCCATGGAATCCATGGAGAATGGCCTCATCATGGAATGATCATGATGATCCAAGTGGGCCATCGGCCACATCTTAGGGTCCAAAGTGAGATCCAAACTATTGATCGGTTGGCCTCACTTGGCTCATCTTAAAAATATTAAAACTACCCTATCAAAGCACCCACCGCTTGATCTTCTTGCTCCCTTGGCTTCCTTAGCTCCTTGTGCTTCTCTTTGATGGAGGAAGATGAAAAATGGATGGCTAGGATGGGAGATCTAGGGATGGAAAGGTGGGCCACACTTGATGCTTGGGAAGCTTGGAGAGGTCATACGTATGTGATTTTTTTTTGCTTAGGAAAGTTTGAAAATGAGAGAGAGACTTGTAAGGGAGAGAGAGAGAGAGGGAGTGATGGGTGATGGAGTGATGGATGTGGTGGTGATGGGTGTAAGAGGCTCCTTTTTTACTTTTGTGGCAAAAGTTGTAAGAGAGGGTATGGGTTATAAGGATCTTTTTGACTTTTGGGGCTTGGTTGGGAAAGGGTGAAAGGTGATATGTACTTGACATGATGGAATTGATGGGTTGATTGATTGATGTGACACCTTGTAGAGATTCCCTCAGAATTCGCACACGCGGCGTTTTCCTCGCACCGAACGCTGGCCCACATCTCCCGACCAGGGTATCGCCTCGGCGCGCGAGTCGCGGCATTGGAACCGCGGTGACGACGCGGTCGCTAAGGTACAAGTCCTGGGTTGAGCCGACTCGGGTTGACAGCATGAGAATCAGGGTCGCGCGCAAATACCGGCTAAGGGTCGAAGGTTGCCGAACTTCGACCAGGAAGACCGCGGAAGCCTATGGAACGGTACGGTCTAGGATAACTCAACTAGAGCACACTTTCAAAAACAATGAGGATGGAAATAATCACAATTGAAACCCGTCTTGAGCCCCCACCATGAGATTTATATGCCATCCAAACTGTTCATAAGCTCATTCTAATTGAGATGAACTGAAAATACAAATATAAGTTTGATCTAAAACTTCTATGTCTCCGTAAAAGTTTTGACTATTGGCGTTTGGCCTGCATCATGCAGTGTAGTTCACTCGAGTTTTGGATTTTGCTCTTTTTTTTCCCTTTCTTTTTTAAATCACATCCTAACATATAGTGAAGAAACTGATGGATGAGATGACTTTTCTCAGACATCTTGATGGACCCCATGTAATTTTTTATTGTCAAAATTTTCTGGGTCAATTATGCATAATTTCTGGGCTAACTTGTGCCTACAATGCTTTTTCATTGGGCCATTGACGCAGGGATGAACGTGATGAGGTCGATCACTATCTTCCTCAGGGGGATAACTACTTCGAATCCATGAAGCTTCTCTAGACTCCTCATAGACACTTCTCGAATCCACGAGGAAAAATAGAAATTAGAAATAACTCTAGAAAGTTGAAATAAATTTGTTGAATATTGATGGCTGAAATAAATGAGTCTACAGCCCTTTAAATATGGATACCAAGACTTGGAATAAATTTAGGAATTAAACTATAACTAAAACTCCATAAAATTCGTAACTTACTATAGATAGTAAATTTTATATTTATAGTAAGTGTCCTGTGTGGCTTAACCACATTATTCTCCTAATTTTTCCAAACACATTTCATGTTGGACACAACTCTGAAAGCCCAATGGATGAAGAGTTATAATCAAACTAAAACTTACTTAAAATAATAAAAACAGAAATAAACATGAAATTTGACCATCGATATGATGGAATCTCGCAAATTCAGAATGGGTAGCCTGGCTAAGCCAAGTTTGTTGCCTAAAGTAGCTTGTCCTACCCCAAAATCATATATGGTAAGTCGAGTAACTCATTCCACTTTACGAGATATGCTTGTTTTAAGGTTCTGATGGTTTAGATGACTTCTACCTATGATTGGGCCTTCTCTTATCTATCTTGGACATGAAAGTATTCGCGACCTACATTACATCAGTCCCCTCCACTTCAAAAGAACTTGTCGTCGAGTTCTCGTGCTGCCTCGATTTTCGATACTCGGTCTAGTGCATCGTAATGATATACGGATCAAAAGTTATGATCAATTTACGATCCACCTTCTTTTGGTCCAACCATGCTAGGAATGTAAGTGTGTCACGTCCTATATCAGCCATCCCTTTAATACATAGTGGAAGAGTGTAACTTCAAATGCATGCAATCACAAACACATGAGATCCAGCCTATCAATCGTTGTAACATCCTTGTTTACCGTGGATCAAAATCGGGTTGACTCAACACTCAAGCATGAGCCTGACTCGCAAAGATCACTTAAGTTAGATGAATGGACAGGATGAAATGTAAAGGCCATAGTTAGGATCTAATGAAAGTTAGACGAACATGGTGGTACGTCAGCATGAAGTGGATTTGGTGGCGATGCCAACATCACACCGCTATGTGATGGGTTGGGCGCTGTGGAGCCCACCATGATGTATGCGTTTTATATCCAGGCCGTCCATCTATATTTTCAGCTTATTTTAAGGTATGGAATAAAAAATGAGGCAGATTTGAAGCTTGGGTGGATCACACTACTGAGACAATGGTCATTTGTAATGACCCAGGATTTTGATACACGTGCGTACACATACATGTATGTACAATTGCCTTCATTGGAGTATACACACATAGATCCATGCATACATCCACGCACCCATACACACATGCATCTATCAGCTCATGTAAATTATGACCGTTGATATGTGTGATCGTTTTGTTTAGTGCAAACTATTAATTAATGTCATTAGTGATTACATGATTTTGGTAGAATATATATAAGACCAAGTGTTTAATTATTAACTAATCCAAATCTAGCCAACATCAACTATTGACTACGCACTGAGATTAAACTGATCTTAACCACTAGATTGTTATTAAAAAAATAAAATAAAAATTGAGAACAACCCATTTTTTGTGGGAACCAACCCTACCGTCCGCTTGTGTATAGCCCACCTAAGTTTTGGATAAGCCTCATTTTTTACCTTATATCCTCTCATGGCTAGGCCAAGATGATGGACAGAGTAGATTTATATCATCGTTAGTGGGACCCACCATATCTTTTTAAAAAATAAAATAAATAAACTAAAAATAAAGATTTTATCTTCTGCAGCCGCCTAACCCACCTTCTCCATTCTTTCTTCCTTTTCGTACGGTAATGGGCACCGAACCCTCTCATAAAACGAAACTATCCACATTCTCCACTCTTTTGCCTTGTTCCTCACATTCATTAAAAATGAATGAAAGATATAAACAAAGATTCAATCATATCGAAAGAAGAGAGAGGGAGAGAGAAAACTTTGTTGATCAAGAGAGAGAGAGAGAGAGAGAGAGAGAGACTAGAGCAGGGCCGGATCATTAGATTTTTGAGGTAGGTGATCTTATCCTAAAGTTTATCATTTTCAGTTAATTATGATGATTATTTATTCTAAAATTTTAATGGGAATATTATTTTCATTGATTATTATGTGGGTAATCCTACTCATTTATGAATTTTCTATTTTTATATATTTCTGAGAATTAAAATTTGAAATAAATTTCTTATAAATAGAATTATCAAATTCATTTATACATGATGTTTATATTTTTGAATTTAATATTAATTTTATTTTATTGATTCATAAAGTTCAATTTTATTCTAACATCAAATCTGAAATTTAGTTTAGGTATATTAAATTAAATTCGCTAATAGACTTTAATTCTAAGTTAAAATATTTAATTTAAGTTTGTTTGATTTTATGTCCTTTTGAAAAAGAGAAAAAAATTATACAGAATAAAATATATAATTTATTTAAGTTTATATTTTAATTTATTAATTAATTTTTATAAGATTAAAAATTAAATATAAATTATTCCTAAAATTTTAAAAATTAATTAATACGAACGTAAATTATTAAAAATAGATTAAATTTAAATTAATTTATAAATTTATTTAAATTAGTAAATTTGAATTACTTTTAAAATATTTTTAATTAATGAGTATGTTAGTTATTAAATTTAATCGTGTAAATAAGTCCAATTTTATATATATATATATATATATATATATATATATATATATATATATATATATATATATATATATAATCAAGTAAAAAAAAGTAAGCTAAAAATTTAAATTCCAATAATTTATAATACTTAGAATTAATTATAAAAAAATATTTTAATTTAAAATGAAATAAAAAAATAATAGTATCCAAAATTCAAATTAATAACTTCCTTTAACTTATTAAATTTAGATATAAAAATAAATAATAATAAAATTCTAAATTTAGATTTAAAATAATTAGATTAAAATTTTTAAGATAAATTAACTTAAATTATTAAATAATAATTTAATTACATTATTAATGTTATATTATAGAAATCAGTGTAATATTTTTGTTTTTATAAAGATTAAAAATTCAAATTTTAATTCTAAAATTTTAAAGAGTTAATTAATTTAAATTTAAATGAACTTAAGTTTAAAAAAAATTTTCAAAATTTTGGAATTGAAACTAAATTGATTAGATTTCTATAATTTGGAATTCTAGTAATTAATGTATATTTAAAACTTTATTAAATTAAAATTTTAATAAAGTATAATATTAGATTTTTTAACTAATATATATATATATATATATATATATATATATATATATATATATATATATATATATATATAATCTTTTATCTTTTTTTGGGCTTCACTTGTTGATATTGAGGCCCTGTACCTTTTAGGATTAAACCTAGATAAACATTCTTAATGAATTATCAAAGAGAAATTAAAATTAGTTATAAAATAATCAAGTTATTTCAATATATATATATATATATATATATATATATATATATATATATATATATATATATATATATAGATATATAAGTAAATTAAATCAAAATCAAAATAATCAAGTTATTTCAATATGTGTGTGTGTGTGTGTGTGTATTTGTTAAGTTTATGTGATAAATAAAATAAAAATTTTAATTTTAGAATTTAGTGAATAAAAATAATAAATATTTTTATACTAATATTTAACATTATTTAAGTAAAAAAATATTAATTTAATTAAATTTAGAATTTAAATAAAATTTCTTATACATTATTTCACTGTAATTCCTAAATTAAATAATAGTAAAAATAATATTTTATTTAAATATTTAAATTATTAAAGTTTCAACAAAATGATGTCTAGAATTATTAATTAGAAATAAAAATTTATATTGTTGATATTTTCGATTGTAAAATAGTGATTCATCTTACATACCATATCAGCCCAACAACACGAACAGTAAAAAATCTTGATTGAAAACAACCATGGTAAAATAGACTAACCTGAAATCCAAACCATTCATCAAATAGACCACTTAGGTGTTATTTTCTTTTGGTATATGGTATCCTAAAACTCAACTTCTCATGCATCCAGCGAGTGTAGACAACAAGTTAATACTATATGTTGCGTCAATAGGAGAAACTCGTTAAGAGCGTAAGCGTGGGTCAGGTCTAACATGCGACGCTAAGTAGGTCGTGGGCGTATGGTCTAGTCCAGAAATCGACGGTCAAAATATCAGGTGGGTGATTCTCCTCCATTATGAACTTTCTGATTTTAAGTATTTTTGAAATTTTTTTTTTTTACATAATGACTTTAAATTAATATTGTCAAATTCCTTTATATCTAATATCTACTTTTCTAAAATTTAGCATTTACTGAATCTGATTAATTTGTAGAGTTAGATTTTAATCTAACTTTTCTTTCTGAAATCAGATGTTAAGATTTAAACCTTAAATCTGCGTTAAAGTAATTGATTTAAATTAATTGGTTTAAATTAATATTAATTAATTTGATTTTAAATTTTAGTTTTTTTTAAAGGCAAAGAAAATAGCATAATGTTTCAGTAAATTTCAGGAATTGAATTTTTATGGCATCGAATTTCTGCACATTTTATATAGAACTTCCGTTGTTGTATGAGGATTTAAACAATTAAATTATTTCACTACTGATTTTGGAATAATTCATGACATGCATTCATCTCTACTGATTACGGAATTGTGGAAAAAGAAAGAAAAATGAGGAAATAATTGTGGTATTAGCAAGTAAGGCAATTATGTCCCTTGGGCGAAAGACCCTAAAGCCAGCAAGTAGGGCAATCGTGTCCCTTAGGCGAGAGACCCTAAAGCTAGCAAGTATGGCAATCGTGTCCCTTGGGTGAAATACCCTAAAACCCGTTGGATCCTTCGGAGTCTCCTTTGTGTACGGCATATGAGTACAATTATGTGCGCGGACATACGTCAGAGGTACAACTAGAACAGTAGTCTAACCAACTAACGTATAAATGGGTTCCTCAGCATGAGGTACCAGTGTGTAGGCATTAATGCAACGTGACCATACACCTAGGTACGGTGTTGTAAGATGTGATGATTATTTAATTTTATTATTGAATTCATGATAGTGTAGTATTCAGTACGTCTTTATGATTCCAGTATCGCATTCATGTCATATTTAATATTCAATATTTTGATTCATGTTTTGAATTTCAAGAAAGTACCTTTATTATTTATTTGTTTGATATAAATCTAGAAATTTCAGATTTGTTTAGATAAGATCCTACGAGCGGTTGTGCTCATACCCAAAATAGCAGTGTTTCAGGGCATCAGAGTTTAGTCAAGGGCAAAGTGGAGTGAAGATCCAATCATCAATTTACTTATCTTTTATTTGTACCGATGGAAAAAAAATGTATAATAAGAATTTAGAAGTGAGTTTAGGCTGCAATAGTTAAAGATTGTATTTGATGAACATTGTTATTGTATTGAGATTAATTAAGTGTGGTTGTGAATGTTTAATATTAAATCATGACCTGGGATTCAGAGTCGGGTCTGGCCAACTCGAGTACCGAATTTCGGGGCGTGACATCATTAGACACACACCATTAAAAACATTTTTTTAAAGCCATATAAGTTTTGAATCAAACTGATATTAGTATACTCCCTTCATCCCCGTCTCCGTGATCTTATCAACAGTTTGGAGGGCAAATAAACATTATGGTGAGCCGTAGGAAGGTTTCAATGGTGGGCATTATTGTTATCACTGTTTCTTCTGATGTGGTCCACTTTAACTTCTCATCTTACGGATGGACAACGTGGATATAGAACTTAAAAGGAATCGGATTAGCTACTCACGGCATTATTAGCCAAATTGCTAACATCACCAAGTTTTGTGGGCTCCACCATGATGTATGTGTTATATCCACATCATCCATCCATTTGGAAAGATCATTTTAGGGCAGGAGCCAAAGAATGAGGCAGATCCAAATCTCAAGTGGGCCCCACCACATAAAACAGTAGGGATTGAACACATGCTATTAAGAACTTTTTGAGGGTTGCATAACTTTTCAATCAAGTTGATATTTGTATTTTTCCTTAATCCATGTCTTTGCTAACTTATGAACATGTTAGGTCTCAAATAAACAGCATGGTAGGCCCAAGAAGGTTTCAACAGTGGATGTCACGTGGATCCACGTGAGCTTTGAATCTACCTCAATCTTTGGTTCATGTGCTAGAATAATCTCTACAAATGAATGGACGGTGTGGATACAATACATACATCATGGTGGGGCCTACAAAACTCAGTGGCATCACTTTATTATCCAATTTTGTTAATCCGCGTAGGCCTTCAAGCGCCCGTGTCCGGTCCCCTCCGGGCGGAAATTGGATTGCCTATTGAGTTACTCAGTACACTTTTATCGTAGTGAGTAAACTCAGTTGGGACCACCTTTAATGTATCTAGTCTATCCACGCCGTCCATTCACTTTTCCATCTAATTTAAGGGGTTGAGCCCAAAATTGAAGCACATCCAAAGATCAAGTGGATCATACCTTTGGAAACAGTGGGGATAATGATTTCCACCCTTGAAATCTTTCTAGGCTCCACAGTGATGTTTATTTGTCATCCAACCTATTCATAAGATCATAAAACGTGAATTAAGTTAAAGCACAAATATAAGCTTGATCCAAAACATCTGTGAACCCCAAGAAATTTTCAATAGTAGACATTCAATTCAACTCTTTCTGGTGGTGTTGTCCATTTGAACATTGGATATGCCTCATTTTTTGTCTCAATTCCTACAATTATCTCGTAAAATGAATGGACGGAGAGGATAAAATACATAAATCATGATGGACCTCATAAAGTTTACTCTGTACACTAAGCGTGGAGAGTTACCACGCAATCCGCTTCCCTCCGGGCGGAAGCTGATTACCAAGTGAGTCGCACAGGTAAACTTCGTAGGTTGATGTATGTTTATTCACGCTGTCCATCCTTTCATGTGGTCCAACTATTTTAGATCATTGAGCCCTGTATTAGAGCATATTCAAATCTCAAGTGGACCACGCCACATAAAATAATGTGAATTGAATGACTACAATAAAAAAAACTTGTTTAGGGCTACATAAATTTTGGTCTGGTTCAAACTGATACCTGTGTTTTCCTTTCATTCATGTCTTCCCGATAAACAGGTTGGATTACGTAAACATTGTTGTGGCCATGTGTGAGACCCGACCCGAGTTCTCATGTATGCATGTGTGTGTGTGAGTTTGCATCTCGTGTATTTTGGTCCCGCGGTCCTACCGGTCAAATTTCGGCGACCCGCGACCTTCGGATAATGATTGCGGTCACCCTTGAGTTCGGTCATATAGACCTGACTCGAATTGACCCAAGACCTATGCCATTGCGGCCGCATCGTCACCGCGGTTCCAGTGCCACGTCTCATGCGTAAATCCGATGTGTCCATCAAAAGTTATGGGTCGCACATTATTTGGACCGTTGATTACATTTTTGGTGGGACCCACCTGATTACACATTTTCCCATGTGCACTATTCCCCATGTAAGCCACCTTTAGCCTAGCAATGATGGCTTCTTTTCTCAAGAAAACCATGATGAGATTATCTTCTCTAGGCAATGATGAGCCACCCTATCCCATGAGCAATGATTGTTTTCTCTTTTCAAAAACTCATCTTTTTCTACAAAACTAATCATTTCAACTCTACAAACTCTCTCATCTCCCTCTCTCTTTCTTCATTTCTCTCTTCTCCTCTTTACAAATTCCCTCCAATGTCCACCATTGCTGAACTTTTCCAACCCTCTTTCCTCTTTTTTCCCCCTAAATCTAACCATCAAAGATCCATCATCACCATTGAACCTCCTTCCTTGAAGCTTGAGGAGCATGGTGGTTAAAGAATCTTGAAGATCCAACAAGTGGGTGAGCATGTAAGATAGATTGTATGGTTTTTCTTTAAAGATCTTTTTTTGTTTCATATGGAGAGTGTAGGACTCACCACATCAATGGTGAAGGTCTACCACTCCTTAGATAAGGCTTTTAGCCATCACTTGCATGCATGCGAGCTTGATGAGGCCATTCTCCATGGACCCCATCTTGATGAGATTTCCTTTCTTCTTCTTTTCTCCCCTGTCTATGGTTTGGATGTGATGATTATGTGGCCCACCTGATGTGCTATGTAACCAGGATTTTTAAATTTTTGGGACATCCAGGCCCAAGTTGCTGGACACCCAGGCCCAACCGTGCTGCCTAGTTTTGCTGCTTGATTTGGAAGGCCTTTGGGCCTGATTTTATGGATTTTCTTGGGGAAGGGCTGGGCCTGAGAGTTGTGTGACACATCAAGGTAGACCCCACCTTGTGGAATCTGTGATTTATTTTCCATTTATTAATTTTATGGGCTGATCTAGACAGCAACATGTTGCTGTCCAGATTGCTGAAATTTTTTTATGCTATAATGTATGGGTTGTAGGCCTTAATTGTGGTCTCTTTTTCCCTGATTTCTTAGACTTTTCTTTGAGGTGTGGACCCCACCTAAAATTATGTTAAACCTCACCTTCAAATGTCTTTGTTTAATCACTCAAAAGGGTGGGCCAAGGAGGGTGGATGGTCCAGATTTTTCTGGACTGTCCAGCCACACTGTTTGCTAGAAAATCATAAATATCAGCCTGATTTTGAAATAGTGGGCCACCTTTGTGGACCCCACCTTGTTGTATACTTGTATAGGAAGGTTGGCCTTGTATTTTTCCAAATTTACATAGACCTGGGCCCACTTAAATGGGGTGCTAAAGTCAGGGACAGCAACAGGAAAATAAAAACCTGGACCTTGCTGTCCATAAATTGCAGGAGTTAAATAAAATATTTTGATTATCCCAAAATTTATAAATTTTTGCAGAGAGGTGTCCCACCCATGGTAAGACCTATCCGCACAATTTCAGGGCCAAGGGATCCCATTTGGGCATCCAAAAGGGTGGGCCAACATACTAAACTGTTAGAAATTTCTGCTGTGCAGTCCAGCAGCATAGTCTCATAAAAATAAAATTTTAAAAATACTTTCTAAGAAGGTGGACATATTTATGGATCCCACCTTATTTTAGGCTTGATGAGGGACCTTGAGTCTAAATTTCAGGAATTTTGGAGGCCCAGAACCCACCCATTGGATGGCCCAAATTCAGGACAGTTATATTCCAGCAATATTTCACCCTGGATAGATTGTATTCTTTAAATTAATTTAAATACTTCTGAGTATCCTAAAATCATTAAAATTTATAGAGAGGTGTTCTTCCCATGTTGAGACCCATATACAAATTTTTAGGGTCAATAGAACCCTGTGCATACCGTGGCAAGGGCCGGAATGGCCCACCACGTTCGGATGTCCAGATTAACCAGATTTTCTGGATAGTCTATTTTATTTAAATTAATTAAAATACTTTTGACGGTCTAAAAACCATGAAATTTTGTGAAGTTATGCCCTACCTATGGAAGGACCATCTTGTAAATTTTCATGGCCATCCCCTGTACTGACTGTGGTGCGGCCTGCAAATTTGGGTCAATTTTGGGTCAAATACTCAAGCTCGTAGGACTACCCACCACAGGATGCCCCTACCTTGGGCTGTTACTGGGCCTATATTCCAGTAGCATGACCCACTTCTAATGTGTGTTGCACATTCTCCTCTCATCCAGTGGGACCCACTGTGATATGTGTGGGTCACCATGGGCCAGTAACCCATCTAGATTAAATAAATTTCTAGATTCCAGCAGGCCCAGGAAGTGGGTGGGCTGGAATTCCAGCAAGGGGCCCAAATTCGCTCCATAGTTTATTGTTTTGGAGTTATTGTGGCCCACCAGATTTAAGGGAGTGTTACACACACTCTTTGCCTTATTTTCTTGGACATTTTTGGGCGTAATTAGTGCCTCTTAAGGCTCACCTTTGTAGTGATGTTGGGGGTTAGCTTTAACTAGATTTTTGGTAGTTTTATAGGCCTAATGGGCTGGAAACCTATTTCTTGACCCAAGATCGTGCAGGGCCTGACCTTATTGTTTTACGAGCCCAATGGTCCATCTACAGGCTGACCATGTGTATTTATTAGCTGTGATGCTCTCATGAAATGCTTAATTATGGGCTGACTTGCAGGGCCCACATAGATGTATATTGTGGAGGGCCTTACTAAGTCTTTGGGCTGATGTGGTAAGGCCCACACTGTCAGTATAGGCCTTACTCATGTATATTCTTGGGTTTATGGGCTGCCCTCAAGTCTACCATAATGTATAAATTGGATTGTTTTTGTTTTGGGCCATTTCTTTAAGGCCCATTATGTGATATAGTATATGCATATTTGTGTTAGCAAGTAGGCCTTGTGGACTCAGTTCTTTTGGATAAGTCCATTGATCTTAGGCCTATACTCTCCTATCTATTGTGATGGGCTTAGGGGCAATAATACACAAGAAGTCGGGCCCTTGGCTGCCCACCAAACTGACCCTGTACTTAAGCCAAAAGTGAGGCCCAACTCACTTGTGTTAAATGTGAAACTTGCCCGTGTAAATGAATTACTGGGCTACCCATAAAGCCCACCACAATATGTGAAATTATGACCTTTGTGGTTGGGCCCAAACCTTACTTGAGGGCCCACTATATGGCCTATGAGTTGGGCTTGGTGTATGGCGCACTAATCCACACATTGCTTAGGCCTTAGATCTTTCATTATATGAGTAGTGGCGGGCTACCTCTTGGAAACCAGTTGAGGTTGAATGTCCTCCTGGATAATCCTAAGGTAGGCCCATGGGTTTCTCTATGGATGGTTAAAGGCCCACCATATACCCTAGGCCATTTGTTTAAGGATCAATGTGAATGTATGTGGAACCTACCTTAACGCATGTTTGGTCCAGGCCGTCCAAGCCTTGGATCACCCAATCATGGAGGCACTCTTTGCCTTAGGATGCTGCTAGACTCCGAGTCCATTAGTAGGCTTGCAAGGCCTGTATCCTAGCTTGTACCATTCTTTAGGCTTACGCAATCCTACCGGTTGAATTCCGGCGACCCGCAATCTGTTATCGACGTTTGCGTGCAACCCTAAGTCGTATCCCGTATTCTAGAGTCGACTCGAACCGAGACTTGTATCCTTACGACCCCGCCATCGTCGCGGTTTCGATGCCGCGTCTCTCGCGTTGAGGCGATACCTGGGCCAGGAGATGTGGGCCCGCGTTCAGTTTGAGGAAAACACCGGGCGTTGCTAAACCCAAGAGAATCCATCACATTAATCATCTCACTTGTCAAAAGTATACCCATCACTCAACCCATTACTCTCCTCATTCCCAAGTACAAAAGCAACCTCAAAAAGTCAACTTTCCATCACCTCACCATCCCTCTCTCCTATCACTTCCCTTACATCACACACTCTCTCATCTCTCTCATTCTCCAAGCAAGCATCCCACGTCCAAGCAAGCTTCCATGGGAGAGCTTGTGTGGCCCACCTTCCTATCACCCAATCCAACCCTTAGATCATCATCTCAACCGTCGAAATTGTCCCCTTGGATCTCTAGATTGCATAGGCGAAAGAAGGAGTTGATCTAGAGGTGGGTGCTTCTCTCTCTCATTTTTGTGTGATGTGTGGCCCACTTGGATAGACCCCACCTTGATGTATGTCTTATCCAAACCATCCTAGTCATGTGGACCCTACCTTATGGTGGTGAAAAAACACAAGTATCAGATTGATTTAAATCAGGTGGGCCATGTTCATGTGGGACCCACCTTGATGAAATGTGGGCCACTTCCTTGTGGGACCCACCACAATGCTTGTGTTTATCCATGCCATCCAGCGTCCCCGGACGCTGGACGTGTTGATGGCTAACATGGAGTGCGTGTACTGACATGGGCGTGTACTAACAGCTAATAAGACAAAATAATATATAGCCTTTTTAAAGTTTTGGGGTGGGCCACTCATGCAGGCCCCACCTTGATGTATGGAACTAATCCACACCGTCCATCCCATTTGCTAGCCCATTTTAGGCGTTGAGCCGAAAAATGATGCCAATCCGAATCTCTGATGAGCCACATCATGAAAAATAGCGGTTTTGGTGATATAGACTGTTGGGGGCCGCTGTAATGTTTATATGCATCAAATACACTTAAGATTGAGCTTGTTAGGCCTATCTCGAGCCTGGGAACCTAACCGACAGGGTGGATTCTACTAATGTGGGCCCCACTTATGATAACCTGCAAAAAAAAAAAACAGATGGTGGTTGACGCTGTTGCTGTCAACGTCCAAAGGACTCTGTAGCAAACAATGTCCTTCTGCTTGAAACGATAGGGTAGGCCCCACCTCAGGCCCCACCATAATGCCTGTTGATCATCACCACTGTCCAATTGATGGCCCCTTTAATTATGGGGATACCCAAAAAAATTTCAGCCATCCATGGGAACTCAAGTGGCCCACATCACAGCAAACAGTGAGGGATTAAACGTCTACCATTGGAACCCTTTTCTGGTCACAAATGTTTTGGAACATTATGAAATTTGTTTTTCCTATTCATCTGGGTCCACGTGACCTTACCAACGGATTGGATGGCATATAAACGTTGTGGTGGGCCCTACGTGGGCCCACTTACTGGAAACGGATTGGATATTGTACCTCACACCTACTATATAGCTGGTGAATTAACGTCAGCTAGTTCCGTGGCCCTGAACATGAGGTACATGTTATATCCTTACCGTCCACCCATTAGACGTGGACCCCACCATGGCAGCGTGTAGGGCCCACCTTGATTTCATGTGTCATGATCCACACTGTCCGTACATCGGACGTTGGCCCATTTAATGGACGTCTGTATCCACACCGTCCATCCATTGAAATTGATTCAGATCTTAGGTGAAAACCACCTTATATACACAGTCCACCTGGTGGACGCTGCTGGACAGCTGTCCAACAGCCATGGGACCATGGCATATGTGTTATATCGCACCGTCCATCCATGTGCGACCAACCCTGCACGTGTCACACATGCAGGTGGCGAGACCCACCTTGATGCAAGTGTTTTCTATCCACGTCGTCTGTAGCCCACCATGATATATGTATTTCATCCTTGCCGTCCAGGGGCTCCACATGATGCATGGCCTTTATCCTCGCCGTCCGTCCCATGCACCTTAACGCTGGATATTTATAGAATATTTATTTTTAATATAATATTACGGTGGGCCCTGATGTATGTGGGACCCACCTTGGGAAGCTAATTGGCTGATGTGTCTCACATCAGCTACGTAATGCTATTTTGACAATAGCGAGTTTTGTGGGTCTCCAATGAGGTATGTGTTACACCGTCCACCGGTTCGACGCATGTGGGGCCCACCCCACACTTGCTGCATGTGTGGAATGGGCCCACCATGATGAATGTATTCTCTATCCCTATCGTCCATTCGATTTGGGTTGGTAGGATGGCACTGTGATGTATTTGTTGTATCTGCACACCGTCCATCTGGGCGGTGTTGTGTGGGCCTACATGATGCATGTGTTGTACATGCACACCGTTCATCTGGATGGTGCTACGTGGGCCACCCTTGATGTGTTTTGTGGCCCATTCATGAGGCCCACCCTGATATATTTGAGGCCCATCTTGCAAGGTCCACCCATTGTATATTGAGGCCCATGGGTTGCGACCCATTGTGATATATTTTCAGCCCATCATGATGTGTATTTGAGGCCCATGTGATAGGGGCCCACCTACCTTGTATTTAAGACCCATATGATGGGACCCATTGTGATGTATTTGAGGCCCATGGGCAAGGCCCATTGTGATATGTATTAGGCCCATGATGCATGGCCCATATGATGTATTCAAGGCCTAGATACGTGGCCCATTTAATGCATATGAGACCCATGTGTAGGGCCCACATGTCATATATTTGAGGCCCATGCGTAAGACCTACCTGTTGTGTATATGTGGCCCTTGAGTAAGGCCCATTGCTATGTATATTAGGCCTTTAAGAGAGGTCATGGGCCCACTTTATGTTTAGCTCTATGTGGGCCACTGCTTGGGAGTGATGTTGGTTAAATGTCCACATTGCAATGATGGTTTAATGTCCACATTGTAACCTTGCATTAGGCTTTGTTAGGCCCATTCTTACCGATCCCGATTGTCGTGGCCAATTGTCGATTCCGATTGACGTGACCGATTTGCCGATTTCGATTATTGATTGATTCCGATTGTCGTGACCGATTACCGACTTTGATTGCCTTGATTGATTTGCCGACTCTGATTATCAATTGATCCGATTGTCGTGACCGATTTTTCGACTCTGATTATCGATTGATCCCGATTATCAATGCTGATTACCGATTCCGATTGACGTGACCGATTTACCAACTCTGATTATCGATTGATCCCGATTGTCGTAGCCGATTACCGATTCCGATTGACGTGACCGATTTGCCGATTCCAATTATCGATTGACTCCGATTGCCGTGACCGATTTACCGATTCTGATTATCGATTGATCTGATTGTCGTGACCAATTTGTCGATTCTAATTATCGATTAATCCCGATTGTTGTGGCCGATTGCTAATTTCGATTGACGTGACCAATTTGCCGACTCTGATTATCGATTGATCCCGATTGTCGATTTCGATTGACATGACCGATTTGCCGATTCTGATTATCGATTGATCCCGATTGTCGAGGCCAAGTATCAAGGCCGACTTCGATTGTCGAGGCCGAGTTCGAGTGTTGATTTCAATTGTCGAGGCCGATTGTCGAGACTTATATGGTGTATATGCGACTCGTAGTTGAGGCCCATTGTGTTGCATTTGAGAGTCAGGCGATGGAGCCCGTTGTGATGTATGTTAGGCCCATGTGAGAGGCCCATCATGACGTATATTAAACTCTTGAGTGAGGCCTATGGTGCTATATATTTGGCCCTTGTGTGAGGTGATTGGTCCAGTATATGTTAGGATCCATGAGGGTCATTCCTTAGGGGCAATGTTGGTTAAATGTCCACATTGTCGAGGTCGATTGTCAATGCCGGTTGTTGATACCAATTATGAGTATGTGACAGCATAGCATCATGATACATGCTCATATGCATCATCTGTATGTTTGTTATGAGATGTGGTTAATCATTACATATGTCATTGAGCATGTTGTTATGAGACTCCCTGATAGGTGGAGGTTATCTCACATGAGTGCATGGTGTGTGTAGGATTGATGCATGACTGGATTGTATGACTCATGCATCTCGCATTATGATTACTGTACGTCCTAGCGACATCAGGGCCGTAGCCTCCACAGGCATATCGTGGATGGCTAGACGGGACACCGAAAATTTGTTCTAGCATCAGGCTGTCATAGATGGCCCTAGGTGAAAATCCCTAAACCCTCTTGGTACCAAAGGACGCCTCAACGTCAAGACCGAATGGATACATGAGCGCCCGAATACCGAATACCAGGAGGTCGCGTCTCCCACTGTGTCGTGGTCGGTTGGGAGGAGGTGTGGCCTTACCCGCCCGAGAGCAGGGAGCATTGTTAGGCTGAGTTTGATCAGCTCGTGAATGGGTCTGCTATCGACGTGCCGAATAGGTATTGACAGACTATTGGCCAGGCGGATAGTGAGGTTTCTTACGCTCACTTGGACTGTACGGCTGGGTGAGCGATAGTGCCATTTAGAGTGTACTAAACCCTGGTGATGATCCCAGAGAGGAACCGTACTGATTTGTGGACTTATTGAGTAGGAGTTACATACTCATACACTCATTTCATTCACTATCCACTCGGGTTAGTGGTGCGCAAATAATTGTTGTGTACCTTCGCGTGACCAGGATTTCGGTTGGGCACGCGACTAACCTGAGATCAAGAGTCTACCACATTGGGTCTGACTATCTAAATTTAGGTATGAGACTGGTTTGGATAGAAGTCCTTTGTGATAGACCCCGTAGCCTGCGATACTACGTACTATCATCTCGACTTCACACTCCAGCATGGTCATTCCATTTACACCGCATATTGCATTACATCCGTGGCATATGACATTTTGGATTACCGTGTTTCTACGTTTATGTGATCTAAGTACAGCTGACGCTATTCGTGAACTCATCAAAAATTGTATATTGCATCGCATCCTCGACATCTGATATTTGGCTCTTTATGACTCCTCATTTGCATAGCTATTCTATATTGCATATTCTGATATTGATTGACTTATGAACTTGTCCGTACTTCCTCTTACTCTGTTATCATATGATTTATGATCTTGTCAGTATTTCTGCTTACTCTGATAATTCATGATCTTGTCAGTATCTCTGTTTATTACGATATTGTACGATTTACAGATTACCAGTATTTCTGATATTGTATGATGATGGTATTGTATTGAATACTTGGCGCTTACCTTGTGCACATACTTACACCACCCTCTAAGCTTTCTATAAGCTTATGTAGAATAGATACGTGCAGGTGATGTTAGGTTACAGTAGTGTTGAGCTTGGAGCGTGTAGTAGTCTTCTGGAGCTTGATTTTCGATTTATGTATTTCCCTTTCAGCATTGTACTCAAATGATTATATTAGTGAATATGTGATGATGATATTGCCTTTATGATTTGGGTATACTTGTGGTTATGGTTATTACGAGATAAATGTACAAAAAAAAATCCTCTTTCTAGGACCCCAAGATCAGAATCTGGCGTATAGACGCTAGGAGCCGAGAATGGGGTACTACGGAGGCTGTCGGCACCGGATTCGGCCATCGAAAATTTTTGAGCTCGGTTTTCGAGTTTTGGGCGTGACAAGGCCCACTTGATCTTTCATGATGTATGCACACCCTCCATTTGGTGGGGCCTCCTGTGAGTATTGTTGGCCTTCATGAGATTATTTAACTAATTTCTGAACCTTAGCAGGCCCAGGAAGTCAAACGGGCCAAAAGTTTATCAAAGGGCCTTAGATGTACAATTTTATGGTTAAAACTTTATTTGGCTGTGGGGCCCACCATAATGAGAACTTGTGTACGTGTTACATGCTTATATTTTTTTATAATCTTTGTGCTTAATCAGTGCATTCTTTTGGGTCACTTTTAGTGATCTCATGAGGACCCATCTTAGATCAAATTTCTGGGGCATCTCATAGGCTCAGAATGGGCTGGGACGTCCCAGCTTGGCCCAACCATATATTGGGCCGACTTCCACCATTTTGATGGACTTGTGGGATGAGATAAGGATAGTATTGGGCCCTTGGTTGCCCACTTAAATTGCTAGTTATTGGGTTGATATAGTTGGGCCTATTTCATCTAAACTTAAACTTATTTTTTGAGTTGTATATTGTGTACGCGGGCTACCCACCAAGTCCAACTTAATGCATGGATTCTATGGCCATTGGGAATTGAGCCTTGGGCCTTAATTCCCCTCTTGGAGTCTGTGTTCTTAAAAGTGGTATTATATTTTTTATGGCCTATTATGAGGAATATATGTATGTGTTTACCTTTATTTTTATCTTAAATATAAGCTTTGGGCCTTCTATCCATATAGTTCATGGTTGATATGCCTTTTTGGGGATTGGTGGTTAAATGTCTCCATTATGAACCCCTTTAGGGCCGGTTGTATTTAAGAGTGATTGGATAACCATCTTAGACTCTTGCTAGGCTCATTTCTATATTACTTAGACCCGTAGCTTGTATATTTAGGCTCGTGGGCTACCCCAGGTAAATAGGCCTCCACTAGAAGTTGAATTCCTTAAGGATATTGTCTAAGTACCTAGTCTTGGTTCCTTTTTGGATAGGAGGAAAGTAATTTACATTGTATATCGCCATATAGTATGATTAAATTTACCCTCATGACCCATGTACATCATTGTATGCTTGGTTGACACTGTGTGTGTGGTCATATTGTGTCATTGGGCATTGCATGTTACCTGCTCCGAGGGACGTAGTATTCCCTCTTGAGCACGTTGGATGCTTGGAATTGATGCATGGTTGATTGTGTGATTTATGCATCTGGCATTGCATAACATATGAGCATTATCGCCCTTGCTTCATCAGGGCTGTAGCCTCCACAGATACATCGTGGATGGCCATGTTTGGACACTGAAAATGTTACTTGAGCATACCAGGTGCATAGGATGCCCATGGGTGAAATTCCCAAAACTTCCATGGTACCAAGGATCTGCTCCAACGCCATGACCGGGTGGAATATATGAGCACATGAGGGTCTTATACCGTAAGGCTGCGACTCCCACTGTCGTGTAGTCGGTTGGATAGGGGTGTGGCCTTACTCGCCTGATGTAAAGAGGCATTGCTAGGCTGAGTCTGACCAGCTCGTGAATGGGTTCGCTACCTTCAAGCCTTGTTGGTGATTGGCTGTCCACAGGCAGGGTAGTGAGGTCTCTTACGCTCGTTTGACTATGCGGGGTCTGTAGAGCGGCAGTCATCCAGCAATATAATGGACCCCGGTGATTTCCTTATGATGGAAATGTACTTGATATGTGGGTTGGATATGAGCATTGACATTACTTTACATTGCATTGCATCAGTTATATAAGCCTCATATTGCATCGCCTTGGCATGACGCCCAGTACCCTTTGCATTACCATACTCATTGCATCATATAGCCTTGGTATGGCTTCCCGCATTATTATACTACCTTTGTATAGCTTCTTGCGTTCATGACAGCCTTGGTAAGGCTAGTGGTGTTGGCTTTGATCATGTCTCCTTCTTGTATCTCCTATTATTCTTTTGTGCACTATTATTACACACTTACACCACCCTCTAAGTTTCTATAAGCTTATGCACGATTGATGCGTGCAGGAGATCATAGGCAGGTGTCACAGTGACGGAGTTTAGATTAGAGCTGAGCTTGAGGACCCAGTATTGCAGACTTCCTTTATTTCTTCTATTATCTTATGTATGTTCTTTTGGACCTTATGTAAGCATGTAAAAGTTCAAATTCTTAGTGGATTTTGTGATGTGTGCCATTTGTTATTCTCAGATATACTTGTTGTGATCTTAGGTATGCTTGTATTGGAGTGATTATACTGTTATGAAAATCCTCCTTGTAAGATCCCAGGATCGGAACCTGCCTCAGGAGCCGAGAATGGGGTACTACGGAGGCTGTTGCGGCCAGAACCGGCCATCGGGTTCCTTGTAAGTCCGGTTACCGAGTCTGGGGTGTGACACCATGGGAAGGTTTCAACCATGGATGTCATTATCCCCTCTGTTTACTGTTGTGTGGTCCATTTGAGCTTAAGATATTATTCAATTTTGAGTTCATGCTATAAAATGATCTCAAAAAACGGACGGACGACCGGGATAAGAAACATACATCTAAGGTGGACCCAGCTCAACACGCAATTTGCGGATGCAACACAACAACTAGAGGTGGGCATCGAGTCGAGTTGGACCGAATTAGCCCCAACTCGACTCAGTCCAAACTTCTCAACGCCTGACCTAAACTTGATCCAATCCGGGACCGAGTTCGGGTCCTTTGACTCGACCCAACCCGTTATACTGCTGGCCTGACCCAAACCGAGCCCAACTCGGTCAGGAAAATCAAGTCGGATCGGGTTACGTACGGTTCGGATCGATCCTTCTTGACCCTAAAAGAGTTTCAATGGTAGACGTTCAATCCCAACTGCTTTTTGCAATGTGGTCCACTTGATCTTTAGATTTATCTTATTTTTTAGCTTAAGCCTTAAGACGAGCCCGCCGAGTGGATGGACGGTTTAGATATGATACATACCTCATGATGGGACCCACAGAACTTGCTGACGGCAACCCGCCAAACCAGCTGGGCTGGTGCGTGGTACATCTGACAATTGCGTACAGATTTTTTTCAGTATTTTCTACACCACACAATGGGATGCTATGTGGGCCACAGTGATATTTTTAAGAAATCCACAACATCCATCAGTTGTGAGATGTTATTTTAGGACATGATACCAAAAAATAGGTGGATCCAAAGCTCAAGTGTGCCGGACGAGAGGGAAAACCGAGGAAGGTGGTCATTGAATCTACACTGTTTCCTCTCATAAGGGCCACTTGAGTTTTGGATATACATTGTTTTTGGCCGCATGTCCTAAAATAATCTCCCAAAAGGGATGGACGGTGTGGATTTATCACAAACATCACGGTGGGACCCACCTAGCATCCCACACAGGGGGTTCATGTGAAAGGCTTTCCCTTAAAATCCGCTTGTGTCAGCGAGCTCAGTGCTTGAGGCAGTGGAAGGTAGTAGGTGAGAAGAGGGATTGGCTACTCCCCATGCCACCAGCCAATGATGGTAGTCGGTGTTCCGTGGACCCCGCTATGATGTATTTATTTCATCCATGTTGTCCATCTATTTTTCTAGATCATTTTATGGTAATAAAAAAATGAGCTAAAGGCAAAACAAAGTGTGACCGAGGTGATGGACGGTGTATATCTCACACACACACACTCAATCTTTTCATTCACGTCAGCAAAATCCACACCACTATACTTGTACGCCAACACACGTGCGGCTCATAGCCATCTTTATTTTGCTTTAAAAAAAAAAAGGTGGACCCATCTCACCTGACAAAACGCGCGTGTCCACCAGACTCCCGCTCTCTCTCAAATCTCACACATGCATAGACGCTCCTCGAGCTCCGAGTTGTATGAACCGTTTAAACGAGATCAAAGTTTTATGGGCCCCACAGTGATGTATTTATTATATTTAAATCGTTCAACTATTTTTAGAGATCATTTTAGAGTATTATCCAAAAAGCGAATTATGTCCAAAGATCATCTAGACCACACCATAAATAGCAGCGGAGATAATGATTTTCACCGTTAAACAATTTGTAAGGCCCGCCATAACGTTTATTTTCCATCATAAGGTCACAAAGACCTAAATGAAGAGGAAAAACAAATTTCATATTGATCCAAAACTTCTGTGAACCCAAAAAGGGTTTCAATGGTAAATGTTCAATGCCCCACTGCTTTCCCTAGTGTGGTCCACTTAATAGTTAGATCTGTCTTATTTTTTGTCTCAAGCCTTAATACGATATTGCCAAATGGATGGACGGTTTGGATATAACACATACCTCGTGATCAGACCCACAGAACTTGTTAACGTTACACCAGCCAATCCGCTTCTATCAACTTTGGGGTCTGATTGTCAATATGACAGCTTGTAAACAGCTATATGCTAATCATTCTTCAATCAATGTTTGCTATGACTATCTCTCTTTCCCTCTTCCGTAGGCATTTCAGAGTCCCTAGGTTGTCCCAAGCTTAAATCACTTATCCTATATTCATATAAGATTCATGTTCTTTTCATTGTGATTCATCACTCATGAGCATTCAAAGCTCTTATTTATGAAGAACATGATTTCAAGCCTTCACTTAGAGTATTGAAACTAAACCTATAGGTAATGGGAGTTTGTTGAATCTCTAACAACTGTTATGAATAGATTTCCTAAGAGATTTAACTGATGGATGCACTAGAGTATGGTTAAGACTACACACCATTTCTCAGTGTATATCTCTCTCCAACAGAGAAATCCCGTAAAGTTTTAGAACCCAACGGCAAAAAGAGAGGGATTCGATCTACCACAAAACATCTAGCTAGCCTTCTACTTGCCTTCTTCTTCAATAGATAGGGAGAGACAGATATAAAGAGAGAGAGAGAGAGGGAGAGACAGATATAAAGAGAGAGAGAGAGAGAGAGAGAGAGAGAGAGAGAGAGAGAGAGTTGGGGGGCTCGGGCGGGATTTTTGGTGCTAAACAAAAAGCAAAGACGCGCGGGCGGTAAAACTTTACTGAGAAAGATAATTTTGCAAAATAGAGAGATATTTACATTCCGAGTCGGGTCGGGTTGAGTCGGTTCAGACCCTTTCGGTCCGGGTTTTCGGATCGGTTCTGTCCGGATACGTCACTATCTGAACCCAACTCGAAAAATGATCGAATCTGGATGGACAGACTCAATCAGAGCCAATCTAGGCTGTCGGTTCTGTTCGGAACGGTACCGAGTCGGGTCGGATCCACTGGATCGGGTCCAACATGCCCACCTCTAACAGCAGCTACATAGCTGGTGTAGATATGTGTTGTCCGAAGACGAGCTCCAACGCGAGTTGTACTAATGGTTCAAAGGAGATCAAAGTAACATGGCCCCATAATGATGTATTTATTATGTCCACACCGTTCATCCATTTTTAGAGATCATTTTAGAGTAATATCCAAAAAAATGAATCATATCTAAAGATCAAATGGACCACAACACAAATAGCAACCAATATAATGATTTTCACCATTAAAAATTTCATACCGGCCACCATAACGTTTATTTTCCATCCAATCTGTTAATAACGTTACAAAGACTTGGATGAACCACTATTTCCTGTGCTGGGGTCCAATGGAGCTTTTGATTTAACTCATTCTTTTGATATTGCCCTTAAATAATCTCTTCAAATGATGGAAGGTATGGACACAGAACATGGAAACGGATTGGCTACGCCCCCAGCAACCAGCCATTGGCTGGTGGTTGGTGCTCTGTGAGCCCCACCATAATGTATGTGTTTCATCCATGCCGTCCATATATTTTTATAGATCATTTTATAATATGAAAGAAAAAATGAGGTATATCTAAATCTCAAGTAGACTACATATAGGAAACAGTGTTGAATGAACGTTGACCATTAAAAACGTTTTAGGGGCTATAAAAGTTTTGGATCAAACAGATATTCGTTTTTTCCCTTCATCCGGGTCTTTATGACTTGATCAACAGATTGGATGTCAAATAAACAGTATAGTGGGTCTTAAGAGGATTATAATGGTGGATATCCAATCATTATTGCTTTCCCGTGGTGTGGTCCAACTAATATTTTTATTCCTATCAAATTTATTTATTTTTACCAATCCCTGAAATAATCTTTAAAAATAAATGAACGGAATGGATGAAACACATACATCACGGTGGGAGTAGCCAATCCGTCTCCGCAAAACATACATCACGGTGGGCCATGGCATAGCGAGTCTCGCTACTCAGCTAATCCGCGCCCAGCTTCCGCAGTGCGCTTCCGCTGGAGGCGTACCTTAACCTCTTTTTAGGGTTTCACGTTGATTCTTCCTCAGCCGAGTAGCTCTCTTGTCTTTCTCCTGCTCGAAAAGAAAAGAAAAGCCATGGCTACGATTGTGGTCACATCTGAAGAAGATCCTTCGCTCTCAGTTGTCCGATTCATGTCCGAGCTTGCGTGGGCCGACGCAGGACCTGAGGTACACTGAAAAATCCCTCCTTGATTTCTTCTTCTTCTCCTTCTTCTTCTTTTTTTTTTTTGTAATTTAAAATTTTCAGATATATGTGGATCTAGAACAAATTAGTTGAGTTTATTCCTTTGGCATTGGTTGGTTGGAGAGGAATTCCTAGGCTACCTGTTTGTACAAGTGGGTCCCATCTCGTTCTCGGCAATTTCTCTGCCAGGAAATATCTTGGGAGATTTTAAAAATCGATATGATGGGCCCCACTGTAAATGGCTACATGCCGAAGAGGAATAATAGGATACAAGATCTGAAGGTTCGGTTCATGTTTGTGATGCAAACCTGAAAGGGAAAGCAAATAAATCAAGAAGAAAAGAAAGAGGTTGTGGGAAAAGACCCAACAATCCTCTAGCCGAATGCTAGAGATCACAAATGCAAGGCTGTGAGCAAGCTCAATAGTTCTCTAGTCTTGAACTAGAGACCACTCCCCCTACTTTCAACAGTTACTTACCGCAGAGAAAATAAGAGAATTTCATAAAGAGAATATTATTCTGGCTTGTTTTATTCCATAGGCTATATGCCCTATTTATAATCAAACCTTAAAATCTGTAATAAAGGCTATAGAATCTAAAAATCTGCGAAAATAAGTAAGCTCCTAAATAACAAAGCATTCTAATTAAGAAAATGCCTAAAATAAGAAGATACCTAGATAAGAAAATATCTTAAATTATTCCCTGCCTAAAATAAAGATATGAAAGAAAGAGGAAATTTCCTAATGTAGAGATTTGAAAGAAAAGGAAGGTAGTGATAGCCTAAAAAGGAAGGTGGTCCTTTTCTTGTACACACGTGTGGACCATGGGACAATTGCATCATGAAATAATCATAGTTTTGGGCCGATTGCTTTAGTGGGATAAGTGCTGTAGATTGCGTGCATTTGGGAGCCATTTGGGGGCATTTGAGTGTTCTCCAAATCGGTGACATTATTCATCCAAATTTAATTTAATTTTTCTTAAAATTAATTAGGGGAATGGTATCAAATGCTTAGGAATGTTCATTAATGGGATGAGTGCCATAGCTTGCATGAATTTCGGGCCAATTTGTGGTCAATCTAAGCATGTCAGGCTAAATAAATTATAAGACATGCCGAGAGCCAAAACAACATTCTTACCAAAGACTGGATTTTTACGCCATCATAAACGTGTTTAAAACTACAAAAGAAGACATATATAGAATTCTCTCAATGTTCTTGATTTTTCTGACAATTTTTTTTTCTAAAAATCTTTTGACTGTTATGGACGTTATGCGTAATGGTAATGGTGGGGACTGTTACGCCAATCGTTACTGTTATGGCATACCTTGTTTTCAATTGCTTTGCCAATCATCTTGCTAAGAGCGTCGATGATCATGATAAATAGATACAAGGTTTGGGGGTTGTGCTTCCTCACTCTTCTTGACCCACAGAAGAAGCCTTTGGTGAAGCTGTTGACCCTAATTGAGTAATTCGCTGATGGCAAATACTTTGATATTGGCAATCTCCATCTCACACCAAATCTCATCCCTTGGTGCACATACAGAAGGATATCTCAGTTAACATAATCACAAGCCTTCTCCAAATCAAGATTGCAAATAATTCTAGGAGAACCATCTTTGTATATTGTGGAAGATCAATCAAGTCATGAGAAACTCGACACCTAATCCGAAAAAGGCACACATGTCAGGGGAAATTCTACCATCACCTCCTTTTCCCATAAGAAAAGTGGATGAAGTTGAAGTCGCAATCCGCACACTGAGGTGCACTCCATTTCAGCTTGACAATATTAAACTCTTCGCAGAAATGACTGTTCAAAATATTGTCACACGTGCCATATACCTCTGAGAAAATCCATTTGAAATTGTCTTTTGATTCTGAAAGAGTACTGAAATTGCAAAGCAGCTTATTAATTACATCCAGCTTAGAGAATCAATCTAATCTCCAGCCCACTTCAGCTCTGATTTTTTGATGTGTATGATAGCCAATCTTCTTTGTGGAGCAAGTTTTGATTTACATCTATTGGATCCGAGTTGGGATATCAAACAATTCGATGTATTGGAACTGTTTCTTTGACAGGTTGCAGAACCCCAGGTCACTAGATTATGCATGGAGGCACAAGAATGCATGGTGATGGGAAGATGGTTGGATCTGGCCTCTCTTATGCTCACATCAGCTGACTTGATATTTTCAAGAGTTTCAGAGAAAGGTGCAATTGCATATATCCATGATTGCTTGATTACCTTATAACTAGTTCAGAATCTATAATGTGATTGTACGTAATGGTGACATGGTAGAAATGAAATGCGTACATACTGTTATCTGCTTGTACCGCACATACTAATATAACTGTGAGAAAATAGAATGCAAAACATCCTACGAGGGTATATATGCAAGCATTAAGTTTCTTTCTTTTCTTTTTTCTCTATGTTTCCCTTATCAGTATGATATCATGTTGTTGTTGCAGTCTTGTAGACCATTTTAAATGTGCTTGCTTGGGAGTGGGTTGTCAGTTATGTTGGTGAATTAGAATGGGTGGTGGTTTTTTTTAGGGAAGCACGTATTTTTGGGGGTTCATCCATAAGAGCAACACAAATACACATTTCAATTGCAGGAGGGCACAGTGGTGTGGGATGTTCTCAAATTTCCATTGGTTGTAGAACCAAGTTGATTATAATTGTGATGTGTTCTCACTTGGCAGACATGTTTCCATGAATCATATATGGGGTGGAGATCATGATGTCCACTACTCAGGAAATGTTATCATTTAGTATTCTACACCCATGCCCTTGGTACTCTAGGATGTATGCTATATATATATATATATATATATATATATATCCTCATTACTCTAGGGTGTATGCTAAATGTATACACCTTTATCCTTGGAACTTTAGGGATTGTATGCAATATAGCTTTATACATGTCATGTTGCAATTGATGTATGATATGAAATGGTGAATGTTATTATTACAAACCCTGCGTACTTAGGGGTTGTTTGGGAGTGTGTATTTGATATGCATTAGCAATTACCATGTAATCTATGTGAATTGGAAGTACCAGTTGTGTTTGACAGCTTGTCATTGAAATCCCCTGGAATCCATGTGAATGTGTTTGATAGCCTATATCTGGAATGCATTGGTGGAGAGAGAGAGAGAGAGAGAGAGAGAGAGAGAGAGAGAGAGCGGTGACTTGCGAATAGTAGTAATAGAATCCATGTGAAATGGAATCACATTGTTTTGTTTTATTTTTTTTTAATTTATTTTAAGGGAGGGGGGGTTAGCGTATTTTGATGTGAATTAGCAGATACCAAGTAACGACACATAACACAAGATAATGGGAGATGACACAAACAAATAACATAAGATAATGAGAGACTATAATCACATTAAACAAAAAACTATAACAATATACTACAAGATAATACACAACGTAAGGGATGCTCTTGAAAGTAGTGTTTTAAATATCGAGGATATCGGCCGATATATCTTGTATCCTACCTGTGCGATACAAAACGCACAAGTAGTGGGATATATCCCACATGTTTGATCTGGTAAGCTTTTTTTTTTTTTCTTTCTGTAAATCATATTAAATCAGTGTCAAATTGTTACAGACCCATGATTTTTCATGTAAAATCATGGGTTGGGTGCTTAGATTTTTCGAGATTTGGAGGAGAAGGACCGAGTTACAGAAAATTGGAAAAAAAATAAAAAAGGTTCCCAATTTCTCACTAATCAGTTGCAATATTTGTGTCCAAACATAAAATCAAACATGTATGTAACCTAATTTAGTGGTTCTTTTGCTTTTGAATATATTACTTGTGTTTCCACACATCTTCTTACATTTATAAATTATTTGAATATACTTGCATCAATTTAGTTAGACAACGAATAGATTAGGACCCCTTATAAAGAAAACATATCACGTGCACTTGTTTTTGTAATGTTTTAATTTGTGAGTGTGTATTGATATCTTTTTTTTTTTTTTTTAAGGGAGGGGGGGTTAGTGTATTTTGATGTGAATTAGCAGATACCAAGTAATGACACATAACACAAGATAATGGGAGATGACACAAACAAATAACATAAGATAATGAGAGACTGTAATCAGATTAAACAAAAAACTATAACAATATACTACATGATAATACACAACGTAAGAGATGCTCTTGAAAGTAGTGTTTTAAATATCGAGGATATCGGCCGATATATCTTGTATCCTACCTGTGCGATACAAAACGCACAAGTAGTGGGATATATCCCACATGTTTGATCTGGTGAGCTCTTTTTTTTTTCCTTTGTAAATCATATTAAATCAGTGTCAAATTGTTACAGATCCATGATTTTTCATGTAAAATCATGGGTTGGGTGCTTAGATTTCGAGATTTGGAGGAGAAGGACCGAGTTACGGAAAATTGGAAAAAAATAAAAAAGTTCCCAATTTCTCACTAATCAGTTGCAATATTTGTGTCCAAACATAAAATCAAACATGTATGTAACCTAATTTAGTGGTTCTTTTGCTTTTGAATATATTACTTGTGTTTCCACACATCTTCTTACATTTATAAATTATATGAATATACTTGCATCAATTTAGTTAGACAACGCATAGATTAGGACCCCATATAAAGAAAACATATCACGTGCACTTGTTTTTGTAATGTTTTGAATTGTGAGTGTGTATTGATGTCTTTTTTAACATTCACTGAAATTTCATCAAAAAATTCGACCGATTTTCAATGTTTCCTCATGTTTCCAACTACAACGATACATTATACGATACAACTGATAAATACCATGCGATAACTGATATGTATCCGTATCCCAAGGGTGCGATATGTAACGCGATTCCGATAGTTTGAACACTGCTTGAAAGCTTAAATATAAACATCATTACTAATTCTCAATTCTTTTGTCAGGACTTACTTTGCCTAGACTTCAGGGATGGATTTGAAATCTGGACTTGAACAAAATGAAATAAAAGATGTGGCTACTAGCACATTGTCAAAGAATATGGAATTATGCTTTCAGAAAGAAAGATGATAATTGTCAAAAGAGAGATTGACTTCTTAGGAATTTCTATCTCAAATGGCTCCTATTGCCTACAACCACACATTGCTGTCCATGTTTATCAATTTCTTGATGTTCTTAGAGTGAGAAACTAATACAACAATTTCTTGGTATTGTCAATTACATCTCTGATTTTGTCCCCCCACATCGCTGTATACAAAAGCCTCCTCTCGGCCTAGTTGCATTAAAAAAAATGGAGTGAACTCCATACCTATGCATTCAAGTAACTCAAGCAGTTGGCTACCTTATTGTCTCCTCTACAGATTCCAAATCAGATAGATAAGAGAATCTTGCAAACTGATGCAAGTGATCTCTATTGGGAAGCAATTCTCCTTATTGAAGACAACTCTGGAAAAAGGAAAATCTATGGATACAAGTGTGGAACTGGAACCTTCAAACCTTTAGAACAATACCATCACCGTACTTTCAAAGAGATACTAGTTTTCAAAAATGGAATTTCAAAATTCCAATTCCACCTCATCGGGCACAAATTCTAGATTGAAATGGATATGTCTTCATTCCCAAGGATGTTAGAATTTAAGCAAAAAACCTTGCCCAATGCTCAACTCCTTCGATGGGTAGAATGGTTTTCTCAATGGGATTTCAATGTTGTAAAAATCAAAGGTAAAAGTAATACCTTAGTAGACTTCTTGTCCAGACAACCTCATACCGTTTATCCAGAAGTTCAACTCCTGTCTATGCTTGGCATTTACCCAATGGAACCCATAACTGCCTTACCTCTAGAAATTATTGAATCCATAGCCAACCTCTTCATAAAAAGAAGCTCCCATAATTTTAAACAATTCCTTGAAATCCATTTGTTTAGAAACTACAGAGTATTTGAACAGATTCCTCATTTGGATTACCATTTTCCATTAGAAACCTTTATTATTTTTCAAAAGAAGCCCTTTGTCTGCTATGGTACTTGTTTGAGGCATACACCATTCCCTTTGTTTTTGATGCACCACGTTGTACTGCCTATTTCTTGCAAATCGAGCTGAATTTCCCAATGCTTGATGATCAAAGGAACGTGTTCAAATGGCTATCATGGTTTCACACACTTGAAGAGTGGAAAAAAAATCTCCTGGACGATCATTTCTCTAGATACGTGCTCATCACATTCCATATAGCTAGAGATTTTGTCCAGACTAATAATGGGAACTATTCCCCAGCAATTGCTCAATCAGAAATACAAGCTTGGCAGCCCTATAATCTTGCTCGACATTACAGGAGCAATCCACAACTGTATCAAATTTTCAAGCAAGAAATATGCTCTCTTAATGGTTACTCAATGGCATCCATTCCCTTCGAAATCATAGCTAACCCATTCGCCAACTGCCAATATCCATTGAATGAAAGGTTTGTTGATTGCTTGTTGATTTCCTTGAGCAACATGGTCAATTAGCTGAGGTTGATAAATTTCCAAGCTCACCTTATGTTGGAATTGGTAGCCCATTGAATTCAGACAATTCAAGAATTGAGTCAGATTGAGCTTCACTCAGACATGACGAAAGCAGTGATGTCACCCACTCACATCAGTCATGACTTCTCTCCACCAACGATCTACTTTTCCAAAAGGCAACACCACGTGGCAGCATAGTTTTTACTGTAACAACATAGTGTTTATTGTTGTATAATTGTTAGGCTTGCTAGCAGCTTATCTTTTATTTCATTTTGTTTCAAGTCCGGGTTTCAAATCCGTCCTTGAGTTCTAAAGATTGTGAGCTCCTCCTTGTTCAAAGGTAGCGTAAGTCCTGATAGAGGTATGGAGAGTTAGTAATGGTGTCTATGTTTAAGTTTTCAAGAGCATCTCGTATGGTATGTAGTAGCTTGTTGTATATTGTTATAGTTTTTTGTTTAATCTTGTTAATTGGTATAGTCTCCCATTATTGTCTGTTATTTGTGTCGTCTCCCATTATCTTATGTGATTTGTTTTTGTCGCCTCCCATTATCTTGTGTTACTTAGGGACCAAACCCTAAACTCATTAAACTTTTGTGCTCCCTCTGGTGAAGTAGGGGAGGAGGCTGCCTTAAATGGCTAGCCTCGTCTTGTGGATTGGGCTTTCTGCCATCAGAAACCAAGGATTTGAGGTCGTCAGATACCCCTGAAGGTGGAGGAGTAATGTCCGTTGGAGGTAAGCCCAATGATTACCCTCTTAGTAATCATTTGAAAAGTAGCAGGATGATGAAAGGTGGTTATGAGGACTACGAGCCGGGTGTCCAGTTGCAAAACTGGTTAAAGTAACCTGTCATCCTCATTATCTCGTGTTATCTGTGTCATCTTGTTTCTTGTGTTACTTGGTATCAAAGTATACACTAAATACACCAAAAGTCCTTTAAAAAAAAAAAAATCAAAGCAAAACCATGTGATTCCATTTCACATGGATTCTGATTACCACCGTTCGCTAGGCACCATCGTCTCTCTCCCTCTCTCTCTCCACACCAATGCATTCGAAATCCAATTCACACCAAATACACTCCTAAATGCACCAATTGCCACCGATTCACACCCATTACCACCGATTACATGCTCCCAAATGACCCTTTGGTATTATAGTATGAATTAAATAAATAGAAGATAAATCTGTACATTGTAAACATAAATTTGCACTACAACTTAATCAATAGTAAGCATATGGAGCCATAGTTTTGGGTCACTAAAAATAGCGATCCAGTTCGCAAATGACCACAATCCAGATCATGGGATCCTGAACCGAAATGGGGGTTTTTGTGTTTTGCGTAACATTGGTTGAGAACATTGTCTCGGGTGGCAACCAGCCGGCAAATGCAGCAAATCTCATGATGGAATGATAGCCTTTGGTTGCATTACTAACTTCTTGTACTTATTTTTTCCCTTCATTTTCCCTTTTCCAAATTTTGAGTGCATTGAACGTCTGTTTACTTTTTCTATGTGATAGATACCGATGCTAATAGGCTGTTTGAATCTGTATCAGCAGTTTGCACTGAAAATTCATCTTTATGGACCTTATCTGATAATGATTGTGTTAGCTGGTATGGTGGAATATGTTTATCAGCTTAATGCATCCATAACTGATTTGGGCTATGGCAGGACTTTGAACAATGGCTCCAAATTATAACCTTTCTAAATATCCATTTAAGACTGTTGTTGCATGGTTTTTTATGTGATGCCAAATGTTCAGATGGTGCAATGTCAATCTTTAGCCTCCATGGATAGAGATGAAAATGAGCAATATGCCTGAAACTTAATGTTGGTTTTTAAAATCCTGTGGAGCACTTCACTCTTGAATTTCACCTTAGCTTCCATGCCTGTTACTGTCCCTGCCTCCCTGGTACTCAAGCTGCTGTCAGGTGCTATGTGATCTCTATTGCTAACTATGCACACGCAGTAAAGCTTGTGTACACACCACATGTGCTATCATGGCGCATACCTGTGAGATCTAATCTATGCATCAGGTTGGTCTGACCTTTTACAAGTTTTCCCAAAAATGATCTAATCCGTGCATCAGGTTGGTCTGACCTTTTACACATTTTCCCAAAAATAAAATCAGCCCCAATCAGCATGTGGGCTCCAATATTGGAAACAGGTAGATGGGTTAGAAAACTTCAGCCAAGTTTTTTATGGCCATGCATTTGTTTTGCACACTGTGGTCCACCTGACCAGTGAATCAACCTGATTCTTGGGCTAGGGCATCAATATAGTGGTGCTGTTCTGATGGACGGATTTGATCTCGGGCCTGTTGTGCCATGCTGGCACATGTGTGGCATGTACACGAGCTTTATTGCACACGTGTGGGCTCAGGAAAGGTCCTCTATTTAATGCACAGGAATGAACTTTTCTAAATCTCATTTATCGATTGCAAATCAATTTCAACAGCGGCTATGGGCTGAAGATGAACCTTGATTTTATGCACATCAATTTTTATTTTTTTTCCTTTTTTGAAACACATTCACGAACTTTATGGAGGCACCAAGGGAGGTTAATTCAAAGAAATCTGATTTTCCTGACCTTGAGAAACCCCACTTTTTATGTGTGTACGCCATAATGATAAAGCAGTTCATGCTTATTAGTTGTCAATCTGCAAAACACGAGTTTTTAGGACAAGTTTCTTTTGCACAAAATGTTGATCGTGTATGCTGCCAAGTAGTGTTGGGCATTTTAATTTTTTGATGGTGGTGCAATCAGTTGGACTCTGTCTTTTGGCAGCATTTGCAAGGACAGGATGAAAATCTCTTTTCACAAAGACCAAATGGGACATTCTTTACAACACAACTTGCTATATATATATATATTTATCTACTAAGGTTCATTGAAGTTTCATGGTTTATATAAATGATATAAATGGAATCTTCTGTTTGCTGTTGTGTTTGCCAGATCTGGAATGCATCTTCACCATCATTTGCAATCTTGTCACAAAAACTGAGAGTCCAGATGAAGCACTAGAGATGGCGAAGCTTATATCTGCAAAAGTCATCCAACAGCCTAGTGACAAGCCTGCGTTGCGCTTGAAGATGTAATGCTATTTATCTAGAGAAGTGCTAGATTTACTCGAGTGTACTTTGCAAAGGACTTGCTGGTCACACTTGCCTACGTGGCTTGCATGTGCGAGATACAAGCTGTCCATCCTGCGGGCCCCTGTTGGTAGATGCCTGGGCCTGCGATCAGGATGGTCTGCTTGTTTGGTGGGCCACTCATGCATGCTGAATGTGGACTGTTGGTTTCTTGTAATAGTTTATTAATGGCTTATTTCTCCTATACATGCGGGGCCACTTATGACCTAATTTCTGGGCTGGGGCATGTGTGGGGTGGGCCACAGCAGCTTTGATATAACACATGCTTGCAATGTTTGCATGCGTAAGGTTGTAATTCATGAATTCCTTGGGAAGTACACTTTTACCCAACGAGCCTTATGACCATTGATATATTATCCTTTTGCTCTTGGACTTTTGTTTATGGTGTCTTAACACTTTATCGTGCCTGTTTCAGATTATTCAATCTGTACAACCTATTGGAGAACCCTTACAGCCGGTTCTTTGTTTATATGAAGGCTCTTAATCTGGCAGTTAATGGAAAAGTTACCGAAAATATTGTACCTTCTTTCAGAAAGATGGATAGTTTCTTAAAAGAATGGAATATTGGGACATTGGACCAAAGGGACCTCTATCTCACAATCTATAATATCTTAAAGGAAAACAAAAGGTACATGTTGTTGTGCAAGTAGAACCAAGTTTAGGATGTGTCCTTTTGATTCATTATCTTAGAATTTTTGTTATTTGTGATTGATTTTTCTTTCTTTCTTAATTTTATTTTATTTTATTTTATTTTTTATTTTTTGTGATGCAGTTCAGGAAAGGATATGTTTTCTTTTCTGACCAAGTACTTGGCAACTTTCTCGGGTGAGGATGCATATACCATGAGTGAAGCCAAAGACGAAGCAGTGCAGGCTATTATAGAGTTTGTGAAGGCACCTGATATGTTTCAGGTATCTTAGTTAGGGAAACTTGCCTTCATGTGTTCTCACTCAGCATGTATGGGTGTTGTGGCTCGTGGGGTCCAAATTTGAGTTCCTTCTCCCATGGATTACTACTAATGACTACTGTGCACCATGATACTTATGGTTTCCATATGTAGGAAAAGGATTTGTAGGGTCTTGGACATCAGTAACCATACAGTTTGCTGACATGCAAGATTCCATACATGTGGCACCCATGGAGGTATTCCAGGTTGTTGACCTGAGGCTCCACTGTAATGAGGGGTGCCCTAAATATCTGCCAGAATGAAAGATAACTATGTTATAATCCTTTGATATTTTTGCCACATCTTTTCGCTTAAACATCTGTTGCTGGCCACCAATTAAAGGGTTTGGTTGGACACTCCAATGTGGGAGATTTCTGGGTCATTCCCCATCCATGGGGGAGCCCATCAGTTCAACGATTGGGAATCAGGGATCATTGATGACTGAACAATGGCGCTCTAGATGCACATTACAGGTCAGCAAGTGTGTTGTTGATGTGCAGGACCCTATAATTCCTCATCTAAGAAAATGCATGTCACCTCATCTAGGAAAAAGCGTGTCATGTACTTGAGAAAATGATAATCATTTAAGCCTATTACTCCCAAGTATCAATATTGATACAAGAATGGGGATATGAATATGATTCTTCCTGAAAAAAAATCTAGGATATGGTTTCAGATATGAACACGGGTATCATAGTTGTAACAAGAAATTCATGTTAGTTTATGATTAAATGTTTGACCAATTCTATTAGCTTTTAGTTTTCTAAACAAGCGATTATTTTCTAATCTATTTAACATGCTAAATTTAACAATGTGCTTTATGATTATTGCTTTTATTGCATGAACGTGTCATAAATTATGACAAAAAAGGTAAGTATCAAATCTGATATGCTAGGTTTAATCAAAACACATTCAACTTGATTTGCCGGCCATTGGATGTTCTTGGTGGACCACACCTGATGACTGGTCCAGATCTCGCACACATCTTCCATATTGGAATATGTACTATAGAGTGCGTCTTTGATTGTCCTCGCATGTATACACTAATACTCTCCTAGATATAGTCAAGGGATGCCTACTATGATGTGCACTTTTACTGGAGTTCCATGGAGTGCACACAAAACATCTTTGTTGTATGTGGTACTTGGGCACAATGATTAGGATTGTTGATTTGGTGGGCCTCTGGGAAATTTTTGTTTGGGAGCTTCATGCCAAAGGAGTAACTGGTCATTTTGGTAGAGACAAGGTTATTGCCCTTGTGGAAGATCGGTTTTATTGGCCCAGTATCAAGTGAGACTTTGCCAAGATTATTGAGCAGTATAGGACTTTTCAGGTGGCAAAGAAGAAAAGGTAGAACACGGTGTTTTTATACACCTTTGCCAATGTCACATGCTCTGTGGCAGGACATTAGTTTGGATTTCGTGCTCGATGGAGGACCCTTTTTCTAAAATGGTCCATTTTCTACCATGTTTTAAAACGTCTGATGCATCAAACATTGTGAAACTATTCTTTGCGGATGTGGTTCGCTTGCATGGATTGCCCAAATCTATTGTGTCTGATAGAGATGTGAGATTCATGAGTTATTTTTGGAAAACACTTTGGCACATGATGAGTACGAGACTTCAGTTCTTATCAACATACCACCCTTAGACTGACGCTCAAACGGAGGCGGTTAATCGAAACTTAAGAAATCTATTGCGATGTCTTGTGAGTGATCATGTTAGACTTGGGATTTAGTCGTACCAGTTGCAGATTTGCCTACAAGAGTTCGGTCAATTGGACAATAGGCATGAGCCTTTTTGAATTAGCGCATGGTTACAAGCCTAGGAAGCCTATGGATCTCATTTCCATGTCAATCTCCCATAGACCATCAGAGTCTGTAGATGCATTTGCACGACATATCCATGATTTGCATAATGAAATTAGAAAATGGATTAATGTGAGCAACGAAAGGTGTAAGATTTTTGCTAACTCTTATTGCAAGAGCAAAGAATTTCAAGTAGGCGATGAAGTGATGATAAGGATAAGACCAGCACTATTTCCGCAAGGAGCTATAAAGAAATTACAAGTCCGCAGTGCTGGACCAAATAAGATATTGAAACGATTAGGTCCCAATATGTATATTGTAGATCTTTCACTTACTATGGGCATTAGTTTTACCTTCAATGTAGAAGATCTTGTGTCTTTCCGGGGCCCTTCCCCTAATCTTCACATGAGCCTAGATGATGACACACTCGACTTGTCCCGTAACCTTGGTTATTACCATATCCCTCTTCTCAGCCTTTGCCTCCTTTACCATTTTTATCTATGAGAATAGAAGAGATAAATGATATTTTGAACGAGCAAGTGGCTTCCACCAGACATGGAGGATTTCAAAAATATCTTGTCAAGTGGAAGAGCATGATAGTGTCCAATTGTGCGTGGATCATAGAGACGAAGCTTTAATGACTCGATCCGGACCTCTTGGAGTGTTATCGCTACTTTTTTTTTTCACTAGAAGCAAAGTCTTCTCAGCCGGGGGGAGTTGATGAGGACATTCGGGCACCTTACAGGGTATACCAGAGGAGGAGATCAACTCCAATTTCACTTTGGCTTGGTGATCACTACATGGGCCCAGGTGGGCCACATTGAAGGCCCCACATGCATGATCGTGCATCGTCAAAGACCCTACACTAGGAAAGATGCATGTGGGTTGCTTATTGAGGAATTTGGATCGTTGGATTGCAAGGACACGTTGATCAGATGGTTGGATCTTGAGGACGCTTCGATCGGACGGTTGGATCATTGTGATCTTAGATCACATTGATCGTAGACTTTAGATTGTTTTAGATTTATTTCTTTTATTTAGTTGATTATTCATGTTGGATTTATTTTGATACCAAAATTTGATGCAGGACGCATGGTCTAGACTAGATATGATGCAAATAAATTATAAACAGATTAAAGAGCAATTCAAAGCTTAAAATATACTAACCTACCATAAATTTAAGAAATCAAATAAATGGAAAAAATTCAGATTTCAAGCTAAATCACAATCCCACAATAAACTAAGCTATTTAAACCATGAGTTTCAAAGAATCAATGGACTGTAGAACTTCCACTTTAGCGTAGGCTTAGACCTAATTTAAAGGGGCTGATTTGGTCTCTATATGGTTAAGGATATGAGAATCTAGGGTTAGAGTTTTAAGCATGTGAGGTTATGGATTTGAAAGGAATTAGGGCTTTGGAAGGATTTGAGAATTTAAGATTTTATAAAAAAATATGGGATTAGGGTTTCATAGGGAATTGGGGATTATGGCTTGGGAAAATTAAAGACTAGGGTTTATAGGTGAATATGAATTAAGGTTTTAGGCTAGGGTTTAAGGGATAGGAAGAAGGATCGAAGAGAGGGAAGAAGAAAAAGGAGAGTAGGTGGCTGACTGTATGGTTGTATGGCTCTGTCTGTTTAGCCGTACAGACTGATTTGTCCGGACAGGCAGTCCGTACGTGTGGGGCTTGATGGAGATGAGATGGGTTGGGTTTTGGTGGAGAGAGGGATATGAGAAGATGGGTTTGATGCAGTGGGTTTGGGTTTAGAAGAAAATAATGAAAGGGATTTATGTTTGGAGAAGAAAAGTAGAAGAAAAAGGGGTTTGAGGCAATGGGTTTGGATTTAGAAGAAAAGAATGAAAGGAATTTATGTTTGGAGAAGAAAAGTAGAAGAAAAAAGGGATTTGAGAAGAAGATGAGAGAAACAAGAGAGAAATACCTTTTCAAAGAGAAATAAGAGAGAAAAGAATAGGCTTCACACTTTGGCATCACATCATCAATCTCCATTTACAAGCGGTGAAAGCTTCAAGGGAAGCAAAGAGTTTTCATAAAAAAAAGCATTCATCCCCTAGGGTTGGCCATTGAAAAAAAGCATTCATGCCCTGAAGCTTTCTCTTTGCTTCCCTTGAAGCTTTCTCTTCCTATGAATGGATTCTCTTCTGAAAGGAGATTGATGGCGTGATGCCAAGGTGTGAAGCCTAATCTTTCCTCTCTTATTTCCCTTTGAAAATGTATTATCGATCTGCCAGATTATTTTATTTTATTTTTTATTTCTGCTGATCTCCTTGAAATGTCATCTCTTATATGTATAACATTCCTTAGCCTGGTTACATTATTGATCTGCCTGATTTTCACAATTTCATAGTGCTTCTGTCGCCCCTGAGAAATACTGGCAGCAGGGATATTCCACCAATTTTTTGAAATGCTTTTATATCTGCACACTCATTTTGATGAATTAATGGGGTTTTGGCTATGAAAATTTGAACCTTTGTGCACTAATGTGCAAAAGATCTCAAGTCCAGTCCCCTATTTGTCTTCAAGCTATTCAATATCTCCTGACACCTTTGGCTCTTCTCAAGGTATTAAAAGACGGTTACATAACGGCCGTAATAGCTGTTACATAATGGCAACCTGTTACACTAAACATGGCTCGAAGGCCCGATCTGAAAAAAATGGCCTGTAATGGGCCTTTAACGGGCTAGTATGGGCACATAATGGACTGATATGGGCTGATACATTTTTTCACCCATAATGGATGGATATGGGCTGATACAGTTTTTTACCTTAGAAATTTTTTCGATCATTACAAGGCCATAATAATCTGTATCATAACTGTCATATAGCTGGCTGTTACCGTTTCCGAATACCCTGTTTCTTTACCTAAAGTCACTAAGCCATTACTCTGTTAATAATGTGACAGCTCTATAGATTCACTAAAGATTCTGTACCGATATGGGGCTGATATATTTTTCTTTAATTTTTTAACCATCACAGAGCCGTAACAGTCGTTATGGCCCATATCGTAACGGTCATTACGGCCTATATTGTAACGGTCATATGGCCAGCCGTTGCCGTTACCATTACCGAATACCTTCATTCTTCACCTGCAGCCAGCAAGCTGTTATTCTGTCAATAATGCTACAACCAGTGTTTTAAATATTGATGATATCAACCATTATATCCCACGATATATCTTGTATCCCACCTGTGTGATACAAAACGCACAGGTAGTGCTGATATGTCCCACCTATTCGATCCAGTGATCATTTTCGATTTTTTATCCATGTTTTTGTTGTAAATAACGTTAAACTAGTGTCAAATGGTTTCACATTTTATTCTTCATATTTTCCATGAAAAATCATGTATTTTGAACTTCAATTTCGAGATTTAGGGGAGATCGGTCAAGTTGTGGAAAATTGAGAAAAATCAAAATTTCTTAAATTCTCGTAAATCAATTGCAATCTTTGTATCCAAACACAAAATTAAACATATATGTAACTTGATCTAATGATTCTTCTTTTGCTTTTAAATGTATTGCTTGTGTTTCCATAAATTTCTTACGTTTATAATTTATATGAATAGACTTTGAATATACTTGCATCAGTTCAGTTGGAAAGCGCATATAGGACCCCATATAAAAGAAACCCTCATTATGTGCAATTTTTTATATAGTAATGTTTTGATTTCAAAGTGTGTATTGATGTCTTTTTCAACAATCCCTGTAGTTTCACTAAAAAATTCAACCAATTTCCCATTGTCCCCATGTTTCCCAACAACAACGATATATTACGCGATATAACCGATATTTCCCAAGCGATAACCGATATGTATCCGTGTCCCAACGGTGCGATACATTACGTGATAACGATATTTAAAACGTTGGTCACAATTTTGTAGATGCACTAACGATTTTGTACAGTCTTGGCATGCGGGAACCAAAGTCATTGCAATAGCTTATCCTAAAAGTGTGCAAACAAAACGCATGCTTTGTGCAAGTGATGATATATTGATGACGGATTACAATTAATTGGTAGGGATTGGTTATCTGTGTGCCACTTCCATACCAGTGGGTTGCTGCCTCCGACCTTTCTTTAAGCATACAATCCTTGATATCTAAAATTCATTTAAATTCTCATGGAGGCCATAACAACATGATAATGGCCATGCCTTGATTCCCAATGTGTTTCTGTAAATGGCAAAGAGGCATTACAGGGGTCTAAGCCTCTAGAAACAGCGTTTGCGGAGGTGCAATCTTGCATGAATATGGTGCCTATGGTTCAATGGTTTGGAGGGTTATGTAGTAGGCCTCCTTATGGAAGGTGGATGCCCCCATAATCTCCTGGATTGGAAGATCCCAACTCTTGAACCAGTGGTCTACAAATAGCCAGTTACGGGAAGAAGAACAATGGCCTCTGAATCACCCATGGCACATGTATGGAATCATGCACGTCAGAAAGCCATATAATTGTGGGGCTAGGACCCTATAATTCCTCAACTGCAGATGGCTATGGTATCCATGGTTCCATAAAAGCGTTAGGATCCTTTAATCAAACAAATCGGGATAGCGGGATACTATAGTGGTGGTCCATGGTTCCAAATAAGGGTTAGGATCCTTTTTTATCCTTGGTGGCATAGTTCTCCTCAATTGCAGAGATGCATTAACATGTGTAATATGGGTAAAAATGGACTGGCTAAAGAGAAGAGGTTAGCTCAAACATTTCTGCGGGATACGAGGTCGGACATCGTTGGTCATGACCAATAAGCTCCTCAATAGCCAATGAAGAGCAGTCGGTCACCTACTACATATGAAGGCAGGTCGGCCATCTACCTAACGATAAGGGGAGGCTCGAAGCTCATCCGAATATCCAGGTCAGTCAAGACCACCTCGGACTCTTGAGGCAGGTAGGCAAAATGGCCATCTACCCAATGATAAGGGGAGGCTCAAAGCTCATCCGAGTATCCAGGTTGGCCAAGACCACCTCAGACTCTTGAGGCAGGTCGGCAGGTCGGCCATCTACCCAACGCTAAGGGGAGGCTTGAAGCTCATCTAAGTATCTAGGTCGACCAAGACCACCTAGGACTCTTGAGGTAGGTCAGCAGGTCGGCTAAGATTACCTCAGACTTTAGAGGCAGGTCGGTAGGTCAACCAACACTACCTCCGACTCTTGAGGCAGGTCGGCCATCTATCCAACGATAAGGGGAGGCTCGAAGCTGATCAGAGTATGCAGGTCGGCTAAGACCACATCGAACTCTTGAGCTCGACCCTCCACAACATATGTTATTCAAATTCTACCAAGGAAAGGAGCTCGACCTCACTGCCCTAAACACGAAGTATAAGAGTAGGTCGGTAGGTCGACAATCTACACGACACTGAGAGAAGGGTCAGGCCTCACCAGAGAATCCAGGTCGACAGACTACCCCCAGGTCAGGTCGGCGTACTATCCTGAGGTCAGGTTGTTATACTACCCCCAGGTTAGGTCGACCAAGACCACTTCGGCCTCCTACTGCACATCTCTGCAAATTATGAATAATCAGATCTTATCTGAGAAAGATCTGCCTGCTTTTCCAAAGATCTCGAAGGATATTTGCAACACGCTCGTCATCCTGAGATCTTTATCAAAGATCTCGGGAGATTTCCCCACGCGTTCGAGATTTGAATCCCTCTATAGTACATCCCTACTGAATAGGGAGATCTTCTCTACGCCACCACCTCTCCTCAACTATAAATAGAAGTATATCTAATGGTGAAAGGTATGCAAAATCTCTCACCCAAAACCCCTAGATACTACCAGACCTAGATTCCTAACCTGACTTTGGCATCGGAGGGTCCCCTGCTCTAGCCAGGGTCTCCTTTGTCTTCTTCCTGTTTAGATACTCGAAAGTCTAAAAAGGATGGACCAGATTTTTGCATCAACAACATGTATGAAAAATACCCCTTTATTTTACTTGCCATGTGGCTTTCCCCAACAATGTCTACTCTTATTGAGAATGTTTTACTCCTAGAAAGAGGAAATGGTAAAATCTGTGTTAGTTATAGAGCTGTTCAATCACTCTAATATTTTCTAGTTGTAATTTTTTAAAAAAATATATTGCCTGTTTGCATTGGACGCATAATGCGGGGGCATTTTCATACCGGGTTCAAGTGGGGTGGCCCGTGGGATGCAGGGGCACACTCGGGGTGGGTGGCCTGGAAAACCTATGCATTTGGGGCCTGTGTGAGGTGGAGCCCATGGATTTGGGGCCCACGAGGGGGCAAAACTCATGGATTTGGGCTCACAAGGAGGGTTTGACTGAGGACCCAACCCATAGATTTTGAGCCTAGGCTGTGAGACAAAGGCATTAATTCGCCATGTTTTATCAGTTCGAGCTTTTAGAGCAAGTGGTTAATTGTCCTACATCAAATTGGTATCGGAGCGGGAGGTCTTGTGTTCGAGACTCCTCACCGGGGGTGATTAATGCGGGGGCATTTTCACACCGGGTTCGAGTGGGGTGGCCTGTGGGATGCAGGGGCACACTCTGGGTGGGTGGCCCACAGAACCCATGGATTTGGGGCCCGTGTGAGGCGGAGCCCATGGATTTGGGGCCCATGAGGGGGCATAACTCATAGATTTGAGGCCCACAACAAGGGTTCGGCCAATAACCTAACCCATGGATTTGGGGCCTGGGCTACGAGATAAATGGATTAATTCTGCATGTTCTATCAGTTCGAGCTTTTAGAGTAAGTGGTTAATTGTCCCACATCAGTGCATGCTTTCTAGTTCCTTTTTTCTCCCTAATGGTTTTTTTTTTTTTTTTTTTACATTGTCAATTATATCCCTTGTGTTAAGGAGTTCTTATATTTCAACTTGTTATTGTTTTTGCAGTGTGATCTGCTAGATATGCCTACCATAGGGCAATTAGAGAAAGATGGCAAATATGCGTTGGTTTATCAGCTGTTGAAGATCTTTCTCACGCAAAGGTTGGACGCCTACTTAGAATTCCATGCTGCGAATTCTACTTTACTGAAGAGCTATGGTGCGATTTATTCCTCTCCCCCTTTTTCTTTTTGTTTTTTTTCCTTTTCCTTTTCTTGTCTTTTTTGGAAGAAGCACAATGGTTACTCATCCTACTCTGCGCATGGGTGAGTTTTGCTCCATTTTAGGGTAGGCTCCAATGCATATATTCCTTGGCCTGAAAAATATCTGACTGTACATGTTTGTAGAAAGGATGATCGACTAGAATTGACTCATTGTTCGCACTCATTCCTCTAACCATGTGCTGCTCCTTCAAATCGTTCTTCAGCTGGGACTCCCACTCCGGCCTCCTAGCTTTCCGTGGTTGATAACATTTTGAAACAGATGCTTCCCTGCTCCCACATCCGATTTTATTACTGCTATGCTTCACACTTCGTGCAACTAGACTGGGCAGGTCTGATTTGGGCTGCTTTGCTACACTGTGTGGCCCGCCTTATGAGTGGCCCAGATATTGCGCAGCTACCACATTGGCATGTGTGGGAGAGTAGCCATAGAAGGGTATGGTCTTTATCATTTTTCCTCTCACATATCAATTACTTTGTTTCTGGTGATGATATGTAGGTCTGGTCCATGAGGACTGTATAACAAAGATGAGGTTGATGTCATTGGCTGATTTGAGTTCAAATGATTCTGGCGAGATCCCATATGCTCTCATCAAGGACACTCTTAGGGTAAGCTTGATCTCCTTTTTCTCCTGTTGGTTCTTTGGTTTCTTGCTTCTTCGTGCTTGTTAATCTGGGGATACTTTCCACAGGTCAAGGATGAGGAGGTGGAACTTTGGGTAGTTAAGGCAATTACTGCAAAACTACTCAACTGTAAGATGGACCAGATGAATGAAACTGTAATTGTGAGGTAAGCATGACTTTAAATTTCCAAAATTAGTTATATTATAAAATCAGAAGTGAAAATAGAATCAGCTTATCATATACTGGATGTCTGTTCGCTAACCAATATTCTGTTAAATAATGATCTCTAATAATAAAAATATGTAAAAAAACCAAGTTCCATGTCGGGCTGTCAATGGGTACCTGGACCCACTGGTACCTGATGGACCCCAACTCTAATGGGACCGACCCATTAAGAAATCAGGAAGGGTTTGGGTCTCACTTTTTCAAGAGCCCATTTACACATCATGCATGTCTTGAAGTGGCATGTGTGTGTGATCTAATTCATCCATTGGGTGGGCCCGACCATGCAATGCTCTTGTTCTTCCCGACCCAACTTGAAACCTGGATGCAAAGACCCGATGGGTACTCGACAGGTACCCGACAATGGATGTAGGTCCGGATATTGAAGAACTAGACCCTGACTTGAAGGCACCACCTGACCCAGCAATACCTGAACCCAATTAGCCCAGTTACAATAGGGCCCAACCTGAACCTAATCCGTTGACATCCCTAGTTCCATGGACAATAAATAAAAATGTGAGTATCGATTATGAATTTTTGGGTTCTTCAATATAGTATTAGATTTTAGAATACACTTTTAAGTATTTGTGTTACATAATGCAAAATGGTATGGTCAAAATACAACCCAGTTGTTTTTGGAAACATGTAGTACTAGCAAATTGTTTTTAAACTGTAAATGTTCTGATTATTAACATTGTTATAGGGAAACCCTCATGAACTCCAACATGCCTTTCCCCGTAGATGTCTTCAAAAAACCGGTATCAAATGTGTCTCCTGAATGAAAAGAAACCTGTTTCCTATTTTCAAGAAACCCATTTCTTAGTTTGTAACATGCTTTTATTTTTTATGTATAATTATTTTGTAATTGCTAATTAATATGTTTTCAGTTTATATCTGGAAGCTATCTACCTTCATTCTAATTCAGTTCCAGCCTTAGTTACCATTCCCATTACCTTTTTTACCTTGGCAATTATGGTCAGTCATCAAAATGAATATTGCCTACAATTCACTATAAAACTATGAGAAAAAAATGAAATTTGATTGAATTTAAAAATTGAAACTGTCACTCAAATGCACTGCCAAATTCTCCTAACCTTCTAAATAGTATACCACTTCCAAGTCACCTCCCCTTATGTTTCTCAACATCCTGCATAATCATTCCAGGAGTAGAGGATGCAACTGCTAACTGTGACACATGCTACTTAAAGAAAGGTTGTGGAAATAGAAATATATAATCCTTGGCTCAAGAATACATATAGAAGTTTCAGGCCTTCTTGTAAAAGAGGGATAAATGTCTCGACGATATGGTACAAAGATTCAATGGTCTGAATTGGGTATAGCTGAATGCTACAAAAATTTCCCAGACTGGACTGCTAACTCTCGATCAGCAGCCTGCAAGGAGATGGCAAAAAGGATGCAACGAGGGTCATTTGTCAGAAAGGCCAAAGATTGGGACAAGGCCCCACTCATACAAAGTCAGGGTTTGAGGACATTATGCCTGTCCTATGGCATAGGCCACACAGTAAAGTTTTTGCTCAAGACATTTTATATGGTTTCTTTTCTTTTCTTTTTTTCTTTTTTGATAATCAAAAAGAGAAAATTGTTCATAATATAAATAGTACCTTTTAAATTCTTTTTTCACATAAAATACTAGTTATAGAAGTTTTGAAATAATAGCATTTATAAAATTTTAGTTAATTTAGTATTCTCTCCATGCATGGTGCAGTGATGAAAAGAAGTTTCATCTCCCTCAGATGCATGAGATAAGGAGGAATTGTAGGGACTTGGGGTTTAGCAAGTGGATAGATTGTTGGGACACATGATTCTACACATGCATTGGGCCCATGGTTTGGTGATCCAGACCATTTGATGGAACCCATCATAGATAGGGGATGGCTTAGATTTTTTTGACACCAGAGTCTGCACGTGTTAGTGATCCAGACCATTTGATGGGCCCCATTATGGATAGGGGATGGCGTGGATTTCTGAGACGCTGGATTCTGCACATGCAGGTGATCCAGAACATTTATTTGATGACCCCCACCATGGATAGGGAATGCCCCAGAATCTCTTATATTAGAATATCCCGATCCTTCAAGTAGTGATCAAGAAATGAATAATGCTCTTGCGGCCATATGTTTGCAAGTACTAACACAATCTCCTTACATGTGTTAAAGTGGCACACCCCACAAGTAGTTCTGCTCATCTGGACTGTAGTATGACATGTGTACGATTAAAACCTAATGGATGAGAACTAGAGAAGACAAACAACAAATGAAAGCGAACCACAAAGGGTAGACCGCTCACGGAGAGATTGCTGACCAGGAAGTATCCCAATAGGAGTGGAAATGATGAATTAGTTAAGATTTCCGACCAAGAAGTATTCCAAAATCACCGTTTTGGATTGGGTTGATTGTTAAGAGCAGAGAAATTGAGAAGGATTTTGCTCATAGAATTCGAGCTGGGTGGATGAAGTTATGTGATCGCTGCATACCCCAATCAAACAAATGGGGAAATTCCATACGATAGCTATTGGACCAGCCATGCTTTATGGGAATGAATATTGGGCAGCCAAGGAACAGCATGTTCATTGGATGAATGTAGCTGAAATGAGGACTTTAAATGGATGAGTGGCAGGATGAGGAAAGGGTAGAATAAAAATGGATGCATTTGAGGGAACTTAGGAGTAGCACCAGTAGTTAATGAGGGCAAGTAGACTTAGATGGTTATGCTGTTCCATTCTTAGTGAATTGTAGGATTTTCTGAATGGGACTTGAGTCAAAACTTTGGATTCTTTCTGCGTAGTTGCATCAAATGGTAACATTTTTGTAATTTGAATAGCCTTGGCCTTTTGAAATTTGGCTTGTTCTGATGGAACTTGTAATAGCAATGTTCTTCAGTATAAAGCCTCTTTTGTTTGCCCTTACACTTCAACTTGAAGGGAATTTCAGTCTGATTGATATTTGATTTGCAGCCGCTGCACTGAACGTGTGTTCGGGCTGTCGCAATGGAACTCTCTCCGATCAAAACTTGTTGCTTGGAGGGTAAATTTTATTTCTTACATTTGTACCTTCAAATTTCTGTTTTCTTTGTTTTAATTGAATTGTCATTGTTTGCAACCCAAGCTATGCTTGATTATTTTATGGCTCCTTTGGATGTCCCTCGCGAAGTTGCTCAGCATGATGCTTTTCACCCAAATTGATATTTGATGTGGCATGTGTTGGCATACATCTGATATCAATTTTGGGAGTAAAAAGGCAGAAAAATGGAGTCACACCATACGTGATTTCTGTTTGGCAAACACCTCAAATGCTTGGTGGACGGTAATAAATGGTTTTTTGTTTTTTGTTTTTGCCAAAAAGCTATTCCTGCAAGTGATTTGTGTTACATCCAGATGAACTTACCATATTCAATTGGTTCTCTCCTGATATTATGCTTTTTTAAACATTTCTTTTTCAGGGAAATATTACAAACGTCATAAGCACCATCCAAGCTAACAAGATAACCGAGGAGGGGTCCCAGGCCACGCAAGGCTTGACGATCCGATGAGAAATTTTTGGATTTGATTTCAGTACTGTTCTGACACCATTTTGTGAGGGTGTTTCGGAGTAGGAGATTTCTAGGATGAATTTTGAAGTTGCATTCTATATATACAATTCCAGATGTTGTCAATTCTACCTGAAATCTTCAATTGGTGATTGTCATGGCGGTAGCTACTTGGTCTGGTTTGCTGACAGTTTGCTTCGCAGCATCAAAGACCAAACCAACCATGTTGGCAAGTTTTGGCTATGGATCAGGCCATTATTTCTACCATTGTGGTTACAAGAAATCAACTGCACGGCTGTGCTCATCAACCAGTTTGTGCTATGATATTCTTGAGATGTGTATACCACAACTTTCGGTTTATTGATATATCAGTGGGGTGGACTGATTTATGCAAATAAAAGAAAATTGAAAAATAGGGGATAAAATCATAGATGTGAAGGGCACTCATTTGTACCTGAAACTAGCTTCACAACCCAAATTACTAAGTGGGTTGGGTCTAGTTTCTCTCGAAATCAACCTGACCTGTCCCGGATAGTTTAAATAGAAATTGAATTTGGACCATTGCAAAATTGTTGATTGCCGCGAATTGGATGGTAGAACATCATTTGTATGAAACCTCAAATTATAATTTGTATAACCTTTGTCACAAATGGCTCCGGTTTGGGTCTATTAAATTGATGGGTTGGCTATTTTTTTAACATTAATCCAACTCGGGTCTGACCCAAATTTTAATGGGTTGGATCTGGGTCCAAAATTCTAAAACTGTTGGCTTTTAAGCGTAATGTGAAGTCAATCACCATGTGGGTGCTCCGACTGTACTCTTGGACAGTTCAACCCAACAGGCAACCTTATTTAAGGGCCAAAAATACTCCAATCCTTTTATCCGAGTCAAAACTGAGTCAGACCCAGTACTAAGTTTCCTAAAGAGGCTGAGCTTGAGATCTTGCCAAATCGACTTGTCCCAGTTTTAAGTGAAGTCAGTGAATTTTAGAGCTATGTTAGAACATGACAACAGATAAATGTTCAGATTTCTTGGAATTCCTCAGCAATCGTTCCTCAGCCACTTAGAATCACTATTTAACCAGCAATTAGATATTATTAGATTTTGAGTTGTTCTCGATTTGACTAATTTTGCTTTAAAACATTAAAATATTAAATGAACTCAAACAATGCATCATGCAACAATTATGTAATGAGATCAAGGGTTCACAACAATCCAAGTTTTTATGAAATCTGTGTAACTTGGCCCATGCAGGTGATGTCCTATAAAAATTGCCCTAGCTTGTTTTTTCTAAAAACCTGTTTGGATTCCCTCGTACATGTGAATTTTTATGATTGTATGAACTCATTTCTTGATAGGCTTGAAATTAAGTCCTAGGCAATTCGACTAACCCAAAAAAAAAAAAAAAAAAAAACAGAGCCCAAGTCATAGGACTTGATTAATAGAGGGGAGCGGATTAGGTGCCCCACTTATCATGGGGCCCACCTTGATGTATGTATTCTACATCTACACCGTTCATCCATTTTGCATGATCATTGTAGGGCATGAGCCCCAAAATGAAGCATATCCAAATCTCAGGTGGACCATACCATAGGAAACAGTGGTGATTGACCATTAATTTTTTTTTTGCTGGCCACAAAAGTTTTGGATTAAGTTGATTTTTGTTTTTTTACCTTCATCCAGTTTTTTGTAACCTTATCAACATGTTGGATAGCTAATAAACATTAAGGAAATATTAACGTAGGCCCTGGGAAGTTTTTAATGGTGGAGAGTTCAATCACCACTGTTTCCTATTGCATGGTCCACTAGAGATTTGGATCTGATTCATTTTTGGGTATGCCCTAAAATTATCCATCAAAACTGATGGACGGTGTGGATAAAGAATACATATATCAAGATGGCCTCATATTAAGGCCCTCACCTAATCGGCTCACTTAACAGAGATTTTTTTTATTGTTTTGGATTATAACCACAAGTTAATACTAAAAAATCCAAATGCCATAACCATAGTTCTGAAACCCAGTGAGTTGACTTGAAACTTGGCCGACTTGACTCATTGAGATTTTGAACCAAGCTCCTGAGAAACTCCAGTAGCGGTGGGTATTGGGCTGCTGCACACATCTCACCGATGATAATAAATTTATTTCAATCAATCCTCACTGGTATATATACTTCAGAGACCAGCAGTGTATTGAATATCATGCGACTCACGAAGTGAGTTTGATTGATTGAAAAGATCATTGCATCATCACCTTCAGTCGACTTGTCACTATCATTAGATAGTCAAGTTGATTCATTTAGCCAAAAAGTGGTGTTTGAAGAGCAGCATTATCTTCTACGGACGGGCAATAACAAGGCTCCTATCATGTAACGTGCACTTTGACATGGATAGATAGGGCTGCTAAGGACACGCATTGGAGTAATCTGACATGGATAGATAGGGCTGCTAAGTACACGCATTGGAGTAATCTACAAGCCGCATCCAACATCCCTGATCTTGATAGCATGAAGCATGTGAAGTGCAGTAAAAGAAAAAATTGTAATCATGCACCCTGGAGTAATGTTGGTTTTCCAAGCCCCTTCATCTATTGCAAAGTTAGCTCTAATACCATTGTTTGGCAGCTTGTATTTGGTATGAATTCAAATTCTAATTATAATTACCATAAAATTCATATAAATTGAAATCTACAATTATGTTTGACACCATGTTAATGAAATTGTGTGGATTAAAAAAATTTATGCTTGGTAGATGGAGTGAGACCTAGATTCTACAAATTCTCACACGGGCCTACTTTATGTTTATGTGAAATTCACTCCAATCACCGGATGCGTCACCTTATGTTAGGCATAGGGCCCAATATTTAGCCACATGTGATTCTGATGCATCACACTATTAGAAACAATGTAGGATAATGCTCACCCCCAAAACTGTTTCCCTATGCCAATTGAATTACTTTCAGATTTAAATTTGATATTTTATCCTTAGGCATAAATTTTAGCTTGGCATATAATAGTTGAAGTAGATTTTGTATAACCATCATGGTGGGCTCTTAAAAAAGTGAACGTCTCTCATCAAATCATTTCCTCTAGAGTGGAACACCTGAATCGCATTTTAACCTGAATCACATTCTTGAGATCGCCTCTAACAGCCTGATTGTTTTGACCGTTGGTGGAATCCATGCAATGGGTGTTGAATTCACTCCTCAAATACAGTGATTGCAAAATGGCTGAATTGGCGGGCCGTAAATGCTGCCAAACACTAAAACTTAGGAGACTAACCTCCTTTGGAGGGTAGGCTGCTATTTTCTAACCCTGAAAATAGTTTTGAATGCTTGGTGAAAAAAATTAAAAATAAAAAAATAAAATCAACACAATAGTTGGGTTAGTCTCAATTAAAACCTGACTACTATATTTTTCCACTCTCATAAGCGAACACACCGACCATAACTTAAAACTCAGGAAGAGGAACCCTTGGCCAAGGCGTGATTATCTCAAGGACTTTTGTCCATCTTAACCTGCCTGCTCAAACTCATGAGAGTTAACGAGTGTTTGTTTTTACTTGTCTTTCATGCATCTATCAACTTGAGCCATACATTAAAGAGGGCCATATGTAGACATTTCATTTTATTTTGTATATATAAAAAAAATGATGTTATCACTTATGTTGTGTATACTTACATTGTGACAGGACTTGCAAACTTATATAGTCTCATGCATCATTTTACCCATCTAATCATAACTTAACATCACTTGACCCAAAATCATGAGAAACTCAGGATCATGCAACATTTTTAGTGCCACTCAAATCCATCCAAATTCGTGTTTGTTGAATCATTGATATTAAAATCACTTGGGATTTTCTCCCTTCAAAGCCTATGTAACTTGACGTAGGGAAGGGTGCGATGAGGAAGAGCACCGTATTTCTCAAGTAATTAAAATCTTGAATCCACACAATGTAATAACTCTTGAATCCACATGGTGTAATAAGAAAACTCAGAATATTTTATTGAAGTAGGTCTTTAAAATAAAATTATAATGCTTTAAATAGTAAAACACAAAACCTAATTAAGAGTCCTAATTCGATTAAATTGAAAATACCTAAAATAGTAAAATATATTAAAAATAGAAAGTTCTAATTTAATCACAAAGGATGATTCCTATCATGATTAGAAGCAATTTCTAAGAACACACTATGTACTAAAACTTTAAAACGAAAGAGATACATCTAAATCAAAACTTACTTAAAAAAAAAAAGTTTTTCCTAAAACTACAATTTTGAAGCGAAATGAGTCGTTTTCTTACAAAATGGATGGATGTGACCCACTGAATCTCTTACCGTAGGAATTCATATGTTGTGCGTCCCATAACTCATCCTGGATAAAAAGTTATACCGATTTATGATTCACACTTCAAATGAGAATTTTTCTCAATTCAGAATAAATCTCTTCGATCCAGACGTGCCTGAGGCCCAGTTACATCATGCCTCACGTAAGACTGGGACTGGATATGATGGACTACATTTGCTTCCGTTCGGGCTTCTTTCGATTCATTTGGGCTAGGAACAAGTCTATGGTCCGCTCTACATCATAACTCATGTTGGACTTGAGCAAAGAAAGTCCAAATTGATTTTAGACCATTGAAGAGAAAATTTTGGTCTAAAAAGGTAGCTTATAAAGTAAGTTATGTTGAAGTTAGGTAGATTTTCAAATTTGGGTGTGAGTAAGGGTTTTCTCTCACAAAAAAGAAAATGGTTCAAGAGTGATTTTTTCTATAAGAAAGGGTTCAAGATTTTCCAAGGTCTCTCAAAGGTGCTCATTTTTCTCTCTAAAAGTGTTCTCAGTGAGAAGGGTCATTGTTAAGATTGCAATTGTAAGACCCATATTCTAGTCCGTACCGTTCCTTAGACTTCCGCGATCCTCCACATCGAATTTCGACGACCCGTGACCTGTAATCAACATTTGCATGCGACCCTGAGTCGCATCCCGTATATTTGAGTCAATTCGACTCTAGACTTGTACCCTAGCGACCGCGCCGTCGCCGCGGTTCCAACGCCGCGTCATGTGCACTGATGCGATACCCAGGCCAGAAGTTATGGGCCCGTGTTTATTTCAAGGAAATGCCACGTGTTGCGAATTCTGAGAGAATCTTTACCACATTTCACATCAATTAATCAATCACAAGTAAAGTACACAACACATCCTTCTCTTACACAAGCCATACTCAAAGTCAACTCTCTCTCTCTCTCTCTCTCTCTCTCTCTCAACCCATTCGTCTCTCATCTAAAATTCAACCAAGCCCATACCCTCCATGTCATTCTTCTTTCAACATCCATTCCTCCCATCCCATCTCTCTTACAACACCCTCTCCTCTCTCATTTCTCTCTTCACTCCCAAGCAGCCAAGAGAGTGGACGTCCAAGCTTCCCAAGGAGAGAAATTTTTCATGGTGTGTGTCTCTCTCCCTACCCCAAGATTTCACATTCCAACCCTTCAATCTTCATCATCCTCCATTAAAGGTTGAGCATAAGAGCCAAGGAGGCCAAAGGACCAAGTAGGAGTGAAATCGGTGGGTGATCTTGGGATTTCTACCATTGATTTCTATTTGAGGGCCCACTTGTGGTGGGACCCATTTGATATATGTGTTGCAACACTTGGAGAGAAGCTCATAGTGGCGGAGCTCCTCCCTCACACACATGTCTCTCACTCTCTCTCTCTCTCTCTCTTTTCCTATTGATGGCCCACCTTGATGATGAATGTATTCTATCCATGTCATCCACCAAGTGGGCCCACCTGGCAGTCCATTTGGATGGGTTTGATTGAAGGAAATCACAAATATCAGCTGATCCAAAGTTTTGGTGGGCCACCACATGGGATGCACCATAATGCATGCATTGAATATCTAGGGCTGTCCGACCGCTGGACGTCCAACAACCCTAGATGAAGTGAGAACACCAATATCAGCTTCATTAAATACTGGTGGGTCCCACACGTGTGGACCCACCTTGATGTCTATTTATCCACACCGTCCAATTAGACACGGTGGAAGAGGATTGGCTAGAGTACCTCCACCAACTATACTGCTGCTGCATTAACGTAAGCAATGGGTCTAATCATGAGGTATGGATTATATCCCAACTGTCCGTCCATTTTAGGACGTGGGACCCACCCCACACGTGGTGCATGTGTGGGGGTGGGGCCCACCTTGATATATATATTCTATAGCCACATTGCCCATCCGTTTGCTGGACGGGTGGGGCCCTACTTTGATGATGTGTTGTATATTCCCATTGTCCACTTGAACGGTGGGGCCAGCCGTGATGTATGTGAATATCTACACCATTCATCCATCAGGGTGCTGCTGGATTAATGACCAACAGTTGTGGGACCCATGTGACATATGTCTTAATCCACACCGTTCATCAAAGGGTGTTGTCTAGCAACTGTGGGACGCAACATTGATGTATGTATTATATCTACACCGTCCATTTGTGGGGACCACAGTGATATATGTGTTTTATCTACACCATCCATTTGACGATGTGACCCACCTTGATGCATGTGTTTTAACCATACCGTCCAGTCCATTGGACGTGCGGTCCACTTGATGTATGTGTTGTACATCCATGCTGTTCATCTGGTAGGCCCATTTGGTAGGTGCAGACCCACCTGTTGGCTGTGCAAGGCCCACTTACTGTGAGGCCCAATGAGATGTATTTAAGGCCCAGATGGTGAGGCCCATTATGATGTATGTGAGGCCCAAATGGTGAGGCACAATGTGATGCATTTGAGGCCCAGAGAGTGAGGCCCATTGTGATGTATTTGAGGCCCAATATGATGTATATAAGGCTCGTGAGTGAGGCCCATTGTGATGTATGTGAGGCCCAGATGGTGAGGCCCATTGTGATGTATTTGAGGCCCATGAGTGAGGCCCAATGTGATGTGTATGAGGCCATGAGTGAGGGCCAATGTGATGTGTATGAGGCAATGAGTGAGGCCCAATTTGATGTATATGAGGCCCATGAGTGAGGCCCTTGTAGGAGGCCCAATGTGATGTGTGATTTCACCATGATATTGTAAGTGCTATAGTTTATATCCCTGTTTGTTGTCAAATTTGTGGTGCCAAAATCTCTGTTATGTTTTATATAACCTGCTTAAGTGAAGCTCTCTCAAGGATCAACATTCATGACTTCATGAACAAACCAAGCTCACATCAAGCAAAGCTCTCAAGTACAAGTCTCAAGATCTTGAATGACTCAAGATCTTGAATGAAAGAACTGCTCACAAGACTCAAGCTGAAAAGAAAAAGAAAGTACAAGGCAAGACTCAAGCTGAACTCAAGACTCAAGCTGAAACTCAAGCCACTTTCATGATTGAGCTACTTCAAGGTTTAGTCTACATCAAGACTTCAAGGCTCATTCTTCATGGTCTCTTGTTTCAATGTCCATACTTCGTGATTGAGGTTTGTTTGACCATAGGATGACCTTAGAAAGTAGGTCATTTCGGATACATAAGTCGAATGTTATTTTACATGTGATTGGTCTGTTCTTCGACCAGTCTTAGGTCTGCTTCGACTAGTCCTAGACTTGCTTCGACCAGTCTAAGCATTTCCTGGATCGATCGTAAGTTTGTTACAAATTAGGATAAAATCGTTAGCCTTGACTAGTCCTCGAATCTGTCGACCACGTAGGAGCAGTGTTTTGCATCTTCGACTAGTCGTAGAATCTACGACTCAAAGTCCAAAGGTTTACAGGACCTACGACCGATCGAAGGAAACCTACGACCAGTCGTAGGTGACCTACGACTGGTCGTAGGTGACCTACGACGAGTCGTAGGAGGCTACGACCAATCGTAGAACGGTCAAAGCATATCCCGCCGGATTTTTCAAATATCTGTTAGAGCTTCGACTAGTCGTAGAGCACTCTAGACCCGAAGACCTGATCTTTTCACTTATAAATAGTGCACGAATCTCGAAGAAATCATCGATTTAATTATAGTATTCAAGCCAATCTTCGTCGAACTTCGAGAGATAATTTTGTGCTCCATCTAAGCTAAGTGTGCTTATTTAATATCTTCTTTCCTTAGCTTTATTTTAATTGATTTTGTTTCGTATATTCCAATCTGATTTGAAAAGAGGAATTGTTATTCCCTTTCTTTGGAATCAAAATCAATTAAGGCAAGCCCTTTTGGTTTAATTTAAAATCTATTAGAATTAGAACCATTGTAATTGAGTACTGGACATTGAACTTGGACATTCAATCATCTACTTTGATTTGGTTCTACCGGGCTGCTACAACGAAGAAGATATTCGGGTATTTTACATATTGTAAAGTCCTTTCTATTATTTTGGTTTCTTTCAAGATTTGCCAGAAAAATCTTGTTATTTTGGTTATCTGAGGAGAGCCAGGAAAACTCAGAAGTGGGGTTTTTTAATTGTGTAAGCCCACATACAAAGACACAATTGTAAGGGTTTTGGGTGAACCTGGGAAAACCTATCTTTAGTGAACGCTAATATCCCCTGTGTGAGGATATTAGGAGTGGAGTAGCTTTTTGTGTGGCTGTTGGATAACAGTTGGTGAACACACAGGCGAACCACTATAAATCCTTTGAGTTGTGGTTGATTGATTTATTCTTATAATTGTTTTTATTCTTTTTGTGGGATGTATGTATGGTGGTGAATGTTGTAATTATTTCAAGCTTTGTGAGAATGTTGTAATAGCTTAGAATTTACTTTCTGCTATTCCTTTATAAGCTTGTTTTTCAATTTCATTTTGAAAGTTGTTCTAGCAAGGTTGCCCTGCCATTTTTATGGTGTATGGCTGTCCCTAGAACAATACATTTTTAATTACAAGTTATTTCATTTCAGTTTGTATTTACTTTTATATTCCTCTTCGATTTGAGACTTGATACAAAGACCTTTCTAGAAATAAGGTTGTCCTACCATAAACTCTGTTTTTGGTGTAAGGTTGTCCTTAGAACAACGTTTGTATCAACCTCTCAAGATTTGAATTTTGAGGTTATTTTAATTTCTGCATTGTAATTTACTTTGGCTATCATTTTCTTTATTATTCCGCTGTTATAAGTTTTTATTTGGCATTGTCCTATTCACCCCCTCTAGGACATATAGCTTGGCCTTTTCAAGTGGTATCAAAGCCTAATAGCTCCTTTTAATTCTTGGATTTAATTCTTCGATGATTATTAAAATCTAACTCTATAGGTCATTCCTACAAGTATACACAAAAGAAGACCAACTATGTTCTTGGAAAGCCAGAATGAGGATCTTCCTCAAATCAATGGATGAAAATGTGTGGCAAGCCACAGTGACTGAATGGAATCCTCCTATCATGGAAGTTTCTGGGGTTGATGGTTCAAAGTCTATGAAAACCACACCATATTACCAATGGACCACCCTTCGAGAAAAGTGAGAGTAGTGCAAATGCTAAAGCACTAAATGCAATTACTTGCGCACTATCACCGGATGAGTTCAAAAGAATCATTTCCTGTGATACTGCAAAGCAAGCTTGGGATACATTAGAAATGACACACGAGGGTACTAAAATTGTCAAAAAATCTAAAGTCCAACTCCTCACAACCAGATTTGAAGAAATTCATATGGAGGAAAATGAGATGTTTATGGACTTTTACACTAGATTGAATGACATTGTAAACTCAATGTGGGGTCTTGGCGATAAAATCCCAGAAAGTAAAGTATGTGCAAAAATACTACGCTCACTTCCTGAACGGTTCAATTCTAAAGTAACCGCAATCCAGGAACTTCGTGATACGGATAATATGAGGGTTGAAGAACTAGTTGGTTCTCTACAAACCTACGAGTTAAACTTTAAAGCTCCTAAAGGTAAATCTATTGCGCTAAAATCTTCTAAATGTAATTCAGAAGAAAATTCTGATTCAGAAGATGATATGGCTCTTTTGGCTAAAAAATTTTATAAGATTTTCAAAAGCAAGAAAAGAGTTGATTTTCAAAAATCAAATGACAAAAAGAAGTTTAGACCCAAATCTCGAAAATCTTTGAAAGATAGTCAATGTTACAACTGTCTAGAATATGGGCACTTAGCAAATAGATGTCCTAAAAGGGACAAAACCAATAAGAATGGTATTTTGGCTACATGGTATGAATTATCTTATTCTGAAGTTTCACCTGAATCATAAGATTCTGAAACTTAGTCGGTCAATGAGTTTAAACCTCTTATTACTCTATCCAAATTCACATTTTCGGATAATGACTCTACAAGTGAAGAAAATCTGAATAGTGAATGTGAAAATGAAGATGATCTTCAAGATGCTTACAATGCCCTATATAAGGAAAGTTGTAAAATTGCTGTAAAACTTAAACTTCAAAAAGAAAAGTTTTCTAAACTCAAAAATTGTTTTGAATCGCTTGTCTTAGAAAAATCACAAATTTCAGATAATTTTGAAAAATCAAAATGCGATTTGGAATTTAAAAACTCTCAAATTATTGATTTAAAATCTGAAATTGAGAAACTTAAAACTGAAGTTTCCTCTCTTCTGAGTTTAAAGGACACATGGAAATATGCCCAAGGTGATCCAAAGTTAGAAAAATTGTTATCCGGATCAAGAAAATGTGGCGATCGATCTGGGTTGGGCTATGATAAAAATCAACCTCCTAAACAAAAGTATACTCCTCCTATGTTTGTTAAAGGAGAGTCCTCAAACTCAAAAGGGAAAAGTATTTATCAAGATTTTTCTAAAAATTCAAAAACTTTTCAAAAACTTAGAAACAACCATGTCAACTTTAATCAGAATCGAAATCCACTAGCTGAAAAGATAGTTGATTTACTCAAGGAGCTATTAAAATCTAACTCTATAGGTCATTCCTACAAATATACACAAAAGAAGACCAACTATGTTCCTAAACCCAAAACAGTTATGAAATGGGTTCCTAAAGTCACCTGCTTGGTTGCTCACACCGCTTTTAAAGCAACAAGTCATTCAAAGTGGTACCTAGACAGTGGATGCTCCAGGCATATGACAGGTGACAAAGCCTTATTCACCGATCTGAAAGATATGACTGATGGGTCAGTCACATTTGGTGATGGAAGCAACTGCAAGATTTTAGGCCAAGGTACGGTTCAACTTTTTAATCTTCCAGTGTTTAAAAATGTTTTATATGTTGAAGGCCTAAAGCACAACTTGCTTAGTATATCACAAATATGTGATAATAACCATAATGTTCGGTTTTCTAATCAAAGCTGTGAGATATTAAATAATAAGGGTTCTGTAATATTAACTGGACGTAGAACGTCTGAAAATTGCTATATTATTAGTGAATCCAGCTCATCTAATCAAACATGTTACATGGTCCATACAGAGGAGACTGATTTATGGCACAAACGTCTTGGACATGTACATTATCGAAATTTATATCGATTGAGCAAACGAGAACTTGTAAGAGGTTTACCCAAACTTCAGAAATTAGATAAAATATGTGGTGCGTGCCAGATAGGCAAACAAACAAAGAACTCACACAAAAAGGTGAATTCAAATACCACATCAAGACCACTCGAACTTCTCCACATGGATCTGATAGGACCTACCAGAACAGAAAGTCATGGTGGGAAAAAGTATATCCTAGTAATAGTTGATGACTTTACCAGATTCACTTGGGTAGTCTTCTTAAGGGATAAATCTGAAACCCTTGAAGAAGTAAGAAAAGTTCTCAAAAGGATTCAAACTGAAAAATCCTCTCAAATCAGTAAGATTCGTAGTGATCATGGATCTGAATTTGAGAATAGCAATTTTGAGAAGTTCTGTACCGACCAAGGAATATTACATGAATTCTCTGCTCTCAAAACTCCACAACAAAATGGAATTGTAGAAAGGAAGAATAGGGTGCTTCAAGAAATGGCTAATGTCATGTTGAATAGCATGAAGCTCTCTAAAAATTTTTGGGCTGAAGCAGTCAACACAGCTTGCTATATTATTAACCGAGTCTACACAAAAAAAGATAATAATAAGACGGCTTACGAATTGTGGTTCAATAAAAAGCCTACTGTTAAATACTTTCGAGTTTTTGGCAGCAAGTGCTATATTTTACGTGATCGTGAAAATTTGGGAAAGTTCGATACGAAGAGTGATGAAGGTATTTTTCTAGGATACTCTTTAAACAGTCGAGCTTATAGGGTCCTGAACAAAAGGACTGGTGTGATTCAAGAATCCATCAATGTTGTCATTGATGATCATTTAAACACACCAACTTCTAATTCAGATAATGATGAAGTACTAATCATTGATAAACCCGATACTTCATCAAATCAAACTGATTCTGAGTTGAGGACTGTTAAAGATCATCCAACCACACAAATTCTTGGAAACCCTCTCACCGGTGTTCGCACCCGTAGACAACTTGAGGATATATGTAATTATGTATGTTTTACATCCCAAATTGAACCATCTAACGTAAAAGAAGCGCTCACGGATGAGAACTGGATTGTTGCGATGCAAGATGAACTCAACCAATTCATAAGAAATGATGTTTGGTATCTCGTACCAAGACCTAAAAATAAACACATCATCGGAACAAAATGGATTTTCAAAAATAAGTCCGAATGTGGAAATATAATTAGAAACAAGGCTAGACTGGTGGTACAAGGTTATACTCAAATTGAAGGGATTGATTTCGATGAAACCTTTGCACCGATAGCACGTCTTGAATCTATCAGACTATTTATATCCATTGCATGTTTTAAAAAGATAAAGATCTATCGGATGGATGTGAAAAGTGCTTTTCTAAATGGCGATTTACATGAAGAAGTCTATGTTGAAGAGCCAATGGGTTTTGAAGATTCCAAAAATACTGATTATGTGTATCGGCTTAAAAGGCACTTTATGGATTAAAACAAGCACCTAGGGCATGGTATGAGAAACTAACGAAATTTCTTTTAACTCATAATTTTCAAATGGGATCTTTTGATAAAACTCTGTTTGTTAAAAAACAAAATGATCATATCTTAATGGTACGATTTATGTTGATGATATCATTTATGGATCAACTTGTACGAACTTGACTACCGAGTTTGCAGATTTGATGAAATCACGGTTCAAATGAGCATGGTTGGGGAATTGACTTATTTCCTTGGATTGCAAGTAAAGCAACAATCGAAGGAATATTCATTTCTCAATCTAAGTATGCCTTGAATCTAATCAAGAGATTTGGATTTGAGAATGGCAAGAATTTCGATACTCCTATGAGTACTACCCGAAACTATCAAAAGACTCTAATGGTAAAAATGTTGACTCAAAACTTTATCGGAGTATGATTGGTAGTTTGTTATATCTAAGCTAGTAGACCGATATTTCTCTAAGTGTTGGTATTTGCACAGATATCAATCCGATCCAAAAGAATCTCACTTGATTCTGTCAAGCGAATTATTAGATATGTCGCAATATTGTAAATCTTGGTCTCTGTATCCTCATGAAACTAATGTTCAATTAGTGGGTTATACGAACTGGGGTGGTAATCTAGATGATAGAAAATCAACCGTGGTGGTTGTTTTTTCATTGGAAATTGTCTAGTTTCTGGTTTAGTAAGAAACAAAATTCTATATCACTTTCAACAATTGAAGCTGAATATATTGCATTCTTTCAAGATTGAGCTACACTTGTTTGGATGCAACGAATGCTAAGTGATTATGGAATTAAACAGATTCTATGTTATTACATTGTGATAATTCCAGTGCGATAAATATTTCAAAAAATCCTATTACACATTCTCGTACTAAGCACATTGACATTAGATTTCATTATATAAGGGAATTAGTAGAAGAAAAAGTTATATCTCTAGAATATATTCCTACGAAGTTCAACGAGCTGATATTTTCACAAAACCTCTTGATAAAAACAGGTTCAAAAAGATGAAATTTGATCTTGGCATGTGCATTTTAAATTGATAATTTATGCCTTCTTGTATATTATTGTATATATTTGCTAGATTAAATTTTAATTTTTGTTTAAATTGCAAGATATTGGATTTTTGGGGTTTGTACGACCAGTCGTACTACGACCGGTCGTAGATACCCACGACCAGTCGTGGAGCACGGATTTCACTTCATATTGGGGATTTTTCACTTTCTTCCTCATTTCTTCTTTCTTCTCCTTGGAGCCGAACTTCGACTCGTCGAACCCATCCTTCAAGTTCTTCAAGGTTAGTGTTCCAAATCCGTTTTTCTTGCATATTTGTGTCAAGATTGCTTCCTTTTCTCTCTTGAAGCTTTCTATCTTGAAAATCATTGAGATTTGGGGTTGAGATTTTGAAAAATCTGTTTTGAGCAAACCCTCTTCTCAATCCTTTGCAACTTCTTTATTCCTTTAAATCCTTGTTGCAAATGGCTTCTAGAGGTAAGAAAACTACTTCACGTGGTCCTTCTTCTTCCTCCAGATCTACCCCTTTATCTAAACGTCATCTTCTTGTTCCCAATGTTGATCCATCATTTGTTAGGGACATTAGATCTCGTAAGGTTATCGTTGAACATCGTTGATGTCAATCACATTGCTCCATTTGACATCCTTCCTATGCTTGAAGTTGTAGGTTGGACTAACTTATTGCATTGGGGTGGGCCACTGCATACCGGTCCATTGCCCAATCCATGTTTTCATGTATTAGTGCATTTTCACAGGATAATTTAACTTTTCAAATTTCTACTAGAGAAGGGCCATTTGACGTTGATCGTCATTTAATTTCAGCCCTTATGGAAATTCCTGTGAATAATGAGGGTATTCCAATTCATAATTTAACTGATAAACCCTCAATGGCTGAAAAACGCATGCTCACTAGAGACTTGTGTAATATGGATGTTCACTGGACTCAAAAGGGAATGCGCTCCCCAAGGTATTTGTTACCCAAATACGTAATTCTTCACAGAATCTTTGTGTCTAATCTGTATCCTCGATCGGGTAATAAATCGATTTAACTTCATTTATGGTTCGTGTTATCCATGCTATCTCAAATGGTACTCAGTTTGTTTGCCTTCCTTAATCTGTCATTTCATTCTTGATTTCGCCTCCATCCTGGTCATAGTGACATTCCATTTGCATACTTTATGGTATTGGCTACTCATATGTTAGTCGATATGCCTGTTGATGAAGCACCTATCCATCATCTGATCTTCAACAATACAAATATTAATAAGATGAAGTTGGATCTGCTTCCTGAACAAGGTGGTTGTGTTGATGGTGGTCCTGAAGAAGCTGGTGTTGATATTAATATGGATGATATTTTTGAGGAACTGGATTCTGACTCTGCTAATGATCCAGATTTTGTACCATCTGATGTGGATGCACGTTTGAGTGCATTAGAAGATAAAGTTGAGAATATTAATGTTAAGTTGGAGAACATGTCTGTTGCTCATGATTTGCAATTCAAATACATGCGCAAATACCTAAGGCGCTTGAACAAAGGCATGCACCAACTTGATCCTTCTATTCCTGCTCCATCTTCAAGTTCTAATTCTGGCTAGTTTCTATGAGACTTTTGGTATGTAATAACTTTATTACTTTGCTCTTGTTTGATTGAGTTTGAGTTGGATTCTATGCTGGATGTTTGTTCTTAATGTAATATTTATGCTGGATATCTGTGATGCTATCTTGAGTATCTCTATGACTCTTTTGCTATACTCTATTTCCTCCTCATGTTTACTCTCATTCCTTTATTTAGTTCTCCTTTGTCATCTTGTGACAAAAAGGGGGAGAATGGTTTGTTGTTAATGTGATTGTGAGAGGAGTAGCATTGGTTATGTTACTCAGGGGGAGTGGGGTGTCAAGAAGAATATATGTTTGATCTTGTTGAATGTTGAAACTGGTTGAATGTTTAATGTTGCTTATTGATTTGCATGTATTAACCAGTTGTTTTACTTTTGTTTGGTTATGTGTTTTGTCACTAATTTGACAAAGGGGGAGATTGTAAGTGCTATAGTTTATATACCTGTAAGTTGTCAAATTTGTGATGCCAAAATCTCTGTTATGTTTTATATAACCTGCTTAAGTGAAGCTCTCTCAAGGATCAACATTCATGACTTCATGAACAAACCAAGCTCACATCAAGCAAAGCTCTCAAGTACAAGTCTCAAGATCTTGAATGACTCAAGATCTTGAATGAAAGAACTGCTCACAAGACTCAAGCTGAAAAGAAAAAGAAAGTACAAGGCAAGACTCAAGCTGAACTCAAGACTCAAGCTGAAACTCAAGCCACTTTCATGATTGAGCTACTTCAAGGTTTAGTCTACATCAAGACTTCAAGGCTCATTCTTCATGGTCTCTTGTTTCAATGTCCATACTTCATGATTGAGGTTTGTTTGACCATAGGATGACCTTAGAAGTAGGTCATTTCGGATACATAAACCGAATGTTATTTTACATGTGATTGGTCTGTTCTTCGACCAGTCTTAGGTCTGCTTCGACTAGTCCTAGACTTGCTTCAACCAATCTAAGAATTTCCTGGATCGATCGTAAGTTTGTTACAAATTCGGATAAAATCTGTTAGGCTTCGAGTCATGGAGACTGCTTGACCGATCGTAGGAACAGTGTCCCGCATCTTCGACTAGTCGTAGAATCTACGACTCGAAGTCCAACTAAGGTTTACAGGACCTACGACGGTCGAAGGAAACCTACGACCGGTCGTAGGTGACCTACGACATCGTAGGAGGGCTACGACCAATCGTAGAACGGTCAAAGCATATCCCGCCGGATTTTTCAAATATCTGTAGAGCTTCGACTAGTCGTAGAGCACTCTAGACCAATAGAAGACCGATCTTTTCACTTATAAATAGTGCACGAATCTCGGAAGAAATCATCGATTTAATTATAGTATTCAAGCCAATCTTCGTCGAACTTCGAGAGATAATTCTGTGCTCCATCTAAGCTAAGTGTGCTTATTTAATATTCTCTTTCCTTAGCTTTATTTTAATTGATTTTGTTTCTTATATTCCAATCTGATTTGAAAAGAGGAATTGTTATTCCCTTTCTTTGGAATCAAAATCAATTAAGGCAAGCCCTATTTGGTTTAATTTAAAATCAATTAGATCTAGAACCATTGTAATCGAGTACTGGACATTGAACTTGGACATTCAATCATCTACTCTGACTTGGTTCTACCGGGCTGCTACAACGAAGAAGATATTCAGGTATTTTACATATTGTAAATTCCTTTCTATTATTTTGGTTTCTTTCAAGATTTGCCAGAAAAATCTTGTTATTTTGGTTATTTGAGGAGAGCCAGGAAAACTCAGAAGTGGGGTTTTAATTGTGTAAGCCCACATACAAAGACACAATTGTAAGGGTTTTGGGTGAACTGGGAAAACCTATTCGTTAGTAAACGCTAATATCCCCTGTGTGAGGATATTAGGAGTGGAGTAGCTTTTTGTGTGGCTGTTGGATAACAGTTGGTGAACACACAGGCGAACCACTATAAATCCTTTGAGTTGTGGTTGATTGATTTATTCTTATAATTGTTTTTATTCTTTTTGTGGGATGTATGTATGGTGGTGAATGTTGTAATTATTTCAAGCTTTGTGAGAATGTTGTAATAGCTTAGAATTTACTTTCTGCTATTCCTTTATAAGTTTGTTTTTCAATTTCATTTTGAAAGTTGTTCCAGCAAGGTTGCCCTGCCATTTTTATGGTGTATGGCTGTCCCTAGAACAATACATTTTTAATTACAAGTTATTTCAATTCAGTTTGTATTTCTTTTTATATTCCTCTTCGATTTGAGACTTGATACAAAGACCTTTCTAGAAATAAGGTTGTCCTACCATAAACTCTGTTTTTGGTGTAAGGTTGTCCTTAGAACAACGTTTGTATCAACCTCTCAAGATCTGAATTTTGAGGTCATTTTAATTTACTGCATTGTAATTTACTTTGGCTATCATTTACTTTTAAATTCCGCTGTTATAAGTTTTTATTTGGCATTATCCTATTCACCCCCCCTCTAGGACATATAGCTTGGCCTTTTCAGATATATGTAATGATAATGCCCATTCATCTTCCTAGTTGGATCTAAATAGGCCATGCCTTGGGAGCAATGATGGTATAATGTCCACATTGTAAGAGTAATGATGGTTAAATGTCCGCATTGTAACTCTCCCTAAGCCCATCATTAGGCCCATTCTCATTTTCCCCTAATGGGCTAGCCCAGACCTTTGGGCCCCCATTGATATTAGCATAAACCACCTCATCTTATTAGGCTAAACCTAAACTGTTGGGCCCCCATGATCATTAGGCCCATTCTTGATATGAGTAGGCCGTCTAGACCCATTCTTGATATGAGGAGAGTACATCATCATCATATAACATGCTTAGTATAGCTTCATAATCTATGCCCATGCGCATCATATGTATGCTTGATATGAGGATTAATTGATCATAGCACATGTCATTGGGCCGATTATTATAGGACTCCCTGATAGGAGTTGCCCACATGAGCACGCGGTACGTGCAGGATTGCTGCATGACTGGATAGTATGATTCATGTATTTCACATTTGTGTGATATGATTTCTGTATGCCCTAGTGACATCAGGGCCATAGCCTTCACAAGCATATCGTGGATGGCAAGTTGGACACCGAAAATATTGTTACTAGCATCGAGGCGCCATAGATGTCCATGGGTGAAAATTCTTAAACTTGATGGTACCAGAGGATGACTCCAACGTCAAGACCGAGTGGATACATGAGTGCACGAGGGTCGTATACCAGTAAGCCGCATCTCTCACTGTGTCGTGGTCGGTTGGAAAGGGGTGTGGCCTTATTCGCCCGAGGGTAGGGGGCATAACTAGGCTAAGTTTGACCAGCTCATAAATGGGTCCGCTATCGACGTGCAGGGTTGATATTGGTAGGCGGATAGTAAGGTATCTTCCACTTGCATGGTTACACGTCCAGTAGGCGGCGATATGGTGTATAGTGTACTAGACCCCGGTGATATATATATTCTAGAGATAAATTGTATTGATATGAGGATTTAGATGAGATTTGGTATGCTTGAGTTGCACCTCGCATATGACATTGGCCCCGTGGGCCTTGCATCGCATAGCCTTGGTATAGCCGATAGCATTCATGCCTCACATCACATGATCTTGGTATGGCCGATAGCATTTATGCCTTGCATCGCATAGCCTTGGTACAACTGATGACATTTATGGACTTACCAGCATTTTCGCATTACTCTTATATTGCATATTTGCATTTCTACCGTGCGCACACACTTTCACCACCCTCTAAGCTTTCAATAAGCTTATACAGGACCATTGCGTGCAGGTGACGCTAGGCCATAACTGAGCAGGAGCAGGAGCGTGCCGTAGAGCTTTTAGAGTTTTGTCATTATTATCATTGTATTTCCCTTTATGCGCATTGTACTCAAGTTTTGATTATAGTGAATTTTTGTGATGGTATTCTCGTTATTGTTCGTGGGTTATGCTTATAGTTATACTTATAACGAATCAAATTCATATTCAAAATCCTCCTTATAGGATCTCAGGATCGGAACCTAGTATATGTGTGCCGAAAGCCGAGAAGGGGGTACTACGGAGGTTGTCGGCATCGGATTCGGTGATCAAAAATTTTGTGAGCCCGGTTTCCAAGTTTGGGGCATAACAGCAATGGTGGAGGTATCTCTCTTTCTCTGAGATTGGGTTCAAAGAGTTTTATAGAATCATTGGGAAATGTACTCCATTCCTTGTTCCTTGTAATCTCTTTTTGCTATAGTTAATTATTTCCTTACTGGACTGCGCATGGAGGAGTCGAAGTGGTGAAACATTTAAATATCTTGTGTTGTGGCTTATGTTGTTGTGTTTTGCATTTTCTTCAATATTGTGGACAAATAGTTCTTGGGTTATTTTGCGAGTCGTCGAAGCCAATTTTAGAATGTGATACTTCAGTTTCGGTGGTCGGTAAGCAGTGGTCTTAGTCGCAACAAGTTGTAGAAGAGCTTGGGTTGTTTGTACAATTTAAGGAAAATGGCGAGTGGTTGTTTTGAGGTGGAGAAGTTTAATGGAAAAAGGAACTTCAAACTTTGGAAGATCATGGTCCATGATTTATTTATTCAATAAGGACAACACAATGCGTTGCTTAGAATTGAAAAAAAGGCCAAAATCCATGTCGGTTGATGTGTGGGAAGAGATGCATCTAAAGGCATTGTCTATAATCTAATTATGCTTAACGGATGAAGTCTTATTCAATGTAATCAGAGAAGAATTGACTACCGGTTTATGGAAGAAATTGAAGTCTTTTTATATGATGAAGTCTCTCACAAATCGCATTTTCTTAAAGAGGCAATTGTATTAATTTGTTGTCATCGAATTTTGACCAACAAATGTAATCAACCTCCGATTGATTTGCATAAGACAAGGGAGATGTGGACAACGAGAGGTGTCGGTGGCTGTCTATGGACCCTCCGATGCCTAAGTTAGGCTAATAGATTCTGATTAAAGGTGAAGTTAGGGTTTTTGCACTACCTCTCTCGTTTAGAGTAGTCGTATATATAGGGTTCTTGGGTGGTTCTGAAACATTCGTCTATTAATGGGATACGCTGGAGAGTTTCTATTCTAATGGGAAACTACCTTGGAAGATGTCGTCGAGCCCACCTCGATTGGCATAATCTTAAAACAAGATCAGGCTAGGCCCTTTTCTTCCGGGTTTAGGACATAATCCCCTCTGAGTTACGTGTACCGCTCTAGTGGTGGTCGGCCTGATAAGCTTGGGATGCTAGGGAACTCGTCGGTTAAGCTCCTTTCTTCGTGGTTTGCTCAAGCTTCTTCCCTTATGGGCCTGTTACCCATGTTGCAGACATTCCAGGTGAAGTGAGTCCTCTCCCACCGAGCTCTGTCCTTGGATAGCTTAGCTTGAGGGCTCGTCTCCGCATCAGAGGAACTACTCATCATATCTCCGAGCCCGGTGCTCTAACAGCTTGGCTCGACGACCCATCGATAGCCCTTCTGCCTAGACCTTTGGTTACCCCAGCTCAGAGGCACATCGCTTGTAGTTAGATGGTTGTTCTTCACATGTGAGGGACTTCGGTTCTCCCTATAACAATTTCCCTTCACTTTTGATCTCATCTTGTACGAGCCCCAGAAGTGAGATCTCAAACTGGTCTAAAAGCATGAGAATTCAAATTCAAATTTTGAATAACCCATTCTTTTCAAAATTTAAACTGTGCCCAGATTTGTCATTCGTTGGCAGAGGCGGGAGGCGAAAGGTCGACAGTTGGAGAGGAAGTCGAAAAGGTATGATTACTGATGTAGATATGATGGCGATCCTAATCTGAATAACTGTCAACCTGAATGGCCTCAGTGTTGAACCGAACATTGTAGTCTTTCAACGACTCGTCATCCCTCTAGCTTATCATAAGGAGGTTAGTCACTAGCTTCCGTATCTCTTTTCCTTTGACAAATTGGGTGGCAAAGGCCCTACTGAGCTGGGCAAATGAGCTAATGGATTTCGACTTTAGGTTTTTATACCACTTTCGAGATCCCTTGGTGAGTGTCGAGGAGAACACCCTACACATCATGGGTCTGGAAGCACCGTGAAGCTCCATCCATTGTCTGAATGATTCCAGGTGCTCGGCTGGGTCGCCTGAACCTGAGTTGGATGATATATGGGGCATTCGAAACCTAAGTGGCAGCTGAGCTTGCATAATGTCGTCTGTAAAGGATAGACCAATCTGCTTGAGGAGGGCGTCCATGGATACTGTGACCTTTACTCGGTAAGCTTACTGAATGTTATCGAGTTAGTCCCGAATCTCTCTGATTTTCACCCCCTAAGGGTCTTCATTTTCCGCCATCACTTCTAGAACATTCCCTCGAGCATTCCATGGATCAGGTGCTATGTATGATCTTGGAACTACTAATCAGTGACAGTGTGTTTGGCCATTTTAGTTGACTGTGTACAATTTGAGAATGTCTTCGTATCAAGCATCATTTACAACCTAGGCCTCCTCTTGCTTCACTATTACTAAGAGCTGTTGTGAAATATGTTGGAAATATCAAAAATTAAAAAAATAAAAGTAAAATTATTTTCTTTGTTTCACCAAGCTAAATCACATAAAAAAAAAATTACGCTGTCCTTAAAGCGAGATTCACCCCCTTATTAATTGTTGATGGGTTACATACGAATTACTTCCACGATAAGACAAGCCTATCTGGATCCTACGTGAAACAATCACGAAGGATCCACTTAGGAACTTTTCAACGCAGCTGATCTTCTGGCAGACTCTATTAGTGGACCTATTTGCAATATTCTTGGGATGAGATTGATATCTATGAGATCTGATGGTTTTGGAATGAATTTGTTGGAGGTTGTGAATTTTGGACTGGAATGGTCAAGTTTATATAGGCACCAAGGGAGTGGACCATTTCTAGGTGGCGATCAATGGTTTAAAATTTTTGAAAGTTGTTTGTGATAGTTGATCATTAATTTGGATCATTTCTAGTCGTCGGATCAAAAGATATGACTGTTGGATCAACATAGCCCGTCCGTTTTCAGACCGTTGTGCCTTTTAAGGCTGCTAGTTGTTCTTAAAATGGCTGACCGTTTCGGATTAATAATCTGACCATTCTCTGTAGCCTATAAAACCTAGGCTCATATCAGACCATGCACACCCAAGATCATATCAGACCACTCGCACCATGATCGCACAGTCTCGCGACGGTTCACGTAAGGTCACAAGGGAGCGACCACTCTAGTCACTATAGTCACATTGCCCACTATTGCACACTGCCCACGCCTGTGCTCAAGCGTACGCAACCTGAGCATCTCAACCTCCAAAACTCCAAGTAAGAATACTACACACACCTCCACATATAAACCATAAGATTTCTTTACTCATTTCCAATGTGGGACAAAAGAACAAACCGCACTTTTCATTTGAAAATTTTCAAAATCGTTTTGGCAAAAAAATGAAAATTCTGATTTTTTTTTCAAAAACTAAATTTCAGTAACCCCCACTGGTTTTTTAAAAAACAATAATAAAACCTTTGTCAGAAAAAAGAACAACTATTATGTATAAAGAAAGATATCTCATGATTTGAATATTTCATTAGTGTAAGTATTTTAAAGTTTTGTCGAAATTCCTGGTTGCTGCAGCTTTGAATCAATTATTCATATATGACATAACCAAAAATACCACACACATAATAGCTTCTGTATTAGTGAGTTCCTTTACATTACTCGTTTAACACTTTTAATGGTCATGTGCTTATCCTATTTTATGAATGATCCCGAGAGAACTCTAACTCTCATGAGAAGCTGCATCACTTCTACGTTCACATAGATGAAATCCTTCTAGTGTTTTCTTTACTTAAAACATTTGTCCTATTTGACTAGATTTCATTAAGAGTTCCAAGACTCAGCTATCTCGTTGTAACGGCCAACACTTTTCATTTTGGATGAGGTTACTTTTATAGTTAGTGCTGAAACTTTTCACATATCAGTGATTTGTTATTACCCATTAAACTCAATCTTTATAGATTTTCTAACTTTGGATTGGGTTTCTATCACTGGTGGAACTTTGATTATAGAGTTTTAACCCCATCCCTCTAGATGTTGCCCTTACTACCTCTCTTGTTATAGGTTTAGTAAAGGGATCAACCAAGTTATTACTTGACTTCACAAATGATATCGCAATGAAGTGGAATAGTCGGTATAGACTTGCATAGAACAAGATTTCTAATAGAAGATCCCTCAACCACTCAATCTCTTTGCCTGTTACAGCCCATGCTATGAACTCAGATTCCATTGTTGAGTGCGTTATGCAAGTTTGTTTCTTAGATCCCCATGATACAGCTGCACCTCCTAACGTGAATATCTACCCTGTTGTGGACATGTTGTCCCCAGCACTCGATATCCAACTTACATCTGTATATCCTTCCAACATGGCTGAAAATTCTGAGTAAAATAGCCTTAGTTCTTTGATTTTTTTTAGATAACCTAAAACTCTACTTATATCTTTCCAGTGTTCTACATTTCGATTACTAATAAACTTACTTAGTTTACTCACATCGTATGCTATATCCGGACTTGTGCATTGCATAACATACATAAGACTGGTTATAACACTATCATACTCTACTTATACAACTGCTCTTCCATTATTTTCCTTCAATTTACTACTTAGATCAAATGAGGTTTTTACCTCTTTGATTTTCAAGTAGTTAAACTTGTTTAATATCTCCTCAATATAATGAGACTAGCACAATGCACAACCCCCACTATGCTTTTTAATTTTGATACCTAATATATTATCCACTTGTCCAATATCCTTTATTTTGAAAACGGAGAGAAACCTCTTTGTTTTAATTACACCTTCCATTTTGTTGTTGATTATTAACATATCATATACATATAAACTATGATTACAATCTAATCATTACAAACTTTTGAGTATATGCATTTATCAACAATGTTATATACAAAACTATAAGACAGAACTTTAGAATCAAATTTATCATGACACTGTTTTGGTGCTTGTTTTAATCTATATAAAGATTTAACAAGTCTACATACTTTTCTTTCATTGCCTAGTAGAACAAACTTTACTAGTTGCTCTATATATATCTCCTCATCGAGGTCACCATTCAGGAATATTGTCTTCATGTTCATTTGATGGATATGGAGATGATGTATGAATGTTAGAGTAAATAAAATCCTAATTGATGTTATTATAACCACTAGTGAATATGTGCCAAAATAATTAACTCATTCTTTCTGTCGAAAACCCTTAACAACTAACATTGCCTTAAAGGTTTATATTGTACTATTAATGTGATATTTTTTCTTAAATACCCACTTACACCTTATAGGCTTGGAACCTGGAGGTAGATCCACCAGTTCCTATGTTTGGTTTGATGTTGAGACTCAAATATTGCATATTTTACCCCATTTATATCTTAGTTTTATGAACATGATAAGGCTTAATGGTATATTTTATACATGTTTGCGTTGCAAGGCAAGTTTGAGAACTTGGATTGAAAAGAATGCTAAAAGCATGGATTTGATGCTAAAAAATTACCAAAGCAAAGAATGAATCTTTGAAGACCAAGATTCAAGATGTCAAGACCCCAAAATCTAAGAAAACCAAGTGGAGAAGGAAGGAAGTCGGAAGAATAAAGTGCTGAAATTCACTTCATTATTCGTGTCATCAACCACTATTCGATGACATCGAATACAGCTCGATGACATCGAATTTTTACATGAAAATCAAGTTAGTTGCTAGACATATTGGATGCAATTCTCGACGAATCGAAGTCATGTTTGATGACTCAAAGAAGATGATCGATGACATCGAAGTCTGTTCGATGGCATCGAATTTATTGAAGAATTTGAAGCAACTCACTGGACTATTTTGGGTACTTTTTCAATTACTTGAAGATCCTTCGATGTCATCGAATAGGACTTCGATATCATCGAAGGTGTGCTCGATGACAAGAAAAGTTATGTAGCACGGAAAAGTTATACAGTGCGTAAAGGTGCCGCTTCCAGAATTTGACTTATGTTCAATGACATCGAAGTCTATTTGATGTCATCGAACGCGTTACACAGAGTTACACATACTGCGTAAATTAAGGCGGTTTTGCGATCTTACGCGAACTAGACTATAAATATGGGTTTTCTACGAACTTTTTGAGATATTTAGGATTTTGAAGAGCAGAGCAAAGGGTTAGAACCGTCATCCAAAAGTTTCTTCTTCCCTTCTTCCTAGTTTTTAATGCTTTCTTTTAAGGTTTTAATTCCAATCATGTTTATGTTTGGCTAAACCTCTTAGCTAGGGCTAAGAGGTGAAGCTTATTGCATTTTTGGGATGTTTTTCTTGTTTGATTCTTGTTCTTGTAAAACTTCTTTGATTCTAATTTGATATGTAAGAAATACATTTAGTTTTTAATGGTTTGTTGTGACTCAAATTACAATAGATCTACAACAACTTAGAGTATCTTCTTTTCTTGTTTTGAAATTATGGGACTAGTAAATCTTGTTGTTAGCCATTATTACTTAGGCATGGTTTGGTGATGGAATCCCTTCCAACCTTCGTAATTCTCCTTAATTGAGAATTACGTTAATGAAAGTTCAGATTTAATTTTATTAATATATCTTCCAATTGGATAGGATAGGACTCCAATTCCAATTATGTTCCTTGAATTAAATAAGGAAACATCTTGATAGCTGCAAAGTGAATCCTTGGAACCTTAGTTCCCACCTTTAAATTCAGAAGTTTTAATTAAATAATTCACAATTACTTCATTTATTCCAGATTTCTAATTTAGATCTTCTTCTAGTTTTAGTTCTAGTTATTTCAAAAAAACGTACAAGATTTAGTCCATGTGGATTTGACCTCGATCTTATCGAGATTATTACTACATCGTGACCCTATACTTGTAGTTGTGAACATTTGATATAATGAAATCCATTTAATCATTAATGGTCTCTTTCCAAAAAATGGAGTCTCTTGAAGGCATATTTTCATTAAAGGTTTTGGGTTAATCTTCTATAGTTAAAACCATATGTATTTTCGTAATTACCTTCTCTCTATCACCCTCTACAAGATAAAAAGAGAGACGTTGAGAGTCTATTTGATCAAGATCAAGACTCTTTTATAATCTTGCTCTATAACTCTTACGAGATTCACTTAGAGTTTCAACTTCTTATTGTGTCCCTTCTATAATATTATTAGGAGATTGAATCTCGGTATTCTTTTTCTCCATGAATAAAGAGTCCTAAAAAAACTCTACATTTATAGATTATATGATTATATTGAAATCTAAGTGCAAAAGTCTATAGGCTTTACTATTTTGTGCATATCCTACAAAGACACACTTGATAGCTCTTGGTCCTAACTTAGTTCTTTTGGGTTTAAGAGTTTTGTAAAATGCGAGACTCCTCCACACTCTAAGACTCCCTATTTTAGGTTTCTTTCCTTTCCATATTTCATACAGAGAGGTCTTGGTTTTCTTAAACGAGATTCTATTCAGAACATGGCACGTAACTAACAACGTTTCTCCTCGTATGTTTAATAACAATTTTGCTTGTATTAGCATTAAGTTGACTATTTTAACTAAGTCCTATTTCTTCTCTTGGCCACACTATTTTGTTGTGGTGTATAAGGTGTTGTGCACTGATGTATTATGCTATGCTCTTCATAATAGGTAGAAAATTCATTAAAAAAATATTCACCTCCTCTGTCATTATGAAGCATTTTGATCTTTTTACTTAATTGATTTTCTACTTCGGATTTATAGATCTTGAATGCATTAATTGTCTTATTTTTAGATTTTAGCATATATACATAGACATATCCTGAACAATCATCTATGAATGTTATGAAGTACCTCTTACCTCCTTGAGTAAGAATGCCATTTAACTCATATATGTCAATATGCACTAAGTCGATCTTTCAACACTTGAGAATGATTTCTCAGTTATTTTAAAACGTATGCATACTTCACATTTATCGTTCTCACTATCATTGTATGATATTAAGCCGTTCTTAGTCGTGAGTTTAATGGTACTATAACCAGTATGTGCTAATATATCATGCCACAATTTTACAAACTCAACCATGTAAGCAAAAGAATTCTTTTCGTTTAGAGAAAGATTGATCATCCCATTACAAGTATAACCCTTACCCACAAAGTTCTCATTCTTAAAAAAAAGATTAGCTTAGTAGACTCAAACACAACCCTTATCCCATGTTTACTTAAAAGATCTCCTGAGACTAAGTTCCTCCTTATGTTTGGAACATGCATTATATTAGTCAGAATTACCTTTTTTACAAAAGCAAAGAGTGTCACGCCCCAAACTCGGAAACCGGGCTCACAAAATTCCCGATCGCCGAATCCGGCGCCGACAGCCTCCGTAGAACCCCATTTTCGGCTCCCAGCGGCCATTCGCCAGGTTCCGATCCTGGGATGCTACAAGGAGGATTTTCAACATCAGTTTAATTCGTAATAAGCATAACCAAAGGCATAACCCACAAACAACAACCAAAAACTCCATCACATTTCCACTATAATAAAAAACTTTACAAGTACAATGAGCATAAGGGAAATACAATGATGATAGACCAAAAACTCTAAAAGATCAGCTACACGCCCAAGCCTCAGCGCTGCTGCGATCCAACGTCACCTGCACGCAACGGTCATGCATAAGCTTATAGAAAGCTTAGAGGGTGGTGAAAGTGTATGCTCAAGGTGGTAAAGTAGCTATGCAGTATCAGAGTAATGCGGAACATGCTGATGAATGCTAAGAATCCCACTAGCCGTACCAAGGCCATGCGGTGCAAAGAATGATGTCGGCCATACCAAGGCCATGCAATGCGAAATGCAAGTCAAGCATACAAATCCTCATCTAAGTCCACATGTCAATACGGCTCAAATTTGGAATATCACCGGGGTCTAGTACACTCCAAGCCAGATTGCCGCCCCATCGCGCGCAATAAGGTGAGTGGAAAAGACCTCACTATTCGCCTGCCAATATCGGGCTCGGCTCGTCAATAGCGGACCCATTCCTCGAGCTGGTCAGACTCAGCCTAGCATTGCCCCCTACTCTCGGGTGGGTAAGGCCGCACCCCCTTCCAACCGACCACGACACAGTGGAAAGCGCAACCGTCTGGTAATCGGCACTCAGCGCTCATGCATCCACTCGGTCTAGACGTTGGAGCAACCTCCTGGTACCATAAGGGTTTAGGGACTTTCACCCAGGGATATCTATCGCACCCCATGTAGAACAGTATTTCCGGTATCCAATCCTGCCAACCACGATACGTCTGTGGAGGCTACGGCCCTGATGTCGCTAGGGCGTACAGTAACCATATCACACAATGCGAATGCATGAATCACACTATCCAGTCATACAGCAATCTTGCGCGTATCGTGCGCACATGTAGGGCAACACCCCCTGTACGGAAGCCCCTAAACGATCTGCCCAAAGGCATATGCGATGATCAGTCATTCCTCATATCAAGCATACGTATGATGCATATGGTCATGAATCATGGAACTAAACATGCTAAATATGATGGATGATAATCATAACAAAGATGGGCCTAGACGACCTACACATAACACGCATGGGCCTAACAATGGGCCCTAGGGAAAGTCATAATGCGGACGTTTAACCACACTATACTTGCAATGTGGACGTCAAACCACCATTGCTTCCAAGGCATAGCCCTGACGTAAACATCATTACATAAATCATGTTGGGATCGTACATTGCAATGGACCTTAGGCACGTCCCATTGGGCCTTAAATACGTCAAATGGGCCATATCATATGGGCCTTGTATTCATCAAGTGGGCCACATCATTGGGCCGCACCAATGGGCCTTATGTGCATTGCAATGGACTATAAACTGTGGGCTTTTAGGACGTATCAAATGGGCCTAATCTTATGGGCCTTACATGTGTCAAATGGGCCTCGCCAGTTGGGCCCCATACGTGCATCAAATGGGCCTACTCACATGGGCCTTACATGTATCAAATGGGCCTCGCCAGTTGGGCCCCATACGTGCATCAAATGGGCCTCAACCCATTAGCCACATTACATCTTAATGGGCCTCGACCCATGGGCCCCTAATACATTAAATGGGCCTCGACCCATGGGCCCTATATATACATCAAAGTGGGCCTCAACCATGGGCCACAAGTACTGAGGTGGGCCTCCCACCATCAATAAATTATATATAATATAATATATATACATATATATATATATGTAACATATAATATTATATATAATATAATATTATATATATATACATATAACATATAATATTATATATATAAATATATATACACACACCAGCACACACACGCACCCACACACACACGCACACACACACAGTGGGCTCCACCGTCCAGGCGGACGGTGGAGGTAAAATACTTACATCACTGTGGGCTCCATGTGGGGCCCACCATTATGTTTATATTCTATCCAAACCATTAATAAGGTCAAGCAGACCTAGATGAAGGGTGATAACAAATTTCACCTTAATCCGGAACTTCGGTGGACCCCAAAACATTTTCAAAGGTGGAGGTCCAATCCCACTGTTTCTTACGGTGTGGGCCACCTGAGTCTTGGATCTGGCTGATTTTTGGGGTGGGCCCACGTCAGAGAGTGGCCCACCCGATGAACGGTTTAGATGGGGTACAAACATCAAGGTGGGGCCCACGGCTACAGCCGTGAGAGGCTGTCCGGTCGCCCGCTCGCCCGAGCGCAGGTGCGCAGGCAGCGCCTGCTGCATCGCCTGACACAGCAGCAGTAGCTGCTGTGATCTCTTTTTTTTTTGTTTGGATTTCAATACATCCGAGGTTTTCACAGGTGGGGACCACATCCAAATAATCCACGCCGTCCAGTGTTCTTCCATGGCTCACCACGAGCAAAACAAGTCCAATATTGGACATATTACAATGTATAAACAACCGGGAAAAGTTTCAATGGTGAAAACTACCATTTGCTATGGTATGGCCCGCCCGAAGGTCTGATTGATCCCATCTTTCGGGTCAACGCCTAAAAATGGCTTGGGAAAGGAATGGGTGGTGAGGATTTAATACATACATCAAGGTGGGGCCTACATAAGTGGACCACCCCAAAACTTTAGAAAAGTTGATATTTGTGTTTTCTTTCCAGAAACGTCCAGCGTCCCTGGACGCTGGACTTTCCATATACGTAGGAGGTGGGCCCTGCTTAGGTGGGCCACCAGGGGATGGATGGCAGGGTACTACATATATAAAGTGGGCCCCACTGCAAATGGTTTGGATAAAATGCCTACCTCATGGCGGGGTCCATTAGAGTGGGCCATACAATCTCATTATCATCACCCAAAAAAATATATATATATATAAAAAGGAGAGAGATAGAGAGTGAGGCCTGCGTGATGGAGGGACCCCGGCACTATGGGCCCTCCCTTGCACTAAATCATACATCAAGTGGATCCCATTACATGTGGGGTCCATGGAATTGAAATCCAACGGTGGAGATCCTTTCTCCACTAAAATAAATGGTCTAGATGACCTTAAGCATACAAGGAAATAAACATCATGATGGGGTCCATGGAGAATGGCCCCATCATGGAATGATCATGATGATCTAAGTGGGCCATCGGCCACATCTTAAGGTCCAAAGTGAGATCCAAACCATTGATTGGTTGGCCTCACTTGGCCCAACTTAAAAACATCAAAATCTACCCTATAAAAACACCCACCACTTGATCTTCTTGCTCCCTTGGCTTCCTTAGCTCCTTGTGCTTCTCTTTAATGGAGGAAGATGAAAAATGGATGGTTGAGATGAGAGATGAAGGGGTAGGAGATGGGCCACACTTGAAACTTGGGAGAAAAATGGGAGAGGGTCTCATACGTATGGATTTTTGTTGCTTGGAAAAGTATGAAATGAGAAAGAGACTTGTAAGGGAGAGAGAGAGAGAGAGTGATGGGTGATGGAGTGATGGATGGGAGAGAGGGATGGGAGTGTAAGAACTTTATGACTTTTTTGACAAAAGTTGTAAGAGAGGTATGGGTTTGTGTAAGAACTTTTGACTTTGGGGCTTGCTTGGGAAAGGGTGAAAAGTGATGTGTACTTGACATGATGGGATTGATGGGATTGATGTGACACCTCGTAGAGATTCTCTCGGGATTCGACGCGCGGCGTTTCCTCGCACCGAACGCTGGCCCACATCTCCCAACCAGAGCATCGCATCAGCGCGCGAGTCGCGGCATCGGAACCGCGGCGACGACGCGGTCGCTAAGGTATAAGCCCTGGGTTGAGTCGACTCGGGTTGACGGCACGAGAATCCAGGTCGCGCGCAGATACCGGTTAAGGGTCGAAGGTTGCCGGAATTCGACCGGGAAGACCGCAGAAGCCTATGGAATGGTACGGTCTAGGATACGGGGCTCACAAAGAGTAATTCCGCGGTTCCTTTACCTATGATTGTCAATTAACCTTTATTTCTCATTTGAACCTCTTGACCATTGGTCACGTCTTCATAGGTTTTGAAGGCAGATCTATCGTTGCATACATGGATGTGTCACATATATCATACAACCAACTAGGGACTTTCTCTTGAACTGAGTTCACTTCTATGACCATAGCTATGATATCATCGTCTATTGCATTAACCTCTTTCTTAGGCTTTTTTGCGGTCTCTACAGACTTGTCCAGTCTTGCTACAGACATAGCAAGGACCCTTGGGTTTGCCCTTTTTTTTTCTTTTGGGTTTTCTTGAATTTTCCTTGATCTTTGTTGGATTTTAAGGAATCATTTTTCTCAAAGTTATTATTTTGTGATGGTTTTTCTACTGCATTTACCTTGGATGGGGATGTACCATTTGCATTATCCCTCTTGTCCCATTTACGAGATTCTTCCTCAATACGAAGATGCTTTTGAATTCATTCTAGGGTGAATTCTTCAGATTTATGCGGTAACTTTTTCCTACAGTCTTTTTAGCTTGGATGCAATTTGGTGATAATAGCTCCAACTTGGAAGGATTCAGGTAGTTCTATTTTCAAAGCCTTTATTTTGTTTATAATTAATTGTAATTCATGGATTTGGGCCAGTAAGGGCTTATTGTCTATCATCATGAAATCGAAATACCTGGCTATTAGGAATTTTTTATTCCTTCTTCTTCAACCTTGTACTTGTATTCCACACACTCCAGATTTCCTTTGCTGAGGTGGTTCCTGTGTAAAGTCCGTACAATCGATTAGAGGGCGTATTGAGAATATGACCACGACACAGAAGTTCATCTTCTTATCGCTTGATTCTAGCAACGATCTGTTCTAGAGTATCGATATCCGTCGCTTTTGGTATATGTTGAAGATTCGAGTCCAGGATGTAGAATATTTTCAAAGTAGTTAGAAGAAATATCAGCTTATCTTACCACTCGGTGAAATTCATACTGTCGAATCAGTCCAATCTGATCGAATCCTAGTTCATCAGTTTGATTGATGCAACACTTTCAATATCCATAATCACGCTTTAAGATTGTTGTGAAAAATGTTGGAAATACTAAAAATTAAAAAATACAAGTAAAATTTTTTCTTTGTTTCACCAGGTTGAATCACGCAAAAAATTACGTTGTCCTTAAAGCGTGATTCGCCCCCTTATCAATTGCTAATGGGTTACATGCGAATTGCATAAGACCCGTATCTTAGACCGTGCCATTCTATAGACTCCCGTGATCCTCCCAGTCAGATTTCGGCAAACCGCGACCTGTAATCAGCATTTGTGCGTGACCTTAAGTCGCATCCCGAATATCTGAGTCGGCTTGACTCGAAACTTGTACCCTAGCGACCGCGCCGTCGCCGCGGTTCTAACACTACATCTCGCACGCCGATGCGATACCCAGGCCAGGAGATGTGGGCCCGAGTTTATTTCGAAAAAAATACCGCGTAAGAGAATCTCTACCAAATGTCAAATCAATCCCATCAATCAATCAAGTACAATACCCATCCCTCTCTCACCCAAACTCAAAGCAACCCATACCTAGTCAAGTACACCCATCACTCACCCACCACACCCATCCCTCTCACTCTTACATCACCTCTCTCTTTCTCTCTTTCTCAAACCATTTTCTCAAGCAACCCATGAAAGTGAGCCAAACGTCCAAGCTTCCCATGGAGAAGCTATAATGTGGCCCACTTCCTACCACCCCATCTCCCATCTCCACCCTTCAATCATCATATTCCACCATCAAAGGAAAAGCCTAGGTGCTTAGCTTGCCATACATCCAAGAAGAGGAGTAATCGGTGGGTGTTCTTATAGGCCTAGATTTTTGTTTTTGATGATGGGCCAAGTGGGGCTTACCGATTGATAGTATGGATCTCACTTTGGACCCCTAGGTGTGGCCGATGGCCCACCACGATTCTTATGATCATCCTATAGTGGGGCCATTCTCCATGGACCCCATCATGATGTTTATTTTTCTCATTTTTGGAAAGGTCATCTAGACCTTGCATCTTTTGTTGGGAAGGAATCTCCACCGTTGATTTTATGACTTAGGGCCCACATGATTTGGGACCCATTTTGATGTATGTATAGTATTTGCATGGCCCACCTAGGAGAGCTCATAGTGGCGAAGCTCCTCTATTGCGTCTCTCTCTCTCTCTCTCTCTCTCTCTCTCTCCCCTGATTGTATGGCCCACCCATAATGCAAGTATTTTAACCACCGTCCGATTGTGAGGCCCACTTTGTTGCTGCCCCTTTTTTTTGCAGGCCTTGGATGAGGGAAATCACAAATATCAAGTTGATCCAAGGCGTGTGGCCCAACCACCTGGAACCAACACGTGATGTATGTGTCGTGTATCCACACGGTCCATGGAATCCTGGACGGTGGGGCCTGCTGCACGTGTGGCAGTCCACATCGTCCAGTCCACTAGACGGTGGTTGCTAGACTCCTCAACAATCCATAAAAAAAAAAATAATAATAATAATAATACACATAATACAATACAATATATATATATATATATAATACTATACTATATAAGGTATATATATAATGCATTCATGCATGTACATCTGGTGGGCCCCACGTGGGACCCACCTCTGTGATCAAATTGCCAGCGTACTTCGCACAGCAAACTGTTATATTCTCATCAGCCAATCCATGGCTCTGATCACGAGGTATGTTGTATCCTAAGCCGTCTAGTTGTTGGACGTGATTGTGGGACCACCATGATGTCTTGTATATCATCCTCACCATCTAATCTGCTGGACGGTGGGATGCACCGTGTTGCATGTGCCTTATCAACACCGTCCACACGTGGGACGTGTGGACCCCACCACGATGTGTGGGTTTTATATCTACACCGTCCATTGCTGGACGGTGGTAGATGGGACCCACCTTGATGTATTTATTCTAATCCAGACCGTCATCTTCCTGAAATCCGAACCGTCCATCTGTGCAGTGGACCCCACCATGATATAAGTGTTTTATCTTCACGTTCTGTGCAGTGGATCCCACCATGGTATAAGTGTTTTATCTGCACCGTCTATGCAATGGACCCCACCATGATATAAGTGTTTTATCTGCATGGTTTGTGCAGTGGATCCCACCATGGTATAAGTGTTTTATCTGCACCGTCTGTGCAGTGGATCCCACCTTGATATAAGTGTTTTATCTACACCATCTATCAGGTGGACCACACCGCAAAAATCAGTGGAGATTGAACGTCCACCATTGAAATCCTTTTGGGAGCACCGAAGTTCTAGATCAATATGATATTTATTTTTCCTCTTGATTTAGGTCTTAGTGACAGTATGAACGGATTGGATGGAAAATAAATGTTATGGTGGGCCCTGGGAATTTCAAGGGTGGAAATCATTATCTCCACTACTATTTGTGGTATGGTCCAGATGCTTTCCATTTTGATTCATTTTTTTGGGATATGCTCTTAAATTATCTCTATAAATAGACAAATGGTTTAGACGGATCGGCTAGGTCGGTGGGCCCACTTGATGTATATAAGGCCCACTGGGTGCAGCCCATGTGATGCGGCTCACTTGATGTATTTGAGGCTCAGATGGTGAGGCCCAGTGTGATGTATACGAGGCCTATAAGTGAGGCCCAATATGATATATATGCGGCCCATGTTTGAGGCCCAATGTGATATATGTGAGGCCCATATGGTAAGTCCTATTATGATTGTATGTGACCCATTGAGATTGTATGTGGCCCATTATGTTGTATATGAGGCCCTTGTGTGAGGTCATGGGCCCACTATATATTTGGCCCTATGAAGGCCACTTCTTGGGAGCAATGTTGGTTAAATGTCCATATTAATGGGCAATGATAGTTAAATGTCCACATTGTAACCTTCCCTTAGGCCCTTTGTTAAGCCGATTATCGATGCCGGTTATCGATACCGAATATGAGTATGTGACAGCATAACATCATGATACATGCCCATACGCATCATCTGCATGTTTGTAATGAGATGTGGATGACTATTGCATATGCCGTAAGGCAGGTTGTTTATGAGACTCCCTGATAGGCGGAGTCATCCCACATGAGCGCGTAGTTCGCGCAGGTTTGATGCATGACTGGATGGTATGACTCATGCATTTCGCATTTTGTGATATGACTACTATACGCCCTAGCGATATCAGGGCCGTCGCCTCCATAGGCATATCGGGGATGGCCAGATGGGACATTGAAAATGTTTGGTTCTAGCATATGGGCGTCATAGATGTCCCTGGGTGAAAATCTCTAAACCTTCGTGGCCAAGAGACAATCCAACGTCTAGACCAAGTGGATACATGAGCGCTCGAGTGCCGAATACCAATAGGCCTCGTCTCCCACTGTGTCGTGGTCGGTTGGAAGGGGGTATGGCCTTACCCACCCGAGGGTAGGGGGCATAGCTAGGCTAAGTTTGACCAACTCGTAAATGGGTCCGTTATCGACATGTCAGATAGATATTGGCTGATTACTGGCTAGGCGGATAGTGAGGTCTCTTCCACTTGTATGGTTGTGCGTCCAGTGAGCGGTGATCGCTTGTAGAGTGTACTAGACCCCGGTGATGATCCCAGAGATGTACAGTACTGATATGTGGACTTATTGAGCAGGAGTTGCATACTCAGCATTTTACTCATTCATTCATTATCCACTCGGGCTGGTGGTGTGCAATTAATTGATATGTGTACTTTCGTAATGACCAGGATTTCGGTTGGGGCACGCAACCAACCTGAGAGAGGTCAGGAGTTTACCATATTAAGTCTATCTATCCAAATTTAGGTATGAGACTAGTTTAGATAGAAGTCCCTTGTAATAGACCCCGTATCCTGCGATACTATGTACTATCATCCCGACTTCACACTCCAGCTTGGTCATTTCATTCGCACCGCATATTGCATTACATCCGTAACATATAATATTCTGGGTTACCACGATCTGCATTGCATACTCTGATATTGTATGACTTATGGATTTACTAGTATTTCTGCTCACTCTAATATTACATTCTTGGCACTTACCTTGTGTACACACTTGCACCACCCTCTAAGCTTTCTTAAGCTTATGCACGATAGATGTGTGCAGGTGGCGTTAGGTCGCAACAACATTGAGCTTGGAGCGTGCAGCGGTCTTCTGGAGCTTTAATTCTCGATATATGTATTTCCTTTTCAGCATTGTATTCAACTGTTTATATTAGTAGATATGTGATGATGTTGTTGCCTTTGTGATTTAGGTAAACTTGTAGTTATGCTTATTACGAGTTAAATGTACGTTGGAAAATCCTCCTTGTAGGATCCCAGGATCGGAATCTGGTATATGGGCGCTGGGAGCTGAGAATAGTGTACTGCGGAGGCTGTTGACACCGGATTCGGCGATCGAGAATTTTATGAGCCCAGTTTCTGAGTTTGAGGCGTGACAAATTGCTTACTAGATAAAACAAGCCTATATGGATTTTGCGTGCAGCAATCGCGAAGGGTCCACTTAAGAACTTTTCAACGTAGCTGATCTTCTGGCAGACTCTGTTAGTTAACCTATTTATAATATTCTTAAAAGGAGATTGATATCTATGAGATCTGATGGTTTTGGAATGAATCTGTTGGAGATGATGAATTTTAGACAGGAATGGTCCAGTTTATATGGGCACAAGGGGAGTGGATCGTTGTTAGGTGACCATTAATGGTTCAGAATGTTTGAAAAACATTTCTTAAATTGGGCCTTTTTTGTCGTCATATCGAAAGATTTGACCATTGGATCATTATAGCCTGTCTATTTTTGGACCATTGTGGTTTTTAAGGTTGCTAGCCATTTTCAAAACGGCTGGCCATTTCAGATTAATAATCTGGCCGTTCTCTATTTCCTATAAAATCTAAGCTCATATCAGACCATTCAGACCTAGGATCATATTAGATCACTCATACCGCGATCGGACCATCTCGTGACAGTTCACGTAAGGTCGCGAGGGAGTGCCCACTCTGCGACACATGCGAAGTGTGAAGTGCGCCAACTAGCACCACTACAGCCACACTACCACGTCCTCTCCTGTGCCCGTGCGCGCTTACACGCATAGCACTGGAACACGCAACCCGAGCATCTTAATTTCCAAAACTCCAAGTAAGAATACTATACACACTTCCACATATAAACCACAAGATTTCTTTTCTTATTTCCGATGTGAGACAAAAGCACAAATCGCACTTTTTGTTTAAAAAATTTTAAAATCATTTTGGCAGCAAAACAAAATTTTCAATTTTTTTTTGATTTTTTAAAAACCAAATTTCAACAAGAGCATGCTAAACACTTGAACGAGGGAAATAACTTTGAATGTATGAGGTTGAACACATGTAGCCAAGGTTTAGACAAGTTCCAACTAGTAGAAAAAGGACATGGGTGCATTTAAGATGTGAGACCTATAAAATTAATAGATGCGCAATGCCTAAAGCCTACTATGGAAGATCTTGTTGTAGGAAGTCATATGGGCAGACTGCGATGTTTGTGAAAAATCTATACCATCCATCGATTTCTCCAACCATGTGTAAGACATGATTTAGAAAACGAACTAGATCAAAACTTAAGTAGAGCACACTGTTGGAAACAATGAGGATGGAAATAACCACAATTGAAACCCGTCCAGAGGCCCACCACAACATTTATATGCCATCAAATTGTTCATAAGGTGATTCTGATTGAGATGAACTGAAAACACAAATATAAATTTGATCCAAAACTTTTGTCCCCGTCAAAGATTTGACTATTGGCGCTTCGCATGCATCATGCAGTGCAGATCATTTGAGTGTTGGACTTGGTTTTTTTTTCTCCCGCATCCTAAGATATAGTGAAGAAATTGATGAATGTGGAGACTTTTTTGCTGACATCTTGATGGGCCCATGTAATTTTTGACTATCAAAATTTTCAAGGCCAACTTGTGTATAATTTATGGGGGTAACTTGTGCCTACTATGCATTTTCATTGGGCCATGCTATTAATACACTGCTAAGAGTGTAACTTCGGTTACACGCAATCACAAACACATGAGATCCACCCCCCATCAATTGTTGTAACATACTCGTTTAAGGTTCACTTAACACTCAAGCATGCATATGAGGATGAAATGCAAAGGCCATGGTTAGGATCTAATGAACGTTCATGCATGTGAGGATGAAATGCAAGGGCCATGGTTAGGATCTAAACAACATTAGACGAACATGGTGGTAGGTCAACACTGCATGGATTTGGTGGGGTGCCAACATCACACCGCCGTGGAGCCTACCATGATGTATGCCTATTATATCCATGCCATCCATCTATATTTTCAGCTCATTTTAAGATATAGATTAAAAAATGAGGCAGATTTGAAGCTTAGGTGGATCACACTAGAGATAATGGTCATTGAATGCACACCATTAAAAACTTTTCATTGAATGCACATCATTAAAAACTTTTTTGAGGCCATATAAGTTTTGAAACAAGCTTATATTTGTATATTATCTTCATCTATGTCTACGTGATCTTATCAATAGATGGCAAATAAACATTATGGTGAGCTGTAGGAAGGTTTCTACGGTGGGCATCTTTATCATTGCTTCTCACGGTGTGGTCCACTTTTACTTCTAATCTGCTCACCGATGGAAGCGGATTAGCTACTCAGGCATCACTAGTAAATTTGCCAACGTCACCACGTTTTGTGAGCCCCACCATGATATATGTGTTATATCCACACCATCCATCCATTTGGAAAGATTATTTTAGGGCAGGAGCCGAAGAATGAGGCAGATCCAAATCTCATGTTGGCCCACCACAGAAAACAGTAGGGATTGAGCACCTACCATTAAGAACTTATTGAAGGCTACATAACTTTTTGATCAAGTCAATATCTGTGTTTTTTCTTCATCCATATCTTTGTTAACTTACGAAGGGGTTAGATCTCAAATAAATATCATGGTAAGCCCAGGAACGTTTCAACGGAGGGCGTCATTGTCCCATGGTTTTCTATGGTGGGTCCATGTGAGCTTTTCATCTACCTCAAATTTTGGCTCATGCGCTAAAATAACCTCTCCAAATGAATGAGAGATGTGGATATAACACATACACCATAATAGAGCCCACAAAACTTGGTGACATCACTTTAGTAGCCAATTTTGTTAATCTGCGTCGGTCTCAAAGCTCCCAACACATTACACAACACAGGGGTGGCAGTCCGTGTCTGGGAAGCCGAATACCAACTGAGTCACTCTGGGTAAATTTAGTAGGTCTACAGTGGTGCATGTGTCTTATTCACGCTGTCCATCCCTTCTTTATGCCATTTTAGGGGGGTTTGGCGCAGGGTATTACATGGGATTAGGTGGGATAGAAAATGTTGGGACTACGTAGGATGGAATTACATTCAGTCGCATGGAATTGCATTTGGTCCCATGCTACACATGTGGGTCTCACATTGATGCATTCATTTATCCATATACACCATTTACACGTGATATTCTTATTATATATGTGTAAAGGTAAACTATATCCATCGTGAATTTAGTCCGTTGATTACAATTTCATGTTCTACCATATATGATTTTACTTCATCCATGTTTTCCTATTTTAAAAATTTTATCCTAAACATGGAATTGGACAGCTACAGTATTGTAGTATTTCCAAACATACAATTATTATGCAATAATGATGTTAATCCCATCTAATCCATTTCAATACCATTGAATTGCACCGACTAAACATGCCTAGATCATTGAGCCCATGATCAAAGCATATCCAAATCTCAGGTAGACCACACCATAGAAAACTGTTTTCCTTCATCCATGCCTTCTTGATCTTATGAATACGACAGATAAACATTGTTGTGGGCCATGGGAAGGTTTCAACGGTGGATGTCATTATCCACTCTGTTTACTGTGGTGTAGTTCATTTAAGCTTTGTGTATACTTCAATTTTGAGCTCATGCCATAAAATGATATTAAAAAGAAAAAAAGAAAAAAAAAGGACGGCCGGCGTGGATAAGAAACATGCGGACCCCTGCGAGATTACTCAGTACGCTCGACACGCAATCCGCTTCTGCTGCTGGATGCGGATTAGCTACTGACACAGATTGAATAGAGACTCGCTAATGAAGTGACGTCACCAAATTATGTGGACCCCACCATGATGAATTTGTTGTATCCACACCGTCCATGCATTTAGAGAGATCATTTTAGGGTGGTACCCAAAGAATGAGGCAGATCCAAGGCTGTATTGGACCCCACCACATAAAACAGTGGGGAGAGTAACGCCCGCTGTTGAAACCTTCCGAGGGTCCACCATGATGTTTATTTGAGATCCAACTTGTTCATGTGTTAATTCAAAACACAAATATCAGCTTGATCGAAAACTTTCGTGGCCCTTGGAACTTTTTAACGGTGGGAGTCACTCTCCACACTATTTTCTATGGTGGGGTCCACTCGAGCTTTGGATCTGACTCATTCTTTGTATCATGCCCTAATATGATCTCTCCAAATGGATGGACGGTGTGGATACAAAACATACATCATGGTGGGCCTCATAGAACTTGGTGACGTCACTTCGATAGTGAGGGTCGCTACTCAAACTGTTAGTAGCTAACCTGCGTCCTCCGCTGCTGGTGTACCTTAAGGGCCTGTTTGGCCAGGCAGATTTAGCGGGATTAGGAGGGATGGGATTAATTTTAAGGTAATCATGGTGATGTCAGTGGATTGTTGTAAGATCCATGATATTGCCTAATCCCGATCACATTCACCGCGCATGTTTGGGACGTTAAGCATACCCCGTGGGACGTCTGGCATATCCCGGGATCACGGAAGTGAGTCCCATTTGGATGTAGCATGGAATTGCATGAATCCCTTGGTTTAAGTGGTTCCACCCGTTTGGATTAGTATCAACATCCCAGGATTTGAATTCAGATTGGCTATTCCCTCTGCTTCCAGCCAATGGCTGGTGGTCGGTGTTTTGTGGGCCCCATCATGAAATATGTGTTTCATCCATGTCATCGCTCTATTTTCTAGATCATTTTATGGTATGAGACCAGAACTGAGGTATATTCCAATCTCAAGTGGACCGCATTACAGGAATTAATGTTGAATGAACTTCGATCATTAAAAATTGTTTTGGGGGCTATAAAAGTTTTAGATCAAGCTGATCTTTGTTTTTTCCCTTCATCTCGATCTGAATTACCTAATCAACAGATTGGATGTCAAAATAAACAGTACAGTGGGCCATAGGAGGATTTCAATGGTGGATATCCAATCACTATTGCTTTCCTGTGGTTGGTCCAACTAAGATTTATATTCCTATCATTTTTGGAATTAAGCCCTAAAATGATCTCTAAAAATGGATGAACAGAATGGATGAAGAAAATACATCATGGTGGGGCTCACAGAGCACCAACAACCAACCACGGGGGTGGCGGCAGGGGGAGTAGCTAATCTATTCCCCTAGGATTTTCGTTAGCTTAGATAGAACTCCAACCAGCGCATAATCCATATTGTACTTGGGTCTCTAATGGACCACACCAGCTGAAAGAGTGTCATCCAAGCCGTCCAATATATTAGATGCAAGAAGGACTTGGCGTCTTACAAGTAAATAAACATGGTCCAAATATCTAGTGGACCACGTCATTCTCAATATGAGTCATTCAAATCATATGCAAGTGTAGCGTGTCCAACAAAAGAGTAGCACACCACATGAAGATTGCCTAATCTGGACCGTCTAATCTAAGTGTCCAGTCCAAATTCCAGGAAGATTTAGGTAAAAACCATTTGCCCAAATATTCAGTGGACCACACCAAATGATTCCGCTCCCAATAAGAAAAACCCCGACATCAGTGTATCAGGTCCACATATCCATTGGACCACACCAATTGACAGTGGTTGGAGACAAAATTATTGACAAGGTGAAGTAGTTGATAATATACAGGTGACCAAGGCAATTGTCAGTGGTTGATGGTCCCCAAATTAGCAAAACCATACCATCACAGTTCAAAAAAATAATATTCATTCAGTTACACAACCTCATATACCTATAATTTAAAAATAATAAGTAACGCAAAGAAAATAATGATTATGGCAAACAGAAGTGCATATAATCTCTCCCCAAATGATGGGGCAGGATCATCAGTCGTCGTGGCCCTAGAAACCATGGCCCGGGTCATCTGTTGGATAGACGCAGTTGACAAATGATGGATTTCAACATCGTCTGAAAATGCAGCAACATGAACCGCATGAGATTCTATGGCAGGTCTTGACTGTGCACTGGTACCACCGAAGTAACCCTCCCAGCATGTAACAGCTTCCCTCCAATTCTCGAAAGCCCGGTGTCTCCCTCCACTGTATTCCTCAACCTCCAACCTAGCATCGTCCCACGTCAGATAAATGCCCAGTCGACGGCCCACGAGTACAACGTAGTACTTCTCTTTTGCTATCTACATTGACATGTCCATTATTGACATGAGATTCGTGTATTGGAATATGATCGCGTTTAAAAAATATGCAATATTGTCCCAGGATAAAAAAATTACATTGAAATGATCTGAATTTAAAATTTTGTTAGTACGTACTCTTTCTCTAAATGAAGTGTGTGGCCCTATCTGTTTTAATGTGCACACAACAAGCTTGTGAAATCACATATATTAAATATATTAAAGCACAAAATGTCCAGTATTCCTATACCATTCAAATTGATATACAGTATATACCAATTATATCAATCCAAAAAAGAAAAGAAAAAACCATCATCAGTGAATAAAAAAGTTATTACATGCCTACAAAGAAATAGATTAATAGAACCAAGGACCAGTCCCTGTTAGACCGACCCAGCACCTGCATCACAAAAGTTATCGCGGAGTGTTTTCTTCTGTAATGTCTTGGATTTTCACTATTTTGGATTTCGAAAAACCCATGAAAATTTTCATTATAATTAACTTATGTTGTCGGTTATTAGTCTTTAATGCTCGAAGTGAGCCTAAACATGAGTAGTACCAGTAAAGAATTGCACAAATCTAATCAATCAACCATAGGAAGCCAATGAATCCGCCCGATCACTTAAATATCGAGCTTAGTCTCGGGATTTGTTCACGTAGGGTCCAAATCTGGTCGACCTATCACTAAATAATCGAGAAAACCGTAACTAAATAAAGATCTACCCAAAACCGAGATAAGTAGGGGTCAAATCTTAATTAACAAACCAAATCAATCAGTTATCCCTTTAACCTAAAAACCAACGGCTAAGACTGACTTTAACCAAATCGGCATTTTCTCTAACTGCGAATAGGTCAAACTACAAACTTAGCTAATCCATATCCTAATTATTACGCACGAGAAATCTTACTACTCAATTCATTCCAAAAATGCTCTGATTATCCAAACAAGCTCTAGACTACTCGTTAGTGGGCCACTATACCCGAGGCTATAGAAATATATTTATCTTAGTGGGCTTGACGTCCATCGCGGGACATCGAGCCAAGATCACGTCTCGAATCATTCAACTGGACTCGCAAGGTGAGTGTTTGAGTTATGCTAATACCTTATATGAAAATATGAGACTTAAGTGAAATAAGTTCATTCCTCTTTCGCAAAGTTGTAACTTTCGGACTATCGGTTCATGGCCAAATTCGGGGTACTGACTAAAGATATTTCTCCACAGATATCTGTATAGCTGCAGCCCTTATCGACTATCAGTGACCGTTGAAAAGACTTCTAATCGTATCTGTCGATCGGCACATTCAAATGGCGGGCCGATCATGTCCATACATAGATCATCATTAGGACTAACTATCCTACAGTGTATGTCAATATGTATACCCCATAGTGGGCCCTAGAGGTTAGAAAAACCCTCTCATAGGGCTAGTATAGTAAAAACCCAACCCTTAGGGCCATTTACACCAAATTTGACAGTATATAAGGGCTTGTTTTGGGCACCCTATCTCTCTATACGAATTTGCATTTTTCAATGGAGAGAAAGATAGAAGGAGAAAGAGAAAGAAGAAGAGAAGAAGAGTGAGAGTAGGAGTGGGGAGGCTTTAGTGCTTCCCTTAATCGGTTTCTTCCATTCAAAGCCTTAGCATCGATCATTTTTCCCCGCTGAATCCACCCCACTCGCGATTGAGAGGTAAGAAACAAATCCTACTTTTTAACCTCATTTTTTCTAAAATGAATTGTATGAATCTCATATAGTTATTGGTGATTATATAGGAATTTGTGCTTTTCCCCAAATCCCTAACCCTAAGAGCTCAAAATCGGATATTCCTTCTTAAGGTGCGTAACATTATGCCTAGGTTTCCATTTATCGACCTTTGAGGGTCTCAGTTAATGATTAGATGCTTATAGATGAATTTGTTCATGTTAATATGTAAGTGTTTTGATTTATCTATAATATATGTTATTTGTTTGATATGGAAGCTTACGTGTTTGATGAAATGCTTGAATGGTGGAATGTATTACTTCTTTCGATGCTCATGTGATTGATTTAATACTTAAGTGATTGTATTACTTTTTGCATACTCACATGTTTGATTTAATACCTTAGTGAACGTAGTATTTTATGTATGCTCACATGTTTGATGAAATGCTTATGTGGTTGTGTCGTTGAATCTATGTTGACGACATGACGAATTGTTAAATTTATAGTGATGCTTAAGTTACTTATAATGTTGGGTTAGTCGGTAAATCGCTCAAACCAAGGGATAGCCCGAGTTAGGGCGGCCACCCTAGGCTTGTTCGATTGACCTGGGTTGAATACGAACGACCGACAGTAGCTGGACTACACGGGCTGTTTGCACCCAATGTCGGTTGTGTCGTGGTTCTCCCAGGTCAATCAAATTAGTCCACTAGCCGACTGATCATGTGTGTTCACAATGTATGACACGATTAAATGGAATATAAGATACCCCGTTCCTAATGGATGTGTCCATTCATAACCGTTAGTGTGATACGATCCCACTAAGACTCATGAGCCGAACATGGTGGTATGGGACACCGTGTCCAAGTTGTCGGCCTACGCTGGGGTGACGAGCCACCCCGTAGTGACTAGTGAGCAACTAAGACTCATGAGCTGGGCATGGTGGTATCGGATACCGTGTCCGAGCTGTCGGCCTATGCTGAGATGATGAGCCTCCCCATAGTGACCAGTGAGCACTGATGGAAGTGATAGACCATTGTTCAAACGGCCCCTGTCAAATTACCCGGCTGATGGTTGCGTGTTAGAGTACCGTTCGAACGACCCGGACGTGAATGAAATTGGGTGACGAGCCCTTTCATTTATGTGTTTTTGGTTTTATGTGACAAACCCGTACCTCGGAACTAAGTGATCATACCTGGTATTGGATGACGATTCATACCGGGTTGATCCTCATATATTTAGGTATCATACCGTATCTTTAGAATTATTGATTTGTGATATAAACGAGTGATACCTAAATTTGGATCAAGGGACACTGGTAAGGAGCCACTACGTGCGGCAACGAGCCACGTGATCCGGATGAGGACTCGTGATATAACGTTGGCATCATAGTTTCGCCAATATGCTGAATGAATTGAACTTAATAATTACTCAGCTAACATGATCATTCACTGTATTGCATTAGCTTAGAATATGGCAAACAGGCGTGGTTGTCGCGTGATGAGGAAGTGTTGTCATTTGCGAAACAGGTGGTCGGAGTCGCGTGTGAGGGAGTGTTGTTTGGAAAGGGCATGCATCATGTCATATCTTCATATGCACATTTAACAAGAGTATTTAGGAATTATTTGTTTCTTGTTTATCATTGACTGCGCTGATTGTGTCGATAACATGTGTAACTTAACTAATGGAACCACTGAGTTAGCTCATCACTCCCACCTAGGACGGTGTTTTAAAACACCAACCAGGCGTATTATTGATGCAGATACTAGTGAGACCTCAGACAGGTAGGCTCATATCGGGTTGTGCCAACGCCGTTATATTTTGGAGAATGGGGTGTAAACTGAAGGCTTTACACTTTAACCGTCTTGAGTATATATTTATGGATTGCGGTTTGTATAATTCCATTTTGGGTGATCATCACAATTGGAACTGTATTTTTAACTCTTAGCCCTATATTTCTGAATCTATTGTTATCTCTACCTCGCTTTGAATCTGCTAATTTGAATTGTGCTACTCTGATTATCTGTGTGTGGAATGAATTTGAATCTGAATGAGGACACACGTGCACTCTCATTAGGTTAACACCCGAGAACTCGGGATTGAAGTTTTTGTACTCGGGTACCGATTTTCGGGATGTTACATCTTCAACCAAAAACAATTCAGTATGTAATGTATGTTCTGCCCACCTCAGTCATAGATATAATATATACTTTACACAGCATTTAGGAAGTGTAGCAGTAACAGAGTCACTCCTAAAAAAATGAAAAGTGTACAAAAGTAAAAATGGCAATCAGAAACATTCCAAACTAGCATTATGATGGCCAGACCCATTTCACAAAAAAGGCATCATAGCTCACATAGCCAAGGACATGAGCATGAAGGAGATGAACCAATCTCTATATGTCTGGAAACAATCTCTAACTTGCTGAATATATGTGAGAAGTAACATTTCATTATAGCATGGAAACAGACATACTTTACAGCAGAATACATCACCAATACCTCATAGATAAAGAATGTACATCAAGAAATCGTAGCCTGTTGCTTTGCCTAAAATGAGGGCAATGCCATTACTAGCATGGGTTTCTTATAACATTCATGAAGGCAAAGTCATTCCAAGCCAACCTGTTCCTGTCTTAGGAGGAGTGAAAGACATGAAGTTAGGAATGAACCATTTTGATTGGGCTAATATACAGAATCTACTGTAACATATTGCTTTGCCCTAAATGAGGGCAATGACATTACTAGCATGGGCAAAATGTAGCATTCGTGAAGACAATGTCATTCCAAGCCAACCATTACATGTCACGGGATGAATGAAGGACATGTAGCTGGAAATGTACCCTTTGTAGGGGTGACTTACTGATGTAAACTACATATGGGCCACAAATACATCATCAATAGCATAAGAAAACGTAACCACTCTAAATACATCACTAATAGCATAAGAAACAGTGGTGAATTACTGATGCAAACTACATATGGTCTGCAAATACATCACTAATAGTATAAGGAAATGTAACCACTCCAAATACATAACCAATAGCATAAGAAACAGTGGTGAACTACTGATGTAAACTACATATGGGCCATAAATATATCACCAATGGCATAAGGAAATGTAACCACTCCAAATACATCACCAATAGCATGAGAAACAGTGGTGAATTACTGATGTAAACTACATATGTGGCACAAGAAAAAAAATTGAAATAGAAAAAGCAATACACAATATATGTTCTTTCCCATTGAGACCGCCCATTAATATTTTAAATTCCCAACACATAGGAACTGTAATAGTAACTGAGACACATCCATGGTCTGAAAAGGAAAAATCTCTCTCTCTCTCTCTCTCTCTCTCTCTCTCCCTCCCTCCCTCCCTCCCCCCCCTAAAAAAAAAAATAAAAAATAAAATCCATTCGACATTGAAATCAAAGGAACAATGCATCACAGCATGCAGGAAATCATCTCAGCTACCATGCGTGGTCCGTAGACAGCAAACCACCAAAAATCCAAAAAAAAAAAAAAAACAAACAGTCATTCGACATTGAAATCAAAGGAACAACGCATCACAACATGTAGGAAACCAGCTTAGGTACTATGCACAGTCCATAGACAACAAAATCCCAAAAAAATCCCCCCTTAAAAAATCCATTCGATATTCAAATCAAAGGGCCCACGAATCAAAACATGCAGGGCCCCATCTCAGGTACCATGCATAGTCCATAGACAGCAAGCCCCCAAAAATCCCCCAATAAAAAACTATATGCGACATTGTAATGAAAGGAACAAGGGATCACAACATGCAGGAAGCAAAACTCTCAATTTCTATCATAAATCCGTAGTCGGACCAACATGCAGGAAGTAAAACCTTCATTAAGAAAACATCAACAGTGAAATCAAATTATGAAATCAAATCGAAGAAATCAATAGATTAATACAATGATGCTTCAATTCAGACGGAGAGGGAGGTGTACCTTGGCCGAAATGGGTCTGAATCAAACGTTTTGCTCACCTGATATCAATGTCACAGGGATGAAGACGACCACCATCTCACAAATTAATAGGTATTTGTAGACATACCTATTCGCGCCAAGAATTTCACTCCCACCAACTCGAGCGGCCATGTCTGCCTGAAAATAACTATTCAGTTGTTTTGTATGACTGGATGAGAGAAATGCCATGGGATGGGCTCGATGATGGCAGTAAGGGATGGTGTCATATTTGAGAGGGATTTTGGAATCCCTCAGCTCAAAGACTACTTCGCTCAAAATATTAGTCGTCCTGTGGGATATATGCACGCCTAAATAGACGATCAGACCGAGCAGATGGGATATTATGATCCCATCCCTCTTAATCCGGCTCAATCCACCCGGCCAAACAGGCCCTAAACGGACGTGAATTAGATACTGACAGGTTGAGTAGCAAGTCGGCTACTGAAGTGATGTCACCAAGTTTTGTGGGCCCCACTGAAATGTATGCGTTGTATCCACACTGTTCATACATTTTGAGATATCATTTTAGGGCATAGCCAAAGAATGAGGTAGATAAAAATCTGTAGTGTACCCCACAACAAAAAACAATGGAGAGAGTGATTCTCACCGTTGAAACTATCCTAAGGCCCACCATAATGTTTATTCAAAATCCTAACTGTTCAAGAGTTAAAAAAGAAAGGAAAGAAGGGAAAACACAAATATCGACTTATCTAAAACTTTTGAAAACTTTTGTGGCCTTTAGAAGCTTTTAATAGTGGTCGTCACTGTCCACGCTGTTTTCTGTGCCGGGTCCACTGGAGCTTTGGATTTAAATCATTCTCTGTATATTGTCCTAAAATGATCTCTCCAAATGGATGGAAGGCGTTGATTCAGGACATACATCATGGTGGGGCCCACGGAATTGGTGACGTCACTTCATTAGCCAGTCCAGCGAAGTATGTGGACGCGGATTTCCTGCGAAAGCCTTTCACAGGAAGTTCCTGCGCTGGGAACCCGGGTGGGTCCACTGTGATGTTTGCGAGAAATCCTCCCCATCCATCCGTTTTGGGAGTTCATTTTCGGACATTTTATCAAAAATGAACTGTATCCAAAGCTCAAGTGAGCCGTATTAAAGGAAAATGAGGTTAGGAAAATTCCTACCGTTGAAACCTTCTTGGGTTCAACAGTGATGTTTAGATGCCATTCATACCGTTAATAACGTCATTCTTACGGGGATGAACTTAAACAAAAATATTAGCATGACTCAAAACTTCCGTGGCCCATGAATATTTCAACTGTAGACGTTTAATTATCACTTTTTTGGCTCACCTGGGCTTTAGATACGGTTGATTTTTGGCAGCATGTCCCAAAATGAACTCACAAAAGGGATGGACGGGGAGGATTTTTCACAAACATCACGGTGGGGCCCACCTGGGTTCCCAGCGCAGGATGATCCTGCGAAAGGCTTTCGCAGGAAATCCGCGGTCCTCATACTCTTTTTTCCGAAGAAGAAAAGAAAGCTCTGCTTCTTCTTTCTCCTGCTCGAAAACAAAAGAAGAAGAAGAAGAAAAGAAAAGCCATGGCTACTATTGTGGTCACATCTGAAGAAGATCCTTCGCTCTCAGTCGTCCGATTCATGTCCGAGCTTGCGTGGGCCGACGCAGGACCTGAGGTACACTGAAAAATCTCTCCTTGGATTTTTTCTTCTTCTTCTACTTTTTTGTAATTTTAAATTTTCAGATATATGTGGATCTTGAACAAATTAATTGAGTTTATTCCTTTGGCATTGGTCGGTTGGAGAGGAATTCCTAGGCTACCTGTTTGTACAAATGGGTCCCACGCATCTCTTTCTCCGCAATTTCTCTGCTGGGAGATTTTAAAAATTTGAGGGTTTTCTCGGGATTTTATTAGGAAAATCTCACCGAAGATAAAAATATTTACAAACATTTATTCTAAATTAATAAATAATTTAAAATTAGAATATATATTTAACTAACAAATTCCTGAAGGTTTCACGATATTTAAAATCTGTTGATATTTTGGAAATCTTGCGGTAATATCTATTAGTGTTTTTTTTTTTTTTTTTTGAATCTGTGATATTATTATGATATTTCAAAATTCTGGCGATTTTTGTCACACTGGTCCCACAAGGTTGATATGATGGGCCCCATTGTTAATGGCCACATGCCGAAGAGGAATAATAGGATACAAGATCTGGAGGTTCGTGTCATGTTTGTGATGCAAACCCGAAAAGGAAAGCAAATAAATCAATAAGAAAAGAAAGAGATTGTGGGAAAAGACCCAACAATCCTTTAACCGAATGCTAGAGATCACAAATGCAAGAGTGTGAGCAAGCTAAACAGTCCCTTAGTCACGAACTAGAGACCACTCCCCCTACTTTCAACAGTTATCGTAAAGAAAATAAGAGAATTTCATAAAGAAATATTAATCAGCTTGTCTTATTCCATAGGCTATTTGCCATATTTATAATCAAACCTTACAATCTGTAATGAAGGCTATAGAATCTACAAATTTGTGAAAATAAGTAAGAATCTAAATAACAAAGCATTCTAATTAAGAAAATGCCCAAAATAAGAAGATACTTAGATAAGAAAATATCTAAAATTATTCGTTGCCTAAAATAAAGATATGAAAGAAAGAGGAAATTTCATAATCTAGAGATTTGAAAGAAAAGGAGGGTAGTGATAGGCTAAAAAAGGAGGGGGGTTCTTTTCTTGTACACGTGTGTGGACCATGCGTGTGTGGGATGTGGGACGATTGCATTTTGAAATAATCATAGTTTTGGGCTGATTGCTTTAGTGGGATAAGTGCTGTAGATTGTGTGCATTTGGGAGTCATTTGGGGGCATTTGAGTGATCTCCAATTCAGTGACATTATTCATCCAAATTTAATTCAATTTTTCTTAAAATTAATTGGGGGAATGGTATCAAATGCTTAGGAATGTTCATTAATGGGATGAGTGCCATAGCTTGCATGAATTTTGGTCCAATTTGGGGTCAATCTAAGCTTGTTAGGCTAAATAAATTATAAGACATGCCGAGGGCCGAAACAACATTCTTACCAAAGACTGGATTGTTACGCCATCATAAACATGTTTAAAACTACAGAAGAAGACGTATATAGAATTCTCTCATTGTTCTTGATTTTTCTGACAATTTTTTCTTAAAATTATTTTGACCGTTATGGACGTTACGTGCAATCGTAATGGTGGGAGTTACGCCAACCGTTACTGTTATGGAATACCTTGCTCTCAATTGCTTTGCCAATCATCCTGCTAAGAGCGTTGATGATCATGATAAATTGATACGAGGTTTGGGGGTTGTGCTTCCTCACTCCTCTTGACCCACATAAGAAGCCTTTGGTGAAGCTGTTGACCCTAATTGAGTAATTCGCTGATGGCAAATACTTTGATATTGGCAATCTCCATCTCACACCAAATCTCATCCCCTGGTGCACGTACAGAAGGATATCTCACTTAACATAATCACAAGCCTTCTCCAAATCAAGATTGCAAATAATTCTAGGAGAGCCATCTTTGTATATTGTGGAAGATCAATCGAGTCATGAGAAACTCGATGTCCAATCCGAAAAAAGGCACACATGTCAGGGGAAATTCTACCATCACCTCCTTTTCTCATAAGAAAAGTGGATGAAGTTGAAGTCGCCATCCACACACTGAGTCACACTCCATTTCAGCTTGACAATATTAAACTCTTCGCAGAAATGACCGTTCAAAATATTGTCACACGTGCCATGTACCTCCGAGAAAATCCATTTGAAATTGTCTTTTGATTCTGAAGAGGACTGAAATTGCAAAGCAGCTTATTAATTACATCCAGCTTAGAGAATCAATTTAATCTCCAGCCCACTTCAGCTCTGATTTTTTGATGTGTATGATAGCCAATCTTCTTTGTAGAGCAAGTTTTGATTTGCATCTATTGGATCCGAGTTGGGATATCAAACAATTCGATGTATTGGAATTGTTTCTTTGACAGGTTGCAGAACCCCAGGTCACTAGATTATGCATGGAGGCACAAGAATGCATGGTGATGGGAAGATGGTTGGATCTGGCCTCTCTTATGCTCACATCAGCTGACTTGATATTTTCAAGAGTTTCAGAGAAAGGTGCAATTGCATATATCCATGATTGCTTGATTTCCTTATAACGAGTTCAGAATCTATATTGTGATTGTACTTAATGGTGACATGGTAGAAATGAAAGGTGTGTACATACTATTATCTGCTTGTACCGTACATACTAATATAACTGTGAGAAAATAGAATGCGAAACAGCGTACGAGGGTATATATGCAAGCATTAAGTTTCTTTCTTTTCTTTTTTCTTTGTGTTTCCCTTATCAGTAGGATATCATGTTGTTGTTGCAGTCTTGCAGACCATTTTAAATGTGCTTGCTTGGGAGTGGGTTGTTAGTTATGTTGGTGAATTAGAATGGGTGGTGGTTTTTTTAGGGAAGCACGTATTTGAGCAACACAAATACACATTTCAATTGTAGGAGGGCACAATGGTGTGGGATGTTCTCAAATTTCCATTGGTTGTAGAACCAAGTTGATTATAATTGTGATGTGTTCTCACTTGGCAAACATGTTTCCATGAATCATATATGGGGTAGAGATCATGATGTCCACTACTCAGGAAATGTTGTCATTCAGTATTCTACACCTATGCCCTTGGTACTCTAGGATGTATGCTATATATATATCCTCAGTACTGTAGGGTGTATGCTAAATGTATACACCTTTATCCTTGGAACTTTAGGGAGTGTATGCAATATAGCTTTATACATGTCATGTTGCAATTGATGTATGATATGAAATGGTGAATGCTATTATTACAAACCCTGCATACTCAGGGGTTGTTTGGGAGTGTGTATTTGATATGCATTGGCAATTACCGTGTAATCCATGTGAATTGGAATCACCAGTTGTGTTGGATAGCTTGTCTTTGAAATCCCTTGGAATCCATGTGAATGTGTTCGATAGCCTATATTTGGAATGCATTGGTAGAGAGAGAGAGAGAGAGAGAGAGAGAGAGAGATGACGGTGACTTGCGAATAGTGGTAACAAAATCCATATGAAATGGAATCACATGGATTTTTTTTTTCATTTTTTGCGCGAGCGGGAGGGGGGGGGGAGGGGTGTGTTGTTGTTGGGGATGGGGTGGTTGTTGGGGATGTGAATTGGTAGATACCAAGTAACACAAGAAGTGGTTAGTGTATTTCGATGTGAATTGGTAGATACCAAGTAACACAAGAAACAAGATGACGAGATTACACATAACACAAGATAATGGGAGACGACACAAACAAATAACATAAGATAATGAGAGACTATAATCAGATTAAATAAAAAACTATAACAATATACTAAAAGATAATACACAACGTAAGAGATGCTCTTGAAAGTAGTGTTTTAAATATCGAGGATATCGGCTGATATATCGCACGATATATCTTGTATCCTACCTGTGCGATACGAAACACACAAGTAGTGGGATATATCCCACTTGTTTGATCCAGTGAGCATTTATTATTATTATTTTCGATCTGTTTTTTTTCCTGTAAATCATATTAAATCAGTGTCAAATTGTTACAGATCCATGATTTTTCATGTAAAATCATGGGTTAGATGCTTAGATTTTGAATTTGGAGTAGAAGGACTGTGTTGCGGAAAATTGGAAAAAAATCAAAAAGTTCCCAATTTCTCGCTAATCGGTTGCAATATGTGTCCAAACATAAAATCAAACATGTATGTAACCTAATTTAGTGGTTCTTTTGCTTTTGAATTTATTGCTTGTGTTTCCACATATCTTCTTACATTTTATAAATTATATGAATATATTTGACGTAGGACAGCCCTAATTATGATGCATGCTCATGGAAATAATTAAACAGCGGAAATAAAAGGAATAAATGATCTAAAATTCTAACAATAATCATTATGACTGAGAAAATCATAAAGGAAACATGCAATGGAGCGGGCCATCACTACAACCATGGAGTATGGAATTCAATTACTACTTAGGTTGGATCCGGCGAGGGATGAGACCTCCCGATCTTGCATGGTCACACCCAATCGATCAATGAAGATCACTAGTCCGAAGAACCAAGAAGTTTCTCGGATTAGGGATTTGAGAATTTGGGGTTTTAGGGTTTAGATCGGTTCTCAAGATTTTGATCGAAGAGGACTTAGCCAAAACAAAAAAATAGAAGAAAGAAAGTTATTACCTTGAGGAAGTTGGAGGGGCACAAGAAGAAATTAGAAGAAGAAGATCAAGGGGAGAGAAGAAGCACCATTAGAGAGAAGAGAGGAAGGAGGCAACCAAAGGGTTTGCTTTTCATTCATCAATAGTTGAAATTCGTGTTTAGGGCTTTACCCCACTTAAATAAGCAAATAAAGACATAAAATTACTAAAATACCCCTAGAATAAGCAAATAAAGATATAAGATTACTAAAAGACCCCTAACTAAGTCAAAAAATGCACAAATAACATAAGTATGGAAAATTTTGTGCGCTCGATCTTCTTTCTCCAATCTTCCTTCACATGTGTCTTCCCTAAGTGGGGTCTTCTATATGTCCAATCACATGTGAAAGGTCTTCAGCTCCTCAATATTCACCTATCCACAAGGACGGCACTTGTGGTTGGCGCTTTCTTCGTTGGTACACCTTGAATGCACCTGTGTCCGCATCAATTCCCCTCGGATGAGAAAAACTCGACTCCGACGAGTTGAAACTTTTGTAGCGCTCGAGTAGATCTGGATCAATACCTTGCAATGCGTCGCCCGACAGCCATGTAGATTCAGACGATGGTTTGTTTTTCCACCTGACAAGATACCTTTGGAAACCCCCATCTCTCGTGGATACTATCTCGTCATCCAAGATTTCCTCAATTGCTTCTTTATGGGTAATGGGTGGAGGAGGTGGTGGAAGGGGTTGGGTAGCAAACTCAGAAAAAGGCTATGAAAGGGACGATGTATCAATAATGGGAGTATGGGCACGGACTAGATCTTCCACATTAAAGGTTGGATTAATGCTCATTTCAGGTGGAAGGTCAACCCGATACGCGTTGGACCCAACCTTTTGTAATATCTTGAATGGTCCAGCACTACGCGCTTGTAATTTCTTTGCAGATCCTTGAGAGAATCGCTCTGGCCTTATTCGCACCATTACATAGTCTCCTTCTTGAAATTCTTGCACTTTACGATGAGAATCAGCTGAAACTTTATAATCATTATTGCTCTTATTTAACCGCTGTCTAATATGTGTATGCAAATCATGAATATGGCGTGCGAATGCATCGGCTGACTCAGAAGACCTTTGGGTAACAGACATAGGTAAGAGATCTATGGGCATTCTAGGTTTATGACCACTTACAATTTCAAAAGGACTCAACCCTGTAGATCTATTAACTGACCCATTATAAGCAAGTTCAGCAGTTGGTAAAATTAGGTCCCAAGTCTTAACATGTTCACCCACTAGACAACGTAGAAGATTTCTAAGGCTACGGTTTACCACTTCAGTTTGACCATCTGTTTGTGGGTGGTAAGCAGTAGAAAATTGCAAACGAGTTCCCATAATGTGCCACAGTGTCTTCCAAAAATAGCTAGTAAATCGAACATCACGATCAGACACTATGGTTTTAGGTAACCCATGGAGACGCACCACACCATCAAAAAAGATACGAGCAACATGAGACGCATCTGACGTCTTCGAACATGGGAGGAAATGCGCCATTTTAGAAAAACGGTCCACAACGACAAAAACGGAATCGTGCTTTTTATAGTCTTGGGAAGCCCGAGCACGAAGTCCATACTAATGTCCTGCGCCACTGAGCATGTGGCACTGGCAATGGCGTGTACAGCCCGGTATTTTGCTTTCTTTGCTTTGCCGGTTGATAAGTCGACACCGCCCTAAAACTTTGGCTACGTCTCGCTTGAGGCTTGGCCAATAAACGATCTTCCACGAGGGCAATGGTCTTATCACGACCAAAATGGCGCTATCCCTCCCGAATGAAGCTCCCAGGATGAGGAATTCACGAAGGGACATACGGGAATACAAAGTCTGTCTCCTTGAAAAGAAAGTCATCTTTAAGAACATATTCATCCATAATATGGGTCACTAGAGAATGACGCGTAAGTACCCCCAAAATCGTGACATATGGGGTATTCATCTTTCATTTGCTCAAATCCGACTACCTCTACACTCAAGGAGTTGAGCAACGCCACTCTCCTACTAAGGGCATCCGCTGGTTTGTTTTCAACCCCGGCCTTGTGTTTCAAAACAAACGAATATTCCTGAAGAAACGCTACCCACTTGGCATGCCTTGGGTTGAGTTTCTTCTGAGAATGCAAATATCTCAAAGCCTCATGGTCAGAAAACAAAACGAATTCTTGCGGTAGGAGGTAGTGTCGCCAATGTCTCAGGGATTGCACTACCGCATAAAATTCTTTATCGTAAGTGGAGTATTTTTGTTTTGCCTCATTCAGTTTCTCACTGAAATAGGCCACCGGGTGTCCTTCTTGACTCAACACTCCACCTATACCGACACCAGACGCATCGCACGCTACTACAAAGACTTTAGAAAAGTCAGGTAGACGCATGACAGGAGCTTCCACCATCTTGCCCTTAATTTCTTTAAAAGCCTTGACGGCGGCTTTAGACCACACGAACTCTCCCTTTTTCATGCACTCGGTAATGGGAGCCATGATCGTGCTAAAACTCCTAATGAACCGACGATAAAAAGTTGCTAGGCCGTGAAAACTTCGCACCTCATGAATGTTCCTTGGTTCTGGCCACTCAACTATGGCCCTGACTTTTTCAGGGTCTGCGCGCATCCCTTCAGATGACACTATAAATCCTAAGAACATAACTTGGTTAGACATTAATGCACATTTCTTAAGATTAGCGTACAACTTTTCCTTCCTAAGGATACTACAGACCTTCTTTAAATGTTCAAGGTGTGATTCCTTAGTGGTACTATAAATAAGAATATAGTCAAAGTACACCACTAGGAATTTTTCCATGAACGGCCTCAAAGCTTGGGTCATCACCCGCATGAAAGTACTAGGTGCGTTAGTCAAGCCGAAGGGCATGACCAACCACTCATACAACCCATCTTTCGTCTTAAACGCCGTCTTCCACTCATCTCCTGGGCGTATACGAATTTGGTGATATCCACTCTTGAGGTCTATCTTAGAGAATATAGTGGACCTGGCCATCATGTCAAGCATATCATCAAGTCTAGGTATAGGGAACCTATACTTGACAATAATTTTGTTTATGGCACGGCTGTCCACACACATGCGCCACGTGCCGTCTTTCTTTGGCGTCAACAATGCAGGCACGACACACGGGCTCATACTCTTTTGGATGAAACCCTTTTGCAGAAGCTCATCAACTTGCTTCTTCAACTCTGCATGCGCTGCAGGGTTCATCGTGTAGTGAGGAAGGTTCGGTAGAGTAGATCCTGGGACAAGATCAATGGCATGCTGTATGTCCCTCATAGGTGGCAACTCATTCGGTAAGTCTTCAGGAAATACATCACTGTATTCCTTCAGGACCGAGGTCACCTCACCAGGCAACTCTGATGGAACCTCAGGTGTAATTTCTCTAGCCACAAGGGCATACACCATAGAATCCTCCTTAGCCTCTTTTTCAAAGTCTCTTACGCTGATTATATGTAAAGACTTAGGTTTGGATTTACCCATTTCTCTAGGCTCACTTGCCTTCTCATCCTTCTTCTTCCCTAGTGTATTCTCAGGTGGCATGGGATTAAGTTTGATCTTTTTACCATTATACATAAAAGTACACGCATTCGAACGGCCAAAGATCGTGACATCATTATCGAATAGCCACAGTCTACCTAGGATAACATGTCCCACATCCATAGGTAAAACATCACACCACAGGGACTCTTTGTATGACCCAAACTCGATGGGGACTAGACATTGCTGGGTGACAGGTAGGGATGTCTTGTCAGCCCAAGAAACTTTATATGGGTCTGGATGAGGTGTGGATTTCAGTTTTAAGCGATCTAAGGTGCTAGTGGAAATCACATTCTGACAACTTCTACTGTCCACTATCACCTTACAATTCTTTTCACCACACTTGGCAATAGTGTAGAAGATAGTGCTTCGACGCCAATCAACACTACTTCTAGACTGAGCTAACATACGCCTGACTACTGCAAGCGTTGCTTCTCCATCCACTTCTTCTTCATCAGTAAGTCCTCCTTCAGGGTGATACTCTTCAACTTCATAATCACCCTGGTCATCTCCACCCTCGTGGGACTTGCCTATAACTAAAGCTCTCCCACGGCTCTTCGTAGGACACTGATTAGACATGTGGCCAAGGTTGCCACACTCATAGCACCTCACTTGGCTCATGTTACTAGGACCGGCACCAAGAATCCCTTTGCCCTTGTCCTCCCTAGGCCTAGGCGGAATGGTCGCCTGTGCCCTAGGTTGATTACCAATATTAGGTCTAGTTCCTTGGGAACTAGATCTAGCATTGGAGTCTCGGGACTCAAAACGACGAAAGACAGGAGCCTTCAGATACTGCTCTAACTCCTGCACGACTTGATATGCTTCATCTAAGTCCGTTAAGGGTCGAGTAATAAGCTCGCGCTGAAGATCCGCACAAAGGCCCGTCTTAAAACGCGAGAGCGTTACTAGAGGGTCTTCTCGGATATCACATCGCATCACATACTCTTCAAATTTAGCGATGTAGTCAGCGGTAGGCATTGACCCTTGGCGTAAGGATTGCCATTGGTCAAGGAGCTTCTGACGGTATGAGAGAGGAAGGTACTTCTCCTTCAACTTCTCTTTCATCTCATACCAATGTGTGATAGGGGCTCTACCAACTCTCTCTACCCTACGCTCGGTGTTGGTCCAGAAGAGCTTGGCTTGACCCACAAGCTTCATCTTAGCAAACCGCATTTGACGGTTTTCTGACATGTCATACCACTCAAAGTAGTGGTCCATGTCAGCAACCCAGTCAAGGAATGCCTTGGGATCCAAGCGTCCATCAAAACTTGGAGCCTCAACTCTCACACTCTTCATCGCACGCTCATCTGGATCATAACGGTCTTGATGACCACATGTGGCTCGTGCCTCTCGCACCACACCACGACCGTTACCACGATCTCTATCCTCACTACCACCACGTGTGGCAGCACGTTCTTCCATGATTTCTTCCACTTGGGAGTGCACATCTTCCCCTACAGCGGGGTTTTCCTTTTGGGACGCCTCTAGTTGCTCCACCTTAGTCATGGTGGTGGTAATTTGGTTCTCAAGGCGGGCAAACTCACGTCTTTGACCCGCTTCTAGGGCGGTTATCTTTTGTATCAATTGAGCAAGTTGCTCAGATAACTGCTCGTTATTCATGGTAGGTTGAAGTCCGAAACCTCTACCTCTTCTCGTGGGCATACAATGAAGACTTGAACCAAACTCTACCTAACTAGACTACTAGGTGTTATGACTTTCAAGATGAATGCGATGAATGCAAAACTACTATGAACTGACACAATTAAGTTGAAACAGGAAACAACTCAAATCTGAAAATTTTTCAGATTAGGAACTTTCTAAAATTGAAAAGTTTCTAAAATTGAAAACTTTCTAAACCTAGAACTTTCCTAAGTTAAACCTAAAAATCAAAACCCTAATTTGATAACTCGATCTAGACAAAAACCATGCAAGCCTAGGCTTTGATACCAAATTTGACGTAGGACAGCCCTAATTATGATGCATGCTCATGGAAATAATTAAACAGCGGAAATAAAAGGAATAAATGATCTAAAATTCTAACAATAATCATCATAACTGAGAAAATCATAAAGGAAACATGCAATGGAGCGGGCCATCACTACAACCATGGAGTATGGAATTCAATTACTACTTAGGTTGGATCCGGCGAGGGATGAGACCTCCCGATCTTGCATGGTCACACCCAATCGATCAATGAAGATCACTAGTCCGAAGAACCAAGAAGTTTCTCGGATTAGGGATTTGAGAATTTGGGGTTTTAGGGTTTAGATCGGTTCTCAAGATTTTGATCGAAGAGGACTTAGCCAAAACAAAAAAATAGAAGAAAGAAAGTTATTACCTTGAGGAAGTTGGAGGGGCACAAGAAGAAATTAGAAGAAGAAGATCAAGGGGAGAGAAGAAGCACCATTAGAGAGAAGAGAGGAAGGAGGCAACCAAAGGGTTTGCTTTTCATTCATCAATAGTTGAAATTCGTGTTTAGGGCTTTACCCCACTTAAATAAGCAAATAAAGACATAAAATTACTAAAATACCCCTAGAATAAGCAAATAAAGATATAAGATTACTAAAAGACCCCTAACTAAGTCAAAAAATGCACAAATAACATAAGTATGGGAAATTTTGTGCGCTCGGTCTTCTTTCTCCAATCTTCCTTCACATGTGTCTTCCCTAAGTGGGGTCTTCTATATGTCCAATCACATGTGAAAGGTCTTCAGCTCCTCAATATTCGCCTATCCACAAGGACGGCACTTGTGGTTGGCGCTTTCTTCGTTGGTACACCTTGAATGCACCTGTGTCCGCATCAATATTTGTTTCAATTCAGTTAGACAACGCATAGATTAGGACCTCATACAATTTTTGTAACGTTTTGATTTGTAAGTGTGTATTGATGTCTTTTTTTAACAATCATTGAAATTTCATCGAAAAGTTCGACCGATTTTCAATGTTTCCCCATGTTTCCAACAACAACGATTCATTACGTGATACAACCGATATATCCCATGCGATAACCGATACGTATCCGTATCCCAAGGGCGATATGTAACACGATACGGATATTTCGAACACTGCTTGAAAGCTTAAATATAAACATCATTACTAACTCTCAATTCTTTTGTCAGGACTTACTCTGCCTAGGCCTCAGAGATGGATTTGAAATCTGGACTTGAACAAAATGAAATAAAAGATATGGCTACTAGCACATTATCAAAGAATATGGAATTATGCTTTCAGAAAGAAAGATGATAATTGTCAAAAGAGAGATTGACTTCTTAGGAATTTCTCTCCAATGGTTCTTATTGCCTACAACCACACATTGCTGTCCACGTTCATCAATTTCTTGATGTTCTTAGAGTGATAAACTACTACAACAATTTCTTGGTATTGTCAATTACATCTCTGACTTTGTCCCCCACATCGCTGTATACAAAAGCCTCCTCTCGGCCTAGTTGCATTAAAAAATGGTGTGAACTCCATACCTATGCAGTCAAGTAACTCAAGCAGTTGGCTACCTTATTGTCTCCTCTACAGATTCCAAATCAGATAGGTAAGAGAATCTTGCAAACTGATGCAAGTGATCTCTATTGGGAAGCAATTCTAATTATTGAAGACAACTCTGGAAAAAGGAAAATCTATGGATACAAGTGTGGAACTGGAACCTTCAAACCTTTAGAACAATACCATCACTGTACTTTCAAAGAGTTACAAGTTGTCAAAAATGGAATTTCAAAATTCCAATTCCACCTGATCGGGCACAAATTCTAGATTGAAATGGATATGTCTTCATTCCCAAGGATGTTAGAATTTAAGCAAAAAACCTTGCCCAATGCTCAACTCCTTCTATGGGTAGAATGGTTTTCTCAATGGGATTTCAATGTTGTAAAAATCAAAGGTAAAAGTAATACCTTACTAGATTTCTTGTCCAGACAACCTCATACCCTTTATATAGAAGTTCAACTCCTTTCTATCCTTGGCATTTACCCAATGGAACCCATAACTGCCTTACCTCTAGAAATTATTGAATCCATAGCCAACCTCCTCTTCATAAAAAGAAGCTCCCATAATTTTAAACAATTCCTTGAAATCCATTTGTTTAGAAACTACAGAGTATTTGAACAGATTCCTCATCTGGATTACCATTTTCCATTAGTAACCTTTATTAATTCTCAAAAGAAGCCCTTCGTCTGCGATGGTACTTGTTTGAGGCATACACCATTCCCTTTGTTTTTGATGCACCATGTCTTACTGCCTATTTCTTGCAAATCGAGCTGAATGACCCAATGCTTGATGATCAAAGGAATGTGTTCAAATGGCTATCATGGTTTCACACTCTAGAAGAGTGGAAAAAAAATAATTCTCCTGGACGATCATTTCTCCAGATACGTGCTCATCACATTCCATATAGCTAGAGATTTTGTCTAGACTAATAATGGGAACTATTCCCCATCAATTGCTCAATCAGAAATACAAGCTTGGCAGCCCTATAATCTTGCTCGACATTACAGGAGCAATCCACAACTGTATCAAAATTTCAAGCAAGAAATATGCTCTCTTAATGGTTACTCAATGGCATCCATTCCCTTCGAAATCATAGCTAACCCGTTCGCCAACCGCCGATATCCATTGAATGAAAGGTTTGTTGATTGCATGTTGATTTCCTTGAGCAACATGGTCAATTAGCTGAAGTTGATGAATTTCCAAGCTCACCTTATGTTGGAATTGGTAGCCCATTGAATTCAGACAATTCAAGAATTGAGTCAGATTGAGCTTCACTCAGACATGATGAAAGCAGTGATGTCACCCACTCACATCAGCCATGACTTCTCTCCACCAACCATCTACTTTTCCAAAAGGCAACACCATGTGGCAGCATAGTTTTTACTGTAACAACATAGTGTTTATTGTTGTATAATTGTAAGGCCTGCTAGCAGTTTATCTTTTATTTCATTTTGTTTCAAGTCCGGGTTTCAAATCCGTCCCTGAGTTCTATAGATTGTGAGCTCTTCCTAGTTCAAAGGTAGAGTAAGGTCTGATAGAGGTATGGAGAGTTAGTAATGATGTCTATATTTAAGTTTTCAATAGCATCTATTATGGTATGTAGTAGCTTGTTGTATATTGTTATAGTTTTTTGTTTAATCCTGTTAATTGGTATAGTCTCCCATTATCGTGTGTTATTTGTGTCATCTCCCATTATCTTATGTGATTTGTTTTTGTCACCTCCCATTATCTTGTGTTATTTAGGGACAAAACCCTAAAGTCCTTAAAACTTTGGTGCTCCCTCTGGTGAAGTAGGGGTGGAGACTGCCTTAAATGGCTAGCCTCATCTTGTGGATTGGGCTTTCTGCCATCGGAAACCAAGGATTTGAGGTCGTCAGATACCCTTGAAGGTGGAGTAAGGTCTGGTGGAGGTAAGCCCAATGATTATCCTCTTAGTAATCATTTGAAAAGTAGTAGGATGATGAAAAGAGGTTATGAGGACTACGAGCTGGGCGTTCAGTTGCTAAACTGGTTAAAGTAACCTTTCATCCTCATTATTTTGTGGTATTTGTGTCATCTCATTTCTTGTGTTACTTAGTATCAGAGTATACACTAAATACACCAAAAGTCTAATTTTTTAAATCAAAGCAAAACCATGTGATTCCATTTCACATGGATTCTGATTACCACTGTTTGCAAGGCACCGTCGTCTCTCTCCCTCTCTCTCTCTCTCCACACCAATGCATTCGAAATCCAATTCACATCAAATACACTCCCAAATGCACCAATTGCCACCGATTCACACCAATTACCACTGATTACATGCTCCCAAATGCCCCTTGGTATTATAGTATGAATTAAATAAATAGAAGATAAATCTGTAGATCGTAAACATAAATTTGCACTACAACTTAATCAATAGTAAGCATATGGAGCCATAGTTTTGGGTCACTAAAAATAGCGATCCAGTTCGCAAATGACCACAATCCAGATCATGGGATCCTGAATGGAAATGGGGTTTTTTGTGTTTTGCGTAACTTTGGTTGAGAACATTGTCTCGGGTGGCAACCAGCCGACAAATGCAGCAAATGTCATGATGGAATGATAGCCTTTGGTTGCATTACTAACTTCTTGTACTTATTTTTTTCCCTTCATTTTCCTTTTCCAAATTTCGAGTGCATTGAACATCTGTTTACTTTTTCTGTGGTAGATACCGATGCTAATTGGCTGTTTGAATTTATATCAGCACGTCTGTTTACTTTTTCTGTGGTAGATACCGATGCTAATTGGCTGTTTGAATTTATATCAGCAGTTTGCACTGAAAATTCATCTTCATGGACCTTATCTGATAATGATTGTGTTAGCTGGTATGGTGGAATATGTTTATCAGCTTAATGCATCCATAACTGATATGGGCTATGGCAGGACTTTGAACAGTGGCTCCAAATTATAACCTTTCTAAATATCTATTTAAAGACTGTTGTTGCATGGTTTTTTATGTGATGCCAAATGTTCGGATGGTGCAATGTCAATCTTTAGCCTCCATGGATTTAGATGAAAATGAGCAATATGCCTGAAACTTAATGTTGGTTTTTAAAATCCTGTGGAGCACTTCACTCTTGAATTTCACCTTAGCTTCCATGCCTGTTACTGTCCCTGCCTCCCTGGTACTCAAGCTGCTATCAGGTGCTATGTGATCTCTATTGCTAACTATGCACATGCAGTAAAGCTTGTGTACACACCACATGTGCTATCATGGCGCATACCTGTGAGATCTAATCCATGCATCCGGTTGGTCCGCCCTTTTACAAGTTTTCCCAAAAATGATCTAATCCATGCATCAAGTTGGTCTGACCTTTTACACGTTTTGCCAAAAATAAAATCTGCCCCAATCAGCATGTGGGCCCCAACATTGGAAACAAGTGGATGGGTTAGAAAACTTCAGCCATGTTTTTTACGGCCATGCATATGTTTTGCACACCGTGGTCCACCTGACCAGTGAATCAACCTGATTCTTGGGCTAGGGCATCAATATAGTGGTGCTGTTCTGATGGATGGATTTGATCTTGGGCCTGTTGTGCCATGCCGACACATGTGTGGCGTGTACATGAGCTTTATTGCACACATGTGTGGGCTCAGGAAAGGTCCTCTACTTAATGCATGGGAATAAACTTTTCTAAATCTCATTTATCGATTGCAAATCAATTTCAACAGCGGCTATGGGCTGAAGGTAAACCTTGATTTTATGCACATCAATTTTTTTTTTTTTTTTTTCTTTTTTGAAACACATTCACTAACTTTATGGAGGCACCAAGGGAGGTTAATTCAAAGAAATCTGATTTTCCTGACCTTGAGAAACCCCACTTTTTATGTGTGTACGCCATAATGATGAAGCAGTTCATGCTTATTAGTTGTCAATCTGCAAAACACGAGTTTCTAGGACAAGTTTCTTTTGCACAAAATGTTGATTGTGCATGCTGCCAAGTAGTGTTGGGCATTTTAATTTTTGATGGTGGTGCAATCAGTTGGACTCTTGTCTTTTGGCAGCATTTGCAAGGACAAGATGAAAATTAGACATTCTTTACAACACAACTTGCTATTGTTTTTTTTTTTTAAAAAAAAAAAATCTACCAAGGTTCATTGAAGTTTCATGGTTTATATAAATGATATAAATGGAATCTTCTGATTGCTGTTGTGTTTGCCAGATCTGGAATGCATCTTCACCATCATTTGCAATCTTGTCACAAAAACTGAGAGTCCAGATGAAGCACTAGAGATGGCAAAGCTTATATCTGCAAAAGTCATCCAACAGCCTAGTGACAAGCCTGCGTTGCGCTTGAAGATGTAATGCTATTTATCTAGAGAAGTGCAAGATTTACTCGAGTGCACTTTGCAAAGGACTTGCTGGTCACACTTGCTTACGCGGCTTGCATGTGCGAGATACAAGCTGTCCATCCTGCGGGCCCCTGTTGGTAGATGCCTGGGCCTGCGATCAGGATGGTCTGCTTGTTTGGTGGGCCACTCATGCATGCTGAATGTGGACTGTTGGTTTCTTTTAATAGTTTATTAACGGCTTATTTCTCCTATACATGCGGGGCCACTTATGACCTAATTTTTGGGCTGGGGCATGTATGGGGTGGGGCCACAGCAGCTTTGATCTAACACATGCTTGCAATGTTTGCATGCGTAAGGTTGTAATTCATGAATTCCTTGGGGAGTACACTTTTACCCAAGGAGCCTCATGACCATTGATATATTATCCTTTTGCTCTTGGACTTCTGTTTATGGTGTCTTAACACTTTATACTGGTTGTTTCAGATTATTCAATCTGTACAACCTATTGGAGAACCCTTACAGCCGGTTCTTTGTTTATATGAAGGCTCTTAATCTGGCAGTTAGTGGAAAAGTTACCGAAAATATTGTACCTTCTTTCAGAAAGATGGATAGTTTCTTAAAAGAATGGAATATTGGGACATTGGACCAAAGGGACCTCTATCTCACAATCTATAATATCTTAAAGGAAAACAAAAGGTACATGTTGTTGTGCAAGTAGAACCAAGTTTAGGATGTGTCCTTTTGATTCGTTATCTTAGAATTTTTGTTATTTTTGATTGATATATTCTTCTTCTTCTTCTTCGGTTTTTTTTTTTTTTTTTTGTGATGCAGTTCAGGAAAGGATACGTTTTCTTTTCTGACCAAGTACTTGGCAACTTTCTCGGGTGAGGATGCATATAACATGAGTGAAGCCAAAGACGAAGCAGTTCAGGCTATTATAGAGTTTGTGAAGGCACCTGATATGTTTCAGGTATCTTAGTTAGGGAAACTTGCCTTCATGTGTTCTTACTCAGCATGTATGGGTGTTGTGGCTTGTGGGGTCCAAATTTGAGTTCCTTCTCCCATGGATTACTACTAATGACTACTGTGCACCATGATATTTATGGTTTCCATATGTAGGAAAAGGATTTGTAGGGTCTTGGACATCAGTAACCACACAGTTTGCTGGCATGCAAGATTCCATACATGTGGCACCCATGGAGGTATTCCAGGAAGTTGACCTGAGGCTCCACTGTAATGAGGGGTGCCCTAAATATCTACCAGAATGAAAGATAACTATGTTATAATCCTTTGATATTTTTGCCACATCTTTTTGTTTAAATATCTGTTGCAGGCCACCAATTAAAGGGTTTGGTTGGACACTCCAATGTGGGAGATTTCTGGGTCATTCCCCATCCATGGGGGAGCCCATCAGTTCAACGATTGGGAATCAGGGATCATTGATGACTGAACAATGGCACTCCAGATGTACAATGTAGGTCAACAAGTGTGTGTTGTTGATGTGCAGGACCCTATAATTCCTCATTTAGGAAAATGCATGTCACCTCATCTAGGAAAAAGCTTGTCATGTACTTGAGAAAATGATAATCATTTAAGCCTATTACTCCCAAGTATCAATATTGATACAAGAATGGGGATATGAATATGATTCTTCCTTAAAAAAAAAATCTAGGATATGGTTTCAGATATGAACACGGGTATCATAGTTGTAACAAGAAATTCATGTTTAGTTTATAACTAAATGTTTGGCCAATTCCATTAGCTTTTAGTTTTCTATACAAGCGATTGTTTTCTAATCTATTTAACATGCTAAATTTAACAACATGCTTTATGTTTATTGCTTTTATTGCACGGACGTGTCATACATTATGACGAAAAAGGTAAGCATTGAATCTAATATGCTAGGTTTAATCAAAACACATTCGACTTGATTTATGGGCCATTGGATGTTCTTAGTGGACCACACCTAATAACTGGTCTAGAATCCAGATCTCGCACACATCTGCCACATTGGAATATGTACTATAGAGTGCGTCTTTGATTCTCCTCGCATGTAGACACTAATGCTCTCCTAGATATAGTCAAGGGATGCCTACTATGATGTGCACTTTTATTGGAGTTCCATGGAGTGCGCACAAAACATCTCTGTTGTATGTGGTACTTGGGCACAATAATTAGGATTATTGATTTGGTGGGCCTCTGGGATATTTTAGTTTGGGAGCTTCGTGCCGGAGGAGTAACTGGTCATTTTGGTAGAGACAAGGCTATTGCCATTGTGGAAGATCAGTTTTATTGGTCCAGTCTCAAGCGAGACTTTGCCAAGATTATTGAGCAGTATAGGACTTGTCAACTAGCAAAGAAGAAAAGGCAGAACACATGTTTTTATACGCCTTTGCCAGTGCCACATGCTTCGTGGCAGGACATTAGTTTGGATTTCATGCTCGATGGAGGACCCTTTTTCTAAAACGGTCCATTTTCTACCATGTTTTAAAATGTCCGATGCATCAAACATTGTGAAGCTATTCTTTGGGGATGTGGTTCGCTTGCATGGATTGCCCAAAACTATTATGTCTGATAGAGATGTGAGATTCATGAGTTATTTTTGGAAAACACTTTGGCGCATGATGGGTACGAGACTTCAGTTCTTATCAACATACCACCCTCAGACTGACGGTCAAACGGAGGCGGTTAATTGAAACTTAAGAAATCTATTGCGATGTCTTGTGAATGATCATGTTAGACTTGGGATTTAGTCTTACCAGTTGTAGATTTGCCTACAATAGTTCGGTCAATTGGACAATAGGCATGAGTCTTTTTGAAGTAGTGCATGGTTACAAGCCTAGGAAGCCTATGGATCTCATTTCCATGTCAATCTCCCATAGACTATCAGAGTCCGTAGATGCATTTGCGTGACATATCCATGATTTGCATAATGAAATTAGAAAATGGATTAATGTGAGCAATGAAAGGTGTAAGATTTTTGCTAACTCTTACTGTAGGAGCAAAGAATTTCAAGTAGGCGATGAAGTGATGATAAGGATAAGGCCAACACGATTTCCGCAAGGAGCCATAAAGAAATTACAAGTCCGTAGATCTTCTACTTACTATGGGCATTAGTTCTACCTTCAATGTGGAAGATCTTATGTCTTTCCAGGGCCCTTCCCTAATCTTCACGTGGACCCAGATGATGACACACTCGACTTGTCCCATAACCCTTGGTTATTACCATATCCCTCTTATCAGCCTTTGCCACCTTTACCATTTTTATCTATGAGAATAGAAGAGATAAATGATATTTTGAACGAGCAAGTGGTTTCCACCAGACATGGAGGATTTCAAAAATATCTTGTCAAGTGGAAGAACATGACAGTGTTGAATTGTGCGTGGATCGTAGAGATGAAGCTTCAATGACTTGATCCGGACCTCTTGGAGCGTTATCGCAACTTTTTTTTTCTCACCAGAAGCGAATTCTTCTCAACCGGGTGGAGTTGATGAGGACATCTGGGCACCTTACAGGGTATACCAGAGGAGGAGATCAACTCCAATTTCACTTTGGCTTGGTGACCACTACATGGGCCCAGGTGGGCCACATTGAAGGCCCCACATGCATGATCGTGCATATTCGAAGACCCTACACTAGAAAAGATGCATGTGGGTTGCTTATTGAGGAATTTGGATCGTTAGATTGCGAGGACATGTTGATCAGACGGTTGGATCTTGAGGACGCTTCGATTGGACGGTTAGATCATTGTGATCTTAGATCATATTGATCGTAGACTTTAGGTTGTTTTAGATTTATTTCTTTTATTTAGTTGATTATTCATGTTGGATTTATTTTGATGCCAAAATTTGATGCAGGATGCGTGGTCTAGACTAAATATGATGCAAAGAAATTATAAATAGATTAAAGAGCAATTCAAAGCATAAAATATACTAGCTTACCATAAATTTAAGAAATCAAATAAACGAAAAAAGTTCAGATTTCAAGCTAAATCACAATCCCACAATAAACTAAGCTATATAAACCATGAGTTTCAAAGAATCAATGGAATGTAGAACTTCCACTTTAGCATAGGCTTAGACCTAATTTAAAGGGGCTGATTTGGTCTCTCTAAGGTTAAGGTACGAGAATCTAGGGTTAGAGTTTCGAGCATGTAAGGTTATGGATTTGAAAAGAATTAGGGCTTTGGAGGGATTTGAGAATTTAAGATTTTATAAAAAATATGGGATTAGGGTTTCATAGGGAATTGGGGATTATGGCTTGGGAAAATTAAATTCTAGGGTTTATAGGTGAATATGAATTAGGGTTTTAGGCTAGGGTTTAAGGGATAGGAAGGATTGAAGAGAGGGAAGAAGAAAAAGTAGAGTAGGTGGCTGACTGTATGGTTGTACGGCTTTGTCCGTATAGCCGTACAGACTGATTTGTACGGACAGGCAGTCCGTACGTGTGGGGCTTGATGGAGATGAGATGGGTTGGGTTTTGGTGGAGAGAGGGATATGAGAAGATGGGTTTGAGGCAGTGGGTTTGGGTTTAGAAGAAAACAATGAAAGGGATTTATGTTTGGAGAAGAAAAGTAGAAGAAAAAAGGGTTTTGACGCAGTGGGTTTGGGTTTAGAAGAAAAGAATGAAAGGAATTTATGTTTGGAGAAGAAAAGTAGAAGAAAAAAGGGATTTGAGAAGAAGATGAGAGAAACAAGAGAGAAATACCTTTTCAAAGAGAAATAAGAGAGGAAAGAATAGGCTTCACACTTTGGTATCACATCATCAATTCCATTTACAAGAGGTGAAAGCTTCAAGGGAAGCAAAGAGTTTTCATTAAAAAAAGCATTCATCCCCTAGGGTTGGCCATTGAAAAAATGCATTCATGCCCTGAAGCTTTCTCTTTGCTTCCCTTGAAGCTTTCTCTTCCTGTGAAAGGATTCTCTTCTGAAAGGAGATTGATGGCGTGATGCCAAGGTGTGAAGCCTAATCTTTCCTCCCTTATTTCCCTTTGAAAATGTATTATCGATCTGCCTGATTTTTTTATTTCTGCTGATCTCCTTGAAATGTCATCTCTTCTATGTATAATATTCCTTAGCCTGGTTACATTATTGATCTGCCTGATTTTCACAATTTCATAGTGCTTCTGTCGCCCCTGAGAAATACTGGCAGCAGTGATATTCCACCAATTTTTTGAAATGCTTTTATATCTGCACACTCATTTTAATGAATTAATGGGGTTTTGGCTATGAAAATTTGAACCTTGTGCACTAATGTGCAAAAGATCTCAAGTCCAGTCCCCTATTTGTATCTTCGAGCTATTCAATATCTCCTGACACCTTTGGCTCTTCTCAAGGTATTAAAAGACTGTTACATAACAGCCATAATGGCTGTTACATAATGGCAATGATGGGACCCGTTACACGAAACAGGGCTCAAAGGCCCGATCTGAAAAAAATGGCCTGTAACGGGCTAGTATGGGCACATAATGGACTGATATGGGCTGATACATTTTTTCACCCATAATGGATGGGTATGGGCTGATACGTTTTTTTTACCTTAGAAATTTTTTTGATCGTTACAAGGCCATAATAACCTGTATCATAACTGTCATATAGCTGGCTGTTACCGTTTCTGAATACCCTGTTTCTTTACCTAAAGTCACTAAGCCATTACTCTGTTAATAATGTGACAGCTCTATAGATTCACTAAAGATTCTATACCTTAGAAATTTTTTTGATCGTTACAAGGCCATAATAACCTGTATCATAACTGTCACATAGCTGGCTGTTACCGTTTCCGAATACCCTGTTTCTTTACCTAAAGTCACTAAGCCATTACTCTGTTAATAATGTGACAGCTCTATAGATTCACTAAAGATTCTGTACCGATATGGGGCTGATATATTTTTCTTTAATTTTTTAACCATCACAGAGCTGTAACAGTCGTTATGACCCATATCGTAATGGTCGTTACGGCCTATATTGTAACGGTCATATGGCCGGCCATTACCATTACTGTTGCCGAATACCTTCATTCTTCACCTGCAGCTAGCAAGCCGTTTTTCTGTCAATAATGTTACAATCAGTGTTTTAAATATCGACGATATCAGCCGATATATCCCATGATATATCTTGTATCCCACCTGTGCGATACGAAACGCACAGGTAGTGCCAATATATCCCACCTATTCGATCCAGTGATCATTTTCGATTTTCGATCCATGTTTTTGTTGTAAATCACGTTAAACCAGTGTCAAATGGTTACACATTTTTGTTATTCATCTTGTTGATGAAAAATCATGGATTATGAACTTCGATTTCGAGATTTAGGGGAGATGGGTCAAGTTGCGGAAAATTAAGAAAAATCAAAATTTCTCAAATTCTTGCAAATTGGTTGCAATTTTTGTATCCAAACACAAAATTAAACATGTATGTAACCTGATCTAATGATTCTTCTTTTGCTTCTGAATGTATTGCTTGTGTTTCCATACATTTCTTACGTTTATAATTTATATGAATAGACTTTGAACATACTTGCATCATTTCAGTTGGAAAGCACATATATTAGGACCCCATATAAAGGAAACCCCCATTATGGCCTTTTTTTATTTTTATTTTTATTAAAATGGTGATGTTTTGATTTCAAAGTGTGTATTGATGTCTTTTTCAACAATCCCTGAAATTTCATTAAAAAATTCAACCAATTTCCCAATGTTCCCATGTTTCCCAACAATAGTGATATATTACGCGATATAACCGATATATCCCACGTGATAACTGATATGTATCTGTATCCCAAGGGTGCGATACATTACATGATAACGATATTTAAAACATTGGTCACAACTTTGTAGATGCACTAACAATTTTGTATAGTCTCGGCATGCGGGAACCAAAGTCATTGCAATAGCTTATACTAAAAGTGTGCAAACAAAACACATGCTCTATGCAAGTGATGATATATTGATGATGGATGAATCAATCGGTAGGGTCTGACTATCTGTGTGTCACTTCTATACCAGTGGGTTACTGCCTCTAACCTTTCTTCAAGCATACAATCCTTGATCTCTAACATTCAGTTAAATTCTCATGGAGGCCATAACAACATGATAATGGCCATGCCTTGATTCCCAATGTGCCTTGATTCCCAATGTGTTTCTGTAAATGGCAAAGAGGCATTATAGGGGTCTGAGCCTCTAGAAACACAGTTTGCGGAGGTGCAATCTTGCATGCATATGGTGCCTATGGTTCAATGGTCTGGAGGGTTATGTAGTAGGCCTCACTGTGGAAGGTGGATGCCCCCATAATCTCCTGGATTGGAAGATCCCAACTCTTGAACCAGTGGTCTACAAATAGCCAGTTACGGGAAGAAGAACAATGGCCTCTGGATCACCCATGGCGCATGTATGGAATCATGCACGCCAGAAAGCGATATAATTGTGAGGCTAGGACCCTATAATTCCTCAATCGCAGATGGCTATGGTATCCATGGTTCCATAAAAGCGTTAGGATCCTTTGATCAAATGAATTGGGATAGCGGGATACTACAGTGGTGGTCCATGGTTCCAAATAAGGGTTAGGATCCTTTTTTATCCTTCGTGGCATAGTTCTTCTCAATTGTAGAGGCATTAATGTGTGTTATGGGTAAAAATAGACTGGATAAAGAGAAGTCAGCTCGGACCTCTCTGCGGGACACGAGGTCGGCCAGTGCCGGTCATGACCAATAAGCTCCTCAATGGCCAATGAAGAGAAGTCGGTCACCTACTACATATGAAGGCAGGTCGGCCATCTACCCAACAACAAGGGGAGGCTCGAAGCTCATCCAAATATCCAGGTCGGCCAAGACCACCTCGGACTCTTGAGGCAGGTCGATAGGTCGGCTAAGACCACCTCGGACTCTTGAAGCAGGTCGGTAAGTCGTCCAAGACCACCTCAGACTCTTGAGGCAGGTCGGCAGGTTGACCATCTATCCAACGGTAAGGGGAGGCTCAAAGCTCATCCGAGTATCCAAGTTGGCCAAGACCACCTAGGATTCTTGAGGCAGGTAGGCGAAGACCACCTCAGATTCTTGAGGAAGGTTGGCCATCTCCTCAATGATAAGGGGAGGCTTGAAGCTGATTAGAGTATGCAGGTCAACCAAGACCACATTGAACTCTTGAGCTCGACCCCCCACAACATATGTTATCCGAGTTCTACTAAGGAAAGGAGCTCGACCTCACTGCCCTAAATACGAAGTATAAGGGCAAGTCGGCAGGTTGACAATCCACACGGCACTGAGAGAAGGGTCAGGGCTCGCTAGAGAATCCAGGTCGGCAGACTACCCCCAGGTCAGGTCAGCAAATTACTCCCAGGTCATGTGGGCAGACCACTCCCAGATTAGGTCGGCAAATTAACTCTAGGTCAGGTTGGCCAAGACCACATTGGCCTCCTACTGCACATCTCCGCTGATTCTGAATAATCAGATCTTATTTAAGAAAGATCCGCTTGAGATCTTCTCCAAAGATCTCGGAGGATATCTGCGACACGCTCGTGATCTCAAGATCTTTGCCAAAGATCTCAGGAGATTCCCCCACGCATTCGGGATCCAAATCCTCCTCTACAATACGTCTCTACTAAGTAGAGAGGTCTTCTCTACGCCACCACCTCTCCTTAACTATAAATAGAAGTATATCTAATGGTGAAAGGTACGCAAAATCTCTCACCCAAAACCCCTGATACTACTAGACCTAGATTCCTAGCCCGACTTTAGCATTGGAGGGTCTCTTGCTCTAGCCAGGGTCTCCTTTGTCTTCTTCCTGTGCAGGTACTCGAAGGTCTAAAAAGGGTGGACCAGATTTTTGCATCAACATGTATGAACAACACCCCTCTATTTTGCTTGCCATGTAGCCTTCCCCAACAATGTCTACTCTTGTTGAGAATGTTTTACTCCTAGAAAGAGGAAATGGTAAAATCTGTGTTAGTTATAGAGTTGTTTAATCACTCTAATATCTTCTAATTGTAGTTATTTAATATATTGCCTGTTTGCATTGGGTGGATAATGCGGGGGCATTTTCACACCGGGCATGAGTGGGGTGGCCCGTGGGATGCAGGGGCACACTCAGGGTGGGTGGCCTGCAGAACCCATGGATTTGGGGCCTGTGTGAGGCGGATCCCATTGATTTGGGGTCCACAAGGGGGCAGAACTCATGGATTTCGGGCCCATGAGGAGGGTTCGGCTGAGGACCTAACCCATGGATTTTGGGCCCATGGGGAGGGTTTGGCTGAGGACCTAACCCATGGATTTGGGGTCTGGGCTATGGGTTTAATTCGCCATGCTCTATCAATTCGAGCTTCTAGAGCAAGTGGTTAATTGTCTTGCATCAAATTGGTATCAGTGCGGGAGGTCTTGTGTTCGAGACTCCTCATCGGGGGTGATTAATGCGGGAGTATTTTCACACCGGGCTTGAGTGGGGTAGCCTATGGGATGCAGGGGCACAATCGGGGTGGGTGGCCCACAGAACCCATGGATTTTGGGCCTATGGGATGCAGGGGCACACTCGGGGTGGGTGGCCCGCAGAACCCATGGATTTGGGGCCTGTGTGAGGCGGAACCCATGGATTCGGGGCCCACGAGGGGGCATAACTCATGGATTTGAGGCCCACGAGGAGGGTTCGGCCGAGACCTAACTAGAGCTGGGCAAAACAGATTCGATCCGGTGGGTCCGACCCGATCAGACCCGATCCTAACCGAATCGACGGCCTAGATCGGGGCGGATCGAGTTAGGTAGTTCAGATCCGAATGATTTTCAGATCGGGATCAGATCGTAGTCAATCCGGACCGATCCGATCTGAAACCCGATTCGAATGGACCCAATCCGATCAGATCCGACCTGATCCGGAGCCTTAGGAGGCTTTTAATGGAGGATATCCAATCATTATTGTTTTCCTGTGGTGTGGTCCACCTGAGATTTTTATCCCTCTAATATTTTGTATCAAGCCTTAAAATGATCTATAAAAATGAATGAACGACATCGATGAAATACATACATAATGGTGGGGCCAACAGATCATCGAACACGGAACACATGGAGCAACCGTCAGCGTCAGTACCACACACTGGCTACAGCTGTAGCCTAGGAAATAGGGAAGGATTGCATACTGAGTTACTCATTACGCTTCTATTGTACCGAGTAAACTCAGTTGGGCCTACTATGAATGTATTGGGTTATCCATGCCGTCCATCTGTTTTTCGAGATCATTTTAGTGGTTGAGTCTAAAATAGAAGTATTCCAAAAGCTCAAGTGGACCACAGTATAAGAAACCATGCGAATAATGACATCCACTGTTGAAACCTTGCTAGGGTCCATAGTGATTTTTATTTGTCATCCAACCTGTTCATAAGATTATGCAGACATGGATGAAGGTAAAAAACAAATATCAGCTTGATCAAAAACTTCTGTGGGCCCTAAGAAATTTTCAACGGTAGAATTTCAATTCACACTATTTTCCGTGGTGAGGTTCACTTGAGATTTGGATATATCTCATTTTTGGGATGAAACCATAAATTTATCTGTTAAAATGGATGGACAGAGTAGATAAAATATGCAAATCACGGTGGACCCCACAGAGTTTACTCAGTACACTTAGCGTACTGAGTTACATAGTACACAATCCGCTTTCGTAGCTATGCTAGCTGGCTAGGTAGTGGCGTGGGAAGATGAAACTAACGCTCCTCGAGCTCCGAGTTGTACGAACGGTTCAAAGGAGATCAAAGTTATATGGGCCCCACAGTGATGTATTTATTATATCTACACCGTTCATATATTTTTAGAGATCATTGTAGAGCATTATCCAAAAAATGAATAATATCCAAAGATCATTTGGACCACACCACAAATAGCAGTAGAGAATGATTTTCACCGTTAAACATTTCGTGAGGTCCACTTGATAGTTAGATCTGTCTTATTTTTCGTCTCAAGCCTTATGACGAGCTCGCCAAATGGATGGATGGTTTGGATATAACACATACCCCATTATCAGACCCATGAAACTTGCTAACGTCGTTGCAGCAAGTTACTTGCGTGAAAAGCAATCATTGCAATTTCGTGCAGTGCACGTAACACACGTTGGGTAAAAGCATGCATACGGTACAGAGAGTTCTTTCAGAGCCATGTGGGGCCCACCTTGATATATATGTTTTATCTAAGCCGTTCATCCATTTTGACATATCATGTTAGGCCTTAAGCCCAAAAAGACGGTATATTAAAGGCTGAAGTGGACCACACCACATGAAACAATTGGATTAAATTCATACGATCCGAATCCTACCGAACCTGATCCGACTCGGTTTCCTGACTGAGTCGGACTCGGTTCGGGTCAGGCTAACCATGTATCGGATAAGTCCGAGTCAGGTGATCCACACTCGGTCCTGGATCAGATCGAGTTCGGATCAGGCCACTAAGACTTCAGATCGGGTCGAGTTGGACCCAATCCGATCCGATCTGGACCGATGCCTAGCTCTAGACCTAACCCATGGATTTGGGGCTTGGACTATGAGATAAATGGATTAATTTGCCATGCTCTATCAGTTCGAGCTTTTAGAGTAAGTGGTTAATTGTCTTGCATTAGTGCATGCTTTCTAGTTCCTTTTTTCTCCCCAATGGATCTTTTTTTTACATTGTCAATTATATCCCTAGTGTTAAGGAGTTCTTATATTTCAACTTGTTATTGTTTTTGCAGTGTGATCTGCTAGATATGCCCACCGTAGGGCAATTAGAGAAAGATGGCAAATATGCATTGGTTTATCAGCTGTTGAAGATCTTTCTCACACAAAGGTTGGATGCCTACTTAGAATTCCATGCTGCGAATTCTACTTTACTGAAGAGCTATGGTGCGATTTATTCCTCTCCCCCCCCTTTTTTTTTCTTCTTTTTTCTTTTTCTTTTCTTTTCTTTTCTTTTTTGGAAGAAGCACAATGGTTACTCATCCTACTCTCCACATGTGTGAGTTGTGCGCCATTTTAGGGTATGCTCCACTGCATATACGCCTTGGCCTGAAAAATGTCTGACTTGAACAGTCATGAGGTGGGCACATGTTTGAAGAAAGGATGATTGACTAGAATTGACCCATTGTTCGCACTCATCCCTCTAACCATGTGCTGCTCCTTCAAATCGTTCTTCAGCTGGGATTTCCACTCCGGCCTCATGGCTTTCTGTGGTTGATAACATTTTGAAACAGATGCTTCCCTGCTCCCACACCTGATTTTATTACTGCTATGCTTCACACTTCGTGCAACTAAACTGGGCAGGTCTGATTTGGGCTGCTTTGCTACACTGTGTGGCCCGCCTTATGAGTGGCCTAGATATTGCGCAGCTACCACATTGGCATGTGTGGGAGAGTAGCCATAAAAGGGTATGGTCTTTATCATTTTTCCTCTCACATATCAGTTACTTTGTTTCTGGTGATGATATGTAGGTCTGGTCCATGAGGACTGTATAACAAGGATGAGGTTGATGTCATTGGCTGATTTGAGTTCAAATGATTCTGGCGAGATCCCATATGCTCTCATCAAGGACACTCTTAGGGTAAGCTTGATCTTCTTTTCTCCTGTTGGTTCTTTGGTTTCTTGCTTCTTCGTACTTATTAATCTGGGGATACTTTTCACAGGTCAAGGATGATGAGGTGGAACTTTGGGTAGTTAAGGCAATAACTGCAAGACTACTCAACTGTAAGATGGACCAGATGAATCAAACTGTAATTGTGAGGTAAGCATGACTTTAAATTTCCAAAATTAGTTATATTATAAAATCACAAGTGAAAATAGTCTCTTGTGAAAATAGGATCAGCTTATCATATACTGGATGCCCATTCACTAACCAATATTCTGTTAAATAATGATCTCTAATAATAAAAATATGTAAAAAAAACCAAGTTACATGTAGGGCTGTCAATGGGTACTGTCAATGGGTACCTAGACCCACTGGTACCTGATGGACCCCAACTCTAATGGGACCAACCCATTAAGAAATTAGGATGGGTTTGGGTCTCACTTTTTCAAGAGCCCAGTTACACATCATTACATGTCTAGAAGTGGCATGTGTGTGTGATCTAATTCATCCATTGGGTGGGCCTGACCATGCAAATGCTCTTGTTCTTCCCGACCCAACTTGAAACCTAGATGCAAAGACCCGATGGGTACTCGACAGGTACCCGACAATGGATGTAGGTCTGGATATTGAAGAACTAGACCCTGACTTGAAGGGAACCAACCCAGCAATACCTGAACCCAATTAGCCCAGTTACAATAGGGCCCAACCTGAGCCTAATCCGTTGACATCCCTAGTTCCATGGACAATAAATAAAATTTTGAGTATCTATTATGAATTTTTGGGTTCTTCAATATAGTATTAGATTTTAGAATACACTTTTAAGTATTTGTGTTACATAATGCAAAATGGTATGGTCAAATACAACCCAATTGTTTTTGGAAACATGTAGTACTAGCAAATTGTTTTTAAACTGTAAATGTTCTGATTATTAACATTGTTATAGGGAAACCCTCATCAACTCCAATATGCCTTTCCCCGTTGATGTCTTCAAAAAACCAGTATCAAATGTGTCTGCTGAATAAAAAGAACCTGTTTCCTATTTTCAAGAAACCTATTTCTTAGTTCGTAACATGCTTTTATTTTTTATGTATAATTATTTTCTAATTGCTAATTAATATGTTTTCAGTTTATATCTGGAAGCTATCTACCTTCATTCTAATTCAGTTCCAGCCTTAGTTACCGTTCCCATTCCCTTTTTTACCTTGGCAATTATGGTCAGTCACCAAAATGAATATCGCCTACAATTCACTAAAAAATGACGAGAAAAAATGAAATTTGATTGAATTTCAAAATTGAAACTGTCACTCAAATGCACTGCCAAATTCTCCTAACCTTCTAAATAGTATACCACTTCCAAGTCACCCCCCCTTATGTTTCTCAACATCCTGCATAATCATTCCAGAGTAGAGGATGCAACTGCTAACTGTGACACATGCTACTTAAAGAAAGGTTGTGGAAATAGAAATATATAATCCTTGGCTCAAGAATACATATAGAAGTTTCAGGCCTTCTTGTAAAAGAGGGATAAATGTCTCGATGATATGGTACAAAGATTCAATGGTCTGAATTGGGTATAGCCGAATGCTACAAAAATTTCCCAGACTGGACTGCTAACTCTCGATCAGCGGCCTGCAAGGAGATGGCAAAAAGGATGCAACGAGGGTCATTTGTCAGAAAGGCCAAAGATTGGGACAAGGCCCCACTCATACAAAGTCAGGGTTTGAGGACATTATGCCTGTCCTATGGCATAGGCCACACAGTAAAGTTTTTGCTCAAGACATGTTATATGGTTTCTTTTCTTTTCTTTTTTTCTTTTTTGATAATCAAAAAGAGAAAATTGTTCATAATATAAATAGTACCTTTTAAATTCTTTTTTCACATAAAATACTAGTTATAGAAGTTTTGAAATAATAGCATTTATACAATTATAGTTAATTTAGTATTCTCTCCATGCATGGTGCAGTGATGAAAAGAAGTTTCATCTCCCTCAGACGCATGAGATAAGGAGGAATTGTAGGGACTCGGGATTTAGCAAGTGGATAGATTTTTGGGACACATGATTCTACACATGCATTGGGCCCGTGGTTTGGTGATCCAGACCATTTGATGGAACCCATCATAGATAGGGGATGGCTTAGATTTTTTGACGCCAGAGCCTGCACGTGTTAGTGATCCAGACCATTTGATGGGCCCCATTATGGATAGGGGATGGCAAGGATTTCTGAGACGCCGGATTCTGCACATGCACGTGATCCAGACCATTTATTTGATGACCCCCATCATGGATAGGGAATGCCCCAAAATCTCTTATATTAGAATATCCCGATCCTTCAAGTAGTGATCAACAAATGAATAATGCTCTTGCGGCCATATGTTTGCAAGTGCTAACACAATCTCCTTGCATGTGTTAAAGTGGCACACCCCACAATTAGTTCTGCTCATCTGGACTCTAGTATGACATGTGTATGATTAAAACCTGATGGATGAGAACTAGAGAAGACAAACAACAAATCAAAGCGAACCACAAAGGGAACACTGCTCACCGAGAGATTGCTGACCAGGAAGTATCCCAATAGGAGTGGAAATGATGAATTAGTTAAGATTGCCGACCAAGAAGTATTCCAAAATCACTGTTTTGGATTGGGTTGATTGTTAAGAGCAGAGAAATTGAGAAGGATTTTGCTTATTGAATTCGAGCTGGGTGGATGAAGTTATGCGATCGCTGCATACCCCAATCAAACATATGGGGAAATTCCTTACGATAGCTATTGGACCAGCCACGCTTTATGGGAATGAATATTGGGCAGCCAAGGAACAGCATGTTCATTGGATGAATGTAACCGAAATGAGGACGTTGAATGGATGAGTGGCAGGATGAGGAAGGGTAGAATAAAAATGGATGCATTTGAGGGAACATAGGAGTAGCACCAATAGTTAATGAGGGCAAGTAGACTTAGATGGTTATGCCGTTCCATTCTTAGTGAATTGTAGGATTTTCGGAATGGGACTTGAGTCAAACTTTGGATTCTTTCTGCGTAGTTGCATCAAATGGTAACATTTTTGTAATTTGAATAGCCTTGGCCTTTTGAAATTTTGCTTGTTCTGATGGAACTTGTAATAGCAATGTTCTTCAGTATAAAGCCTCTTTTGTTTGCCCTTACGCTTCGACTTGAAGGGAATTTCAGTCTGATTGATATTTGATTTGCAGCCGCTGCACTGAACGTGTGTTCGGGTTGTCGCAATGGAACTCTCTCCGATCAAAACTTGTTGCTTGGAGGGTAAATTTTATTTCTTACATTTGGACCTTCAAATTTCTGTTTTCTTTGTTTTAATTGAATTGTCATTGTTTGCAACCCAAGCTATGCTTGATTATTTTATGGCTCCTTTGGATGTCCCTCGCGAAGTTGCTCAGCATGATGCTTTTCACCCAAATTGATATTTGATGTGGCATGTGTTGGCATACATCTGATATCAATTTTGGGAGTAAAAAGGCAGAAAAATGGAGTCACACCTTATGTGATTTCTGTTTGGCAAACATCTCAAATGCTTGGTGGACGGTAATAAATGGTTTTTTGTTTTTTTGGCCAAAAAGCTATTCCTGCAAGTGATTTGTGTTACATCCAGATGAGCTTACCATATTCAATTGGTTCTCTCCTGATATTATGCTTTTTTAAACATTTCTTTTTCAGGGAAATATTACAAACGTCATAAGCACCATCCAAGCTAACAAGATAACTGAGGAAGGGTCCCAGGCCACGCAAGGCTTGACAATCCGATGAGAAATTTGATTTGATTTCAGTGCTGTTCTGACTCCATTTTGTGAGGGCGTTTCGGAGTAGGAGATTTCTAGGATGAATTTTGAAGTTGCATTCTATATATACAATTCCAGATGTTGTCAATTCTACCCGAAATCTTCATTTGGTGATTGTCACTGTGGTGGCTACGAGGTCCGGTTTACTTACAGTTTGCTTCGCAGCATGAAGACCAAACCGACCATTTTGGCAAGTTTTGGCTATAGATCAGGTCATTATTTCTACCATTGTGGTTACAAGAAATCAATTGCACGGCTGTGCTCATCAACCAGTTTGTGCTATGATATTCTGGAGATGCGTACACCACAACTTTCGGTTTACTGAAATATCGGTGGGGTGGATTGATTTATGCAAATAAAAGAAAAATGAAATATAGGGGATAAAAAGCATAGAAGTGAAAGGGCAGTCATTTGTACCTGAAACGAGCGTCACAACCCAAATTACTAAAGTGGGTTGGGTCTAGGTTCTCTCGAAATCAACCTGACCTGACCTGACCTGATCCAGACAGTTTAAATAGGTCCATAACAAAATGGACTCCATCAAGGCCCATATGGAGAATGTACCAAAAATCACATATACTCCAACCATCCTAACCACTTGAATTAACCTATTGAACTTGCACCGTAGCAAAATTGTTAGTCACCATGAATTGGATTGTAGAACTACATTTTTATGAAACCTCAAATTATAATTTCTATACATGTTGTCACATACTGCTTGGGTTTGGGTCGTGTAGGACCTAGACCCAGCCCATTAAATTGATGGGTTGGCTAATTTTTAACTTCAACCCAACTTGGGACCTGACCCAAATTTTAATGGGTTGGATCTGGGTCCAAAATTCTAAAACTTAGATTCTGCTCCGACAGTACGTTTGGACAGTTAAACCAGCAGGCAACCTTATTTAAGGGCAGAACTTCAACCGGAACAGAAAAGAAAAGATATTCATTTGGGCCTTCCTCAATTCTGCAACTCATTACTCTGGATGGGGGCACGTTCGCATCTGACCACAACTCAACAACTCCTCCAATCCCTTTATCCTGACGATGTTGGCAGCCTAAAATAACGCTAGTTGCAATCTACTGAAAAGAAAGATTTTTACCACAAAATCCAGAGTTCACCAAATAAAGACTCTACCCCAGGGCCCACATGATGTGCATGACAATTCAACCCGTCCAACATGAATTTTGATGTTTTGGGTGCAGTGCATAATATCACTTTGATCCTCCAGAAGCTCATTCGTCTGATCTTTGTGATGGGATTGTAATAGGATTCATCTATAGGACGGTTTGGATGCCATACGCATACAACAACAACAACGTGGGCCCCACTAATTTGAACTTTATCACTTCTTTCAAAGTAAAAATAGGAATTTTTTGGTAATCAGTTTAACATCGAGGTGGAGAAAAACATTGATATTTTGGCATTCTGGCAGTTGATGTACAGGACTTTAGATGGATGATAAACTAATCCTCCCTCGGGTAGATGCCATAGTTCAAAAGCCAGTGGGTTTAGAGTGGAAGACTACTCAATTCAACTTGTTATATAATTATTATAAATTGAAATTATATAGATATTTAACCAGGCGACTCGGTTCGAATCACACTCAGTTGTTTGACTTGACCGAGCCATTGAGATGGCTTGATAAGTCTCTCCGAGTCAAAGCTGAGTCAGACCCAGTACTAAGTTTCCTAAAGAGGCTGAGCTTGAGATCTTGCCAAATCGACTTGTCCCAATTTTAAGTGAAGTCAGTGAAATTTAGAGCTATGGTAGAACATGACATCGGATAAATGTTCAGATTTCATGGAATTCCTCGGCAATCGTTCCACAGCCACATGAATCACTGTTTAACCCGCAATGAGTTCTTATTAGATTTTGAGTTATTCTCGATTTGACTAATTTTGCTTTAAAACATCAAAATATTAAATGGACTCAAACAATGCATCATGCAACAATTATGTAATGAGATCAAGGGTTCACAACGATCCAAGTTTTTATGAAATCTGTATAACTTGGCCAATGCAGTCGACGTCCTAGAAAAATGGCCCTCGCTTGTTTTTCTAAAAACCTGTTTGGACCCTCTCATACATGTGAATTTTTAAGATTCTATGAACTCATTTCTCGATTGGCTTGTAATTAAGTCCAGGCAATTCTCTTAACAAAAAAAAAAAAAAAAGAAAAAAAAGAAAAAAAGAAAAAAAGAGCCCAAGTCATGGGACCTGATTAAAAGAGGAGAGCAGAAGATTAGGTACCGCTTACCATGGGCCCCACCTTGATATATTTATTCTACATCTACGCCGTCGATCCATTTTGCCATATCATTGTAGGGGATGAGCCCAAAAATGAAGCATATCCAAATCTCAGGTGGACCATACCATAGGAAACAGTGGTGACTGACCATTAAATTTTTTTTTTTTGGGCGACAAAAGTTTTGGATCAAATTGATATTTGTTTTTTTGTTTTTGTTTTTTGTTTGTTTGTTTGTTTGTTTTTATTTTATTTTATTTTATTTTATATTTACCTTTATCCAGTTTTTTGTAACCTTATGAACATGTTGGATGACTAATAAGCATTACAGAAACATTAAGGTGGGCCCCCGGAAGTTTTTAATGGTGGAGAGTTCAATCACCACTGTTTCCTATAAAATGGTCGACCAGAGATTTGGATCTGATTCATTTTTGGGTATACCCTAAAATGATCCGGCAAAACTGATGTACAGAATGGATATAGAACACATATACCAAGATGGCCTCACATTAAGGCCCTCACCTAATCGGCTCACTTAACAGAGATGTTTTTATTCTTTTGGATTATAACCACAAGTTAATACTAAAAAATTCAAATGGCATAACCATAGTTCTGAAACCCAGTGAGTTGACTTGAAACTCTGCCGACTTAACTCAGTGAGATTTTGAACCAAGCTCCTGAGAAACTCCAGTAGTGGTGAGTATTAGGCTGTTGCACACATCTCACCCATGATAATAAATTTCAATCAATCCTCACTGGTATACATACTTGAAAGACCAGCAGTATATTGAATATCATGCGACTCACGAAGTGAGTTTGATTAATTGAAAAGATCATTGCATCGTCACCTTCAGTCGACTTGTCACTATCATTAGATAGTCAAGTTGATTCATTTAGTCAAAAAGTGGTGTCTGAAGAGCAGCGTTATCTTCTCTTCAGCACGTGAATGTAGATGGTTTGGCAGCTTGAATTTGGTATGAGTTAGAATTCAAGTTACAATTAATATGAAATTTGCGTAAATTGAAATCTTCAATTATGTTTGGCACCGTGTTGATGTAATAGGGTGGAATAAAAAGTTTATTCTTGATAGATGGAGTGAGACCTAGATTCTACAAATTCTCATCCGGGGCCACATGATGTTTATGTTAAATTCACACTAACCACCACGTGCGGCACCCCATGTTAGGCCTAGGGCTCAAAATTCAGTCACATGTGATTCCGATGCATCACTCAATTAGAAACAATGTACATGATAACGCTCACCCTTAAAACTTAAAACTGTTTCCCTTTGCCAATTGAATTACCATTGAACTTGATCTTTTGTCCCTATATATAAATTTTGGCTTGGCATCTAATAGTTTGAGTAGATTTCATATAATCGTTATAGTGGTTTATGAAAAGGCGGATGTCTCTCCTCCAATCGTTTCTTTTGGTATGGACCACCTGAATTACATTTCAACTTGATTTTTTGGCCATAGAACTAATTTGGGATGACACATCTAATGATTAGAATGAATTTCTCATAGATATCTCAGTGGGCCATGTAAAGATCAATGGTGGGTGTCCCTTTCCCAACTGTTTCCTTCCTAGATTGAGCTGATTTTTAGGCCTATGGCTAGGGGTGTACATGAACCGAGCTAGCTCGGTTAGCTTGCTCGACTCGACTCGAAAAAGCTCGATTCGACTCGGTTCGAAGTTGAGTTCGAGCTGAGTCGAGATGTTTTTTTGAGCTCGAAAATGAGTTCGAGCCGAGTTCGAGCAGGCCCAGTTCGACTTGACTTGGATCGAATCCAGCTCGAATTGAACTAGTTCGGTGACTCGGTTACTTTGCCATTGATGTTGCTCACCAAGTGTTTGATAAAATGACTCAACGAAGTGTTGCTAGTGGCAAGGAAGGTATGTACATGAAACAAATACCCTTTTTTTTCTTGGTTTTTATGTTGCCTAGAAAGTGTTTGATAAAATACCTATAAAACCATTGCTTCTGTTTCACATACAGAGGGATTTTGAAGGTGCAGTCCATGTGTTTGTGGAAATGCCTTAATAGTTAACTCAGCTCGATCTAGGCTTGAACTCAGCTCGAGCTGGCATGAGCTGCTGATCAAGCAGAGATAAGCTAGCCAATCAAGCTCGAGGACCAAGCTGAGCCGAGTTCGAACTGAGGTTAGCTAGTGGCCGAGCCAAGTCGAGCCGAGGCCAACTCGACTTGGTTCGACTCCATGTACACCCCTACCTACGGCTATAAAAATTCTCACATGTGACTCACTATGATATCTATGTGAAACCCACCTTGACCACCAGGTGCATCACCATGTTAGGTCCATGCCTCAAAATTTAACCACATCTGTGATTTAAGTGGACCACGCAGTAGGAAACAATATATTGGGCAACGCTCACTCTCCAAACTATTTTCCTACTCGTGACTCACTTGAATCACATAAGGACTTGATGTTTAGTCCTTGGGCCTAAATGTTAACTTGTCATTCAACGGTTGGAGTTGATTTCATATATTCATCGTGGTGGGTTCTTAGAAAAAAATCAAGGGGCATGCATCTCTCTGCTAACTGTTTCCCTTGGAATGTACTATCTGAATTAAGCAATGAAATGATTTTTTGGCCATAAGCCTAAAATGAGGTGATGAACTTAGTGATTGGGATGGATTTCAAGCCATCGCCTATAACAGCAAGATTTCTGACCGTTGGTGGAATCCATGTAATGGGCGTTGAATTCACTCAAATGCAGTGATTTCAAAATGGCTGAATTGGCGGGCCGTATATGCTGCCAAACACCAAAACTTTTTGTGAAGATGAACTATTACCGAATATAAACTGCTATGGCTAGAAAGTCCATTCCTGTCCTAACCTCCCAGAAGGTGTCACATCCGTCGCACCATCAGAAGGTTCGTTGTCAGATCATCGAGTCACATCCTACCAACAAGACATGGCTCCATCGTAATTAGCAAAGACACAACTGATTCAACAATCAGACGCGTCAGATTCTAAGCCATACACCATTTTCAAACCTCCTGTAGTTATTCAAAACAAAGTTGGATGACTAACCTCCGTTGGAGGGTAGGTTGCTATTTTCAAACCTAGAAAATAGTTTGGAATGCTTAGTCAAACAAAAAAAGGATTTTTAAAATCAACATAGTAGTTAGGTTAATCTCAATTAAAACCTGACTCCTATCTTTTTCCACACCCTGATTAGTTAGGTTAATCTCAATTAAAACCTGACTCCTATCTTTTTCCACACCCCATAAGTTAATGTACCGACCATAACTTAAAACTTAAGAAAACGATCCTTGGCCAAGGCGTTAGTATTATCTTCGGGACTTTTTTCATCTTAACCTGCCTCTCTCGCAGGCTCAAACTCATGAGAGTTCGATTTTTCAATTCATTAATAAATACTTGTAAATTGTAAATGGATAATAATTATTTCATTTAGTATTTACATATGCTTAATTTGACGAACTGCCTCTTTAGACACAAAAACTGAGAATGCAGCAGAATATTTGTGGGTCCCACTGTGATGCATATTGCTTATTGACACCGTTCATCCATTATGCCAGCTGAATTTATAGCATGAGCCAAAAAATGAGGCATATCCAAAGCTCAAGTGGACCACTCCACGAGAGAAAGGAAATCAAACACTTACCGTTAAAAATCTCCTGAGCCACTGTTTCTTTTGGTGTGGGCCACTTGAGTGTTGGATTTGCTTCATTTTTTGACTCATGCCTCAAAATATTGTGGTAAAATGGATGGACAGAATGAATATATAATGTAATCACCTTAGGGTCCACAAATTTAAACTAGCTCTTTTGAATCGGTTTCTAATGTAAAAATTCCGATGGATTTTCAAATGGGGTGAAATCGTAATAATTACCCATTTACAGGGTATTTACACAAGCTTTGAAAAATTGAATAGGCCCTAATGCATTCAAAGGCATGAGCTATATATTAAAGAGGGGCATATGTAAACATTCCATTTTACTTTGCATCAAACATAACGAGGATATCACTTAGGTCATGGGACTAAAAAACTTGTATAGCCTCATGCATCATTATACCCATCTAATCATAACTTAACATCACTTGACCCAAAATCCATGCAAATTGGTGTTTGTTGAATTAGTGATCTTAAAATCACTTGGGATTTTCTCCCTCCAAGGCCTATGTAACTTGATGCAAGGAAGGGCGTGATAAGCTAATGAGAAGAGCACCGTCTTTCTCAAATAATCAAAATCTTAAATCCACAAGAAAAATAAGAAAACTAAAAATATTTTATTGAAGTCAGTCTTTAAAACAAAATTACAATGCTTTAAATGGTAAAACGCAAACCCTAATCGAGAGTCCTAATTTGATTAAATTGAAAAATACCTGAAATAGTAAAACATACTAAAAATAGAAAGTTTTAATTTAATCACATAGGACAATTCCTGTCATGATTATAAGCAATTCCTACGAAGACACTATATACTAAAACTTTAAAACGAAAGAGATACGTTTAAATCAAAACTTACAAAAAATAAAAAGTTTTTCATAAAACTACAATTTTGAAGCGGAATGAGTTGTTTTCTTGTAAAACGGATGGATGTGACCCACTGAATCTCTTACAGTAGGAATTCATATGTTGTGCGCCTCGTAGCTCATCCTGGATCAAAAGTTATGGCTGATTTATGATTCACACTTTGAATGAGAATTTTTCTTAATTCAGAATGAATCTCTTCAATCTGGATGTGCCTGAGGCCCAGATACATCATGCCTCACATAAGATAGGGCCCGAATCTGATGGACTACGTCTACTTTTGTTCGGGCTTCTTTTGGTTCATCTGGGCCAGGAACAGGTCTATGGCCCGCTCTACATTATAACTCATGCTGGACTTGAGCAAAGAAAGTCCAAATTGATTTTAGACCCTTAGAGGGAAAATTTTGGTCTAAAAAGGTAGCTTATAAAGTAAGTTATGTTAAACTTAGGTAGATTTTTGAATTTATGTGTAAGGGTTATCTCTCACAAAAAAGAAAATGGTTCAAGAGGGATTTTTTCTATAAGAAAGGGTTCAAGATTTCCAAAGGTCTCTCAAAGGTGCTCATTTTTCTTTCTTTAAAGGTGTTCTTAGTGAGAAGGGTCATTGTTAAGATTAAAATGGTGGAGGTATCTCTCTTTCTTTAAGATTGGGTTCAAAGGGTTTGCGTTTTCTTGAAAGAAATTGGAGAGTCTTTTTATATGACGAAGTCTCTCACAAATCGCATTTTCTTGAAGGGACAATTGTGTTAATTTGTTGTCATAGAATTTTGACTAGCGGATATAATCAACCTCTAATGGATTTGCACAAGACAAGGGAGATGTGGATGGCGGAAGGTGTTAGTGGCCGGCTGTGGACCCTCCGATGCCTAAGTTAGGCTAGTAGATTCTAATTAAAGGTGAAGTTAAGGTTTTTGCACTTACCTTTCTTGTTTATATATATATATATATATATATATATATATATATATATATATATATATATATATATATATATATATATATATATATATATATATATAGGGTTCTTGGGTAGTTCTGAAACCATTGTGTATTAATGAGATATGCTGGAGAATTCCTATTTTGATGGGAAACTACCTCTGAAGATGTCATCGAGCCCACCTTGGTTGGCATAATCTTCAACCAAGATCAGGCTGGGCCCTTCTCTTCTAAGTTTGGGACATAATCCCCTTCGGGTTACGTGTATCACTCTAGCGGTGGTTGGCCTGATTAGCTTGGGGTGCCAGGGAACTCAGCGCTAGAGCTCCTTCCCTCGTGGTTGGCTCAAGCTTCTTCCCTTATGGGTCTTTTACATGTGTTGCAGACATTCCAGGTGAGGTCAACTTGAATGGCCTTGGTGTTGATCCGAACAATGTAGTCTTTCGACTTGTCGTCCCTCTGGCTTGCCATAAGGAGGTGAGTCACCAAATTTCGTATCTCTTTTCCTTCGATGAATTGGGTGGCAAAGGCCCTACTGAGCTGGGCAAACGAGCCAATGGATTTTGTCTTTAGGTTTTTATACGACTTCTGAGATGCCTTGGTGAGCGTCAGGGAGAACGCCTTGCAAATCACGGGTTCGGAAGTACCGTGAAGCTCTATCCATTGTCTGAATGATTCCAGGTGCTTAACTGGGTTGCCTGAACTTGAGTTGGGTGATATATGGGGCATCCGAAACCTGGGAAACAACTGTGGTTGCATAATGTCGTATGTAAAGGACAGACCAATCTGCTCGAGGAAGGCATCCATAGATACTGCGACCTTTACTCGGTAGGCTTATTGAATGTTACCGAGCTAGTCATGAATCTCTCTGATTTTCACCCCCCAAGGGTCTTCATTTTTTGCCATCATTTCTGGAGCATTCCCTCAAGCTTGTCGCCTTTGGTCCACGGTATGGCGTAGGTCTGATTCGACGAGCTCGGTCTGCATTGGGGCAATGAGGCTTACCCTAGCTTGGGCTTGCCACTAATGCGTCTCGGAGTGGAACTGCACCCAGCAGGACTACTTAGTTACTGCCTCCGTTTCTTCACACAGATTGGCTGGGGATGCCTGCAGTATCTCTAGCAACCTCATGATGCGGTCTATATTATCGGTCAGAGCTCTCACCTACTTTTTAAGGGAGACAAGATGGTTTCCCCAGTTCTGGGATTTATGCACCACCACTTGTGAGGGCGGTTGGGACTAGGACAATGACAACAAGGCTTGATCCTTGCTAAACAGAGCCTGGTGGATGGATTCGGGTATGGCTAGAGCCTTCCATTTTCTTTTTGCATCACGGGAAAGACTCGAGGTGGTTTGAGCTTGAGACGGTGAGAACTTAGCTTTGTTATCATTCCCACAAATGACACCAATATGTTGTCATTGAATTTTGGCCAACAGATACAATCAACTTTTGATGGATATACACAAGACAAGGGAGAAGTGGATAACAGAGGGTGCCGACAGCCGTTTATGGACCATCTGATGCCTAAGTCAGGCTAGTAGATTCTGATTAATGGTGAAGGTTAGATTCTTTGCACTTACCTCTCTCATTTAGGGTAGTAGTGTGTATATATATATATATATATGGTTCTTGGGCAGTTTTGAAATTGTCGTGTATTAATGGAATACGTTAGAGAGTCCCTTTTTTGATGGGAAATTGCTTCTGAAGATGTCTCCAAGCTCGCCTCAGTTAGCGTAATCTTAAGCCAAGATTAGGCCAGGCCTTTCTCTTATGGGTTTGGGACATAATCCCCTTTGGTTACGCATACTACTCTGGCAGTGGTTGACAAGGTCAACTCAGGGTGCTAGGGAATGTTGAGGGTCAAATATTGCATATTATCCCCCATTTATATCTTGGTTTTATGAACATGATAATGCTTAATGTTCTATTTTACTCATGTTTGTGTTGTACGGTGAATTTAAGAGCTTGGATTGAAAAGGGTGTTAAAAGCATGAATTTAATGTTTAAGAATCACCAAGCCAAGGGATGAATCTTAGAAGACAAAGATTGAAGAATTCACATGCTAAAGATCTAAGAAAACCAAGTGAGGAATGAAGAGAATCAAATATTTGAAGTGAAGAAAAGAAATCCCGAAATCATCATGAAAAAGCATATTCTGAAACTCTGGGTCATTTTGTGAAATTGCACAGAGTGAAGTCTATTTTAGTAAACTACGTAAATTTGAGGCAGTTTCTAGAGTTTTCTGACTAGGTGCAAAAGTTGGAATTCCACAACTATAAATAAGACTCACTAGGATGTTCCTAGGCATCTTATAGGGGTTTAAGGAGTGGAGCAAAAGGGTGGAGAAGCCGTTATCAAGAGTTTTTTTTCTTCTTCCTTAGTTGTTTTCATGTTTCTCTTAAGAGACTTTGGTCCAATCATGTCTATGGTTGGCTAAACCTCTTAGCTAAGGCTAAGAGGTGAAGCTTGTAGCATGATGAAATATTTCTATTACTTTGATTCATGTTTATGTTGAACTCCATGGATTCTAATTTGATATTTAAGGAATACTTTTAGTTTTTAATGGTTTATTGTGACTCAAATTACAGTAGATCTACAATAGCTTTGAGTATATTCTTTTCCTTCTTTGAGATTGTGAAATCAGTAAGTCTTGTTGTTTACCATCGTCCCTTGGGTATGGTAGGGTGATGGAACCATTCCTAATCTTCACAATTCTCCTGCTTTGAGATTATAGGATTAGTAAATCCCGTTGTTTGCCATTGTATCCTAGGTATGGTTTGGTGATGGAATCTCTTCCAATTATCATAGTTCTCATTCATTGAGAATTAGGTCAATGGAAGTTGAGATTTAGTTTTATTGATATATTTTCCAATTGGATAGGATAGGACTCCAATTCTAATCATGTTACTTGAATCAAGCAAGAGGGCTCCCTGATCACTACCAGTGGATCCTTAACACCCTTGTTCCCACCTTTAAATTCTTAGTTTTAATTACTTAATTCACAGTTACTCTCTCAATCACTTCAAAATTAGTTTTACATCTTGTTCTAGTTTTACTTCTAGTTAATTTTAGAAACGCACAAGATCAGTCCCTGTGGATTCGACCTTACTCTTATCGAGATTATTACTACATCGCGACCCTACGCTTGGGGTTGTAAACAAGTTTTTGGCGCCATTGCCTGGGACTAATGGTTGCGTTTTTATAAGATTAAGTTGTTTTGGAAGTAGTTTAAGATTAGGGTTTTTCTACTTTCTATTTTTAGGTTATGGTTTTTTCTAAATTGTTTTAGAAATTAACTTAGCTTTCTATTTCTAGGTTTAGAAACTTTCCTTTTCTGTTTTTAAAAACTTAATTTACTTCCTTTTCTAGGTTTAGAAACCTTCCTAATTTGTTTTTAGAAACTTTCCTTTTTCATTTTTGAAAACTAGGTTGTTTTTTTTAGAAACTTTCCTAATTTGTTTTTAGAAACTAACTCATCTTTCTATATTTAGAAACTTTCTAATTCTCTTTTTGGAAACTAATTCACTTTCTTTTTTCTTTTGCAGGATCTTAACATAGAAAGTTCTAATTTGGTAACTTCTTTCTAATTCCCTCTTTCTATTTCTAGTTTTTTATTTTCCCTTTTCTTTTTAGGTTTAGGTTAGATTTTGAAATTGAGGGTTGAGAGTGTTTTATGCCCAATTGGGTCAGTGACAACACTCGACGTCTCTTGAGTGAAGGAGGATTGGTTGAGGGGTTATCTATCCATCACATGATTAGACACCACTCAAGATCCATAGAGTTAACTAAAGTTATGGCTACAAATTAACTAGTCAATCAACCTCCAAATCCACCCCAACCTAGGGTGGAGGAAATCTAGAATAAGAACGAGGTGCATTGAGCACCCCCGCCTCGTACTTTACGAGACTATTTACAACCGGCAGGGGTAAGCACCCCTTCCTGTATGGTTTTTTCAGAAAAAATAGGAAACATAGCCAGGAGTGATCCAACTCCTTCCAAAGTTCCTTAGGCTTGAATATAAAAATCCATATTTACACTTGAAAGAGTTTGATGAGATCATAGCTACTTTATACTTTCCGAATGTGTCTGAGGATACAATTTGGCTGAAACTCTTCCCTTTCTCTCTAAAAGAAAAGGCTAAGACGTGGTTACATTCATTACGTCCACGATTTATCGGCAGATGGAATGACATGACAAGGGAGTTCATAAAGAAATTCTTCCCATATAATAAAATGAATACCATTAGAAAGTTGATCATGAACTTCGCCCAAAGGGAAGATGAAATATTCTTTTAATGTTGGGAGCAGTTCAAGGATCTTATCAGTTCATGTCCATAACACGGTTTTGAAACGTGGTGCATAATAAATTTCTTCCATGAAGGACTGACATCTTCCATGCCTCAATTTGTCGAGAGAATGTGTAATGGAGAATTCCCGAATAAAGATGTTGATGAAGTGTAGGATTACTTCGATAAACTTGCTGAAACCACGAAATCATGGGACATCTCCCCAAGAACGAGCATCACATCTTAGCCCACTCAATCAAAGGAGAGAGGTGGAATATATCTTTTAAAGAGGAAGATGATATCAACGCTAAAGTGGCTAGTCTCACAAGGAAACTCGAGGCCATGAAACTTAGGAAGGATAAGGATAAGGAAGTTGTCTGTGGTATTTGTGCTTGTAACATTCATACAACTGAAAATTGCCTAACAATACCTACGTTTTAAGAAATATTAAATGAGAAATCAAATGCCGTAAACAACTACTAAAGGCTTTTCAAAGGGCTCACTTTGAACACATACAACTCCAGCTGGAGAAATCATCCGAATTTCAGTTAGAGGAATGAACAATCTGTTACACCTCAAGGAATCCCTAATCAATTCTTAAATAAAGGGAAACCTCAAGAGGAATTGGTTCAAAATCTTCAAAAGCTCATCCAGCAAAGTACTCTTCAATCCTTATAAGAACTCACAAAGGCTATACAAAAGATAGACTCACGCATTACAGTTATGGAGAAAGGGATGCTTTCAACCCAACCCATCCCCAGTCCTAAACCGTAATATAGAGTTAGTGAACCAAGCTCTTCAAATCCAATGTAACAAGCTAAGTCTATCACCACTCTTAGGAGTGAGAAGATAATTGACAAATCTATTTCGGTAAGGGTTGAGAAGCCTAAGGACCAGGATGTAGATGAGACTGATAGACCTAACAATACTCCACATGAGGTAGAACCAAAACTTCAAAGCAAACCGATTGGTCCATTTTCCTAATGGTTGACAGCACCAAAACATCTCTCTAACTCTCAGGATATTCTAGAGGTGCTTAAGCAAGTGAAGGTCAACATTCTTCTACTGGATGCCGTAAAACAGATACCTTTATATGCTAAATTTTTGAAAGATTTATGTACGACCAAAAGACAGCAAAACATTCAAAAAAATCTTCTTAACAGAAAAAGTGAGTGCCATCCTAAAGCAAGATGTGCCACAGAAGTACAAAGATCCTGGTAATCCAACCATCGCTTGTGTAATTGGGAATTACTGGATTGAGCATGCACTTCTTGACTTAGGAGCAACCGTAAATTTGATCTCATACTCAGTCTATGAACAACTGGGTCTAAGTGAATTAAAATCTACCCAGACCACATTACAACTGGGCGATCGCTCAGTTCGTGTGCCGAGAGGGATAATTGAGGATGTGTTAGTCCAGGTTGACAAATTCTACTATCCAGTACATTTTATCATCCTGGATACTCAACCTATAGTGGATATGAGCACTCAAATTCCCATCATCCTTAGTCGCCCATTCTTTGCTACATCAAATGCAATCATCAATTGTAAGAATGGAGTCATGAATTTGTCTATTGGGAATATGACATTAGAGCTCAATATCTTTTTCAATATAAGCAAATAGGTAGAGGATGATGACGATGCCCACCATGTTAACTTGATTGATTCTTTCGTGGAAGATAGAACTCTGATGACCTTATCCTCTGACCCTCTAGAGACTTGCTTAGCCCACTCCCATGATTTAGATGATGATATGATTAGGGAGATGGGTGCCATGCTTGATACTGTGCCAGTACTTGAAGTTAACCGGTGGAGGCCACAATTTGAAGAATTACGCCCAAACGGATATAGTGCCTTTATCGTCTAACCTCAAGGCACCGAAGCTTGACCTAAACCTTTACCCTCTGATTTGAAATATATCTATTTAAGTCAAGATGAGACATACCCAGTGGTGATTTCTTCCCACCTTAAATGAGAACATGAGAGTATGCTTATTTATACTCTCATTAAGCACAAAGGAGCTCTTGGATGGTCGATTGCGGACCTCAAGGGAATTGACCCTTTGATTTGTACTCACCGCATTTATGTAGAGGATAATGCGAAGACCTCCTGGCAACCACAATATAGATTAAATCCAAACATGAAGGAAGTGGTTAAGGCTGAGGTTCTTAAGCTATTGGATGTGGGTATCATATATCTTATATCTAATAGCCAATGGGTGAATCCAACTTAGGTGGTTTCTAAGAAGTCTAGAATCACCATCGTATCCAATGCCGACAACGAACTTGTGCCAACTAGAGTTACTACTGGTTAGAGAATGTGCATTGACTACAGGAAATTGAATGCCATCACAAGGAAGGACCACTTTCCATTGCCATTTATTGATCAAACCTTGGAAAGGCTAGCTGGTCATTCCTATTACTGTTTCCTTGACAGATATTTGGGTTACAACTAGATAGAGATAGCCCCTTAAGATCAAGAAAAGACCACATTCACATGTCCATTTTGGCACCTTTGCTTACTGAAGGATGCCATTTGGACTGTGTAATGCCCCTACCACTTTTCAGTGATGCATGAAGAGTATTTTTTCTTACGTGGTGGGACAATATTTAAAGGTTTTCATAGATGACTTCTCTGTCTTTGGTCCATCCTTCAACGATTGTTTGAAGAATCTTAAATGTGTGATGAAGTGATGTGAGGAAAAAAATTTGGTACTAAATTAAGAGAAGTGTCATTTCATGGTTCGTAAGGGGATTGTCCTTGGACATATCATCTCGTCCAAAGGAATTGAGGTAGACAAGGCTAAGATTGATCTTATCTCTAACTTACCTCCACCAAAGAACATACGAGACGTGCGATCCTTTTTAGGACACGCCAAATTTTATAGGAGATTCACAAAGGACTTTAGTTACCTCTCTCATCCTTTATATAATTTACTTCAGAAGGATGTACCATACGAGTGGACTGAGCAATGCCAGGAAGCTTTTCTAAGCTTAAGGGCATGTTGACCATTAGACCTATCATGCAGCCACCCGACTAGAGCATTCCTTTTAAAATTATGTGTGATGCATCTGATTATGCTCTTAGGGCAATGTTAGGCTAGGGAAAAGAGAAGAAGCCCTATATTATACACTATGCAAGTAGAACTCTAAATCCTGCCCAAGTGAATTACTCAACTATGGAGAAGGAACTCTTAGCTGTAGTATTTGCTTTGGAAAAATTTAGGTCCTACTTAATCGGATCCAAAATCATCATCTACACAGATCATGCGAAGCTCAAGTATCTTCTTTCTAAAAATGATGTTAATCTCCGCTTGATAAGATGAATCCTCCCACTCCAAGAATTTGATTTGGACATAAAAGATAAGAAGGGAGTATAGATAGTAGTGGCTGACCATCTTTCCTGCCTTGACTTCTCTGATTCCCTTGAGATGACGAATATAAATGACATGTTCTTCTGATGAACAACTGTTTAAAGTCTCCTATTCACCTTGTTTTGCGGATATTGCTAATTATCTTGCCACAGGTTTCACACTGACACATTGGATTATGCAAAATAAGAAGAAATTTTTCATCGAGGTACGCAAATTCTTCTGGGATGATCTGTATTTGTTTAAATATTGCATAAACCAAATCTTAAGGAGATGTGTGCCAGAAAATGAACATCAAAGTGTCATCTCCTTCTGTCATTCTCAGGCCTGTGGTGGTCACTTTTCTGTTAAAAAGACCACGACCAAAATTTTGCAGTGCGGTTTTTACTGGCCCACTGTGTTCAAGGGCACTCATGAGTTTTGCAAAGCTTTTGAGCATTGTCAAAAATTGGGAGCATTGTCCCATCGAAATATAATGCCTTTGAACCCCATTCTAATCATTGAAGTATTTGATTGCTAGGGCATCGATTTTATGGGACCATTCCCTCAATCTTTTAGAAATTTGTACATTTTGCTAGCAGTAGACTATGTCACTAAAAGGGTTGAAGCAATCTCATGCTGGAACAATGATCATTAAACAGTCATTAAGTTTTTAAAACAGAACATCCTTTCCCAGTTCAGAATGCTTCGGGCCATCATTGGTGATGGAGGTTCACATTTTTGTAATATGCCATTTGTGAACTTAATGAAGAAATATGTCATCTCCCACAAACTGAGTACTCCATACCACTCACAAACAAGTGGAAAAGCTGAAATTTTCAATAGGAAAATTAAACATATTTTAAAAAAAACGGTTAACCCTGACCATAAGGACTGGTCAATCCGATTGACCGATGCTTTATGGGCTTGCCGTACTTCTTTTAAGACCCCTATTGGAATGTCTCCCTTTAGACTTGTCTATGAGAATGCTTGCCACTTGCCTATGGAGTTGGAACATAGGGCCTACTGGGTGTTTAAAAATTTGAACTTCAATTTAGACAACGTTGGCTTGCTGCGCAAACTTCAGTTGAATGAACTGGAAGAAATCCAGAATGATACATATGAGAACTTGAGAGTTTACAAGGATAAGATAAAAGTGTTTCATGACCAACACATTCTTCGAAAATTATTCACACTAGGTTAGAAAGTCCTTTTGTATAATTCTCGGTAATACCTTTTTCCGGGTAAACTTCGATCTTGTTGGACTAGCCCTTTCATTATTATTAATGTTTATCCTCATGGGGCTGTCGAGATTTGAAATCCAAATAATGACAATGAATTCAAAGTAAATGGACACATTTAAAGCTATTTGGTGAAAAATTTGATTAAGAGGACATGTCAATTCCTCTTATTGACCCTGTTTATCAGGATTGACCTCCTAGTCTGATGGAGGTATATGTATATTTATTTGCTTTCATATGATTTAGGATTAGGATAGTTTGCTTTCCGCTGTTTAGCATAGTTTGCTTTCTATTGGTTTAATTCTTGTACTAACCCATCTTCACACTGAGACCATTCGAAAAGCCTCAAAATTCCTTCTTCAGGTATTCCTTTCCATCACTTCCCTTCTCTTTTCATTGCCTCTTTTGCATTACATGCTTATTTCTTTTACATTGAGGATAATGTAGATTTTTTGGTTGGGGATGGGGGATTATGTGAACTAATTAGTGTTTTCTCAGTTTTGAGCAAATTTTTTTAAAATTTTCAATGTTTCAAGTTGAAATTTGTTTGGGAAGCGATGAATTGTGACTTAAGAATGTGTTGGGTATGATAAAAATAGAGATTGAATTTTAAATTGTTGGAGTTTAATCGACTAAGTAATCTATCACCTAAGTTCTTGCGCTCAATTGATTACGAGATAGTTTGAATATCATGTTAATCTAAATCATAAGACACATTCAATTTATCTTTTGTAAAACACGCTAGAAGTTCTGATTGTTAGTATGTGAATCATTGATAGATGGTGAGAATCGAGTATGGAGAATTTTATCCACCTTAAAAGAAGAAAAGAACCAGTTAAAAAAATGGAGATCGACAAAGAGGTCATGAAAAAGAATAAAAAGACTGAAAAATATGAAAAAGAATACAAAAATAAAAAGAATGAATAAAAAATTGACCATCGATACAAAATCAAAGACTGGAAAAAGAAGGAAAAGGGTTTTAGTTCGGAATCAGTACTTGAGTTTCAAACTGATCTTGAAGTGATGAGTATGGCTAACACGATGAACTAATAGTATTTGTACAGGAAGTAAGTTGATTTTCACCGAGCATATTGAAAAACTTGATATGCAAATTATGTTCGATTTAATGGACAAAGAATTTACTTGATTGGTTGCATATGTGGTTTGACTCTAAGTTTTCAAAACCCCACTTTTGTATCTTAATTCTACCCATTTATACTTGGGTGTATAAAAGATTATTTTCCTAAAGAGGTTTTGGACATTAAGCATTAAGTTTATTTTACACATACTTTGCTCAGGATTAGAAAAATGCTAGTTGGGGATTGTGTTGAGGGTCAAATATTGCATATTATCCTCCATTTATATCTTGGTTATATGAGCATGATAATGTTTAATGTTCTTTTTACTCATGTTTGTGTTGCAAGGTGAATTTAAGATCTTGGATTGAAAATGGTGTTAAAAGCATGGATTTGATGCTCAGGAATCACCAAGGCAAGGGATAAATCTCAGGAGACTAAGATTGAAGAATTCACATGCCAAATATCTAAGAAAACCAAGTGAGGAATGAAGAGAATTAAAGATTTGAAGTAAAAAAAAGAATCCTGAAATCATCTTGAAAAAGCATATTCTAAAACTCTGAGTTATTTTATGAAATTGCGCAGAGTGAAGTCTATTTTGAAAAACTGTGCAGAGTTAAGTCTATTTTAGCAAACTATGTAAATTTGAGGCGGTTTCTAGAGTTTTCCAACTAGGTGCGAAAGTTGGAGTTCCACAACTATAAATAGAACTTCCTAAGATGTTCCTAGGCATCTTCTAGGGGTTTAAAGAGTGGAGCAAAAGTGTGGAGAAGCCATCACCAAGAGTTTTTCTTCTTCTTCCTTAATTATTTTCATATTTTTCTTAAGGAACTTTGGTCCAATCATGTCTATGGTTGGCTAAACCTCTTAGCTAGGGCTAAGAGGTGAAGCTTGTAGCATGATGAGATATTTCTATGGCTTTGATTCATATTTATGTTGAACTCTATGGATTCTAATTTGATAATTAAGGAATACTTTCAGTTTTTAATGGTTTATTGTGACTCAAATTACAGTAGATCTGCAATAACTTTGAGTATCTTCTTTTCCTTCTTTGAGATTGTGAAATTAGTAAGTCCTGTTGTTCACCATCGTCCCTTAGGCATGGTGGGGTGATGGAATTATTCATAATATTCACAATTCTCCTGCTTTGAGATCATGAGATTGGTAAATCCTGTTGTTTGCCATTGTCTCTTGAGCATGGTTTAGTGATGAAATCTCTTCCAATTATCATAGTTCTCCTTCATTAGGAATTAGGTCAATGGAAGTTCAAATTTGGTTTTATTAATATATTTTCCAATTGAATAGGAAATGACTCCAATTTTAATTGTGTTACTTGAATCAAGCAAGAGGGCTCCCTGATCACTACAAGTGGATCCTTGACACCCTAGTTCCTACCTTTAAATTCTTAGTTTTAATTACTTAATTCACAATTACTCTCTCAATCACTTTAAAATTAGTTTTACATCTTATTCTAGTTCTACTTCTAGTTAATTTCAGAAACACACAAGATCAGTCCAAGTGGATTTGACCTCGGTCTTACCAAGATTATTACTACATCGCGACCCTACACTTGGGGTTGTGAACAGGGAACTCAGGGCTCAAGCTCCTTCTCTCGTGGGTGGCTCGAGCTTCTTCCTTTATGGCTCTTTTACTTGTGTTATAGACGTTCCAAGTGAGGTGAACCCTCTCTCATCGAGCTCTATCCTTAGATAGCTTAGCTTGGGGGGCTCATCTCCGCATCATAGGAATTGCTTGTCCTATCTCTGAGCCCTTTGCTCTAACATCTTGGCTTGGTGACCCGTCAATAGCCCTTATACTTGGACCTTAGTTGCCCCAACTCGAAGACACATCGCTAGACGGTTGTTCTTCCCATGTGAGGGACCAGTTTGGTTTTTCCCACAACAATATTCACTCCGGATGAAGGCTCCAAGCTATCGACTCACTTAATTGTATTCAATATCATTATTTGTTAATTGACAAGTATTGGTGTTAAAATCGATGAAGAAGATCAAGTGGTGACTTTCTTGTGTTCATTTCTGGAATCTTTTGATAACTTAGTCATGACTTTGAGTTGCAATAAAGAAAGCATTGATATGGAGATGATTATAAGTGCTCTTCTTACATAAGAGCTAAGAAGGAAAATTTTGTAAAGAGGCTTGGATGACAAGGAAGCACTGATGACTAGAGGAAGATCGAGAGAAAGGAGTTCTTCGAAAAGCAAATGAAGGTCCAAGTCAAAAGGCTACAAAGACAAAGGCGTATGTTGGGGATGCCAAAAAATAGGTCACATCAAGAAGAATTGTTGGAAGAGAAAATGATCAAATCTAGCCACAAATGATAGCTTGAGTGATGAATCAGTGAGATAAAAACAATGCACCAAATTGAAGAAAGAAGCTAATCAAGTGGAGGAAACAATATCGGATGTGGTTGAAGATGAACTATTTGTAGTTGGATGTAATCTGGAATTCCACCAAAATGGGATATGGACACCAATGCCACACATCATATGTGCCCCCACAAGTCTTAGTTCAATTCATATGAACCTTGTGAGGATGGTTTCGTGCTAATGGGAAACAATTCAATTAGTAAAATAGTTGGGTTTGATTGGTATGTCTAGGGATGTTTGATGGAATGATATGGACACTTGAGAAACTACGACATGCACCAGATTCGAAGGAAAGCTTGATTTCACTCTCTTTGTTGGAATCTGATGGCTACAAGTTTACCAAACAAAATGAGGTTCTCAAAGTTTCGAAGGGAGCTCTAGTTGTTATGAAAGCGGTTTAAGTTGACAACTTGTACAAATTATTGGGAAGGTCAGTGGTTGAAAATGATGCAAATGTAGTAGTTGAAAAGAATGTCACTCCTCTTCACTTATGACACTGAATATTGGTATTAGTGCACTGATTTGTGTACCTTGTTTGTCAATCACATGAGTTTTTATGTCAAGTAGTCGGTTGAGCCATTGGAAGCTGAAGATCGAAGACATAAGAGGACATGAGCATCAAGGAGCAAAGAACATGTAAATGAGGTACCTTGATGATCTTAACCCTTGAACCAAAACAACCCTTGAACCTTTAAACGATCCTAACATTAATAGTTAAACTTTGTTGATCATCCCGTAGCCTTAGAAGCTTAATTAGAACATGATAGGTAAGGCTAGAAGAGGCGTTAAACTGTTGTGAAATTGTATAGAAAAAAAAATAATTTCTGGGTGGTTCTCAATCCCATCGAGTGATCTTCGATCCCATCGAACAATCCTCAATCCCATCAAGCAATCCTTGATTAGTTTTGATTAATCGAAGGTGCTTAGAAATGTCCAACAACAAAATATATATTTTCTAAAATTTCTCGATGCCACTGAACCAACCAGCCTTCGAGCCCATCGAAGGAGAGTTCAAACTATTGAAGGCATCGCTCGATCGATCGAATCGGTCATTTTCTGCCCATTTTTTGACCGTTGAAACTTAGTTAATATATATGGGGCATTCAACATTTGGGCATTTTGAGGAGTTTTAGTGTAAATAGAGGCTACGCGTTTTCCTATTCATACCACACATTCTAAACCTCCATCCTAAGTGTTTCATGCCAAACTTCTTCTGATCCTTCACTCTAATGAGTATTCCATGCTCCTATTCAAAGATGTGGATAAACTCTCACCTATCTAGAGATTAGACATTATGCTTATAGTCAAATCCTTGTCTAAACTCTTTAAACCCTTTTAGGTAAATCCTCTAGGATTATAACATTCCCATGAGTTATAAGAGATTCACCCATCCTCCCTTGCCTTGGTTACCTCATTGGTACTCCATATAGAAGCAAAACGATCATAGGAGCTGAAGCATTAGCAACGATTGAGGGAGCAATTGAGGAACTAATTCAAGCATATGAGAGCTTTTAAGAAGAAACTTAAGTACGATGCATTATAGGGGTTCAATTCGACATGTAAGTGTCATTTAGTGAGTCTATACTTTCCTATACTTTCTTTCCTTATGTAGGATTGAAGGAAAGAGTTTGCAACCCAAACTCGATAGGTTCTTATGTAGGACTTGGGCTCTTATATAGAGTAAAATTTATCAAATACAAATATATACGTGTTAGTCTCCGAGAGAGCCTCAAATGGGAGCAAATGTAAGTCTTTAGACTATGACCGAGGTTATTGGTTAGCCGATAGAAAACCAACTAAAGTCTCTTGCGGGAATGTATGCTAGATAGGTTCTTGTGTAGGACCACAATCATTTATAGGGTTATAAAGGTTAAAGGTGAACATGATTTAAAACCTTCGATAATAAAATCTGGTACACTCATGAGTTGAGTGTGTCAACCATGAGTGGAGAAAGAAATTAAACCACTATAAATGCCTGTATTTGGAATTATCATTTGAGCATATGTTTAATTTTGCTTATGTGATTGATTAATGAATTATATATATGCAAGCTTAGATGAATTCTAGGACTTAATAGTTAGCACATCCTATACTCACATGTATATTATCATATATAGACTTTTTTTTTGTTAGCTTGTTAGTACACCCACTGTCAATTCACACTTTCACTGTTAGCCACCTCCACTAGGGAATCGATAGTAAGACCTTAGTGTTGAAACGAGGTTTCTTTCACTCAGTCTACCACTTGAGCTATGGATTAGGGTGTAAAAATATTTCATATATAGATTAGTTGTTTTATTGACATATCTATTATAGTATATGTGATTGGTTCCTCTATTGGCTTGAAAATCTTAGAGTTAATTGTCTTGCTTGGTTTAATTGATATATTAGTTTAAGTAAGCAATTGTGTGTTAAAAGGCATAAATTTTTTTTAGTCCTAATCACCCCCCTCTAGGACAACCTTCATTCTTTAGCTCCATCAAGCTTCCACACATAGCTGGTGGCCCACCACCACGTGAAATTTCAATTGGGGTGTATGAGTTAGAAGGGCATGGAGATTTTAATGAAGAGAAATCTTATTCCCATCATAAAATTTAAGAAATCTGAATTTTGCGAGGTCTTTAAAAAGGCACTCCTTTTCTTCATCTCAAGGTGTTGTTAATGAGAAGGGTCATTGCTAGGATTGCAATGGTGGATGTATCTCTCTTTCTTTGAGATTGGGTTCAAAGGGTTTTATAGAATTATTAGGGAATGTACTGTATTCCTTGTTCCTTGTAATCTTTCTTTACCATAATGAATTATTTCCTTGCAGGATTTTTCGTAAAGTAGCTGAAGTGGTGAAACATGTAAATATCTTGTCTTTTTTTTTTTTTTTTTTTTTTTGCATTTTCTTCAATATTGTGGACAAATAGTGCTTGGGCTATTTTGCGAGTTGTCGAAGCCGATTTTACAATGTGATATTTTGGTTTTGGAGGCCGATAAGCAGCGATCTTAGTCGCAACAATTAGGCTATGCAATTGGTGCTAGTAGTTGTTGAGGGTCAAATATTGCATATTATCCCCCATTTATATCTTGGTTTTATGAACATGATACTGCTTAATATTATATTTTATACATGTTTGTGTTGCAAGGTGAATCTGAGAGCTTGGATTGAAAATTATGTTAAAAGCATGAATTTAATGCTCAAGAATCACCAAGGCAATGGATGGATCTTAGGAGACCATGATTGAAGATTTCAAGACCTCAAGATCCAAGGAAACCAAGTAAGGAATGAAGAGAATCAAAGATTTGAAGTGAATTTGCATGATCTACGACTCGTCCAAGCTCTGCTTCGACTAGTCTAAGCTTATGCTCAACTGGTCAAGGAAACTTCGACTCGAACTCCAACAACATCAGATCTAAATTCGCGCGATCTTCGACTATTCGAAGGTAGTCCTCGACTAGTCAAAGGTGACCCTCGACCAGTTGAAGGTGGTCCTCCACCAGTCGAGGGTCACGAAGTGTTCACACGGAGTGTGTAAATTTGAGGCAATTTTGTGATTTTGCGGACGAAAGACTATAAATAAGGGTTTCCATGTGATTTTTAGAATATCTAGGGTTTCAAGGAGCCGAGTCAAGGGGTGGAGAAGCCTTCTAAGAATTTTTCTTCTTTCCAATTTTATTTTTAATGCTCTCTTTTAGGGTTTTGATTCCAATTATGTCTATGGTTAGCTAAATCCTTTAGCTAGGACTAAAGGGTGAAGCTTGTAGCGTGATTGAGATGTTTTCTTTGCTTTGATTCATGTTTTATTGAACTTCATGGATTCTAGTTCTTTACTAAGGAATACTTTTAGTTTTTATGATTTCTCTAACTAGGATTGTATGTATTAGAGGTAGGTCTATTGAAAGGTCTTTGGTAATTATTCACGGTATTGGATTCCTTATTCAGCAACCCTCAAAAGGCAGGTATTATTGGACAATTTGCAGTTGTGTGAATGTTGCCATCACAAATATCGCAAACAGTTTCATTAACTTTATCTTTCTTTAATTCCATGGCCTCGAATTTCCTTATGAGATTGGTCACTTTAGAATTGATATCATCGTCCTCTTTCAGGAGATACATTCCACCCCTCTCCTTAGATTGAGTCGGCTTAGACATGGTGCTTGATTTTAGGTAAGTGTCCCATGATTGTGTGTTTTCAGCAAGTCTATCCAAGTAGTCCCACACGTCATCGACATTTTTATGCATGAATTCGTCATTGCATATTGTCTCGACCAATTGGCGCATGGAAGATGTTAGACCATCATAAAAAAAGTGTGTATACGCCACGTTTCAAAACCTTGTTGTGAGTATGAACTGACAAGATCCTTGAACTTTTCTCAACATTGGAAGAATGTTTCATCCTCCTTTTGGGTGAAGTTCATGATTGATTTTCTTAGGGTGTTCGTTTTATGATGTGGAAAAAATTTCTTTATGAATCCCTTTGCATATCATTCCATGTGCCAATAGATATAGGATGTAGTGAATGCAACCACGTCTTAGCTTTCTCTTTTAAAGAAAAGGAAAAGAGTTTCAGCCTGACCGTGTCCACAGACACGTTTGGAAAATATAAAGTGGCTATGATCTCATCAAACTCTTTCAGATGTAAATATTGATTTTCTGACTCTAGCCCATGAAATTTAAGAAGAATTTGGATCACCCCTGGCTTGATATCCATGTGTCCCGTATTTTCAGGAAAAACCACGCATGAGGGCGTACTTACCCCCGCCGGTTGTAAATAATCTCATAAAGTACGATGCAAGGGTGCTTGATGTACCTCATTCTCATCTTGGATGTCCTCCACCCTAGGTTGAGGTAGAAGAGGTTGGTTTGCAACCATCACTTCAATTAACTCTGGGGATCTCGAGCGGTGTCTAGTCCTGTGATGGATTGTCAACCCGTCAACCAATCCTCCTTCAGTCAAGAGATATCGAGTGTTGTCACAGACCCACTTGGGCATAAAACACTCGCAGTCCTTAATTTAGATTCTAAACTAACCTTAAGAGCATGAAAGGAATAGAAATCTAAGAAAAGAAAGGGTTGGAAAGAAGTTACCGAATTAGAGTCCCTAAGTTAAAAACTTGCAAAATAAACAAAACACGTTAGTTTCTAGAAATAGAAATTCCAAAATTAGAAAGTTCTTAAAATAGAAAATAAACTAGTTTCTAAAAAGGAAAGACTTCTAAAAACCAAAAATAGAAAGTTTCTAAACTTATTAGGAAAGTTCTAAACCTAAAATAGAAATTAAGTTAGTTTCTAAAATTAAAAGAAATCCTAGAATTAGAAAGTTTCTAAGAATAGAAAATAAAACTTAATCTAAAAATAGAAGATATAGAAAAACTAGAAAATTAGAAAGAGATTACCAATTTTGAAGGTCTATATCAGAATCCTACAAAACAGGAAAGTTAAGTTAGTTTCTAAAAAATAGAAAAACCTAAACCTAAAGTTAGAAAACTTTAATCCTAACCTAATTATAAAACTAGTCAATTTCAGAAAAAACGTAACCATCAATCCCTGGTAGCGGCACCAAAAACTTGTTCACACCTCAAGTATAGGGTTGCAATGTAGTAATAATCTTGGTAAGACCGAGGTCGAATCCACAGGGACTGAACCTTATACGCAATCTGAAAGTAACTCGAACTAGAACTAGGCGAAGAAGTAAACTAAATCAGGAAAAATTAAGAGAATAATGGTGAAATCTTAGACTAAAACTTGTAAAATTCAAAGGTGGGGAACTAGGGATTCTAAGGATCCACTTGTAGATGTCAGGGAGATCTATGCTTGATTCATAAATACAGTTAGATTTAGAGTCCCATCCTCATCCAGTTGGAAGATATATCATTAAAAATCCAAATCTGAACTTCCTTTGATATACTTTTCAATAGAAGATAGGTATGAAATTAGAATTGATTTCATCACAAAACCATGCCCATGAGACAAAACAAACAACAGAATTTAGTCAATCCACATCCAATCTAAGGGATGTATGAATGTTAGGAAGGATTCCATCATCCAACCATGCCCAGGAGACTGTGGTGAACAACAAGGACTCCTAAATTCACAATCCCTGTAATGCTAAGAACATGCTCAAAGCTATCGCAGATCCATTGTAATTTAAGTCCCAACAAACCATTAAAAACTGAAAGCATTCCTTAATATCAAACTATAATCAAAGAGAGTTCAATGTAACATAAATCGAGGCAATAGAAGACCACCCATCACGTTACAAGCTTCACCTCTTAGCCCTAGCTAAGAGGTTTAGCCTGACATAATCATGATCAAACTAAAATCTCTTAATGAAAAACGTAACAAAGGAAAACAAATAAGGGAAGGAAGAAAAACTCTTTGAAGATGGCCGGCCAACACTCCTTCTCTCCTCTTGCCTTTGCTTCCACGTCCAAGAGATAGCCTTCCTATGTCCTTCTCTCCCTCTTTTATAGGCCTCAGGGGCAGTTTAGAGGGTTGGAAGTCGGTGGAATCTATTTACACAGCTAGCAGTCGCAAAAACGCAAACATGTTGTGTTCAGGTGAAATTTTTGGCCAAAGGAAGTGTCGAAAACCTGGTTTTTCTCCATGGCTTTGGTCTTTTTCGGCCTGGGATTCCTCTAAACGGTTCAAATCATCCAACCGATCAAGGATGGTGGGCCACAACTCCCTGCAACCCCGGACGCGTCCGGACATAAACTTTACACAGACGCACTGACGTGTTTGGTGGGCCCCACAGAGATGTTTTCAGTGAAATCTGCCCCGCTCATTAAATTCCTGTCAAAAAACTAGTTGAAAAGTAGTGGTTTTAGTCGAGTTTTGGTGTGGTCCACTATATCAAATCAACTCACCGTTCATCTTGCATTTTTCGGTGATTCACGTGTGTACGTGTGCATGGGGCCAAAAGGGTGTCTTGACTAGGGTCGTCCCCACCCCCTGGAGTAAATGGATGGTCTAAATCGTCGATTTTCATGATAGGTGGGGCCCACAGTGATCAGCCGACGAGACAGCATGCGAACGCTGTCTCTGTTTTGAAAGAGGATCGGGTCAACCTGATCTTTGACTGAATCTTGGTCTGGTGCACGTCCAGTGCACGTGCATTGGAAGCATGCAAATCCCCATGTGGGGTCCATCGTGATGTTCGTGAGAAATGCACTCCGTCCATCCATTTAGCCACCTCATTTAAGGGGTTGAGACTAAAATTGAAGCATATCCAGGTATTAAGTGGGCCTCAGATCAGTGATTTATGGGATGATCTGTTCGTTGGGTCACTTTCGTAAGGATCCAATGGTTGAAATTTGATGTGTACAGTTAATTTAGGGTCCTCAAGACATATGTAGATTTTCGAGTCAAACGGATGGTGGGAACCCTGTGATCTTGCATTCTAGACGACTTTCAGGCCCCTTTGGACCCAATCACTTGATTTTCTCGGATCTTTGGTGTGTAAATTCTTCGATCTCGGTATCCAGGGGTCCGTCCCTTGCCTTGGTAACTTCTGAGTGTTAAATCCATGCTTTTAGTACCCTTTTTCAATCCAGGCTCCTAAATTCACCTTACAACACAAACACGATTAAAATAGGCCGTTAAACAGTATCATGTTCGTAAATTCAGGTAATAACTGGGCTCTAATATGTAATATTTAACCCTCAACAAGCGTCCATACACCAGATTTTCGATCCTGGGATCCTACAAGGAGGATTTTCACTGTAAAATTTTTGTAAAGGAGCATAGCCACAAGTGTACCCAAATCACAAGAGCAACATCATCATCACATATCCACTAATGTAAATTGTTGATTATAATGCTGAAAGGAAATACATGTATATAATAAAATGTCTACAAAGCTCGACCACACGCTCTTACCTTAGTGCTACTGTGTCCTGGTGTCACCTGCACGCATATATCGTGCATAAGCTTATAGAAAGCTTAGAGGGTGGTGTAAGTGTATGTGCAATGCAGGTGTCAAGTATACAATACAAGTCCATAATTCATGCAATATCGAAAATACTGGCAAGTTCATAAGTCATACGATATCAGAGTAAGCAGAAATACTGACAAGTCCATGAGTCATACAATATCAGAGTAAGCAAAAATACTGACAAGTCCATGAGTCATACAATATTAGAGTATGCAATGCAGATCGGCTATGCAATGCGGGGTCATGGTAAACCAAATATCATGTGCTGGGAATGCAATAAATATGCAGTGCGAAAGAAATCACCAAACTAGGGCGTGAAGTCAGGATGGTAGTATGTAGTATCGCAGGCTGTGGGGTCCATCACAAGGGACTTCTATCCAAACCAGTCCCATACCTAAATTTGGATAGCCGGACTCAATGTGGTAAACTCCTGATCTCAGGTTGGTCGCGCGTCCCAACCGAAATCCTGGCCAATGCGAAGGTACACACAATGATTTGATTGCACACTACCAGCCCGAGTGGATAGTGAATGAATGAAGGAATCAAATGCTGAGTATGCAAGTCTTGCTTAGTAGGTCCACATATCAGTACCATACATCTCTAGGATCATCAACGAGGTCTAGTACACTCCACAAGGCTCCACCTCCCTAGCCATGCAATCAAGTGAGTAAAAGAGACCTCACTACCCGCCTACCAATATCGACCTGGCTCGTTGGTAGCGGACCCACTCATGAGCTGGTCAAACTCAGCCTAGCTTATAGCCCCCTCACTTGGGCGGATAAGACCACACCCCATTCTAACCAACCATGACACAGTGGGAGATGCACCCTAATGGTACACGGCCCTCAGGTACTCATGTATATCCACTCGGTCTAGACGTTGGAGCGTCCTCAGGTACCATGAGGGTTTAGGAAATTTCACCCAGGGACATCTATTGCACCCTATGTAAAAAAAAGATTTTTTGTGTCCCATCTGGCCGAGGCCACGACCCTGATGTTGCTAAGGTGTACGGTGGTCATATATCACAAAATGCGAGATGCACGAGTCATACCATCCAATCATGCATCAAACCTGCGTGTACCGCGTGCTCATGTGGGGCAACTCCGTCTCACAAGGAGTCCCATAATAAACCAACCTAATGGCATATGCTATGATCAATCACTCTTCATAACAAACATACATATGATGCGTATGAGCATGTATCATGATGTAGTAAAGTACATATGCATTATTATCTGATAGGGCAGATAATAATAATCCACAATTGACCATCACCTACATACCACATATAAAGAGGAGTTAAACGATATGCCCCTTCTACAACTATAGGAGTCCATGTGGTATATCCTATGTTAGACTAACATTAACTTCCCGAAGCACTAATATATCATATATCCCAAGACGAGGTCCACTAGAAGGATGGCGGATCTAACTCATACATCGAGATAGGCTCTACACAGTGGATATACTAAATCTGGTACCACATATTCTCCCATCTACGGCAAGAGGTGATGGTGTACTATCGTCAAGGATAGGCCTCACACTTGTCCCAAAGAAGTAAATGGGTGGTGTGGATGATATATACGTGACATCGAGGTCCTAGCACTGGATACAAGGATAAGATATGTCTCATAGGGTGAGTCAAGTGGGTATACAACAAGTGGGCTTTCCTTTCCCATGAGGCCCAATATGAATACAAGGCGGGCCTCGGTAGGGTCCATACATCTAGGACTATGTGTTCTTACAAATGGGTCAGTAGTTCACCCATTATCTAAGTGAGCCTCGGTTTGGGTCACTAAGCTTGGGCAGACCTATGCATCTAGGTGGATCACATTTACTATGGAAGGCCTGATATAACTCACAAGGAGGGCTCCAAAGCTTGAGGTAGTCCTACAGGGTATGGTGGAAAACATTATTATCAATGGGGCCCAATGTTTTGAGGTAGCCCATCAATACATATGATACACATGGGCAAGAATAATGAGGTTATACTAAGCATGATCTACGGTAATGATGTACTCTCATATATATATATATATATATATATATATATATATATATATATATAGTGGTGGCCTAAATGCCATACTACATCAAGTATGAGCCTCATAGGGTGAATCATTCAACAGTGGGAGTCGAGATGATGACCCTAAGTATATAAAGTGGGCTTTCTCACCCAATCTATCATATGGTAAGTTGGACTTTCTTACGAGGCCTGATACAAACAAGGTGGGTCTACAAGTTATGGTGATTCATATAAGGGTGACGGAGAGCATTAGCATGAATGGGGGCCCAATGATTTGGATTAGCCCTCTAGGGTAAGATGGGTAACACTTATGGGGGCCTAATGATTTGGGATAGCCCAATAAGGGAAAGATGGGTATTACTAGCATCAATGGGGGCCCAATGGTTTGGGTTAGCCCTGTAGGGTGAGATGGGTATCATCAATAGAGGTCCAACGGTTTGGGGTAACCTAATGAGGGAAGGTGGGTAATACAATCATCAATGGGAGCCCGATGGTTTGGGGTAAGCCCAATAAGAGGAGATGAGAATGGGCCTAACAATAGACCTTAGGGAGATTACAACGTGGACATTTAACCATCATTGTTCCTAAGGTAATGGGCTTAACAACGAGCCCTAGGGAGGATTTCAACGGTGGACATTTAACCACTATTGTCTCCTAGTGTGTGGTCCACTTGGGATTTGAATCTAACTCTCTATGGGGCCCACGACCCTTAAACAAATCGGGAAATGGATGGACATCGTGTATGAAACACATACAACATGATGGGACTCATAAGGCAGCCCCATGGTGGGCATACAATCCATAAATTAGGGTGGGCCTGTCAAGGCAATGGGGCCCACGGCCTTAGAGAAATGGATGAACGGTGTAAAGATAACACATACATCATGGTGGGCTTTACACATCACAATTGGGCCTCACATATACAATGGTCCTCACACATATAATGGGCCTTATACCATCACGATGGGCCTCACACAAGGGCCTCAAATACATCATGATGGGCCTCATCTCATGGGCCTATATACATCACAATGGGGCGCATCTAATGGGCCTATATACATCACAATGGACTGCATCACATGGGCTTATATACATCACAATGGGTCGCATCTCATGGGCCTATATACATCACAATGGGCCGCTTCTCATGGGCCTATATACATCACAATGGGCTACATCTCGTGGGCCTATATACATCACATTGGGCCTCAAACATGAGCCTCATGTACATTAGGTGGGCCCTGCATATAGTAGGTGGGCCTTGAAAATTTTAATGGTGGGGGTTAATCCTTGCTGTCCAGCAGCGCCCGGACTGGGCTGCTGGACGGCATGGATTTAAACATACATCAAAGGTGGGTCTCACACATACATTAGGTGGAGTCCACATGTGGACGGTGTAGATAAGGCACATACAACATGGTAGGTTCCACTGTCTGGGGACTGGACGGTGGAATAAACAGATACATCAAGTGGAACCATGTACATCAGGGCCCACCGTCCCATACACATGGACGATGTGGATATATAACACATCAAGGTGGGACCCACATGTGTGGTGTATGGGACGGTGTGGATATACAACACATCAAGGTGGGACCCACATGTGTGGGTTAAACACTTACATCACGTGGGTCCCACGCAGATGGATGGTTTGGATATAACACATACCTCATGATCAGACCCACATAGCTTGCTGACGTCAATACATCAGCTATATAGCTGGACTGTTGGCCCAGCGTCTAGCACAACAGATGGATGATTTAGATATAACACATGCCTCATGATCAGGCCCACAGAACTTGCTGACATCAATACAGCAGCTACATAGTTGGTGTGAAGTACACTAGCCGATCCGATTCCCACTATCCAAGGTTTGGACGGTGTGGATATACAATGCATACATCATGGTGGGTCCCACCGTCCAAGATCTGGACGGTGTGGATATCACACGTGTGGCCTGGCTCCACCATCCAGAATGTTGGACGGTGTGGATATCAAATAAATCAAGGTGGTTACCACCGTCCAAGGTCTGGATGGTGTTGATAGACCCATACATCATGTGGGTCCCATGGACAGACGGAGTGGGATACAATACATCAAGGTGAGGTCCACATTAGTGTGGCCCACCAGCGTGTGAATCAAATTGATATTTGTGTTATCACTACGGTCCGGGCCAGTCCAAAACGGATAGCAATGGTGGGCCCCGGACATGGTAGCGAGGTGGGCCCTGCTTGGACAGCGGTGTGGCCCACTAAATGTATGGTGTGACTAAAATACTTGCATTATGGTGGGCCACAAACGGGAGAGAGAGAGAGAGAGAGAGAGAGAGAGAGAGAGAGAGAGAGAGAGAGACGTGCGATGGAGGGGAGGGACTTCGCCACTATGACCCCTCCCTATGTGGGCCATGTAAATACAATACATACATCAAAATGGGCCGCAAATCATGTGGGCCTTAAATCATAAAAAGATCAACAGTGGAGATCCCTTTCCACAAAAAATGCAAGGTCTAAATGACCTTTTCACAATGAAAAAATAAACATCATGATGGAGTCCATGGAGAATGGCCCCATCATGGGATGATCATATGAATCATGATGGGCCATCGGCCACACCTAAGGTCCAAAGTGAGATCCATACCATCAATCGGTAGGCCCCGCTTGGCCCATCATCAAAAACACAATCTAACTTACAAATCACCCACCGATTGGTAATCTTCTAGGCTCCTTGGAATGCTAAGCTCCTTAGCTTTTACTTTGATGGAGGATGATGAAGATTGAAGAGCTAGGATGAGAGATGAGGGGGGTAGGAAGTGGGCTACACTTGGCTCTCTCTTTGGAAAGCTTGGACGTCCACTCTTAGTTGCTTGGAAAATGGTGGAGAGAATGAGAGGGAGAGAGAAGGTGATGGGATGAAAGGGATGGGATGGAGTGATGGGTGTGAGTGAGGGTTGACTTTGGGGATGACTTGTATAAGAGATGGATGGGTTGTGATGGGATGTATACTTGACTTGACTTAATTGATTGATGTGATAATTGGTAGATATTCTCTCGGGATTCACAATGCACAGCATTTTTCTCGAAATAAACGCGGGCCCACAACTCCTGGCCTAGGTATCGCATCTGTGCGCAAGACGCGGCATTGGAACAACGGTGACGACGCGGTCGCACTGGTACAAGTCTCGGGTCGAGTCGACTCAGATATACGGGATGTGATTTAGGGTCGTACGCAAACACCGATTATAGGTCGCGGGTTACCGAAATTCGACGGGGAGGATTGCGGGAGTCTAAGGAATGATACGGCCTAGGATACGGGCCTTACATATATCCTATTATTTATCATTATCTCCTGGGCATAGTTAGGTGATGGAATCACTTCTAAACCTCACAACTTTCGTTCATTGAGACTAGATTCATGAGATGTTCAAAGATTTGATTATCTTTCTTTTCCAATTGGATAGGACATAACTCCAATTCCAATTGTGATCCTTGAATCAAGTAAGGTAACATCTTAAGAACTTACAAGTGGATCCTTGGCACCCTAGTTCCCTTTAATTGATAGTTTTCACAATTATTCACAATTACTCTCTTTTATTCCAGATTTACATTTAGATCTTTTTCTAGTTCTAGTTCTAGTTACTTTCAGAATACACACAAGAATAGCTCCTGTGGATTCGACCTCGGTCTCACCGAGATTATTACTACATCGCGACCCTACACTTAGGGTTGTGAATAGTAGCAACGGTGCCCCCACCTTGTGTATGTATGCTAACAACTTATAAGGATGTGGTACATGTGTTTTTCTTACATTTTTAAAAAAAAACTTATTCCCAGGTTTATTTTGTCCCACATTGGATTTAAAGTAGTTGTTCTCTCCTGAAACTTAGTATAAAAGGGTTTGAACCATTCTCTGCCTTGTAAACTCTTAATCTCTTGACCTCAAGGATCTCACGGGCCTAAAGGTTTATAGTAATTAACCATTAAGTGGAAAATTTATATTTTTACCTCTCCTTAAGGTTCCTTTTCACTTTTTTTTACCCAATAAGTTTGGTGAGGCCTAATGTTGTGTCTTTGTGTAAACACCCCACCTAAGATAAGCAACTTGATAAATTCAGTGCTTAACACATAAACAACTCTAATCCTAGAATGTTCAAACCGACACCCCTCCAACATCCTGTATACCTAACCCAAGCCTTAGTGCCATATCCAAAACCTTGGTTTAGCTCAATCCCTAGTTGAAAACTCAAGCCTAATCAATATCAAGCCCTAAAACCTAAGCAAAATGGAAGCAAAATACAGGTTAAATGAAATCCAAATTAAATTCAAGCCCGAATTTAGGCCCAAGTCCAAGCCCGGGCCCAATAGAACCTTGTCCAACTCAAAAACCAGAAGCCTAGAGGGATTTCCAAAGGTCCACTAGGGCTCCTGTTTCAACCTGGGAGCTAGACACATGGTGGAAGGCACATAATGTTCTGCCTGCAATGTGGCTTATTTCACAAATCAAGGTGTGCTTTGCTTGAGGAGAGAGAAATCTACTCTTACAGATTGTGATTGTGAACAATCGCAATCCCAGAAAATCACGGTCGCCATTTTTCTATCATGTCATGATCCCATGAAAATGGTCATAATTCCCTCATTACAGGTCTCATCCAGGTGATCTTGTGCTCGTTGGAAAGGTAATTTGATAAACTTTTAAATAGCTTTGGAATCATCTCATTTGGACATCATTTAACCTTTTAAAAGTGGGCCCAAAATTCAAATTATAAGTTGGATAAAACAACAATCGCGGTTTGAACAATATCGCGTGGTCCCATGAAAATAATCATAACTCCCTTGTTACATATCGGATTAGGGTGATATTATGCTTGTTAAAAAGATAATTCGACAAACTTTTAAATGACTTTAGAATCACCACATTTACAAATTTTTTGACCTTTGAAAAGTGATCCCAATGTCCAAACTTCAATTTAGATAAAATAGCGATAGCAGTTTGGACAATACATCACTTGGTCTCACGAAAACAGTCATAACTTCGTTACAGGTTGGATCGATGTGATCTTATACTAGTTGGAAAAATATTTCAATGAACTTTCAAATAACTTTGGAACCAACTCATTAGGAGATAGTTTAACCTTTCAAAAGTAGACCCAAAGTCTATGTCATGATTTAGATAACGCCCAAATCATGGTTTGGACTATGCATCATGTTGTCCCATGAAAACGGTCATAAATCATTTGTTATGGTCGGACTGGGATGATCTTATGCTTGTTGAAAAGATAATTCGATAATCTTTCGAATGACTTTAGAATCATTTCATTTGAAGACCATTTGACCTTTAAAAAAGGGGTGTAAAATAATGATTATGGTTTGAATAATGCATCACGTAGCCCACTAAAATGCTCATAACTCTCTCATTACACGTTAGATCGGGGTGATCTTGTGTTCGTTAGAAAGATAATTTGACAAACTTTAAATGACTTTGGAATTATCTAATTTAAACACAATTTAACATTTCAAAAGTTGATATAAAGTGCAGCTCTTGGTAAAAGACCAATTTAAGCCTGATCTTTTGAAGAAAGAAGAATAAACTGTATTCTTAAAGTGGAGTTTTTGATATCTTTCATTTCCTTATATCAATTTCTTCCCAAGCAAACCAATATGAGTGTAATTTTTGTAAAAAGAAGTAGAACCCATTTTTTAAAAGTGGAGCTTTTTTATTTTTTGTTCCCTCTTTTCTTTCCTTATATATCCATTTCTTGGCAAAAGACCTATCTAAGCATTTTTTTTTTTTTTTAAAGGAAGAACTCATTTTTTAAAAGTAGAATATTTGTGATTTTTTTTTTTTATTTTCGTCTTACGTTTTTTCCTAAACACGCTTAGTTCAACACAATAAGTAAAAAAGAAGTATCCATTTTCCTAAGGTGAGAGTTTCTGTTAGGGAGTTTGACAGAGAGCAGTGATAAAAGAATGTGCAGGTGCATAGAAAATTGAAAAATGTGATTATGGATATTTTCCTACGAGAAAAAGGCAAACAGTACCCAAACTTGTAAAAAAAATAATGTCTTGAAAAGCGGCTCGATGGTAGCGCTCCCTCGGAATGGTGAGTGTACTTAGGGTAAAAACCTATAAAAAATTGTATATATAGCCATTTTATAATTTGACGTGAATTTATTTATTTATTTTATTATTATTATTTTTTAAATACACAAGGAGAATTCCTCCCACTCGCTACCTAGTGGGTTACTTTCACTAACGTGCAAAAAATGAATTAATGCTCAAAAAATCCACACCGTCCATCACGTACACCATCCCTCATTAGGCCTTGATCCCAGAAATTAAGATGATTCAACATTCAGGTGGGGCACCCCAAAAATCTTATACCTACAACATCTATGTTCGTGTTGTATGATGACCCACTTGAGTATTAGAATACTGTAATTTTTTGATAATTCTTTTTTCCAATGATGCACATTAGATGAATCAAATGGATGCCATATAAACACCATGGTGGGTCCTTCACAAAACCAATGGTGGGCGTTCCATCCCAACTGTTTTATGTGGTGTGACATCCCTGAGTTTTGAATGATCATACCCTTGGGTTCAGAGACAGTACCTGATGAACGGACAGGATGGATCTTATGAAAGGTACACCCACGTGGCTCTCGATTTGAGGAAGTAAGCTCGTTAACATAGCTCTTAACTACTTAAGATTGCTTAAATTGATATTTTCTTGAATATGGTACTCATGTCTATATACAAAGAGAAGATGAAAATAAACCTAATGAACATGAGCAGTGTTGTCATTCTTTATAAATTGAGGTAACACCACACCTTTCAAACCCAACAGAATTTCTCTAACCTTAATAAGATTACCCCATATGTTTTAATTTTGCCATCAATTGAACCATCTCATGGAAAGAGCATTAGTGGCCGTTCATTTGTGTGATTGGTCAACCTTATTTGAGTCATCAGTACCCTTGCCCCATGTAATGGAGTTTGGTAATTTTAGTTTGTGGAAGAAAGTTGTGATGTAGAGAGCCTAATTATCGAGCCTAAAGTTCAAGCCCAGTTCAAATTCATGGGCCTCCGGCTAGCCCAACCCAGCCAAAAGCAGGCCGGACTTAGCACAGTCAAGGTTGGCCTAGCCCAACTCGTTTGGCAACCTAGTTCACATGGACAATCACAAGACTAAGACCTACACTTATCTTTGAAGTATAATAATGGTTAGGTTTTGCAGTTTGAGAGCTCTAGTGGGTGAGAAGAAAATGGGCCCACAAGCATGGCTGGCCCACACGTTTGTGGAAGGTTTGCATTTTCCCAAGTTTGCAAAGCTTTTGAAACTTTTAGTAAGCCAAAGGTGAAATGAAGTGTACCACCATAAAATGAGATATAAATCAAAGACGTTCCTCAGCACAAGATTCCCAAAATAGCCCACTTTATGGCGATTCATTAAATTCCATAATGGTGGTATTAATCACATTCCAATAAACTGCAACTCGGCGTTGTAAGATTGGTGTTGCGGTCGATGGTTGGGCTTGTTAGTTGTTACAAGTTGCTATCACCAACCAAGGTTCAAGAACATTGTTTGGACGTACCATTTTGCTATTGATATATGAATTTATTGTGTTACGTTCTAGATACGTTAAGAAACACCCTAATATTATCTACCTTGATATAATGTTAAGCCCGTTTGGTTGCCAGCTTAAAATGAGTTCATTTCATTTTCATTAACAGTAATTATGTATTGGAGTTTTTTGGTAAGGTCATGCTAGGTAGATGCCTAAAAATTAATGAGTTCATCATAATTATGTATTAATAGAGATTGCGATTCCTGGTTATTAAGATTATACTTTAAATCCTTACCAATCTAATATATAATTATGTTTAAGTAAAATGACATGAGCTCATTTGGAGAGAGAGAGAGAGAGAGAGAGAGAGAGAGAGAGAGGTGTTAGGATTTAAGTAAAATCCACGCTAGGACCCAATATGATTGGATGGATCTGATTCATACATGAGGTTCTTTCGGCTCTAGCCACCATATTATCTTAATATGACATTTTGAGAATCTGGGGATGATCTGGTAAGACCAGAAGAACCCGTAGGGTGATGGAGCCATTTCTCTATAGGACATGTGGTAGGGTGATATATCAATTAGGTCCACCCATACACTGGCATGAGGATGGAAAGTTCATGTGTTAAAATAAAATTCATGAGACAATTTTCTATTCATTAATTTTTATACCATTTATCTCACGATAATGTATCGTAATCAGATGGATAGGTTTGCGTGATAGGAATGATTTTTGAGACAAACAATTCATGCTTGGGATTTGCATGTGCTGACCAGAATTTTTTGTGGAGAGATGGCTGTACAATATTACAAATAGTATCAATGAAAAACCATTATATGATTATGTACTTAAGCATAAGATTTATAGTGAGAAGGATAAAATTGTCATTTTTATTATAGAATTTTTTATCCCACAACTAACACGCAACATTACGCTTTTTTATTGTTACTAGACGGGATATGTCTAACACCCTGTGCTAAGCATAAAATCTGTCCAAGCAAGGTGAATCTTGATTACAATTACGTTGTAAAATTCTTTGATAGAGCCATGAGGCATGATTGGGTTGTTGTTTCTATAGTGAGTGGCGTAGGGAGGGACGTGACGAGGTTGATCACCGTCTTCCGCAAGGGATAACTACTCTGAATCCATGTGGCTCTCTGGACTCCTCACAGAGCTTTCTTAAATCCACGAAAGATATGAGGAGAAATAATTCCTAATAAATTCAAAATAACTTAGATTGATAATAAAATTGAAATTACAACCCTTTAAATAAGGAATTCAAATCTAAGATGGAGTTCTAGACTCAAACTCTAACTTAAACACCCTAAAGACATGATTTACTATAAGTAGTAAACTTATTATTTATAGATCAGACTTACTATAAGTAGTAAACTTATTATTTATAGATCACCTCTATTCCTACTACACTTCATGGTTTTTGTGTAAAAATAATAAGTGTCCACTTAGGCCCAACCACATTATTCTCTTAACTTTTCTAAGCCCTTTTCATGTTGGTCAATATGTTTCTAACCCAAAGGGTCAAAAGTTATACTCGAACTAAAACTTATTTTTTATAGTAAAAACGACACTAAATGAGAAATTTGACAGTTGTTCTAGATGGAATCTGGCAAATCTGACATAGCAGGGTTGGTTGGCTTAAGTAGGTCCTATTCCAAAATCATATATAATATATCAAAAAACTCATCCCAGTTTGCGAGATACGTCTAATTTAAGATTCGGACAGTTCGGATCTTTTCTCCCTCGGATCGGTCGTTCTCCGGTCCATCTTTGCCATCAAAATATCTTTGACCTACTCTACGCATTAGTGAGATATTAAATAATGTTGGGACTAAGATTTTGCAGACTGTACACAAAGAAGTTTGTACTAATTCAGCCCATGGCTCAATGATCTAAGCCGCTGATACTATGGTCCTCACCCTTGATGGCCATGCACCAAGGTTCTAGATGTACAATATTTTGAATTATATTTCTTTAATGCTGGCCATTGCGGCCTTCCTTGATTAAATTTTTAATAATCTATTAGGGACCATAGTATAATTGGTTTGGATAAGTGAAACGATAACCCAAGTGGTAATCTACCAACGATGGGCCATGAAAGTTGAATAATCCAATGTTTATGGTTTTTAAGAATGCAACATGAATTGCACGTTTCTCCCTACCAAACGGTACAAAGCCACCATGGTGGACCATATATATGAGTGCGGAATAGTACATAACACCTGTTTTTCCGTAATGTGTATGTGGATTTTACAAAACATTCAAGCGCTTTGGGGCCATCGTGTTGTGTATGTGAATCCTTATGTTACCATACATACACTAAATTGGGCCCACTTCAACGGAATAATGTAAAATTGTACCTCGAACTTCTAAGTTCATTCATTGTGTTTCTCATGAGTTTTGTATCAAGCTTACTTTTGTATCTTCACTTCATGAGATCAATGAAGGATGGGCGCCATGGTGGCCCCACACAAAAACCCATGGTTAGTAGCTCTCTCTCTCTCTCTCTCTCTCTCTCTCTCTCTCGCCATGGTGGCCCCACACAAAAACCCATGGTTAGTAGCTCTCTCTCTCTCTCTCTCTCTCTCTCTCTCTCTCTCTCTCTCTCTCTCTCTCTCTCTCTCTCTCTCTCTCTTTTCCTTTTGTGTGTGTGTGTGGTGAATTTGGATGATTTTTCTTCCCAAGGCCTAACATTGAGGAGAGCACTTGATGGATGGAGTGGATTTCACATACACAACACATTCGGCCCTAAAATGCTTGGGTTAGATGATCCAACTCTCATTTTAAAATCATGGTCGAAGTTTTTCCCAAATCCATCTGGGAGTGGCAATACCTACCTCCCTCTCTGCTTGCTGAGTAATTAATTTAAGATACATGAATTTATGTTTGCTACTTTGGGAAAGCCAAGTGAAAATCATCTTTGAGTTCTTGTAAAAGGGATGCGTTTGGGGAGGAAAATGAAATCCACCCACATGGCTACTGTGCTTGCTTCTTGTTTTCCACAAATTTGTGTAAACTTAATATTTCATTCGTCAACACCAACGTCATGTGCTTGTGTCGGGAGTAATACCAGCCATGAAAATGACAAAATTATCACTTTTTAAGAATTATTTTACAATTAAAAAAAAAAAAATACATAAACATGAATCCCAAACTTACCATGCACACATGACACTTTTCCATTAAGGTGCGTGTAGAATCCTTTTTAATGCAAAATCTATCCATGGTAAGGTGAATCTTGATTACATTCGCAGCATAGAAATCCTTGGTAGATAGGTACATGTAGAACCGTACACAAGTCGAACCGAGTCGAGCTTGGCAAGCTCAACTCAGCTCGGCCACTAGCTGACCACAACTCAAACTCAGCTTGGCTCAGTTCGTTCAGTAGCTTAGGCCAATTCGAGCCGAATTCATACCAAGATCAAGTATGTGCGGCATTTTCTCAAACACATATGGAGTGTAGCTTCAATTTCTCACGGTATGTAAAACAACAGCAAATGTTTACAGGTATTTCATCAAACACTCAGTAGGCAACATCAAAATTAAGATATAAGGGTATTTCTTTCATATCCATACCTTCCTCCCCACAAGCCAACACTTCATTGAGTCAGTTTATCAAACACTTGGTGAGCAACATCATTATCAAAATAAATGAGTCACTGAACTAGTTCGATACGAGCTGGGGTTCGATTCGAGTCGATTCAAGCTCAGACAAGCTCGAACTCGGCTCGAAATTTTTCCGAGCTCCAAAAATCAGCTCGACTCAGCTTGAACTCAGCTTCGAATTGAGTCGAATCGAACTTTTTCGAGTTGAGTCGAGCGAGTTAACCAAGCTGACTCTATTCATTTATAGCTCTAGCTATGTGGCACAATCCCTGATGTCCTTTTTACGATCAGATATTATATATTGCATTGAGATTTTGTACACTTTTTTTTACACATGCACCACCCACACCCACCCCACACCCACACCCACCCCTGCACACACACACCCACCCCCACACCCACGCTGTAGTGGGATTTTACCACCTATGGGTACTCGAACCCCAAACCTCATGTTAAAACTCCTGGGAGTCTATCATCGAGGCAAGGATAAGGACCCATTGAGAATTTATACACTCTGCACAAAGAAGTATGTAATAGTTCCACTAATGGCTCAATGATGCAAACCATTGATGCCATGGTCCTCATTCTTGATGACCATGCACCCAAATCTTCCACAATGGAAGGTTCTAAATGTACAATTTTATGAATTATATTTCTTGGATGCTAGCTAATTTTTTTTTATAAAAAGCTTTTAATCATATATTTGTTGAGCTTGCAATAAAATGCTAGATTTTATATTCACTGAGATCGTTTTAGTATATCTACCATTTGTTGCCTCTAGGTTTCAAAATTCGGTTATGTGTGATATGCGCAGGCATGATAGAACCGACTGTGCAGCTCAGTTACGATCGAACAACTTTGACCCCAATAGTCAAGATAGGCATATGCATTAGACTTAACTATATATGAACGTGATATGAAAAGAACAATTGATTATTCAACTACTTATAAGATGTTATTTAAGATAATCATGCGAATATCGGAGGGTAGGGTTCGTCCTTCAAAAATAGGTTGCATATTGCCTTTCGTATGAGAGGACTTTCAAATACAAAAGTAAACAAAAAGAAAATACTTACAGTCGATTGCAATGAATAATTGCAAGTCATCTTTCTGAAAGAATTACATGTATTATAATGGAAATCGTTAAGCGTATATGCGTAGACTTGGATTACCGCTAAGGATTATAAATATATGATTACTCCTACTCCTAATGAAGGGTTAAGCTACTACTTACGTTAAGAGTAAAGACAATTTATACTAGGGAACATAAAGAATAATTAATAGATTTGATTTGTTTGATTAGGTTGGTATCAGATATTTTGCTTCGTTGAATTCCTTTGCTATTTATAGAATTATCTAAGATAACCATCTAGATGCTTCTTCCTACATTCAATTGGTTACAGCAACCGCTTCAGCACTACTTTAGCCTTCCAGACTTTTCTTTGACAATTGTCCTGATAACTGCTTCAGCACCACTTTCTCTTAACCACGTTTCGTCTCTTACCGCTCAACCATATTGACATTTATTATTCAAATAGTGCCAATTATTACTCCCGCAATACATGCTCGAAATGTCTTTGCAGATCTCAAGTGTGCTTATACTTCTCATGTAATAACACGTGTCCTTTTCTGATTGATTCTTCCAAAAACGGTAAAAAAAAGTAGGGTACAACACCATCCACATTTGGGAGCAGAGTATAATTGGTTTGGACTACTAAACCATAACCCCGCTTGCACTAACGGATGACCCAAGTGGTGACGTACCAACAGTGGACCACGAACATTAATTGCTCATAACATGAGTTGTCCATCTTTTCCATACCAAACGGTACAAAGCCACCAGGGTGGACTTTTTTTATTTTTTATTTTTTATTTTATTTATTTTATTTTTTTATTTAAACACACGTACTCACACCCCCCCACACACCCACGCACTCACACAACAACGGGATTTCGCCCCAGTGGTTACGCAAACCCATGAACTTGTGATGAAACTCTTGTGCGTCTGCCACTGAGGCATGAGTGGGGACCCAAATCGAATGGAACACCTGTTTTCGGTGATGCTCATCACATGTGGATCGTATAAAACATCTAAGTGCCTTGGGGCCCACCATACTGTGTATGTGAATCCAATCTGTCTAGCTATCAGGCAATAAGCCTTTTACTGTTCATATCTAAAAGACTAAATTAGGCCAACTCCAATGGGAACAATGTAAAATTACACCTAGTACCTCTTATGTTCTTGCATGCTCTAGGGCTCTCATGAGTTCTGGATCCGGCTGATTTTTATATATTCACTTCAGCGTGGTGAGTCACACCTGACAAACGAGTTTGAAGAAGGATACCTGCCATGGTGACCCCACACAACAACCTAGGGCAGGCATCTCATTCCTGTTTTATACACACACACACACTCAGCTAGTCCATGCTAATTAATGCTTAGAGAGAGACGGTGCATGCTCTTATTAAGAAAGAATCAAAAGGTATGGGACCTACCATAGTGCTAACTTGAAATTTTCCCTGATCATCATTGCGTCACCTTATGGTAGATCTTGGGTCCAAAAATCTGCCCCATTCATGCATGATTCAAGTGGACCACATAATTGAAAATAGCGTAAAAAAATTTCTCACCTTTGAAAATGATTCCTTTGATGGGGTCTATTTGATTCACATATTGGCCGATATTTTGGTACCACACATGGACTTTGGTGTGGCCTCTAATGGTTGGAGTGGATTTCACATAATGATAATTGTAGGCCTATAAAAATCAACAGTGGACGTCTTTGCCACAATTGTTCCATTTGTGTGGTTTGCTTTTTTTTTTTTTTTTGGGTTAGCTTGTTAGTACAAACCCATGTCAGTACACACACTCCGTGTTAGCCACCCCCGCTAGGGATCAATACCAAGCCCTCAAGTGTTGAAACGAGGTATCTCCACTCAGTCGGCCAGTTGAGCTATGGATCCGGGTGTATTTGTGTGGTTTACTTGAATCACATATGAGATTGATATTTTTGGTTCTTTAATTAGAATGAGATTACAAATCTGACGGTCAGAGGGGATCTTATATACACATCACAAAATGGGCCTTATAAAAAATCAATGTTAGTGTCCCTCTCACGTTGTTGGCTCCGAGAAAAGATCCCTTCGGAAGGGGGCATTTGCCAAAAAAAAAAAAAAACCAACAGAAATAGGTGTGACATGGTCCTCACCTAATATGGTGCATCCTTGACCATGGGGTCACCTAAGTATATGTATTGTATATCCATGCCATTAGTCTATATCTTCAGATAATGTTAGAGCAAGATTTCAAAAAGGGAGGATATAAAAATGTCAAGACGACCACACGATAGGAAATAATTGATATTGAACATTTATCATTAAAAACTTCCTAAGTCCCACTTTCATGTTTATTTGCCACTTGACATGTTGATAAAAGTTGGATTATTGGAAAGTAAAAAAATAAATTTCAGCTTGATCCAAAACTTTCGTGGTTTACAAAACTTTTCTAATGACCAATCACTGTTGTTTCCTATGGTGTGGTCGATCCACCTGAGATTTATGTCTATTTCATTTTTTGAATAGTGTTTTAAAATGAACTGAAAATATGGTTGGATTGCATGGATATATAATACATACATCAAAGTGAGCCCCATGGTCAGGGATGCACCCTGTTGTGCATGCACAGGGTTGCACCTAATCCGCTGGGTAGGAAGTTCCGGCGCCACTGAAAAGAGGGGGGCCTACCATTTTGTTTGTGACAAATCTTATCCGTCAATCCTTTTTTCTAGCACATTTTATGACCTCAGCTAAAAAATAAGTCGGATTCAACACTCAAGTGGACCTTACTAGAGGAAACGGTGGGGGATTATACAAACAACCGTTGAAATATTGGCAGGGCCACGTTAGTTTTGTATGAGGCTATTTTTTACTTTTATTTTTTAAAATTTTCAGTTTAACGTAATGGGAATGACCTTATAAGTGGTATGGATGGCATATGAACATTAAATTGAACCCCACAAAGATTTCAACGGTATTTTTCCTCTTGTATGGCTCGCATGAGTTTTGGATCCACCTCATTTTTTGTTGATGCATTAGAATAAGTTGGCAAAAAGGATAGAGGGAGTGGATATTTCATAAACATATGGTAGGCCCCACTTAGCTTTGTAGAGTAGGAATTTTGTGCAAAAGAAAACATCTCTCCATATAATGCAATATTTGAAGATAATCAGGGAATTAAAGGAGGAGAGAAGTGCATTAAAGGAGGAGAGAGAAAGAGAATGATTGTTTCTAAAGAAAGGGAGATGATTAAAGAAGTTGTGCATGTAGGATACATTGGAGTGATGCACCACATGCCTAAAAAATCTTGTTCATTCATTAGGTAGGGTCCTATTTAAACATATTAAGGATTTTTTTAATTTTTTTATTTGGTGATCAATTATATAATATTCATCCACGAGAAAAAGTGAGTCGTTAAAAATCCATTTCAACAATCTAAATTCAACTTACATGCACAAGCTCCCTCCCGTGATGATGACCATTTACTAATTTTTAGTACGTAAAATTTTATTAGTGGACCCTATTTAATGAATGGGTTGAATCTATAACATATAACTATCATTATATTTATGTAAGACTCGATGTGACGTATCATCACATATGGTGCATTGCATGCGGATAAAAAAATAAATTTGAACCATCCAACAATAAATATATATATATATATATATATATATATATATATATAAGCTTTTTATTTTTGTTTTGGCTAGTACGAGTTCTGAATGCAGATGATTTTTGGTCCCAAGGCTTAATATGAAGGACCGCACTGGATAGAAAGAGTGGATTTCATATATACAATGTGGTGGGCCCTAAAATGCATGGGTTAGATGATTCCAGTCCCATTTTGGTTGGCAAGACCATGGAGCAGCAAGCGACAATCCCACCTCATCCATGAATCTCTCTCTTTCTAACTTGCTGATTATGGAATTTTCAAGATACATGAATCAGTATTCACTACTTTGGAAAAGCCAAGCCAAAAATCATATTTGAGTTTTGTAAAAGGGACTTCCTTTGGATGCCTTTTGTCGGCCGTGAAGAATGAAATCCACCCACCACATGCCCATTGCGCTTGCTTCCTGTTTCCCACAGGAAACCTACACACTTGCTATTTCAAACAGTTGCATACTCTCATTTTATTATTTTATTTATATTTATATTTTTATTTTTTTTCATCCATGCATCAGGTGGGCTCCACCATTTAAATATTATGGGGAGTATCCTTGTTTCCTAATCGTTACGTTACATTAAGGTCTATATTAAGATCTATGTTTCGTAAAAAAGAAAAAAGAAAAAAAAGCATGATGTGTGGGATGAACCAAATCCTCATTGAATTTAATTTCTCCATTAAAAGGAGCTTGTACGTGTTTTGCATATTGCCTTTTAAATACACCCACAAATACGTTGAATGGGCACATGAACAAGTAAACAATGAATTGTTTCAAACAAAAAGAAAACTTTTTAGAGGTCCCTATTTAATGTATGTGTGGCCCATCTAATCACTAGAGTTGTTGGATTTTAAGGCACTGTCATCGAAAGAAGGTGGAAGAAAAGGATGTCCAAAATTAAAATTTGGATTAATATTACCTTGGATGCGTAGCTACAGTGTTGAAATCTGCCACTTAAATCACCAAAGAGTTTAAAGAAAGCCCTCTCGAGATTCTGGAACCCAATTACAAGGAAGGATATTGGACACACTTTAGGGGTAAGGGTATATATGAACTGAGCTATCTCGGTTAGCTCGCTCGACTCGACTCGGTTTGAAGCTCAGTTCAAGCCAAGTCAAGCTGATTTTTTGAGCTCAAAAATGATTTCGAGTCGAGTTTGAGTTGGCCCAGCTCGTCTCGACTCGGCTCGACTGAAGGGGTATATAACCCTTTAAAAAATCCTAACCTAAACCCTTTACTGCCTTCTCAACTCAAACGAACCCATGCTGCCCGACTATCTGAGCTCTCCTTCTCTCCCTCTTCCAATCTTCATCCTCATATCTCTCTCCCTCTCTTAGCCTGTCAGCCACTTGCCCCAGCACTGCTCACCCGAGCTCTTGCTCGACTGTCCGGTCGCCCCTGTTCAACTGTCTAGCAATCCTACCCTGCTCCGGTCTCCCATGCTCGACTGTCCGGAGGTCCCTACCCTGCCCCTGATGCAACTTGCCAGTCCAGCCACTGGTAAGCAGTCAAACTTGAACTTAGCTCGAAAGCTCGAGCTCGAATTCGGCTCGAAAGCTCGAACCTGACTCGAACTTGACTCGTACTGGTCTGATTGCTGACCAAGCCGAGTTGAGCTGGAGATGCTGGCTTGGTCACCGAGCCGAGCTAAGTTTGAGCTGGGTGTGCCTGGTGACCGAGATGAGCCGAGCTGAGGCCAATTCTTAGTTCGACTTGATGTACAACCTTACTTAGGGCTGGCACCAGACTTGCTCTCCAATGGATCCTCATTAAGGGATTTAGATTGTACTCATTCCAATTACCACACTCAAAGAGCCTAGTATTGTTATTTATTGACACTATCTCCCTCTGTCAGGATTGAATAATTTGTGCGCCTGCCGCCTTCCTTGGATGTGGTAGCCGTTTCTCATGATCCCTCTCCGGAATCGAACCCTATTTCTCCGTCACCTGTCACCACCATAGGAGGCCACTATCCTACCATCGAAAGTTGATAGGGCAGAAATTTGAATGATGCGTCGCCAACACAAGGGCATGGCCCTAAGAAGCTATAACTAAGAAAGGAAGGGTCCACAATTGGGTTGAAGAGAAGATTCTTGCCACAATAGGTACATGCACATTGCATGATCTTATACCAGGGCAAGAACCTGATGGCTAGTGGTACATTAGGGAAGATCTTTGATCTTTATTTATTTATTTATTTGTTATTTACACATGCACCCACACACTACATGGGAACTTGAACCCATGGCCTTAACGTTGAAATGCACTTGATGTTTAGTTAAAAATGATTTAATCTCTTAAAAATAATTTGACCTTAATTTAATTAATAGTAATTATCTATTAGAAATAATAAGTTCATGTTAACAATGATAATATATTAGATTATTATTAACTAAAATAAAGTCAACTAATTGTTAGGCATTTAGCAATGAAGGCCTAGATATTTTTTCAAAACATTCACAACCAAAAATCTGTCCCTTCAATCCAAACCCTTAGATAAATCATGTGCATATCTAAATATCAAGTGATCACATTTATTGTTTGTCTATGCCACCTCTATGATTCAAATGAATTGGGTTGCTTTCTCAACGTACATCAAATATTGTGGAATCCATTAATCACTCTATCGAAATTATAAGCGAAACTAGTACAATCTTGACGTACATAGCAAGTGGTACAAAGGGAATTATAGTCTCCTACAAGACTAATATGCTGGCATAATGAGTGAGATGTAATCAATCTATCACTTGTAAATAAGTGTCACGGAGAATTTGCCACCTATGCTTATTTGTCACAAGTGTTATTGTTTATCTTAAAAAACAGTAAATATGTCATATTCAACATTTATATTCTTTGGGCATCGCATTTACCACCTTTGTCAAGTCATGCATGACTCTGTTTGGTACATTATCAAGCACCTTATATATATATATATATATATATATATATTACTGTACATTTTAAGCGCCTTACAATCTATTATGGATTGCTATGACCTAAGGCACAATGGATATTCCTGCACCAGGGCTGTGTGGGGCCCACAAGGATGTGAGAATGGAAGGCCATCTCAGAACACTATGAAAAATCTAGTCTCCCATTAGATATTCATCTGTTTTACAAGGCCAAAATAGGTCATTTTTAAAAAAATCAGGTAGATCCAAAACTCATGCAATCCATACAACATCAAAGGCTTATGTAGACCACACCATAGAAAGTAATGGAATTGAAAACCTTTCGGGGGCCATAAAATTTTTGGATGTAACTCATTTTTTGGCTTATAACATTAAATTAAATTCTAAATCCAATAAATGGATTGGATTGACACATAAATCATGACATGACAACCTCGATCCTTATAACTACGAACTCCATATGTCACATGACAGTCACGACTCATATAATATGACAACTTCGACCCATGACAACCACGACCCACATAACATGACAATCACGACGCATATAACATAATAACCTTGACCCTTAACACATTATAACTACGACCTATATAACATGACAACCATGACTCATACCCATATAACACATCAAAAATCGTGGTTGTTATGTGGTAAGGGTCGTAGTTGTAATGTAGTAAGGGTTGTGATTGTCGGGTTGATGTAATTAATAACTTGATTATTTTTAAATAATAAGAGTCGAGGCCCATGATGGGGTAATCCGTTCCGTCTATCTTGTCGGCCAACTTGCCTTGAGCCCAAAAAGTCTTAACTTGGGCAATGTCCACTTCTAACAAACATCATAGTAAGCCTGAAAAATTTCAACAGTGGATGCCATTATCACCATTATTTTCTATTATGTGGCCCACAAGAGTTCTGGATTAGGCTAATATTTGGGCCTTAGCCCTAAAATGACATGGCAAAAAGGATGGATGACATAGATTATACACATACATCAATGTGAACCCCACGAATTGGCCTTGCCCGCCCAAAAAGCTTCCATCCACGTCACTTTTTTGGCATTAAATACGATATAACTTCTTATTCACTCAAAAACCGCACAACTGCTGGACTAACAATATGGGCAATTTAGTCTAAAAAACTTCTCAAGACATATTAGAAGGCTACCCTTGAAATATTTGGAAGGTCAAACCTCTTTCCAAAATTTGATCATACAACGATGCCCGTACGATCAAAATCCCTTATTAAAAAGTGTTAGATAGCATAACAAAGAGAAATTTCAAGAAGATGCTTTGGTTGAATCTAAGATGCTTGCTTCTCTGATTGCCTGATGACCAAAATCGATAAGGCCCATCATGATATATGTGTTTTATCTACACCGTCAATTCATTTTTTCAGCTCATTTTGGAGCATGAGACTACAAATGAAGCATATCCGAAGCTCATTTGAACCACACAAGAGGAAACAATGGGTATTGAAGACCTACCATTAAAAGCTTCTTTAAAGCCACGTAAGTTTTGGATCTATATGATATTTATGTTTTCACTTCATCCATCCACTCATGAACAGTTTGGATGACAAATAAACATAACCGTGAGGACCGGTAATCTTTCAACGGTAGGCATGATTATTCCATTGTTTCCAGTGTTGTGTTATAATTGAGCTTTGGATATTATTCTTTTTTGGGCCCGTCCGAAACTAAGCTAGCAAAGGGATGGATGGCATGGATGAAATACTTAGATCACTGTGGGCCCCACGGAGTTTGGTCACTAAGGATATGGCTGGTGACCGGGTCAGCTTCCGGTTGAATTCATGTGTCACGTGTACGATCGAGAATCTGTACCACCTTGCTTCCTCAGCAGGTAATCCTCTCACCTAGAATTAAACCGTTAAAATCGTGGGTCTTAATTTAGAAGGCTCATAGACCCAAAAAAATAAAATTACACTAGTTTGATATCCTGAACGGTTGAGTGTTGGGCAATTTGAACGGTGTAATTTGAGTTATTGTTTAACAAATGTACAATATCTAAGTACATGCGGAACGTCCATCACACTCTCCCACATTACCAAATAACGACTGTTACGTGGACCACTTGCTATGTCGCTTTTAACCATCTATTTGATAACCATCAATCAGATGAGTGGGATGTGTGGGATGTGTGGATGAGCGTGAATTTTGATATATCCTCCATCAATAGCGTGCCCCACAATCTGGATGCTCTAGATAGACGGACGTATATGCTGCTGATGCAGGGATGAAAGCGTTGAGGCCGATCACCTGCTTCCTTAAGGATAAGGATTCAGAAGCTTATCAAATCCACGAGAAAAACAGCAAGAAAAATAAAAATAAATTCTATCAAATTCTAATTTGATTGATAAATGAAATAAATGAGTTCACAACCACTTAAATATGAATACTAAGTAATGATAGAAATTTCAGAATCAAACAACAACAAAAACTCTTTGCATTCGCAGCTTAGGACCTGTTTGATTTTCCAAATTGCTATGTAAATACAATAGGAAATAGTAATTATTACTACTTCATGTGTTTGAAAATCCATTTGCATTTCTGTCTTGAAAACCGAGTCAAAAACTGGTTTAAATTTCTGGGCCAAATTGCTATGTAAATACAATAGGAAATAGTAATTATTACTACTTCATGTGTTTGAAAATCCATTTGCATTTCTGTCTTGAAAACCGAGTCAAAAACTGGTTTAAATTTCTGGCCCCCATGATATATATATATATGAGATATATCTGAGCCGTCTATTAGTTTTAGCGTAACATTTTAAGGCATGAGCCAAAAAAATGAGCCTGATCCAACACTCAGGTGGCCCACGCTAAAGGAAACAATGGCACCAATATGTTTTTAACGGTAGATATTTGATTCCCTAAATCTTGTGGTGTGGCCGACTTGTGCTTTGTATCATCCTTACTTTTTTGGTCAAGTAATAAATTTAGTTAGCATAACAAATGGACAGTGTAGATCAGACACAGACATCATGGTGGGACCCACATATATTTCAGTCTCCTCAGGTTTAGAGCTAAAAAAGCCTAAGTGTCAAATCAAACATTGATAACAACTTTGTAATTAACCAGTGAAATAATTATTACTCACTGCCCTTAGGGCAACTCCTAACGCCCAACAGATGAAAAGTTATAATCAAACTAAAATTTACAATTTATAGTAAAAATAGAATTAAAATAGGAAAATGACCGTGGATCTGATGATATTTCATAAATCCGGCTTGCACAAGTCTACTCTAAAATCATATATTTTACGTCCAATAATTCATTAAGGATTGCGAGATACACCCAATTTAAAATCTGACAGTCTAGATCATTTCTGTCATCCGCCGAGCCTTTTTTAATTCATCTTAACCATGAAACTGTCCGTGGCCTGCTCTAAGTCAGCTGCAAGAGGAAGAAGAGTCACCACTATTTACCCAACGGTAGTAAGTATCAGGGGAGCCAGTCCCATTAATAATAATAATAGGTTAGGTGAGAGTCCTTGGCCGACATTGGCAGGTCTTGATCACGAGTCATTAGACTGGCCCTGACGTGTACGGCTCAGATGAGAAAGAACGCTAGAAGGGCATGAGCCGCCTTATGACGCTAGTACGCATGTGAAGCAGGGGTCCCACGAAAGGACTGCACTGGCTCACTTCCGTAGACACGGACTCGGATTGCATGATGTGGTACTGTGCTCCATGGAAAAGCTCTTGGGCCCTGCCACGATGTTTGTGTTTTATCTTCGCTATTCATCCATTTTTCCAACTAATTTTAAGGAATTAATTAGCCCAAAAATAAGATAAATCCAAATCTTAGGTGGACCACACTATAGGAAACAACCATTCATCTTGGTGCTACAAAAGTTATGGATTAAACTTATATTTGTGTTTTTCTTGGTTAAGGTTTGTGTGACCTGATAAACAGGTCAAATGTTATGAGGTTGAGCACCATCTTCCTTAGGTGAAAACTTGATAACTGCTCTGAATCCACTTAGCTTATTTGGACTTTCATGGACATACTTCGAATCCACTAGTAAAAGAAGAAAATAGAAATAAATTATAAATAATTGAAATAAACGATTTTATTAAATGATGATACTAAACCTTTGGAGAAGTTTTGGAATTAAACAACAATTAAAACTCTTAGAAATTGTGACTTATTATAAATAATAAACTTACTATTTATGGATAGTTATTATTTCTACCAGTTATCAAGGTTTTTTTTTTTGGCAAAAATAGAAAGCATCCTGTCCAACCATGTGATTATTCTAATTATTTCAAGCCAGCGGATGAAGAGTTATAATTAAATTAAAACTTACTATAAGTAGTAAAAATGAAAATAAAACATAAATTCATTGCCTATATGACGGAATCTCATAAATTTGGTGCAAGCAACCCCACCTAAGGTGGCTAAAGTAGCTCATCCTACCCCAAAATCAAATATGGCACATCAGATAACTTATTTTAGTTTGCCAAATATGTTTGTTTTAAAATTTTAATGAACCAGATCACTTTCACCCCATCTGGCCTCTTCTTATCCATCTAAGCTATCAAATCATCTCCAACCCGCTCTACATCACATGGCAAATGAAAGTTACAGCCGGCCTACGAACAATTTTAATAGTGAGCTTTCAATCATTACTGTTTCTCATGGTGTCGTCCACCTGTACAGCATGGACAAAACACATACATCATGGTAGGGCGACGGAAAATTTCCTAGTAGCATAGAATACCAACGTCGGTGTGGTGTGCTAGGCTATGCAATCCGTATCCGACAGACACACAGTCTGCCTAACTTGTGCTAACTGAGTGCTACATGGAGCAAACATGCATCAGATCCACACGGTCCATCAGGTGCTCCGCTTTATTTTTACCATGGATCTTAAAACTTAGTCCGATGCAAGATTTATTTTGGCCGCACCACATAATCGGTTTAAAATCATTCTTAAAATCTCTAAATTCAAGTAGTGTGAATGTGTCGAGTTCTGGAATCGATTCATCTTGATCTGCCGTATCAGATGAGTGGACTGGATGGCTTATAAATACAACGGTGGATGCATGCAGAATTTGGACATTTTAACTGTGGACCACACCCTGGTACATAGCTCAACTGGTAGGCTGAGGGCCTGTTTGTTTCCGCTGAATTTTTGTACTCAACACGGAATTTGGGAAAATGATCTGTGTTTACTGGTGTTTGTTAATGCATCATTAACATGTAAAAAGGAAAGCATTAAGTGGTTTTTTACTGAATTCTTTCGGTCATAAGAGTCTAGTTTAACGGTGAATGTAGAATAAGCTTAGTGAATTTTTCATTAAACAAAATTTTTTATTTTTGAAATTATCCTTATTTAAATAACTAGGCAATTTTTTCTCTTTAAATTGTTTGTGCAAAACAAAATCAACTTTTAACCAGTGAAACTTCTTTATACCCTATGTTTCAACCATTTTTAAAGATCATTTTACAGCTTGGTATAAAAAATGAGAGGAATATAAATCTCAGGTGGACCATAGCACAGGAAAATAATAGTGATTGAATATCCACCATTAAAATTCTCCTAAGGTCCAATGTACTATTTATTTGACATCCAATCTGTTGATTAGGTTCAATAGACCTAGATGAATGGAAAAAACAAAGATCACCTTGATCCAAAACTTTTATGGTCCCCAAAAAGTTTTTAATAGCCGATGTTCATTCAACACTGTTTTCCTGTAATGTGGTCCACTTGAGATTGGGATATACTCATTTTTGGTATCGTAATATAAAATGATCTAGAAACATAGATGAACGGCATGGATGAAATACATACATCATGGTAAGGCCCAAATAGCACTGACCATCAGCCATTCGCTGGTGGCAGGGGAATAGCCCGCGGATTGGAAACGGACGGGATTTCCTCCGAAAGTCTTTCGCTGGAAGTTCCTGAGAACCCTGGTGGGGCCCAATGTGATGTTTATGAGAAATCTTCTCTGTCCATATGTTTTGTGAGTTCATTTTAAGATATAATTTCAAAAATAAACTGTTTCGAAAGCTCAAATGGGCTGAAAAAGTAATAATTGAACATCCATAGTTGAAATATTCGTGGGCCACAAGTGTTTTGAATCATGCTAATATTTATGATTTCAATTCATCAATGTAATAATGAAGTTAATAACGGTGTGGATGGCATGTAAACATCACCGTTGAACCTAGGTAAGTTTCAACGGTGGAAATTTCCCAAACCACATTTTCCTTTACTACGGCCCACTTAAGCTATGGATACGGTTCATTTTTTTACATCACGTCCTGAAATGAAATCACAAAATGGATGGAAGGGGAGGATTTCTAACAAACATCACAATCGGCCCCACCTGGGTTCCCAGCGCAGGTACTTACTGGTTAAGGCTTTGGCAGGAAATCCGCCCCCATTGGATAATGACAGGTTGTGTAGCCAGACTCGCTACTGTAGTTACGTCACCAAGTTATGTGGGCCCCATCATGATGTATGTTTTGTATTCACGCCGTCCATTCATTTGGAAATATAATTTTAGGTAATGGTTCAAAGAATCAGTTAAATCCAAAGCTCCAGTGGACCTCACTACAAAAAATAGTGGGGAGAGTGACTCCCACCATTAAAAACTTAAATAGGGCACAAGGGCTTTTGATCAAGCTGATATTTGTTTTTTCCCCTCTTTCATGTCTGTGTTAACTTGTGAACAGGTTGGATTTCAAATAAAAATCATGGTGAGCCTTAGGAAGGTTTCAACGGTAGGCATCAATCTCGCCACTGTTTTTTGTGGTGGGTCAACTATATGTTTGGATCTGCCTCATTCTTTAACTTATACTCTAAAATTAAATCTCCAAATATATGGACGGTGTAGATAAAGCACATACATCATAGTCAACCCATGGAACCTGATCATGTCACTTCAGTAGTGAATCTCGCTATTCAACCTATCAACCTGTAAGTAGCTAATTCGAGATTGGTTGGTGTACCTCACACCAGCTATATAACTGGTATATTGACGTCGTCCCATCATGAGGTATTAGTTATATCCAAAATCATCCATCCATTTGGCAAGCTTGTGTTAAAGCTTAAAACGGTAAAAAAAGCAGCAAAAGCGGGGGAGATTGAATGTCTACCATTGAAACCCTTTTTGGGGTCACATAAGTTTTGGATCAATATGATTTTTTTCCCTCTTCCTACATGTATTTGTGACCTTGTGAACATATCAGATGGAAAATAAACTTAAATAGGACACGGAAGTTTTGGATATGTTTTCACTTCATCCAATCGGGAATGACCATATATATGATTTGAATAGCATATAAATATAAGATGGGCCTTATGTGAAGGTTTTGTTGCTACTGGTGTTCAATCCTATACAACACATAGTGACAATCTTCCCGCTAAGAGGATCTGAGGGCCTTCTAGTGATATTTTAGTTTTTTATTAAGTATTTTAGTTTATTTGAATTAAATATAATGATTTTATTTTCATTTAATAAAAAATAATTTCTTTATAATGTAAAACATTTCCAAACAACATATAGGGCTAAGTGTGTCAAATTAATATATTTCATACATTTAAGATCTTTGCTAACAAACAGATTGTTCCAGATTCATTACTTAACTTTTAGACTTCAGCCATAATTATCACACAAGTTTTTTTTACTTCAGATTTCAAATTCAGGCTTTAGATTTCAGATTCAGGCTTCAGATTTCAGATTCGGCCTTTAGACTTCAGATTTAACAATCGAGGCCGAGCTTGGGTGAAATATACCTCGTTTCAACACTGAGGTCGTGGTATAGATTCCCTAGTGGGGGTGGCTAACAGTGAAGTGTAAACTGGCAGTGGGGTGTATGACAAACTAATTAAAAAATACAAAAAAACAAAAAACAAAAAACTGTGGGACCTATGATGTTGACTGTTTCTGATGGTGGACCCAACCTAAGTGTTGAATCGGCATTGTCGTTTAGTCCCAACCCAACCTAAGTGTTGAATAGGTTGGATTTCAAATAAACATCATGTTGGGGCATTAGGATAGTTTCAACGGTGGGAATCACTCTCTCCACTGTTTTTTATGGTGGGGTCCACTACAGATTTTTATTTGACTCATTCATTGGCTCATGCCCTAAAATGATATCTCAAAATGGATGGACAGTGTGGATAGAACACATACATTATAGTTGGGCCAACAGAAGTTGGTGACGTCACTTCAATAAGTCTCGCTACTCAACCTGTCAGTTGCTAATCCGCGTTTGCGTCTGATCTAAAGAAAGCGGATTGGCTAGTGTACCTCACATCAGCTATATAGCTACTGGATTGACATCAGCAAGTTTTGTGGGTCTAATTATGAGGTATGTGTTATATCCAAGCTGTGTCCATCCATTTGGCGAGCTTATCTTGAGGCTTGAGAAGAAAAATAAGACAGATCTAACTATCAAGTGGACCACACTGAAAAAAGCAGTGGGGAATTGAACGTCTACCATTGAAGCCCTTTTTGGGGTCACAAAAGTTTTGGATCAATATGAAATATGTTTTTCCTCTTCATTCAGGGCTTTGTGACCTTGTGAACAGATTGGATGGAAAATTGATTTGTTAAGTCAGCGAGAGTCCCGTCCCCGTCTGCCTACGATCTCCTTGTATTGGCAGATACTCTCTGACATGGAAGATGCAGACGTAGGAAGGATTGGAATGCAATAGTCTACAACAGCGGATGAAGTGGACCACACTATGATGTATGTCTTTCATCCATGCCGTTCATACATTTTTTAAGATTATTTTATGGCATGGGCCCAAAAATGAGATATATCTAAATCTCAAGTGGGCTGGGCGGTGGTTGTCCGGCCTCGTAAAAGTAGTCCCTGCGATTTTTTTAAAAAAAATCCCTTTATCATTTAGGATCATCCAATCTCATGTTGGGATAAAATTCTTGCTGCATGGAAAACATTGGACTAAGAAAAATCCTGTTTGGCAACCATGGAATTGTAATCATAGAACTAAATTCACAATGTACATCGGTCACTTGTACACATATACATATAACCAAAATGTCATGTGTAAATGGTGTATATGGATGGATGGCATGGATATAAACACACCCATCAATGTGGGGCCATAAGGGTAGTGGATCTCAAAATTCATGAAAATCCCACATGAAACCAAATGCAATTCCATGGAAACAAATGCAACTCCATCCCACCTAATCTCAACCTTTCTCATCCTTCCCAAATGCTTGATGGAATTTACACGGGACCAAATACAATTCTATCCCACTTAATCCCATCTAATACCAAATCATTTCCATACCATGACCAATCATGAACTATTGCACTTCCACAACATGGGAAAGGAATCATGGGTGAGGAAAAGAAAGAAAAAGTCCGCCATTAAAACCTAATTGAAGGCCACACAAGTTTTGAATCAAGCTAATATTCCATCCCAGTTTGTATAACCTAATCAACATGTTGGATTTCAAATAAACACTATAGTGGACTTTAGGAGATTTTTAATGGTCCACGTTCAAACAATTTTATTTTCTTGTGGTGTGATCCACCCAAGATTTAGATATGCCTCCTTTGTTTTTTTTTTTACCAGGCTCATAAAACACATACATCATTGTGGAGCCCATGCAGCACCAACTAGTCACTAGTCAAACTCGTGTCCTATAACACCTGCTTAAAATGGACGCGTGGTCTAGCTAGTGATGCTGTCACTAGCTTAGTAGGCTAGTGGTCAGTGTTGCATAGGGCCCGTCATGATCTATGTGTTTTATCCATACTGTCTAATATTCATTTTTTAAATACTTTATGATGAGATTAAAATCTCAGGTAGACCACACAATAGAAAAACAGTAGTGATTGAATGTCTACCATTAAAAACCTCCTAAGGTCCAATGTAATATTTATTTGACATAAAACCTTTAGATTAGGTCATATAGACCTGGATGAAGATTAAAAAAAAAAAAACAAAAACAAATATCAGCTTGATCCAAAACTTTTGTAGTCTTAAGAAGTTTTTAACGATGAGAGTTCAATTAACATTGTGTGGCTCACTTGAGATTTTGATCTACCTTAGTTTTGAGTTCATACCATAAAATTATTTGAAAAATTGGATGGACGGCATAGATGAGACACATACATCATTTTAGGGCCCATAGACAACTGACCACTAGCCATTGGCTAGTGGTAGGCTGAGTAGCCAATCCGTTTCCGCTTAAAATATCCAAAGACCCATGGGACCACCATTTTGCATATGTAAAGCACTTCGTCTATGGACGCGGATTGCGTCCTACCCTCACCCATCTCTAGCCCCGAACAGGCAGTTCTATGAGTGGGCCCACAGTGATGTATCTATTTATCCAAGCTGTCCATCCCTATTCTCATATCGTTTTCAGATCATTTTGAATAAATGGAAATTCTAGATTATATATTTAATATATTAGTTCATGAAGTGATGGATTTATTTAAATTAGTTTATTTGAATTAATTCTAAAATATTCTCAATTAATGATTAAGTTAATTGTTAAACTTAACCGTGTACTTATTCAAATTATTAAAAAAACAAGTTAAAAGTATTCCAAATGATTTATAAAACTTAGAATTAATTAGAATTAAAATAAAATAAAATAAAATTTGAATATGTAAAAAAATAAAATAAAAATGTCTTAGGTGTAAAGCAATAACTTTATTTAACTTATTAAATTTAAATTTAAGAAAAGAATAAAATTCATAATTTTGAATATTTTATTTACAATAATTGGATTAAAAATTTTAAGTTAATTTAAGATAGTTTAACTTAAATAATTTAATAATAATTTAATTAAATTGTTAATTTTATAAATTTATGGAATCAATGTAAATTTTTTTTAGTAAAGATTAAAATCTAAATTTTAATTCTAAAATTTTAAAGAGTTAATTAATTTAAAATTTTAAATGGATTCAATTTTAAGAAATTTTCAAATTGTGGGAATTAAAACTAACTTAGTTAGATTTTCATATTTTAGAAATTTTAGTGATTAATATAACTTTAAAACTTTATTAGAGTAAAATTTTAATAAAGTATAATAATGAATTTAAAAGTTATAAATCTTCTCATTCTAGTTTAATTTTTTTTAAATAAAGTTATAAATTTCCATACTATTACGAAACACATCCTGTACCCTTAAAAAAAATTCTAAATTTACTGTCTGTTACAGTAAATAGTCCGGTTTTTAGACAATTTCAGGGATTGAATTTTAACAACATTGAATATTTTCGTAAATTTTTTTTTATTATAAAACATGTATTATTGTAGGGAAATCTAATTTATTGAATCATTTCATTACTGATTTTGGATTCATTCATGACATATATGTATTTCTACGAGATTATCGAGCGCCAATCATTTCTAGATTATCATCGATTATATGCGAGAATCACCAATTATTGCTGTATTTCTAATTTTTATAGACTTCAATAACTTATGAGTATAAACTGTGAGACTCCAACAACTCACAAGTATAAACTGTGATACTCCAACAACTTAAGAGTATAAACTGTGAAGACTCCAATAACTTAAGAATATAAATTATGAAGACTCCAATAACTTAAGAGTATAAACTGTAATACTCCAACAACTTAAGAGCACAAACCGTGATGCTCCGATTACTCAAGAGCTTAAATAATGATGCTCCAATTACTTAAGAGCTTAAACTATAATGCTCCAACTACTTATGGGCCTAAACTGTGTTCCCACTAACTAATTACAATGCCTTAACTCTAAGAAAGAGAATGCAATGTAAAGCATACTAATAGGCAAAAAACAGAATAACTAAATTATTGTCATATTATATACTTCAAGTTAAAAAGAAATGCGCAATTGAACTTCGTATTGATTTATGATTATTTTGGAATTGTCAATACATTACGCTTATTTTAGAATTGTCAATAAATTACTCTTATTTTAGAATTGTCAATGCATTACAATTATTTTGAAGTTGTCAATACATTCTAAAATTATAATACATCATGGGATTGGATCAAAAATTTGTGAAGCCCTGAAATGCTGATCTTAGCTAACTTGGCAGAAAAGACTATTGCCCAAGGTCTTGGAACATACATGCTATGGCTGAGAGGGCATTCCCATTAAGGGACATTTGACAGTTTAGAGACCACCACGACAGGAGTCGCATTAAAGATGATTCCCTAACCATGGTGGTCAAAGCGGGAGTTGTTGGAACTATTGCACGGACTACCACGACAGGAGCAGTATTAAAAGATAGCTCTCTGACTATGATGCTCCAAGATGGAGTCGCTGAGGCTGTCACAACAATAGGTCCCCGACGGAAAGTGAATTGCACAAGTAGTCGCAATTGAGTTGTGGAAGATGCAATTGTGGTCTCATTCATCAAAATATGTTCTACGTTGATATCTACCTCTAGAGGTTGCTGGAAAGACTATCATGATCAATCTCTACATTATGTGGAGGATAATGATCTATCCGAAGAAAGTAACATTGTCGCTACACCATCAACATAGAAAGTTTCGTATTCCTCAACATCTAAAAAGGAAGGGGAATGGTTGACACTCAAAGTCATGAAGATGTTAGCTACTGGCGAGTGGCTAAATTCTCTATAATCAAGTAACTTTTCCTCCACAGGAGTGTTCATTTTGAGTAAATACATCTTACTAGACCTCTTGATCAACCGTAGTTACTTTGTCTACGATGTAATATCCCTCATCAACATTTACTACCATTTACTCTTCTAAGTCATCACCTTCAGAAGAGCCGCTTTCTATAGCTGAACTGTTGCTGGAGGATGATTTTTTATTCTCACTCTCTTCTGATGATTCCTTTTCAACAGGATCTTCAATCATGACTTATTTGCCTCTGTTGAAGGTGTTAGCCTCACCCGTATGTGCCCTCACTTCTGCAGAGGTCATTAACCTTTTATCATGCCCCAAACTCAGAAAACGGGCTCAAAAATTTTTCGATCGCCGAATCCAGTGTCGACAGCCTTCGTAGTACCCTATTCTTGGCTCCTAGTGCCCATACTTTAGGTCCCGATCCTTGGATCTTATAAGAAGGATTTTCAGTGTGAATTTTTTGTGTAAATAAAGGAGCATAACCACAAGTGTATCCAAATCACAAAGGCAACATCATCATCACATATCCACTAATATAAAAAACTTAAGTACAATACATGAAGGGAAAATATAAGATAAATGTCAAAAACTCCAGAAGCTCTGCCGGACGCTCCTGCCTCAGCTCGACTGTGTCTTGTCGTCACCTGCACTCATGTATTGTGTATAAGCTCATTTATCATGCATAAGCTTTATAAAGCTTAGAGGGCGGTGTACGTGTGTGCACAAGATAAGTGCCAAACACACAAATATCAAAGTAAGAGGAATACTGGCAAGGCTATAAGTCATTCAATATCAGAGTATGTAATGTGGAGTCATTCAATGCAGATCGGCTATACAATATGGAGTCATAATGAGCTAAATATTAGATACTGAGGATGCAATACAACATGCAATTCTTAAAAGCCACAAATACCATCAACCTCATCTAGGCCATATAAATGAAGAAACATAGCAACCCAAATGCCATATGCCGCAGATGTAATGAAATATGTAGATCCTGGCGAGTCCATAATACCATCAACCTCATTCAGGCTATGCAATACAGAATCATTGTATACTAAATGCTATGTGTTGAGGATACAATGTAATATGCAGTGCTAAAGAAATGACCAAACTGGAGTGTGAAGTCGGGATGATAGTACATAGTATCGCAAGTTGTGGGGCCAATCATAAGAGACTTCTATCCAAACCAATCCCATACCTAAATTTGGATAGCTAGACTCAGTGTGGTAAACTCCTGATCTCAGGTTAGTCACGCACTCCAACCGAAATCCTAGCCATTGCGAAGGTATACATAACAAATTAGTTGTGCACCACCAACCTGAGTGGATAGTGAATGAGTAAAATGCTGAGTATGCAACTCCTACTCAATAAGTCCACATATCAGTATCGTACATCTCTAGGATCATTACCAGGGTCTAGTACACTCTAAGCTAGCTTGCAGCCCCATCAACCGCACAATTGGGTAAGTGGAAGAGACCTCACTATCCACTTACCAATATCGGCCCAGCTCGTCGATAGCGGACTCATTTATGAGCTGGTGAGACTCAGCCTAACATTTCCTACTCCCTTAGGCGGGTAAGGCCACACCCCCTCCCAACCGACCATGACACAGTAGGAGACACGACCTACTGGTATACGGCCCTCATGTGCTCATATATATTCACTCAGTGTAGACATTGGGGCGTCCTCTGACCTCGGGGGTTTAGGAATTTTTACTCAGGGACATCTATTGCGCCCGTATGCTAGAACCAAACATTTTTGGTGTCCCATTTGACCATCCATGACATGCTTGTGTAGGCCACGACCTTGATATCGCTAGGACGTACGGTGGTCATATCACAAAATGCATGAGTTATACCATCCAATAATGCATCAAACCTGCGCGTACCGCGCGCTCAGGTGGGGCAACTATGTCTCTCAGGGAGTCCTATAAATAATCAGCCTAGTGGCACGTACTATATTCAATTACTCCTCATAACAAGCATATGGATGATACATATGGGCGCTGAGAGTTGAGAATGGGGTAGTACGGAGGCTGTCGACACCGGATTCAGCGATCGAAAATTTTGTGAGCCCGTTTTCTGAGTTTGGGGTGTGACACCTTTTCTGTGAACTCAGAGTTGTAACTGTAGTAAGTTACTCTCCCGATCTCCTCAATTTATTCTAAACAAATGTCATTCACAATCCAACCCTCCAACATGTTGACAAGCTTTACTTGACAAATAAGTTCCTGTAAAGAAAGTTTTAACATATTTGATTGGAGGCAGAGGCATGATTTTTCTCTATTGTGCAGCCAATCCTTGCTCGGGTCTATAATTCATTAGTCTTAATAGAACAATTTAGACTGGGTAGTTCACCGAGTGACAATGATGTACTAAAAAAAGACTAATGTACCCACCATCACATCTAACAGTAAGAGGTTGAAACTGAATGATGATAACTCATAAGTAGTAAGGGAGGCTTGACATAAAGGAGAGAGCACCGAGGGAGCTAATGAGCATTTTTTTTCCTTCAGCCATTGCTCCATCTGCCATACAATAAAAGTCGATCCAATTTTAATTCTATCTCTAAAGTAATCAAAGAGGAGCGATGGGGCATCTTTTATGGCATAAAAATCATTAAGTTGTTCTGAAGGAGTTGTGCGGGTTTTGAAGGTGAATCGTGAGTTTTGAAGGTGTAACGTGGGTTATCACGAGTTTTGAAGGTGAATCTTAAGTTATCGCGGGTTCTGAAGGTGAATCGCGGATTATGAAGGTGTATCGTGGGTTCTGAAGGTGAATCGCCGGTTATCATGAGTTTTGAAGGTGTACCGGGGGTTATCTCGGGTTCTGAATGTGAATCACATGTTATCTGTGAATCGCGGGTTTTGAAGTTGTATCATGGATTATCATGAGTTCTAAAGGTATATCGCGGGTTATTGTAAGTTCTAAAGGTGTATCATGGGTTTTAAAGCTATTGTATGGATCTGAAGCTGTTACACAAATTTGAAATTGAAGCTGTTGTGCAGATTTGAATCTGAAGCTGATGTACGAATCTGAAAATGTTACGCAGAAAAATGATAGTATACATGAGATTGCTCTATTGCAAGACCACAAAACAGAGATGTGTTGCATGACCGCACAACACATAGAAAGCTGGTAGATTGGGGGGCAAGCTGCCAAGACTAGATAGATAGCATGTTGCGTGACCATGCGACAGAGATGTGTTATGCTACCGCGCAACAATGCTCTGTTGTGCGGATTTGCAGCTAACATGTTTGAAGTCCTATAAATATTTTCCTCCCTTTCTCATTTCATTCATTCACAAGTGGGGAGTTTCAGAGAGATCAAACATAGCTACGAGAATCTTTGAAGGTTTAGAGTTACGACATCCATGTATCTCGCGGCACGATACATGAGAAGTGAAGAAGAAGAAGAAGAAAATGTAGCAAGTAGTGTATTGCAAGAGTCTGTTGTGCGACTATGAAACATGGACTGCTTGCACGACCGTGTAACAAGTAGTCTTCAAGTTTGCACATTGACAGTTTTGCATCTTCCCATGAGATCAGTCTTCCTACGAGATCAGAATCTCATACGAACCGATCTCTTATGAATGTATTCTACATACATTGATGCGGAACAAGTGTTTTCGAACCTACGTACTTCTTTATCACTGCGACGGACGCTTCGCATACCGAAATGCTGCCGAAATCACTATTGGATTGATTTTCTTTCCTTTCATTATATTGATAAAAGGAAAATATGAGGGATGTAATACGAATTCAGAATTAATAAAATAAGTGATGATGTTTGTTCTTTCATATTCCTTTATTATTAGTGAATATAAATATTCCAATATATGATACTTTGTTTCTTGTTGAAACTCTATTGACTTTGAAACTTACGCACTTACGCAACTTTACGCACACCATCTATTGAACCTTCAATCGAATCGAACACCCTTCTGATTGAATCGAAAGTGTTGAAAATTTTTTAGCAAGCACATTAAAAAAATTAGTATTTTTTCAATCAAATCGAAAGTCTGGTTGATTGAATCAAAAGTGCTCAATTTTTTAAGCAACCAATCTCATAAATTTCATATTATTTCGATTGATCGACCTCCAATCAACTCCAATCGATGGCCACTTGATCTAATTAAAGGTCCTATCAATTTTTGATTGAAAATTGTTGTTTCTTCACTTGAAGTGTCAACTCTCATTCGACAGTTTCTTCCTTGAAAAGTCTTATTTCTCTTCTTCTTCTAAGCTCACTTCTTTAAGACTTCATATACTTTACTCTGGATCTCTCTTGGGCTTTAAAACTTCACAAACAACTTGAATTTTCTTGGACTTCCAACAATCCTTGGAACATTGGAAAATCATCTAATTAGGTCAACTTAACATTTAAACACAAGGAAAAAGGATGCAGAGATAGGGATAAATATGCAATATTATACTTTTATCAAATATATTTTATGGTATGGATCACAAAACTACACTTATTCTGCGAAACTACGTGTGTTAGGGTTCCAAACGGTGCATAATTTGAGCATCTTTTGGATTGGATGTTTAGGTTAGTAAACTTTAAGTTTTTTTTTTTTTAATAATCTACTTTAAATTTCATATTTTATTCCTTCAGACAATGGAACCCACTTTTGGACATTTTAGACCTATTAGGTTGACCAATTTGACCCAAAATTGTAATGTTATTTTTTTAGTGCACCCTAATGTATTTGGATCAATTTCTGTCCTATTGGAGTTTATTTTATTAAAATTTTAGATTGATTTGTCTATGAAAACATCGTTGGTCTTTTGATGAATTTATGAGGAATAATGGATCTAAACATTGCCATTCGTTGACTTTAAAACCGATGCACGTTTCCTCTCCATGTATTGAGTTAGCTTATGCTACTCTTCCTTTATTCTATTTTATTATGTTAGCCTTATACTACTCTTATTATTTCTCTTATGGCTTGGGAGCTTGTCTTTGGATTCCATAACCCTCATAGGTTGATTTAATTCGCTACTCATGCATGTGATTTGTTTAAAGCCTTATAACTTAGTGACTTGTTTATACATCATATATGTAATGCGCTCTACATAGTGACCCTCTTGTTCAACGCATAATTCTTTAGAGCAACAGTGGTATCTCATTTCTATGTACATAATTCACGCCATCGTGGTATATCACTTTGGGGATTTTGAAAATCGTAATTAGTCACTCCACGAACAAATTATGTCATGTAAATCTAGCAATCCATGTGTAAAGTCATTTAGGGGTATTTATATAAATCTACAGTAGCATTGGATATGCCATTATTTTCTTTGTAATTATGAGATGCGAATCATGCCTAGTTTATGAATTATTACATTATGTTGTGATCAATTTATGTGTTGTGTTACACTCACTATGTTACTTTATATATATATATATATATATATATATATATATATATATTATACGTGTAAAGACATACATTCATGTATATTTCTTGTGCATAACTGATAACATTCGTAGTATGAAATGCAGGACGTATTGAAATGCATGCAGTGTTTTATTATGATGAATTACTTGAATTGCTGTTAATCTTAGAGGAAAAACTATCACTATGAGTAGGGCATTGACTATCTCCAAGCATATAGATAGTGCATGTGACGTATAGGTGGAGGGGACAGGCGACTTGCTCCTCACTGATGATTACTGCGAGTGATGAGGCTCATATCACCCAATGCATCTAGTTTATCTTTATTTTATGTTTTATGTCATGAATTTGAACTAATTTGAGAATGATTTAAATAAGCTCCATGCTGAGTAGGCAGTAGACTTCAATAGTTAGTCGAACACTTTTATAGTTGAATGAAATAAGAATTTTGGTGTAGTTGGTGTTATCCTTATGATTACATATCTTTGTGAATATAAATGCATGTTATATATGAAAGGTATAATGGATTATGCCTTAATTATATTTTTCAATACCATAGAACTTTGATCCCGTGTGATGCACACTAGAGTCAATTTTTGGGGTATTTAAATAAATGGAGAGAATCGAGAGTAAATGGAAGTAAATGATATTTGAGGTGTGTTTACATAGGTGTAAATGCATGAAAATAAAATGAAGTGCTAAATGGGCTAGTAAATAAAATCCTCTTAAAGAGAAGATTTGGAAGTAAATGAGGTGAAATGCCTTTTTGAGATCCCTACGCACATGTGGGGCGTACACGTGGGATGCTAATGATACTCTAAAACAATTTAATTATTGGCTACATCACTAAAATCAGACTAACAAAATAAACCAAATTGTCCAAATGTTAACCATCTAAGTAAATAATTGAAAAACATTAGCAAGTTACTCATTTGTGATCCTCATGTTCTATGCCCCACCTAAGGCTCAAAAATTCCTTATTTTTTGCTAAAGTATATATTTCAATAGGCCTATTACAATCATTTAGTTAAATATCACATATGTACACTAATTTGAAATATTAAAGCTAATTTAGGATATCACATATGTTCCTGTGAATATATTAAAAAATTCAATACATTCCAATTCCTCTCATTTACTATCATCCAAATATAATATTTGAATTTCAAATGCATTTCATTTACTCCCATCCAAACACAACTAAGTAAGCCATTTACTCCCAACTTATTTTACCTCTAATTTTATTTCCCAATTACCTCCACTTACAAGCTCTCGAATAACCTCTAAACATTTTGACGGGGCTCATTGGAGTTGCCAACATCTTTTTTTGAATGGCTCACTTGCAATAAGTAAATTCTATACTGATTAGGTAATTGTTTTTCATAAAAATATATTTAAACAATAAATTCATTTATATTTTACTATTTTGAGTTGGTTTTGCAAAAAAGTAATATTTTAAAACATCCCAAGATTTAAGTCTACTAATAATATCATGATAATAATGGTCCGTGTATTATTTTGGCACTATTTTCACAATCTGTAGTATATTTTTCTCTACTGCTTATAGCTCGACAACATAAAAGCTTGTGGATCCATTTCACATCTACCCCCCCATTCATCCATTTCTCCTTCTAATTTTAAGGTGTGATCCAAAAAAAGAGTTAGATCCAAAACTCAAGTAAGGCACACAATATAAAGTACTGTAGAGATTGAACCAATGTGGATTGCCTATGCTGGTGGGCACAAGAAGTTCTTCTAGTTGGAAGATATGTGGGGTCCAAAGAGATGCCCGTGACAAATCCACTCCATCGAATAGTTTCGCAAACTATGATAGGCCATGAATTTAAAAATTAGGCAGATTCAAAAGCTCTGTAGGCCACAATGCACGAACCAATGGGGATTGAATGCCCACCGTTGGAAACTTTATGGGGGTCATAGAAGTTTTGTGGTTGGCTTCAAAAAGGTTTCAATGGTTGGCTTCAAAAAGGTTTCTATGGTCCACATTACCGTTCTCACTTTTTCGTGTGGTGTTGCTCACATCACTTTTGGTTTTTAGACTCATGTCCTAATGTGGTCTTGCACAACTATGTCCTATTATTGTCATACCTCGCAATTCGAACATAGAGTATGCACCCTCATACCTGAGTTACGATGCATGACTTGTACACAGAGTGTACTTAAATCAATGAGTCATCCGGTTTGATTAAAGGCATTGTACCATCTGTAATCTATGTTCTCATTAACACCCACCATCCATACTTATCAACCAACAATCATTACAAGTATTTACAAATACCCACTTTCATATATCTCTAATATTGGTAAAATACTAATTATTTCATTAATTCCACTCACTTAGACCTTATGAAATCATTTCCAAAACTGCCAACTCAATAATCAATAAAACGCTTTAAAACATCCACAACTCCAATTTCTAAACAATAAATGAACTTCCAAGCATAATTAAATAAAAAGAAAAAAAAAATCTAAAACTAATTCCATTTCAACATGTTATTGGTCCAGCGCATTCAACTCATCTTCTTCAAGATAGGGCCACTGCCCTTGTGGATCATCCACTGGTTCAACATCTTGTCCTAGAAATTGAGCAAGTGTCTCACCTTCCACAAAATTTGTATAGTCTTTTCATCAATAAAATGTCAAATGGCCAATCCCAGTGAGTGAACCCATCATGGTTCATGTACGTCATAAATAAAATAGGAAATGCATGGATGCTATGAAATGCATGATGCATTAATACATCAAGTAGGTTGATCAATCCACTTGCTTGATTTGGATTCCATCAACCCACATCTCCCCTTCTGGGGTAGGCTTCCACATATTATGGGCATACGGGGATGGTCCCCTAGGTCACCTGGTATTGTAAGTACCTACAGGTCTTCCAAGGAGAGCCTCCAAGGAAACAAGGCTGGAATGTTATGCATGGCATGGATGAATGGAAAATATTGATGCATCGTATTAATAGTTTTCCACATATGGCACAATGTTCCAGTAATAACACTTTAACATAAACAGATTCAATAAAACAGTCATGTAAGCAAACACAGCAAACACAGCAATCAAATGACCACTTTATTCAGAACGGAGAGGAAACACATTGGGATCACTCACATCTATTATGGTGAAGTGAATTTTGAGATACCACCTTACTTTTAATCAATTGACAACTACCTAATTGCATAGCTCAATCAACTCATTGTTTACATTTATCTTAGACCTATATGATCAATTCACCTTTAGTTGATCAAATTCTAAGTCAGGGCCACCCATACAGAAAATCCAACCATTAGATTTGAATCCTCTTAAATCTTACCCACAACAAATATAGATAGTTATTTTTTTTTATGTGGAGTTCACTTGATTAACCAAAGTGCTCTGTCATTTCAATATATCAAGATGATCAATGATTATAATTATTTCATATGGTATAATTGAAATATCATATTTCTAATTGAAACGGAAAGTTCCAATGAATCGTCGATCAATCGAAGTTGATCGACGCTATCATCGATCGATCGAGGTTTGATCGAAATCCACTTCGATCGATCAAGATTAATTTGAATTTCCAACACAACTCTTTGGAACTTTTTGTCCCATTTAATCGATTAAAACTGCTTGTTCGATTGATCGAACTGTACCTTTGATCGATCGAACTACTCTGCTAATTAATTGATCTCGATTCGAATTTCAAACTTTGGTTACTAGACATTTTTGGGGTGCTTTCGATTAATTGAATCGATCGGTCGATCGATCAATCAATCCGACGCTGTTGGACATAATCCAGACAATCCGAATCTCACAAATTTTTGAGTTTTCTTATTTTCCTTATTTCTCTTATTTTAAATGATTTATTGATCAGATGGGACATTTAAACCATCTATTGAATCCTAAAATCCCATATTAGGGATGTGTCAATAGATCGTTTAGATCCAGACTATTCATGATCTCAACTTTTATATCTAAGCAAGTTATGTACGATTCCTTCCCTTTATCTTTATAGCCCATCAAATGGTCAGATCCTATCTCAGATTATGCATGAATGGTGGGGATTATATACTATTCGTCTGATCACCATCTTAGAATCTAAGTGTAAAACCATATCTACAATTAGATTTGATTGATGGAATCTAACCCATGGTTAGATTGATATGGAAATTAGGGTTCCAATATATTTTGGCCCTTAGGATCAAATGATCCATACAAGTAAGATCTAAGGCCCCTTAAATAAGACTACACCGATTTTTACAAGAGATGATTGCAACTCAGATCTGGATTCTCTACAAACTAATGCAATGATCATGTGGTTGATCCACACCATCCATTGCGTAGATCACGTAAATTAAACTAATAGAATAAAAAAAAAAAAAAAGGATCAGGGACTTGCATATCTAAACTCCCAAAACCCCTCCTCTCTCTCTCTCTCTCTCTCTCTCTCTCTCTCTCTCTAAGGTTTTCTCTCTTTTGGGTTTTATGCAAGAGAGAATTCTCTCCCGAATTCTCTTAAAGAGAGAGCCTTTTCCAAATAAGGTAGGATGAGCATATCCTTCCTTATCTAAAAATTGAAATCTTTTTGAAATTTGGTAAATATATATATTATTATTGTCACATGAATCGATCTTCTAACTTCACTCAGCAACCAAAAGTCACAACAACATAAGTCAATTCCTCATTTCTTATCACTCAACTAAGAGTGTCTCTACCCACCAGTTATAACTTATTTTGTTCTCATTTTAAAAATTAAATTTATAATCATTAATTATGATTTTAAAGTGTACCGTAATTCAGTGTCGTTACAATTACTTATGGTCTTGCAAAATTGGTGTATATAATGGATTTGTTACATGTATCTATCTGGGCCCCACACAGCTTCCTACCCGGGCCACCGATGTCTGGACGGAACACCCTCCATGGAAAGGTTAATATTTATATACCATACAGCTGGCCCTAGAAGGGGTTTTGGATGGCATATAAACATCACGTACGGTCAATGGTTAATACTTCTGTTTTCACTTTTTCGTGGCTCATATGAGTTTTGAATTTACCTGATTTATAGACTTCTGTCTTATTGTGATATTGCCAAACTGATGCAGGTGTTTTCTGTAAACTGGTGCAGGTGCTTCCTGTGGCCGGACAATCTAAAACATACGTAATAAGTGATCCAAAACTTGTGGGCCCCAGGTGATCCTGATGTTTCTTATGGTGCCTGGGTTTTAGATCTATATCATTTTTGGAAGTATATCTTGGAATCATTACAAACATTAGCAGAGAAAGTGATGGACTGAGTCGACGTCAGATTGGACCCAACAAGGCGTTGCATGCAATTCCCTTGGGGCGTGGGTTGGTACTACCCCACCATCACCTAGCTAGAGATGGAGATAGGGGCTTTATAGGGCCCATTGTGATGTATGTGTTTTATCCACTCTGTTGATCCAGTTTTACATATCATTTTAAGGCAAGATCCGAAAAAGGAAATAGATCGAAGGTTCAAGTGCACCACATCAAGGGAAGTAAAAGGAGAAAATGATGCCCACCATTGAAACTTTTCTATGGCTCGCCGTGATGTTTATTTGATATCCAACCTGCTCATAAGGTCACATAGAATGGATGAAGGGAAAACATAATTATTAGTATGATCTAAAATTTCTTTGGCCCACAAGAAATTTTCATGGTAAGTGTTTAATTCCCACTGCTTCCGGTAGTGTGGTTCACTTGAGGTTTCGATCTACTTCGTTTTTGGGCTCATGCCCTAAAATGATCACGTAAAATGGATGGACGGTGTGGATATGATACATACATCATGGTAGGCCCACAGAACTTTGCCACATCAACACACATTTTCATGTGTAAAGCACTCCGTCGACAGCAGATAACACTTTATTTTGGGCTTGAGTGATAAAAATTATCGTAATAGAAAACTCCTATGATCTACACCATGGTAACAATGTAAAACGGCTCTTAAAATCTGTGACTTCAGGCACCCTTACCCGCTTGGTTTTGGATCAAGATAAATTTTATATTTTTATATCTAAATTATTTAGATGATTTATGACTTATAATGCATTTGATGAAATCAAGGTGGGTGAATTTTTTTTCTTTTTAATATATCAGTGGAAATGTATTTTAATGCCTGTAAATCTACTCTGACGGTTAGATGTGTAATCCAATCTTAGATCAAGAGACAAAATAAATAAACAAATAAATAATAAAATAAAATAAAAATGAGGCTAACTAGTATACCCGGCCAAAAGAAAAATGACAGGATAGTTAATTTTTACAAGGCCGACTGTGTTGATTATAAGAAATCCACTTTAACTATCAATGTTATATCAAAATTTAGGCTTGGAATAAAATAATTAAGCTCCTATGTTTTTGAAGCGGGGATAATTCAAGTGAATGACATCAAGAAATACAGTTTAGAGGATAAGCATTACCCTGCACTATTTTTAATCACATAATCCACCTAATTCACGTATAGAGCTAAGGTTTGTGACTTAAGCCTGACAGGATGTGATGCACCTCTCAAGTTGGAATTCATATAAACATTTTGTGGGGCCCATTAGAGCGGCTAACCTCTTTCTACATGGCTCACATGTAATAAGTAAATTTTGTACAAGTTAGGTTACTTCTTTTTTTCTTTTTGTAAAAGTGTATTTGTATAACAAATTCATTTATGCTTTTACTATCTGTGAGTTAATATTGCTAAATAGTGATATTTTAAAACCTCTCTAGAGTTAAAAGTCTACTGATAATATCATGATATTTATGGCCTGTGCATTATTTTTGGCAATATCTTCACAATCTTAAGGATATTTATTTCTCCGGACTGCGTGTAGCTTCCGGCTGCACATAGCCAACACATAAAAATCTGTGGGTATTCTTGACATCCACCTTGTTCATCTATTTCTCTGGCTAATGTCAGGGTGTGATCCAAAAATGAGCTGGATCCAAAGTTCAAGTTAGGTCCACGATAAAAAGTACCGTAGGATTGAACGGTCGTGGATTCCTTGTGCCTGGGGCATGAGAAGTTGCTGTAGTTAGAAGCTGTGTGGGGCCCAAAGAGATGCCCGTGACAAATCCAATCCGTCCAACAGCTTTGCAAAACCATAATATTTCATTGACCTACAAATCAAGAACATCCAATACTCCAACGAAGCACACCACAGCAAATCTGATGCTGGAGTTTGCTGTGGGTGGGGAATCTGCGCGTTCACTGAACAGCCTCCTTGGACATGTTGATATTCATGGCAGCGGATTGGGCGAGATCCGGATCCACCGAGATTGGATGGGACCACTTACTGTGGAGCCCACTGTGATGTATGTGATTGCATCCACGCAGTCCATCCGTATTGAAAGGTCATTTTAGGGCATGATCCAAAAATGAAGCAGATCCAAATCTCAGTTGACCATAATATAGGAAACAGTGATAGTCGAATGTTAAAATCTTCTCGTGGGCCACAAACAGTTTTGGATCAAGTTGATATTTGGGTAGAGCTATACATGAGTCAAACCAAGCTCGATCAAGTCGAGCTTGGCACAGCTCAACTTGGCTTAGCCACTACCTAACTTCAGCTCGAATTGGCTCGGCTTGATCCTCAAGCCTGACCGGCCAGCTTGGCTCAATTCGGTCAGCAACTCAGGCCAGTTCAAGCCAAGTTTGAGCCTATACGATATTTTCTCAAACACACGGAGTGCACCTTTAATTTCTCACAGTATGCAAAACAGCAACAACAGTTTATAAGTATTTCATCAGACACTCAGTAGCTAGCATCAAAATCAAAATACAATGGTAGTTTTAACATGTAATGATTTTTTTTAGTGATTTGTTTCATATCCATACCTTCCTCGCCACCGGCCATTTCTGTGGAGAATGTATGCACCCGAAACAGCACCTAGTGAGCAACATCAATATCAAAATAACCAAGTCACCAAATTGGTTCGATCTAAGTTTGATTTGAATTGAGGTTTGATCCGAGTCAATTCAAGCTCAGAGAAGCTCGAACTTGACTCGAAATTTTTTCAAGCTCCAAAAATCAGCTAGACTCAACGCGAAGTCAATTTCAAACTGAGTTGAGTCGAGCTTTTTCGAGTTGAGTCGAGCGAGCTAAACGAGCTAACTCAGTTCGTGTACAGCTCTATATTGAGGTGCTTTCTTCATCCAGATCTTTGTGACCTTATTAACAAGTTGGATGGCAAATAAACATTTCGATGGCCTCCATTAAGCTTTTAATGGTGTGGATTCAATCACTACTATTTTAGTGTGGTATAGTCCACATAATATTTGGATATGCTTCATTTTTGAGATCATACCCTAAGATGAGCTTTCAAAACAGTTGGCTAGTGTGGATTTAAGGAACATACATAACATTGGGCCCTAAAGTCAGGGTCCCACCCGCGTGGATACAGGGTATCACCTACTTAGCTCCCGATATTCATATGCCATGTGACTGGCCTGGGAAAGCCTTTCGTAGTAACTAAGCTAGGTGGGGCCCACTATTATGTTTGTAAGAAATTCACTGACTCATCTAATTTTCAGGATACATGGGTTTAAAAATGAGGTAGATTCAAAACTCCTGTGGACTACACAAGGAGAAACACTGGTGATTGAGTGGCTACTGTCGAACATTTATGTGGCCACATAAACTTTGAATAAGGTTAAGAAATTATTTTTTTTTCTTAAAAAAATTTCTGCTCATCCTATATGGGAATGACCTCTTGGATAATATAAATGGCATTTAAACATCATGATAGAGCCTACAATGATTCTAATGGTAGGTATTTACCTATCAACTTTTTTAAAAAAATTTATTTTATCATGTGGCCCACTTGATTTTTTGGGCTCACGGAGGAGATGAATTTCTCACAAACATCACATTGAACCCCTCTCTCATGCTATACACAAACCGAGTTAGCTCGATTAACTTGCTCGACTCGACTCGAAAAAGCATGATTCGACTCGGTTCGAAATTGAGTTCGAGCCAAGTCGAGCTGATTTTTTAGCTTGAAAAAAAATTTCAAATTGAGTTCGAGCTTGCCCGAGCTCGGCTTGACTCGTATCAAGCTAGTTTGGTGACTCGGTTATTTTGATATTGATGTTGCTTACCCAATGTTTGATGAAATGACTCAATGAAGTGTTGACCGGTGATGAGGAAGGTATGAATATGAAACAAATATCATTATGTCTTGATTTTGATGTTGTCTAATGAGTGTTTGATGAAATACCGGTAAAACTGTTGTTAATGTTATAGTGAGAAATTGAAGGTGTAGTCTATGTGTTTGTGAAAATATTGCACAGGCGAACTCGGCTTGATCTTGGCTCAAATTGGCCCAAACTGCTGACCGAATCGAGCCAAACTAGTCAATTAGGCTCGAGGACTGAGCAAAGTTTGAGCTGGGGTCAGCTAGTGGCCGAGCCGAGTTGTGCCAAGCTTGACCCAGTTAAACTCGTGTACAACTATACCCCTCCCCACCTTGGCTGGTTCAAAAATTTCCTAGTTTTAAATCTGCATCATTTTTAGCTGTATTATATCTTAGAATTATTATAAACATGAGCAGAGAAAGTGACGTGAGAGTGGGGCGAATACGTCGTTGCACGCAATCCGCATGGGATCTTACGTATACCTCGGTGGGCCACAAGAGTGATGGGATGTTTCACGTGCTGCGTAGATCCGGTGTTAGGACCAATTCCAGTCAGCAGGGAAACGGATTGACTACTCCCCCTCCCACCCTCGATTGGCTGGTGGTCGGTGCTCTATGAGCCCACCATGATTGTTGTGTTTCATCCACGTCGTATATTTATTTTTATAGATTATTTTATGATATGAAAGAAAAAAAATGAGGTATATTTCACTCTCAAGTGGAGCACGTTAAATGAAATAGTCTTGAATAAATGTTGACTATTAAAAACGTTCTGCGTATGAAAGTTTTGCATCCAGTTGATATTTAATTTTTCCCTTCATCTGGGTGGGCATTAGGAGGATTTTAATAATGGATATCCAATCATTATTGTTTTCCAGTGGTATGATCAACCTAAGATTTATATCCCTATTATTGTGTATCAATCCTTAAAATAATACATAAAAATAGATGAACTATAGAGATGAAACATATACATCATGGTGGGCCCACCGAGCTCCGACATCAGCCACGGCGCCCGTGTCGGTGGGGTAGCCAATCCGTCTCCAATCCGCAGGGCTTCCCTGGGCGAGGACGGGCAGGTGCCTGGCCACAGGTACTCTTACCTGTCACATCATTTCACGAAGTCAGATGCGCAGTAGCTGCATGACAGTGGTAGTAGCGTCGTTAAGAGGGACGCGGATTGCGTATTACCCCGCCTGTCCCTCACTCCGAACGGGAAGTTCTGTGGGTGGGCCCACCGGGATGTATCTGTGGATTCAAACCGGTCCCTATTTTTCTATTATGCATGAATACAAAAATGCGGCAGATCCAGCGATCAAATGGACTAATCAACAGATGATTCGTACATTTAATGCAACTGACATTTAATGCTCTGTACATTGTAATGCAACTAAGTTTATTATTTGGTGTGGTCCACTTGATCATGCGATATACCTCATTTTTGTGTTTATTTCTTAAAATAATCTAAAAAAAGGGACTAGCAGTTTGGATGTACAGGTACATCACGGTGGGCCCACCCACAGACCTGCCAGTTCGGAGATAGGGACGGGCAGGGGTAGTACGCGATCCGCGTCCAGTTATGAGCAAGGGCGTAGTTGTTGCAGTATCTACTGCGCCAGCTGGCCGCTCCTACCGCTTTAACTGAATGGTGGATTCCATGTCGAGTAACTTGCTAGCCTCTCTGATCCGTAGAATCAAGTGTTACTGAAATGCATTAAATGAAATTAACGCTGCTATATATATATATATATAGTCATGCTCACCTACATACGTGCACACGTGTTATGGGTATCTAATCTGAACGGTCCATGTGATGCAGAATCCCATGAAACTCCAAAACACAAATTTTCACCCTGATGTAAAATTCTTGTGGACCATAGCAAAGAGAAATGCAAATCAAGGGAGGAAAATGTTTTCATTTTTCATAGCCCACCAAAGCTTTGGATCAAAGTAAAACTTTGGGTCCGTGGGTTTCATGAGGTGCTGCTTCGCATGAACGGTTCAGATTTTGGATCCCCATCACATATGATGGGTTCTCAAAAAAGTTTGCACCAGTTTGGTGCGAACTGGTGTGCGGGTGAGCATTTCCATATATATATATATATATATATATATATATATATATATATATATATATATATATATATATATATATATATATATATATATATAGGAAAAGGTACTATTCACTTGACCTCACGATAAGCTTCTGTGAGGTTGATCTGTGTGGGCCCCACCATGATGTGTGTTGACCATCAATACTGTGCATTTGATGGGTCCCCTCTAAATTATGGGATATCCCAAAAATCAGTTGTATATGGAACTCAGGTGGGCCATACCATATAAAATCATGTGAAGACATGCCAAAAACATATAAAAGCACTTGGAGGAGCCCACCTGAGTTTTGAATGCTGCTGAAACTTAGTCTGAACCCTCATCCAAGTGGGACACACATAATGGATGGGTTGGATTTGCAAACCACATCTCGGTGGGCCCAAAAAATGATTATGAATGTTTTAATGGTGCACGGCCCCTCCCCACTTATGTATGTGGTGTGGCCCACACAAGTTACGGATTGACTTGATTTTTGAGACCTAGGCCCACGATGGAATGGTGCATCTGACTGATGGGGTAGATGTTCGAAACACATCATGGTGGGGCCCACACAACTCGACCTCATGAGACGGTCTTGTGAGGTTGAGCGCATAGTACCTTTTCCTATATAGGAAAAGGTACTATGCGCTCGAGCTCATGATAAAGTCTCATGAGGTTGAGCTGTGTGGGCCCCATCATAATGCGTGTCGACCATCAACATCGTGCATTTGATGGGTCCCCTTTAAATTATAAGATATCCCAAAAATCAGCCGTATACGGAACTCACGTGGGCCATACCATCTAAAATCATACGAAGACATGCCAAAAATATATAAAAGCACTTGGTGGGGCCAACCTGAGTTTTGAATGCTGTTGAAACTTGGTCTGAACCCTCATCCAAGTGGGACACACATAATGGATGGGCTGGATTTGCAAACCACATCTCGGTGGGCCCAAAAAATGATTATGAATGTTTTAATGGTGCACGGCCCCTCTCAACTTCTGTATGTGGTGTGGCCCACACAAGTCACGGATTGACTTGATTTTTGAGACCTAGGCCCACGATGGAATGGTGCATCTGACTGATGGGGTAGATTTTCGACACGCATCACGGTGGAGCCCACATAGCTCGACCTCATGGGACGTTATCATGAGCTCGAGTGCGCGCACATACACGTTATCATATTTTAGGGCTTGTTTGATTTTTCAAAGTACCAATAAATGCATTATAAATATATAAGAATTACTTGCCATTATAATTACTTCATCATTCTTAAGGCTTAATTTGACTATACTTTTTCCTACACGTAAATCATAGTTGCCCACAAATATATGTAGAGCCCATTGTTATATATATGAATTATTCATACCGTCCATCTGTTATGCCAACTCAATTTAAGGCATGAGTAAGAAATTGAGACAGATTCAAAGCTAAAGTGGACCACAACATATGAAAAAAGGAAATTAAACACTCACCGTTAAAATTTCTTGAGGCCACTGTTTATTTTGGTGTGGACCACTTGAACATTGGATTTGCCTTATTTTTTGCCTCATATATCAAAATGTTGTGGTAAAACAAATGGATGAAACAGATATATTATATACATCACATTGGGGTTTAGAAATTTAAACTAGCATTTTTAAACCGGTTTTCAGGACAGAAATTTCGATGAATTTTCAAATGGATGAAATGGTAATAATTACCCATTTACAGGGTATTTACACTTAATTTAAAAAAATCAAACCCTTGAAATTGAATGGTAATAAATTGTATTAAATGGGATTAACATCATTATTGCATAATGATTACACCATATTATTGCAGACATTCAATAACACCATATTAAGCAAAATCATGTTTGGTGGATCATGAAATTGTAATCAATGGACCACATTTACAATGGATGTCGTTTACTTGTACACGTATATAACTACAATGTCATGTGTATAGTGGATTTCAAAATTGACGGAAATCCAGCATGGGACCAATTGCAATTCATGGGACTAAATGCAATTTCATCGCACCTAATCCCAACCTTTCCCATCCTCTCCAAATGCACGACGGAATTGTTCGGGACCAAATGCAATTCTATCCCACCTAATCTAACAAATATCATGCTCCAAATGCCCCCTTAGTTATCTAATTTTATGTTTGGGATAAAATCCTTTTCATAGAGAAATCACTTAAGTAAAATCATGTTTGATGGATCATGAAATTGTAATTAACAAATCAAATTCACAACAAATATCATATACTTGTATACATAATAATCAGAATATTACCTCTAAAGGTTGTATATAAATGGACATCATGGTGGATTTCAAAATCTTTAGAAACCTTGCATGTAGCCAAATACAATTACATATCTACCATTAAAAAAATCCTTGGGGGCTAAAAAAGTTTTGGATTAAGCTGATATTTGATTTCTTTCCTTCATTCATGTCTTTTTTTATATTAAGAATAGGTTGGATGAAAAGTAAATTTAATTATAAGCCCTAAGAAGGTTTCCACGGTGGAAATCATTATTCCCATTGTTTCCTATAGTATGTTCTACTTGAGTTTATGTTTAAAGTTTGTGTTAAACCCCTAAAATCATCAGGAAAAATGGATGGACGGCGGGGATAAACCACATACATTTAGGTGGCATTTAGGATAGGGTTTTAGATGTGATTAGGTGGGATATAATTGCATTTGATCCCATGCAAGTCCATCCAGCATTTGGAGAGGATGGAAAAGGTTGGGATTAAGTGAGATGGAATTGCATTTAATTCCATGGAGTTTCATTTGGTCCATCCAGGATTTCTATGAATTTTGAAATCTACCACACATATGGGCCCCGCATTGATGCATATGTTTATCCATGCCGTCCATCCATATACATTGATTACACATGACATTTTGGTTATGTATGTGTATAAGTGAATGACATCTGTTATGAATTTAGTCCATTGATTACAATTCCGTGGTCTACCAAACATGATTTGGCTTAATCAGCTGATTTTTGTTGTAAAATTTTTATCCCAAACATGAGATTTAATGGCTACGCTGCTACAATATTTTTAAACATGTAATAATTGTGTAATAATATGTTAATTCTATCAAACAAAATTCAATACTATTTAACTCTATGGACCAAACCAAGCAGAAGTGGATTGGCTAGTGTACCACAGATATAGCTGGTGCAAATATGCGCGGTGTGAAGATGATTGCCGACCATACTTGAGCTTAGAGTCGTACTAACAGTCAAAGGAGATCAAAGTTACATAGGCCCCCACAATGTACTTATTATATCCACACTGTTCATCCATTTTTCGAGATCATTTTAGAGCATTAGACAAAAAATGAATCATATCCAAAGCCCAAATGGACCACACCAAAAATAGCAGCGAGGATAATGATTTTCACAATTAAAAAATTCCCACGGCCCACCATAGCATTTATTTTCCATCCAATATGTTAATAAGGTCATAAATACATGGATGAAGAGAAAATCAAATTTCATATTGATAGGAAACTTCTATGACCCCTAAAAGGGTTTCAATGGTAAACCTTCAATCCCCCATTGCCTTTGGCAGTGTGGTCCAATTGATCTTTAGATCTGTCTTATTTTTCGGCTCAAGCCTTAAGACGAGCTCACTAAATAGATGAACGGTTTGGATATAACACATACCTCATGATGAGACCCACAAAACTTGCTGATGTCAATTCACCAGCTATATAGAAGGTTTGTGGTACACCAGAAAATCCGCTTCTAAACCAAACAAGCCTTTAAGGTGGGCCCAACAGAGTTTACTCAGTGCGTAAGAAGCTACCTGGCAACTCAGTAGGCAATCCAATTGCTTTAACTGCGGTTAAAAGGGGGAGGATACGGTACAACTCATAACCGACACGAGAGTTACATCGTACACGATCAGACACAGGCAGCGAATTAGTTGAGACCTCGGCCCCCTCCTCCCCAGACGGTGCAACCCTTATTGTGGGGCCACCTTGATGTATCTATTCTATATCTACACCGTCCATCCATTTTTTCAGATCATTTTAGTCTATGATCCCAAAAAATGAAGAAGATCCAAATCAAATGAGGACCATACTCTAGGAAACAGTGGTGTTTGAATGCCTTACCATTAAAAACTTCTTAGGGCTCACCTTATGTTTCAGAATCTTTATTTGTCATCCAATCCGTTGATACGGTCACCTATGCCCTGACGAAGGGAAAAAACCCAATATCAGCTTGACCCAAAAATTTGTGGCCTATTAATGATCAGTCACCACAGGAAATGTTTCCTGTGACAATTGGATCTGCTTCAATTTTGTGATTATGCGCTGATATGATCAGGGAAAACGGATGAACATTGTACGTACAAAATACATGCATCAAGTTAGGCCCCACAGTAAGGGCCGCACCGTCTTGGGTGAGCCAGGGGTCTCACCTTATCCGCTCCCAATGCACAATCGGGGAATGTGGATCGGTGCTCTTGTGACCATTCATGACATCAATGGTTCCTCGCCCCTTAGCATAAGGGGCGCCACCGCAACTGGCTCACGCGCTCATTGCGCTAAAATACAAAAGACTAGGGCCCTTTTAATATGGATAGGCACCCAGCTTCAATGATATAGCCTTACGTTAAAGGAATAACCTTATATATCGTTGGAATAGCTTTATGTCAAAGGAATTATCTTATATATCATTGGAATAGCCGTATGTAACTCAAAGGAGAATGATGCTAGGAAAAGTAAGAAGGAAATGTATCAGCTGAGGCTAAAGCAGGAGGAAGTAATAACAGAATCATGTGTTGCTTGATAATGGTGCTGAGTGGCCATTACCGTGGGCCACACTTGATGCATTTATTTCATTCCAATTATTTTTTCATATCATTCTAGGACGTGACCTGTGAATGCTAAGGGTGATTTTTCTCCTCGTAATGCTCATGGCGTTCAGTCAAACAATGAGTATGTATGATAGAGTAATATATTTAAAACTAAAAGTACTCAGATTTCTAATATGATGGGATATAAAGTTCTGATAAGTTATAGGGCATATTTCCTTTGCAACTCTAGAATGTGCATGCATGAGTGTTAAGCTGTAACAGATTGTTTGATTAGGATAGGATCCCGAATTTCAGCATATCCTAGAGCTAAGCTTCCATGAAAAGCTTCACGAGAGAGGTTAGGAGAAAAATAACAATGAATGAATGTTGTCTGTAATACCTTATGCAACTTACTCGTATCCTTGGACCCACCTCGAATACATACAATTCCAGCTGGAGGAAACATCTAAATTTTAATTGGAGGATTAGTCAAACGGCTAATCCACAAGAGGTCCTTACTCAATTGTTAAATCAAAAGAGGCCTCATGAGGATACGGTTAAAAAATTTATGCAAAACCAAGAGATATTCAACCAAAAAACGGTGCAAGCATTATAGGATCTCAAAACAACAATGAAAATGTTTGTATCGTCAATTCAAAGGATTGAGTCACACTTAGAAATTGGGAAGAAAGAGACGCTTCCAGCCTAGCCTCTCCCTAACTCAAAATCGTAATATGAAATAAGTGACATAAGCTCTTCAAATCAGATGGAGTGGCTACGTCTATTACCACTCTTAGGAGTGAGAAGATTATTGATAAAATCATTCCGATGAGAGTTGAAAAGCCTAAGGATCCGGAAGAAATTGAGAATGATAGACCTACCAATGTCCCACGTGAGGAAGAACCGAAAAAAGTGAGTAAGCCGATTGCGCCATGTGGGGTGGGCCCCATACGTCCAAAAACGGACGGGCAACTATGGATGAAATGCATATATGTAACGACCTTGGAATTTTCTGTGCTAATCTTTCCTTAAGTAGTTGTTTTGGGGTAATTAGCGCTTTACTCGATTGCTTGTGAAATTCGCATCAATCACTTTAAATTGTATCTGCATGGCTCTAAACGTGTAGATTAGTGAGCGCTACGTTACTCTGAAATCTGGGATCCATCGCTAAATCCAGTTGTTCTGGAGAATTTTTGGAAGATCTGGATCGGACCTGGACCGCGCGTCGAAAGTCCGATGGCGATGATCTTAGGCTGTTGCGGTCACCGAGTTGGGCTTGATCTTCACCTCGAAAATCAAGTCGATCCGATGTTCTGGGTCGATTTGCTTGAGCTCGGAGTGAAGAGTGTGAGAACGGTTGGAATTTATTAAGCTTTTTATGAAATCTGAGTCGCTAGCGCGATGATTTTAAGCTATCTGACCATTGGATTCTGACCCAATTTCACCCTCTGATCAGGATAGTTGGCCCAGGCATATCCTAGTGCTTGTGGACCTGATCGAGTTTCCGTGACCGTTGAATTGAGTGTGGTCCGCCACGGCTGATCTGAAGAGCCGGTCGGTATGAAAACTCAGCTTGACCTAGATCCATGGTCAAGGAGCTTAAGTCCGACCTTTCGTGGTTATAGGCCCACCAGAAGTGCTTCGTTGGATCGAGAAATGCTTACTTTGGTTATAACCTAAGTATACCTTGACCCTGGGGTTATTTTCATCAAGTAAAGGCCTATTTATAGTCCTTAAACCCTAGCTCTCTTTTCCATACGATTTTCTCTAACCCTAGCTTGGAAAGAGAGTGGAAAAGAGAGAGAAAGTGAGAGAGATAAGTTGGTGAATCATCTTGGATTCTTCCTTGTTCTTCTTCATCTTTGAATCTTCGCTTTGAATCGTTCTTCTAACGGTTCTGAGTTCTTTTGGGGTAAGTTAATCTAACCCTAACCTGTGTTAGAGCTTAGATTAGCTTGGTGTTGTTGTATCTCATTTCTATCCTTGTTTTAGGGTATTCTAGCGCCGTTGACGAAGACAACTCGTCTAAATCAGTTCGGTGGTTCTTTCTTCGCTTAAGGTGCGGACTTTAAGTGTATAGGTTATGGTTTTCAAGGCTTTCAATCCCAGTTAGTGATTTATTCTTGTTATGGATGAGATTTCACATGCTAAATGTTGTGTTTACGTTGCTTTCGTGATATGCATGTGCTATATTGAGATTCGTGTATTCTATGTGTATTTATAAAGTACCGTATACGTATAAAATACGCACTTGTGTTTGCCATGATTATTTGTCATGTATGTATGCTAGATGCATGTATGACGACTCCTTGGTAAAAGGAATTGTCTAAGTGCATGTATTCCAACATACGTCATGTATGTTGTTCCATGTATGCTAAGTGTTGGTAGAAATGCATGAATGATCTAAGTGTAACTGATTACACTAATTGTGGGCATTGAGAAGTGATTCTCAATACTCCTATTGATGCGCATGATTTCCCTTATGCAAGTTACATTCCATGTTATTTAAATTCAAGCATCTCCTATGCTTACATTTATGTTAAGTTGATATTCTTTGTGTATGTACCATGATTTGAGTTGTTGTTCCATTACTGTTTTATATTCCATATGAGTATCTGTAGTAGCGTAAGGTGTTTGGGACTATGCCTTAGTCCAGGAAATCGGTAATTGACCCTATGTTCGTGGTTGAGATTGCTTTCGCCACGTAGGACGTATTAGACGAGCCCGAGCCGTATTAGAGTTGGCGGCAGTGGTTTGGCCACGCGGAGTGTTTGCGCACTCTATGTCGTTCAATTCAACGTGCGCTCGTGTTAATCGAGTTCGTCAAGTAACCCGATTGTCCGATGTATGTTTACCATGTATGGACGCTATTGCTTGAATCTAGGGTATCGAACTTACTAGTGACATCCTATTAACTATGGTACTTGATCTGCTAAGACTCATGAGCCGGACATGGTGGTATGGGACACCGTGGTCGAGCTGTCGGCCTACGCTGGGGTGACGAGCCTCCCCGTAGTGACCAGTGAGCAACTAAACTCGTGAGCCGATTATGGTGGTATGGGACACTATATTCGTGCTGTCGGCCTACATTGATTGGTGACGAGCCCTTTGTAGTGACCTCGAGCATACCTGGATACCGCAATGAGGTGACGAGCCGAACTGTGGTAGGAAGGGCATGAAAGGCGTGCATTGATTGGTGACGAGCCCTTTGCTATGACCTCAAACATATGATCGTATGAGATGTCTAGGATTGACGACCCTAGTATGGATTACTGTTTGGATGGTGATATGAGGAAGGTATCTTAGCTTCCCAATCCTGCTGTGTGAAATGGACTAATAACAACTTGGTAATCATATCCATGCACCGCGTTTGCATGTGCTTTGTAGATGTGGCGCACTTTGAGGCGATGTCATGCGTAACGTAAGATGAAGACGCTGAGGGTGTACGCGTGAGGGCACGCATCATATTGCATACATCCTTGCATTAATAAGAGTACTTAGGATTTATTTAATTGTTCTGCTTTATCATTACTGTTTGATTGAACTGATAACATGTTAACCAGTGCCTTATTGTTCCACTGAGTTGATCACTCACTCCCACATTTCTGGGGCGGTGTTAAACACCCACCAGACTCCGTCCCTGATGTTGCAGATGTGGATGCGACGTCTGAGGCAGAGCGGGAGCTGGATGACGACGAGGCTGCCTTCTCCTATATGCAGTTTTCAGATGGGTTTTAGCGAGCCTCGGTCTGATGCGCGGGATCTCTGGGATTATTTTTGGGATCAGAAATGATGTAACTTGATACTTATAATTTTGTTAAATAACACTTTTATTCGACCTGGCTTGTATATGTACTTCAGGGATTTACACTTGTACACATATTTTCCTATAAGTCTTTCGCTTGTTTTATTTACTTATCCCTGAATCATATCTGTGTTTTGGCTTAATCTATTCCATGTTTTATGCACTAATACAGTCAACATACATCCTTCATTAAATATGTTGCATAAGTGATGTTTTGGAACTCGGGAGCTGAGTTATGCTCAACCCCCGAATTTCAGGGCGTTACAGAGGTGCTGAAACAACTGAAAGTCAACATCTCTCTGCTGGACGCTGTAAAACAAATCCCCTCTTACGACAAAGTTCTAAAAGATTTATGCACAACTAAGAGCCGAAAGAGTATTCAAAAGAAAATTTTTCTAACAGAAAAAGTGAGTGCTATCCTCACTCAAGATATGCCATAAAAATATAAAGATCCTGACGGCTCAACTATCACCTATATAATTGGGAATCACCAGGTCAAGCGTGTATTTCTTTCTTGGGAGTGAGCGTTAATTTGATTCCTTTCTCAGTATACGGACAATTGGGTTTAGGTGAATTAAAACTCACGCTGACCACATAACAACTTGTTGATCGTTCGGTCCATGTACCAAGAGGGATGATTGAGGATATGTTGGTCTAAGTTGATAAATTCTACTATCTAGTAGATTTTATTATCCTGGAAACTCAACCCATCATAGATGTAAGCACTCTAACATCCAAAGGTGTGGTGGATAACACTGGTTAAAATAGCCTATTATTGATCAACTCCACCGAATTTTCGGCTAAAGCTACACAAGCTGTATGGATGGATGATCTCTCTGGACGGATGGATCACGTGGGGTAGGTAGCAGAAGAAGGATTGGGGTATGTCCGTTTCCTCTAATCCATAAAGTGTTTTTCTTATGAATAATACTAGTTGCTTGAAAAGGTCATCGCAGTTACATTCCAAAAAGAAAGTTGAAAAGTAGTTTTCATGAGGACGAAACCCTACCACCTGTACCTACAGTTTAATTATAATACACAAAGCGAAGAAAAGAACCAGAATGGCTGTCACAAATGCACCCAATCTCTCTCCAAAAGACACGGCGGCATCATCAATCGACGTGGCCCTAGAAACCATGGCTCGGGTCGTTTGTTGGATAGACGAAGTTGATGAATGAAGGATGTCAACCTCATCACAACATGCGGCAACATATCCCGCATGAGATCCTCATCTAAGTCCTTATTGAGCAATGTATTACCGAAGTGACTGTCCCAACATGTAGATGCTTCTTTCCAATTCTTGAAAGATCGATGTCTGTTGCCACTGTATCCTTAAACTTCCACTCTAGCATCATCCCATGAAAGATATATGCCCGGTCGACGCCCCACCAATATGACGTAGTACTTTTCTTTCCCCATCTGCATTGACATGTCCATTATTGAAATGTATACAAATGTAATTGAATATAAACGCATATATAAATTATGGGGCAGTATCCAATCGACTAAAAAGAGTAGTGTTCATGATTAAATGTATTGAAAAAGCTATGAGTACATACCCTTTCTTCGGTGGAAGTGTTCGGTCCTATCTGTTTTAATGTGCATCCAACAAGCATATGAATACATCTATTAGAGTTATTACATCTCCAAAATATTCAAGATAACATCATTCAGTTTGGTATACACCATATACCAAATATACCGATCCCAAAGTAAAAGTACCATTTAAAAAAGTTATTACAGGTCCACATAGAAGAAAGTGTAAGATATAAGGTCCACATAGAAGAAAATGTAAGAAACAAGGCATAGTCCCTGTCAAACCGAACCAACACCTACATCCCCAAAATTATCACAGAGTGTTTTCTTCAACCACTCAACGCGGTGCTCAGGTCGAAGACTGACAAAGAATGATACTAGCTTCTTATCCCTACTCAACAATAGGCTAAGTTCGATGAAATCTAAGTTGGTCAACCCTTGTACCTCTTTGAGGACATCAAGTACTTTGTTAGTACGATTTACCTCTTTGTCTAGGCCAAAATCAAGTATAGCCTCTGCAATATTTTTAAGAGAGATGGCAAGTACATCACAGGGACGAGAAGGCCGCATATGTTTCTTTGATGTGGTCCCACCCCGGCTACTATCAGAATCAGATGTATGAGTTGGAGTACTGCGGGACAATTAATTTTTCATCGAGGGAGTGTCCAATGAAAATTGATTGTTCCCTGTCGAGTCTACTAATATAAGACTCGTATCCTAAACCGTACTGTTCTATAGACTCCCGCGGTCCTCCCTGTCGAATTCTGGTGACCCGAGATCTGTAATCAGCATTTGCGCGTGACCCTGAGTTGCATCCTGTTGATTTGAGTCGGCTTGGCCCGAGACTTGTATTATTCCGATCGCGTCATCACTGGGGTTCCAACGCTGCATCTCGCGTGCTGATGCGATACCTAAGCCAGAAGATGTGGGCCTGCGTTTATCTCGAAGAAACGCCGTGCATTTGTAATCTTGAGAGAATCTCTACCAATTATCAAATCAATCAATTAATATACAAGTCAAGTACATATCCCATCACACCCATCCCTCTCTCACCCAAAGTCAAAGCAACCCATGCTTAGCCCATTCCTTTTTTTACCAAAAGTCAAGAGAACCTATCCCTTTTCATCTCGTCACCACTCCTCCCTCTCTCATTTCTCATTCCAAGCAAATCCCAAGAGAGGGTGGACGTCCAAACTTCTCAAGAAGAAGCTAGGTGTGGCCCACTTCTTGCCCCTCTCATCTCTTATCTCCACCCTTCAATATTCATCTCCCACTATCAAAGAGGAAGCCTAGGAGCTAAGGAGTCCATGGAGCCTAGAAGAAGCGGAATCGGTGAGTGTTCATAACATTAGATCTTGATTTTGATGTAAGGTCCACTTGTAATTGGGACCCGTTTGATGTATGTGTTGTAAATCTTAGAGGGGCCCATAGTGGCGGGGTCCCTCATCATGCCGTTGTCTCCCTCTTTCTCTTTCTCTTTCTCTCTCTCTCTCTCTTTAATGGTGTTGATGATATGCATGGCCCACCTGATGATGCATGTGTGGGGCGTCGATTGTCCAGAATTTCCTGACAATCCAAATGGGTTGGATGTTCACCTATGGGCCGCCCACTGTCTAGCAACAGCGACCCACCTTGCTGCCGACTAGCCTGGATGAAGGGAATTCCAAATATTAATTTTATCCAATGAGTGGGCCACGCTGTTGTGGGACCACCGTGATGCATGTGTCATGCGTCCACACTGTCCAATCCAATGGACGGTGGCCGCTGGACATGGGCAGGCCGTAGATAATGTTAATATATATATATATGTATATCTAGCTTATGATAGTGTTAATATAATATAATATATAATATATTATATGTTTCGACTAGAAACAAAAAGTATTTAATGTGGGGGAATTTATTCAACGATAACAAAGAAAGCATGAGAGAACAAGTATAACAAAGTATTTTTTTCATTCTGAGTTCTTTTACATCCTCATATTCCCTTGATTTTGAAAACAAAGTACTATCATCGCAATGAATGAAAGAGAAGGAGGCAGTTAGAATGGAAATTTCGGTAGTATTTCAACTCATTTTCACCATATCTCCAGGGGAGACGAGTTGTGAGGTTCTGAAGCCTCATGTAGACTTAGAACCCTTGATTTGGTCCAGTCTAAGTTGCGTGGGTCTTCCATTCATCCTTCCAATCACATGGACACACGCAATAAGCGTAGAGGTCATCTGCCTGAAGGTAAAAATGCACAAACCTAAGCACTGAATGTGGAGTGTATAAGGTTTACTTCAGGATGAAATCCAGATGTCAAGACAATATTCCATGGATAATGGCGCAAAAACTATTCTTCAAGACATAATCCCAAGAGAAGTGGCGCATGAAACCATCTGTTAAGACAACATGCCATGAGAAATGGCGCAGGAGGGCTTGCATTAGGACATGTTCCACATGAAATGGCTTTGGAAGGCTTGCATTAGGACATGTTCCACATGAAATGACATTGGAGCTTGTATTAAGACAAGAATTTCACTTAAAGTGGCGCATAAGGCCATCTATTAGGACATGATTCCATATCAAGTGGCTCACCCCATCTCTCCTCCTTGAGTTGCGCGGGAGTGCGCAACTCTCCTTGGATTCCACAAATGTGGCGTCTCCATAAAAGTAGCACAAATCACTTCCTTGAGTTGCGCGGGAGCGCACAACTCCCTTTTGCACTCCACAAAATGTGGTGTAACCCCATTTCCTCTCTATCCCAGCACAACTCTCTCTCTCTCTCTCTCTCTCTCTCTCTCTCTCTCTCTCTCTAGGGCAACTCTCTCCCAATTCCTACTCACATGCAACTCTTTCCCCATTTTCATTCCCGCGCAACTCTCTCTCTCCCACACTCTTCTCACTTCCAAAAAGTCCCAAATGAAGAGTGAGGAGGGGTATTTATAGGCCTCCCAACCCCCTCACTTCTTAAATAGTAGTGATCACCACCACTTCTTCCTTCACACAATATCCAACCTCCTTTCTTAGACAATGGTGTTCACCAAGCTCTCCCTTAAATAGCGGTGACCACCCACTTTTTCCTTCATATAAGACAACGTCCATCCCTTCTTCTTGCCAAATAACGCCTATGCACCCCTCCATATCAAATGATGCACATTTATTCCCCTATATTAGATGACGTTCGTTCATTCCTCTATATCAGATGATGTCCATCTATTCTTTTACATCAGAATGTGGACCGCACAACCTTCTCTATCATGGAGCAACGCTTCACAAGGCTTCTATACTTGTTATAAGCACACATTCTTAGGAAGGATCTTCAAAATATAACTCCCTTGCTAATGCAATAGTCATATAATGAGATTAAGATATTTTTGTGCCCCAACATTATATATATATATATATGATGGGCCCTATGTGGGACCCACCGTTTTTGGCAGAGGGTTGGTAGGTGTACATTAGCTACGTAGCTACTGTATTAACATCAGCAAATTCGTGGGTCTGATCGTGATCCACACCGTCCAGTTGGACGGTGGGCCACACCATTATGTATATGTTTTATACCCATGTCGTCCATCCAGCTGATGGGCGTGGGACCACAAGATATATGTGTTTTAATCTAAACTGTTCATGTGCATCCTAGCTATTCAGCTACTATGCTGATGTCAGCAGTCCTGTGGACCCAATCTGAGGTTCGTGATGTCTAAGCCATCCATCTGTATTGAGGGCAGCAAGTGCTATGGGGCCAGCCATGATGTACGGGTCTAATCCAAATTGTGCAACTATGGAGCCCACATGATGTATCTGTCTCATCCTTGCCGTCCAGGGGCCCCACCGCGATGTTTGGGTTTTTGTCTACACCGTCCATTGCTGGACAGTGGTAGCTGAGGCCCATCTTGATGTATGTATTTTGTACATGCACCGTCCATCTGAACGGTGCTGTGTGGCTCGACCGTGATGTATGTGTTTTCTCTTGGCCATCCATCTATTTTCTAGGGTGGGATCCACCCATGTATGTGTTGTATATCCAGTCTGTCCATAGACGGTACTTTTCGGGGCCCACCTTTGATGAATGTATTGTACATCCACACCGTGCATCCGTAAGGCCCATATGATGTATATCTACGTGTTTGATCCAAGCTGTCCAGCAAGGACGTGGGGCCACTGTGATTTATTTACTGTATCCACACCGTTCAGTCTACTGGACGGTGGGTTGCCTTGTTTGTGTGATTTAGGTTGCCTATCCATTTTTCTTGGGTTATGGGCTGCCCCATTAGGCCCACCTTGTGATGCAATGGGCCCACTTGATGTATATGAGGCCCATTGTTGAGGCCCATGTGATACGACCCACTTGATGTATTTGCGGCCCATCTGTGAGGCCTGATGTATTATATATGTGGCCCATGCCATGCGTCCCACTTGATGTATATGAGGCCTATTGTTGTGGCCCATGCAATGTGGCCCACTTGATGTATATGAGGCCCAATGTTGAGGCCCATGTGATATCGCCCACTTGATGTATTTACGGCCCATACGTGGGGCCAGATGTGTTGTATATGTGGCCCATGCGATGCGGCCCACTTGATGTATAAGAGGCATATTGTTATGGTCCATTACAATATATATAAGGCCCTGAGATGTGGCCCATTATGCTGTATATGTGGCACATGAGTGAGGCCCGATGTGATGTATTTATGGTCCATGTGTTGAGGCCTATGGTAATGTATATTAGGCCCTTGTGTGAGGCTATGGGCCCATTATATGTTTGGCCCTATGAAGGCCACTTCTTAGGAGAAATATTGGTTAAATGTCCACATTGATGGGCAATGATGGTTAAATGTCCACATTGTGACCTTCCCTTAGGCCCTTTGTTAGGCCGATTATCGAGGCCAATTGTTAATGCCGATTAATGCCAATTATCAATACCGATTATGAGTATGTGACAGCATAGCATCATGATAAATATCCATACACAATTGCATATGGCATAGGGCAGGTTGTTTATGGGACTCCCTGATAGGCGGAGTTATCCCACATGAGCGCACGGTATGTGCAGGATTGATGCATGATTGGACTGTGTGACTCATACATCTTGCATTTTGGTATATGATTACTGTACGCCCTAGCGATATCTGGGCCGTATCCTCCACAGGCATATCGTGGATGGCTAGATGGGACACAAGAAATCTTTTTATACATGGGGTACCATAGATGTCCCTGGGTGAAAGTCCCTAAACCTCCATGGCTAGGAGACGCTACAAAGTCTAGATCGAGTGGATACATGAGTGCCCAAGTATCGAATACCAGTAGGCCGCATCTCACACTGTGTTGTGGTCAGTTGGAAAGGGGTGTGGTCTTATCCACCCAAGGGCAGGGGGCATAACTAGGCTGAGTTTGACTAGCTTGTAAATGGGTCTGCTATCGACGTGCTGGGTAGATATTGGTTGATTATTAGTAAGGTGGATAGTGAGGTCTCTTCCACTTGCATGGTTGCACGTCCAGTGGGCGGCGATCGCGTGTAGAGTGTATTAGACCTCGGTGATGATCCCAGAGATGTACAGGACTAATATGTGGACTTATTGAGCAGGAGTTGCATACTCAAAATTTTACTCATTCATTCATTCATTCACTATCCACTCGGGCTGGTGGTGCGTAACTAATTTATATGTGTACCTTCACAATGGCTAGGATTTCGGTTGAGGCGCGCGACCAACCTGAGATCAGGAGTTTACCACATTGAGCTTATCTATCCAAATTTAGGTTTGAAACTAGTTTGGATAGAAGTCATTTGTGATGGACCCCATAGCTTGCAATACTACGTACTATCATCCTGACTTCACACTCTAGCTTGGTCATTTTATTTGCACAGCATACTGCATCTGCTGCATATGACATTTTGGGTTGCTATATTTCTGCATTTATATGGCCTAGATGATCCTTACGGTATTTGTGGACTCATCAAGATTTATATATTGCATTGCATTCTCAGTATAAGATATTTGGCTCACTATGTCTCCGCATTGCATAGCTGATTTACATTGCTTCCTCAGTATATGATATCGACATATTATGTTTTTACATCGCATAACCTGGATAAGGTTGATGGTATTTATGGACTTACCAGCATGTTTCCGCATTTCTCTGATATTGTATGATTTATGGATTGCTAGTATTTCCGCTTACTCTGATATTTATATGCTTGGCATGTGCATCGCACACACTTACACCACCCTTTAAGCTTTCTATAAGTTATGCACGATAGATGCGTGGAGGTGGTGTTAGGTCGCAACAGCGTTGAGCTTGGAGCGTACAACTGTCTTATGGAGCTTTGATTTTTGATATATGTATTTCCCTTTCAGCACTGTATTCAAGTGTTTATATTAGTGGATATGTGATGATGCTGTTGCCTTTGTGATTTGGTAAACATGTGGTTATGCTTATTACAAGTTAAATATACGTTGAAAAAACCATCCTTATAGGATCTTAGGATCAGAATCTGACATTGAAAAGGCCTAGCTATATGTCCTAGAGGGGGGGTGAATAGGACAATGCCAAATAAAACTTATAACAGCGGAATTAAAAAGAATATGATAGCCAAAATAAATCACAATGTAAGAAAGTAAAATAACCTCAAAATTCAGATCTTGAGAGGTTGATACAAATGTTGTTCTAAGGACAACCTTACACCAAAAACCAGAGTTTATGGTAGGATAACTTTATTTCTAGAAAGATCTTTGTATCAAATCTCAAACCGAAGAGGAATATAGAAATAAATACAAACTGAATTAAAATAAATTGTAATCACAAATGTATTGTTCTAGGGACAGCTATACACCATAAAAATGGCAGGGCAACCTTGCTGGAACAACCTTTTAAAGGAAATTGAATATCAAGCTGATAAAGGAATATCAGAAAATAAATTCTAAACTATTACAAAATTCTCACAATGCTTGAATTAAATGATTACAACATTCACCACCATACATACATCCTACAAAAGAATAATTAAAGATCAGAAGTATAAATCATTCAACCACAACACAAGGGATTATAGTGGTTCGCCTGTGTGTTCACCAACTGTTAAACAACAGCCACACAGAATGCTACTCCACTCCTAATATCAGTTAAGTTATGGATAGGAATACCCTCATCATTCACAGGAACGTCCATAAGGGCTAAAATTAAATGACGATCAATGTCAAAAGGCCATTCTCTAGTAGATATTTTAAAAGTTAAATTATCCTGTGAGAAAGCACTAATACATGTAAACATGGATTGGGCAATGGACCGGTATGCAGGCCCACCCCAATGTAATAAGTTAACCCAACCTACAGCTTCAAGCACAGGAAGGATGTCAAAAGGTGCAATATGATTAACATCAACAGGATGTTCAACAATAACATTACGTAATCTAATATCCCTAACATAAGATGGATCATCATTGGGAACAAGAAAATGACGCTTAGAGATAACGGTCGATCTGGAGGAAGAAGAAGGACCACGGGAAGTAGTTTTTCTACCTCTAGAAGCCATTTGCAACAAGGATATCAAGGAAATAAGAAGTTGCAAAGGATTGAGAAGTGGGTTTACTCAAAACAGATTTTTCAAAATCCAAACCCCAAATCTCAATGAAATTCAAAATAGAAAGCTTAAAGCTTGAAAAGAAAACAATCTAGACACAAATCTGCAAGAAAAATGTGATTTGGAACACTAACCTTGAAGAACATGAAAGATGGGTTCGACAAGTCGAAGCACGGCTCCTTAGAGAAGAAAAGCAAAATAAAGAAGAAAGCAAAAATCTCCAAATTTAAGAGATTCCCGAGTTCTATGACTGGTCATGGATATCTACGACCGGTCGTAGGTCGACTGGTCGAGTATAATCACGACAGGTCAAAGAATGCCCAAAAAATTCATATTTCTTGCAAATTATACAAAAATTAGAATTTAATCTAGCAAATATATACACTATAATACAAGTAGGCATAAATAATCATTTTAAAATGCACATGCCAAGATCAAATTTTATCTTTTTGAAGCTGCTTTTATCGAGAGGTTTTGTGAAAATGTCAGCTCGTTGATCTTCGGTAGGAATATATTCTAGAGATATAACTTTTTTTTCTACTAATTCCCTTATATAATGAAATCTAATGTCAATGTGCTTAGTACGAGAATGCTGAATATGATTTTTTGAAATATTTATCGCACTGGAATTATCACAATGTAATAACATAGAATCCTGTTTAATTCCATAATCACTTAGCATTCGTTGCATCCAAACAAGCTGTGTACATGCATTACCAGCTGCGATATACTCAGCTGTTGAAAGTGATATAGAATTTTGTTTCTTACTAAACCAGGAAACTAGATAATTTTTAATGAAAAAACAACCACCACTGGTTGATTTTCTATCATCTAGATTACCAGCCCAGTCAGCATCCGAGTACCAAGCTAATTGGACATTGGTTTCATGAGGATACCAGAGACCAAGATTTACAGTTCTTGCGACATATCTAATAATTCGCTTGACAACAATCAAGTGAGATTCCTTTGGATCAGATTGATATCTTGCGCAAATACCAACACTTAGAGAAATATCAGGTCTACTAGCAATTAAATATAACAAACTACCAATCATACTCCGATAAAGTTTTGAGTCAACATTTTTACCATTAGAGTCTTTTGAGAGTTTCAGGGTAGTACTCATAGGAGTATCAAAATTCTTGCCATTCTCAAATCCAAATCTCTTGATTAGATTCAAAGCATACTTAGATTGAGAAATGAATATTCCTTCAGGTTGTTGCTTTACTTGCAATCCAAGGAAATAAGTCAATTCCCCAACCATGCTCATTTCGAACTGTGATTTCATCAAATCTGCAAACTCAGTAGTCAAGTCAGTACAAGTTGATCCATAAATGATATCATCAACATAAATCTGTACCATTAAGATATGATCATTATGTTTTTTAACAAACAGAGTTTTATCAATAGATCCCATTTGAAAATTATGACTTAAAAGAAATTTTGTTAGTTTCTCATACCATGCCCTAGGTGCTTTTTTTAATCCATAAAGTGCCTTTTTAAGCTGATATACATAATCAGTATTTTTGAAATCTTTAAAACCCATTGGCTGTTCAACATAGACTTCTTCATGTAAATCACCATTTAGAAAAACACTTTTCACATCCATTTGATAGTTCTTTATCTTTCTAAAACATGTAATGGATATAAATAGTTTGATGGATTCAAGATGTGCTACTGGTGCAAAAGTTTCATCGAAATCAATCCCTTCAATTTGAGTATAACCTTATACCACTAGTCTAGCCTTGTTTCTAATTATATTTCCACACTCGTCAGACTTATTTTTGAAAATCCATTTTGTTCCAATGATGTGTTTATCTTTAGGTCTTGGTACGAGATACCAAACATCATTTCGTACGAATTAGTTGAGTTCTTCTTGCATCGCAACAATCCAGTTCTCATCAGTAAGAGCTTCTTTTACGTTAGATGGTTCTATTTGGGATGTAAAACATACATAATTACATATATCCTCAAGTTGTCTATGGGTGCGAACACCGGTGAGAGGGTTTCCAAGAATTTATGTGGTTGGATGATCTTTAACAGTCCTCAACTCAGAATCAGTCTGATTCGATGAAGTATCGGGTTTATCAATGATTAGTACTTCATCATTATCTGAATTAGAAATTGGCGTATTTAAGTGATCATCAATGACAACATTAATGGATTCTTGAATCACACCAGTCCTTTTGTTCAGAACCCTATAAGTTCGACTGTTTAAGGAATATCCTAGAAAAATACCTTCATCACTCTTCGTATCGAATTTTCTCAAATTTTCACGATCACGTAAAATATAGCACTTGCTGCCAAAAACTCGAAAGTGACTCGATTAATAATATAGCAAGCTGTGTTGACTGCTTCAGCCCAAAGATTTTTAGAGAGCTTCATGCTATTCAACATGACATTAGCCATTTCTTGAAGCACCCTATTCTTTCTTTCTACAATTCCATTTTGTTGTGGAGTTTTGGGAGCAGAGAATTCATGTAATATTCCTTGGTCGGTACAGAACTTCTCAAAATTGCTATTCTCAAATTCAGATCCATGATCACTACGAATTTTACTGATTTGAGAAGATTTTTCAGTTTGAATCCTTTTGAAAACTTTTCTTACTTCTTCAAGGGTTTCAGATTTATCCCTTAAGAAGACTACCCAAGTGAATCTGGTAAAATCATTAACTATTATCAGGATATACTTTTTCCCACCACGACTTTCTGTTCTGGTAGGTCCTATCAGATCCATGTGGAGAAGTTCGAGTGGTCTTGATGTGGTATTTGAATTCACCTTTTTGTGTGAGTTCTTTGTTTGTTTGCCTATCTGGCACTCACCACATATTTTATCTAATTTCTGAAGTTTGGGTAAACCTCTTATAAGTTATCGTTTGCTCAATCTATATAAATTTTGATAATGTACATGTCCAAGACGTTTGTGCCATAAATCAGTCTCGTCTGTATGGACCATGTAACATGTTTGATTAGATGAGCTGGATTCGCTAATAATATAGCAATTTTCAGACGTTCTACGTCCAGTTAATATTACAGAACCCTTATTGTTTAGTATCTCACAGCTTTGATTAGAAAACCGAACATTATGGTTATTATCACATATTTGAGATATACTAAGCAAGTTATGTTTTAAGCCTTCAACATATAAAACATTTTTAAACACGGGAAGATTAAAAAGTTGAACCGTACCTTGGCCTATAATCTTGCAGTTGCTACCATCACCAAATGTGACTGAACCATCAGTCATATCTTTCAGATCCGTGAATAAAGCTTTGTCACCTGTCATATGCCTGGAGCATCCACTGTCTAGGTATCACTTTGAATGACTTGTTGCTTTGAAAGCAGTGTGAGCAACCAAGCAGGTAACTTTAGGAACCCATTTCATAACTGTTTTGGGTTTAGGAACATAGTTGGTCTTCTTTTGTGTATATTTGTAGGAATGACCTATAGAGTTAGATTTTAAGAGCTCCTTGAGTAAATCAACTATCTTTTCAGCTAGTGGATTTCGTTTCTGATTAAAGTTGACATGGCTGCTTCTAGGTTTTTGAAAAGTTTTTGAATTTCTAGAAAAATCTTGATAAGTACTTTTCCCTTTTGAGTTTGAGGACTCTCCTTTAACAAACATAGGAGGAGTATACTTTTGTTTAGGAGGTAGATTTTTATCATAGCCCAACCTAGATTGATCGCCACATTTTCTTGATCCGGATAACAGTTTTTCTAACTTTGGATCACCTTGGGCATATTTCCATGTGTCCTTTAGACTCAGAAGAGAAGATACTTCAGTTTTAAGTTTCTCAATTTCAGATTTTAAATCAATAATTAGGGAGTTTTTGAATTCCAAATCACATTTTGATTTTTCAAAGCAATCTGAAATTTGTGATTTTTCTAAGACAAGTGATTCAAAACAATTTTTGAGTTTAGAAAACTTTTCTTTTTGAAGTTTAAGTTTGATAGCAATTTTACAGCTTTCCTTATATAAGGCATTGTAAGCGTCTTGAAGATCATTTTCATTTTCACATTCACTACTCAGATTTTCTTCACTCGTTGAGTCATTATCTGAAAATGTGAATTTGGTTAGAGTCATAAGAGCTTTAACCTCATTGCCCGACTTAGTTTTAGAATCTTCTGATTCAGAAGAACCTTCAGAATTAGATGATTCATCCTATGTAGCCAACATACCCTTCTTCTTAGGTTTGTCCCTTTTAGGACATCTATTTGCTAAGTGCCCATATTCTTGACAGTTGTAACATTGACTATCTTTCAAAGATTTTTGAGATTTGAGTCTAAACTTCTTTTTATCATTTGATTTTTGAAAATCAACCCTTTTCTTGCTTTTAAAAATCTTGTAAAATTTCTTAGCTAAAAGAGCCATATCATCTTTTGAATTACATTTAGAAGATTTTAGTGCGATAGATTTACCTTTAGGAGCTTTAAAGTTTAACTCGTAGGTTTGTAGAGAACCAACTAGTTCTTCTACCCTCATATTATTCGTATCACGAAGTTCCTAGATCGCGGTTACTTTAGAATTGAACCGTTCAAGAAGTGAGCGTAATATTTTTGCACACACTTTACTTTTTGGGATTTTATCACCAAGACCCCACATTGAGTTTACAACGTCATTCAATCTAGTGTAAAAGTCCATAAACATTTCATTTTCCTCCATATGAATTTCTTCAAATCTGGTTGTGAGGAGTTGGACTTTAGATTTTTTGACAATTGTAGTACCCTCGTGTGTCATTTCTAATATATCCCAAGCTTGCTTTGCAGTATCACAGGAAATGATTCTTTTGAACTCATCCGGTGATAGTGTGCAACTAATTGCATTTAGTGCTTTAGCATTTGCACTACTCTCACTTTTTTGAAGAGTGGTCTATTGGTAATATGGTGTGACTTTCATATATTTTGAACCATCAACCCCAGTAACTTCCATGATAGGAGGTTTCCATTCAGTCACTGTGGCTTGCCACACATTTTCATCCATTGATTTGAGGAAGATCCTCATTCTGGCTTTCCAATAGGCATAGTTGGAGCCATCAAAGGGTGGAGGTCTTGTGACTGAAAGGCTATCAAAATTTGACATCTTAAATAGCTTAAATCGTTAGCTCAGGAATTAAATCCAAGAATAAAAAAGAGCTATAAGGCTCTGATACCACTTGAAAAGGCCTAGCTATATGTCTTAGAGGGGGGGTGAATAAGACAATGCCAAATAAAACTTATAACAGCGGAATTAAAAAGAATATGATAGCCAAAATAAATCACAATGCAAGAAAGTAAAATAACCTCAAAATTCAGATCTTGAGAGGTTGATACAAATGTTGTTCTAAGGACAACCTTACACCAAAAACCAGAGTTTATGGTAGGACAACCTTATTTCTAGAAAGATCTTTGTATCAAATCTCAAACCGAAGAGGAATACAGAAATAAATACAAACTGAATTAAAATAAATTGTAATCACAAATGTATTGTTATAGGGACAGCCATACACCATAAAAATGGCAGGGCAACCTTGCTGGAACAACCTTGTAAAGGAAATTGAATATCAAGCTGATAAAGGATAGCAGAAAATAAATTCTAAACTATTACAAAATTCTCACAATGCTTGAATTAAATGATTACAACATTCACCACCATACATACATCCCACAAAAGAATAATTAAAGATCAGAAGTATAAATCATTCAACCACAACACAAGGGATTATAGTGGTTCGCTTGTGTGTTCACCAACTGTTAAACAACAGCCACACAGAATGCTACTCCACTCCTAATATCCTCACACAGGGGATATTAGCGTTCACTAACAAAATAGGTTTTCCTAGGTTCAACCAAAACCTTTATAATTATGTCTTTGTCTGTGGGCTTACACAATTAAAAACCCCACTTACGAGTTTTCTGGCTCTCCTCGGATAACCAATACAACAAGATTTTTCGGCAAATCTTGAAAGAAACTAAAACAGAAAGGAATTTACAATTAAATGTAAAATACCGATTATCTCCTTCGTTGTAGCAGCCCGGTAGAACCAAATCAGAGTAGATGATTGAATGTCCAAGTTCAATGTCCAGTACTCAATTACAATGGTTCTAATTCTAATAGATTTTAAATTAAACCAAATAGGGCTTGCCTTAATTGATTTTGATTCCAAAGAAAGGGAATAACAATTCCTCTTATCAAATTAGATTGGAATAGCAGAAACAAAATCAATTAAATAAAGCTAAGGAAAGAGAATATTAAATAAGCACACTTAGCTTAGATGGAGCACAGAATTATCTCTCAGAAGTTTGACGAAGATTGGCTTGAATGGATTAATTAATTCGATGATTTCTTATGAAATTCGTGCATTATTTATAGGTGAGCAGATCGCGTCTTCGACTGGTCTAGGGAGCTCTTCGACTAGTAGAAGCAATAACAGATATTTAAAAAATCAGACGCGATAAGCTTTGACCATTCTACGACTGGTCGTAGGTCACCTTCGACTGGTCGAGGGTCTCCTTTGACTAGTCGAAGAACCTGAAAAACATCGCTGGATTTTGAGTCGAAGATGTTCGACAGGTCGAAGATACATTCGACACTGTTCCTTCGACTGGTCGAACAGATTCCTGGACTAGTCGAAGCTTAATAGATTTTATCCAAAATTTGTAACAAACTTACGACTGATCGAGGAATTTCTTAGACTGGTCGAAGCAACTCTAGGACTAGTCGAAGAAGGCTTAGGACTAGTGAAGAACAGACCAAACTGATGTAAAATAAACATTCGATTTATGTATCTAAAATGACCTACTTCTAAGGTCAACCTAAGGTCAGTCAAACCTTAACCATGAAGTATGGACATTGAAACATTAGGAACTAGTGACCTTGAAGTATGAGCCTTGAAGTCTTGATGTAGTTGAAATCTTGATGTAGCTCAATCTTGAAAGTGTTTTGAGTTCTTTACAAACTACCTTGTACTCTTCTTGAAGTCTTGCAGCTTGAGTCTTGTCTAGTGAGCAGTTCTTGCATTCAAGATTGATCCTTGTACTTGAGCATTCAAGACTGATCCTTGTACTTGAGAGCTTTGCTAGTTGTGAGCTTAGCATGATTATGAATGTTGATCCTTGAGAGAGCTTCACTTATGCAAGTTATATATAGCAGTGATTTTGGCACCACAAATTTGACAACAGACAGGGATATAAACTATAGCACATACAGACATATGGGGTACTACGGAGGCTGTCAGCACCAGATTTAGTGATTAAGAATTTTGTGAGCCCAGTTTTCGAGTTTGGGGCGTGATAACTAAGGTATCCTCTGAGAGGTCAATGGTATTGTTAAAATCATCTTCGAGGTCCGTCCAGGCCTCATTGAGATCTCGTTGAATCTAAGAGGAGGATGCAGCCATACTCCTACTTCCTTGCACATAACATCCAATGGCCTGATCGGAACCGTCGATAACTGCCAAGTCATCTATTCTCTTGATTCTTTTGCTGCGAAGTCTTTTAGCGCGCGGTTGAGATTGTAGCAAATGACCACTTGTAAGCAAGTAAAGAATAATATCCATATAAGCATCATTAAAACATAGAAATACATGAAATTGTTTTGTAATCTCTACCTTTGCAAATCTTACTCGAAGATACTCTTCCCAGACCTCGTTAGGGGCCATAACCACCATTTGCTCATTATCCCATCCAAAACCACTAGCTGCTAGCATGTCCTTGACGACATTATATTCTCTCTTGTAACACCTCAGCCGATTCTACACATTCTGCCAGATCACAACAATCTCTGTATGCTTCATCACCTCTTCAGCAGCTACTTGGTACGCTTCCCTCTTGAAACCATTGTCAGCTTTACATCCCAATGCAACCTGTTTGAGCAACGTGTTGAATAGTACTTGTCCATTGCTCTACTCCATTTTTTTTGCTGCTTGGGACAGAGGCTTGGCAAGGGATTTTATCGTCTTTCCCCATGAAGAACATCGAGTTGGGCGCACTGGTGTTTTAACTGGCGACTACGTCGGTGTCGATGTATCATTTGACCAGAAGTCTGACATTCCACCTACGCATGCAGCACGTGCCAAGTATAGATGAAGCTTATCTAATGTCAACCCACCAGGTTAGAATTTACATGATGATAACAAGAAGAATCAGAAATTGGATATACTTATTTGGAATTATATTCAAAATTTTTTTAAAACCATAATTCCATTGACGAGTACCTAGCATTACGAGAAACAAAACAAATAATGTTTTGGTTATAGAAATTGTAAAAAAGAACTATAAGTAATTCAACTATCTACTCCTACTATTATGTTGCACATCTGCCCACATTCATGTTACAATATCATTGCACACTCTAATCCATGCTTCCTTCTCTCGCTGAGTAACTCGCAGCAACCATTGCCTCTCATCATTCGTTGATACCTCATGTGGTGTTGGGTTACTCTCCACATCAGCCATAGGTATACCAGCGTCATGAAGATCTTGAGGAGACTCACTTCCAGTTCGTATGAAATTATGTAAGACATAGCAGGTTATCACAAATTTCACTTGTGTTTGGAATTCATACTGCATTGCCATCTTTAATATGGGAAATCTGCCGTTCATAACACCAAAACAACACTCAATGACATAATGCAGTTATGTATGTCGATAGTTAAACAACCCCTTCATGTTTGCAGGTGCTTTCCTAGTTCAATATTCTTGTAAGTGGTATCAAACGCCCCGATATGGAGCCATAAAACTGGGTGAATGAGTATATCCAGCGTCGACAACATAATATTTTCCTAAACATTTGAATGAATGTTGCATTAAGTGGACAATCGATCATTCATAAGTATTAATTAGATGGGTAATATTTGAGCAGATATCCAGTACCCTGTGGTACAAGTAAGGGATCATCAGATCGGGTTAAAACATTATGTAACACCCTCGCATCTGAAGCAGAACCCTCTCAACTGACTAATACATATAAAAAAATTCATATCAAATGAACATGCTGCAAGTACGTTTTGAGAGAGGACCCCTTTCTAATTGCGGATGTTCGCATGGTCGGCTTCTTGCACATGAGCAGGTATGTGTGTCCCGTCAATTGCACCGACATAATCCTAAATGCATTTCATCAAAATTTATTTAGGGACGGACTTGTTAATAGAGGTAAGTGAAAATCAATAAATATATATATACATTGGCCTTTAATCAAAATGATACCTGAAAGTATACAGCCCAATTTATATTTGTTTAGATCTCAGAGGGTGTTTTTAATTCAGGATGTTTAACAAACTCGGGGTACATTGATACAAAAGCATCTAATACATGATGAAAGTGGTAGTTAATGTTTTCACTTAATCGAATGAATTTGTGTCCGATTGCCCGATTGCGAATGTTATGGCCCACAGTGTGTAGGAAAATAACCACCTGTTCTTCAAGACTCACATTATGAGTATCGTACAAATGTGTCTTCTTGCGTAGTTTAGTACATAATTCAAAAAAAAACATCTTGAGTCATCCTGAGTTGAGTTACACAATTCCAGTCATTGGCCCGAATGATAGAGTTGATGAACCTAGCCTGCTCATCATCCCCGTGACATGCCGGTTGTTTGAACATATATACGTAACAGTATTCCCTAATAGCTGCTACATAAGCTGCCATCGCTTGAACGACAATAGACCTTTCCATCTCTTCATCCTCTTCATTATCCATCACTAATTGTTCACCTACATGTGTATGTAGGAGTGTGTTTTTAATATAAATCCTAAATCCCTTGCTTACTCTATTTCCCAAACTGGTAATCTTACCGTGGGGATTATCTAATCAAATCGATTTAAAGGTGGGGTATCTTGAGGGATAAACATGACTTAGAGGTGATTACATATAGCCACTTCATTTTTTAATACAAGATTTTAATTTCAGCATTTACATGCAACAAAGCCTCACAACATTTTGACAAATGAAACTGTATGCTCATAAACCTGTTACTTATATATACAACATATATCCAAACATTTCACTAAAATTGATATGAAATTACGATGTGTTTGGGAAAGTGATAGTAATGAATGGAAGTAGAAACAATTCAGTCATTAGCAGAAATGTAGATGCCATAATTCATACCTGAAATTCCGCTGAACATGGCCTGTGCGAAATAAAACCCTGAGAAAATCACATGAAAATACCCATATCAAAAGAGAAGATAGTAAAAAAGTCCACAAATAATCATGATAGATGTAATAGTCTCGTGTAATTGTTTCTTACCACATCAAATCTAGGTATCTATAGGCTCTTAATTTGAAGCATGAACTACTGTTTAAACTGGTACAGTCTCTAACATAATCCAATCTAAATAAGTGCTAAACATGAATGACCATTGATATATAATTCGGTTAAAGGAGATCAGAATCTGTTTATTTGACGAACATGAGGGTAATGCTATTCCATGCCAACTATTTAATATCCAAGAAGCATAAAATACATGCAGCTGGAAATGAACCAGTTACATGGGGCATGGAAATGACATAGTTTCTAGAAATTGTCTGTCTGAGTTTATAGAAAACACTGTTTATAGTTAACATAAAGCAGAACATGAGGCAGTAACATGAGAATCTACGTTAACAGAAATTGTATGATGTGAGGAAATGACACAGTTAGATAGAGTCAAGGAAGGAATAGAGAGAGTTTACAGAATATGTATTGAACTAGTTTATAGAATACACTGCTTGGAGTTAATATAGGAAATGAAATAGTTACATGGAATAAAGGAAATGACACAGAAATACAAAATTGTTTTGGAACAGTTTGCAAAATAGACTGCCTACAGTTAACACAGAACATGAAATGAAGCAACAACATGAGAATCCATGTAATAAAAAATTGCATGATGCCATGAAATGAAACAATTACATAGATTAAGGGAAATGACACAGAATTACAAAATTGTACGGAAACAGTTTGTAGAATACACTACTTACAGTTAACATGGAATAGGAAATAAAACAAGTAGATTAGGATCCAAGTTTATAGAAATTACATTATACAACAAAATGACACTGCTACATAGAATATGGGAAATGAAACAATTTTAGAGTTTGTACTGAAACTATAACAATTATATACTGAAACTCTAAGTTACATTTGGATAATCATGCCTTTCAATACTTTGTAGAAAATGCTTGAATCAGAAGATAATTTAGATATAAATCCTTGAAAATGAACATCCTCAGGGGATATACATTGAAATGTCACAATTGAAGTATGAACTTGTGAGACACAACAGTTACGTTAAAATAGTGAAATGAAATAGATCAATTTCAACTTCAGTTTGGTTACTTACTTTAGGGGCCAGATTTATAGGAATCCATGAGAAGTAACACATCAATATCTCTAACTCGTGATACCATAAAATCAATATCCCATCACATAAATATAACAAAGCAAATTCCTTTGGAAAATCACCTACAATCGCAACTAGGTGATTGATTCTCTTCTAGGGAAGTCCTTCACATCCCTTGGCTATTTCATGCATTTAAATCAAGCTCCTTAGTCGAGCGGGCCTCATCATTTGAATTTTCTGTAGCACTTTTATATTATATTATGGCTATGTAGGTCTATACATGTCATCCAACCCTTGGGATGATGATTCTATAGTAACATGAGTTTGGCCACAATAAGATGAAATAGATCAATTTCAACTTAGAGGCCAGATTTATAGGAATCCATGGGAAGTAAGACATTTACATTTGAAAAGCACTACAACGACATAAAAAATAAAAGAAAAAAGAATTAGAAAAAATTTTCATACTGCTTCAGTGGCCACTTGCACGTAACCCATCCATTTTCCTCTTATAAGCTCATGACTCCCATACATGGAAAAAAACATAGTAATAAAATAATTCCAACTTTATGGAGCATGGTCCTAATATCATAGTATGACCCACTTTACTTTGGATCTATATCAAATTTCACACTCAAAACAACCACATATATATAGAAGATAAATTTAGGGCCTGTTTGTTAACGCTGAATTTTTGCACTTAACGCAGTATTGGGGAAATGTTCCATGTTTAGTGGTGTTAGTTAATGCGTTGTTAACGCGGAAGAAGGAAAGCGCTAAGAGGTTTTTCACTAAATTCTTTCCGCGATAGGATTTGGCTTAATGGTGAATGCAGATTGCGCTCCATAAGTTTTTCTATAAAAAAAAAAATTTGCTTCCTAAATTACCATTTTTACTACGAAAATTTTCTTCTCTTTGAATTGTTTGTGCAGTACAAAACTAACTTTTAACATGTAAAACTTCTTTATGCCCCACTATGATTTATGTTTTTGATCCACACCATCCATCAGCTTTTTCAGATCATTTAAGGTTTGAGCTAGAAAAAGAGGTAGGTCCAAGGATTAATTGGACCACAAGGTGGGGATTAAACACCCACCATTAAAAACCTCTTGGGAGCTGGAGAAGTTTTGGATCAAGCTGATATTTGCGTTTTCACTTCATCCACGTCTACATGACCTAATGAATAGGTTGAATGGTAAAAAAACATCACAGTGGCCCTTAGAAAGGTTTCAACCGTGGATGTCATTATCACTTCAGAATCCTTTGGTGTGGTTCACTGGAGCTGTGGACTTGCTTCATCTTTAAGATCATATATTTAAATACTATGAGAAAAATGATTAACGGGTTAGATAAAACACTTACATCACGGTGGGCCCCACAGAGCCCTGCCTGGACAATAATCTGTCCAGGCGGGGGTAGGATGCAATTCGCATTCGAAGCGGATGGGCTGGGATGGGATTGGGAAGTAGATTGGCTAGTGTATTGATGTCAGCAAGTTCTATGGGTCCCATCATGACATATTTGTTATATCCAAACCGTCCATCCATTTTGCGAGCTCGTTGTAAGGCTTCAGCCGAAAAATAAGATAGATCTAAAGATAAAATGGACCACACTACAAAAAGCAGTGGGGGATTGAACGTCTACCATTGAAATCCTTTTAGGGTCACAGAAGTTTCGGATCAATATGAAATTTGTTTTTCCTCTTCATCTATATATTTTTGACCTTATGAATAGATTAGATGGAAAGTAAACGTTATAATGGGCCCTGCGAATTTTTTAACGGTGAAAATCATTATCCCGTTGCTATTTTTGGTGTGGTCCATTTGAGTTTTGGATATGATTCATTTTTTTGGATAATGCTCTAAAATGATCTAAAAAATTTGATGTACGGTGTAGATATAATAAATACATTATTGTAGGGCCCATGTAACTTTGATCTCTTTAAACCCTTCATACAACTTAGACCTCGAGGAGCGTCTACACTCATCTTCGCACGACACGTATCTACATCAGCTATATAGCTGGTGTGTGGTACCGAAATGGGATTGGCTACTCCCCCTGCCACTAGCCTGGTGGGTGGTGGTCGGTGCTTTGTGGCCCTCATGATGTATGTGTTTCATCCATTCCGTTCATCCATTTTTACATATCATTTTATGTCTCTATCCCAAAAATAAGAGGGATATAAATCTCAGGTGGACCACACTAGAGGAAAACAATAATGTCCATTAAAATCCTCCTAAGCCCACTGTACTGTTTATTTGACATCCGTCATACATGCCCAGATGAAGTGAAAAAATAAAAATCAGCTTATCCAAAACTTTTATGGCCCCCAAAAGGTTTTCAATGGACAAAGCTCATTCAACACTGTTTCATGTAATGTGGTCCACTTGAGATTGGGATATACCTCACTTTTGGTCTCATACTATAAAATGATTTGGAAAAATATATGGACAACATGGATGAAACACATACATCATGGTGGGGCCCATAGAGCACCAACCATTAGCCATTGGCTAGTGGCAGCGGGAGTAGCTAATCCGTTTTCCGTGTGGTACACAAGCCCATGGATGTGGATTCCGTGGGAAAGCCTTCAGTAGGAAGTTCCTGTGTAGGAAACCTATATGGGGCCCACCCAGACTTTTGTGAGAAATCTACTCCGTCCATCCATTTTGTGAACTCATTTTAGGACATTAGGCCAGAAAATGAAGTATAAGAATGTTCGAATGGACCACACCCACAAGAAACAGTTGAATTGAACATCTATAGTTGAAAATTTCTTAGGGGCCACAGAAGTTTTGAAGCAAGCCTATATTTTTGTTTTCCCTTCATCCCTATCCTTATGATATAATGAACAGGTTGGATGACAAATAAACATCACTGTGGGGCCTAGAAAAGTTTCAACAGTGGAAATCATTATCCCTACTGTTTCCTGTGGTATGATCCACTTGATCTTTGGATATGCTTCAATTTTGGACTCAACCCCTTAATTTAGTTAGAAAAATAGATGGATGGTGTAGATAGACTAAATACATTCAAGGTGGGCCCAACTGAATTTACTCAATACGAAAAGCAATCCAATTTCATGCACCACACTGCAAAAATCAGCAGGGAATTGAACGTCTAACATTAAAACCCTTTTTGGGGTCATATACATCAAGGTGGGCCTTATTTGAAGGTTTTGTTGCTACTGGTGCTCAACGCTACATGACAACAGATACTGACAATGTTACCGCTAAGAGGAATTGAGGGACTCATGAATAATAATATTTTAGTTTTCTATTAAGTATTTTAGTTTATTTGAATTAATTATAATGATTTTATTTTCATTTAATAAAAAAAAATTTCTTTATAATGTAAAACATTTCCAAACGAGAGATAGGGTCAAATGTGTCAAATTAACAGATTTCAGACATTTAAGATGTTTGTTAACAAACATGTTGTTTCAAATTCAGTACTTAATTGTCAAACTTCAGTCATAATTATCAAATAAGTTTTTTGGCTTTAGATTTCAGATTTAGGGTTAAGATTTCATATTCAGGCTTCAAATTTTAGATTCAGGCTTTAGACTTCAGATTTAATAAACAGGGCCTTACTTTTCCTATATAGATTCCATGTAACAGGGATAAGTAACAGGACACATCCCCTATAACCAATTTTATAAAGCTAAATCCACAGAAACAGTTCACCATATTTGTCACAGAGCAATCATAAAATGAGAAAGCATCCCACCAAGAATTAGAAGAACATATCATTGTCCATAAATCCAATGAACTAGGTGATTGATTCTTTTCCAGGGAAGACCTTCAGTTACATTGAAGCATGAACTTGTGAGACACAATAGTTACATTAAAATAATGAAATGAAACAGATCAATTTCAACTTCAGTTTGGTTATTGCTTTAAAGGCCAGATTTATAAGAATCCACGGGGAGTAACACATTAATATCTCTAACTCGTGATATCATAGAATCAATATCCCATCACAGAAATATAACAAAGCTAATTCCTTTGGAAAAATCCCCTACAACCACAACTAGGTGATTGATTCTCTTCTAGGGAAGACCTTCACTACCCTTAGCTATTTCATGCCTTTAAATCAAGCTCCATAGTCGAGCAACGCCCTATCATTTGAATTTTCTACAACACTTTTATATTATATTATGGCCATGTAGGTATATGCATGTCATCCAACCCTTGGGATGTTGATTCTATAGTATCACGTGTTTGGCCACAATGAGATGAAACAGATAAAATTCAACTTACAGGACAGATTTATAGGAATACATGGGAAGTAAGACATTTACATTTGAATCAGGGAGAAGCACTACAACAACATAAAAATTATAAAACTAAATAAATAAATAATTTCTTACTGCTTCAGTGACAACTTGCATGTAACCCATCCATATTCCATTTGCAAGCTCGTGATTCCCATACACGGAAAAAACATAGTAATAGAAGGCTAAATCGACACAAACAGTTCACCATATTTGTCACAGAGCAATCATAAAATGAGAAATCATCCCACCAAGGTTTAGAAGAACATATCAGTTCTGAAAATCTACTGAACTACCATGCATATCGTCCAAGCAGCAAACCCCCAATTTTTAAGAAAAAAACCATAAGGGTTGAAAATGAGAAAGCATCCCACCAAGAATTAGAAGAATATATCAGTGCTGAGAAAACCCCCAATCAGCCGATGTTGTTTCTGGAAGAGAGGAAGGAGACTTACCTTTGCCGTATTATGGTTTAGTGCTATCGTTGCTCACCTCTTCTCCACCCGAGCATGTCCAAGGACCACCCCAAATGTCAAATCTCTCGATAAATAAACCTTATATTTGGCGCCAAGATTGTAAGACCCATGCCCTAGTCCGTACCATTTCGTTAGCTTCCGCGGTCCTTCCGGACAAATTCCGGCAACCTTCGCACCGTATCTGAGAATTGCGTATGATCCTAAACCAGGTCTTGTATGCCAAATTCAGCTCGAACCAAAACTTGTATCTTAGCGACCGTGTCATCGCCGCGGTTCCAACGCCACGATTCACGCACCGACCCGATACCTAGGCTAGAAGATGTCAGTCTGCGTTTATTCCAAAGAAACGCCGCACGTTACAAATCTCGAGGGAATCTCTACAATAAGTCCCATCAATCAACCATAAATGCATCCCTTATCCAAGTACAACCACCCCACTCCTTTTCCCATAAGTTAAACCTCTCTCTCCCTCACCATTCCTTCTTTAAAAAATTTCAAACTAAAGCATCTCTCTTTTACCCATTTTTCAAACCAACTTATACCTCATTAATTACACCCACCACTCCATCCATCACTTGTAATATTCTCTTTCTCTCATTTACTCAAACAATCTCCCAAGCAACCCAAACTCTCACACGTCCAAGCTCCTCTCTCTCCCAAGCCAAGTGTGGCCCACTTTCCCCACCCCTCTCATCTCTCATCCACACCTTCAATCTCCCATCAACCTCCATCAAAAGGTAAGCTAAGGAGCATTGGAGTCTAAGGGACTAAGAAGAAGGAAGATAAGGTGGGTGATTTACTGTTATTTTTAATTTTAGGGCCCACTTGTTGGTGGGACCCATTTTGATGTATGTGATTTAAGCAAGAGGGGCCCATAGTGGCGGGGTCCCTCTACCTCACCGTATATTTCTCTCTCCCTCTCTCTCTCTCTCTTTGTGATGGTGTGGATCCCACCAATATGTGTTATATCTACCCCGTCCATCTACATCAAACGGTGTGGCCCACCCTATTGCAGGTGATGATCCACACCATCCACTGTTTGGATGGACCCAATGCATCCTTCTTTCTATATGTTATATTTTATTTAACATATATATATATATACTAAATATAATATAATATGTATTATATATATATAATACAAGATATATATTATATGTATATATGTTGGTGGGCCACGTCCACATGGGACCCACCACAACGATGTGTTTACGTATGCTGTCCAGCGTCCCTGGACACTAGACGTGCTGTTGGCAAAACACTGGAGTGTAAATTGACATGGGAGTGTACTACCGAGCTAGCCAAAAGAGAAGGGAGAGGTGGCCACTCATGCAAGCCCCACCTTGATGTTTTTATACAATCCAAGTTGACCATCCTATTTCCCAGATCATTTTAGGCATTGAGCTAAAAAATGATCTCAATCCGAATTTATGGTGGGCCATAGCATAACAAACAAGTTTCCTACCATTGAAATATACTCTGATGTTGCTGTACATTAAAAAACCATTCAATATTGGTCTCGACAGGTTTGTATCAAGCCATAGGGGCCAATGGCTGGTGTTGATCTTGGTGATGCGGGCCCCGCCTGTGAAAAACTGCAGAAAAATAATATTTTCAAAAAAAACCAAACAGCCATAGCAACTGCTGCCGTTGACAGAAGGCGCAGGCAGCGCCTGCACTGGCTGCCTGACGGACGGACCGGCTGGGCCTCATGGCACCAGCTGTGGGCCCCACGTGATGCGTTTCGAACATCAACACCTTGCATTTGATGGGTCCCCTTTGTCCATGGGACGTCCCCAAAAATCAGCCGTAAACGGAACTCAGGTGGGCCATACCATCTAAAATCATGTGAAGGCATGCCTAAAACATATAAAATCATTTGGTGGGGCCTACCTGAGTTTTTGGATGTGACTGAAACTTGGTCTGGACCCTCAGCCAGGTGGGACACACATAATCGGTGGGCTGGATTTGGGAACTACATTCGGTGGGCCCCATTTTTCCCAGGTCCACATGACCTTTTAATAGGTTGGGCGTCAAATAAAATAGTCGGTGGGCCCCAAGTCTCTATGACTCTATCAACAGGTTGGATATAAATAAACATCACCATGGGCCCCCATGACCGTGTGACCTTATAAACAGTTGGGTGGCAAATAAACATTCCAGTAGACCCCTTGGTCCACGTGACCCTATCAAGGGTTTGGATGCAATAAACATTATGGTGGGCCCTAGTCCACTTGACTTCATGAATAGATTGGAGGCAAATAAATATTATAGTGGGCCCTACCCCCTGGTCCATGTACCCTTATGAATCCGTTGGATGGCAAATAAATAGTACAGTGGCCCCAGGGTCTATGTGGCCTTATCCACATATTGGATGGAAAATAAATGTTTATGGTGGGCCCACATGGGACCCACTAATGTATCTTTTGTATCCACACTGTTCATTTATTTTGTGGGGTCCACCCTATTTATGTGCCCCAAATATGGGCCACCCTAGGCATACCCACCGTGATGAGTGTGTCAGACCCTCTGTCCTTCTAATTTTGCCAATCATGGGCTGCCATATGAGGCCCATGTGACTAGGCCTATTTTGATGTATTTATGGGCCGTCCATTGAGGCCCACTTTGATTTGTATAAGGCCATTAGTTGAGGCCCATCTTAATATATTCATGGTCGCCCACTAAGGCCCACTTTAATATATATGAGACCATGGTTTGAGGCCCATTTGATGTATTGAAGGCCCATGGGTCGAGGCATAATGGGATCTACATGAGGCCCATTACAATGTAATTCTACCATGGTTCATGTGTTGACTATTGTAGTGGGCTATGCCTTGGGAACAATGTTGGTTTGACGTCCACATTGTAAGGATGATGTTGTTAGATGTCCGCATTATCACTCTCCCTAAGGCCCACTGATAGGCCCATACTTGTAGTAAGTAGGCCGTCTAGGCCCATCTCCATTATGCACAGAGCCCATCTCTTTATACATGTTTAGTATAGATCCATGATTCATGATCATACGCATCATATGTATGCCTGATATGAGGAGTGACTGATCATAGCATATGCCTTCGAGCAGATTGTTTATGGGCTCCCTGATAGGCGAAGTTGCCCCATATAAGTGTATGGTACACGCAGGACTGTTGCATGACTAGTAGTCTGACTCATGCACTTGCATTTGTGTGATTGTAGTTACTGTATGCCCTAGTGATATCAGGGCCATAGCCTCCATAGACACATCGTGGATGGCAGGATTGGATACCGAAAATATTTAGTTCTAGTATACGGGCGCCATAGATGTCCCTGGGTGTAAATCCCTAAACGCGATGGTACCAGAGGATGACTCCAACGTCGAGACCGAGTGGATACACGAGCGCGTAAGGGCCGTATACCAGTAGGCCGCATCTCCCACTGTGTCGTGGTCGGTTGGAAAGGGGTGTGACCTTACCCGCCTAAGTGAGGGAGAAATTTCTATGTTGAGTTTGAGCAGCTTGAGGAATCGGTCCGCTATCGATGAGCCGGGCCGATATTGGTAGCCGGATAGTGAGGTCTCTTCCACCCTCCCAGTTGTGCATCTGGATAGGGACGACAAGCTGGCGTAGAGTGTACTTGACCTCGGGGATTATCCAGACTGAGAACTGCATTGATTTGATGCTCTAATGAGGAGCTACATTGATATGTGGATGAGGATTGACATGCTTGACTTGCATTCTGCATCGCATGGCCTTGATGTGGCCGATCACATTCATGTTTTGTACCGTATGGCCTTGGTACGGCTGATTGCATACATGTGTTCATCAGCATGATTCTGCATTTCTCTAACCTTGCATCCTGAGCACGCTCATATTGCGCACACACTTACACCACCCTCTAAGCTTTCTATAAGCTTATGCACGATTGATGCGTGTAGGTGACGCCAGGACGCAGCCATAGCTTCGCCGCCGTTGGAGTGTGCAGTTGAGTTTCTGAAGTTTTTGTTAGTTTCAGTATATTGTATTTTCCTTACATACGCCTTGTACTTAAAGTTTTGATCATAGTGGACTTTGTGATGGTATTCTTGTGGTTATTGTTCGTGGGTTATGCCTTTGTTATGCTCATTACGAATCAAATGATATTAAAAATCCTCCTTGTGGGATCCTAGGATCGGAACCTGGTAAATGGGCACCGGGAACCAAGAATGGGGTTCTAAGGAGGCTGTCGGTGCTGGGTTCAGCGATCGGGAATTTTATGAGCCCGGTTTTCAAGTTTGGGGCGTGACAGAAGTTGGTATCAGAGCATAACTTGGGAATAACCGAGAACAGCATCACATGTTTGCTATGTGTTGGGGCGATTAGGTTCCAAGTGCAATTCTTAAGGTTGATTAGCATCCTTATTCTTCCTATTGGACATGTTGCCCCGTAGAGTGACCCGAGCGCACCCCGCTACACCACCTGAGGCTCTAGCTTTACCACCTGCGCCTTTCATTCCACCGCTAGAGATCCCTGCTCCCCTGCCTGAGGATGTCGTTCCTCCACCAGAGGTAGGTGCAGATTCAACCGTGCCTATGACCGCTTCTCAATTACAGCAGATGTTACAGGCTGTGATTACTGCGCTTCAGGGGCAGGGCAGGCACCCAGTTATTTCTCCAGCCCAGGCCGAGCAGGAGTGCGTGAGTGCCCTTCTTCGAGAGTTTAGACAGCTTGATCCTCCGTGTTTCTAGGGCGAGCCAGAACCGACTGTAGTTGAGAGGTGGCGCTACGATGTGGAGAAGATCTTCGATACCATGTCATGTACGACCGAGCAGTGAGTCCAGTTGGCAGTGTTTCTTTTTCAGGGTGAGAACGAGCACTGGTGGACATCCGTTACCCGCGTCGTAGGACCTAGCTACATCTGGACATGGGATGATTTTATAGACCGATTCGAGGAGCAGTACTTCCCTGACCATATTCGACGTCAGAGAGCACTAGAGTTTGAGACTCTGGTGCAGGGAGACATGACTGTGGTACAGTACGCGGCTCGTTTTGTGGCGCTATCGAGGTTTGCACCATATATGGTTGATGATGAGGGGCGGAAGGCTCGCCGTTTTGAGAACGGCTTACGTTACGGTTTTTGAGGCCATGTCATTGGGCATGAGCTCCTGACTTTCCAGGCAGTAGTGCGGAGGGCTCAGATTTATGAGACTGAGTGGGCTGGCACGCAGGTCGATAGAGATCAGAGGAGGGGTCAGAAGAGGTAGGACCCCTCCAGTAGCTTACAACAGCATCGACGACCACAGAGATACAGGAGCCACCCATCCGCCAGAGCACCAGTGGCATCGTCGGCACCCCCAGCGGCACCACCTCAGAGACAGCTTTCTAACACTTGCTATGGATGTGGTGGGATAGGACACCGTAGGTGGGAGTGTCTCCGACCTCAACAGCAGCAGCCGAGAGCACCAAAGCAGCCTCCACAGTAGAAGCGACCGTAAATTCCACCACCGAGGCCCCCTCAGCAGCAGCACCAGCCTCCGAGACCCTAGCAGCAGAGGCAGCAGTTTCGAGCGCCTCAGCGACATCAGCAGCAGCACCACCAGGGACCTTAGAGGGGACAGGCACCTCCCCAGCCAGCTCAGGCTAGATTTTACGCGGCTCAGCAGGACCCGCAGTCATCCGGAGGAGTCGTCGAGGGTATACTTCCTGTCTCTTCATGCATTGCCTGAGTATTATTTGATTCTGATGCTTCTCACTCATTCATGTCCGAGGATTTTTACCGATCGACTGGATTACCGACAAATTCTACTAGTGAGGGATTGACCGTGTCGACGCCCTTGGGAAAGACTACAGTATTGGGCCATTTTTGTTCATCTTGCCCGGTTCTGGTCGCTGATATCTTTTTACCCGCCGATCTATTTATGCTGCCGATGTCTGACTTCGACGTTATCTTAGGCATGGATTGGCTTACCGAGTACCACGCCATGATGGACTGTTCCGTGAGGACGATCATGTTTTGCATACCAGGCTTGCCGCAGTTTCAGTTCATTGCAGAACCCCGAGGAGAGTGGTTATCTTGCTTGATGTCCTGCGCCATTGAGGAGCTTATTGCCATTTGTATTGATCAGTGGCCGGTTGTCTGTTACTTCCCCGACGTATTCCAGGAGATTCCGGGATTGCCATCGCACCGTCATATTGAGTTCCAGATCGATCTTGTGCCTGGTACCGCGCCTATCTCGAAGGCCCCATACCGTATGACACTGATGGAGTTGCGTGAGCTGCAGTGTCAGTTGGATGAGTTGCATGAGTTAGGATTTATTCGTCCAAGCAGTTCTCCATGGGCAGCGCCGGTACTCTTCGTCAGGAAGAAGGATGACTCATTGAGGCTCTGCGTGGATTACCGCGAGCTCAACTGGGTCACGATTAAGAATAAGTACCTGCTTCCGAGGATAGACGATTTATTTGATCAGCTGTATGGTGCACAGTTCTTTTTGAAGATTGACCTGCGTTTTGGTTATCATCAGTTTCGTGTCCGAGAGGAGGACGTCCCGAAGATGGCTTTCAGGACACGTTATGGTCATTTTGAGTTTCAGGTCATGTCCTTCGGACTAACCAATGCACCCGCAGTCTTCATGCAGTTGATGAACGAGGTCTTTCGTTCATATCATGATCAGTTTGTTGTGGTCTTCATCGATGACATTCTGATATATTCGAGGACCCGTGAGGACCATATCAGCATCTGGAGATCACCTTACAGACCCTTCGTGCCCAACAGCTATATGCGAAGCTGGAGAAGTATGAATTCTAGTAGGAGGAGGTGAGATTCCTCGGTCACGTGGTGACGAGGGAGGGTGTCACAGTAGACCCCTTGAAGGTTGAGGCAGTGCATCAGTGAAGCCAGCCTACGATTGCGTCCGAGATCCGCAGTTTCCTTAGTTTAGTGGGATACTATCGATGTTTCATTGAGGGCTTCCCCCGTATTACGGCCCCGTTGACCAGGTTGACTCGAAGGGGTGCATAGTTTATTTGGAGTGACGCCTGTGAGGGAGCATATGTCGAGCTGAAGGACCGTCTGACATCTGCTCCTGTCCTCACTCTTCCTTCTGGGAGTGATGGATTTGTTGTATTTACTGATGCTTCCCGTATTGGATTAGGTGCTGTCCTGATGCAGCACGATAGGCCCGTAGCCTTTGCGTCTCGTCAGCTCAAGGTCCATGAGCTGAACTACCCCACGCACGATTTGGAGCGGCAGCAGTTGTCTTCGCACTGAAGGTGTGAAGACACTATCTTTATGGGGTCAGGTTTGAGCTCTTCTCTGACCACAAGAGCTTAAAGTATTTATTCTCTCAGTCCGAGCTGAACATGAGGCAGAGACGCTGGATGGAGCTTCTGAAGGATTATGATTTCGACCTCTAGTACCACCTAGGCAAGGCGAATGTGGTGGCGGATGCCCTCAGCCGTCAGCCACGAGGCCTGGTGGCGCATATGATGATTCAGGAGTGGAGGATACTCGAGGATATAGCAGAGTACAACTTTGATTTTGGTCTGCAGTCTTCTATCGTTCAGCTTTCGAGCCTGTCGATTCACCCCTCTCTTGTCATAAGGGTGATTGAAGCTCAGCAGACAGATGAGTCGTTACAGGATTATCGAGCAGAGACAGCATCTGAGAGTCAGACAGATTGACAGATTGGTGCTGATGGTGGACTTCGCTTTAGAGGCCGATTATGTGTCCCGGATATTCCCGAGTTACGCAGAGATCTTATAACCGAGGCAGATCAATCGCGGTTTTTTATTCACCCTTCCTCGACGAAGATGTACCGTGATATGAGGTGACAGTATTTTTGGGCAGGGATAAAGCGCCAAATTGCTAGTTTCGTGGCCAAGTGTGACACATACTAGTGTGTCAAGGCCGATCATCAGAGATCCCCTGGTCTATTGCAGCCGTTGAGCGTCCCGACGTGGAAGTGCAAGCACGTATCTACATATTTTTATTATGGGTTTGCCGATGACTCAGCGCGGTCATGACGCCATCAGGGTTGTCGTCGATCATCTGAAGAAGTCGGCACATTTTCTTGCGATTCGTGTGACTTGGCCTTTAGATCAACTTACGAGGCTATTCATTAAGCAGATTGTGAGACTTCACGGCGTTCCGGTCTCGATCGTTTCTGACCGAGATCCGAGGTTCACGTCTCAGTTTTGGAGGAGCTTTTCGAGAGCTATGGGCACTGATTTGCAGCTCAGTACCGCGTATCATCCGTAGACCGATGGCCAGACAGAGAGGGTTAACCAGATCCTTGAAGATATGCTTCGGGCCTGCGTGATTGACTTTGGGGGTAGCTGGGATGAGCATCTGCGATCGGCTGAGTTCGCATATAACAACAGCTATCAGGCGATCATTGGCATGACTCCTTTTGAGGCATTGTATGGCAGACCGTGCAGATCTCCGAGTTGTTGGATCGAGGTTGGAGAGCGGCGTCTCCTAGGTCCCAAGCTTGTATAGGAGACATCAGAGGTTATCGATATCATCAGGCAGAGGATGCGCACAGCTCAGAGCCGGCAGAAGAGTTTTGCTGATTATCGGCGTCGTCCCTTGGAGTTTGATGTAGGAGACCATGTGTATCTCAAGGTCTCGCCCATGAAGGGCGTAGTTCGATTTGGAGCGAAGGGCAAGCTTGCCCCAAGATTCATTGGACCTTTCGAGATCACTGAGCGCATTGGCGCCATGACCTATCCGCTTGCCTTACCATCTCAGTTGTTTGACGTCCACAATGTCTTCCACGTCTCTATGTTGAGGAAGTGTGGGTCAGACATAGTTCCTGTTATCGATTGGCAGCCGTTGGAGGTTCGTGAGGATGCTTCTTACATTGAGCAGCCAATTTGTATCCTTGATCGGAAGGATCAGGTCCTCCGAACCAAGGTCATCCCCTTGGTGAAGGTTCAGTAGGGTCCCCATTCTATTGACGAGGCGTTTTGGGAGCATGAGGTTGAGATTCGAGAGTGCTATCCTCACCTCTTTGATGATTAATTGTATGTTATATTATGTATGTTGTCTTCGATTTGAAATGACGATGCCTTGCTATTATGAGTTATGTTTTCTTGCGATGATTATGTAAATTTTGAGGACAAAATTTTTATTTGGAGGGGAGAGCTGTAAGACCTGTGCCCTAGTCCGTACCATTCTGTTAGCTTCCACGGTCCGTCCGGTCAAATTTCAGCAACCTTCGCATCGTATCCGATGATTGCGCACGATCCTAAACCAGGTCTTATATGCCAAAGTTGGCTCCAGCTGAAATTTGTATCTTAGCGACCGCATTGTCGCCAGGGTTCCAACGCCACGACTCACGCACCGACCCGATATCCAAGCTAGAAGATGTTGGTCTGCGTTTATTCCGAAGAAACGCCGCGTATTGCGAATCTCGAGGGAATCTCTACAATAATTCTCATCAATCAACCATAAATGCATCCCTTATCCAAGTACAACCACCCCACTCCTCCTTTTCCCATAAGTCAAACCTCTCTCTCCCTCACCATTCCTTCTTTAAAAAATTTCAAACTAAACCATCCCTCTTTTACCCAATTTTCAAACCAACCCATACCTCATTAATTACACCCACCACTCCATCCATCACTCTTAATATTCTCTTTCTCTCATTTACTCAAACAATCTCCCAAGCAACCCAAACTCTCACACGTCCAAGCTCCTCTCTCTCCCAAGCCAAGTGTGGCCTACTTTCCCCACCCCTCTCATCTCTCATCCACACCTTCAATCTCCCATCAACCTCCATCAAAAGGCAAGCTATGGAGCATTGGAGTCTAAAGGACCATGAAGAAGGAAGATAAGGTGGGTGATTTACTGTTATTTTTAATTTTAGGGCCCACTTGTTGGTGGGACCCATTTTGATGTATGTGATTTAAGCAAGAGGGGCCCATAGTGGTGGGGTCCATCTACCTCACCGTATATTTCTCTCTCTCTCTCTCTCTCTTTGTGATGGTGTGGATCTCACCAATATGTGTTATATCTACCCCGTCCATCTACATCAGACGGTGTGGCCCACCCTATTGCAAGTGATGATCCACACCATCCATTGTTTGGATGGACCCAATACATCCTTCTTTCTATATGTTATATTTTATATAACATATATATATAATAAATATAATATAATATGTATTGTATATATATAATACAAGATATATAGTATATGTATATATGTTGGTGGGCCACGTCCACGTGGGACCCACCACAACGATGTGTTTACATATGCTGTCTAGCATCCCTGGACGCTGGACGTGCTGTTGGCAAAACAGTGGAGTGTAAACTGACATGGGAGTGTACTACCGAGCTAGCCAAAAGAGAAGGGAGAGGTGGGCCACTCATGCAGGCCCCACCTTGATGTTTTTATACAGTCCAAGCCGACCATCCTATTTCCCAGATCATTTTAGGCGTTGAGCCGAAAAATGATCTTAATCCGAATTTATGGTGGGCCATAGCATAGCAAACAAGTTTCCTACCATTGAAATATACTCTGATGTTGCTGTACATAAAAAACCATTCAATATTGGTCTCGATAGGTTTGTATCGAGCCACAGGGACCAATGGCTGGTCTGGATCTTGGTGATGCGGGCCCCGCCTGTGAAAAACTGCAGAAAAACAATATTTTCAAAAAAAAAACCAAATAGCAACAGCAACTGCTGCCGCTGACGGAAGGTGCAGGCAGCGCCTGCGCTGGCTGCCTGACGGACGGACCGGCTGGGCCTCACGGCCCCAGCTATGGGCCCCACGTGATGCGTTTCGAAAACATCAATACCTTGCATTTGATGGGTCCCCTTTGTCCATGGGACGTCCCCAAAAATCAGCCGTAAACGGAACTTTGGTGGGCCATACCATCTAAAATCATGTGAAGGCATGCCTAAAACATATAAAATCATTTGGTGGGGCCTACCTGAGTTTTTGGATGTGACTGAAACTTGGTCTGGACCCTCAGCCAGGTCGGACACACATAATGGGTGGGCTGGATTTGGGAACTACATTCGGTGGGCCCCATTTTTCTCAGGTCCACATGACCTTTTAATAGGTTGGGCGTTAAATAAAACAGTTAGTGGGCCCCAGGTCTCCATGACTCTATCAACAGGTTGGATGCAAATAAACATCATCGTGGGCCCCCCTGACTGTGTGACCTTATAAACAGTTGGGTGGCAAATAAACATTCCAGTAGACCCCTTGGTCCATGTGACCCTATCAAGGGTTTGGATGCAATGAACATTATGGTGGGCCCTGGTCCACTTGACTTCATGAACAGATTGGAGGTAAATAAGTATTGAGTGGGCCCTACCCCCTGGTCCACGTAACCTTATGAATCCGTTTGATGGCAAATAAATAGTACAGTGGCCCCAGGGTCTATGTGACCTTATCCACATATTGGATGGAAAATAAACGTTTATGGTGGGCCCACATGGGACCCACTAATGTATGTTTTGTATCCACACTGTTCATTTATTTTGTGGGGTCCACCCTATTTATGTGCCCCAAATATGGGCCACCCTAGGCAAGCCCACCGTGATGAGTGTGTTGGACCCTCTGTCCTTCTAATTTTACCAATCATGGGCTGCCATATGAGGCCCATGTGACTAGGCCTATTTTGACGTATTTATGGGCCGTCCATTGAGGCCCATCCTATCCGATGATTGTTGAGAACCTAGAATGGTTAGATCCCCGAGTTCGAATAATTTAGAGATTTTCTATTATAGCTCCCTACTGTTGAGATTGTGAGGTTGTATATTATTTCAGTTTTGATCGTTTTTGATCTAGGATTCAAGGATCATTGTAGTGTTGATGAGGCGTTTTAGGAGCAGGAGGCTGAGCTTCGCAAGTGTTGTCCCTGTCTCTTACGTGTTTGATTATGTTGGCATGATTGTGTTCGGATAGGATTTCTCTTCGTTGGTGATCTCTGCATTAGTTTGGTTGTAGTTTAAATTTCGAGGACGGAATTTTTATTAGGAGGGGAGAGCTGTAAGACCCATATCCTAGCTCGTACCATTCCGTATGCCTCTGCGGTCCTCCCGGTCGAATTCTGGTGACCCACGACCTGTAGATTTCATTTGCGCTTGACCGCAAGTCACACCCTATACACCCAAGTTGGTTCGACCCGAGACCTATGCCATTGCGATCATGTCGTCGCCACGATTCCGATGCCGCATCTCGTGCGTCAATCCGACGTCTAGATCCCAAGATATGACCCGTGTACGATCATAGTGGTGGACCACACATTGCGGGCCATGGTGTACACGTTTCCCTATAATCATATTAAGGATGATGTCATCCTAGGGATGACATCACCTTATTTTACAACCTAACCTACCCCCCTTACCTAGCCTACCCCATAAATGCTCTCTTTTTTTTTCAAAACTCATTATTACACCTCTTACAACCCATCCTTTCACTTTCTCTATCCTCTCACTTTCTCTCTCTTCTTCTTCACTTCCATTTCTAGCCATGGACGTCCTAAGCAAGCTCCATTTCTAACCCTCTTACCTCTAGATCCCTCCTAATCTAACCCTTAGAAGCCCATCTCCACCATTGGAAGGAGTCCTGGAAGGCTTATGAACCCATGGGAAGAAGAAGAAGGAGAAGGAGAAGATTAAGTGGGTGTTTCTCTCTCTTTCTCTCTCCCTCTCTCTCCCTCTCTTGTTCATTTGTTTTGTCTATGAAGATGTGATTGTGTGGCCCACTTAATGAGTTGTGAATGTCCAAACGGCTCATCAAATGGACCTCACTTTGATGTGTGTATTACCCACATCATTCAACTATTTGGGTGACCCACCTGGACAACATGTCCGTAGGTGGGGCCCACCTTAAAATGCATGTCTTAGACAATGGTCCAGCGTCCAGGGACGCTGGATGTTGCCACTGTAAAGTATGAGGACAGTGGGTGTACTATCGTCCAGAGAAAGAAAAAAAAAAGAAGAGGTGCTTTTGGGATGGGCTGTTGATGCAGGCCCCACCTTGGTGTATGTATAAAATCCACGCCGTCCATTTCGTTTCTCGGGCCATTTTAGACGTTGAGCCAAAAGATGAGGCTGATTTGACAATCAACCGGGCCATACCATAGGAAATAGTAGTGGTTACAGTTAAAGAAACCATCTTGATGTTTTTATTTGCCAAATATGCTGCATATTGATGTTGTTTGGCTTGTCTTGAGCCGTAGAAGTTAATGGACGGGACGGATTTCCCTGATGTGGGCCCTACCATGGAAAATCTTTAGGAAAACTATTTTCTTAATGCTGCTGTCAGAACGCAGCAGACGCTGCTTGCGGCTGGCGGACGGCCAGCGAGCTGGGCCTCATGGCTCCAGCTGTGGGCCCCACCGTGATGCGTGTCGACCATCAACACCGTGCATTTGATGGGTCCCTACAAACCAGGTGTCCATCCCAAAAATCAGCCTTATACGGGATTCAGGCGAGCCACACCATCTAAAATCATGTGAAAACATGCCTAAACATATAAAATCATTTGGTGGGGCCAACCTGAGTTTTGGATGTGATTGAAACTTGGTTTGGACCTCTAATTTTATGGGACACATATAATGGACGGAGTAGATCTGGTTAATGTGAGTCCCACCTAGGATAAAAGAAAAAAATAAAATAAATATACATGTATGTACCTTGACGTCCAGACTCTCTGGACGTCCAACGTTAAATTGGGAGGGCCCACTTGGCCCCAATTGTGGACCCTATCATGATGTATGTTCTACATCCATGCCGCTCATTTAATAGGTCTCCTTTTATGATGCGTTGGTTCCAAAATCAGTCATAAAAAGTTCTCGGATGGCCCACACCATCACCTTTCATGCGGTGGTATGCCAAGCCACATGGAATCAACTGCTGGGGTCTACATGCAGCTTGGATCCACCTGAAACTCGGTTTGGACCCTTAAATTGGTGGGACACACACAATGAATGGGCTGGATTTGTGAACTACATCATGGTGGACCCCAGGACCACATAACCGTACCAAAAGTTTGGTGGACAAATAAACATTGCAGTGGCTCAGTCCACGTGACCTTATAAAAAGTTGTATGGCAAGTAAGCATTGCAGTGGGCCCCTGGCCCATGTGACTTTATCAACAGATTGGATGCAAGTAAATGTTGTAGTGGGTCCCAATGTCGTGTGACCCTATCAACAGGTTAAAATAATAATAATAATAATAATAATAAATAAATAAATATTGTAGTGGGCCCTAGGTCTATATGACCTTATCAACAGGTTGGATGCAAATAAATATTATAGCGGGCCCTAGGCCCATGTGACCCTATCACCAGACCAGTTTGGATGGAAAATAAACATCATGTTGGCCCCAGTTTGGATGGACAGTATGTTGGACCCTAGGATGGGTGGAAAATAAACATTTTGGTGGGTCTTACTTAAGACCCATTTATGTATGTGTTGTGTCCACAATTGTGGACCTCCATAACGGAATATGTGACTTATCTATGCCTTCCATCCCTATGGGACTCACCACGATGCATGTGTTTCATCCAACCGTCCAACCATTTTTGGAAAATGATTTTAAGGTTTAAGATGAAAATAATACAGATTTATTTATCAAGTGGACCATAGTGCACGGTGAGGATTGAACGGCTATCTTTGAAATCTTGAGACCTTATGATTAGATTAGATGGGAAATAAATGTTATGGCGGGCCTTGAAAATTTTAGTAGTGGAAATCATTATCACCACTTATATTTGAGTGTGGCCCATTTGATATACATGGGGCCTATTGGTGTGGCCCATTTGATGTATGTATGACCATGTTATGAGGCCCACTTTGATGTATGTTGTGGCCCATTTGTCAGGCCCACTTTGATGTATTTTTATCCACGCCATCCAGGGTAGGCACCCTATTATGATATATATCAGGGCTCATGGGTCGAGGCCCATTAGTGCTGCCTATTTGATACAACCCACTTGATGTGTACGAGGCCCATTAGTGCGGCCCATTGATGCAAGGCCTATTGTGACATGTATTGGTCCCATGACGCGTGACCCATTTGATGCGTATAAGACCCATGGGTAGGGCCCACATATTATTTATTTGAAGCCCATGAGCAGGGCCCACTTGAGGTTTATATATGGGCCCCATTAATGTGGCCCACTTGTATTTGAGGCCCACGGGTTGCGGCTCATGGGTCGTGGCCCATTGTGATATATACTTAGCCCATACGTCGTGGCCCATTGAGATGTGTTTCCGACCCATTTAGTGAGGCCATTGTGAAATATTCCTACTCATGTTATGAGGCCCATCGAGATGTATTTCTGGCTCATTGATGTGGCCCAATGATGCGACCCACTGTGATGTGCATATTAGGCTAATGGTGCGGCCCAATGTATCGACCCACAGTAATGCATAGGCCCACGTGCTGCGTGTGTAAGGCCCACTTGTGATGATTATTTGAGGCCACCTGTTGGATATTTGGGCCCACCTTATGTTTGACTCTACTTGGGCCACTACTTGGGAGCAATGTTGGTTAAATGTCCACTTTGATGGGCGATGATGGTTGAATGTTCATATTGTGACCTTCCCATAGGCCATGTTCGACCAATCAATGAGACTGATTATTGATCGATTCTGATTGACGTGACTGATTTACCGATTCTGATTATCGACTACCGATTATGATTGTTGTGGTCGATTGGCTGATTATCGATCAAGGCCAATCATCGTGGCTGATTGTGGATTCCGATTGTGATGTATATTCTGCCCGTAGGTTGAGGCCCACTATGATGTATAAAGGCCCATGGACGTGGCCCATTGTGATGTATATGTAGCCCATGTGATGCGTATTGGCCCCATGTGACGCGGCCCATTATGATTGTACGAAGCCCATTGTGGTGTGTTTGAGGGCTAGGCTATGGAGCCATTGTGATGTATGTTAGGCCCATGTGAAAGGCCCATCGTGATATGTATTAAGCTCTTGAGTAAGGCCCATGGTGTTCTATATTTGGCCCTTGTGTGAGGTCATGGGTCCACTATATGTTAGGATTCATGAGGGCCATTCCTTGGGGGGCAATGTTGGTTAAATGTCCACATTGTTGGGGTCGATTGTCGATGCCCGTTGCTGATACCGATTATGAGTATGTGACAGCATAGCATCATGATACATGCCCATACGCATCATCTGCATATTTGTTATGAGATGTGGTTGATCATTGCATATGTCATTGAGCATGTTGTTATAAGACTCCTTGATAGGCGGAGGTTATCTCACTTGAGCACACAGTATGCACAGGATTGATGCATGACTGGATTGTATGACTCATGCATCTCGCATTATGATTACTGTACGCCCTAGCGACACTAGGGCCGTAGCCTCCACAAGCGTATCGTGGATGGCCAAATAGGACACCGAAAATATTTTGTTCTAGCATACGGGGGCCATAGATGTCCCTGGGTAAAAATCCCTAAGCCTTCGTGGCCAGGAGACGCCCCAACGTCGAGACCGAGTGGATACATGAGCGCCCGAGTGTCGAATACCAGGAGGCCGCGTCTCCCACTATGTCGTAGTCGATTGGGAGGGGGTGTGGCCTTACCCGCCTAAGGGTAGGGGGCAATACTAGGCTGAGTTTGACTAGCTCGTGAATGGGTCTGTTATCGACGTGCCAGATAGGTATTGGCAGACTATTAGTCAGGCAGATAGTGAGGTTTCTTACTCTCACTTGGACTGTGCGGCTGGGAGAGCGGCAGTGCCATTTAGAGTGTACTAAACCCCGATGATGATCCCAGAGAGAAACTGTACTGATATGTGGATTTAGTGAGCAGGAGTTGCATACTCATTCATGCATTCATTCATTCACTATCCACACGGGTTGGTGGTGCGCAACTATTTGTTATGTGTGCCCTCGCAATGGCTAGGATTTCGGTTGGGGCGCGCGACTAACCTGAGATCAGGAGTTTACCACATTGAGTCTGACTATCCAAATTTAGGTATGGGACTGGTTTGGATAGAAGTCCCTTGTGATGGACCCCATAGCCCGCGATACTACGTACTATCATCCCGACTTCACACTCCAGTATGGTCATTCCATTCGCACCGCATATTGCATGACATTTGCGACATACGACATTTTGGGTTATTGTGTCCCTGCATTTATATGGTCTAGGTACGGCTGATGCTATTTGTGTTACTCATCAGGAATGTATATTGTATTGCATCCTCTGCATCTGATATTTGGCTATCTATGATTCCTCATTTGCATAGTTATTCTACATTGCATATTCTGACATTGATTGACTCATGGACTTGTCCATATTTTCGCTTACCCTGTTATCGTATGATTTATGATCTTGTCAATATTCTGTTTACTATGATAATTCATACTCTTGTCAGTATTTCTGCTTATTTTGACATTATACAATTTATGGATTACCAGTACTTTCGATATTGTATGATTTATGACATTGTATCCTCGGCATCTAATATTTAGCTCACTCTAACTCCTCATGTGCATAGTTAATTTGTGTTGTGTACCCTGATATTGTATGATCCATGGACTTATCAGTACTTCCGCTTAACTTGATTACTCTGATATGGAATACTTAGCACTTGCCTTGTGCACACACTTACACTACCCTCTAAGCTTTTTATAAGCTTATGCATGATAGATGCGTGCAGGTGATGTTAGGTTGCAGCAATGTTGAGCTTAGAGCGTGCAGCGGTCTTCTGGGGCTTGTTTTTTTCATTTATGTATTTCCTTCCAGCATTGTACTCAACTGATTATATTAGTGGATATGTGATGATGATGTTGCTTTTGTGAATTGGGTAATCTTGTGGTTATGCTCATTGCGAGTTAAATGTACAAAAAAAAAATCCTCGTTGTAGGATCCTAGGATCGGAATCTGGCGTATGGATGCTGGGAACCGAGAATGGGGTACTACGGAGGCTGTCGGCACCAGATTCGGTGATCGGGATTCCTGTGAATCCGATTTTCGGGTTTGGGGCGTGACAGTACATGAGGAAGAATTAAAAAAATTGAGTAAGCTAATTGCGCCATCCCCCCAGCGGTTGATTGCATCAAAACCTATAGCTAACTCACATGATATTCTAGAGGTGCTGAAACAAGTGAAAGTCAAAATCCCTCTGCTCGACGCTGTAAAACAAATCCCCTCTTACGCCACATTTCTGAAAGATTTACGTACAACCAAGTCACGAAGAGTATTTAAAGGAAAATTTTTCTAACAGAAAAAGTGAGTGCCATCCTCAAGCAAGAAGTGCCACAAAAATATAAAAATCATGGTAGCCCAACTATCACCTGTATAATCGGGAATCATCAGGTTGAGCATGCACTTCTTGACTTGGGAGTGAACATTAATTTGATTCTTTTCTTGGTATACGAATAATTGGGTCTAGGTGAATTAAAATCCACCCAGACCACAATACAACTTGTTGATCGTTTGGTTCGTGTACCAAGAGGGATGATTGAGGATGTGTTGCTCTAAGTTGATAAATTCTACTATCTAGTAGATTTTATTGTCCTGGATACTCAATCCATCATAGATGGGATCACTTAGATCCTTGTTATTCTTGGTCACCCATTCCTTGCCACAGCTAATGCAATTATCAATTGTAGGAATGGAGTTATGAATTTGTCTTTTGGGAATATGATGTTGGAGCTCAATATCTTTTTCAACATGAGCAAACAGTTAGAAGATGTTGACGATATCCACAACATTAACATAATCGACTCTTTCGTGAAAGATAGAGCAACCTTGAATCTATACTTAGACCCTCTAGAGATGTGCTTGGCTCACTCCACTGATTTCGATGATGACACGATTAAGGAGATGGGTGCCATACTTGATGCTGTGCCGGTACTTAAAGTTAACCAGTATAGGCCACAATTCGAGAAATTGCCCTAAACTAATGTAGTGCCTCTACCCTCTAGCCTCAAAAGTACCGTAGCTTGACCTAAAACCCTTTCTCGCTGATCTCAAATATGTCTACTTAGGTCAAGATGAGACATACCTAGTGGTGATCTCTTCCCACCTTGAGAAAGAACAAGAGAGTGTGCTTATTTCCACTCTCATTGAGCATAAAGGAGCTCTTGGATGGTTGATTACGGATCTTAAGGGAATTGATCATTTGATTTGTACTCAACACATTCATCTAGAGGATAATGCAAAAACCTCCCAACAACCACAATGTCAATTAAATCCATACATGAAGGAAGTGGTTAAAGGAAAGGTACTTAAGTTGTTGAATGTAGGTATCATTTACCCTATATCCAATAGTCAATGGGTGAGTCCAACTTAGGTGGTTCCTAAGAAGTCCAGAATCACGATTGTAGCTAATGCTAACAATGAACTTGTGCCAACTAGAGTCACTATTGGTTGGAGAATGTGCATTAACTATAGAAAATTAAATGCCGTCACAAGGAAGGATCACTTTCCTTCGCCCTTCATTAATTAAATTTTAGAAAGGCTAACTAGTCATTCTTACTACTACTTCCTTGATGGGTATTCAAGCAACAATCAAGTAGCCCTTGAAGATCAAGAAAAGACAATGTTCACATGCCCCTATGAAACCTTTACTTACCAAAGGATGCCATTCGAACTATGTAATGCCCCTACCACGTTTCAGTGATACAGGTTGAGTATATTTTCTGACATGGTGGAGTAATATTTTGAGGTCTTCATGGAGGACTTCTCTGTTTTTCGTCCATCCTTTAGCGAGTGTCTGGAAAATCTTAAAAATGTACTGAAGCAATGTGAGGAAAATAATTTGGTTTTGAATTGGGGGAAATGCCATTTCATGGTTCCCAAGGGAATTGTGCTTAGACATATAATTTCATCCAAGGGAATTGAGGTAGACAAGGAAAAAAATGATCTTATCTCTAACCTACCTCCACCAAAGAGTTTTCGTGACGTTGATCCTTCCCACGACACGCCGGATTCTAGATGATTCATAAAGGACTTTAGTAACCTCTTTTGCCCTTTACGTAATCTACTTCAAAAGGATGCACCATACGAGTGGACCGAGTAATGCTAAGAAGCCTTCATTAAGCTCAAAGGTATGTTGACTACCGTACCTATTAAGCAGCCACCCGATTAGAGCATACCTTTTGAGATTTTGTGCGATGCATCTGACTATGCTACTGGGGCAGTGATAGGCTATAGAAAAAAAGAAGCCTTTCATGATTCATTATGCAAGTAGAACTTTAAATTCGGCCCAAGTGAACTACTCTACTATGGAGAAAGAACTCATAGCCGTAGTGCTCGCTTTGGACAAATTTATGTCCTACTTGATCGAATCTATGATAATCATTTACACTGATCATACATCGCTGAAGTACCTTCTTTCTAAGAAGGATGTCAAGCCTCGTTTAATAACATGGATCCTTCTACTATAATAACTTGATATGGAAATATGAGACAAAAAGAGAGTAGAGAACGTAGTGGCTGACCATCTTTCGAGACTCGACCTCCCCAATTCCCTTGAGATGACACCGATAAATGATATGTTCTATGATGAACAATTGTTTAAACTTTTCCAATTACCTTGGTTTGCTAACATTGTAAATTATCTTGACACAAGTTTCATGTCATGCCCCAAACTCAGGGACCGGGCTCACAAAATTCCCGATCGACGAATCCAGCTTCGAAAGCTTCCATAGTACCCCATTCTCGGCTCATGGCACCCATATACTAGGTTCCGATCCTGGGATCCTACAAAGAGAATTTTCAACATAAATTTATTTCATAAGAAGTATAATCATAAGCATAACCCACAAACAACATCAAACATCACCACAATATCCACTATAATGAAAAACTTTGAGTACAATGCATAAAGGAAAATACAATATCTATATCAAAGGCTCTAGAAACTCAGCGGCACGCTCCTGACTCAGTGTTGTTGTGGCGTCCTAGCGTCACCTGCACACAACGATCATGCATAAGCTTATAGAAAGCTTAGAGGGTAGTGTAAGTGTGTGCGCAAGGTAAGTGCCAAGAATGCAATATCAGAATAATGCAAAAACATGCTAGTGAATTCATGAATGCTATCAACCATACCAAAGCTATGTGATGCATGGCCTATATGGCTAATGCCATATGTGAGATGCAACTAAAGTATATCAATCCTCATCTGAATTCACATAACAATACAGCTCATCTCTGGAATATCACTGGGGTCTAATACACTCTACACCAGATTGTTGCCCCAACTGAACGTGCAACCATGTAAGTGGAAGAGACCTCACTACCTGCCTGGCTAGTAGTCAACCAATATATACCCGACACATCGATAGCGGACCCATTTGTGAGCTAGTCAAACTCAGCTTAGCTTTGCCCCTTACCCTCGGGCGGGTAAGGCCAGACCCCCTTCCAATCGATCTTGACATTGTGGGAGACACGACCTAATGGTATTCGACACTCGTGCGCTCATACATCCACTCAGTCTCGATGTTGGACCATCCTCTTGGTACCATAAGGGTTTAGGGACTTCACCTAGGGACATCCATAGCGCCCCAATGCTAGCAACAAGTATTTTCGGTATCCAATCCTGCCATCCATGCTATGCCTGTGGAGGCCACAACCCTAATGTCGATAGGACATACAGTGATCATATTACACAATGCAAGATACATGAGTCATACTATCTAGTCATGCATTAATCCTGCGCGTACCGTGCGCTCATGTAGGGCAACTCTGTCTCTCAAGGAGTCCTATAATCAATCTGTCCAATGGCATATGCTATGATTAATCACTCCTTATAACAAGCATACAAATGATGCGTATGAGCATGTATCATAATGCTATGCTAGCACATACTCAGTGTGTATTCTAACATAGTCATAATCGATAATCGGCCTATATATAAGGTGGGGTCCATAGAAGGACAGCAGATCTAATCCATAACATGAAGATCGGTTCTCAAAAGTAGATATACCAAATCTTATACCACATATCCTTCCATCTACGATGATGATGTACTCTTCTCATATCAAAGATGGGCCTAGGTGGCTTACTCATATCAAGAATGGGCCTAAGAACAAGGAGTGGGCTTCCTCGCTCATTCTATCATGTAGTAATTTGGGCTTCCTAGGGGCCCAATAAGTATAAGGTGGGCCTTACAAGGCATGGTGGAAGCATAATCCATTATAGAGGCCTAACGGTTTGGTTTAGCCCACTAAAGCTAGATGGGTAACACTATTGGGGCCCAAATCGATGAGAATGGGCCTAACAATGGGCCCTAGGGAGGTTCACAACGTGGACATTTAACCACCATTGTCCCCTAGAGAGTGGTCCGCATGAAATCTAACGTACAACAGGACCCACGACCTGAATACTACCTAGGGAAAAGGAATGGGCAGCATATATAGCATTACACTAATCATAGTGGGCGTCAAGGAATGGCCCATGGCTCACATACATCAAGGTGGGCTACTAGGGACATCTCATATCCCAAAAATACAATGGCCCAAGGAAACATACAATACATACATTATGGTGGGCCTCATGGGGCAGCCCATAAACCCCAAATAAATAGCTAAGGTGCATTCAACATTCACCATTATGGGCCTTATAGGTCAACCCAAAATTTGACAAATTGAATGGGCAATATAGATACAATCACATACACCATATGTCACGCCCCAAACTCGGAAACTGGGCTCATAAAATTCCCGATCGCCGAATCCGGCGTGGACAGCCTCCGTAGTACCCCATTCTCGGCCCCTGGCGTACATACGCCAGGTTCCGATCCTGGGATCCTACAAGGAGGATTTTTCAACGTACATTTGTCTCATAAGTAGCATAACCACACGTATACCCAAATCATAAAGGCAACATCATCATCATATATCCACTAATATAATCATTTGAGTACAATGCTGAAAAGAAAATACATCAATCAAAAATCATGCTCCAGAAGACCGCTGCACGCTCCAAGCTCAACACTGCTACAACCTAACATCACCTGCACGCATCTATCATGTATAAGCTTATAGAAAGCTTAGAGGGTGGTGTAAGTGTGTGCACAAGGTAAGTGTCAAGTATTCAATACAATGACATCATCATACAATACCGAAAATACTGGTAATCCATAAATCGTACATTATCGGAATAAGCAGAAAGGCTGACAAGATCATGAATTATCAGAGTAAGCATAAATACTGACAAGATCATAAATCATAAGATAACAGAGTAAGCAATATAGAACAACTATGCAAATAAGGAGTTATAAAAAGCCAAATATCAGATGCCGAGGATGCGATGCAATATACAATTCCTGATGAGTTCACAAATAGTGTCAACTGCATATAGACCATATAAATGCAGAAACGCAGTAACCTAAAATGCCGTACGCTGCGAATGTCATGCAATATGCGGTGCAAATGGAATGACCATACTAGAGTGTGAAGTCGGGATGATAGTACGTAATATCGCAGGCTATGGGGTCCATCACAAGGGACTTCTATCTAAACCAGTCCCATACCTAATTTTGGATTGTCAGACTCAATGTGGTAAACTCCTGATCTCAGGTTAATCGCACGCCCCAACCAAAATCCTGGCTATTGCGAAGGTACACGTAACAAATAGTTACGCACCACCAACCCGAGTGGATAGTGAATGAATGAATGCATGAATGAGTATGTAACTTCTGCTCACTAAATCCACATATCAGTAGAGTTCATCTCTAGGATCATCACCGAGGTTTAGTACACTCCAAATGGCACTATCGCTCTCCCAGCCGCACAGTCCAAGTGAACGTAAGAAACCTCATTATCCGCTTGGCCAATAGTCTACCAATACCTATCCGGCACATTGATAGCGGACTCATTCACGAGCTGGTCAAACTCAGCCTAGTATTGCCCCCCACCCTTGGGCGGGTAAGGCCACACCCCTTTCAACCGACCACGACACAATGGGAGACGCGGCCTCCTAGTATTCAGCACTCGGGCACTCATGTATCCACTCGGTCTCGACATCGAGGCGTCTCCTGGCCACGGAGGTTTATGGATTTTCACCCAGAGACATCTATGGCGCTCGTATGCTAGAACAAAATATTTTCGTTGTCCTATTTGGCCATCCACGATATGCTTGTGGAGGCTACGACCCTGATGTCGCTAAGGTGTACAGTAATCATAATGCGAGATGCATGAGTCATACAATCCAGTCATGCATCAATCCTAAGCATACCGCGTGCTCATGTGAGGTAACCTTCGCCTATCAAGGAGTCTCATAACAACATGCTCAATGACATATGCAATGATCAACTACATCTCATAATAAACATGCAGATGATGCGTATGGGCATGTATCATGATGCTATGCTATCACATACTCATAATCAGTATTAACAACCGGCATCGACAATCAACCTCGACAACGTGGACATTTAACCAACATTGCCCCCAAGGAATGGCCCACAGAGAGTCAAACATATAATGGGCCCACGGCCTCACACAAAGGCTTGATATAGGACATAGTGGGCCTTACTTAAGGGCCACATATACACGACAGGCAGGCCCTGCTCATGGGCCTCAAATACACGACATGTGGGCCCTACACATGGGTCTCGAATACATCAAACGGGCCATGCATCATGCGCTATGAATACATCACAATAGGCCTTTCTCATGGGCCTAACATATATCATAATGGGCCTTTCTCGCCTAATATACATCATAATGGGCCTTTATCATGGGCTTAACATACATCATAATGGACCTTTCTCATGGGCCTAACATACATCGTAATAGGCCTTAACAATCGGCCTCGATATTCGGCCTCAATAATCGGTACCGATAATCAACACCTATAATCAGTACTGACAATCAGTATCGATAATAGACACCATCAGCCAGCATATATAAACAAGGCGGGGTCCATAGATAGACAACCAATCAACAATAATGTAAAGATCGGCTCTCGGCCGTGGTTATATCAATCTGATAGCATGGAGCCATCTGTCTATGGCGAATGCGACCCACTTATTTGGGTTAACCCACTAAGAGAATGGGCCTAACAAGGCCTAAGGGATGGTTACAATGAGGACATCTAATCGTCATTGCCCATCAATGTGGATATTCAACCAACATTGATCCTAAGTAGTGGCTCATATGGAGCCAAACATAAAGTGGGCACATAGCCTCACGCAAAGGTCTAATGTACATCGCATTGGACCTCATACAAAGGATATATACACAACAAGTGGGCCCTGCACATGGGCCTCAGATACATCGCATGACCACAACCCGTGGGCCCAATGCACATCATAACGGGCCTCGTTAAATGGGTTGCAAAGCATCACAACGGCCATGCCATATGGGCTGAAAATACATAATAGGTGGGCCTCAAATATCCAACAAGTGGGCCTTAAGTAGCCAATAGGTGGGCCTCGAATATTCATCAGAGGTGGGCCTTGCACATGTAGCAAGTGGGCCCACACATCACAACTGGGCCTACCAGTGGTCCAACCAAAGAACGGCCTGTATAACATGCACATCATGATGGGTTGCATCATTGGGCCGCACCAATGGGCCACACTAATGGGCCACAAGTATATCAAAGTGGGCCTGACGGATGAGCCATAAACACATCAGAGGTGGGCCTCATGGATGGCCATACACACATCAAAAGTGGACCTCCTCAAATGGGCCTTATGTATATACCAAGATGGGCCTCATACATTCCCCAAAAAAAAAAGATAATATTGAGGGATCTGGACCATTCCACAGATAACAGTGGGGATAATGATTTTTGCCGCTTACAATTCCAAGGCCCACCATCAAATTTATTTCCCATCTAGTCTGTTAGTAAGGTTACAAGGACTTGGTTGGGAGAAAAATAAATATCAATTTAACCCAAGACTACTATGGTCCAAAAAAAGACTTCAATGGTTAGCGTTCGTCTCTCCACTATTTTCTGTGGTGTGGTCCACCTGATAAATCAGCTTCATTCTTAGACTTAAGCCTAAGATGGCTTGCAATTAGATGGATGGTTTAGATGCAACACATACGTCAAAGAGGATCTCACACATGGGGTGCACACGTCACCAAGGTGGACTCCACAGAACCTGCTGCTTCAACACCAGCTATAGGCTAGTGTGTGGTACACCTGCCAATCTAATCCCATCACAGGTGGGTCCCAAGTGGGCCCCACCATATCATTTATTTTCCTTTCGGCTGTTGATAAGGTCACACAAAACCACAAAATAAATAAATAAATATTATATTTGTCCAAAACTTCAGGACTAAGAAAGTTTCATTGGCAGACGTCTAACCCCACTGCTTTTGCTGTGTGGTCCTCTGATAGGCAGATCTACCTTATTTTGAATTCAAACCCTTAAAATAAGCTTTCAAAATGGTTGGACAAATTGGATGCAACACATGCATCATTGGGGGGGGGGGGGGATTTGACTCATTCTTTAGCTCATGTAAAAAAAATGAGCTTTCAAGATGGATGGACTGTTTGGATGCAGCACATGCATCATGGTAGGTCCCATAAAGGCCCACCATATTATATATATATATATATATATATGTATATATATATATAAAATATACAATATAATATATATATATATACACATGCACACACACACACACACACACACACACACACACACGAGGTGCAGCCCCACGTATGGGGTGGTCTCATATAGATGGACAACATGGATTAAACATAAAACTCATGATGGGTCCCCTTGCCGTCCAACAGCCACGTAAAATGGCTGGACGACAGAGATACAAGACATACATCTAGGTGAGCTCCACCGTCCACGGCAGTGGTGGACAGTGTAGATTAAACTTATACATCGAGGTGGGGCTTGTATGAGTGGTCCGTCCAAAGTTTTTTTTTTTATCAAACTGACATATTTTTTTTTGTCTTACACAACACTCTCACTTCACTCTTCACTTCTCACCCACGTCCAACGTCCCTGGACGTGGCCCACTTCCCATCACCCACGGTTACGGTTTGTATACAACACATGTATAAGGTGAGTCCCACATGTGGGGACCATGGCAATGGCTGGTGGGTCACACGTGGACATGGCCCACTTGATTTGAACCAACTTGATATTTGTGTTTTCCCATCTCCTTAAGGTAGGGCCCAAATGGTTTGAACGGTTGGATAAGACATACATTAAGTGGGGTACATCCGGGTGGGCCACACCGCCACATCGTCACACACAACAAAAGTGAAAGAGAAAGACGGAAAGAGAGAGAGAGAGAGAGAGAGAGAGAGAGAGAGAGAGAGAGAGACCCACCTTTGATCTTCTCTTCCTTCTTCCGCCTATAGTCTCTAAAGACCCAAGGAAATGATTTCGACGATTAAGATGGACTTTGAATGGTGGAGATGGGAGGTAGGAAGGTGGGCCACACTAGCTCTCTCATAGGGAGCTTGGACGTGAGTTGCGTGGGATGAAAAATGAGAGAGAGAATGAAAGAGAGAGAAATGATGGGAGAGAGAGATGGTGGAGTGACATGAGAGGTAAGGTACTTGTTGACTTTATGGTACTTGTGTAAGCGAGAGGTAAGCTAAGGTATGGGTTGCTTATCCTTGACTTTGATTGATGGATTAATGTGACATTTGTGTGATTGATGGGACTTTCTCTTGGTATTTGCAACACGCGGCGTTTTCCTCGAACTGATTGTGAGCCTACATCTCCTAGTCCGGGTATTGCCTCAGCGCGTAATACGTGGCGTCAGAACTGCGACGACGGTGCGGTCGCAATGGTACAAGTTTCAAGTCGAGCCGACTTTGATATACAAGACACAATTCAGGATCGCGTGCAAATACTGGTAACAGATCGTGGGTCATCGAAATTTGACCGGGAGGGCCGCGGAAGCCTAGGGAATGGTATGATCTAAGATACGGGCCTTACACCATAGGGGGCTTACAACCAGCCCACAAGGCTTAGCACAATGGGATGGACAATACTTACGTTTGGAAAGGCACTAAGGTTGGACGTCCAGCCCATTTGGGCCTGCCTGGATGTCCAAAAATCTGGACAGCAAGGTCTAATCAATTAGATGGATAGTGGGCATATTAAGGCGCAAATGGGGCCCATAATCTTATAAAAATACAGGCATGGTGTGAATACACAATACCCTTAATCTGGTGGGCCTCACAACTTTTAATCATTTAACTATATACAGCAAATTTTGGGCCCTTACTGGACATCTAGCCCACCTAACTTCCTGGGCTTGCTGGGGTCTAGCAAGTAGGCTATCTAGGTAGAATAAATACTTCATGGTGGCCCTCAAGTGTTACAGTGGGCCCCACTAAATGAAAGCCATGGGTACAACACATATAATAGGGTGGGCTTGCTGCTAGACTGCAAGTCTAGTAGTGCTCAACCAGCTTAGACGGTCCTATGGGCCTGGACGGCCTGACATAAATGCATACAAGGTGGGCCCCAACTCTGGACATCCCACCAGGGGGTGCGCCACGTCCAGGTGAGCTACATAATGGAGGACAACATGGATTACAACACATCATCAAGGTGGCCCTACAAGGGGGTGGACAGTTAGCCCCCCTGCTGGACGTTAGCCCAGTTGGGGTGTCCAGCAGGTGGGCTGCTGGCCCAGCTGTGGTGTCTCATAGATGGACAGCCTGGATATTCTACAAGTGTCTAAGATGATTCCCAGTAAGGTGGGCCATAATCGAGGAAAAAGGGAAGCCATAAACACATACAACAAGGATAGAAAATACTAGACAACAAGTTGCTAAAAAAAAGACTGTTGGCCCTGTTTGATTCTTCCTCTGAAATGGGTCCAAGCTTACCTATTAGGGGAAAATGGGTGGATGGTGTGCACCTTGTGATGTACAGCAAGGTGGGGTCCACATGAGTGGCCCACCAACCTAAGAATCAAGCTGATATATTTGTTTTCCCTTCATGCAGGATTGCAGGATGGTCCAAAACTTGGACTGTCCAGGCCTCTTGGGCCCAGTCCAGGGGCATTCCGTTAAGGGCTTGATGGTGTGGGTCTCATCATGCATCAAGGTAGGGTCCACACACCAATGGACCACCCAATAACAGAGAGAAAATCAAGCTGAAAAATATAGATTTATCCCTTCCAGATGCCCAGCAAGTGGGCCTAGAAAAATGGACAGCAAGGTGTTGCTGCACATTACAACCATGAAAATTGCTGGATGATTGATATACATCACATAAATCATGATATGACCTACTTTAGTGGGCCACACAGACCCCAAATAAGACTTGTATTTGCATTTTTCCTTAGATACCAAACTAGACAGCAAGGTGAGCCGTCCAACATCCAGAAAATGGACAGCAAGACCATCCCACCTTGTTGGACGGTCTGGGTGTCCTGAACACACCAGGTGGGCCACGCCTATTAAGGAAAAAGAGGAGAGAGAGAGAGAGAGAGAGAGAGAGAGAGAGAGAGAGAGAGAGAGAGAGAGAGAGAGAGAGAGAGATCCACGACCATGAGAGGGGGCTCCACTACTATGAGCCCCTCCAAGCAATCCAACCATACATGAATGGGTTCCATGTATGCATGAACCCTACATCTGAAAATCTAAGGTAGGGATGCCATCCTCACCATGCAATTAAGGGTCTAGATGACCCATCAATGGTATGGATTCAAACAAAACATCATGGTGGGGTCCATGGAGAATGGCCCCATCATGGCTTATGCATGCAACAAGGGTGGGCCATTGGCCACACCTAGGGGTCATGTAGGATCTCCACCATTGATTGGTGGGTCCTAAATGCCCCCATGTAAGAAAGATTAAAGATCTAGGGAAGAAAACAAAAGATTTACTCCCAGGAATGACACCCACCTCAAATCTCCTTCATCTTCTTCTACCCTTAGGATCTTATGCTTCAAATGAAAGGTTTTAATGGTGGTGATAGGCTTGGGACGGTTGAATTGGGAGGGCTAGAGCTTGCAATGGGGCTCAAAATGGAGGTTTGCTTGGGACGTTGGAACTCTCTGGCAACGAAAAATGAGGAAGAAAAGAGGGAGGGAGAGAGATAAGAGAGAGAGAGAGAGATAGAGAGAGAGAGAGAGAGAGAGAGAGAGAGAGATAGCTAGCTATCTAGGGTAATCATTGCACATGGGGAAGAAGATAGCATGCCTAGCATGATTACAAGCATGCTTGCTAGGATGGGTGGTGTCACCCCTAGGCTTGTAGCCTAGGATGACATCATCCTAATGATAATTCCTAAGGAGATGTACTTTATCAAGAATAGCTAGGTCCCGCAATGTGCGGTCCATGATCGGGATAATGCACAGGCCATACTCTCAATTTAAGCGTCGCATTGGCGCACGAGACGCAACGTTGGAACTGCAGCGACGGTGCGGTCACAACGGTATTGGTCTTGAGTTGAGCTAACTTGGGTTGACAAGATGCGACTTAAGGTCACTTGCAAATGCTATCTATAGGTCGCGGGTCACCGAAATTCGACGGAGAGGATCACGGGATCCTAAGGAATAGAATGGTACTAGGACACAGGCCTGACATTTAACGCAAACATATTGGACTGTGCAAGATAAATAGAAATTCTTCGCCGAGGTATGTAAGTTTTTTTGGGATGATCCTTATCTGTTTAAATATTGTCCTGACCAAATTCTAAGGAAATGTGTGCCAGACAATGAACATTAGAGTGTTATCTCCTTTTCTTACTCTTAAGCCTGTGGTGGTCACTTTTCTGCTAAAAAGACCATGACCAAAATTCTATAGTGTGGCTTTTATTGGCCCACTATGTTCCAAGATACTCATGAGTTTTGCAAAGCTTTTGAGTATTATAAAAAATTAGGAGGATTATCCCATAGAAATATGATGCCTTTGAACCCAATTCTTATCATTGAAGATTCGATTGTTGGGGCAATGATTTCATGGGACCATTCCCCCAATCCTTTGATAATAATTACATCTTATTAGTAGTAGACTATGTCACTAAGTGGGTTGAAGCGATCCCGTGCCGGAGCAATGATCATTGAATGGTCATTAGATTCTTAAAAGAAAATATCCCCTTTCTCGGTTCAGAACGCCTCAGGCCATTATTAGTGATGGAGGGTTACACTTTTGTAATAGGCCATTTGAGAACTTAATGAAAAAATATGACATCTCTTATAAAGTGAGCACCGTATGCCACCTGCGGACAAGTGGGCAAGCTGAAATTTTCAAAAGAAAAATTAAAAAAATTCTGAAAAAAATGGTTGACCATAAGGATTTGTCAATTCGCTTGACGGAGGCTTTATGAGCTTACAAAATCGCTTTTAAGACACCCATTGGAATTTCTCCCTTTAGACTCCCCTATGGGAAAGCTTACCACTTGCTTGTGGAGTTGGAACATAGAACTTACTGGGCTATCAAAAATTTGAATTTTGACTTGGACAGCGCTGGCTCGCTACGTAAACTTCAATTGCACGAACTCGAGGAAATTTAGAACAATTCATACGAGAACTCGAGAATTTACAAGGACATGATAAAGGTGTTCCATAACCGGAAAATCCTTCGGAAATCATTCATAATTGGTCAAAAAGTCACACCCTAATCCATAGCTCAAGTGGTAGACTGAGTGAAAGATACCTTATTTCAACACTAAGGTCTTGGTATCGATTCCCTAGTGGGGGGCAGCCAACAGTGAAGTGTGAACTGATAGTGGGTGTACTAGCAAGCTAAAAAAACCGGTCAAAAAGTCTTTCTGTACAATTCTCGGTTATATCTTTTTTCGGGTAAGCTTCGATCTCGTTGGACCGGACCCTTCACTGTTATGATCGTTTATCCTCATGTGGCCATCGAGATAAAGAATCCGATGAATGATAATGTTTTCAAAGTGAACGGTCATCGTCTCAAGCCATTTATTGAGAAGTTTGACTAAGAGTATATGTCCATGCCTCTGATTGATCCGGTGTATCAGGATTAACCTCTTAGTCTGATGGAGGTGTAGTTAGGTTTATTGCTTTAATAGGAGTTATGATTAGGATAGTTTGTTTAGTCTTCATGGTAACCCATTTACATATTGAGAACTTTGGCAAAGTTTCAATTCTCCTTCTTCAGGTATTACCCTTCCATCACTACTCATTTCTTTTTGTTGTCTCATGTGCATTACATGCTTATATCTTTTACATTGAGGACAATGGAGATTTTAGGTCGGGGGGTGTGGATTAGGTAAACTAATCAGTATTTTCTTAGTCTTTTAGCAAAAAAATTGAAATTTTTTAATTTTTCAAATTACGAACTTGTTTGGAAAACGATAGTTTGTGCACTTAAGAATGCTTTGAGTACAATGATAAGATAGATATTGAACTTTGAATTTTTGGAGTTTGATCAACTGAGTAGACTATCATTTAAGTTCTTTCATTTAATTAATTAAGAGGAAGTTTAAATATCATGTTGATTTAAATCACAAGTCACATTCGATTTGCTTTTTGTGAATAATGCTAGAATTTTTGACTGTTAGCATGGGTAGCATTGATAGATATGGAGAATTGAGTCTGGAGAATTTTATCCACCTTAAAAAGATGAAAAGAACCAATTAAAAAATAGAAAGATCGACAAAAAGGTCATGTATAATGAAAAGACAGGAAAAGAATGAAAAAAAAAGTCTGAAAAGAATGAAGATGACAAGAATGAGGAATAAATAAAAAGGGACCATCGATATAAAATTAAAAACTGAAAAAAGAAGAAAAAAGGGGATAAGTTTAGAATCAACACTTGATTATTTAATTAATCTTAAAGTGATGAGCATGGCTGACATTATGAAATGATAGTATTTTTATTGAAAGTAAGTTGGAATTCACTAAGCACATTTGAAAAACTTGATATATGAACTTATACTCTTAAGTGATTGATGAAGAACCTATTTGATTGAACACTTGTGTGATTCGGCTCTAGGTTTTCAAATTTTCACTCTCACCTCTTTGGATAATACTCATTCAGACTTGTTTGCATAAAAGATTGTTTTCTAAAAGAGGTTTGAACATTGAGAATTGAAGATTATGCCATGTATGTTTTGCTTGGGACTAGCAAAATGCTGGTTGAGGGGTGTGTTGAGTGTTAAATATTGCATATTCCTCCCTATTTATATCTTGGTTTTACAAACATGATAATGCTTAATGAGTATATTTTATACATGTTTGTATTGTGAGGTGATTTTTAAAGCTTAGATTGAAAAGAATGTTAAAAGCAGGGATTGATGCTCAAGAATCACCAAGGTAAGGAATAGATCTTAGGAGAGTAAGATTGAAGATTTGAAGACCTCAAGATTCAAGAAAACCAAGTGGAGAAGAAAGGGAGTTAAAAATGCAAAGTGCAGAAATTTAGAGAAATCGAAATTCACCATCTATGTCATCGACCACTAATCGATGAATTGAAGTAAGTGTTCGATGACATTGAACACAGGTTGATGATATTGAAGAATTACATGAAAATTGAGTTTGGTTGTTCAATAAATTAGATGCATTTCTTGATGATATCGAAGCATTGTTCGATTACTCGAAGACTAGTTCGATGACATCGAAGGCAGTTCGTTGACATTAAGATTTTTGGAGATTTTCGGAGAAACTCGCTGTAACAATTTGGACACATTTTCGATCATTCGAACACCCTTCGAAGACATCGAAGGACTGTTTGATGACATTAAAGGTATGTCTATTGACATGAAGAGTTATGCAATGCGAAAAGGCCCAACTTCCAAATTCGAGTTACGTTCGATGACATTAAAGGCATTATGCAGAGTGCGGAAATTTGAGGCGGTTTTCAAAGACGGTTGGACAAAGGCTATAAATATGGGTTGTTTAAGGAGTTTTAAACATGAATTAAGCTTCTAGGAGCAGATTCAAAGGATGGAGCAGCCTCCCAAGAGTTTTTCTTCTTTCCTTATTCATTTTTAATGATTTCTTTAAGTGTTTTAGTTTCAGTCATGTCTATGGTTAACTAAACGTCTTAGTTAGGGCTAAGAGGTGAAGCTTGTAGTGTGTTGTGATGGTTATCATGCTTTGATTCTTGTTTGTGTTGAACCTCATTGATTTTAAGTTTGAATTTAAGGAATATTTTTGGTTTTTTATGATTTATTTTGACTCAAATTTCAATAAATGTTGTGATAGCTTTGAATATCTTCTTTTCATTTTTTGAGTTTGTGAGATTGGTAAAACTCTTGATTCACCATCGTCTCTTAGTTATGGTGGATGCATGAATTCCCTTTTGATCATCATAATACTCATTCATTGTGGACTAGATCAATGAAAAGTTCAGAGATTTGATTTTCCAATTGGATAGGATATGACTCCAATTCCAATCGTGTTTCTTGAATTAAGTAAGGTGGCATCTTGATAGCTACAAGTGGATCCTTGACGCTCTAGTTTCCTTTTGATTATTGAAATTTCATTCATAATTACTCTCTTTTATTTTAGATTTAGGTTTAGATCTTATTCTAGTTCTAGTTCCAGTTATTTTCAGAATACGTACAAGTTTATTCCTTGTGGATATGACCCAGCACTTGGGGTTGTGAACATCGGGGGCCTGGTTCTCCGTAGGATTTTTCAAAATATTAAGGAACTCAGCTTGGGAACCTTAGGGCTGAACTGGGAGGGGCCCTACGGGGTAACTAGCAAGAGCTAGCCTGGGTCATATTAGCTTGAAGATGTGGAAGGCTGGCTCCTACCGCATTTATGTATGGTCCTCATTTGAACTGGTGCAATAAAACTTTCAAGTCTACTTTCTACCTCTATATTCCTACTAGTGATTGTCTACCGAATATCTACTAAAGGGTTTCCCATAATGTATGGGAGGAACAACCCTTATTAACAAGCCTACCCTCCAAGAAGAGGCTCGACCACACACCACTCATGTGTCCGGTCTGCGGATAGCTACTTAGGGCTCCCCACGATGCAAGGAGGAGAAAAGCCCTTTGATCAACCCTTAAAAAAGTCGGTTCCTCAACGACTATAACAATTGAAGTGTTGAATGATCGACCTTCCTACTTAGAACAATTCGTATACAAGCATGATGCTAAGAGAAAACTTGGATAATATTAATGAAGCGCTAAGGAGTGCCTTACGTCAAGTCCATAATAATAATAATAAAAGACTTCTTAAGCCTCGAGGGGTTGCTCGGCAGACATATCCTCAGCAGGGGCCTCAGATTCAGAGCTAGCTTCCTCGAAGGCTGAGAGGTCTAGTTCGGGGTAGATTCCCTTAACCTCTTCAAGGCACTTCTCGAACATCATCCGATATAAAGCATCCCCATCTTCCAAGTACTCTTTAGAAGACTTGAATTCTTTAATAGTAGCTACTCGAGCCAAGGAGATAGCTGCCTGGGCCTCTACTTGAGCCTCCTCGAGCTTCGCCTCTATGGTATGCTGAAGCCTCGCGTGATTGGCCTCCCATCGAGCCGCCCTTTTGGAAGCGTCATCAAGTTGCTTCTTTATTGCCTTCAGCTCGGCCATTAGTTTATTGACTTGAGCTTTCGAGGCAGAGCGCACTTAGTCGGCCGTTGCACGGGATTCCTCGGTCGCAACACGGGATTCTTCGATCTTGATCCGGATTCAAGTAGCTTCGACTCCTTTTTGCAGCAATCCCTCTTCAGCTTCCTTCACCTCCGCCCTCAAGCATATAATCTTGTGGGGTGCATTTAGCAAACAAGAGGTGAACTGCCATAAAGGAAAATGCAAATATCAGATCAAGTCAAGAAAGAAAAATGATAAGTACTTCGAAAACTAACTTACACTGAGGAAGGTTTTTGTCAGTGACCCAAGAATCGCGTCAATGTCGAGTCGAATGCGAAGGCGAACTCGACATTTGATATGTGTGCATCCACCCAATGCAGAAGGCTCTCCAACTCCCTTTGCGCCCTCTTAGGAGGATGCTGGCCCTCCGCCCGAGGCGCAGAAGGCCCGACAGTTTCTCGGGCCTCGACGGGACAAGCCTCCTCGCGAGAGGTCTTCTCGATCGCTACTTTAGCGGCGATGAGAGCAGGCTCAACATCTGCCGCCTCTTCCTCAAGATCCATGATAGTGGGAGCCAAGGGACTGACTCTCCCTTTGCTTTTGGAAGTCGTTTTCATTTTCTTCTTCTTCTTCTTTGGCACTGTCTCTTCGGGAATAGGTGTCTTGCGCTTCGAGATAGGCTTTGGTGTAGGACGAGCTTCAGGCGTTTATTCACCAGTTAAACGAGGAGGAAGTTAACGAAAAATTCATAAATTTTTTAAGTCCTAAGGTCGTCAAGAGTTTATACTTGTGAGCTTGGAATCAAGGCTCGACTTAAGCAAAAGTTTGCGCTGGAGGAGTTTTCCCCAAGATTTATCGTCTTCCTCTGCTGTAACGCCCTAAATTTTGAGGGTCGAGCAAAGGTATACTCCCGAGATCCAGTACATCACTTATGCAATATGGATAATGATGTTCAAATTTTACCTATATTAATGAGTTAAACATGAGTAGGATTATACTGAAACAATGTATCATACTCTGAATATAATTAAATTAAGCAAGCAGAAGTCTGAAACATATATATTTAAACATGTAAGTGTTTCACAAACCTCTAGAGTATGAATATGTAACCGGGCTCAATATATACATGAATTATTTCAAAATATACTAAATGCAGAAAAGTAGATGTGTCCAACTAAGTAAAGTATCCTTGTAGTCCCTGCGCATTGGCACGAGGTCTACGTAGACTTACTCGAGAGTTGAAAGTAGGAGAACTCCTCCTCATCCATAAAGTAATGCTCCGTCGCATAGACTTCATCAACACCTACATCTAAACCAGAGTCTGGTTGGTGTTTTAAAACACCATCCTAGGGTGGGAAGGAGTGGCCTACTCAGTGGTACTATAAGGTAAAAGTTAACATGTTATCAAGTCAATCAAGCAGTAATGATAAGGCAATCATAACAATCACTTCCTAACTACTCTTGTTAATGCAGGAATGAAGTGCAAGTAATGATGTATGCCCTCGCATCAAAGCTCCCTCACAAGCGACTCCGACAACCTATTTCGCATATGACATCATGCATCCCGTGCAACTTTATCGCCTTTAAAGCACAACCTAACTAATGTAATGCGATGCATGGTCGTGTTAGCTGAGTACTTAATTAAGCTTATTCATATAACAGATTTAGTAAGCTAGGGTCTTCCCTTTATATCATTAACCCGAACCGAAGGATCCATCTAGGTTCGTCATTCTTGCTTAAGCACTTACGATAGGTAAGTTGTAGGGCATCACTCCTAATAAAAAGCAGTCGATAGGCAAATTTAAGAATTTATACTTGTGGTCACTAGGGGAGACTCGTCACCTCAGCGTAGGCTGATAGCATGAACACGGTGTCCCATACCACCATGCCCGACTCACGAGTCTTGGTTGCTCACTGGTCACTACGGGGAGGCTCATTACCCTAGTGTAGGCCGACAGCTTGAACACGGTGTCTCATACCACCATGTCTAGCTCATGAATCTTAGCGGATCATGGTACCATGGTTAAAGTAGGCCTTTACATTGGTGAGGGGTACCTTAGATTCAAGCAGTAGTATCCATACATGGTAAACACACAATAGGCCAATCAGTTTGTTAGGCAAGTTCGATTTGTACGGGCATATGCTGACTTGATCGACATGGAGTGCATAAGCACCCCTCCTGGCCTAACCACAGTCGACAATCGTCGTGTGACCCGGATTCATCGAGTTTACCGAATGTGGCGAGACTAATTCGGCCACCCGAACAGGGACTATTACCGATTGCCTGGGCTACGTTGTAGCCCCAATCTTACTCAAATGTAGCAAATAAACACGTGATAATCATTTCAGCATTTAACAAACAAGCCAAGTGAATTCCTCATTTGAGCATTTCATCAAACACATTGATCATGTCACCAAACACATGCATTTTATTGATGAATTGCGTAGAGGTAAATATGATTACATAAAAGAAAGTATACATATGTATAAGACAATTAAGAATCCTATCTTAATACTTGTAATAAATACAAATCATCAACAATTTCACGTTCAGGCAATTCATCAAACATTTGGACTACACTTTACTAAATACATAGACTAGGTTAGTTTTAACATATATTTTAGCAATTCCTTATACAGAGAGATAAACATGCATATGACAATGATTAATCCTAGATCAGAAATCATGGCAAGAACAAATCTTGTTTAAATGTTCATTCAAACATTTCAACAAACACATGTAATGCATCTTTTGCTTAACATAGTTCATACATGTATATTATACTAAAATCGGCGTATCTAAGACAATACGTCAATAATCAAGTCAGGTATAAATCATTAACTGACGTTGAAAGCATTGATAACTGCAACCTAAGCATTTATAGTCCGCACCTTTCGTTGGAATACTCGATTCGGACTCGATTTAAACTCTATGTTACCGAAAATAGAACGTCGGGCACCTAAATGACGAAATAGGTTCGCTAGTTTGACGAATAATTAACTTAGATCTCTACAATGAGATTAGGGTTAGGTTTTCTTACCCAAAATCATAACTGAAAGAGGTTGTGTAGTGTAACGGGATGAAGATTTGGTGTGTGGAATCATGGGAGAGGATTCCTGCAACGATCTCCCAAGATCCTTCTTCTCTCCTCCCTCTTTTCTCTTCTTTTATCTCCTCTCTCCCTTAGGGTTTTTGTGAAATTCGTATATGATAGAGGAGGGGTGAAATAAGGGTTATTTATAAGCCCAGAAGTGATGCAAATGGTCCCAGGGCCACCATATACATGGTTTATACCATTTGGGCGACTGTTTCTGACAAACAGGGCTCATAGGGAGGCCCACTACCCATCTATGTCATAGGGGTATGCTCCTTGACAATGGATCTATGCCAGGACATGATTTGGTGTGATCGGATAAGCCGATCGACTGTAGAGAACCCGAGTCAGATCAACGGTCAAACTTACTCAATTGGGGCCACAGTTATATGAATATGTGCAGGGAAATTTCCTTTTCCCATGGGTGAAGTTTGGTTAGAAACTGACGGTCTGAAATCCTCAATTTTGCGTGAGAGTGAACGACCCAATTCACTTAAGTTTCATTTCATTTTCTAATGATATTCGCGTTTCTCATGCACTTTACTCAGGGTTTAAATTGGACATTTTTGGACACTATCTGGGCTTGATTCCCATGATGGTTGTCAAGCCCAGTAGGACGGACATAGTTATATAGTTTCGCCGTCATCGGACCCTCGACCTGCAGTCTAGGTCCGATACAGGGTTTCAATGTACTCCCGAGAGCGATAGGCTCTTGGGATTTCTCCTAGGTCTTCAAGTAATGTTGAGCCCGCAGTATTAATGGTTTTAGGCCTTCTCATTTATGAAAATGGTGGCCCGAGCTTAATCTATCAATTATTTAGTTTAGTACTTATCTAATTTTCGCCTAACTTGTATGACAGGATGTGGTCATCGGGTAGTTCTATATTTTTTTTTGGCACTTTTAGTTAGTGCATTAATTTAATTATCTTTTTCAGTAGTTCACCATTAAGTCTACTTTGTCTCCACCAAATTTTATTAAATTTCATGTCTAGAAAATTTCTAAAAATTCTGGAAGTCCCAGCTGTCCGAATTAATAATTTTTGGATAGTTGTCACATCATCCTAGATTTAACTATATTGAATTTTTTTTTTTTACTTATGTTTATATGAAACTAGACTAATCAAGCTTCAATCTGATTTTAAATCACCGGAATCGGAGTTATATTAAGGGAGATATGACCTTTTAAAGTTGGCCTGAAAACGCAGAAAATTGTAAAAAATTTCAGCGAGGGTCTACCGAAATTCGGTGCACCAGTAGCGCGCTGCCAATCTGGCAGTGCTGCCGTAGTCCGCTGGAGCCGGCGGTGGCATGCCACCGATCTGGCGGTGGCGTCTGGTGGTGGCTCTGCCGCTTGATATTTGAAACCAGTGTATCTTGCAAACCAAAATGAGTTATTTGACATGCAATATATGATTTTGGGGTAGGAGAAGCTAATCTATCCAAATAACCTAGTTAATTTCCAAGATTACATCTGTTTAATGGTCAAAAACTCCTTTTATTTATATTTTTACTATTTATAGCAAAGTTTTGTTTAATTATAGTTCTTCATCCTTTGAGCTTTAGGATTTGTGTCTAATATGAAAGTACCTAGAAATATTTAAAGAATAAGGTGGTGGAAGTTGTGAGTTTTTGAAGGAGATGGGTTGAAAGGGGGATTTAAGACTTTGGGATTGAGTTTTGAGAGCTTGGGAAGAGAATAGGATGATGACTTGAGAGTGAAAAGGGTATAACGGACTAAAAATGTGGTATAAGTGAAGTAGAAATGGCCCTAGGTGAAGCCATTGAGGCTTCCTTGTGATTCATGAGAGCAAAGAGGGGTCGCTTCTATAGCTGAACCCTAGGCTAAGACTTCAATGTTCAAATTAGCTAGATGGCTTGGTCATAGGGTCCTTTTACGTCACTAAGTTCGATCTCTCCCTCTTAAATCAATAAGGTGTTATGATAGACCCATTGCCTAAGGACGTTTAACTCCAAGTTGGCAAAAATTCGAGACGTTACATCTGCCGACCGTTCTCCCTTTATCTGAGTAAGCGACTTAACCCCAAGTACGGAATAAGACTTAGTAACAACTGCAACAAAGAGACGTGCACAAACAACTTAGAACGCTGAAGATTGCCAAGTGAAAAATGTAGAAAAAGAACTAAATTCGAAGGAAACTGACCTGGAACAGTGAAAGCAGTGGTGACTAAACTACGGTGCATGGTCATTCCCGATACTTCCCAACTCCTTGAAGCCTAGAACCATCTATCCTTCCATTTTTTGTTAGAGGTCAAGACATTTGTGACCATAGCTCCTACGGTCCCCCTCTAAGCAAAGAAGTAGTACTAGCCATCGTGGAGAGCGCTGGACTTCAACTGATATAAGTGGAGGAACTCGTTGACGGTAAAGTTAGGCTACTCAAACTTGGACCAAAGGACAAAACAGGCAATCAATGCCCTCCATGCATTAGGAATCAGCTGCCTCGAAGCTAGCTTTAGATGTACGAGCACCTGCCTTACTATTTTTTACAGAGGAAGCCTTAGGCTGCACTGAAGGGTGACCTAGAAGATATCTACTGCTCCCTTTGGAGGATTGGTTGGAAGCTCATCCGGTGAGGGAACCTGGAGGATCACAGATTCGGTTATATGGTATCCCAACCTAATTCTGGCTAAGTCGGCCTTCCTAAGGATGGATCTCATGGAACCTTTCTCTACATCCTCATCCTCCTCAGAGGATTCAACCAATCCTTCATCGACAGGCAGGTCACCCTCTGTCCTAACCGGTTGTTCTGCTGGGGACCTCTCTAGCGTTCGTGATGAGCGCGACGCCTGAAAGTTGGCGTCGGTCATCATCAACAACGACGACGGTGGATTCGACATGGGGTGGAGACTACTTGCCTCACTATCAGCGCTGGAGGCCCCCTCCTTAGAACTTAGGGCATGTTTGGACAGTGGTATTAAGTTATATTAAATGGGATTGCATTAATAATCCCACTTTGAAATTCAGAATGACATGTTCGGAAGGAGTGTGAGATGGGATTAAAATTAACTTTATACGCTTTAGAAAATGAGCCTTGCGTTAGAAAGTGTGAGACGAGATTACTAATCCCATGGATGATAGAGTTTTGCTTCATCCAGGTTCAATCCAAATGCAATTTGAAAGTAAATCCTGGGATTTATTATATAATGCATACATTCCAAACAAAGTATTAGAAAACATGGAATAAACCCAATCCAGGGCTAATACCTTACACATGCATTTATCGTACCTTTTACAATTCCATCCACCTTAATCCCACCTAATGCAGTTGGCCAAATAGGCCCTTAGCGTTTCTGACATGGCAGTAAGCCCAAAATTGCTGGAAATTGATAGTAAAGAAGAAAGGAAAGGAGGGAAGGGGTGAGATGAGGAATAAAGCTCACTGGAGGGGGAATGCTGCCTTGTTGCCGGTGGTGTTTCAATAGAAGCGAATCATCGGGAAAACGCTGAAAATCACCCTTGCACACTGGAAACAAAACAGGAGCGAAAGGGGAAAGAAGAAAATGAATCATCCGACGCTTTAGGGTCTCCTTATATATGGAAGCCACATGGTAGGCATTTAATATGCTCATTAATGCATTGCCGCATAACACTCCTTCGACTCCCTCATTTCGACACACGGCACATCTACACTTGCCACCCTACTCCACTATTGAGGAGATGCCATGCGTCCTCTCCTCATTGGTTTGGCACCAAAAAGGCGGCTTGACATGTCAGACGATCTCGAGTCATGACTCCCTTGCTCATTAATGTATTACCGTATGACGCTCCTTCGACTCCCTCATTTTGACACGTGACATGTCTACACTCGCTGTAAGACTCCACTATTGAGGAGATGCCATGCATCCTCTCCTCATTGGTCTGGCACCGAAAAGGCGGCCTGACATGTTAGACAACCTCGAGTCACGACACGCCACTTCATCTTGCGCCAAATTATGATTACAGATATACCTCGACTCTCGCGCTGGCCACCTTGCTTAGCATTCATGGTAAGACAGTCCGACCTGAATACATTCGGCCTACTTTTCAAGTCTGTTTTACCAACTTGGAAGTAGGGGGCTTACTGTTATGGAAAAAAATAGACCGACCCATAGGAGTTGGTCAGACCGAGACCTAGCATGGCCCATTGAGCTAAGAGCAAAGAAAAGGATAATAAATAAGAGGCCAACTGTCCAACTAAACATTAAGGTCGAACAACCAAGGTCGGACTCCCCATAAAGAAGCTAAAAGGTTATAGGAAATAGAGATCACAAGGACATCACAAGGAACTTTGGTCAATTTAGTTTTCAAATGATGCCACCTCCTTATAGCTCGGTCGGTACTATGACTTCCATTAGCTAACCTTAATCGAAGCTAGGACGACTACACACCGGTCTTTAGATAAAGGCCGACCTAATATGAAGGAAGACCTATCCGACATTTCCTCAAAGGATCACGAAAACTAACTCGTGATCAGTTCGTGTCACGCCCCAAACTCGAAAAACGGGCTCACAAAATTCCCGATCGCCAAATCCGGCCCCGACAGCCTCCGTAGTGCCCCATTCTCGGATCCCAGCACTCACATGCCAGATTTCGATCCTGGGATCCTACAAGGAGGATTTTCAGTATGAATTTTTTTTGTAATGGAGCATAACCACAAGCATAACCAAGTCACAAAACAACATCACCACATATCCACTATATCAAAACTTTAAGTCCAATGCGGAAATGAAAATACAGGGTGATCAAAAAGCTCTAAAATGATTAGATGCACACTCTTGCCTCAGCACTGCTGCTGTCCAACGCTACCTGCACGCTACGGTCATGCATAAGCTTACAAAAGCTTAGAGGATGGTGTAAGTGTGTGCGCAAGGTAAGCGCCAAGTGCATGATATCAGAGTAATGCGAAAAGATGTGGTAAGTCCATGAATGCTATCAGGTGTACCAAAGCTATGTGATGTAAGGCATGAATGCTATCGACCATACCAAGGCCATGCGATGCGAGGCCTATGTAGGCAAATGTCATATGCCAGATGCAAAACAAGCATGTCAGTCCTCATCAAGTACACATATCAGTATAGTTCCCCTCTGGATATCACCAGGGTCTAATACATTTCACACTGACTGCCTCCTCCCTAGTTGCATAGTTAAGCAAGTGGAAGAGACCACACTATCTGCTTGACCAGTAGTTTGCCAATACCTAACCGGCTCGTCAATATCGGACTCATTTATGAGCTGGTAAAACTCAGCCTAGCTTATAGCTCCCTCACTTGGGTGGATAAGGCCACACTCCCTTCCAACCGACCATGACACAGTGGGAGACGCGGCTACTGGTATTCGGCACTCGGGTGCTCATGTATCCACTCGGTCTAGACGTTAGAGCATCTCCTGTTACCAAAAAAGTTCTGAGATTTTCACCCAAGGACATCCTAAGTGCCCACAATGCTAGAGCCAATATTTTCAGTATCCGATACGACCATCCACGATGTACCTGTGGAGGCCACGGCCCTAATGTCGCCAGGGCGTGCAGTGATCAAGTCACACATATGCGAGATGCATGATTCACACCGCACAATCATGCAGCAATCCTGCGCGTATCACGCGATCATGCGGGCCACTCCGTCTCATAAGGAGTCCCGTAAATGTTTCAGCCCAACGGCTTATGCTATGATCGAACATTTCTCATATCAAGCATACATATGATGCATATGGGTATGAATCATGGAGCTATACTAAGCATGTTATAAAGCGATGAATTATCAACAAGTATGGGCCTATCAATGGGCCCTAAGGACAGTTACAATACGGACATTTAACCAATATTGCACTTATAATGTGGACGTCAAACCAACATTGTTCCCAAGGCATGGGTCACCATAAAATATCATTACACAAACCATAGGGAATCACACATTGCAATGGACTTATATACATCTCATTGGGCCTCGACCCATAGGCCTTAAATACATCAAATGGGCTGCCTCATATGGGCCTTATATAAATCAAGTGGGCTACATTAATGGGCCTTATGCACATTGCAATGGGCCATATCCTATGGGCCTTAAAATACATCACAATGGGCCTTATAACATGGGCCTTATATCCAGATCAAGGTGGGCCTTAACAACGGGCCACAATACATCAAATGGGCCATATATAATGAGATGGGCCTAATCACTGGGCCTTATATATATACCAAGTGGGGTCCACTTGAACTATGGATCTGTCTTATTTGTAGTCCTGTGCCAAAAAAAAATATCTTTCAAAATGGTTGGATGGATTGGATGCAACACATGCATCATGGTGGGGGTTCCACATGAAGGCCCACCATCAGGTATATTATATATAATATAATATATAATCTATATATAGTATATGTATACAATATTATATATAATATAATATTACACACACACACACACACACACACACCCCGTCCCACACATGGGGGTGGATCCCACTGTCAAGTACCCCAGCCAACATGGCTAGATGGTAGAGATAAAATACATACGTCAGAGTGGGCTCCACCATCCACCTGGACGGTGTGAATACAACACATACATAACAGTGTGTTCCACCGTCCCCTGGACGGTGTGAGTAAAAACCCATACATTATTGTGGGTCCCACGTGGGCCATCTAATCTGTCCATAAGGTCACGTAGACCTGGACGCTGAGGAAAAACAAATTTCATCTTGATCTAAAACTTTTGTGGCCCATAAAAGTGTTTCAAGGGCAGACGTACAATCCCACTGTTTCCTCTGATGTGGGCCACCTGAGCCGTGTATACGGCTGATTTTTAGGGTGAGGCCCACTGCCCTAAGGGCCAACAAGATGGACGATGTGGATATTCCAGATACATCACAATGGGGCCCATGGTAGGGGACCAGTGGTCTGCCCATCCGCATGCCAGCGTAGCGCTGGAGCTGCCTGCGGCTCTGACACCAGTAGCTTCAGCTGCTGCATGGTTTTTTTTTGAAAACCTGTTTTCTTAAGGTTTTTCGCACGTGGGGCCCACATCCTCAAAATCCACCCCAGCCATTGCATTCCATGGCTCAAGAGAAGCCAAACAAGTCTAATATTGAATATATTTTGGCGTGTAGCAAAATTAAAGTGAATTTAAATGGTGAGAATCACTATTTTGAAAGGTATGGCCTGCCCAATGAGCGGATTAGCTTCATTTTTTGGCTCAATGCCTAAAATGAAGTGGGGAAAGGAATGGACAACATGGATTAAGTCCATACATCAAGGTGGGGCCTGTAGGAGTGGCCCTTCCCAAAAAGCTTTGAATCTAGCTAATATTTGTATTTTTCATTCCACGTCTAACGTCCCTGGATGCTGGACGGTCCGGGCCTAACACATGCACAAGGTGGGCTTGACACAAGTGGGCCACCAAATGCATTGTTGGTGTGGATACAACAAATATGTGAAGTGGGCCCCATCTACATATGGCTTGAATGAAAACATGCTTTATGGTGGGGTCCAATCAAGTGGGCCACACGGCCACCTCATTACATAAAAAAATAAGAAGAGGGAGAGAGAGAGAAAGATAAAGGGACACGCATGATGGAGGGACCTCGGCACTATGGGCCCTCCGTTTCAAGCATCCAATCATACATCAAGTGGGTCCCATTGCATGTGGGCCCACCAAATCAAAGATCAACGGTGGAGATCCCTTCTCTACTAAGATGTAAGGTCTATATGATCCCTTTTTAAGTTAGAAAATAAACATCATGATGGGGTCCATGGAGAATGGCTCCATCATGGAATGATCATGAAGATCAAGGTGGGCCATCGGCCACATCTTAGGGTTCAAAGTGAGATCCATACCATTGATCGGTAGGCCTCACTTGGCCCATCATAAGAACATGAAAATCTAGCCTATAGAAGCACCCACCGTCGATCTTCTTGGTCCGTTAGAAAGCCAATATCCTTGTGCTTCACTTTGATGGAGGGAGATGGGGTTTGAATGGCTAGGATGAAGGTTAAAGGGATGGGAAAGTGGGCCACCAAAAATCACTTTTCTCTCACATGAAAGAGCTTGGACATGTGCACCTCTTTTGCTTGGGATTTGTTGCTTGGGAAATGAGGGAGAGAGAGTCGTAAGGAGAGAGAGTGATGGATAAGGTGATGGTGTACTTGACATGTATGGGTGTGTAAGAGAGAGGGTGAGAGAGAGTTGACTTGGTGGTTGCTTGACTTGTGGAGAAAGAAAGCATGGGTGCTTTGTACTTGACATGAGATGATTGATTAATGGATTGATTGATTGATTGATTGATGGGACATGTTGTAGAGATTCTCTTGAGATTGCAAACGCGTGGCGTTTTCTTCGAAATAAACGCTGGCTCACATCTCTTAGCCAGGGATCGGATCAGTGCGCGAGACACGGCATCGAAACTGCGATGATGGTGCGGTCGCAATGGTATAAGTCTTGGATTAAGCTAACTCAAATCTACAGGATTTGACTTATGGTCACGCGCAAACATCGATTATAGGTCGCAGGTTGCCAAAATTTGACGGGAAGGATTGTGGGAGTCGACGGAACAGTATGGACTAGGATACGGGTCTTACAGTTCGGGATTCCGTGATCCTCGCCGAGGATCTCGAGAGATCTTCGATATGTTAGGAGTTCTAATCCAACTATAATACGAACCTACTAAATAAGAAGGATCCTATTACGATGCAATCTCCCATCTACTATAAATAAGGAGATCCCTAATGGTGAAAGATGCACATACTTACACCAAGATAACCCTTTACACTTTCTACAAAGACCTTGATTCCTCACTTTGGCATCAGAGGGTCCCATGCATTAGCTAGGGTCTTCTAGTTTGTTTTCAGTGCAGGCACTTAAGGGTCCAAGAAAGGTTAACCAAAAATCAACATCAACAATTCTAATGAGGTTATATACGCCCTTCTGGAATCCTCTTTTAAATCACACATGAAAATATAAATATCAATAATTTTTTAATAAAATTCTATGAAAGCATTAAACTCTTCCATTTTAATATTTTTGAAATGGGTCATTAAGAGATGGAGCTTTAATCTCTTTACTGTGCTGCTTCCCTCATAGGAAACTTCAATATGTCTTATGCTTCTTTCACGATTTCACATGTGCAAATGCATTTAAATTCATCGAGGGAAACTGCACAGTAAATAACATTGAGAGCTTTACCATCATAGGTATACCGCGCTCTCTCATCGACACTCTATTTAGATATATCTTTGGGAGCGCTAATGGTTTTACCATCAATCACGATGTGTTCCATGGGCATTGTCCATCCTTGTTTGACAATAGCCTAAACCATAGGGTTAATGGATCTTAGAAAGACCCTCATCCTAGGGTTCCAATAGGTGTAATTAGACCCATCAAAATATGGTGGTCGTGTGACGGCACATCCCTCTTGGTTAGACGTTGTTGATGTAGAAATCTGGTTGATCTACCTCACCTCCTGTGAGTTGCTGAGTACCTGTAATTAATGGGGAATAAAAGAATGCACCAGCAGGGCCGGTTAAGGCCAGAGACCCTATGATGCCTAAGCAAGCGTATTGGTTAACAGTAGGCATAGTAGAATCAGAATATTTATCGTATATTGTTAGATAGTGGGGGTGTATTTATAAGCTTTTTAGGCGGTCTCATATCTGAGTTAATTTGCTGGATATGCTGGAGGTGCCGTATTGCAGTTGGACTCTAACTACATGAATATATTTAACTTTACCTTGATCGGCATGATCTTCGACGAAGATCTTGAAGGGTAATCCTATCTTTATATATTATACAGATATTTATATCATGAGGTGGTGGTCGATATCCGAGGTCGAGGTTGGTACCTGAGGCTGATGTCGGCATTCGAGGTCAAGTCGGTATCCGAGGTCTATGGTCGAAGCTGACCTCCGAGGTTAATGTCATTCCTTGTGATCGTGGTTGGTACTTGAGGTTGATACTTGAGGCCTAAAGTGACATCTGAGGTCGAGTTAGAAAGTAGCCGACACCAAAGGTCGGTGTGATTTTTTGGCCCTCAAGCAATCCGTAGTCATCGAGTCTGGCTGCTTGGATCATCTATCTCATACATTTGTTTAGCTCCAATTTACCCATAACATAGCCCCCTACTTTCGAGCTTTATACCTTATCAGCTTGAGAAGTAACTTTTAAACTAATGTATGAGAAGTTCAGCTCGTTCCATGTATGTTTCTTAATTTTGTTATGCGTGTGTAGTCATCTATGATGACTTAATAGATATGATAGTCAAGCATGTAGTTTTCTAGTCACAAAGTCGAGCTTGTTGATTTGTAGTCGATAGTCGAGCATGTAGTGATAGGTCATGCACGGTAGAATTAATAGGTTAACCATTAAATAGTAGATGTAGTAGCAAGCCAAATACTAAGAAAGACTTTCTTCCCTTAAATTGAGGGAGTCCTTGTGGTCGATTATACATTTCGAATTGTCGAAATTTGAAAGAAATTCACTTCCCCTAACTTGAGGAAGTTCTTTCCTTGTAGAGTTCATAAAATAGTAGAGGAGAAACGGTACCAGTATCACGAGCACCTTTTTCCCTTTTACAAAGGTAGGTCACTCACAATCGAACGTATGGATAAAAATGGTAGATAAAACAGTAGAAATAAAGGGGATAACCTTTTTTCCTTTAATTGAGGGAGGTTTCTCATAGTCGAACATGAGTAACTTTTACTGAGGTGATCAGTTGAGCAAAGTTGTTTCACCAATAGGAGTTTCTCATGTGTAGTAGATCTTTAAATGATCGACGTTCCATGGGTGAGGTAAGAGCTTACCCTCCATGTCTTCTAATCAATACGACTCTCGGTACTTTAGGTTGAGGTCGGGGTTGGTCGGTAAGCCTTATTATCGAGCTTGGTTGACTGGTTCAATTCGGTCATCAAGTTTTCTTGCTCTGCCTAGCTTCCTTAAGTACTTTCTCCGGCTTGGTGTTCGAGGGAGTATATCGATGGAAGCGACTTTCCAATGTCGGTTGGTATGCTGGCCTCAATTTTGGTCGTCCTCCTTTCTTTTGGCATCAGCGGTAAAGGGCTCCCATTCTTCCCTCAGCTTCATGTCCTTAACCAAATTATTTCTTTCTCGAGTGAGTCTTCATGAACTAAAGAACTCCCCGGCATTGGAATATTTTTGAACTCGATTAAGTAGGTCAGCAGGGTATTTGGGACGTTCTTACCAATAAAGAAGAGGAACTTTCCTTATTTAAGACCGACCACCATGGTAGTCAAAGCTATCTGGTTGGAGTAATCGTCGACTTGCACTGCTTCCGTGTCGAATCGAATGATATAATCCACTAATAGCTCGTCCTCCCTTTGTGTGATTTTGAGAAGATGAGTTGATGACTTTCTATTGTCTTTCTCGTCGATGAACTATGTGAAGAAGGCCTTGCTAAGTTGAGTGAAGGAGCTGATGGACTTCGGTTTTAATTGCCTTTATCGTTTTCATGAGTCCCCAACAAAGTCAGGGAAAATGCTTTGCACATCACAGACTCAGAGGTGTCGTGAAGTTCCATCCAAGCTCTGAAGGATTCCATGTTTTCAGTTGGGTCCTTGGATCCAGAGTAGGGGTGATCTGGGGCATCCAGAACTTAGACGGTGGCTGACATCTCATGATTTCATCATTAAATGGAGGCTCGACTTCCTCGAGCATAATTTTGAAGGAGCCCGGAGCTTTTGCTTAGCCTACCCGCTGGATGTCGTTGAGTTGATCTCGGATCTTTTTCAGCTCTGCCCCCCACGGGACTTCCTTCTCTGCGACGACCTCTGGAGTCTTCCCATGCCTTCTCTTCTCTAAAGTGTAGTATAGGTCGGACTCAGTGAGCTCGGTTTCTCCCATTGTTTGCATAGGGATTCGCATACATCACGCTGGTTAGTCCTTTACTGCATATGAACTATGAAGTACCCGTGGAGGTCGTGATTACACGATTGTTACCTCCACTTCCATGCCTTGGTCGAGAAATGGTTATTGTCTCTCCAATATCCACATTATTTGATCCATGTTGCTAGTCAGGGCCTCAACTTGATTCTCCAGGGAGATGAGTCGACTGGCTTTATTGCAGGGCCTACCCGAAGCCACCTCTAAAATGGGATCGATATGGTGTTCTGAAGGTGGTTCCTGGAGCTTTTCAATCCATTCTTCTGGTGTGGGGGTTGGTGCAATAATAGCGGCCAAGACTCACTTTCTTCCTTTTGCCATTGTTGAGTAAACAAGGCTGATGATTCTTTTGATGTAAAGGAAACTTTTATGGTGGCTTTTTTGTCGTTCCCATAGATGGCGCCAAATTTTTGATGTAGAAATCTGGTTGATCCTGCCTCACCTCCGGCGAGCTGTTGAGTACCCGTAATTAATGGAGAATAAGAGAATGTATTGGGGGCACCAGTTAAGGTCGAGGACACTCCGTTGCCTAAGTTAGTCGTATTGACTCATAATAGGCATAATAGAATCAGAATATTTGTCATACCTTGTTACATGGCGGGGATGTATTTATAGGCTTTTAAAGAGATCTTGTATCCGAGTTGATTTGTTGGATATGTTAGAGGTGTCATATTGGAGTTGGACTCTAACTGCAAGAATATATCTGACTTTACCTCGATCGGCATAATCTTCGACGGATATCTCGAAGGGTAATCCTATATTTATATATTGTAAGGATATTTCTATCATGAGATAACGGTCGATATCCGAGGTTGAGGTTTGTACCTGAGGCCGAGGTCAGTATCTGAGGTCGAGTCAGTATCCTAGGTTGAGGTTGGCATCCGAGACCGAGGTCTATGGTCGAGGCCGGCCTCTGACATTAAGGTCATTCCTTGAGGCCGAAGTCGGTACCTGAGGTTGATACCCGAGGGCCAAAGTGACAACTGAGGCCGAGTAGAATATAGCTGACACCAAAGGTCAGGGTGATTTTTTGGCCCTCAAGCAATTCATAGTCATTGAGTTTGGCTGCCCGGCTTAAATGTTTCATACATTTGTTTAGCTCCATTTTACCCATAACAGATGTCATTCTTAAGCTCATTCGATTAACTTAAGGTGGTTAAGCCCTTTAAGAGTTATCCGCTCTGATACAAATTGAAAATTCACCTGTGGTGTAATGAGATTATCATGGTTGAGCATGCGAAAGCTTATAGGAGCTAAGGAATGAAGGCTGTGACCTAGATGGGAGTGATTAAGACCAAATACAATTTTAATCTTTTTAAATCATAATTGCTTACTTAAGCAATTATGCAAATTAAGTTAAGCAAGGTAATTAACTCTAAGGACTCCAAGCCAATAGAGGGTCCAATCACATAGAGATGAGGTATCCAGAGATACTCGGGTTTTCGAAGTGGATGTTCATTAAGATTTGCTCCTCGTCGTTGATGGTGTCTTCATCATGGAGGCTATAGCCTGTCACCGTCCAACGTAAGTTGATAATTGAAAAGGCCAAGCTATATGTCCTGGGAGGGGGAGGGGGGGGGGGGGGGGGGGTGAATAGGACAATGCCAAATTTAAGCTTTAACAGTGGAATAAAAGAATATGATAACCAAATAAAGGAAATCAATTCACAAAGCAAAAATGACAAGTAGCCTCAATAATCAAGTATTGAGAGATTGATACAAATGTTGTTTTAAGGACAACCTTAAACCATAAAAACTAAGGGTTTATGGCAGGACAACCTTATTTCCAGAAAGTTCTTTGTATCAAAAACTCAAACTGAAGAGAAATAAATAAATAGCAAGGAAAAGACATATTAAGCTATTACAACATTCCCCACAATGCTTGAAATGTAAATATTACAACATTCACATCCACACATACATCCCACGAACTTTGAATGATAAAAGATAGAAAATAAATCACACATCCACAAAACACAAAGAGTTATAGTGATTCGCCTATGTGTTCACCAACTATTAAAAAACAGCCACACAACTTGCTACTCCACTCCTAATATCCTCAGTGGATATCAGCGTTCACTATGAAAATAGGTTTCTCAAGTTTACCTAAAACCTTCACAATTGTGTCTTTCAAATGGGCTTACACAATTCAAAAAACCCCACTTCTGAGTTTTCTGGCTCTCCTCAGATAACCAACAGATTAAGATTTTTCTGGCTTAATCTCAAATAAAACCAAAAGAATGAATTTTACAATAAAGTAAAATACCTAGATTTCTCCTTTTGTTGTAGCCCGGAAGAACCAAATCGGACTAGAAGTTTGAATAGAAGATTAATGTCCAATACTCACTTAAGAAATGGTTCTAGGTTATAGATTGATTTTAAATTAAACCAGTTGGGCTAGCTATATTTGATTTTGATTCCAAGAAGAAGGAATATCACAATTCCTCTTTTCAATTCAGATTGGAATATAGAAACAAAATCAAATCAACAAAGATAACAAAAGAGAATATTAAATATGCACAAATTAGCTTAAAAATGAACACAAACTTATCTCAGAGTGATGCCTTGATTTTACTTGAATTGGGTTATGAAACTCTGAAATTCGTCGTCTATTTATAGTTTCCGAAATCGCATCTACGACTGGTCCTATGGACACTGCGACTGGTCGTAAGACTAACAATATTTTGAAATTTTGAGCGTGATCGGATCAGACCATTCCACGACTGGTCGTGAGCCCTCCACGACTGGTCGTGACATACCCACGACTGGTCGTGAGAAACCAGGAATAGTTGCTGGAGTTTGAGTCGTAGAACCAGGACTAGTCGTAGGATGAGTCGTGTACCGTTCACATGACCAGTCGAGAAGACTCCAGGACTCATCGTAACTCAATCAAAAAATTTTAAAAAATTGCAACAACTCAGGACTGGTCTTTGAATTTCTTGGACTGGTCAAACCAGTGCTAGGACTAGTCGAACAGGGTTCAGGACAAGTCTTAGAACAGTCCAAACACTTATAAAAAGATTTAATTTGAATTACATATACAAAATGACCTACCCTAAGGTCAATCTAAGGTCATTCATACCTTAAATGTGAAGAATGGACATTGAATCTTCATAAGATAGTTGACCTTTGAAGATTGTAAAACTTGAGATCTCTATACTTGATGTAGCATTGAACTTGAGATTTTCTAGAGCTTGAATTACACTTCATTTCGAGTTGTACACAAACTTGAGTCTTTGAACAAGATCACTTCTTTCATTGTATCTTGTACTTGCATTTCTTGAAATGGTTTGTTCTTGACTTGAAGCAACGAGTTTAGAGAGGTGTTGCAATGTCTTGATCATATATACTAATAAGCTTCACAAGACATAGATTACACAACACATAGATTGATGTTTTGACACCACAAAATTTGACAACCAAAGGAGCATAAAACCATAACACTTACAATCTCCCCCTTTGTCAAATTTGTGACAAAACATACTCAAACAATAATATCACTAATACACACATTCAAAGAATCATGTATGCATTGTTATAAGAGAAAACCAGTTACAACCTGGTTAAAGAATCATGCACCAATTATCATCAACTAGCACATAACATTATGAACTTGGCACAACATAGGCAAAACATCTCTTCACATATTCCCCCTGAGTAACACACACATATATCCAAAAAAAATTACATGCTACCCACAGAAAAATTATATGCTACCCACAATATCCATTCCATAAGCAATCAATCCAAATATTTCTCCCCCTTTTTAGCACAATATGACAAAGGAAGGAGAAGAAAAAATGGAAAAGGATAAGAAACAAGAGTAATAAAGGATTAACTAGACAAGATATAAGCAAATTAACGTCCACATACCATTAACTAGTTTAAACAAAAGTCACTAAACCAAATAAAGTGCACAAACCAACACAAGTAGACTTAGTTATTACAGACCAAAGAGTAAAACGCTTAATCAAATCCTGAAGAAGGCGCAGGAATGGTAGGATCAAGTTGATGAAGTCCCTTGTTTAAGTGCCTAAGATACTTGTGCATATATTTAAACCGTAAATCATGTGCAACATTCATATTCTCTACCTTCTCTTTTAGAGCACGAAGACGAGCATCAAAATTAGATGGCTCATAGTTAGGATCATTAACAGAATCAGAATCAATTTCATCAAAAATATCATCCATATTTATATCATTAGGAGGAAGATCACTAGCTTCTTCTTCATTCTGTACTTCAACTCCACCACCACCCACATCCACTTGGCCAGGAATCAATTCTAATTTCATCTTGTTAATATTTGAATTGTTAAAAATAAGATGATGAATAGGAGCCTCTCCAACAGATATAACAACTAGCATGTGAGTAGCTAAAACAGTCATAAGATAGGCAAACGGAATATCACTATGACCTGGATGGAGACGAAACTGAATGATGGAATGACATATCAAAGGAAGATAAACTTTACACTACGTGAAAAATGAAAAAAAAGGACGGATTTTGAGACGGTTCTGGACCGTCTCTAAAATTGCTTGGTTTAAAGACACTTTAGAAGCGGCCGTAAACCATCTCTAAAATTTTAGACGGCCCCTGACCGTCCTTAATATTGTCTTAAAAATTTGAATGTCCAAAAATCATTTAGGACTGTCGTTGACCATCTTATATGCTGTCATTTGAGACGCTCATTGGCTATCCGCATTAGAGACGGTCCTTGACCGTCTTATATGTAGTCATCTGAGATGGTTATTGGCCGTCTTTTACTTGTAATCTGAGACTATCAAAGACCTTCTCTATTAGAGACGGTCCTTAACCGTCTTATAGCCTCGTCAAAGACCATCTCTATTAGAGACGTCCTAAACCTTCTCTATTAAAGACTGTCAAAGACCGTCTTTATTAGAGACGGTCCTAGTCCATCTTTATTAGAGACTGTCCTAAACCGTCTCTATTAGAGACGGTCCTAAACCGTCTATAATGCTCGGATCCAACCCCAAACTCCAAAAACTTATGAATTTCGAAAAAACAAAAATTGAGAAGCTTAGAAAAACAATTAACAATGTTTAAGAAAATTTTAAATTTTCAAAAATAATTACCAATGTTTAAGAAAATTTTAAATTTTGAAAAAAAAACTGTAATTTTATAAAAATCTAGATTTTGAAAAAAAAATAAAATTAAGAACTTTGAATAATGTTGATAATTTTGAAAAAAAAAATCGATAAAAAAATGATATTTTGAAAAAGAAAATTTAAAAAATTAAATAAAATTGTGAAAAAAATTAACAAATTGAAAAGAATATATATTTTAAAAAAAAGAAAACTAGATTTTGCATTTTAACAAGAAAAATTGAAAAGTTGTATAACAAAAGTGAGATTACAAAAAATGATATTTTGAAAAAGAAAATTTAAGAAATTAAACAAAATTATGAAAAAATTGACAAATTGTAAAAAAATATATATTTTAAAAAAGAAAACTAGATTTTTTATTTTGACAAGAAAAATTGAAAAGTTAGATAACAAAAGTGAGATTTTGATGATGTGTTGTATATCCTTGCGGCCCCTATGTTTTTCCAACCCATTTTTGGGCCGGGTATAAAAAATTGTGTAGATTTAAATCTTAAGTGGACCACACCACTAGAAAGAATGATAATATAGTAACTCGCCATTAAAAATTATAAAGAGCCCATCGTAAGGTTTTATTAATGTTTATTTGCAATCCAACTTGTTGATAATGTAAGGAAGATCTAGATGAAGGTAAACTACAAAGATCAAATTGATCCAAAACTTTTGTGGCCTTTAAAAGGTTTTTAATAGTTATTCATCATTGTTTTGATTGGTATGGCCTACCTGAGATTATTGAGTTCTTGTGATTTGAAATCACATCCTAAAATATGATGGAAAAATATATGGATGGTGTCGATATACATAAAATATATCAGGGTGGGCCCTACACGATTAGAGTAACACCCATGAAGGAGTTACCTAAATAGTGAAATGGTACTATAAGGTCGCCTCATGGGAACTTCCCATGAGGTTAATTTGTGTGCGCCCCACCGTGATGTGTGTAGAACATCAACACCATGCATTTGATGTGTCCCCTTTAGGTCCAAAAATCAGTCGTATACGAAACTCAGGTGGGCCATAGCATCTAAAACTGTGCGAAGACATCCCTAAAACATATAAAAGCATTTGGTGGGGCCCACATGAGTTTTGGATGTGTATGAAACTTGGTCTGACTCCTCATCCAAGTGGGACACACATAATGAATGGGCTGGATTTATGAACCGCATCTAAGTGGGCCCAATAAATGATTATGAATGTTTTAATGGGAGGGTAACCCTCTCAACTATAGTAAGTGGTGTGGCCCACCCAAGTCATGGATTGACTTTATTTTTAAGCTCGTGGCCCACCATGGAATGGTGCATCTGATTGACGGGGCAGATCCAAAGTTCAAGTGGACCCACCATAGAAAAGAGTGGGATAGTGACACCCAGTATTGAAACCTTCTTAGGGCACGTCGCGATGTTTATTTGAGATCCAATCTGTTTATAAGTTAATACAGACATGGATACAATTGAAACTTGGTCTGATAGCTCATCCAAGTGGGACACATATAATGAGTGGGTTAGATATTTGAATCACATTTAGGCAGGCCCAATATATGATTATGAATGTTTTAAGGAAACCCTTCTCTACTACATTTAGGTGAGTTACTCATTACTCTTATCAGAGTAAACTTTATGGGGACCACTATTAATTATTTATTTTATGCACTCCATTTATCCATGTTAACAAATAATTTAAGGTCTAAAGAACAAAAAGGAAGCATATCCAAAGCTCAAGTGGACCACACCATAGGAAATAGCGTGATTGAACCTCTACCATCTAAAATATCTTGGAGGCCATAGAAGTTTTGGATCAAGCTGATATTTGTGTTTTTTATTCATTCATATGTTTTTGATATTATGAACAACCTTTAACCATTTTTGGACAATCTGATTAGTCCAGATTGAAGAGTAATAACTTCAGATGTTTAAATCAAAATTCACTCAAATTGTTGATTAATCTTGTTTGCCCAATATCTTTCTTATATGTAGCATGATCAGGGCGAGTAACTAGTCAAATTGAGAGTAATGATCAGTAAAATAGAGTGAGTGGACTAGAGATGTAAAATGGGTTAAATATTCTAGTCAAAATTGTGACCTAACTTATTGACGCCCTGAGATTTTAAGAATTAATGTTAGTAAGTTTTGTGGGGGCCATCATGATGTGTATCAAACATCAACACCGTACATTTGATAGAAGTTTTGGATCAAGCTAATGTTTGTGTTTTCCCTTCATTCATATCTTTTTGATATTATGAACATGTTGGATGGCAAATAAACATTACTGTGGGCCCAAGGAAGGTATCAACGGTGGAAATCATTATTCCACACTATTTTATTTGGCATGGTCCACTTGAGTTTTGGATTTACCGAAAATTTGGGATCAACACACACCGTTCATCCATTTTTCGAGATCATTTTACAAAATTTTCTAAAAATTGAATCATATTCAAAGGTTAAATGGACCACACTATAAATAAGGGAGACAGATTGGCTACTCCCCCTACACCATCCAGTGGCTGGTGGTTGGTGTTGTGTGGGCCCCACCATGATGCATGGCCCCACGATCATTTTTTTTATTACTTTTGAACTAGTTGGATTTCAAACAAACATTACAATGGGCCTTAGGATAGTTTCAACGGTGGGAATCACCCTCCCATTGTTTTCTGTGGTGGGGTCCACTACAGATTTTTATCTGTCTCATTCTTTGGCTCGTGACTTAAAATGATATCTCAAAATGGACGGACGGTGTCGATATGACAAATACATAAAATATTATATATATATATATAGAAGGTTCTATATGTCGAGCTCTTGGAAACTCCCCATGAGGTTGAGTTCTATGGGCCCCACCATGACGTGTGTCGTAAATCAACACCGTGCATTTGATGGGTCCCCTTTAAATTATGGGATATCCCAAAAATCAGCCGTATACAGAACTCTGGTGGGCCATACCATCTAAAATCATGTGAAGACATGCCTAAAATGTATAAAAGCACTTAGTGGGGCCCCACCTGAAATTTGGATGCGTCTGAAACTTGGTATGACCCCTCATCCAAGTGGCACACACATAATGGATGGGCTAGATTTGTGAACCACATCTATATGAGCCTAAGAAATAATTATGAATGTTTTAATGGAGGGTAACCCCTCTCAACTTTTGTGTTCGGTGGTCTGTGGGCCCCACCATGATGTATGTGTTTCATCCATGCCGTCCATCTATTTTTATAGATCGTTTTATAATATTACAAAAAAAATGAGTTATATCCCAATCTCGAGTGGACCACATTATAAGAAAAAGTGTTGAATGAATGTCGACCATTAAAAACTTTTTGGGAGCCATAGTAGTATTGGATCAAGCTGATCTTTGTTTTTTCCCTTCATCTGGGCCTTTATGAACAAATCAACAGATTGGATGTCAGATAAACAGTACAGTGGGCCTTAGGAGGATTTAAATGATGTATATCCAATTACTATTGTTTTCCTGTGGTGTGGTCCACCTAAGATTTATATCCTCTTATTTTTAAGATAAGGGCCTAAAATGATCTTTAAAAATGGATGAATGGATGGGATGAAACACATACATCATGGTGGGGCCCACAGACCACCGAACATCGGCCACGGGGCTGGTTTCAAGGAAGCGGATTGCGTACTGAGTAACTCAATATAGAAAGCGTACTGAGTAAACTCCATGGGCCCCTGTGTCATTCATGCATTATATCCACTCCGTCCATCTCTTTTAAGACATAATTTTAGGGCTTTATCTCAAAAATGGAGTATATCCAAACCTCAAATGGACCACACCACCAGAAACTATGTGAATTGAACATCTACCATTGAAAAATTATTGGGGACAACAGAGGTTTTAGAACAAGTTGATATTTGTGTTTTCCCTTCATCCATGTCCTTTTGATCTTATGAACAGGTTGGATGACAAATAAACATCACTGGGGGCCTTAGAAAAATTTCAACGGTTGAAATTAATAGTTCCACTTTTTCCAGTGGTATGGCCCACTTGAGCTTTGTATATGCATCAAATTTGGGTTGAACCCATAAAATGATCTAGAAAAACGAATGGACGGCGTAGATAAACCACATGCATTCGCGGTGGGCCCAACTGAGTTTACTCAGTACGATAAGAGCGTACTGAGTAACTCAGTACACAATCCGATTTCTGGTTTCAGGGGGAGTAGCCAACCCATCCCGCGCATGCCCACTACCCTGAATCCTTAAAATCTCTCCCTCCCTCCCTCTCTCTCTCTCTCTCTCTCTCTCTCTCTCTCTCTCGTCGGTAGCTAATCCTCGTCCCCCTCTCCTCTCTCTCTCGCCCTCCTCTTCTCCCTTCCTCCCTCTCTCTCTCTCTCTCAACCTGTCAATAGCTAATCGGTGTCCCCCTCTCTCAACCTGTCAGTAGCTTATCCGCATCCCCCTCTCCTCTCTCTCTCTCTCTCTCGCCCTCCTCTTTCTACTCCAAACCCTAACCCATCATCTACCGACGATGTCCATAGTCTTCCCCATCGGCTGTAACAGCGTATCTGTAATGACCCGAAAAATTTTGTGCAAAGACCCGAGTACTACCTCAAATTCCTTAGAAGTTAAATCGTTAAACTTGATTGCTTGTGAAATTAGCACCAATCACTTTAAATTTGATCTGCAGGACCCAAAACCTGTAGAATCGTTAGCGCTATATTATCTTGAAATCTAGGATTCAATGCTAAATCCAGTTGCTCTTGGGAGTACTTGGAAACTTTGTATCAGACTTAGACCGCGCGTCAAAAGTCCGATATTGACGATCTTAGACAATTATGATCACCTTATTGGGCTTGACAATCACCTCAAAAATCAAGTCTAGATGATGTCCTGAGACGATTTGCTTGAGTCCGGAGTAAAGAGTTTGAGAAAGGTGAGAAATTAAATATGTATTTATGAAATCTGAGTCGTGTCACTTGCGCACCAATTTTAAGCATTCTGACCGTTAGATTCTGACCTAAATTTACCCTCGGATCAGGAAGGATGGCCCACACATGTCAAAGTGCCGGTGGACCTTATCGAGTTTCGGTGACCGTTGAATTAAAACTGGTCCGCCACGGCTGATCTGTAAATCTGATCGGTACGAAAACTCAGCCCAACCTAGATCCATGGTCAGTGAGCTTAAGTCCGACCGCACGTGGAAAAGGGACCTCCAGAAATGCTCTTTTGGATCGAAATAGACCCGATTTGGTTATAACCTAAGTATACCTTGGACCTGGGGCTATTTTCATCAAGTTTAGGCCTATATAAGACCTTAAACCCCTCACTCTCATTTCCATACGAATTTCTAAACCCTGGCTAAGAGAGAGAAAGAAAGTGAGAGAGAAGTTGGTGAATTATCTTGAGATTCTTCCTTGTTACTTTACGTACCTAAACCATCACATCTGAATCGTTATTCCGGCGATTCTGAGTTCGTCCTTGGGTAAGTTAATCAAACCCTAACCTGTTTTGGAGCTTAGATGAGTTTAAGTGTTGATGTGGCTCATTTTATTCATGCCTTAGGTTTTGTAGTCGCAGTTGACGAAGACTTATCGTATGAATCAGATCTGTTGCGCACTTTCTGGTTTAAGGTGCGGACTATATTCGTATAGGTTATGGTTTTCATGGCTTTTAATGTCGGTTAATGGTTTATTATTATTGTGGTTGCAATTTCACATGCCAAATGCGATGTTTATATTGCGTTCCTGATATATATGAGCTATATTAAGATTTGTGTATTCCTTGTATATGTAGAAAGTATCGTATATGTATGAAATACGAACATGTGTTTGCCATGATTAATTGTCGCGCATTTGTGTTAGCTGTATGTGTATCAACTCTTTGGTGAAAGGATTGTCCAAATGTGTGTTATCACTAACATACGTCATGTAGGCTGGAATATGTAGTCTAAGTGTTTGTAGAAATGTCTGAATGAATAAGTATGTAACATGTTGTACTTTTATGGGCGTTGAGAAGAGATTCTCAACTATTTTAATGATGTGTATGATTTTCTCCATGCAATCTATATTCTTTGTCTGTTTAACTTAGACGTTACTTACGTGTGAATTCATGTTAAGTTGATATTCAACAAATGCTCACATGCTTGTATGATTAGAATTGTTGATCCATTACTGTTCCAAATTACTGGTATGAATATCTGTTATACTTGAATGTGTTTGGGACTATGAAATAGTCCAGGGAATCGGTAACAAACCTTGAGTTCATGGCCGAGGTTGTTTTCACCACGTAGGACATGTTTGACAAACCCGAGTCGTATTAGGGTTGTCGGCAGTGGTTTGGCCACACGGAGTGTTTGCGCACTCTATGTCGTTCAACTCAACATGTGCTCGTGCTAGTCAAGCTCGTCAAGTAACCCGATTGTCCCGGTGGATGTACACCATATATGGACGCTATTGTTTGAATCTAGGGTACCAAACTTACAATGTAATCCCGTTAACCATTGTACCTTAATCCGCTAAGACTCATGAGCTAGGCATGGTGGTATGGGACACCGTGGTCAAGCTGTCAGCCTATGCTGGGGTGATGAGCCTCCCCGTAGTGACCAGTGAGCAATTCAGACTCGTGAGCCGATTATGGTGGTATGGGACACTATATTCATGCTATCGGCCTACGTTGATTAGTGACGAGCCCTTTGTAGTGACCTCGAGCTTACCTTGATATTGCATTGAGGCGATGAGCCTTAGGGTAGTAACTAAGGTATGATAGGCATGCATTGATTGGTGACGAGCCCTTTGCAGCGACCTAGAACCATATGATCGTATGAGATTGTCTAGGACTGACGACCCTAGAATGGATCACCATTTGGGAATTAATATGAGGAAGGTACCTTAGCTTCCCAAATCCTACTATACGAAAAGGACTAATAACAACTTAGTAATCATGTTCATGCACCGCATTGCATGTGCTTTAGCATCGTGGAGCACTGTCGGAGGTTGTCATGCGTACCGTAAGATGAAGACGCTGAGGGAGTGCAGGCGAGAGCATGCATCATTTCTACATACATCCTTACATTAACAAGAGTAATTAGGATGTGTTTGATTGTATTGCCTTATCATTACTGTTTGATTGAATTGATCATATGTTAACTTTTACTATATAGTTCCACTAAGTTGATCACTCACTCCCACATTCTGGGATGGTGTTTTAACACCAACCAGACTCTGTCTTAGATGCAGATGATGATGCGACCCCCGAGGCAGAGCAGGAGTATAAGGATGACGAGGACGCATTTTCTTTTATGCAGTTCTCAGGCGGGTTCATGTGAGCCGTGTCCTGAGCTACAGGGATTCTAGGTTTCTTTTGTAATGAATGATTCCATTTTGATACTTATATTTTGAAAATAAACACTTGTAATTATGACCTGGTAGAACAAACATATCACAGGGACTTACACATATACACATATATTTCTTTAAGTCTTCCGCTTGCAGATTTCACCTATCCCTGGATTATGTTTGCAGTTTGGCTTAATCTACTCCATGTTTTACGCACTCATACAGACAACATACATCCATTATTGCATATGTTACATAAGTGATGTTTTGAAACTCGAGAGCTAAGTTATGCTCGACCCCCGAATTTCAGGTCGTTAAAGGATCAAGTCCCAATGCATGGCCGCCCAACCTCCATCAATAATAGCTACCGTCAAATCGAAGGTACTCTCTCTCGATCTTTCTTCCTTCAACTCTGTCTATCTCACTTCCCCTTTTGATTTAGGGATTTTACAGATTTTGGGATTTTAGGGCTTACAGATTTGGGGATTTTAGGGCTTACAGATTTGGGGATTTTAGGGCTTACAGATTTTAGGGATTTTAGGGCTTACAAATTTGGGGATTTTAGGGCTTATAGATTTGGGGATTTTAGGGCTTATAGATTTGGAGATTTTAGGGCTTATAGATTTTAGGGATTTTAGGGCTTACAGATTTGGAGATTTGAGAATTAGAGTTGTTGGCCTGATGGAAAGCTTGGATCTAATCAGGGCAAAACTCAGTTGGTGATTATTATGAAATTTTAATTGGGTTTCATGTTTTCCTGGTGACATGCATAGTTTTGAATTGGGGATGGTGTTGCCTATGTGATTTGTGAGTGGCCGTCGATCTGTTTGAGTGTTTTTCTACTGATTTTGCAATGGGTTTTGGTGATTTTCAATGATTTTGGTCTCTAATGATTTTTCCTTCGATTCTCATGGTAAAGTTGTATTTTGATTTGGGAACTAGACCATGGATGGAGCATATTCGTAAATCACACTTACCAGATAATCCTAACTGTCAAATGTCATTGAATGGGCAGTTGAAAGAACACATTTAGCAGTCCAAATTCATCATGTGAAATCAGGTGGTTAATATCATCAGATCAGTGTGATTTTTGAACTGCTTCCATGCATGCCATGTTATGTTAAATGAGCAACAGCTTACCTGTTCTAGCTCTTTGCTTTTGAATAATGTTTGTGTATAAACCTTTTCGAAGGGCTTCATGTCCAGCAATGGAATGTCCTGGTACTGACTAGCTCCTGTATGCAAAATGCTATAAAATATGGGAAATTTTCATTGTAATGATGATGATTATGATGATTTATTTGCTATTGCACCTGGTTATGACAATTGGTTTGGGTGTTTATATAGAAAGTAATGAGAGATTTATTTTTTTATGAGTTTTGTTAATAACAAAGCTAGAAAATGTAGCTTTTTTTGTTTTTTTAGTAAAAACTTTGATACTCTAGCAAAGTGTGATGGTTGATATGCAGGCACTTAGAAATTCCATACATAGTCAAATTAAACCGTTCAAATTGTGTAATCCGGTGTAGATTTATAATCGCACAAAAAATAAAACTTCTTTGTGTATCTGAATATTGGATTGGTAGACATTTATTGGACAGCTAAAAGTGAAAAAAAATACAATGCTCCTATTGCCACATATTGAGCTGTATGATTGTTCATTTCAATATATTGATTGATTTCCACCCTTTCTTAGTCCTTTCATTTGTGGTCTTCTCTCATTTTATGGGCTATAGGTCAGGCTGATTTTCTATGCTTCAAGGGATTCAATGCTCATTAGGCCCATGACCAGCCTTATACAAACCAAACATAACCAACTATGCAACAATCATTTAGTTGTTACCATCCATCTATAACACCAACCCAATTTGAAATCGTGTTGGGTTCATGTTGAGCAACTTTCTGTCATGTTAGGTCCGGTTTTGAACAATCCCATGTATTTGGGTTGAGTATCAAGGAATTCAAGTTGGCTCGGGTTATGGGTTGGATCCTCTTGAGGTTGGGTTAGGCCTGTGAAAATAAAAATAGATGAATGGACCTACATTCACACACCAAAATCGTTACAAAAAGTACTAAATGGTTTTTGATTAGCTCACTGGTTGCTATGGTTGTATCTTTTTCTGTTGATCCTTTTGGCATGGATTGAAAATTTGATGTGTTGGCATGTTTGCCACCTATTCATGTCAGAATCAAAAAGAATTTTTAACTTCTTTTACATAAACATGCCGTAAATGAAGGTTCTTTTTACTTAAAATCTTTTTGTTGGTGTACAAAATTTAAATGGCTGCATCTCACTTGATGCAACTGCCTTGTTAAAAATTAAAATACTTCAATCTAAAAAGGATTTTCATTTATTTCTTTATCATTTGGTACTCACTAGACACATTTAGGGTCTTTTCAATTTCTTTGTATTTTCAGTTGATGTATTGCCTGTGAAAATTGAACCATACCCATTTTTCAGAAAAAAGTAAAAAAAAAAAAAAGTAGAAATGTCCTTTCTTAAATAAAAAAAAAAACTTTCTAGGGTAATTTAAAGTTAGTGATTGGTTGTCATCATCCAATATTGATAGAAATATGTGGAAAGTGAGAAAATCGTACCAAGGATCTGATCACTTTGATTGGGAACTCTGGGCGCATATGGGGAGTGGTAAGAGAATTCAACTTAGGCTAGTTACCTCTACATCATATGGTTTTGTTTTGAATTACAAAATTTTGTGCAGGCAATGCGATTTACTCAAGGTTCTTCAAAACCAATATTCATATCAATTGGACATCGCATATCTCTCGATGCATCTGTCAAGGTTATTAAAATGTGTTGTAAATACTGTGTACTAGAGCAAATCCGGCAAGTACAGTTTATTGCTTTGTTTTGTGCTCACATAACACAAGAGTCTGTCTTATTTCAGTTTGAACTTTTTCAAATTTTATTCTAGTGATTTACTTATTTTAATCGCCTCATTTAATGTGAAATTTGAGGATTTGATTTTCCAGGAGGCATATGAAGTGGCCAAAACTCTTCATGAAGACGGAGTGACTAGAGCATTAGTCATTGCCTGCTCTTAGTATTCAAAAGGTTTGTGAGTACTATTTTCCATCAGTTTCCTATATAATGCTCTCCATGAATCAGAGGTTAGGATTGCTCAACCAATTTGATTTTGGGAATGTGACTTAGCGACAGTAGATTCCATGATTTAGTTGGTTTAACTTGAGTTAATGTAAGACATGTACAATTTTTGAGTGCCTATGTCTCTAGCACCATGCCTTGTCTGAGTATTCCCAAAAACAAAAGAATTAGAAGTTGCAAAACTGATGATATTGCAAGTACCTTAATTTTCTAAGTCTGCGTTTGGTAGAAGAACATATGAATTTAATTATGAATTCAATTTAATCAAGGAAATGACAAAAGTTAATGGTATTCACTTGAAATCAAGAAAAAAAAAAGCTGGGTATGATGAAATTACAAGTACCTTAATTTACTAAGTTTGTGTTTGGATGAACAAATGAATTTATTATTTACTTGAAATCACAGCGAGGAAGTACCTTTCAAACTACGGTTTTGCTTTGATCTTTCAATCATTCTCTAATTTAATTTTCAATATCTTGCTAACCTTCATTTGTGGATGATCTTGGCTTCTTCTTAGATGATTTTTGTGCATATTCAGCATTCCATCTGGAGCTAGAATGGAATGTGATTGGTAAGTATTTATATATGTTCTCCATCCTTTTGGCACCAACATGTACACTTCTTTTCTTTTTACAGGTCCTCACTTGGTCATCATATTTGTAGTGTAAGAGTTCCTATTGTACCTTTTAGTGTTATAAGTCTTGGGCTCCATTTGGTCATCACATCATTTTTTATGAATATAATTTTTTTTCTTAAACCAAATGGAGCTTAAGCCCTTTTTTAACTTCGCCAATGTAACTTCTTGCATTGCCGATCCCAAGCCTGGGTAAAGGAGGAGGGAGAAGGGCGTCAAGGTGAGTTGTGTCCTTTTCTTCCATATTTCTTTAATACAACAGTGCTAGCAACAATTTGATTGGCCAACTTCTTATTCTCTGTTGTAGGTGTCATTGTTGAACCTTAGGCTTGAATGGGATGCATCAATTTTTGATGAACCGGTGATTCTTTTAACACAAATCTTTACAGCTCCTTTTAGAGCTCTGAATTGCATTCTCATATATGAATGTTATCTTTTCACTTTTTGTCCATGTTTATGAATCAATTGAATCATATCAGTTCCATTGTTAAAATAATTCTGTTGAAACATTCATCATATGTTACATCATGGCTATAGAGTTGCTATCTTTTCTTGTTCCTTATATAGTTTCTTAGTTATATTTTTGTTGGTTTTAGAGTACAGGTAGCAATAGAAAGTGTTGGTCGATTATGGCTTATAGACAAAGGGATGAGTAACCAATAATATGAATATGGGAGGCCTTCCCCAGTTATCCAGATGCTTTTAGATATAATTATGTTTTTTTTAAATGTATTAACTCGAAATTGATGGAGCAAACCCAGATGTGCGTCGGAGCTATCTGGATGTTGAGCGGGGGTCCCTGGAAGGTGGGAACCGCTGTTATGACCATGATGAAGCTGTCCATTTCCTATGGATAGCATTGGAGTGGCCTGGCCATTTGGACAGGTCGTGTTTTTATGTGTATTTGCAGGAACCACACCCTTAACCTATAACATATCCGGATGTTGAACGGGGATCCCTAGAAGATGGGAACCGCTGTTATGACTATGATGAAGCTGTCCATTTCATATGGACAACATTGGAAGGGCCTGGCCAATTGGAGCAGGCTGTGTTTATATCTGTATTTGTAGGGACCATACCCTTAACCTATAACCTAAACCTATTCCCAAATCCCAAAACCTATAACTACAACCTAAACCTAAGCCTAAACCTAAACCTTAACCTAAACATAAACCTAAACTTGTAACTTATAACCTAAACCTAAACCTAGAACCTAAATGTATTCTCAAATCCCTAAACCAAAACCTACAACTAATCCCAATCTCAACTCCCTAACCTAAACCTAAACCTAAACTTGAAAACCCAAACCTAAACACGATCCCAAACCCGAACCCGATTTCCTAAACTTAAACCTTAACCTATTCTCAATTCCCTAAACCTATAGCTTATAATCTAAACCTAAACCTAAACCTTAACCTAAACCTTAACCTAAACCTATAACCTATAACCTTAACCTAAACCTAAACTTAAACCTGTAACCTATAACCTAAACCTAAACCTAAAACCTAAATGTATTCTCAAATCCTTAAACCTAAACCTACACTTAATCCTAATCTCAACTCTCTAACCTAAACCTAAACTTAAACTTGAAAACCAAAACCTAGACCCGATCCCGAACCCGAACCCGATTTCCTAAACCTAAACCTATATCTTATAACCTAAACCTAAACCTAAACTTATTCCCTAAACCTATTCTCAAATCCCAAAACATATAACCTAAACCATACCCTAAACCTATAACCTAAAAAACTGAATTCTCTAAACCTTAACCTATAACCGAACCTAAACCTATACTTTTAACCTAAACCTATACTCAAATTCCAAAACCTATAACCTAAACCTATAACCTATAACCTATAACCTGAACCTATAACCTAAACTCAATTCCCTAAACCTTAACCTATAACCTAACCTAAACCTATTCTCAAATCCCAAAACCTATAACTATAACCTAAACCTTAACCAAAAACCTATAACCTAACCTAAACCTAAACCTATAACCTTAACCTTAACATATAACCTTAACCTAAAAGAAAACCTAAACGAAAACCTATTCTCAAATCCCTAAACCTAAACCTAAACCTTAATGTATTCTCAAATCCCTATACCTAAACCTACACCTATTCCTAATCTAAACTCCCTAACCAAAACCTAAACCTAAACATGAAAAGCCAAACCTAAACCCGATCCCGAACCCAAACCCGATTTCCTAAACCTAAACATTAACTTATTCTCAATTTCATAAACCTATATCTTATAACCTGAACCTAAACTAAAACCTAAACCTTAACCTTAACCAAACCTATAACCTATAACCTTAACCTAAACCTGTAACCGATAACCTAAACCTAAACCTAAAACCTAAATGTATTCTCAAATCCCTAAACCTAAACCTACACCTAATCCAAATCTCAACTCCCTAACCTAAACCTAAACCAAAACTTGAAAACCGAAACCTAAACCCTATCCTAAACCTGAACCCGATTTCATAAACCTAAACCTTAACCCATTCTCAATTCCCTAAACCTATTGCTAATAACCTAAACCGAAACCAAAACCTATACCTTAACCTAAACCTAAACCTAAACCTATAACCTATAACCTAAACATAAACTTAAAACCGAAATGTATTCCTAAATCCCTAAACCTAAACCTACACCTAATCCTAATCTCAACTCCCTAACCTAAACCTAAACCTAAACCCGATCCTAAACACAAACTCGATTTCCTAAACCTAAACCCTAATGTATTCTCAAATCCCTAAACCTAAACCTACACCTAATCCTAATCTCAACTCCCTAACCTAAACCTAAACCTAAACTTGCAAACCCAAAACTAAACCCGATCTCGAACCCGAACCCGATTTCCTAAACCTAAACCTTAACCTATTCTCAATTCCCTAAACCTATAGCTTATAACCTAAACCTAAACCTAAACCTAAACCTTAACCTAAACCTATAACCTATAACCTTAACCTAAACCTAAACCTAAACCTGTAACCTATAACCTAAACCAAAACCTAAAATCTAAATGAATTCGAAAATCCTTAAACCTAAACCTACACCTAATTCTAATTTCAACTCCCTAACCTAAACCTAAACTTAAACTTGAAAACCCAAACCTAAACCCGATCCTGAACCCGAACCCGATTTCCTAAACCTAAACCTATATCTTATAACCTAAACCTAAGCCTAAACCTAAACCTAAACCTGTAACATATAACCTAAACCTAAACATAAAACCTAAATGTATTCTCAAATCCCTAAACCTAAAACTATACCTAATCCTAATCTCAACTCCCTAACCTAAACCTAAACCTAAACTTGAAAACCAAAACCTAAACCAGATCTCGAACTCGAACCCGATTTCCTAAAGCTAAACCTTAACCTATTCTCAATTCCCTAAACCTATAGCTTATAACCTAAACCTAAACCTAAACCTAAACCTAAACCTATAACATATAACCTAAACCTAAACCTAAAACCTAATGTATTCTCAAATCCCTAAACCTAAACCTACACCTAATCCTAATCTCAACTTCCTAACCTAAACCTAAACCTAAACTTGAAAGCCAAAACCTAAACTAGATCTCGAACCTGAACCCGATTTCCTAAACCTTAACCTTAACCTATTCTCAATTTCTAAACCTATAACTTATAACCTAAACCTAAACCTCAACCGAAACCTAAACCTAAACCTGTACCCTATAACCTAAACCTAAACCTAAAACCTAATTGTATTCTTAAATCCCTAAACCTAAACCTACACATAATCCTAATCTCAACTACCTAACATAAACCAAAACCTAAACCCGATCCCGAACCTGAACCCGATTTCCTAAACCTAAACCTTAACCTATTCTCAATTCACTAAACCTATTGCTTATAACCTAAACCGAAACCTAAACCTATACCTTAACCTAAACCTAAACCTAAACCTATAACCTATAACCTAAACATAAACTTAAAACCAAAATGTATTCTCAAATCCCTAACCTAAACCTACACCTAATCCTAATCTCAACTCCCTAACCTAAACCTAAAACTAAATTTGAAAACAAAAACCTAAACCCGATCCAGAACCCGAGCCCGATTTCCTAAACCAAAACCTTAACCTATTCCCAATTCCCTAAACCTATAGCTTATAACCTAAACCTATGCCTAAACCTAAACCTAAACCTAAACCTAAACCTAAACCTAAACCTGTAACCTGTCTCATAAACCTTAACCTAAAACCTAAATGTATTCTCAAATCCCTAATCCTAAACCTACACCTAATCCTAATCTCAACTCCCTAACATAAACCTAAACCTAAACTTGAAAACCAAAACCTAAACCCGATCCCGAACCCGAACCCGATTTCCTAAACCTAAACCTTAACCTATTCTCAATTCCCTAAACCTATTGCTTATAACCTAAACCGAAACCTATACCTATACCTTAACCTAAACCTACAACCTATAACCTAAACATAAACCTAAAACCTAAATATATTCTCAAATCCCTAAACCTAAACCTACACATAATCCTAATCTCAACTCCCTAACCTAAACCTAAACCTAAACTTGAAAACTCAAACCTACACCCTATCCCGAACCCAAACCCGATTTCCTAAACCTAAACCTTAATGTATTCTTAATTCCCTAAACCAAAACCTATACCTAATCCTAATCTCAACTTCCTAACCTAAACCTAAACTTAAACATGAAAACCCAAACCTAAACCTGAACCCGATTTCCTAAACCTAAACCTTAACCTATTCTCATTTCCAAAAACCTATAGCTTATAACCTAAACTTAAACCTATATAACATATAACCTAAACCTAAACCTAAACCTAAACCTATATGACATATAACCTAAACCAAAACCTAAACCTATACCTTAACCTAAGCCAAAACCTAAACCTATAACAAATAACCTAAACAAAAACCTAAAACCTAAATGTATTCTCAAATCCCTAAACTTAAACCTACACCTAATCCTAATCTTAACTCCCTAACCTAAACCTAAACCTAAACTTGAAAACCAAAACCTAAACCCTATCCCGAACCCGAACCCGATTTCCTAAACCTAAACCTTAACCTATTCTTAATTCCCTAAACCTATAGCTTATAACATAAACCTAAGCCTAAACTTAAACCTTAACCTAAACCTAAACCTAAACCTAAACTTGTAACCTATAACATAAACCTAAACCTAAAACCTAAATGTATTCTCAAATCCCTAAACCTAAACCTACACTTAATCCTAATCTCAACTCGCTAACCTAAACCTAAACTTATATAACATATAACCTAAACCTAAACCTAAACCGATATAACATATAACCTAAACCGAAACCTAAACCTATACCTTAACCTGAACCTAAACCTAAACCTATAACCTATAACCTAAACCTAAACCTAGAACCTAAATGTATTCTCAAATCCCTAAACCAAAACCTACAACTAATCCTAATCTCAACTCCCTAACCTAAACCTAAACCTAAACTTGAAAACCCAAACCTAAACCCAATTCCGAAGCTGAACCCGATTTCCTAAACCTAAACCTTAATGTATTCTCAAATTCCTAAACCTAAACCTACACCTAATCCTAATCTCAACTCCTTAATCTAAACTTAAACCTAAACTTGAAAACTCAAACCTAAATCCGATCCCGAACATGAACCCGATTTCCTAAACCTAAACCTTAACGTATTCTCAAATCCTTAAACCTAAACCTACACCTAATCCTAATCTCAACTCCCTAACCTAAACCTAAACCTAAACTTGAAAACCCAAACCTAAACCCCATCTCGAACCTGAACCCGATTTCCTAAACCTAAACCTTAACCTATTCTCAATTCCCTAAACAAATAGCTTATAACCTAAACCTAAACCTAAACCTAAACCTTAACGTAAACCTTAACCTAAACCTATAACCTATAACCTTAACCTTAACCTAAACCTAAACCTGTAAGCTATAACCTAAACCTAAACCTAAAACCTAAATGTATTCTCAAATCCTTAAACCTAAACCTACACCTAATCCTAATCTCAACTCCCTAACCTAAACCCGATCCCGAACCCGAACCCGATATCCTAAACCTAAACCTATATCTTATAACATAAACCTAAGCCTAAACCTAAACCTAAACCTGTAACATATAACCTAAACCTAAACATAAAACCTAAATGTATTCTCAAATCCCTAAACCTAAACCTATACCTAGTCCTAATCTCAACTCCCTAACCTAAACTTAAACATAAAACCCAAATGTATTCTCAAATTCCTGAACCTAAACCTATACCTAATCCTAATCTCTACTCCCTAACCTAAACCTAAACCTAAACTTGAAAACCTAAACCTAAACCCGATCCCGAACCCGAACCCGATTTCCTAAACCTAAACCTTAACCTATTCTCAATTCCCTAAACCTATTGCTTATAACCTAAACCGAAACCTATACCTATACCTTAACCTAAACCTATAACCTATAACCTAAACCTAAACCTAAAACTTAAATGTATTCTCAAATCCCTAAACTTAAACCTACACCTAATCCTAATCTCAACTCCCTAACCTAAACCTAAACCTAAACTTGAAAACCAAAACCTAAACCCGATCCCGAACCCGAACCTGATTTCCTAAACCTAAACCTTAACCTATTCTCAATTCCCTAAACCTATAGCTTATAACATAAACCTAAGCCTAAACCTAAACCTTATCCTAAACATAAACCTAAACCTAAACTTGTAACCTATAACATAAACCTAAACCTAAAACCTAAATGTATTCTCAAATCCCTAAACCTAAACCTACACCTAATCCTAATCTCAACTCCCTAACCTAAACCTAAACCTATATAACATATAACCTAAACCTAAACCTAAACCTATACACCATATAACCTAAACCGAAACCTAAACCTATACCTTAACGTAATCCTAAACCTAAACCTATAACCTATAACCTAAACCTAAACCTAGAACCTAAATGTATTCTCAAATCCCTAAACCAAAACCGACAACTAATCCTAATCTCAACTCCCTAACCTAAACCTAAACCTAAACTTGAAAACCCAAACCTAAACCCGATCCCGAACCCGAACTCGATTTCTTAAACCTAAACATTAATGTATTCTCAAATCCCTAAACCTAAACCTACACCTAATCCTAATCTCAACTCCTTAATCTAAACCTAAACCTAAACTTGAAAACTCAAACCTAAATCCGATCCCGAACACGAACCCGATTTCCTAAACCTAAACCTTAATGTATTCTCAAATCCCTAAACCTAAACCTACACCTAATCCTAATCTTAACTCCCTAACCTAAACTTAAACCTAAACTTGAAAACCCAAACCTAAACCCTATCTCGAACCCTAACCCGATTTCCTAAACCTAAACCTTTACCTATTCTCAATTCCCTAAACCTATAGCTTATAACCTAAACCTAAACCTTAACCTAAACCTTAACCTAAACCTATAACCTATAACCTTAACCTTAACCTAAACCTAAACCTGTAACTTATAGCCTAAACCTAAACCTAAAACCTAAATGTATTCTCAAATCCTTAAACCTAAACCTACACCTAATCCTAATCTCAACTCCCTAACCTAAACCTAAAATTAAACTTGAAAACCCAAACCTAAACCCGATCCCAAACCCGAACCCGATATACTAAACCAAAACCTATATCTTATAACCTAAACCTAAGCCTTAACCTAAACCTAAACCTGTAACATATAACCTAAACCTAAACATGAAACCTAAATGTATTCTCAAATTCCTAAACCTAAACCTATACCTAATCCTAATCTCAACTCCCTAACCTAAACCTAAATATAAAACCTAAATGTATTCTCACATCCCTAAACCTAAACCTATACCTAATCCTAATCTCAACTCCCTAACCTAAACCTAAACCTAAACTTGAAAACCAAAACCTAAACCCGTACCCAATTTCCTAAACCTAAACCTTAACCTATTCTTAATTCCCTAAACCCATAGCTTATAACCTAAACCTAAACCTAAACCTAAACCTATAACATATAACCTAAACCTAAATCTAAAACCTAAGGTATTCTAAAATCCCTAGACCCAAACCTACAGCTAATCCTAATCTCAACTCCCTAACCTAAACCGAAACCTAAACTTGAAAACCAAAGCCTAAACCCGATCCCGAACGTGAACCCGATTTCCTAAACCTTAACCTATTCTCAATTTCCTAAACCTATAGCTTATAACCTAAACCTAAACCTAAACCTAAACCTATAACCTAAACCTAAACCTACACCTAATTCTAATCTCAACTCCCTAACATAAACCTAACCCTAAACTTGAAAACCAAAACCTAAACCCAATCCCGAACCTGAACCCGATTTCCTAAACCTAAACCTTAACCTATTCTCAATTCCCTAAACCTATTGCTTATAACCTAAACCGAAACCTAAACCTATACCTTAACCTAAACCAAAACCTAAACCTATAACCTATAACCTAAACATAAACCTAAAACCTAAATGTATTCTCAAATCCCTAAACCTAAACCTACACCTAATCCTAATCTCAACTCCCTAACCTAAACCTAAACCTAAACTTGAAAACCAAAACCTAAACCCGATCCCGAACCCGAACCCGATTTCCTAAACCTAAACCTTAACCTATTCTCAATTGCCTAAACCTATAGCTTATAACCTAAACCTACGCCTAAACCTAAACCTGTAACCTGTCACATAAACCTTAACCTAAAACCTAAATGTATTCTCAAATCCCTAATCCTAAACCTACACCTAATCCTAATCTCAACTCCTTAACCTAAACCTAAACCTAAACTTGAAAACCAAAACCTAAACCCAATCCCAAACCCCAACCCGATTTCCTAAACCTAAACCTTAACCTATTCTCAATTCCCTAAACCTATTGCTTATAACCTAAACCGAAACCTATACCTATACCTTAACCTAAACCTATAACCTAAACATAAACCTAAAACCTAAATGTATTCTCAAATCCCTAAACCTAAACCTACACCTAATCCTAATCTCAACTCCCTAACTTAAACCTAAACCTAAACTTTAAAACTCAAACCTAAACCCGATCCTGAACCCAAACTCGATTTCCTAAACCTAAACCTTAATGTATTCTCAATTCCCTAAACCTAAACCTACACCTAATCCTGATCTCAACTCCCTAACCTAAACTTAAACCTAAACTTGAAAACTCAAACCTAAACCCGAACCCAATTTCCTAAACCTAAACCTTAACCTATTCTCATTTCCAAAAACCTATAGCTTATAACCTAAACCTAAACCTATATAACATATAACCTAAACCTAAACCTAAACCTAAACCTAAACCTAAACCGATATAACATATAACCTAAACCGAAACCTAAACCTACAACCTATAACCTAAACCAAAACCTAAACCTATAACCTATAACCTAAACCTAAACCTAAAACCTAAATGTATTATCAAATCCCTAAACCTAAACCTACAGCTGATCCTAATCTCAACTCCCTAACCTAAACCTAAACCGAAACTTGAAAACGAAAACCAAAACCCGATCCCGAACCCAAACCTGATTTCCACCTAAACCTTAACCTGTTCTCAATTCCCTAAGCCTATAGCTTATAATCTAAACCTAAACCTAAACCTAAACCTTAACCTAAACCTAAACCTAAAACTAAACTTGTAACCTGTAACATAAACCTAAACCTAAACCTAAACTTGTAACCTGTAACATAAACCTAAACCTAAAACCTAAATGTATTTTCAAATCCCTAAACCTAAACCTACACCTAATCCTAATCTCAACTCCCTAACCTAAACCTAAACCTATATAACATATAACCTAAACCTAAACTTAAACCTAAACCTATATAACATATAACCTAAACCGAAACCTAAACCTATACCTTAACCTAAACCTAAACCTAAACCTATAACTTATAACCTAAACCTAAACCTAGAACCTAAATGTATTCTCAAATACCTAAACCAAAACCTATAACTAATCCTAATCTCAACTCCCTAACCTAAACCTAAACATAAACTTAAAAACCCAAACCTAAACCCAAACCGGAACCCGAACCCGATTTCCTAAACCTAAACCTTAATGTATTCTCAATTCCCAAAACCTAAACCTAGACCTAATCCTAATCTAAACTCCCTAACCTAAACCTAAACCTAAACTTGAAAACCCAAAGCTAAACCCGATTTCAAACCCGAACCCGATTACCTAAACCAAAACCTTGACCTATTCTCAATTCCCTAAACCTATAGCTTATAACCTAAACCTATGCCTAAACCTAAACCTAAACCTAAACCTAAACCTGTAACCTGTCTCATAAACCTTAACCTAAAACCTAAATGTATTCTCAAATCCCTAATCCTAAACCTACACCTAATCCTAATCTCAACTCCCTAACCTAAACCTAAACCTAAACTTGAAAACCAAAACCTAAACCCGATCCCGAACCCGAATCCGATTTCCTAAACCTAAACCTTAACCTATTCTCAATTCCCTAAACCTATTGCTTATAACCTAATCCGAAACCTATACCTATACCTTAACCTAAACCTATAACCTATAACCTAAACATAAACCTAAAACCTAAATGTATTCTCAAATCCCTAAACCTAAACCTACACCTAATCCTAATCTCAACTCCCTAACCTAAACCTAAACTTAAACTTGAAAACTCAAACCTACACCCTATCCCGAACTCATACCCGATTTCCTAAACCTAAACCTTAATGTATTCTTAATTCCCTAAACCAAAACCTATACCTAATCCTAATCTCAACTCCTTAACCTAAACGTAAACTTAAACTTGAAACCCCAAACCTAAACCCGAACCCGATTTCCTAAACCTAAACCCTAACCTATTCTCATTTCCTAAAACCTATAGCTTATAACCTAAACTTAAACCTATATAACATATAACCTAAACCTAAACCTAAACCTAAACCTATATGACATATAACCTAAACCAAAACCTAAACCTATACCTTAACCTAAGCCAAAACCTAAACCTATAACCAATAACCTAAACAAAAACCTAAAACCTAAATGTATTCTCAAATCCCTAAACTTAAACCTACACCTAATCCTAATCTTAACTCCCTAACCTAAACCTAAACCTAAACTTGAAAACCAAAACCTAAACCCGATCCCGAACCCGAACCCGATTTCCTAAACCTAAACCATAACCTATTCTCAATTCCCTAAACCTATAGCTTATAACATAAACCTAAGGCTAAACTTAAACCTTAACCTAAGCCTAAACCTAAACCTAAACTTGTAACCTATAACAGAAACCTAAACATAAAACCTAAATGTATTCTCAAATCCCTAAACCTAAACCTACACTTAATCCTAATCTCAACTCGCTAACCTAAACCTAAACTTATATAACATATAACCTAAACCTAAACCTAAACCGATATAACATATAACCTAAACCGAAACCTAAACCTATACCTTAACCTGAACCTAAACCTAAACCTATAACCTATAACCTAAACCTAAACCTAGAACCTAAATGTATTCTCAAATCCCTAAACCAAAACCTACAACTAATCCTAATCTCAACTCCCTAACCTAAACCTAAACCTAAACTTGAAAACCCAAACCAAAACCCAATTGCGAAGCTGAACCCGATTTCCTAAACCTAAACCTTAATGTATTCTCAAATCCCTAAACCTAAACCTACACCTAATCCTAATCTCAACTCCCTAATCTAAACTTAAACCTAAACTTGAAAACTCAAACCTAAATCCGATCCCGAACACGAACCCGATTTCCTAAACCTAAACCTTAACGTATTCTCAAATCCTTAAACCTAAACCTACACCTAATCCTAATCTCAACTCCCTAACCTAAACCTAAACCTAAACTTGAAAACCCAAACCTAAACCCCATCTCGAACCTGAACCCGATTTCCTAAACCTAAACCTTAACCTATTCTCAATTCCCTAAACCTATAGCTTATAACCTAAACCTAAACCTAAACCTAAACCTTAACGTAAACCTTAACCTAAACCTATAACCTATAACCTTAACCTTAACCTAAACCTAAACCTGTAAGCTATAACCTAAACCTAAACCTAAAACCTAAATGTATTCTCAAATCCTTAAACCTAAACCTACACCTAATCCTAATCTCAACTCCCTAACCTAAACCTAAAGTTAAACTTCAAAACCAAAACCTAAACCCGATCCCGAACCCGAACCCGATATCCTAAACCTAAACCTATATCTTATAACATAAACCTAAGCCTAAACCTAAACCTAAACCTGTAACATATAACCTAAACCTAAACATAAAACCTAAATGTATTCTCAAATCCCTAAACCTAAACCTATACCTAGTCCTAATCTCAACTCCCTAACCTAAACCTAAACATAAAACCTAAATGTATTCTCAAATTCCTGAACCTAAACCTATACCTAATCCTAATCTCTACTCCCTAACCTAAACCTAAATCTAAACTTGAAAACCAAAACCTAAACCCGATCCCGAACCCGAACCCGATTTCCTAAACCTAAACCTTAACCTATTCTCAATTCCCTAAACCTATTGCTTATAACCTAAACCGAAACCTATACCTATACCTTAACCTAAACCTATAACCTATAACCTAAACATAAACCTAAAACCTAAATGTATTCTCAAATCCCTAAACCTAAACCTACACCTAATCCTAATCTCAACTCCCTAACCTAAACCTAAACCTAAACTTGAAAACTCAAACCTAAACCCTATCCCGAACCCATACCCGGTTTCCTAAACCTAAACCTTAATGTATTCTCAATTCCCTAAACCAAAACCTACACCTAATCCTAATCTCAACTCCCTAACCTAAACCTAACCTTAAACTTGAAAACCCAAACCTAAACCCGAACCCGATTTCCTAAACCTAAACCTTAACCTATGCTCATTTCCTAAAACCTATAGCTTATAACCTAAACCTAAACCTATATAACATATAACCTAAACCTAAACCTAAACCTAAACCTATATAACATATAACCTAAACCGAAACCTAAACCTATACCTTAACCTAAACCAAAACCTAAACCTATAACCTATAACCTAAACCTAAACCTAAAACCTAAATGTATTCTCAAATCCCTAAACTTAAACCTACACCTAATCCTAATCTCAACTCCCTAACCTAAACCTAAACCTAAACTTGAAAACCAAAACCTAAACCCGATCCCGAACCCGAACCTGATTTCCTAAACCTAAACCTTAACCTATTCTCAATTCCCTAAACCTATAGCTTATAACATAAACCTAAGCCTAAACCTAAACCTTATCCTAAACCTAAACCTAAACCTAAACTTGTAACCTATAACATAAACCTAAACCTAAAACCTAAATGTATTCTCAAATCCCTAAACCTAAACCTACACCTAATCCTAATCTCAACTCCCTAACCTAAACCTAAACCTATATAACATATAACCTAAACCTAAACCTAAACCTATACAACATATAACCTAAACCGAAACCTAAACCTATACCTTAACGTAATCCTAAACCTAAACCTATAACCTATAACCTAAACCTAAACCTAGAACCCAAATGCATTCTCAAATCCCTAAACCAAAACCTACAACTAATCCTAATCTCAACTCCCTAACCTAAACCTAAACCTAAACTTGAAAACCCAAACCTAAACCGATCCCGAACCCGAACCCGATTTCTTAAACCTAAACATTAATGTATTCTCAAATCCCTAAACCTAAACCTACACCTAATCCTAATCTCAACTCCTTAATCTAAACCTAAACCTAAACTTGAAAACTCAAACCTAAATCCGATCCCGAACACGAACCCGATTTCCTAAACCTAAACCTTAATGTATTCTCAAATCCCTAAACCTAAACCTACACCTAATCCTAATCTTAACTCCCTAACCTAAACTTAAACCTAAACTTGAAAACCCAAACCTAAACCCTATCTCGAACCCTAACCCGATTTCCTAAACCTAAACCTTAACCTATTCTCAATTCCCTAAACCTATAGCTTATAACCTAAACCTAAACCTTAACCTAAACCTATAACCTATAACCTTAACCTTAACCTAAACCTAAACCTGTAACTTATAGCCTAAACCTAAACCTAAAACCTAAATGTATTCTCAAATCCTTAAACCTAAACCTACACCTAATCCTAATCTCAACTCCCTAACCTAAACCTAAAATTAAACTTGAAAACCCAAACCTAAACCCGATCCCAAACCCGAACCCGATATACTAAACCAAAACCTATATCTTATAACCTAAACCTAAGCCTTAACCTAAACCTAAACCTGTAACATATAACCTAAACCTAAACATGAAACCTAAATGTATTCTCAAATTCCTAAACCTAAACCTATACCTAATCCTAATCTCAACTCCCTAACCTAAACCTAAATATAAAACCTAAATGTATTCTCACATCCCTAAACCTAAACCTATACCTAATCCTAATCTCAACTCCCTAACCTAAACCTAAACCTAAACTTGAAAACCAAAACCTAAACCCGAACCCGATTTCCTAAACCTAAACCTTAACCTATTCTTAATTCCTTAAACCCATAGCTTATAACCTAAACCTAAACCTAAACCTAAACCTATAACATATAACCTAAACCTAAACCTAAAACCTAAGGTATTCTAAAATCCCTAAACCTAAACCTACAGCTAATCCTAATCTCAACTCCCTAACCTAAACCTAAACCTAAACTTGAAAACCAAAACCTAAACCCGATCCCGAACGTGAACCCGATTTCCTAAACCTTAACCTATTCTCAATTTCCTAAACCTATAGCTTATAACCTAAACCTAAACCTAAACCTAAACCTATAACCTAAACCTAAACCTACACCTAATTCTAATCTCAACTCCCTAACATAAACCTAACCCTAAACTTGAAAACCAAAACCTAAACCCAATCCCGAACCTGAACCCGATTTCCTAAACCTAAATCTTAACCTATTCTCAATTCCCTAAACCTAGAGCTTATAACCTAAACCTAAACCTAAACCTTAACCTAAACCTTAACCTAAACCTATAACCTATAACCTTAACCTAAACCTAACCTAAACCTAAAACTAAACCTAAACCTTAACCTATAACCTAAACCTAAAACTAAACCTAAACCTTAACCTAAACCAATAACCAATAACCTAAACCTAAACCTAAAACCTAAATGTATTCTCGAATCCCTAAACCTAAACCTACACCTAATCCTAACCTCAACTCCCTAACCTAAACCTAAACCTTAACCTATTCTCAATTCCCTAAACCTTAACCTATAACCTAACCTAAACCTAAACCTATTACCTGCACTTATAACCTAAACCTATAACCTAAACCTAAGCCTGAAACTTAAACCTAAACATAAAATCGAAGTGTATTCTCAAATCCTTAAACCTAAACTTACACCTAATCCTAATCTCAACTCCCTAACGTAAACTTAAACCTAAACTTGAAAACCCAAATCTAAACCCGATCTCGGACCCGATTTCCTAAACCTTAACCTATTCTCAATTCCCTAAAGCTATAACCTATATACTATAACCTATAACTAAAACCTAACCCTTAACCGAAACCTATAACCTAAACCTAAAGCTTAACCTAAACCAAAACCTATAACTTAGACCTTAACATATAACCTATAACCTATAACCTAAACTTATAACCTATAACCTAAAACCTAATCCTAAACCTAAACCTAAAACCTAAAACCTAAAACCTAAACCTCGAACCTAAATGTATTATCAAATCCTTAAACCTAGACCTACACCTAATCCTAATCTCAACTCCCTAACCTAAACCTAAACTTGAAAACCCAAACCTAAACCTGATCCCGAACCCAAACCCAATTGCTGCAATAATGTAACCCAATCACATGGCAAGAAACAAGAATGTATCCCTTTTAACACATGCCCCTTTTTACAAAGCTTTAATTTTTGTTGTTATTTCTATTAACTTGAATTGAAACACTTTTTTGCATTGTTTGCTTGCATTAGTTTTATTTTAATGATCAGTTTTATTTTAAAAAAGCACCCACTTTTTTAGAAGAAGTTTATGCAATTCTTCATAATTCTGAATTATAATGTTTTGTTGGTTTTTTTTTTTTTTCAGATGAAAGACACAAAAAGAAAATTGTTGCTGATTTTTTTTCTTTTTTTATTTATGAAGTTAAACTTATATGTATTTATGCGTGGATGAATGTAATGTGGATAAGATTGCTTGTGTTTGGATGGATGTAGTTTATGTTTGGATGAATGTAGTTTATGTTGGATTTACGTAGTTTAGGTTTAGATGGATATGAATGCGAATATGATGAAATATATTATATAACAGGTGTATATCAGGAAGAATACAATGAAATATATTGTAACAGGTGATCCTCTCAAATTTGAAGCTTTGAAGGCTCATAAGGGACGGTCCATGACAGTCCTTTTAAAGGACAGTCCATGACCGTCCTTTTAAAGGACAGTCCATAGCCGTCCTTTGAATGGCGATAAGAGACAGTCCATGACAGTCCTTTTTAAGGACGGTCCATAATCGTCCTTTTAAAAGACGGTCCATAGCCGTCCTTTGAAGGCTCATGGGAGACGGTCTATGACAGTCCTTTTTAAGGATGGTCCATGACTGTCCTTAAAAAGTACTGTCAATGGCTATCCTTTAAAGGCTCATAAGAGACGGTCCATGACCGTCCTTTTTAAGGACAGTCCATGATCGTCCTTTTTTTGTCAATAAGAATGACGATTTTTGACCGTCCTTTGAGTAATACGACACGTCAAAATTTGACGACCCTTGCGACGGTCCATGACCATCTTTTTTGGTCATTTGAGACGGTTTTGGACCATCCTTTTTTCGCAGTTTTGGCGTAGTGTTAGTACCAGAGATGACAGAGTGCAAAACCCGAACCATAAAGGATGTAAGCTCTATTTTATTACCAGAACGTGGATACAGATTTGAAATAAAGATTCTATGGAGAACCCTGTATCTGGGTAACAAGTCCTTTGAGGGGAGCGCATTCCCTTTATGAGTCCATTGCACATTCATATTACATAGATCTCTAGTGAGCATGTGTTTTTTTGATTCTGAGGGTTTCTCAGCTAGAGTATGAATAGGAATACCCTCGTCATTAACAGGTATGTCCATTACCCCTGAAATCAGATGGCGGTCTATTTCAAATGGACCTTCTCTAGCATCAATTTTAAACATTAAATTCTCAGTCAAAAAATCAGAGATACATGCAAACATGGACTGAGCAATAGACTGGTATGTAGGCTCACCCCAATGTAAGATGTTAGCCCATCCTACAGCTTGAAGAAGTGGGAGAATACCAAAAGGAGCAATGTGTTCAAGATTGACAGATCGCTCAACAATAACATTACGCAAATGTAAATCCCGTACATATAAGGGATCATCTTCGGGTGATTGCAGTTGGCGCCGAGTTATTGGAGTAGATCTAGAAGAAGATGTACCATGGGAAGCTTTCTTTTTCCCTCTAGCATCCATTAGCAACTAGAAAATTAATGTACAAAGGAGTTGCAAAAGATGAGGAATGGGTTTTCTCAAAAACATAAATTTGAGATGAAAACCCCAAATAACTCAATAAAGCTTGAAATCAAGCACTCCAATGAAGAAATTGAAGAAAATAGATCATGAATCTTCAAGAATAACTGAAAAAAATGCACTTACCTTGACGAATCAAACAGTAGGGTTCGACTAGTCGTGCCACGGCTTGTTGGAAAGAAAAGAAGAAATGAGGAAGATGATGGTTTTTTCCAAATTAAAGAGACCAGCACGCTACACGACCAGTCTTGGGCTGTCCTCGACCAGTCGTACCACGACCGGTCAAGCACATCCTCGACTGGTCCTACACCAGTATAAACATGCATTTTTCATACAAATTTGAAATTTAAATCAATAATTTATCAAATGTATATACATTATGATACAACTATGCATGAATAATCAATTTAAAATGCACATAACAAGATCAAATTTTAATTTATTAAACCTGCTTTTGTCGAGCGGTTTAGTGAAAATGTCAGCAAGTTGAGTCTCGGTAGAAATGTATTCCAAAGATATTAATTTTTCTTCCACTAATTCACAAATATAATGATATCTAATGTCAATGTGCTTGGTACGTGAATACTGGATTGAATTTTTTGAAATATTTATTAGCACTGGAATTATCATAATATAATATCATTGATTCCTATGCAATTTCATAATTGCTTAACATACGTTTCATTTAAATAAGCTGAGTACATGCATTTCATGCTGCAATGTATTCAACCTCAGCAGTTAAGAATGATATAGAACTTTGCTTCTTTCTAAACCAAGAAACCAAACAATTTCCAATATAGAAACAACCACCACTGGTTGATTTCCTATCATCAATATTACTAGCCCAATCAGCATCTGAGTACCTAGTCAGTTGAACACTAGTATCATATGGATACCAGAGACCTAATTTAGCAACACTTGCGACATATCGCATAATCCTTTTAACAGCAGTTAAATGTGACTCTTTAGGATCAGACTGATATCTAGCGCAAATACCAACACTTAAAGCAATATCAAGTCTACTAGTAGTTAAATAAAGTAAACTGCTAATCATACTACGATATAATTTAGGATACACATTTTTACCTGTAGAGTCCTTTGAGAGTCTTAAAGTTGTACTCATAGGAGTATCAAAATTCTTATTGTTCTCAAATCTGAACTTTTTGATTAACTTCAGGACATATTTGGTTTGAGAAATAAAAATGTCATCAGATTGTTATTTCACTTGCAATCTTAGGAAATAATTCAATTCCCCAACCATGCTCATCTCAAACTTAGATTTCATTAAATCTGCAAACTCAATAATCATGTTAGTACAGGTAAATCCATAAATAATATCATTAACATAGATCTGCACTATTAAGATATGATCATTAAGTTTCTTAACAAAGAGAGTCTTATCTACACTTCCCATTTGAAAATCGTGACTTAGTAAAAACTTAGTCAATTTCTGGTACCATACTCTAGGAGCTTGTTTTAAGCCGTAGAGAGCCTGTTTAAGGCGATAGACATGATCAGTGTTCTTAGGGTCTTCAAAACCCATTATTGTTCAACATATACTTCTTCATGTAGATCACCATTTAAGAAGGCACTCTTCACATTCATTTGATAAATTTTGAATTTTTTAAAGTAAACAATGGATATAAATAGTCTGATTAACTCAAGACGTGCTACTGGGGTAAAGGTTTCATCATAATCAATACCCTCAATTTAAGTGTACCCTTATACAACCAATCTAGCCTTGTTTCGAATTATATTACCAAGTTCATCAGACTTATTTTTGAAAATTCACTTCGTTCCGATAATATGTTTATCTTTAGGTCTAACAACAGGATACCAAACATCATTTCTCACAAATTGGTTAAGCTCTTCTTGCATCGTAATAATCCAGTTTTCATCAGTAAGAGCTTCTTTTATGTTTGCCGGTTCAATCTGGGATGTAAAACATACGTAATTACATATGTCTTCAAGTTGTTTACAAGTGCGAACACCAGCGAGAGGGTTTTCAAGAATCTGAGTGGTTGGATGATCTTTAATAGTCCTCAGTTCTAAATTGTTTTGACTTGATGAAGTATCTGGTTTTTCAATTAAAAGAACTTTATCATTATCTGGACTTGGGGTAGGTGTATTTAAGTGATCGTCTATGACCACATTAATAGATTCTTGAATAACATTAGTCCTTTTGTTCAGTACACGATATGCGTGACTGTTTAAAGAATATTCTAAAAAGATTCCTCCATCACTTTTAGTGTCAAACTTTCTCAGATTTTCAGGGTCACATAAAATATAGCACTTGCTGCCAAAAACTCGAAAGTATTTGACAATAGGATTTTTATTGAACCACATTTGATAAGCAGTTTTATTATTAGATTTTCTCATATAAACGCGGTTGATTATATAACAGGCAGTGTTTATGGCTTCAGCCCAAAGATTTTTAGATAGCTTCATACTATTCAACATTACATTAGCTATTTCTTGAAGTACTATATTTTTCCTTTCTAGAGTTCCATTTTGTTGTGGTGTTTTGGGCGCAAAAAATTCCTACGATATTCTCTAATCGCTACAGAATTTCTCAAAACTGTTATTCTCAAATTCAGATCCATGATTACTACGAATCTTACAGATTTGAGAACATTTTTCCGTTTGAATCCGTTTAAGAACTCTTTTTTACTCCATCAAGGGTTTCTGATTTATCCCTTAAGAAAGATAACCAAGTGAATCTGGTAAAATCATCCACAATTACCAAAATGTATTTTTGCCACCTCGACTCTCTGTATGGTAGGTCCTATAAGATCCATATGGAGAAACTCGAGTCATCTTGATGTGGCATTAGAGTTCACCTTCTTTTGAGAGCTCCTTAATTGCTTGCCAATCTGGCATTTACCACATATTTTGTCTATTTTTTGTAATTTAGGTAGACCTCTTATTAGTTCTCTTTTGCTCAATCTATATAAATTATGGTAGTGTACATGTCCAAAACGTTTATGCCACAAATTAGTCTCATTGGTATGGACCATGTAACACGATTAACTAGATGAGCTGGATTCACTAACAATATAGCAGTTTTCAAAAGTTCTGTGACTAGTTAATATTACTGAACCCTTATTATTTAGAATTTCACAACCTTGGTTAGAAAATTTTACATTATGATTGTTATCGCATATTTGAGATATGCTTAACAGATTGTGTTTTAACCCTTCAACGTATAAGACATTTTTAAAAAAAGGGAGGCTATAGATTTGAACCATACCTTGGCCAATAATCTTGCAATTGCTGCCATCGCCGAATGTGACTGACCCATCAGCCATGTCTTTAAGATCGGTGAATAGACCTTTATCACCAGTGATATACCTTGAGCATCCACTATCTAGGTACCACTTTGAATGGCTTGTAGTTGTGAAAGCAGTATGAGCAACCAAGCAAGTAACCTTATGAACCCATTTCATAGCTGTTTTGGGTTTAGGAGTATAGTGGGTCTTCTTTTGTTTGTAGTTGTTGTATGAGTGACCTACTGGGTTAGATTTTAAAAGCTCCTTAAATAGATCAACTATTTTTTCAGTTAAAGGGTTTCGATTCTGATTTTTATAGTTGATATAGATGTTCTTGGGTTTTTGAAAAGTTTTAGTATTTTAAAAAAAAATTTGATTAGTACTTGTCCCTTTTGAGTTTGAAGTCTCTCCTTTCACAAACTTGGGAGGAGTATTCTTTTGTTTAGGAGAAATATTTTTATCGTAGCCCAAACCGGATCGATCGCCACATTTTCTTGATCCGAATAAAATTTTTTCTAACTTTGGATCACGTTGGGCATATCTCCATGTATCCTTTAAACTCAAAAGAGAAGAAACTTCAAGTTTAAGTTTATCATTTTCAGATTTAAGATTTTCAATCTGGGAAGTTTTGAATTCTAAATCGCATTTTGATTTTTCAAAACAATATGAAATGTGGGATTTTTCTAAAAAAAGTTTATCAAAATTTTCTTCAACTTTTAAATACTTTTCTTTTTGAAGTTTTAATTTTATGGCAATTTTACAACTTTCCTTGTATAGGGCATTGTAAACATCTTGAAGATCTTCTTCATTTTCATGATCACTATTTGGATTTTCTTCACTAGTTAAATCATCGTGATCTGAAAAAGTGAACTTGGCTAGAGTCATAAGGGCTTTAACTTCATTGCCCGACTCGGTTTCAGAGTCTTCTGATTCAGAAGAGGCTTCAGAGCCAGAAGATTCATCCCAAGTAGCCAACATACTCTTCTTTTTGGGTTTATCCTTTTCAGGACACTTGTTTGCTAAATGCCCATATTCTTGACAGTTGTAACATTGACTATCTTTTAAAAATTTTCAAGTTTTAGATTTAGATTTAGATCTCTTCTTATTATTTGATTTTTAAAAATCAACCCTCTTTTTACTTTTGAAAATCTTGTAAAACTTTTTTGTGAAAAGAGCCATATCGTCTTCAGAATTTTCTAAATTAGAATTTTCTTGTGAAACATTCTTATAAGACTTAAGAGCGATAGATTTACCTTTAGGAGCTTTAAATTTTAACTCGTATGTTTGTAAAGACCCAACTAATTCTTCTACCCTCATAGTATCCGTATTACGAAGATCTTGGATCGCAGTTACCTTAGAATTGAATCGTTTATGGAGTAAGCGCAGTATCTTTTTACAAACTTTACTTTCAGGGATTTTGTCACCAAGACCCCACATAGAGTTCACAATGTCATTTAATCTAGTATAGAAGTCCATAAACATTTTATTTTCTTCCGCATGTATTTTCTCAAATTTGGTTGTAAGGATTTAGACTTTAGATTTCTTGACAATTGATGTACCCTCATGTGTCATTTCTAATATATCCCAAGCTTGCTTTGCAGTATCGCAGGATGTAATTCTTTTGAATTCATCCGGTGATAGTGCGCAAGTGATTGCATTTAGTGCTTTTGCATTGGCACTACTCTCACTTTTCTTAAGTGTGGTCCAAGAAAAATAAGGTGAGATTTTCATAGATTTGGATCCATCGATACTAGTTACTTCAGTGATAGGAGGGGTCCATTCAGTCACTGTGGATTGCCACACGCTTTCATCTATGGATTTAAGTAAAATCCTCATCTTGGCTTTCCAATAGGCAACAAAGCTTGACATCTTATAAATAACTTAGATCGATTAGCTCAGGAAATAAATCCAAATAATAAGAATTAAAACGAGTTATTAGGCTTTGATACCACTTGAAAAAGGCCAAGCTATATGTCCTGAAAGGGGGGAGGTGAATAGGACTAAGCCAGATTTAAGCTTTAACAGCGGTATAAAAGAATATGATAGCCAAATAAAGGAAATCAATTCACAAAGTAGAAATGAAAAGCAACCTCAATAATTAAGTATTGAGAGATTGATACAAATGTTGTTCTAAGGATAACCTTACACCATAAAAAATAAGGGTTTATGGCAGGACAACCTTATTTCTAGAAAGTTTATTGTATCAAAAACTCAAACTGAAGAGGAATAAATAAATAGCAAGGAATAGAAATATTAAACTATTACAACATTCCCCACAATACTTAAAATGTAAATATTACAACATTCACATCCACACATACATCCCATGAACTTTGAATGATAAAAGATAGAAAATAAATCACACATCCATAAAACACAAAGAGTTATAGTGGTTCGCCTATGTGTTCACCAACTGTTAAACAATAGCGACACAACTTGCTACTCCACTCCTAATATCCTCACTTAGTGGATATCAGCGTTCACTAGGAAAATAGGTTTCTCATGTTCACCTAAAACCCTCACAATTGTGTCTTTCAAATGGGCTTACACAATTCAAAAAACCCCACTTCTGAGTTTTCTGGCTCTCCTCAAATAACCAACTGATTGAGATTTTTCTGGCTTAATCTCAAATAAAACAAAAAAAATGAAATTTATAATAAAGTAAAATACCTGGATTTCTCCTTTTGTTGTAGCCCAGAAGAACCAAATCAGAGTAGAAGTTCAAATAGAAGTTCAATGTCCAATACTCACTTAAGAAATGGTTCTAGGTTTTATATTGATTTTAAATTAAACCAGTTGGGCTAGCTATATTTGATTTTGATTCTAAGAAGAAGGAATATCACAATTCCTCTTTTTAATTCAGATTAGAATATAGAAAAAAAATCAAATCAATAAAGCTAACAAAAGAGAATATTAAATATGCACATATTATCTTAAAAATGAACAAAAACTTATCTCAGAGTGATGCCTTGATTCTACTTGAATTGGGTTATAAAACTCTGAAATTCGTTGTCTAATTATAGTTTCAGAAATTGCATCTATGACTGGTCCTGTGGACACTACGACTGGTCGTAGGACCAACAACATTTTGAAATTTTGAGCGCGATTGGATCAAACCGTTCCATGACTGGTCATAGGGTGTCCACGACTGGTCGTGAGCCCTCCAGGACTGGTTGTGACATACCTACAACTGGTCATGAACCCTCCACGACTGGTCGTGACATACCTACGACTAGTCGTGAGAAATTAGGAATGGTTGCTGGAGTTTGAGTCGTAGAATTAGGATTGGTCGTAGGACAAGTCGTGTACTGTTCACACGACCAGTCGAGAAGACTACAGGACTGGTCGTAGCTCAACCAAAAAATTCTGAAAAATTACAACAACTCAGGACTGGTCTTGAAATTTCTTGGACTGGTCGAACCAGTGCTAGGACTTGTCGAACAGGGTTCAAGACTAGTCTTAGAATAGTCCAAACACTTATAAAAAGATTCAATTTGAATTATGTATACAAAATGAACTACCCTAAGGTCAATCTAAGGTCATTTATACCTTAAATGTGAAGAATGGACATTGAATCTTCATAAGATAGTTGACCTTTGAAGATTGTAAAACTTGGGATCTTTATACTTGATGTAGCATTTAACTTGAGATCTTCTAGAGCTTGAATTACACTTCATTTCAAGTTGTACACAAACTTGAGTCTTTGAACAAGATCACTTCTTCATTGTAGCTTGTACTTGCATTTCTTGAAATGGTTTGAAGGAAATTTTTGTTCATGACTTGAAGCAACGAGTTTAGAGAGGTGATGCAATGTCTTGATCATATATACCAATGAGCTACACAAGACATAGATTACACAAGACATAGATTGATGTTTTGGCACCACAAAATTTGACAACCAAGGAGCATAAAACCATAGCACTTATAATAATGACTCATCATTCATTTGCCTTAAGGTAATAAGATCTACCTTTCTGGGTGCTACATTAATATTTTATACGAAATGATTGATGAATGCTTGGGAAAGTTGTTCTTAAGTTTTGATTCGATATTAGTTTAATGACGTGTACCAATTTAACTTATTGCTTTTCAAGGATTTTTGAAACAAACGGATCGACGCTCCGTCATTACCTACCACAGTATTAATCTCTTCACATAATGCTCTTAAGTTTTTCATAAGATATCGCATACCATCATATCTTTTGAATTTTGGTACCTCAAAGTCTTGATGTGCTTTTATATCAAGAAAGGGACAAAGATCCCTGAACTTGGTAGATAGGAGATTCACCCCCTACTTCTTCCTTAGCTTCTTTTGCATCTCTCGCAATTGCTCTTAGAGCATTTCAAATTCGGAGGGATCAGATGAGATGAGTTTTGCCCTTTAGAATTAACCAAATCTCTTACTAAGAAGAGGATGTTGGAATTGGCTAAGGTTCCTAACCGTAGGAGATTGTACTTAGTAGTGTTTCTCATTAGTGAGAGGTTGTTGGAAAGGATTCTCGGCTGAGGAAAATTGGTCATAAAAGTGACTCCCATTATGGGGAGGATGCTGAAAAGTTGAGATGATTGGGGGTACTAGGCGATGATACCTCTATAGTTTGGGTAGCCCCTCTCTGAATATATTGAGTAAGAAGGTCATATAACACCTTGAAATTTTGGGCCACATTATCCATGGATGTGGTGATTGGAGTATTACGGGCCATAAGTTTGGGTGATCCATGGGGTGCCTTTTAGGTGTAATGGTTTCTTCTTTTTGGTTTGACATGACGACTCTAGATAAGGTAAGCATGGGGGAAGTAAAAGCTTTTAGTGGGTGCAAGCCAAAGATTGATGCACATCTTTTTCTTCTTCTTCTTTTTCTTTTTCTTTTAAAATTTTTAAAACTATTTTTTAATGCAAAGTATGTAAACATGCAAAGTATGAATGTGATGTATGTAAACTATCCCCTGGAATTAGATAATTGCACTCTTTCGAGTCAGGTCTCAGGTAGTGCGAGCTAGCAATTTCCCAGTGGAGTTGCCATTTTATGAACACTAGAAATCGGCGCTCACACTTTTATGTTTGTTTTTTGAGGTGTTTGGGTAGATTTGGATTGATAATGTACTAGACTTGGAGTCACCATTAGCCAATTAGCTTAAAATTCTGCAATCGGCTAGAACATTTAGAATCTATAAAAGCTAGGGCATCCGAAGACTCTCTTTCTTTAAGTTGACTCATGATATGTGACTTGAGATTTTGAGTAAAGGATCTCAATTACAAAGATGAAATGTGTTAGGTACCCACTCTGTCTATACGGGTGTACGGTCTCTACTTCATGTGGTAATCTGATCATAAGGGATAAAAGATATGATGTAAAGTATCAAAATGAGACTAGGCAGATTCAGATTTCTAATGTGGTAGGGTTTGAAACTCCGGTAAGCTATAGAGCATACTTCCAAAGAATATCTAGAAAGGGGTTTAAGAATAGATGTGATGATGCTAGAATGTTATGTAAGAGGACTAAGCTACCATAAGTTTTTGATGCGACAAGATCCAGAGTTCCAGTAAGTCGCAAATCATACATTCAATGGAAACCTGGAGAAGCAGGGGGGTTGAGAAGGGAAGTACTAATGCGATCAACGAATTACAAATGCTGGTAATGATGGTACGATCTTTGGCTTACATTTGAAATGGCTTGGAGGTTTAAGTGCACCATGGATTGGAAGGGTTGACCTAAGTGGGACTAGGAGGCTAAGAGAGGCTTGGATGAGGTTAAAGGGAGCTGAAGAAGATGGGAGCTTGAGAACTCAAGCACTCTCTCTCTCTCTCTCTCTCTCTCTCTCTCTCTCTCTCTCTCCCCTTCACTTGGTGAGAGTTGCTTGATTTGAAATGAAGAGAGTAGGGGGTTATTTATAGCCCTCTTACTAGTTTTTAGGTAATTGTTGGGACTATGAAGCGTAAAAGTTGGGTGGAGGCTTATTATTGGTTGAAGGGTAAAAGGTGCTACATGGAATACTCCCATAGGTTGATGAGGTTTGGTAAAATGGTACATGGGTGAAAGTTTAGGGATAAAGTAGGTCTGAGCATAGTTGACTTTTAGGGGAGTAACAACTATAGCTCAGGGCACATATTCTAAGAGGAGGCGGTAGTCGATTTACCTCTGTTTACTATTCATCTTTGCAATTTAGCCACTTGACTTGGTCGTGCGTAAAGAGTGGCTTAAGGCTTGGGTTTATAGATTTGGCTTGGAAACATGTTGGGCATGATTCAACTTGGGTAGTGGCTTAGGTATGGCTCGGCTTAGGTAATGGCTTGGCTTAGATAATGGTTTGGATTCAATTAAGGTTTTACTTATTCTTGAAAATGATTAGGGTTTTAGGTAGGATTTTAGGATTTAGGTTGAGCTCTTAAGGGCGTGTTTGGCGCGTGGAATTGAATAGTATTGAATTATATTAGATGGGATTAACATCATTATTGTGCAATGATTGCATGTTTGGAAATACCATGGTATTATAACCATCCAATCCCCTATTTGGGATAAAAATTTTGGTAGAGGAAAACACTGCATTAAGGAAAATCATGTTTGGTGGACCATGGAATTGTAATCAATGGACCAAATTCACAATGGATGTCATTCAATTTTGTGTGTGTGTGTGTGTGTGTGTGTGGAATTGGACGGGACCAAATGCAATTCTATCCCACATAATCCCTTCTAATATCCTGTGTCAAATGTCCCCTAAGAGTTATCTATGCTTCATCAAGTTGCTAGCCTAAGTGGGGTGTATATAGATGGATGATCCACATCAATATAGGCCCCACATGATGGATGGTATACATCAAAGGTTGACACTAATGATGCGGGGTGACCATATCCAAGGCGGGGCCCATGTGATGGACATTCCACATCAAAGGGGGGCTTTACATGATGGGTGGTGTATATTGAAAATAGGCCCCACATGATTGGAAAATAACATTGATGGTGGGGCCCACATGATGGATGACCAACATTAAAGATGAGCCCTACATAATAAACTGTGCACATAAAAGGTCAGTCCCTGATGATGAATGGCCCACATCCCCGCATGATGGACGGCTCACATCCAAGGTGGGCCCGCATAATGGATGGCTCACATCAAAGGTGGGACCACACCATGAACTGTCCACGTCAAAGGTTAGACCCAAATGATGGATGGTTATTGTTAGGGGACCAAACAATTCCAGGAATAATTACTTAAACATACTTTTTAACTTTTTAGCTAATAAATATGTTTGGTACTAAATATGTTGACCTATTTAATAAGTAGAAACCAAGATAAATTAATTAAGGCATACATAGCTTTACCTGAAGTAACTTAATATACAAATACCCCTTGGTATCATGAGCTTGAACCAAAGCTTACGTGGAAACGGCGAGTTTTAACCGGTGGGCGTCCTTATCCCCGCTGCTATCTTTTAGTACATTTTGAAGTTACGGATCCGCCTCTATGTTTGGCCATGTCTTATAATGGGCTTGAAGGAGGCATAAATATGGAGTGGACATAACATATAAATCGTCGTGGGCCCAACAGAGCGTAGGGCTGATGACAATCGGGGTCGGCCATAAACACACGAGGCCCCATGTGCAGCACCTGTAGAAACTTGTACAGCGACCGGATGTGACTTACCTGTGCCCAAGCCACTTGAATTTCCCGTGGTTGGGAACACTGTGGGGCCAATAGATATACCCATGACAAATCCACTCGGTCCATCAGTTTTTCAATACTACAATAGGACACAGATCAAAAAATCAGGCAGATCTGAAATTCAGGTGGGCTACACCATACGAAACACTTAGAACAAAAAGTCCACCATTGAAACTTTCCCAGTGCCGAGCATGATGTTTATATGCAATCCAATCGTTGATAGAGATATTGTCACTCAGATAAACTATACGTACAAATATCATCCTGATACAAAACTACCGTGGCCTCCATAAAGTTTCCAATGGCAGGCATTGAATCCCCGCTGTTTCGTGTGGTGTGGCCCACCTGAAGTTTGGATCTGCCTTATTTTTAAATCCTGAAATATCGTGATCATACAAAACTGATGGAGGGTGGATCTGTCACGGTCATTTCTGTGGGCTCCACGTAGCTTCCGACCCAGGAAATCATGTGGCCGCCGGAAGCAGATTGGCTGGTGTACCCTACCACCGACCTGGCTGATGTGTTGACGTCACAAAGTCGTGTGAGTCTCATCACGTGGTACCCGTTACATCTAAAGTAACGAAGAATACGACAGACTCAAAGATCAAGGAGAAATTTGCGGCTGTACGACCCATTTATAGCCCATTTACGAGACAAGGCCACCACATTTCACTTTTGAAAAATAAGCCCCAGCTGTACGGATGGCTTACCAAAGGTCGAAAATGCCCCTGCCCGTTCCTTACACTCCTCGAACTCCAGGTTGTGCGAACGGTTCAAAAGATATCAAAGTTACATGGCCCCACGGTTACGTATTTATTATATCCACAACGTTCATCCATATTTCGAGATCATTTGGGAGCATTATCAAAAAAAAAAAAATCATATCGAAAGATCAACTGGACTACACCACAAAGAGCAATGGGAAAATTGATTTTCACCGTTAAAAATTTTATAGGGTCCACCATAACATTTATTTTCCATCCAATCTATTCATAAGGTCACAAAAGCCTGGATGAAGACGGAAAAAAAATTTCATAATGATCCAAAACTTCTGTGACCCCTAAAAGGGTTTCAATTGTAGACATTCAATCCACTACACCCTTTTACAGTGTGGTCCACTTGATAGCTAGATCTGTCTTATTTTTCATCGCAAGCCTTAATACGAGTTCGTCGAATATATGGACGGTTTGGATATAACACATACCTCATAATAGGACCCACAAAAAGCGGTGGGGATTACAACAGTAAAAAATAAAATAATAATAAATAAATAGGCCAGAAACTTATAGCTACGGTGTTTCCTATAGCTACGGATTATAACCATAGCCATAACCGTAGGCCCTGCCGTTTCGATATGTCCTTTTATATGTATCCAAGGTTTTTCGATTAATCGAAAAAGGTCCAGAACTGCCTAGCGAGTTTGCCTCAAAAATCCTGCAATTTTCGATACATATCGAAGAGTATTCGATATGTATCGAAGGTGATATGACCAATAGCTATGGATTATAACCGTAGCCATAACCGTAGTCTGTGCCAGCTTATGAAATTTTTTTATTTTTTATTTTTTTACATGGACAAATTTATTCTACTTACAATTTTCTCTAATACATATTTATATAAATATGTATATATAAGCATATAAAAAAAAAATTTCTCTCTTTTTTTCATTTATTTCTTTATTCATTTAACAAGAATATCTCCTAAACCAAAATTAGTTACGTGACGTACCTTATATGATTTTAGGGTAGGAGAAGCTACTTTAGCCAACCAACCTGGTTATTTTTCAAGATTCCATTAGATCTATGGTTGAAAATCCATTTCATTCATTTCGCGGTCAATTTCAATCAGTTCGCAGTCCATTTCATTTACTTCGCGATCAATTCCATGCATTTCACGGTCAATCCTAGCGATTCCGTTTTGATTCACGGTCATTTCCATGCATTTCACGGTCAATTCCCTTCACTGCACGGTCATTTGCATGCATTTCACGGTCAATTCGCTTCAATTCATGATCATTCCTATGAATTTCACGGTCATCCCAAACTATTTCGTGTTGATTCACGGTCATTTCGAGGCATTTCACGGTCAATTCCCTTCACTTCACGATCATTTGCATGCATTTCATGGTCAATTCGCTTCAATTCATGATCATTCCTATGCATTTCACGGTCATCCCAAACTATTCCGTGTTGATTCATGGTCATTTCGAGGCATTTCACGGTCAATTCCCTTCACTTCACTGTCATTTGCATGCATTTCACGGTCAATTCGCTTCAATTCATGATCATTCCTATTCATTTCACGGTCATCCCAAACTATTCCGTGTTAATTCAAGGTCATTTCGAGGCATTTCATGGTCAATTCTCTTCACTTCACGATCATTTGCATGCATTTCACGGTCAATCGCTTCAATTCATGATCATTCCCATGCATTTCATGGTTATCCCAAACTATTTCGTGTTGATTCACGGTCATTTCGAGGCATTTCACGGTCAATTCCCTTCACTTCACGGTCATTTGCATGCATTTCATGGTCAATTCGCTTCAATTCATGATCATTCCCATGCATTTCACGGTCATCCCAAACTATTCTGTGTTGATTCACGGTCATTTTGAGGCATTTCATGATCAATTCCCTTCACTTCATGATCATTTGCATGCATTTCACGGTCAATTCGCTTCAATTCATGATCATTCCCATGCATTTCACGGTCATCCCAAACTATTCTGTGTTGATTCACGGTCATTTTGAGACATTTCACGGCCAATTCCCTTCATTTCACGATCATTTGCATGCATTTCACGGTCAATTCGCTTCAATTCATGATCATTCCCATGCATTTCACAGTCATCCCAAACTATTCCGTGTTGATACACGGTCATTTTAAGGCATTTCACGGTCAATTCTCTTCAGTTTACGGTCATTTGCATGCATTTCACAGTCAATTCGATGCATTTCACGATCAATTCCCTTCACTTCACGGTCATTTCCATGCATATCACGGTCATTCCCGCATATTCCGTGTTGATTCACGGTCCTTTCAGTGCATTTCACGGTCATGCCCCTTCACTTCACGGTCATTTCCGCGCAATTCGCGGTCTAATCACTTCGCCTCATGGTCATTTCCATGCATATCATGGTCATTCCTGCATATTCTGTGTTGATTCATGGTCATTTCGGCGCATTTCACGGTCATGCCCCTTCACTTCACGGTTATTTCGGTGCATTTCACAGTCCAATCGCCTTCACTTCACGGTCATTTCTGCGCATTTCGCGGTCCAATCGCTTCACTTTACGGTCATTTCCGTGCATATCATGATCATTCTTGCATATTCCGTGTTGATTCACGGTCTTTTCGACACATTTCACGGTTATGCCCCTTCACTTCACGGTCATTTCGACGCATTTCACGGTCCAATCGCCTTCACTTCATGGTTATTTCCATGCATTTCATGGTCACGCCCCTTCACTTCACGGAATTCTAGTCTCAGCTAAGCATTTCTTTTCCCAAAAACCATGTTTGTTTAGTCATCTTGATATGTCGACAGTTGCCGCATTTCGATATATCGAATGTCAGACGATATATCGAAATTAGTCTAAAACTCTCTAAAGACAGAATGATGTTTTAAAATAAATTTTCGATTATATCGATATAGTTTCGGTCAATCGACTGAGGAAATTTCGATATCAATCGAAAGACACTTGATTATAAAAACAGATTTCACTGAATTTTTGTAAGGAAAAAATAAAAGTACGCTTCGATGTTATCGAAGTCTAATCGATGACATCAAGTTTAAGTTGTCGATAACATCGAACTCTAGTCGATGATATTTAACTAAGTCATCGTTACAATGGTTCGATACATCGCCTATCAATTGACATCATGTGTCGATATATTGAGTATATTTCGATTTATCGAAAATGGTCAGAATATGTCTAGAGATAAAATGCGTTTCTAAAAGGAATTATCGATAAGATCGATAAGAGTTCGATATATCGAATTGACGATATATCGACTAAATTACGATATATCGAAAATGTTCCTCAATTGTTTAGAGACACACTGCTCTTCTAAAACGAATTATTGATATTATCGATACTCCGTCGATTTATCGAATCTTCGATATATCGATTAAACTTCGATTTGTACAGCCATATGTATCAAATGGTTTACGATATATCGAATAACACCAAAAACTGTCTAGAGATGAATTCTCAATGAAAGCGATTTTTCGATATTATCGATTAATATTCGATATATCGAAGAACTTGTCAATATATATATCGAAGTAGACTCGATGTAAAAGATTTGAAATGCCATAAAACCTTTGCCCGACCGTTGCCCTCTTTCGATATATCGAGATACCACCCACATGTCTGCATAATTCCACATTCTTCACGCAATTTTTTGTACAAACGTTTATCCGAGGAGCACCAACAGGTCTGATCTTACCCCATTCATGTTGGGGATTCTCTATGCTGTCAACTAAAAAGTGAAACTGTGTCAGCCTAGTGGTTTCATTTTAGTTTCGGCACCACCCAAGGTGGTTTGTCAATGAATATGGGAATGGCTTTTCTCTATAGCAGTTTTATAGTCTTTATTTGTAGTTTACTTATGCAATGATCTATAATTTTCACCATGCTCTTGAATTCTAGATGACAATTCCATCCGTTCTTTCTGCAGATGTCTCATCTACGATGATCCTGACTCCTGGTCCAGTTATAGACATTTTTACTGCAACAAGAATCTCATTAACTGGGGAAGGGTTTCAAGTAGAGGAGGTGGGCCACCATTCGCTGATCGAGAAGCTCGATTTAAATGAAGAAGGATGAGGAGATGGTGATGGAATCGAGAGTATGTTGTTGTATGGGTCAATTGAGAATGATTGTCCATCATCATTTGGTAAAGAATCTCTATTGATTGAAGTGCTCAAAGAAGGATATGATAATGGACTGGAGGATGTGATATTGCATTGGTCAATAGAGAAATCATCAGGTGAAGGATTTGAAGTGGAAGTGGACCACCATCCACCGATCGAAAGGATTAATCTGCATGAACAAGGGGTAAGAGATGATGACAAACGCGAGGACATGTCATTTGATGAATCAATAGGGAGAGGGCCAGTTTCATCATCTGGTGGAGGATCTGAAGTAAAGGAGGTGGGCCACCATCTTAAAATTGAGGATATCTATTTGTATGAAGGGGGAGAAGGAGATGGTAGTGATTTAGAGGGTGTGTTATTCCATGGGTCGATAGAGAACGAACCGCTATCATCATCTCGAAAAGCATTTGAAGCAGAGGGAAGCCACCATCCACCAATCAAGGGTCTTGATTTATATGAAGGGGCAGAAGGAAATGGTAATGCACTGGAGGGTATGTTACTTCATGGATTCATAGATAAAGGGCCGCCATCATCTTCTGGTGAAGGATTCCAAGTGGCAGAGGTTCCCTACCATCTGTGTAGCAAGGAGCCCGGTTTACATACAGATGGGGGTGCAAGAGATGTCAATGGGCGAGAGAGTGCATCATTCAATACATTAAATGGGAAATGATCCCAACCGTTGCCTAGTGCAGGAAGTGAAGTTGACAAGGTGGGCCATTATCAGCAGATCGAAGAACTTGGGTCACATTTGGCAACCACAAATGGTGTGGTAGCACAACCAAGGAAATGTTCCCAATCTGGCCAACAAAGGCATTGGATGACAAGAGGTAGTCGATCACGGACAATTTCGATTTCTTTCAAGTGTGGGAAGGTTGGACACTCGAAGTGCACGGAATTGTCGGAATTGACCGTGAAATGCATGGAATTGTCCATGAAGTGAAGGGAATTGACTGTGAAATGCATGGAATTGTCCGTGAAGTGGAGGGAATTAATAGTGAAATGCATAGAAATGACCGTGAAGTGAAGGGAATTGACGGTGAAATGCATGGAAATGATCGTGAAGGGAATTGACCGTGAAATGCATGGAAATGACCGTGAAATGAAGCAAAATCGTCGAAATTGACCATACATTGCATGGAAATGAGCGTGAAATGAAGGGAATTGACCGTGAAATGCATGGAATTATCCGTGAAGTGAAGGGAATTGACCGTGAAATGCATGGAAATGATCGTGAAGTGAAGCGGAAGGTCCTTCATTGACCGTGAAAAGCATGGAATTGTCCGTGAAGTGAAGGTTATTGACCATGAAGTGAATGGAAATGACCGTGAAGTAAAGCGGAATTGTCGGAATTGACCGTGAAATGCATGGAAATGAACGTGAAATGAAGCAGAATCGCCGGGAATGACCGTGAATGCATGAAAATGATCGTGAAGTGAAGGGAATTGACCATGAAATGCATGGAAATGACCGTGAAGTGAAGCAGAATCGCCGGGAATGACCATGAATGCAAGAAAATGACCGTGAAGTGAAGGGAATTGACCGTGAAATGCATCGAATTGTCCATGAAGTGAAGGGAATTGACAGTGAAATGCATGGAAATGAGTGTGAATTGAAGCGGAATCACCTTCATTGACCGTTCCATGCATGAAAATGATCGTGAAGTGAAGGGAATTGATCATAAAATGCATCGAATGGACCGTGAAATGCATGTAAATGACAGTGAAGTGAAGGGAATTGACCGTGAAATGCCTCGAAATGACCGTGAATCAACACGAAATAGTTTGGGATGACTGTGAAATGCATGGGAATGATTATGAATTGAAGCGAATTGATAGTGAAATGCATGCAAATGATCGTGAAGTGAAGGGAATTGACTGTGAAATGCCTTGAAATGACCGTGAATCAACACGGAATATTTTGGGATGACCGTGAAATGCATGGGAATGATCATGAATTGAAGCGAATTGACCGTGAAACGCATGCAAATGACCGTGAAGTGAAGGGAATTGACCATGAAATGCCTCGAAATGACCGTGAATCAACACGGAATAGTTTGGGATGATCGTGAAATGCATGGGAATGATCATGAATTGAAGCGAATTGACCGTGAAATGCATGCAAATGATCGTGAAGTGAAGGGAATTGAACGTGAAATGCCTCCAAATGATCGTGAATCAACGCGGAATAGTTTGGAATACCGTGAAGTGCATGGGAATGATCATGAATTGAAGTGAATTGATCGTGAAATGCATGCAAATGATTGTGAAGTGAAGGGAATTGACCGTGAAATGCCTCGAAATGACCGTGAATTAACACGGAATAGTTTGGGATGACCATGAAATGCATGGGAATGATCATGAATTGAAGCGAATTGACCGTGAAATGCATACAAATGACCGTGAAGTGAAGGGAATTGACCATGAAATGCCTCGAAATGACCGTGAATCAACACAGAATAGTTTGGGATGACCGTGAAATGCATGGGAATGATCCTAAATTGAAGCGAATTAACCGTGAAATGCATGCAAATGATCGTGAAGTGAATGGAATTGACCGTGAAATGCATGGAAATGACCGTGAAGTGAAGCGGAATCGCCGGGAATGACCGTGGATGTATGAAAATGACCGTGAAGTGAAGGGAATTGACTGTTAAATAAATTGAATTGTCCGTGAAGTGAAGGGAATTGATCGTGAAATGCATGGAAATGACCATGAAGTGAAGCGGAATCGCCTTCATTGACCGTTCCATGCATGAAAATGACTGTGAAGTGAAGGGAATTGATCGTGAAATGCATCGAATTGACCGTGAAATGCATGCAAATGACTGTGAAGTGAAGGGAATTGACCGTGAAATGCCTCGAAATGACCGTGAATCAACACGGAATAGTTTGGGATGACCGTGAAATGCATGGGAATGATCATGAATTGAAGCGAATTGACCGTAAAATGCATGCAAATGACCGTGAAGTGAAGGGAATTGACCGTGAAATGCCTCGAAATGACCGTGAATCAACACGGAATAGTTTGGGATGACCGTGAAATGCATGGGAATGATCATGAATTGAAGCGAATTGACCGTGAAATGCATGCAAATGATCATGAAGTGAAGGGAATTGACCGTGAAATGCCTCGAAATGACCGTGAATCAACACGGAATAGTTTGGGATGACCGTGAAATGCATGGGAATGATCATGAATTGAAGCAAATTGACCGTGAAATGCATGCAAATGATCGTGAAGTGAATGGAATTGACCGTGAAATGCATGGAAATGACCGTGAAGTTAAGTGGAATCACCGGGAATGACCATGAATGCAAGAAAATGACCGTGAAGTGAAGGGATTTGACCGTAAAATGCATCGAATTGTCCGTGAAGTGAAGTGAATTGACCGTGAAATGCATGGAAATGACCGTGAAGTGAAGCAGAATCGCCTTCATTGACCATTCCATGCATGAAATTGACTGTGAAGTGAAGGGAATTGATCGTGAAATGCATCAAATTGACCGTGAAATGCATGCAAATGACTGTGAAGTGAAGGGAATTGACTGTGAAATGCCTCGAAATGATCGTGAATCAACATGGAATAGTTTGGGATGACCGTGAAATGCATGGAAATGATCATGAATTGAAGCGAACTGACCGTAAAATGCATGCAAATGACCGTGAAGTGAAGGGAATTGACCGTGAAATGCCTCGAAATGACCGTGAATCAACACGGAATAGTTTGGGATGACCGTGAAATGCATGGAAATGATCATTAATTGAAGCGAATTGACCGTGAAATGCATGCAAATGATCATGAAGTGAAGGGAATTGACCGTGAATCAACACGGAATAGTTTGGGATGAACGTGAAATGCATGGGAATGATCATGAATTGAAGCAAATTGACTGTGAAATGCATGCAAATGATCGTGAAGTGAATGGAATTGACCGTGAAATGCATGGAAATGACCGTGAAGTTAAGCGGAATTGCCTGGAATGACTATGAATGCAAGAAAATGACCGTGAAGTGAAGGGATTTGACTGTAAAATGCATCGAATTGTCCGTGAAGTGAAGTGAATTGACCGTGAAATGCATGAAAATGACTGTGAAGTGAAGCAGAATCGCCTTCATTGACCATTCCATGCATGAAATTGACTGTGAAGTGAAGGGAATTGATCGTGAAATGCATCGAATTGACCATGAAATGCATGCAAATGACTGTGAAGTGAAGGGAATTGACCGTGAAATGCCTCGAAATGACCGTGAATCAACACAGAATAGTTTGGGATGACCGTGAAATGCATGGGAATGATCATGAATTGAAGCGAATTGACCGTAAAATGCATGCAAATGACCGTGAAGTGAAGGGAATTGGTCGTGAAATGTCTCGAAATGACCGTGAATCAACACGGAATAGTTTGGGATGACCGTGAAATGCATGGGAATGATCATTAATTGAAGCGAATTGACCGTGAAATGCATGCAAATGATCATGAAGTGAAGGGAATTGACCGTGAAATGCTTCGAAATGACCGTGAATCAACACGGAATAATTTGGGATGACCGTGAAATGCATGGGAATGATCATGAATTGAAGCGAATTGACCGTGAAATGCATGCAAATGATCGTGAAGTGAATGGAATTGACCGTGAAATGCATGGAAAAAATCGTGAAGTTAAGCGAAATCGCCGGGAATGATTATCAATGCAAGAAAATGACCGTGAAGTGAAGGGATTTGACTGTAAAATGCATCGAATTGTCCGTGAAGTGAAGTGAATTGACCGTGAAATGCATGGAAATGATCGTGAAGTGAAGCAGAATCACCTTCATAGACCGTTCCATGCATGAAATTGACTGTGAAGTGAAGGGAATTGATCGTGAAATGCATCGAATTGACTGTGAAATGCATGCAAATGACTATGAAGTGAAGGGAATTGATCGTGAAATGCCTTAAAATGACCGTGAATCAACACGGAATAGTTTGGGATGACCGTGAAATGCATGGGAATGATCATGAATCGAAGTGAATTGACCGTAAAATGCATGCAAATGACCGTGAAGTGAAGGGAATTGACCATGAAATGCCTCGAAATGACCGTGAATCAACACGGGATAGTTTGGGATGACCGTGAAATGCATGGGAATGATCATGAATTGAAGCGAATTGACCGTGAAATGCATGCAAATGATCATGAAGTGAAGGGAATTGACCGTGAAATGCCTCGAAATGACCGTGAATCAACACGGAATAGTTTGGGATGACCGTGAAATGCATGGGAATGATCATGAATTGAAGCGAATTGACCGTGAAATGCCTCGAAATGACCGTGAATTAACACGGAATAGTTTGGGATGACTCGAAATGACCGTGAATCAACACAGAATAGTTTGAGATGACTATGAAATGCATGGGAATGACCATGAATTGAAGCTAATTGACCGTGAAATGCATGCAAATTACCATGAAGTGAAGGGAATTGACCGTGAAATGCCTTGAAATGATCGTGAATCAACACAGAATAGTTTGGGATGACCGTGAAATGCATGGGAATGATCATGAATTAAAGCGAATTGACCGTGACATGCATGCAAATGATCGTGAAGTGAAGGAAATTGACCGTGAAATGCCTCGAAATGGCCATGAATCAACACGGAATAGTTTGGGATGACCATGAAATGCATGGGAATGATCATGAATTGAAGCGAATTGACCGTGAAATGCATGCAAATGACCGTGAAGTGAAGGGAATTGACCGTGAAATGCATGGAAATGACCGTGAATCAAAACGGAATCGCTGGGATTGACTGTGAAATGCATGGAATTGATCGCGAAGTAAATGAAATTAATGAAATTGACCGGGAACTGATTGAAATTGACCGCGGAGTGAATGAAATGGATTTTCGACCATAGATCTAATGGAATCTTGAAAAATAACCAGGTTGGTTGGCTAAAGTAGCTTCTCCTACCCCAAAATCATATAGGGTATGTCAAGTAACTAATTTTGGTTTAGGAGATATTCTTGTTAAATGAATATAGAAATAAATGAAAAAAAGAGAGAAATTTTTTTATATGCTTATATATACATATTTATATAAATATGTATTAGAGAAAATTGTAGGTAGAATAAATTAATCCATGTAAAAAAAATAAAAATAAGAATAAATTTTTTTTCATAAACTTGTACAGACTACGGTTATAGCTACGGTTATAATCCGTAGCTATTGGTCATATCACCTTCGCTACATATCGAATACTCTTCGATATGTATCGAAAATTGCAGGTTTTTAGGCAAACTCGCTGGACAGTTCTGGACCTTTTTCGATTAATCGAAAGACCTTTGATACATATAAAAGGACATATCGAAATGGCAAGGGCTACGACTATGGCTACGGTTATAATCCGTAGCTATAGAAAACACCGTAGCCATAAGTTCCTGGCCTATTTATTTATTATTATTTTATTTTTTACTATTGTAATCCCCACCACTTTTTGTGGGTCCTATTATGAGGTATGTGTTATATCCAAACCGTCCGTATATTCGACGAACTCGTATTAAGGCTTGAGACGAAAAATAAGACAGATCTAGCTATCAAGTGGACCACACTGTAAAAGGGTGTGGAGGATTGAACATCTACCATTGAAACCCTTTTAGGGGTCACAGAAGTTTTGGATCATTATGAATTTTTTTTACCCTCTTCATCCAGGCTTTTGTGACCTTATGAATAGATTGGATGGAAAATAAATGTTATGGTGGGCCCTACAAAATTTTTAACAGTGAAAATCAATTTTCCCGTTGCTCTTTGTGGTGTGGTCCAGTTGATCTTTGGATACGATTTTTTTTTTTTGATAATGCTCCCAAATGATCTCGAAATATGGATGAACGTTGTGGATATAATAAATACGTAACCGTGGGGCCCATGTAACTTTGATATCTTTTGAACCGTTCGTACAACTCGGAGTTCGAGGAGTGTTAGCGCTCATCTTCGACCAGCACCAATCTGCTTGAAGGAACAAGCAGGGGCATTTTCGACCTTTGGCAAGCCATCCGTACAGCTGGGTCTTATTTTTGCAAAGTAAAATAAGGTGGGCTTGGTCTCGTAAATGGGCCATAAATGGGTCGTAGAGTCGTAAATTTCTCAAAGATCAAGTGGACAATACGGCAAAAAGCAGTGCTGGATTGAATGTCTAACGTTGAAAGTCTTTTGGGTGTCACAGAAGTTTCAGGTCTATATGAATATATTAGATGGAAAATAGACGTTAAAGTGGGCCCCATGAATGTTTTAACAGAGAATCATTGTCCAACTGCTATTTGTGGTGTGGTCCACTGAAGCTTTGGATACAACCCATTTTTGTGATAATGTGGTAAAATGATCTTGCCAAATGGATGAACATTGTGGATATAATAAATACATCATTATGGGGCCCATGTAACTATGATCTCCTTTGAACCGTTCGCACAACACGGAGCTCGAGGAGCATTAGCGGTCATCTTCGCACAACACGTACCCACACCAGCTAGGTCAGTAGTGTGTGGTACCATAGACATTCCACATCAAGCTAATATTGATAGAGTTTTGAATGGATAGATGGACAACCGAACCCCAATCTTAAACCCTAACTTTAAAACCTTAAACCCTACAAATGCCAATCCAAACCGAACCTCAATCATAAATCCTAACCCTATAAGCTTAAACCTTATGAAACTCAGTCCTAAACCCTAAACTCAGCATATCCAACACAATCAATCCCGTCAACCTAGTGAGCTTAACCCTAAACCCTATGAACCCAGAACCCTAGAAATTTGAGTCAACTCACACGGTTAACTCACTGAGTCAACTCACCTAGTCAGCCTAGCCAAACCCATAACCCAGTCAACTCACATAGTTAAGCTCAAAACTAAGCCCAAAACCAAGCTCAATCAGAGAGATAGTCGAAACTTCAAAGCACCAACCCCCATAGCAAAGCCTCCACTGGGAGTTTAAGTGGGGACTGACAATGGCTTGGTTACCGTCGGCCACGTGGCACTCCCCCTCTTTTGGGCAGCATCCCTAAAGCATGTGGGTTCGTCTTTTTTCGAACATTAAGTGTGTGGTTGAGGTGCACTTACGCCGATACATATCTCCTTACCCAAAATCACACTTTTACCACCTTATTCAACCCACAAGATGATGCCACGTAGAGATCTTCAATCTTAGCCATTTAAACACATTTTACCCCTAGGATCACCGTGAATTACCGGAAATCAGGGTTGAAGACTATAAATAGCTCCCTCCCCTTCCCATTTCAAGCATCCACTCTCATTTCCCAACAAGCCCTTTCCCTCCTCAGCATCCCCTAGCCTTTTCCATTCCTCCACCAAGGATAGTGAGAGTAAGAGAGATAGAGTTCAGCCCAGGTTTAGTCTAGCCTAGTCAGAGTCCAAGCCTCCTGAGCCACCTATGTTCAAATGTGAACCACTCTATCTAGCCTTGTGACACTATCATTCATCTTACTATCCAAACCTCTATAAGTTTCATTAAATCAATGCATCAACATCGTTTAACATTCATTCCTTCTTAACCCTCTTGCTCCTCATATATATTAACATCATAGTGTATTTCATCATTTTCATGCATATGACTAACAAGTGTATGCTCTGTGGCTTGTCGATATAATTGGATATTGCCAATAAGAAACCTTAACCAATTAGCCATCGTTTTAGCATATACATTGCATTCCATCATTTGTATCGTATCTGATTGTCGGGCGTATCTGACTATCGTAGCAGGTCCGCTAAAAAACTTAGTCGGTTGGTCGTCGTTTTATCATAAGTATCATTATCAAGCATCTATACTTGTACCCTGCACTTGATCATTTTGAACGTATGCTCTGTAGCTTGCCGACATAGTCGGATCCTACCCATCAAAAATTTGAATTGATCAATCACTAGTACTATTGCATCCCATTACATTTTCTGTACACGAGAACATCCCTTATTCTTCAGAAATTAGTTAGATCGTGTGAAGTAAAGATCATACATCTGTACAGGTAGAGGGGGTGCTAACACCTTCCCTCTCTGTAACTGCAATCCCTTACTTGGAATCTCTGGAACGTAAACTCGTAAGTCATCTTTGGGTTAAGGATCTTCGAATTTTTTATCTTAAGCATTTCTATGGGCTCTAATTGACTATAGAATAATAATAATAATTGGTTAGTGGCGACTCTGGTCAAATATCACATTCTTTACTCCTCATCATAAAACCCTCGAGCGACGCAACCAGTAGAAAGAAGAGGGTAGATCTCCCATACCCTCGAGGAATTGCTCTCCTTTTTCAACGTTGATAGAATGGTGACTCCTCTGGGGAGTACCTAGCCACATTGGTCATGACCCGACTTGAAAAATAAGATCTTACGAATTCCTGAAGAATACATGTTCTTGCACATTTACATCTGCATCTGCATCTACATCTGCATTAGCATTCATACTAAAAGGAATAAAAAATTGTGCCTTCAACAGTCAGGCGCCCTAAAAAAAGTCTCCCTTACCTTAACATAATTCGTACCAGATCTCAAGCAGCAATAGATCACTATGAGGAAGATGTTCAACCCTTCCATGGTCTTGATCTTATAGAAGCACGACCTACATAGGCACAATAGGTAGAATCCATGCTAATGACCTGCATCCGGGAATTGGCATATGGTAAGAAGCCAATGCAAGATATGTTCAGGTAATTCATGCAAGTGTAAGTTACTGTAGCTAACAATCAGCTCAGAGGCTATTCCCAGCCTCTAGTTCAAATCAGGGACAACTGTTGGACTCTGCACAGGATCGCCAACACCAGCCAGCATAGCCCTCGACCATGTGGTACTTCTTTTAATACCCTCGCACAACCAGGAATGAATCTCAAAATGATCCTGCAACTGGGACTCCCAGTCAATTTCAGAACAGCCTCATAGCCGATACCTCCAATCATCTTTCAGCACATCCTGCAACTGAGACTTTCAATCAATTTCAAACCGATCCTGCAAACGGCATCCCAGTCAATTTCGTGATAGCTTCACAGTCAAGGCGTCCCATCAATTTCGAGCATAGTTTCAAACCAATCCTGTAACTGGGACTTCTAATCAATTTTTAATTCAATTTCAAACCAATCCCATAACCAGGACTTCTAATCAATTTCCAATTTAGTTTTAAACCGATCCTGCAAATAGTATCTCCAGTCAATTTTGAGCACATCTCGCAATAGGGATTTCAAATCAGTTTTGAGCAACAACTTCCTCGATTAGAAGCCCTAGAGTATCACTAGCGAATGCCCACAATGGGGGTTAGTGTCCAACCCAGTTTGATCAACAGAATATGGAGAATACCCAACAAGGGGGTCACTTCCTAGTATCTTATCCTTCCCCGACTAGGAGTGCTTTTCAATTCCCTGCACATGAGAATTCGGTTACATTTCAACAAACTCCCCTTAACGGGAGCCATATGATCAAAGAAATTGATAACTATGCCGAAGAAGCAGAGCAGGCCTTGTCGTGAGAGACGTCGGTCCCTCAAATGAGCCATGCAGAAATAGATGAGTTGCGTGAGTAGCTTCAAACTATGTAAAATCATATTCAGAGACAACGAGGGAGTTGATCTCCCCTTAACAAAATTTAGGGACTTATGTCCCTTTCCATATGCATAGGTACCTTGGAACTTTAAGGTATCAAAATTCAAAAGGTACAATGGTAGCGGATGTCCAACAACACATCTTATGACATTCTATGGAGAATTAAATGCAGTGGTAGGAAATGAAGGAGCACTCATCCACCTATTTTAGAAAGCTCTAACAGGCAATGCTTTGGACTGGTACGGTTCCTTAGATTGTAACCAGATCAAGACATCGGAATAGCTATCACAAGCATTTGTTGATAGATTCGTCTACAATCACAACATGGCTCCCAGAAGGGCAGATCTGGCAACTTTGAGACAGAAGGGCAACGAGACGCTATCCGCATATGTAGGGCGATGGCGAGCGATGGTCGTCTAGATACGCACTCTAATTAATGAAGAGAAACAAATCTCCATGATCATCCATTCAACAAATTCGAGCATCTTTGGATATTTGATTTCGTATCCCTATACGAATTTCGCTCAACTCATCCGCGCTGGAGAATAAGTAGAGGCGAGAATACATGCAGGAAACAAGGTCGAGGGAAGACCCATTACAGCTCAAGACACCCAACATACACCTCAGTAAGGGAGATAACAACACCAACAACACCGGCCTCTACATCAACAATAGAGGTATCAACTACCACTGTAAAATCCTGTAACGCCCTGAAATTCGGGGGTCGAGCATAACTCAGCTCCCAAGTTCCAAAACATCACTTATGCAACATATTGAATGATGGAAGTATGTTGTCTGTATTGGCGCATAAAATATGGAATAGATTAAGCTAAATAGTAAATATAATTCAGGGATAAGTGAAGAAAGCAAGCGGAAGACTTATAGAAATAAATGTGTATATGTGCGAATCCCTGAAATACATACACATACCAGGTCGAAATGTAAGTGTTGCTATCAAAATTACAAGTATCAAATTACATCATTTAATTCCCAAAAGAAATCCCAGCATCCCGCGCATTAGAACAAGGCTCACTAGAACCCGTCTGAAAACTGTATAAAAGAGAAAGCAGCCTCATCATCATCCATCTCCCGCTCTGCCTCAGAAGTCGCATCAACATCTGCAACATCAGCAACTAAGACAGAGTCTGGTGGGTGTTTAACACCGCCCCAGAACGTGGGAGTGAGTGATCAACTCAGTGGAATAATAAGGCACATGTTAACATGTTATCAATTCAATAAAGCAGTAATGATAAAGCAGAACAATCAAACATGTCCTAAGTACTCTTGTTAATGCAAGGATGTATGGAAAATAATGCATGCCCTCATGCGTACACCCTCAACGTCTTCATCTTACGTTACGCATGACACCACCTTAAAGTGTGCCACATCTACAAAGCACATGCAAATGCGGTGCATGAACATGATTACCAAGTTGTTATTAATCATTTTCATACAGCAGGATTGGGAAGCTAAAGTACCTTCCTCATATCACCATCCAAACAGTGATCCATACTAAGGTCGTCAGTCCTAGACATCTCATACGATCATATGGTTTTAGGTCGTTGCAAAGGGCTCGTCACCAATCAATGCACGCCTATCACACCTTCGCTACTACACTAAGGCTCGTCACCTCAATGCGGTATCCAGGCATGCTCGAGGTCACTACAAAGGGCTCGTCACCAATCAATGTAGGCCGACAGCACGAATATAGTGTACCATACCACCATAATCGGCTCACGAGTTTGGTTACTCACTGGTCACTACGGGGAGGCTCGTCATCCCAGCGTAGGCCGACAGCTCGACCACGGTGTCCCATACCACCATGTCCGGCTCATGAGTCTTAGCGGATCAAGGTACCAAGGTTAATAGGATTTCACTGGTAAGTTCGGTACCCTAGATTCAAACAGTAGCGTCCATACATGGTGAACATACATCGGACAATCGGGTTACTTGACAAACTCGACTAGCACAAGCGCATGTTGGGTTGAGCGACATAGAGTGCGCAAATACTCTGTGTGGCCAAACCACTGCCGACAACTCTAATACGACTCGGGTTCGTCTAATACGTCCTACGTGGCGAAAGCAACCTCAGCCACGATCTTAAGGCCAATTACCGATTTCCTGGACTAATGCATAGTCCCACACACATTACACTACAACAGATATTCGTATTGAATGTAGAACAGTAGAGGAACAACAACTCAAATTATGTGGTACACAAGCATTTGAAGAAATATCAACTTAACATGAATGTAAGCATAAGTAATACTTGAATTTAAACAACAAGGAATGTAACTTACATGATGGAAATCATACACATCAATAGGAGTGTTGAGAATCACTTCTCAACGCCCGCGAATAGTGTAATAAGTTACACTTTAGATCATTCAGACATTTCTACAAACACTTAGAATACATAGTTCAACATACATGACGTATGTTGAAATACACGCATTTGGACAATTCCTTTTGCCAAGGAGTTGTCATACATACCATTAGCATAAGTACACGACAATTAATCATGGCAATCACATGTTCACATTTTATACGCATACGGTACTTTATACATATACATAGAATACACAAATCTCAAAATAACACATGCATATCAGGAACGCAAAGCAAACATAACATTTGGCATGTGAAATCTCATCCATAACAAGAATAAACCATCAACTGGCATTGAAATCCTTGAAAACCATAACCTATACACTTAAAGTCCGCACCTTAAGCCAGAAAAGAGCACCGAACTGATTTCAGACGATATGTCTTCGTCAATGGCGACAGAATAACCTAAGACAAGAATAGAAATGAGCTACAACAATGCAAAGACTATTCTAAGCTCCAACACAGATTAGGGTTAGGTTAACTTATCCAAAGATGAACTCAGAATCGTCGGAATAACGATTCAAAGTGAAGGTTAAAGGATGAAGATGAACAAGAAAGAATCTAAGATGATTCACCAACTTCTCTCTCACTTTCTCTCTCTTTTCCTTTCTCTTTCTTAGGTAGGGTTAGGAAATTCGTATGGAAAAGAGAGCTAGGGTTTTAAGGACTATAAATAGGCCTAATATTGATGAAAATAACCCCAGGGCCAAGGTATACTTAGGGTATAACCAAAACCGGCCTCTCACGATCCAATGAAGCACTTTCAGTGGACCTATAACCATGAAAGGTCGGACTTAAGCTCACTGACCATGGATATAGGTCAGGCTGAGTTTTCGTACCGACCGGCTCTTCAAATCAGCCGTGGCGGACCACACTCAATTCAACGGTCACTGAATCTCGATCAGGTCCACAAGCACAAGGACATGCCTGGGCCACCTTCCCTGATCAGAGGGTGAAATTGGGTCAGAATCCAACGGTCAGATTGCTTAAAATCATCGCGCAAGCGACACGACTCCGATTTCATAAAATCACATTTACTTTCCAACCGTTCTCACACTCTTCACTCCGAACTCAATCAAATCGACCCAGAACATCACATGGACTTGATTTTTAAGGTGATGACTAAGTCCAACATGGTGACCACAACAGCCTAAGATCATCGCTATCAGACTTTCAACACGCAGTCCAGGTCCGATCCAGAACTTCCAAAAATTCTCCAGAACAATTGGATTTAGCGATGAATCCCAGATTTCAGAGTAACATAGCGCTAACTAATCTACAAGTTTAGAGCAATGTAGATCGAATTTAAAGTGATTGATGCATATTTCACAAGCAATCGAGATAAGCGCTAATTACTCCAAATAGCTACTAAGGAAAGAATAGCGCAAAATTTTTAGGGTCATTACAATCTACCCCCTTTAAAGAAAATTTCTTCCTCGAAATTCATACCTTCTCATATTCCTCAAGGATCTGAGGGTAGCTCTTTCTGACCTCAGCTTCAAATTCTCAAGTAGCTTCTTCTTCACCATGATGCGTTCATAACACCTTTACAAGAGGGATAACCTTGCTACGCAATACCTGCTCCTTCCTGTCGAGAATACGCATCGGTTGCAGTACATAAGTGGCATCCTCACTCAACTGCACTTGCTCCCAACTGATAATATGCGAAGGATCAGGAACGTACTTCTTCAGCATAGAAACATGAAATACGTTATGCACGCCCGCAAGAGATGTGGGCAAAGCAAGGCGGTATGCTACCGCTCCCACTCGATCCAGAACTTAAAATGGACCAATAAATCTCGGCGTCAGCTTTCCCTTCTTACCGAACCGCAGAACTCCCTTCATAAGAGAGACCTTAAGAAAAACGTGGTCTCCAACCTCAAACTCCAGCGGTCGACACCTCGTATCAGCATAACTCTTCTGCCTACTCTGTGCTGTCAGAAGTCGACGTCGAATGATGTCAACTTTCTCTGAAGTCACCTGCACCAACTCTGGGCCAAGCAAACTACGCTCGCCAACTTCTACCCAGCAATGCGGTGCTCTGCAGGGGCGACCATATAACGCCTCATAGGGAGCCATGCCGATACTCGCTTAGAAACTATTATTATATGCAAACTCTGCATACTGAAGACAATCATCCCAACTGTCCTTGAAATCCAAAACACAAGCTCGCAACATGTCTTCCAGGACCTGATTCACGCGTTCCGTCTGCCCTTCGGTTTGCGGATGAAACGCGGTGCTGAACTTCAGTTTCACACCCATTGCTTCCTGAATACGAGTCTAGAAGATATATGTGAAACGCGTGTCTCTATCAGACATAATCTCCAGGGGAACTCCATACAGACGTACAATCTCCTTGATATACAGCCTAGCCAACTCGTCTGCAGAGTTAGTGACTCTGATCGGTAAGAAATGCGCCGACTTCGTCAACCGGTCGACGATCACCCAAATAGAATCATATCCCTTCTTCGTTCTCGGCAACCCAGAAATAAAATCTATAGAGATGAAGTCGCACTTCCATTCTGCTATGGGCATGGGCTGCAGCAACCTAGGAGGTCGGCGATGCTCCGCCTTAACCTGCTGGCACGTGAGACAACGAGAAACAAACTCAGCAATATGGACCTTCATATTGTCTCACCAATAAGATCTCCTCATATCCTGATACATCTTCATGCTACCTGGATGCATCGTAAGCATAGAACTATGGGCTAACTCGAGAATCTCCCGTCTCATGTCAGGGATGTCAGGAACACATAACCGGCCACGAAATCGTAGGCCCCCATCAGAACTAACACTCCAGTCGGAGTTCTCATCTGTACCAACCCGCTTCCTCCTCTTCACCAAAAGCTCATCATCTACCTGAGCTGCAACGATCCTCTCGTCAATAAGGGGCTATACACGAACATGTGTGATAACCTCATACGGCTCAACCACCGTAAGCTTTTACTCAAAATCTCACACGAACTCCAACATATCCCACTCTGCTATCATTAGCGGAGCCGCAAACTCAATAGCCTTCTTGCTACTCAATGCATCTGCCACAAGGTTCGCCTTGCCTGGATGGTAAGAAACATCGAACTTAAAGTCCTTCAATGTTTCCATTCATCGGCGCTGCCTCATATTCAAGTCACGCTGCGTGAAAATATACTTAAGGCTCTTGTGGTTGCAAAAGAGCTCGAACTCCTCACCATAGAGGTAATGTCTCCAAAACTTTAATGCGAAAATGACAGCTGCTAACTCCAGGTCGTGCGTAGGGTAATTCTCTTCGTGTTTCCTAGCATAAGCAATCACTCTGTCCTTCTGCATAAGGACACAACCTAGGCCAACGCGAGAGGCGTCAGTATATATAACATACTTAACCCCTTGCTCTGGCAATACTAGCACAGGGGCGGACGTCAACTTGTCCTTCAGCTCCTGAAAAGCTAACTCTGCCTTCTCATTCTAAGCAAACTTCAAATCCTTCCGTGTCAGCTGCGACAACGGTCTGACAATCTTCGAGAAGTCTTGAATGAAGCGTCGATAATAGCCTGCTAAACCTAGAAAGCTCCTTACCTCAGTAACTGAACCAGGCTGTTTCCAGTCCTGCACTGCAGCTACCTTGGCAAGATCGACAGCTATACCTTCCTTGGACATTACATGTCCCAGGAACTTGACTTCCTCTTTCCAGAAATCATACTTCTTGAACTGCGCAAAGAGATGAATCTTCCTAAGAGTATCCAAAACCGCTCTTAAGTGCTCCTCGTGCTCTTCCCGACTCGCCGAATATATCAAGATGTCATCAATAAAAATAATGATGAATCGGAACAAGAATGGCCGAAACACCCTATTCATCAGATCCATGAACACGGCCAGTGCGTTCGTAAGACCGAACGACATCACAAGGAACTCAAGTGACCGAAGCTAGTGCTAAAAGCGGTCTTCTGCACGTCCCCATCCTTGACGCGCAACTGATGATACCCTGACTGCAGATCAACCTTCGAGAAGTACCGTGTCCCCTTCAATTGATCAAACAGATCATCAATTCTGGGCCAAGGGTACTTATTCTTCACAGTTACCAGATTCAGCCTGCGATAATCAATACACAATCGCAAGGAACCATCCTTCTTCTTCACAAACAAAACAGGTGTTCCCCAAGGAGACACTTGGCTGAATAAAACTCAAATTCAGCAAACCATCTATCTGCTTCCTCAACTCCTTCATTTCACTCGGAGGCATACGATAGGTGGGTAAAGAAATGGGCGCCGCACCAGGCATGAGGTCGATAGCAAAATCAATCTCACGCTGAGGAGGTAATCCAGGAATTGACTCAAACACATCTTCAAACTCCCGAACTACCGGCGTGCTAACTAACGCCGATTCAGCCATACTCTCCAACTGAGAAGAATAATAATCAAGACGAAAAGGGTAGCTGACCTGAACTGGGAAAGTAACTGTCTCGCCCTTAAGTCCATGGATAGTTACCGACCTTGCTTCACAATCAATCTCAGCTCGCATCCTCGTGAGCCAATCCATACCCATAATAACATCGTAATGATAAAGCGGTGCGACTAAGAAATCAACACGGATCGATCTACTCCTTAGATCGACCAAACAATCCATACAACGCTTGCTCATAGCAGAGGAAATCTCCGTAGTGGTAATAAACGTCACTCCTTGCATAGAAACAGTTCTCAAACCCAAACGCCTAACTGCCGCATAAGATATAAGAGAAGCAGTGGACCCTGTATCCACCAACATAGAAACGGGAATACCTTTAATGTGCGCTGTCACCTCGAAGGATCTCGGCACCAAGTCAGACATAGGCGCTTCAGCTGAGAGTACATGAACTCGAGCTTGCTGCTGACGATTTGGCGGAGGAACCATGGGCCGCTGAGGTAGCCTGAAGCTAGGTACTGCAGGTCTGAAGGATGGATGAGCTGGCGCTGATCGAAGAGGTGGAGGAGAAATAACCTGAGGCATCGGACGGCTAATCCTCTGCGGTGGAGTAAAATCACTGGCCCGCATACGCGAAAAGTAAAAATGGTCCAAATGCCCCGTCTTCCCACAATATGAACAGCGAAGATCAGCTCTCATCTGCTGAGCGGGCGGCGCTGAACGCCTAGGAGGAGAATTTGCTCGTGGCCTCTTGCCGAGAAAAGGTGCACCCTGAAAGTCCGGTCGCGGCCTAGGAACCATCGGTGCTCGCATGCGGGACGACCTGTCCTCGTCCTGCTCTGCTCGCAAGGACATGCTCACCAACTCCGTATAGGAAGAAATGCTAGCACAGTAAATTTTTGATCGGATCTCAGGTCTCAATCCCTCAGAGAAACGCTGCATCCTCATCGGCTGATCGCCCAGAATCAAAGGCACATACTGACCAAGCTCAGTGAGCCGGTTCTCATACTCCGTCACCGACAGCCCTCCTTGGCGGAGGCGAAGGAACTCACTTTCCTTCTCATGTCGGTACGTAACTGGGAAATACTTCTTGTGGAAGCGTGCCTCAAACGCCTGCCACGACCACTTAAAACCTTCCTCGATAGTGCGAAGAACACTGTCCCACCACAGACTGGCCTCCTTCTCAAACATGAAGGAGGCAAACTCAACCTGCTCAACCTCAGAACAATGCAGCGGTCTCAGCATCTTAGAGATGTGATCGATCCAATACTCGGCCTCCTCGGGTCTATGAGAACCCGCAAATGTAGGAGGTCGTAAGCGCTGAAATTGTTCAAAAGTGCCGCTCGCACTAGCGCTCCCAGATGGAGGCATAGGTGAAACAGGTGGAGTCGCCCCCACTGACTAAGCAAAGATGTCAGCCATGAAAGATAGGAACTCCTGCTGCTACTGCTACTGCTGCTGCATCAATAACATCATTTGCTTAAATCTATCAGTAGGCGGAGCAGATGAAGACGCACGGCTCGGCTCAGGAATCAAAGGCTTGACTAGAGGAGCCATAAGTGTCGGCCCAACACTGGCATGAGACGGACCCGTCTGAGGATCTGACTGGTTATCGCTCAAGGGAGGACCCCAGCAAGCGACTCAACCAAGGAGAGACGGGCCGAAGACTTCTAACCCTTAGGAGGCATTCCCGACATTCAACAGAGGATGCAACCTATAAGATTTTACGTCACATAATCCATCCACACAGCATTCACAGGATAACTTCAAAGAGAAACAACATGCATTCCATTAAACAAAAATTGTCGCAATACAAGTAGTGCAGCATTACATGAATCACGACTAGGAAAGCATGTGAACCACAACATCTAACACTTCAAACAACCACAAACAACTTCAAACAACTCCAACTACAAAGCCAACAATGGCTACACACAGAAAGAAACAACAAACAAAGCAAAGGACGGCTACACCGACAACTACTCGTCAGAATCAGGAGATGGAGGAGGGGCACCCTTATCCTGCAAGCAACACAGGATAGACTTCAGAGTTCGAGTCACCTTCTTGAACTTATGCTTCACAAGGGCTCGAAGATCCATAATATCCTGGCGTAGAATAGCCTGCCCTTCTTCAAGCCATGCGAGGCGGGCATCCCTGGCAGTCTGGTCTGCGCTCTGCTCTGGTGCAACAGGAGGAGAGCTATCACTCGTATCCTGTGCCTCAACCTCTTCCTCGTCCTGCTCTGTTTCTTCCTTAATCTCAGCACCACCTTCAGCATAACTCTCTTCATCATCGCTCTCTGACTCATCCTCACTCTCTGAGGCATGTCGACCAGAACCAATCTCCATCTGCTTAAGGGTCGTCAGATTAATGTGACGAACAGGTACCGGCTTCTCTGCTCCATGCCGATAGCCAAACTCATGTGCAAGCTTGCAAATGATGTGGCCAAATGGAAGCGACTCGGTCCTCCTAGTCGAACAAGCGATGAGAATAATCTGGCGCAGGATGTACGTCGGCACACAGAACTTCGCTTCTTACCCCACCTGATACAGGAAATCTACCTTCAGGCGCGTACACTCGCTGCGATTGCTCCACCTTGGATATACGTTGAACGTACACATGTGGTGAAGCAAACGGAAGTCGTCTATCATGTAGGTAGCCAGAAGACTCCTATTAGGCTGCCATTCGACTAGACGACCACACAAGGATTGGGTGCGACGATCCCTCTCGCGCACACTGTTCACATTCTTCTCGCTGGCATGCACCTCACCAAGTGGCACATTCAGGAGTCGGGATATCAAAGCGGCATTGACTATAGCCTCTCGACCGCTACCACAAGGACTCTTGAACTGCAGAGGCTCCAGCGATGGATCATGAATATTGGCATAAAAATCTCTAACGGTACTTGCATCGCGCGATACTCACCTTCAAACAAGGGACACCAACCAGCCCCTTCTAGGCGCTCCAACAACAGAAACTCGTCATACAGCCGCGGATCAACATGAGCCTCAAAAAGGACTCTACGGCCTTCATAGACTCCATGCGACAACTCCGCCAATAAGGTCCTACCAATAGGAGCTCGAGGACGAGGTCCCGCTTGGTCTGAAATTCACGAGTGGCGGACGTGCTCGCGGCGGCACCTCTCGGCCTCCGTGCACGGGTTGGGCGGCTAGGCCCAGCTTCATCCACGGGCACTCTCTTCTTCCCCATCAAAGAAATAAGGGAGGAAATGGAAAAGATGGCCATGATGAACTCAAAGAGGGCCATGAGAAATGAGAGAAAGAGAGAAATAGGAAGGATGGGAAGTTTCCACACACTTGAGATCTCAAAAGAGAATGTGAGAGCTCAAATGAGAAGGAAAGAAAGGATAAACAACAATAGGGGTGAGGGTTTTGAGATGGGGTGATGGGGTTTGCATGAAAATGGAGGAAGAAGAAGATTTGGAGGAGATTTAAAGAAGTTTAGAGAAGGTTTTCAAGAAAAGGAGAGCTAGGGAGGGAGGATTGTGAAGGAAATAAGTCTTAGAAGGGGTTTTAATCACCGAACCATGGAAAGGTGGGCCACACTAGGCCAAATACTCATCGGCCCGAGCCAGCCTGCCCGGCCTGGCCTGCTGATCGGTGAGGCCTCGCCGAACTGGCGATGACATCGCCGGTCTCTGGACCTTCCAGCGATGGCTCGCCGATTTGGCGAGGTCCTCCTGGTCCCCCATGCTCCAAATGATGTGGGCCCCCCTGGGCCCCACTGAAAATGCCCTGATCGGCCCCTTTGCATGATTCGACGCCTATCGGGCCATTCGGGCAAAAATCTGATACAAACCGAGATTTCTTGTAACGCCCTGAAATTCGGGGGTCGAGCATAACTCAGCTCCCGAGTTCCAAAATATCACTTATGCAACATATTTAATAATGGATGTATGTTGACTATATTAGTGCATAAAACATGGAATGGATTAAGCCCAAACACAGATATAATTCAGAGATAAGTGAATAAAGCAAGCGGAAGACTTAGAGAAAAATATGTGTACAAGTGTAAATCCCTGAAGTACATATACAAACTGGGTCGTATGAAAGTGTTACTTATCAAAACTAAAGTATCAAGTTACATCATTTAAATTTCCAAAAATAATCCCAGAGTCCCACGCATCAGAATCAGGCTCGCTAGAACCCTTCTGAAAACTGCATATAAGAGAAAGCAGCCTCATCATCATCCATCTCCCGCTTTGCCTCAGAAGTCACATCAACATCTGTAACATCAGAACCTAAGACAAATTCTGGTGGATGTTTAACACCGCCCCAGAACGTGGGAGTGAGTGATCAACTCAGTGGAACAATAAGGCACTGGTTAACATGTTATCAGTTCAATCAAGCAGTAATGATAAAGCAGAACAATTAAATAAATCCTAAGTACTCTTGTTAATGCAGGGATGTATGCAAAATGATGCGTGCCCTCACACGTACACCCTCAGCGTCTTCATCTTACGTTACGCATGACACCACCTCAAAGTGCGCCACATCTACAAAGCACATGCAAATGCGGTGCATGGATATGCTTACTAAGTAGTTATTAGTCCATTTTCATACAGCAGGATTGGGAAGCTAAGATACCTTCCTCATATCACCATCCAAATAGTGATCCATTCTAGGGTCGTCAATCCTAGTCATCTCATACGATCATATGGTTATAGGTCGTAGCAAAGGGCTCGTCACCAACCAATGCACACCTTTCATACCTTTATTACCACAGTTCGGCTCGTCACCTCATTGCGGTATCCAAGTATGCTCGAGGTCACTACAAAGGGCTCGTCACCAATCAATGTAGGCCGACAGCACGAATATAGTGTCCCATACCACCATAATCGGCTGCTCACTGGTCACTACGGGGAGGCTCGTCACCCCAGCATAGGCTGACAGCTTGACCACGGTGTCCCATACCACCATGTCCGGCTCATGAGTCTTAGCGGATCAAGGTAACATGGTTATTAGGATTTCACTGGTAAGTTCGGTACCCTAGATTCAAGCGCTAGCGTCCATACATGGTGAACATACATCGGATAATCGGGTTACTTGACGAACTCGACTAGCACGAGCGCACGTTGAGTTGAACGACATAGAGTGCGCAAACACTCCGCCTGGCTGAACCACCGCCGACAACTCTAATACGACTCGGGTTCGTCTAATACGTCCTACGTGGTGAAAGCAACCTCAGCCACGATCATGAAGCAGACTACCGATTTCCTGGACTAATGCATAGTCCCAAACTCATTACACTACAACAGATATATGAATTGAATGTAAAACAGTAAAGGAAACAACTACTCAAATCATGGTACACAAGCACTTGAGGAATATCAACTTAACATAAATGTAAGCATAAGTAATGCTTGAAATTAAACGACAAGGAATGTAACTTGCATAAAAGAAATCATGCACATCAATAGGAGTGTTGAAAATCACTTCTCAACGCCCGCAATTAGTGTAAGAAGTTACACTTTAGATCATTCATGCATTTCTACAAACACTTAGAATACATGATACAACATACATAACGTATGTTGAACAACAAGCATTTGGACAAATCCCTTTACCAAGGAGTTGTCATACACACATCTAGCACACATACACGACAAATAATCATGGCAAACACAAGTGCATATTTTATACATATACGGTACTTTATACATACACATAGAATACACAAATCTCAATATATTACATGCATATCAGGAACGCAACATAAACACAACATTTGGCATGTGAAATCTCATCCATAACAAGAATAAATCACTAACTGGCATTGAAAGCCTTGAAAACCATAACCTATACACTTAAAGTCCGCACCTTAAGCAAGGAAAGAACACCGAATTGATTTAGACGAGTTGTCTTCGTCAACGGCGATAGAATAACCTAAGGCAAGGATAGAAATGAGTTACAACAACACCAAGACTATTCTAAGTTCTAACATAGATTAGGGTTAGGTTAACTTACCCTAAGATGAACTCAGAACCGTCAGAATAACGATTTAAAGTGAAGGTTCAAAGATGTAGAAGAACAAGAAAGAATCCAAGATGATTCACCAACTTCTCTCTCACTATCTCTCTCTTTTCCACTCTCTTTCCAAGCTAGGGTTATAGAAAATTCGTATGGAAAAGAGGGCTAGGGTTTAAGGACTATAAATAGGCCTTAAATTGATGAAAATAACCCCAGGGTCAAGGTATACTTAGGGTATAACCAAAACCTACCTCTTATGATCCAACGAAGCACTTCTAGTAGGCTAAAGACCACGAAAGGTCGGACTTAAGCTCACTGACCATGGATCTAGGTCAGGCTGAGTTTTCGTACCGACCGGCTCTTCAGATCAGCCGCGGCGGACCACACTTAATTCAACGGTCACGGAAACTCGATCAGGTCCACAAGCACAAGGATATGCCTGGGCCACCTTCCCTGATCAGAGGGTGAAATTGGGTCAGAATCCAACGGTCAGATAGCTTAAAATCATCGTGCAAGCGACACGACTCAGATTTCAAAAAATCTTATTAAATTCCAACCGTTCTCACACTCTCCACTCCAAACTCAATCAAATCGACCCAGAACATCATCTGGACTTGATTTTTGAGGTGATGGTCAAGCCCAACATGGTGACCGCAACAGCCTAAGATCATCGCTATCGGACTTTCGACGCGCGGTCCAGGTCCGATCCAGAACTTCTAAAAATTCCCTAGAACAACTGGATTTAGCGATGGATCCCAGATTTTAGAGTAACATAGGGCTAACTAATCTACAAGTTTTGAGCCATGCAGATACAATTTAAAGTGATTGATGCGAATTTCACAAGCAATCGAGTATAGCGCTAATTACCCCAAAAACAACTACTTAAGGAAAGATTAGCACAAAAATTTCCAAGGTCATTACATTTCTTAAAGATTGAAGGGTTGAATAAGGAAGATAGACCATCTAAACTCATTAATAGGTGGTCTAGGAAAGGTTTCGGGTCGCTGTGTGTGATCAGGAGAGAGCACAGACTCGATCGCGGCGAACGTTTTCAGTGAACTTTCGCCGATAGAAGCTACGGAACACAAACATACAATCTACGATAAACTCGCACCCAAATACACTAAAGTGGCGACAGCGTGTGGTGTGTGACCATAACCTAGGTCCGGTTTAATCGAAATCATGCTTTGATACTAACTTGTAATGCCCTGAAATTCGGGGGTCGAGCATAACTCAGCTCCCGAGTTCCAAAACATCACTTATGCAACATATTGAATGATGGATGTATGTTGTCTGTATTAGCGCATAAAACATGGAATAGATTAAGCCAAATAGTAAATATAATTCAGGGATAAGTGAAGAAAGCAAGCGAAAGACTTATAGAAATAAATGTGTACATGTGCGAATCCCTAAAATACATACACATACCAGGTCGAAATGTAAGTGTTGCTATCAAAATTACATCATTTAATTCCCAAAAGAAATCCCAGCATCCCGCGCATCAGAACAAGGCTCACTAGAACCCGTCTGAAAACTGCATAAAAGAGAAAGCAGCCTCATCATCATCCATCTCCCGCTCTGCCTCAGAAGTCGCATTAACATCTGCAACATTAGCAACTAAGACAGAGTCTGGTGGGTGTTTAACATCGCCCCAAAACGTGGGAGTGAGTTATCAACTCAGTGGAACAATAAGGCACATGTTAACATGTTATCAATTCAATCAATCAGTAATGATAAAGCAGAACAATCAAACATGTCCTAAATACTCTTGTTAATACAAGGATGTATGGAAAATGATGAGTGCCCTCACGCGTACACCCTCAGCGTCTTCATCTTACGTTACGCATGACACCACCTCAAAGTGCGCCACATCTACAAAGCACATGCAAATGCGGTGCATGAACATGATTACCAAGTTGTTATTAGTCATTTTCATACAGCAGGATTGGGAAGCTAAAGTACCTTCCTCATATCACCATCCAAACAGTGATCCATACTAGGGTCGTCAGTCCTAGACATCTCATACGATCATATGGTTTTAGGTCGTTGCAAAGGGCTCGTCACCAATCAATGCACGCCAATCATACCTTCGCTACTACACTAAGGCTCGTCACCTCAATGCGGTATTCAGGCATGTTCGAGGTCACTACAAAGGGCTCGTCACTAATCAATGTAGGCCGACAACACGAATATGGTGTCCCATACCACCATAATCGGCTCACGAGTTTGGTTGCTCACTGGTTACTACGGGGAGGCTCATCACCCCAGCGTAGGCCGACAGCTCGACCACGATGTTCCATACCACCATGTCCAGCTCATGAGTCTTAGCGGATCAAGGTACCAAGGTTAATAGGATTTCACTGGTAAGTTCGGTACCTTAGATTCAAACAGTAGCGTCCATACATGGTGAACATACATCGGACAATCGGGTTACTTGACGAACTCGACTAGCACGAGTGCACATTGGGTTGAGCAACATCGAGTGCGCAAACACTCTGCGTGGCCAAACCACTGCCGACAATTCTAATGCAACTTGGGTTCGTCTAATACGTCCTACGTGGCGAAAGCAACCTCAGCCACGATCTTAAGGCCAATTACCGATTTCTTGGACTAATGCATAGTCCCACACACATTACACTACAACAGATATTCGTATTGAATGTAGAATAGTAAAGGAACAACAACTCAAATCATGTGGTACACAAGCATTTGAAGAAATATCAACTTAACATGAATGTAAGCATAAGCAATACTTGAATTTAAACAACAAGGAATGTAACTTACATGATGGAAATCATACACATCAATAGGAGTGTTGAGAATCACTTCTCAACGCTTGCGAATAGTGTAATAAGTTACACTTTAGATCATTCAGACATTTCTACAAACACTTAGAATACATAGTTCAACATACATGACGTATGTTGAAATACACGCATTTAGACAATTCCTTTTGCCAAGGAGTTCTCATACATACCATTAGCATAAGTACACGACAATTAATCATGGCAATCACATGTTCACATTTTATACGCATACGGTACTTTATACATATACATAGAATACACAAATCTCAAAATAACACATGCATATCAGGAACGCAAAGCAAACATAACATTTGGCATGTGAAATCTCATCCATAACAAGAATAAACCATTAACTGGCATTGAAATCCTTGAAAATCATAACCTATACACTTAAAGTCCGCACCTTAAGCCAGAAAAGAGCACCGAATTGATTTCAGACGATATGTCTTCGTCAATGGCGACAGAATAACCTAAGACAAGAATAGAAATGAGCTACAACAATGCAAAGACTATTCTAAGCTCCAACACAGATTAGGGTTAGGTTAACTTATCCAAAGATGAACTCAGAATCGTCGTAATAATGATTCAAAGTGAAGGTTAAAGGATGAAGAAGAACAAGAAAGAATCTAAGATGATTCACCAACTTCTCTCTCACTTTCTCTCTCTTTTCCTTTCTCTTTCTTAGGTAGGGTTAGGAAATTCGTATGGAAAAGAGAGCTAGGGTTTTAAGGACTATAAATAGGCCTAATATTGATGAAAATAACCCCAGGGCCAAGGTATACTTAGGGTATAACCAAAACCGGCCTCTCATGATCCAACGAAGCACTTCCTGTCACGTCCCGAACTCGGAAACCGGGCTCACAAAATTCCCGATCGCCGAATCTGGTGTCGACAGCCTCCGTAGTACCCCATTCTCGGCTCCTAGTGTTGATACGCCAGATTCCGATCCTGAGATCCTACAAGGAGGATTTTTTTTTTGGTATACCCAAATTACAAAGACAACATCATCATCACATATCCACTAATATAAACATTTGAATACAATGCTGAAAAGAAAATACATAAATAAAAAAAATCAAGCTCCAGAGGACTGCTACACGCTCCAAGCTCAACACTGCTGCAACTATCATCATCTGCACGCATCCATCGTGCATAAGCTTATAGAAAGCTTAGAGGGTGGTGTAAGTGTGTGCGCAAGGTAAGTGCCAAGTATTCAATACAATGCCATTATCATACAAACTGGAAATACTGGCAATCCATAAATCGTACAATATCAGGATAAGCAAAGATACTAGCAAGATCATGAATTATCGGAATAAGCAGAAATACTAACAAGAGTAGGAATTATCACAGGGTAAACAGAAATACTCACAAAATCATAGATCATACGATAACAGAGTAAGCGGAAATACGAACAAGTCCATGAGCCAATCAATATCAGAATACGCAGTATATAACAGCTATGCAATGGGGTATATAATTCCTTATGTGTTCACAGATACGTCAGCCATATCTAGACCATATAAATGCAGAAGCACAGTAACCCAAGATGTCGTATGCCGCGGATGTAATGCAATATGCGGTGCGAATGGAACGAACATGCTGGAGTGTGAAGTCGGGATGGTAGTACGTAGTATCGCAGGCTATGGGGTCCATCACAAGGGACTTCTATCCAAACCAGTCCCATACCTAAATTTGGATAGTCAGACTCAATGTGGTAAACTCCTGATCTCAGGTTAGTCGCGCGCCCCAACCGAAATCCTGGCCATTGCGAAGGCACACGTAACAACTAGTTGCGTACCACCAACCCGAGTAGATAGTGAATGAATGAATGCATGAATGAATATGCAACTCCTGCTCACTAAATCCACATATCAGTACAGTTCATCTCTGGGATCATCACCGGGGTTTAGTACACTCCAAATGGCACTGCCGCTCTCCTAGCCGCACAGTCCAAGTGAGCGTAAGAAACCTCACTATCCGCCTGGCCAATAGTCTGCCAATACCTATCCGGCACGTCGATAGCGGACCCATTCACGAGCTGGTCAAACTCAGCCTAGTATTGCCCCCTACCCTCGGGCGGGTAAGGCCACACCCCCTCCCAACCGACCACGACACAGTGGGAGACGCGGCCTCCTGGTATTCGGCACTCGGGCGCTCATGCATCCACTCGGTCTCGACGTTGGGGCGTCTCCTGGCCACGGAGGTTTAGGGATTTTCACCCAGGGACATCTATGGTGCCCGTATGCTAGAACCAAACATTTTCGGTGTCCTATTTGGCCATCCACGATATGCCTGTGGAGGCTACGGCCCTGATGTCGCTAGGGCATACAGTAATCATAATGCGAGATGCGTGAGTCATACAATCCAGTCATGCATCAGTCCTGCACATACCGCGTGCTCATGTGAGATAACCTCCACCTATCAGGGAGTCTCATAACAACATGCTCAATGACATATGCAATGATCAACCACCTCTCATAACAAACATGCAGATGATGCGTATGGGCATGTATCATGATGCTATGCTGTCACATACTCATAACCGGTATCCACAACCAGCATCGATAATCGACCTCGACCATGTGGACATTTAACCAACATTGCCCCCAAGGAATGGCCTACATAGAGTCAAACATATAATGGGCCCACGGCCTCACACAAGGGCCTAATATACAACACAATGGGTCTTACTCAAGGGCCACATATACACAACAGGTGGACCCTACTCATGGGCCTAATACATATCACAATGGGCCTTGCCCATGAGCCATGAATACATCACAATGGGCCTTGCCCATGGGCCTCAAATACAGGACATGTGGGCCCTACTCATGAGTCTTGAATACATCAAATGGACCATGCATCATAGGCTTAATACATATCACAATGGGCCTCAACTACGGGTCACATATACATCACATAGGTCTCGACAATCGGCCTTGGCAATCGAATTCGATACTCAGAATCGGCCTCCACAATCGGAACCGGCCAATACAATCGACCTCGACAAATCGACACCGATAATCTATATCAATAATTGGCACCGATAATCAGCATCGATAATCAACACCGACGACTGGTCACATAGACAAGACTGGGTCCATAGATGAACATCTGATCAACTATAATATAAAGATCAGCCCTCGGCCGTGGTTATATCAAATCTGGTAGCATGAAGCCATCCGTCCATGGTAAATGGGGCCCACTTATTTGGGTTAACCCACTAAGAGAATGATGAGAATGGGCCTAATAAGGCCTAAGGAAGGGTCACAATGTGGACATCTAACCATCACTGCCCAACAATGTGGACATTTAACCAACATTGTTCCCAAGGAGTGGTCCACATAGAGTCAAACATAAGGTGGGCCCAAATATCCAACAAGTGGGCCTCAAATAGTCATCACAGGTTAGCCTTACACATATAGCATGTGGGCCTACACATCACGGTGGGTCGCATCATTGGGCCGCACCAATGGGCCTCATGGATGGGTCACAAATACATTAAGGTGGGCCTCACAGATGGGCCACAAGTACGTCAAGGTGGGCCTCATCTACCAAACTGATGGATAGTATGGAGTGAAACACGTACATCATGGCAGGCCCACCGTCCTATGCTGGACGGTGCGACGGATACATCACCAAGGTGGGCCCCACATCTAGGGATGGACGATGTGGATATAATAAGTACGTCAAGGTGTGGCCCATCGTCCAGATCTACTGGGTGTAAATACAATAAATTCATCACGGTGGGTCCACGGCACCGCGGGATGGTGTGGGAGAAACACGTACATCACAGCGATGTTCCACTATCCCACGACCGGATGGACGATATGTACAGACATCATGTGGGTCCCACTAATCTAGACGATGTGCATAGTGGGTGGGTGTCCACCGCCCAGACTATGGACGGTATGGATACAACATATGCATCATGGATGGGTCCATGCACATGACCCACCAGAGATTTGAATCTACCACATTAGATGGTATGGATGTGTAAATCAAGCAGGGCCCACAACCTAGACGGTCCGAATGAGCACAAACGTCATTATGCAACCCACTGCCCAGGGAGATAAAACACATGTATCATGGTATGGTCCACGGCTAAGATGGACGGTAGTGATAACACACTTACATTATGGTGGAGGCCTACCAGGTGGGTGGCATGAATGCTAAGGTGAGACCTACACAGCACCGTCCAACAACTGGACGGTGCATATACAAACATACATCAGGTGGATACCACAGCAGTGGACAATGTAGATGAACCACAATATCAAGGTGGCCCCACGTGGACTACATTGATGCAAGTCACATACATCATAAATGGCCCATGCCCTGCACGTTCAGCATGTGTAGGGTGGCCCTATAGTAGACCGCACGTGTCGTACATGGGCAACACATAAAATGGGTACAATGAGGTGGGTCCAATTAATCTGAACAGATGAACGACTTAGAGAAATACATGCATCACAGTGGACCCTTGAAATGGACGACAAGGAATGAAGTACATGCATCAAGGTGGGGTCCACGTTCCCTTATTGGATGGACGGAGTGGATTACACATACATCACGGTGTACTGCACCTACCACCGTCCAAATACGGACCTTAAAATGGGCCCACCAGTTGAACATGGTGAACATAAATTACATACATCATGGTTAGTCCCCGTAGCACCGTCCATATGGACTGTGTGCATATCCAGCACATACATCATGGAGAGGCCCATGCGGATGAACCGATGGCATGGACGAGATCCACACATCAGTGGGTCCCACCGTCAGATAGACAGTGTGGATTTCACACACCCACGTAAACTGCTGACGTCTAGTGCAGCAGCTATATAGATGGCGTGTGACGTACGCCAGCCAACCCTCTTCTTCAGAGGTGGGTCTCACACGGGGCCCACCATAACGTTTACTCTCCATCCAATCCATTGATAAGGTCACACGGACCTGGATGCATGGTAAAAATAAATTTCAAGTTGATCCAAAGCTTCTGTGAAACCAAACAGGATTTCAATGACAGATGATCAATCCCACTGTTACCTGTGATGTGGGCCACCTGAGAGCTGTATATGGCTAATTTTTGGAGGAAACCTGCTGCCCTAAAGGGGCCATCAAATGCACGGCCTTGATGTTCCAAACACATCATGGTGGGGCCCACGGCTGGGACCGTGGGTCCTTACCTGGCCGTCCGTCCGTCAGCGCAGCAGGCGCTGCTTGCTCGCCCGCTGGCAGCAGTAGTGTCCTGCTGCATGTTTATTTATTTATTTTCTGTTTTACTGTAGTTTTTCATAGGTGGGACCCACATTAACAAAATCTACTCCGTCCATTATATAAGTCCCATAAAGTTAGAGGTCCAAACCAAGTTTCAATCACATCCAAAACTCAGGTAGGCCCCACCAAATGATTTTATATGTTTAGGCATGTTTTCACATGATTTTAAATGGTGTGGCCCGCATGGGTCCCGTATAAGGCTGATTTTTGGGATAGACGCTTGGTTTGTGAGGACCCACAAAATTCATGGTGCTGATGGTCGTAAAGCATCACGGTGGGGCCCACAGCTAAGGCCGTGAGGTCAGCCTATCCGTCCGCCAGCAGCACCCGCGCACGCTGCTGCTGTCAGCAGCGCCTGCTGCAGCAGCGTGTCCTTGTGGTTATTATTTTTTATTTTTTATTTTTTGGAGGTTTTTCATATGTGGGGCCCGTGTCTTGAGAATCCACTCCGTCCATTGGATTCCATGGCCTAAGACGGGTCAAACGAGTCCACTATGCAGTATGTTTTTGGCGGGTAGGGACATCAAGGTGGGTCCTAATGGATCTTAAAGGTAAAAAAAGTTGTTTCCCCTGCCGGGGCCCCCCAGAAAATCGGATTGGATTCATTCTTTGGCTCAACGCATAAAATTGGCTTGGAAATGAAATGGATGGTGTGGATTTGATTTTTACATCAAGGTGGGGCCTACATAAGTAGCCTGCCCCAAAAGTTCTCCCCCCTCTCCTTTTTTTTTGGCAGAGAGTGCATTGCTCATACTTGTGAAAAACGTCCAGCGTCCAGGGACGCTGGACGGACCGTGTGCACGTATTTTTCAAGGTGGGTCCCACGTGTGGGGTCCACATGGACATGGCCCACTTGATTTGGGTCAATCTTATATTTATGTTTTCCAATTGCCGTTAAGTGGGGCCCACATGGCTTGGACGGCCGTAGGGTCCATTTGGTGGATGACTTGGACATCACATACATCAAGGTGGGGTACATCCAGATGGGCCACACGGCCACATTATCATACCAAAATAATGAGAGAAAAAGAGAGAAAGAAGCACCCACCTTAGATCTTGGACTCCTTCCACCAATGTGATCTAGAGCTCCAAAGGAACAAAATTCAATTGTTGAGATTGATTTTAGAGGGTTGGATTTAGGGGTGGAGAGCTTGCAAAAGGGTTGGAAATAGAGAGCTCTAATGGACGTTGGGAGCTCTCTCTCTTGCTAAGAAGAAAGAAAGAAAGAGGGAGGGAGGGAGAGTAATAAATGCATGTCATAATGAAGTAAGGGAGGGGGTTAGGGGTCTAGACTAGCTATAGGTGGTTAGGGGTCTAGACTAGTCATAGGTGGGTAGGAAATTATGAGGGCGATGATGTCATGCATGCATAGGGTGGTGTGTCATACCATAGGTGGGTCCCACAAATGTGATTAAGGTTCAAATAAAGCGCGGCCTACATCTTTTGATGTACATCTCGGATTGTCATACGAGACGCGGCGTTGGAACCGCAGCGACGATGCGGTCGCAATGACATAGGTCTTAGGTCAAGCCAACTCGAAATTACAGGATGACACTTAAAGTCACATGCAAATGCTATCTACGCATCGCAGGTCGCCGGAATTCGACTGGGAGGACCGCAGGAGCCTATGGAATGATACAGGCTAGGATACGAGTCTCACACTTCCAGTGGACCTATAACCACGAAAGGTCAGACTTAAGCTCACTGACCATGGATCTAGGTCAGGCTGAGTTTTTGTAACGACCGGCTCTTCAGATCAGCCGCAGCGGACCACACTCAATTCAACGGTCATTGAATCTCGATCAGGTCCACAAGCACAAGGACATGCATGGGCCACCTTCCCTGATCAGAGGGTGAAATTGGGTTAGAATCCAACGGTCAGATTACTTAAAATCGTCGCGCAAGCGACACGACTCAGATTTCATAAAATCACATTTACTTTCCAACCGTTCTCACACTCTTCACTTCGAACTCAATCAAATCGACCCAGAACATCACATGGACTTGATTTTTGAGGTGATGACTAAGTCCAACATGGTGACCGCAACAGCCTAAGATCATCGCTATCGGACTTTCGACACATGGTCTAGGTCCGATCTAGAACTTTTAAAAATTTCCTAGAACAACTGGATTTAGCGATGAATCCCAGATTTCAGAGTAACATAGCGCTAACTAATCTACAAGTTTAGAGCCATGCAGATCGAATTTAAAGTGATTGATGCAGATTTCACAAGCAATCGAGATAAGCGCTAATTACTCCAAATAGCTACTAAGGAAAGAATAACACAAAATTTTCAGGGTCATTACAAATCCACAACCTCCATAACAGCAACAACAATAGCAGTTCAAGGGAAATTTCTAGTACTCCCATCAGAATCGGTGGATGAATAGAGAGTTTAGGAGATTTACTCCACTCACACAAACGTATAGACAGATCATGACAATGTTAGTGTAGAAAGAACTCCTTACTCCTTCGCAACCAAGATCACCTCCAATCCTTTGCTGATGAACTACAATGAAAATGAGTACTGCAAATTCCATTAAGGCCGAGGTCATTTAACGTAGAGATGCTTCTCTCTAAGGCATGCAATCCAAGATCTTATCGACAATCGAAAGATCTCCATCTCAACCCCTGGGACCGCACTAGAAACTCCCACAAATATCCTTCAGAATCCTCTACCACAATATCCTTCAAATCCCAGCTCATCACAAGGTCCAATAGTCAACGTCCTCGTGAGGAAAAGCATCGATCGCTTCTTCATTCATATATGGTCTATCATGCCATATCAGGAGACCACTCAAGCACATCACTGGTCTTCCAAGGGGCACCTTAGGCCCCTCTCCTAACAATTGAGCTAGTTGTCCTCAAAGGAAGGAACACTCCATACGAGATAGTGGCACTGGAAGGCACACCCTCCAACTTTGAGCCAATCATATTGGAAGGATCAACCTCATCATAAAAGCCAGTCATCCTACAAGGAGCAACATGAGCAATCACCGACAGGCCACTAAGTGCACCTTTCTGCATGCAACATTAGTTAGCACATGACAGGAGAATCCTCAACAAGCATTAGTAATGGAGAGAAGACCTTTCTTCATCTCTTGGCAACATCTGACCACAAATGCAATCAGGCCACAACTTAATCCTCATATCATCTATGAGGATGAACCTCACTGTATCCCATCCAGTGCAGGCAATATAGTGGTCCTACAGGCAAGGGTTCCATATAAGGAGGAAATAATGGTAATTTCTTCGACACCACTTCTAGCTCAACTAGTGACACTCAAGGAGAAGGAACCTTCATGCTGCAAGGCGGTCCCTTGACACTATTTGAAGTGCGACAAAGTGAAAAGCTTGAGCTTGGACGGGCGTAGTGATAACATGGACTCCACAGGCGCTTTGTCAAAGCCAGAACAGGTGATAACATCGATGTAGAAATGTAGCTCCAGACGATCCCATCACAAGTATTTGTATGGGAACTACTATGCACATCATGGACACATCGAGTGCTATTCACCAAGATGTTGAATGATGCTCACATCACCTCAGATACTCCACCGAAGATGATCTATCACTTTTACGGACAATGAGCTTCCTCCCGACGGATGAGATCATGGAAGGTCTCTCAATATCACTTTGTGATATAAGAACCTACAAGTTCTACTCGCCCTCATCGATAGTGGCTAAAGCCTAAATGTGTACCCACTTCAGGAAGCAATCCACCTAGGGATCGAGGCATCATCATTCCGGCCAAACGACATGAGCGTCAGAGCCTTTGATAATTCTTGTCTAACAGTGAAAGGAGAAGTGGACATCGAGGTGTAAATAGGATCAGGTATCTCAGTTATTACTTGCCAAGTCTTGGATATACCTACATCCTTCAACATGCTGCTGGGAACGCCAGGGCTTCACAAAGTTGGAGTTGTCCAGAGCTTGTAATTCTAAATGACTATGGTGTACAAGAGCCAGACATTCCGATCATCGACATCCAACACTCAGAGAAAGACATCCTTTACCACAGTTTCAAGATTGAAACTGTGAATACAATGATCAATTTGTCTTTAATAAGTGTTTAGTATATCTTCTCCCTGGCTAAATGACAAAGCTTTAGATACAGTGCAAAGAATCACTCTAGAGCAAGGGCAATAGAGACCACCTATAATAAGAAAAAGTGAGTAATGGAATATAAGCCTAACCCCAAAGAAAAGTGGAGGAAAAAGGAGTTTTGATGCACGCATATCAGCTTCGTCAAACTTAGGACTCCTTGCAAGGAGGAGATATCAGTTGTGCTACCCGAAGGTACCCCTCCGTGTCACATTGATACCCTGTGGCCCCATATCTGGTGGGAAACAATCCTAGGGTCATTAGGGAAGGAGCTGCCTACATCAGAAGGAGAGGAAGAAGAAACCTCGGACCATGTGTTAGACCATGAGCAAAACCCATTGCGAGCCTTCGAATGATGCATGGATGCCTTGATACTTATTATCACTACCACAACTTCCACCAACCAGGGGCACACCCTGCTAGTCTCAGCTTTAATCATCCAGGGGCACACCTTGCTAGTCTCAGCATCAACCAGTCAGGGGCACACCTTATCGATCTCAACTTTAATAAATCAGGGGCACAACATGCTTGTCTCAGCTTCAACAATCAACTAAGGACATGCCATGCCCACGCCGCATCCATCATCTAGTCATAACAATGATGGTCCAATCCATTGGTCCAAGAAGGGGAAGTGGCCAACCCTGGATTGGTCTGATGTTCAAATTCCACAACAATACTAGACAGTAGAGCAAGAGGAGCTCCAATGCGCGGTAAGTGAAATGGGAGGGACTGAGTACAACTCATATCCTGAACCCGATTAAGGAGAAATCATGGTCATTGGGTGAGATTGTGATCCTCCGTGCAATGCATCGACCCTCGCCTCTTTAGGGGAGGGAACCTAGGGTTCAATTGGATAACTACTCCCCTAACCATCGAGTCATCTGGTGAGCCATCCAAGGGCACCAGTCTTGTAAATGCTATTGTGTAAATCTAACACTTGTAGTGTTGTTAAATTTTATTGTGCCAAACCATTTAGTATTTGTATCATGCTTTGAGTTGAAGTGATCAGGTTTGTACATTTTAAAGTTCTCTAGATCTTCATCAAACTTACCTACAACTTTTAGTTGAAGTGAAAGTGTTGAAGTTCATGGTTTCAAGCTCAAATTCAAGAACTCAAGCTCAAGTTTGAAGTTCAACTGCTATACATTAACGACTCAATAATTCAAGCGTAACTCAAACTCAAGTTCAAGAGATCGAACTCAAGCTTCACATATCACAAGTAAACAAGATTCTGAAGCAAATGATGTTTCAAGTGTTCTAACTCACAAATAGGTTTGGATGACTCTAGATTGACCTTAGGTTGTGTCATATATCATTGCGTATTTTATGTGGGGTCATTTCATATGTTTATAAGTCATTTTTCTAACTAGTCTTAGACCTTGTTTGACTAGTCCAAGTACTGGCTCGACCAGTCTAAGAGTTTTCTCGACCAGTCTAAGGTTTGTTGGTATTTTTCAAAATTTTTTTTTGGTCTCTCTACCAGTCCTGGGGACTGCTCGACCAGTCGAGTGAACAGTGCTCGACCGGTCATGCAGGCTCTACTCAAAATCCAGCAAGCTTTTCTAGTCCCACTCGACTAGTCGAGTGCATTGCTCGACTAGTCGAGCAGGCCACTCGACCAGTCGAGCAAGCCACTCGACCAATCGAGTAACGAGCTTGTCTTATCGCGTAAATTTTGTTAGTCCTTCGACCAGTCGAACTGACACTTAGACCAGTCGAGTGAACAATATTTTCACCTATAAATAGAGCATGAATTTCAGAGTTTATTCATTCATTAGAGCGAAATCAAGACACTACTCTGAGAGGTAAGTTTGTGAATTTATTAAGCTATATTGTGCTCATTTTAGATTCTCTTTAATTAGCTTTTGCATTTTAATTTTATGATCTTCATTCCAATCATACATTAAGAAGGGATTTATGTTTTTCCCTTTCTTGAGATCAAAATAAAATCAAGCTAGCCTAGGTTGATTTAATTAAAAATCATTTAGAACTAGAACCTTTTCATCTATGAGACTGGACATTGAACATCTTCATCTTGATCGGATCGGTTCTACCGGGCTTCTTCAAAGGAGAATTTTCAGATAAGTATCATTTACAATTCTATATCTTTTTGTGGTTTTTGTGGTTATGTCAGAAAAATCTCTTTTTAGTTTTGTCTGAGGTGATTCAGAAAATCTCAGAGTGTGAGATTTTTGTAATTGTGTAAGCCCAATCAAAGACACAATTGTGAAGGTTTTAAGATGAACCTCAGAAAACCTTTTTTTATAGTGAATGTTAATATCCCGAGGGAGTGGAGTAGTTATGTGGTTGTTTTATAACAGTTGGTGTACACACAAGTGAACCACTATAATTCCTGGAGTTGTGGTGGATGATTGAATGTGCTTATGTATGTGAATGTTGTAATTTATTTTAAGCATTTGTGGTGAATGGTGTAATTTATTTTTATGCACTTGTGGGAATGTTGTAATAACTTAGTTTAGTTTATTTGCTTTTTTCCTTTACCTCTTTATTGTTTTGGGTTTTTGATACTTACAAACGTTCTATTAAAGTTGTCCTACCATAAGCCTTTGGTTTTTGGTGTTAAATTGTCCTTAGAACTAAGTTTGCATCAACTTCTCAAGACTAGTACATTTGAGGTTGTTATTTTCTTGTGCTTCTTTATTATTTGATTGTGCTATCTTTCTTTCAATTCTATATTTAATTTTTAATTTGGCATTGTCCCATTCACCCTCTCCCTCTAGGACGTTTAGCTTGGCGTTTTCAAGTGGTATCTGAGCCTAATAGCTTCTTTTTATTTAGATTCACTTCCTAAACTAATCGATTTGAGCTTATAAGATGTCAAATTTTGATAGCCTCTCAATCACTAAGCCACCACCTTTTGATGGCTCCAATTATGCGTATTGGAAAGCTAGAATGAGGATCTTTTTAAGGTCCATAGATGAGAGTATGTGGTAAGCCACAATGACTAGATGAACCCCTCCTACCACAAAGGTTCTAGGCACTGATGGAACCAAAACTATGAAGGTTACACCTTATTTTTCTTCGACTACACTTCAAAAAAATGAGAGTAGTGTTAATGCAAAGGCTTTAAATGCATCACTTACGCACTATCACTGTATGAATTCAAAAGAATTATATCTTATGATACTACAAAGCAAGCCTGGGACATTCTAAAAATGACACACAAGGGTACGACTATTATCAAGAAATCTAAACTTCAAATCCTCACCACTCGGTTTGAGGAAATACATATGAAAGAAAGTGAAACTTTCATGGACTTCTATACTAAGTTAAATGACATAGTCAACTCTATGTGGGGTCTTGGTGATAGTATCCCAGAAAGCAAAGTCTGTGCAAAGATATTGCGATCATTGCCTGATAGGTTTAATTCGAAGGTCACTACCATTCAGGAACTTCGTAATACAGATAATATGAGGGTTAAAGAGTTGGTTGGTTCTTTACAAACCTATGTGTTAAACTTTAAGGCTCCTAAAGATAAGTCCATCTCCCTTGAGTCTTCTAAAAATACTTCTCTCATGAAAATATTAGTAATTCTAATTTTGAAAACTTTGAAGATGATATAACATTAGTAGTTAAGAAGTTTTATAAGATTTTCAAAAGTAAAAAGAGGGTAGATTTTAAAAAACCTTCAGAAAAGAAAAAAGACTAGATCTAAAAATTGGAAATCTATTAAAGACAGCTAATATTTCAACTGTCATGAATACGGGCATCTGACGAACAAATGTTCAAAGAGAGACAAATCTAAAAAGAAAGGCATGTTGGCCACATGGGATGAATCGTCTTACTCTGAAGCCTCTTCTAAGTCATATGACTCTGAACCTGAGTTTACTAATGAGGTCAAAGCCTTGATGACTCTAGCAAAATTCACTTTCTCAAATAGTTGTGATTCAAATAGTGAAGAAAATCTGAGAAGTGATCCTAAAAATGATGAAGATTTACAAGATGCCTACGATGCCCTATACAGGGAAAGTTGTAAGATAGCTGCAAAATTAAAAATTTAAAAAGAAAAGTTTTTAAAATTAAAAGAAAAATTTGATAATCTAGTCTTAGAAAAATCACATTTTTCAGATTGTTTTGAAAAAGCTAAGTGTGATTTAGATTTCAAAACTTCTCAAATTGAAAACCTAAAGTATGAAAATGAAAAACTAAAACTAGAAGTCTCTTCTCTCTTGAGCTTGAAGGATACTTGGAGTTATGCCCAGGGTGATCCTAAACTAGAAAGACTACTAACCGAATCAAGGAAATGTGGTGATAGATCTGGTCTAGGCTACTATAAAAATATGCATTTTAAAAACAAGTCCACTTCTCCTAAATTTGTTAAAGGGGAGTCCTCTAACTCAAAAGGAAAAAGTTTGAATCAAAAAAATTTAAAAATCCTAAAACTTTTCAAGCTATGAAACTTAAAAGCAACCATATCAACTATAGAAATCAGAATCATAACCCCTTAGTGGAGAATATTGTAGATTTCCTCAAGGAGCTTCTAAAATCTAACTCGAATGATAGAATATACGACAACTACAGGCATAGAAAGCTAACTATCCTCCAAAACCCCAAAATTATATTGAAATGGGTTCCTAAGGTTGCTTATCTGGTTGCCCACACCACTTTCAAGGCTTTGAGTCAATCAAAGTAGTACCTAGACAGTGGTTGCTCTAGACACATGACAGGTGATAAAGATTTGTTCACCAATCTTAAAGATATGACTGATGGCTCAGTCACATTTGGTGATGGTAGAAACTGCAAGATTATTGGCCAAGGTACAGTTCAACTCTTTAATCTTCCTCCATTCGAGAATGTGTTGTTTGTAGAGGGCCTTAAGCATAATCTCTTAAGCATTTCTCAAATTCGTGATAACAAACATAACGTCAAATTCACAACCAAGGGTGTGAGATTTCTAATGAGAATGGTTCTATGATATTAACTGGTCACAGAACATCTGAGAACTGCTATATAGTCAGTGATTCAAGCTCGTCTAAGTTATCGTGTTACATGGTCCAAACCGATGAGACCGAACTATGACATAAAGACCTAAGACATGTACACTACCATAATCTTTATACACTGAGTAAAAGTGAAGTAATAAGAGGTCTACCCAAGTTAAAGAAAATGGATAAAATTTGTGACAAATGTTAGATTATAAAACAAACAAGGAGTGCTCACAAGAAAATGAACTCCAATGCCACATCCAAACCCCTTGAACTCCTCCACATGGATCTCGTTGGACTGACTAGAATGGAGAGTCGAGGTGGTAAGAAATATATTCAGGTAATTGTAGATGATTTTACCAGGTATACATGGGTAGCTTTCATGAGAGAGAAATCTAAGACTCTTGATGAAGTGAAAAGGTACTCATGTAAGACCCGTATCCTAGTCCGTACTGTTCCGTCGACTCCCGCGATCCTTCCTGTCGAATTCCAGCAACCTGCGACGTATAATCGACATTAGCCCGTGACCCTAAGTCGTATCCTATAGATTTGAGTTGGCTTAATCTGAGACTTGTATCATTATGACCGCACCGTCGTCGTGGTTCCAACGCTGTGTCTTGCATACCGATCCGATACCCTGACAGGAAGATGTGGGCCAGCGTTTATTTTGAAGAAACATCGCGCTTTTGCGATCCCAAGAGAATCTCTACCACATGCCCCATCAATCAATCAATCAATTAATCAATTAATCACCTCATGTCAAGTACAAAGCAACCCATGCTTTCTTTCTCCACAAGTCAAGCAACCACCAAGTCAACCCTCTCTCACCCTCTCTCTTACACACCCATACATGTCAAGTACACCATCACCTCACCCATCACTCTCTCTCCTTACAACTCTATCTCTCTCTCTCTCTCTCTCATTTCTCAACACAACTCCCAAGCTAGCAAGAGCATCACACGTCCAAGCTCTTCCATGAGAGAAAAGTGCATGTGTGTGGCCCACTTTCCATCCCAAATATCTATCATCCTAGCCCTTCATTTCTAATCCTCTCCATCAAAGTGAAGCACAAGGAGACCGGCGTTCCAACGGACCGAGAAGATTGAATGGTGGGTGCTTCTATAGGCTAGTTTTCATATTTTTATGATGGGCCAAGTGAGGCCTACCGATCAATGGCATGAATCTCACTTTGGACCCTAAGATGTGGCTGATGGCCCACCTTGATCTTCATGATCATTCCATGATGGGGCCATTCTCCATGAACCCCATCATGATGTTTATTTTCTAGCTTGAAAAGAGGTTATCTGGACCTTCTATTTTGGTGGAGAAAGGATCTCCACCATTGATTTTGATTGGTGGGCCCATTTGAAATGGGACCCACTTGATGTATGTAATAGATCATGCAAGGAAGGGCTCATAGTGCCGGGGTCCCTCCATCATCACGTGTCTCTTTTTCTATCTCTCTCTCCCCCTCTTTTTCATGTTTTCGTGTGATGATATGGCCGTGTGGCCCACACGGATGGACCCCACGATGAGGCATGTATTTTATCCAAGTGATCCATAGGTGGGGGGGCCCACTTTATATGTATTGTATCCACACCATCCATCATTTGGTGGCCCACCTGAGTAAGACCCACCTTGCTATACGTGTTTTGCACAGACCGTCCACGTCCAGGGACGTCCCTAGACGTGAAATGAAAACACAAATACAAGCTTATTTCAAGCTCTTGGGAAGGGCCACTTGTATAGGCCCCACCTTGATGTATGTTTATAATCCAAGCCGTCCATTTCATTCCTCAGATCCTTTTAGGCATTGAGCTGAAAAATGAAGTTGATCCGAATTTCTGATGGGCCATAACATAGCAAATAGTGTTTCTTACCGTTGAAATTCACCCTAATATTTTTATACGCTGAAACACATTGGATATTGGGCTCGTTCGGACGATCATGAACCATAGAGTACAATGGATGGGCTGGATTCAGCTGATGTGGGCCCCATGTATGAAAAACCCTAGGATTTCAGATTTTTTTAAAAAATAAAAAATAAAATAAAATATACAACAGCAGCATTGTTGCTGCTGCTGTCAGAGGCATAAGCAGCGCTTGCTACTGGCGAGCGGACAAGCAGGGACCCACGGCCCCCAGCCGTGGGCCCCACCATGATGTGTGTATGTCATCCAAACCGTTCATTAGGTGGGCCCTTGCTTGAAGTGGGCCCCCTCCAAAAATCAGCCACATCCAAAGCTCAGGTGGCCCACATCAGAGGAAACAGTGGGATTGAACGTCTGACCTTAAAACCCCTTTTCTGGGCCACAGAAGTTTTGGATCAAGATGAAATTTATTTTTCTTATTCAGCCAGGTCCATGCGACCTTATCAATGGTTGGATGTCAAATAAACATTGTGGTGGGCCCACTTGGGACCCACAGAGTTGTATGTGTTTCATTCCCACCATCCACTAACTGTGGACGGTGGAACCCCTCCCTGATTTATGTGTTCTATCCACACCGTACACACTGGACGGTCGGGCCCACCCCACGTGTGGGACGGTGTGTGTGTGTGTGTGTGTGTGTGTGTATTATATTAGATATAATATTGTATTATATTATATATAATATTGTATATATTATATATTATATGTAGATTATATATTATGTTATATATAATATGTACTTGATGATGGGCCTTCATATGGACCCCCACCATGATGCATGTGATGCATCCAAGCCATCCAGCCCCTTTGAAAGCTCATTTGATGGCATGAGCTAAAGACTGAGTCAGATCCATAGTTCATATGGACCCCACCCTTGATGTATGTGTTGCATCCAAACCGTCCAACCACTTGGCGAGCTTGTCTTAATAGGCTTGAGACTAATAATGAGTCAGATCTAAGGCTCAAGTGGACCTCATCATTGAAAATAGTGGAGACAGTGACATCCACCGTTCAAACTTCTTAGGAGCCACATTAGCTTCCAATTAAGCTTATATTTTGCTTCCACTTCATCTAGCTCTATGTTAACTTATGAATTGGTTGGGTATTAAACACATCACGGCGGGCCACTCCGTGACATGAGCATCAATTGAGGCCCACTTTGATTTGTTTTGTGGCCATCTATGAGGCCCACCTTGATGTACTTGATGGCCCATCCATCAGGCCCACTTTGATGTATTTTTGTGGCCCAATCGAGGGGCCCACTTTGATATACATGTGACTCATCAGGATGTATCTTTGACCCATGAGCGGGGCCCACCTGTTGCTTGTTTTGAGGCCCAGGTGCAGGGCCCACCTATCATGTATTTTGGAGCCCATGGGTGAAGGCCCATTGTGATGTATTAAGGCCCATGGGTTGAAGGCCATTGTGATGTAATTGGAGGCCCATGGGTTATGGCCCATTTGAGGAGGCCCACCTTAATATTTATGAGGCCCATTTGATGTATTGGAGGCCCATGGGTCGTGGCCCAATGGGATGTACATAAGGCCCATTGTAATGTGATTTCACCATGGTTTATGTAATGATGTTTATGGCGGGCCGTGCCTAGGAAGCAATGTTGGTTTGACATCCACATTGTCGCTCTCCTTAGGGCCCATTGATAGGCCCATACTTGTATGTGTAGGCCGTCTAGGCCTATCTTCGTTGCGAGGATAGTTCATCACATTATAACATGCTTAGTATAATTCAATGCATCATGCCATACGTATCATATGTATGCTTGATATGAGGAATGTTTGATCATAGCATAAGTCGTTGGACTGAGACATTTACGAGATTCCTTATGAGACGGAGCACCCCACATGAGTGCATGGTATGCCCGAGATTATTGCATGATTGTACAGTATGACTCATGCATCTCGCATATGTGTGACTTGATCATTGTACGCCCTAACGACATCAGGGTCGTAGCCTCCAAAGGCACATGATGGAAGACTAAATGGGACACTGGAAATACTTGGTTCTAGCACTATGGGCACTTAGGATGTCCTTGGGTAAAAATCCCAGTATCTCCGAGGCCAGGAGGTGCCCCAACGTCTAGACCGAGTGGAACATGAGTGCCCGAGTGCGGAATACCAGTAGGCTACGTCTCCTACTGTGTCGTGGTCGGTTGGGAGGGGGTGTGGCCTTATCCGCCCGAGTGAGGGGGCTATAATCTAGGTTAAGTATGACTAGCTCGTAAATGGGTTCGCTATCGATGAGCCGGGTAGGTATTGGCAGACTACTGGTCAGGCAGATAGTGAGGTCTATTCCGCTCGCTGGGCTGTGCAGCTAGGGAGGAGGCAGTCGGTGTCGAGTGTAATAGGCCCCGATGATTTCCCCAGAGAGCAACCGTACTGATATGTGGACTTATTGAGCAGGAATTGCATATCCATTCATTCATTCATTCACTATCCACTTGCACTGGTGGTGCGTAACTATTTGTTACGTGTACCTTCACATGACCAGGATTTCGGTTGGGTGCGCGACTAACCTGAGATCAGGAGTTTACCACATTGAGTCGGACTATCCAAATTTAGGTATGGGACTGGTTTAGATAGAAGTCCTTTGTGGTGGACCCCGTAACCTGCGATACTACGTACTATCATCCCGACTTCACATTCCAGCATGGTCATTTCATTCGCACCGCATATTACATTGCATCTGCAGTACTTAGCATTTTTGGTTACTATGTTTTTACACTTATATAGCCTAGATGAGGTTGATGGTATTCTTGGCTCATCAGAATTTGCATATTGCATTGCATCCTCAACATCTGTTATTATCTTTTTATGTTTCGCATCGCATGGCCTTGGTATGGCCGATAGCATTCATGCCTTGCATTACATAGCTTTGGTACAGCTGATAGCATTCATGGACTTACTGCATATTTTCGCATTACTCTGATATTGTATGATTCATGATCTTGTCAGTATTTCTGCTTATTCCGATGGTGTATGATTTGTGGGCTTTATTATATACTTGGCACTTACCTTACGCACACTTTCACCACCCTCTAAGCTTTCTATAAGCTTATGCATGATAGATGCGTGCAGGTGGCATTAAGTTACAGCAATGTTGAGCTTGGAGTGTGCAGCGGTCTTCTGAAGTTTTGATTTTCAACTTATGTATTTTTCTTTCAGCATTGTATTCAAATATTTATATTAGTGGATATGTGATGATGATGTTGCCTTTGTGATTTGGGTAAACTTGTGGTTATGCTCCATACAAAAAAAATTATACTTAAAATCATCCTTGTAGGATCCCAGGATCGGAATCTAGTGCATGCGCACTGGGAGTCGAGAATGGGGTACTACGGAGGCTGTCAGCACCGGATTTGGCGATTGGGAATTTTGAGAGCTCGGTTTCTGAGTTTGAGGCGTGACAACTCAAGCGTATCCAAACTGAGAAGGAATCACGTGTCACCAAAATCCATAGGATCATGGTTCTGAATTTAATAATAGCAGTCTTGGGAAGTTTTTAGTGATCATGGAATATCGCATGAGTATTCTGCACCCAACACACCTTAACAGAATGGGGTTGTTGAAAGAAAAAATTGGGTACTTTAAGAAGTGGCTAATGTGATGTTAAATAGTATGAAACTTCCTAAAAATCTTTGGGCTGAAGCAGTGAACACGGCGTGTTATATCACTAACCGTGTTTATAATAGAAAGTCTAATAATAAGACTGCATATGAACTATGGTTCAATTAGAAGACTGCTGTAAAATACTTTCGAGTTTTTGACAACAAGTACTACATTTTGGGTGACCGGAAAAATTTGAAAAAATTTGACACTAAAAGTGACAAAGGGATATTCTTAGGGTATGCTCTAAATAGTCGAGTGTATCGTATTCTCAGCAAAAGGACCTGTGCAATTCAGGAGTCCATTAATGTAGTTATAAATGATCACTTGAATACACTTGTCTCAAGTTCAGAAGATGATGAAGTCTCTTTATTTGATAAACCAGACTCTTCATCTAGTTAAAATGACACTAAATTACGGTCACTTAAAGACCATCCAACCGATCAAATTCTTGGGAATCCTCTCACTAGTGAATGCACTCGTAGACAATTAGAAAACATTTGTAATTATGTGTGCTCCACATCCCAGATTGAGCCGACCAATGTAAAAGAAGTGCTTGCTGATGAAAACTGGATAGTGGCTATGCAAGGTTAACTTAATCAATTCGTAAGGAATGATGTATGGTACTTAGTTCCTAGACCTAATGATAAACACATTATTGGAACTAAATGGATCTTTAAAAATTAGTCTGATGAACTTGGTAATATAATAAGAAACAAAGCTAGACTGGTTGTACAAGTGTACACTCAGATAAAAGGCATTGATTATGATGAAACCTTTACCCCAGTAGCTCATCTTGAATCTATCAGACTGTTTATATCCATTGCTTGTTACAAAAAATTCAAAATTTATCAAGTGGATGTTAAGAGTGCTTTCTTGAACGGTGATTTGCATGAGGAAGTATATGTTGAACAGCCTAAGGGTTTTGAAGACCTTAAACATTCTGATCATGTTTAACGCCTGAAAAGGGCACTCTATGGATTGAAACAAGCTCCCAGGGCATGGTACAAGAAATTGACTAAGTTTTTACTAAGTCGTAACTTTATAATGGGAAGTGTTTATAATACACTTTTTGTAAAGAAACACAATGATCATATACTGATAGAACAAATATATGTTGATGAGATTATCTATGGATCTACCTGTTCTAACATGACTATTGAGTTTGCAGATTTAATGAAGTCTAAATTTGAAATGAGAATGGTTGGAGAACTGAACTATTTCTTAGGTTTGTAAGTAAAACAACTTCCTAATGGGTTCTTTATCTCTCAAACCAAATACGCTCTAAACTTGGTTAAAAAGTTTAGCTTTGAGAGTGGTAAAAATTTCAATACTCCTACGAGTACGACACTTAAACTCTCTAAGAATTTGATAGGTAAAAGTGTAGATCCTAAGTTGTATCACAGTATAATAGGTAGTTTATTATATTTAACTACGAGCCGACCTGATATTACTTCCAACGTAGGAATCTATGCTAGATATCAATCGGACCCTAAAGAGTCCTACCTTATTGTTGTAAAGAACATTTTGAGATATGTCGCAAGTTCGGCTAAACTTGGTCTCTGGTATCCTCATAATACTAATGTTCAATTAGCTGGTTATTCGGATGCTGATTAGGCTGGTAATATTGATGACTGCAAGTCTACCAGCGGTGGATGTTTTTATGTCGGGAACTGTCTACTTTCATAGTATAGTAAGAAATAGAGTTCCATATCACTTTCCACAGCTGAGGTTGAGTATATTGTAGCTGGTAATGCATGCACCCAGCTTATGTGGATGAAGAGGATGTTAATTGATTACGGATTTGCACAAGATTCTATAGTGTTGTATTGTGACAATTTTAGTGCAATTCAACATTTACAAACTAAGTGTATTGACATTAGATATTATTATATTCGTTAATTAGTAGAAGATTAGATTATTTCTGTGAATTATATTCAGACTAAAAATCAATTTGTAGACATTTATAAAATCTCTTGACAGAAACAGGTTTGCTAAGTTGAAATTGGATATGGGTATGTGCACTATGATCTGAATTGCATGTGTTTATTTGTAATATATTGCATGTTTTTATTTTATTTATTTTTTATAAATTTTTAATTTTCAAAAATATGGAGAAAAATGAAAAATTTTGAGGTGTACGACCAGTTGAGTACACACTTGACCAGTTGTGGCACGACCGGTCGAGTATGTACTCGACCAGTCGAGCCGCTCAGGTTTAGGGCCTTTTATTGTGCAAAAAGCACTTTTTCTTCATTTGTTTCATCTTCCCCAACAAGCCCTACCACAACCAGTCGAACCCACTTTCGATTCCTTCATGGTTAGTGCATCTTTTTCAATTTCCTTGTGGATTTAAGTTCTTTACACTTCAATTTCCTTATTTTTGTAGTTTATTTCAAGGTTTGTGGTGGTTTATTAGGTTTTCTAACTAAAAATCTAATTTCCTTGAAAACCGTCTTTCCTTTCTTGTATTACTTGCATTCCTTCTATTTCTTGTGCTATGAAAGGTAAAAATAAGAAGAGAGCCTCTCGTGGTCCATCTTCTTCTCATTCTACTTCAATCATGGTGCACCATCTTCAGTCACTCGAAGAAGATCCCGAATATGTGAGGGATATACAATTTCGCAATGTGATTGTTGAATAGACGGTCAACTCTAATCATTTGGAACCTTTCGGTATTGTTCCCCTCCTTCAAATTGTAGGTCGGGCTAACATATTAAATTAGGATGGTCCTACATACCGTTCCATTGCACATGCCATGTTTGCTTGCATAAGTGACTTCTCTTCTAAGAATCTAACTTTTACTATTACAAGCAGAGAAGGTCCTATTAATGTAGACCATCACTTAATATCTAGATTGATGGATCTTTTAGTTAATGATGACGGAATTCTTATTTCTACTTTAGTGGCAAGACCTTCTGAGTCTGAGAAAACAATGTTAACTAGAGTTTTATGTAACATGGATGCTGATTGGAACTCTGGTGTTGCGCTCAGTTCCAAATATATGTTACCCAGGTATAAGATTCTCCATCGAATTTTCATCTTTAATGTATATCTTAGGTTTGGTAACAAAACTAAGCTAACTTCTTCAATGGCTTGCATCCTTCATTCAGTTGTTACTGGTGTTCATGTATGTCTTCGATCTCTTATCTGTTACGTTATTATTTAGTTTCATCTCCATCCAGGTCATAGTGATATTCCATTTACCTATCTTATGACTGCTCTAGCCACTCATAGTCTTGTGGCTATGCCTATTGGAGAAACTCCCATTAACCATCTTCCCTTCAACAACTCGAACATTAATAAGATGAATCTGAGGTTGGCTCCTAGCCAAGTTGATGTGGGTGCTGGAGGAGCAGCTGAAGCAACTGAAGAGGAGGATGCTTTGCCTCTTGATGATGATAATATGAATGACTTATTTAATGAGATTGCGTCAGATTTGGCAGCTGATTCAGACTTTCATCCTTCTGACTTTGATAAGCGTTGCGATCCCTTGAGGAGAGGGTGGAGGGTCTACATGTGTCCGAGGATAATCAATTCAAATACATGCACAAATATCTTAAGCGCATTAACAAGGGACTACATCAGATAGATCCATCTATTCATGCTCCTTCATCCGGATCTGATTAGTTTTTTATTTTATTCTGGACATGTATTATTACTTTCTACTCTTTGTGTATTGGGATATTTCTTGGATATACTTTTACCTCTTAGTATGTGACATGATATTATGCCTTAAGTTCATATTTTGATTATCATGGTAATGCTATTTCCTATCTTATTTCATTTACTTCTCTTATCTTTTAAAATCTTTCCTTTGTCTTATTATGACAAAAAGGGGGAGAAATTGTAGAGATGTTTGATTGTGGAATATGGAGTGTAGTATTCATGAATATTTTTTTATAGGTTCTGCAAATCACCTTCCTGGATTGAGGGGGAGTAATGGAATGAGGGGGAGATGTGACTATTGATCATTTGTTGCTCATATGGTGCATGATTCCTTATTGGTGCATGACTGGTGCATGAATTTTTATTTGGTTTTGTCACAAATTTGACAAAGGGGGAGATTATAAATGCTATTGTGTAAATCTAGCACCCATAGTGTTGTCAAATTTTGTTGTGCCAAATCATTTAGTATTTATATCATGCTTTGAGTTGAAGTGATCAGGTTTATATATTTTAAAGTTCTCTAGATCTTCATCGAACTTGCCTACATCTTCTAGTTAAAGTGAAGAGTGTTGAAGTTCATGGTTTCAACCTCAAATTCAAGAACTCAAGTTCAAGTTTGAAGTTCAACTACTGTACGCTAAAGACTCAAGAATTCAAGCATAACTCAAGCTCAAGTTTAAGAGATCAACTCAGGCTACACATATCATAAGTAATCAAGATTCTAAAGCAAATGATGTTTCAAGTGTTCCAACTCATAAACAGGTTTGAATGACCATAGATTGACCTTAGGTTGTGTCATATTCATTGAATATTTTATGTGGATCATTTCATATATAGGTCATTTTTTCAACTAGTCTTAGACCTTGTTTGACTAGTCCAAGTACTGGCTCGACCAGTCTAAGAGTTTTCCCGACCAATCTAAGGTTTGTTGGTATTTTTTGAAATTTTTTGTTGGGCTCTTGACCAGTCCTAGAGACAGATCGACTAGTCGAGTGAATAGTGCTCGACCGGTCGTGCAAGCTCGACTCAAAGTACAACAAGCTTTTTTGGTCCCACTCGACCAGTCGAGTAACGACCTTGTCTTATCCCCCCAGAAAATTTAAAATTTTGTTGGTCCTTCGACCAGTCGAACTGACCCTTAGACCAGTTGAGTGAACATTATTTTCACCTATAAATAGAGCACAAATTTCAAAGTTTATTCATTCATTAAAGTGAAATCAAGACACCACTCTAAGAGATAAGTTTGTGAATTTATTAAGCTATATTATGCTCATTTTAAATTCTCTTTAATTGGCTTTTGTAATTTGATTTTGTGATCTTCATTCCAATCTTACATCAAGAAGGGATTTATGTTTTCCCCTTTCTTGAGATTAAAATCAAATCAGGCTAGCCTGGGTTGATTTAATTAAAAATCAGTTAGAACTAGAACCTTTTCATCTGTGAGACTGGACATTGAACATCTTCATCTACATCGGATCGGTTCTACCAGGCTTCTTTAAAGGAGAATTTTCAGATAAGTATCATTTACAATTTCGTATCTTTTTGTGGTTTTTGAGGTTGTGCCAGAAATTTCTCTTTTTGGTTGTGTCTGAGGTGATCCAGAAAATCTCAGAGTGTGGGGTTTTTGTAATTGTGTAAGCCCAATCAAAGACATAATTGTGAAGGTTTTAAGGTGAACCTTGGAAATCCTTTTTTTATATATAGTGAACATGAATATCCTGAGGGAGTGGATATTAAGAGTGGAGTAGTTGTCTAGTTGTTTTCTAACAATTGGTGTACACACAAGCGAACCATTATAATTCCTGGAGTTGTGGTGGATGATTGAATGTGCTTATGTGTGTGAATGTTGTAATTTATTTTAAGCATTTGTGGTGAATGGTGTAATTTATTTTTATGCACTTGTGGGAATGTTGTAATAACTTAGTTTATTTTATTTGCTATTTTCTTTACCTCTTTATTGGTTTGGGTTTTTGATACTTACAAACGTTCTAGTAAAGTTGTCCTGCCATAAGCTTTTGATTTTTGGTGTTAGGTTGTCCTTATAACTAAGTTTGTATCAACCTCTCAAAACTAGTACATTTGAGGTTGCTATTTTCTTGTGCTTCTTTATTATTTGATTGTGCTATCTTTCTTTCACTTTCGTATTTAATTTTTAATTTGGCATTGTGCTATTCAGCCCCCCCTCTAGGATGTTTAGCTCGGCCTTTTTAAGTCTCTAAAAAAAAGCGAATTTAGACAACATTTGGAACCCTGAGCTCGATCAAGATCAGTCATGGTTTGCAATACCGACTTGCTTAGGGTCCCTTGGAACCTAAAAGTCCAAAAAAATAAAAAATCTACATCCAACCTTATAATTTCTGAAAACTTTCAAAAATCAAAGCGTATTTCAATTCTTACATGCACAAATGTGCCCAATTTGTCAGAAGTGCCACATGTGTTCAAGGCTGACACATATGACTTCGACATCAAGTTAAACTTCAAACTCATAGATCTGAATGAAGTTTAGAGTGGGAAAGATGATGACCTGGCTCTTGAACTTAAGGATCTCCTCAAAAAGTTGGAAACCAAAGCCAATGTTATAGTCAACAACTTCGAGGTAGTAAATTTGGGAACTCCCAAAGTCCCTAAAGAAGTATGCATCAGGAAATCCTTACCGCTAGAATTCAAGCAGAGAATGGTAGAATTCCTTAGTCCAAGATTTTTTAACTTTGCGTTCTCCTACTAAGACATGTTGAGGCTCGATGAAGAATTTGTTGTACACCATCTGCCAACAAAGCCTGAGATGAAGCAAGTAAAGCAGAAGTTCAGAAGAATGAAGACTAAATTGGCCCTAAAAGTCTGTGATGAAGTCATCAAGCAATACAGTGTTGGATTCTTGGTAGTCTCAAACTACCCTAAATTGCTCACTAACACCGTTCTAGTACCAAAGAAGAATGGCAAGGTTCGGATGTTCATCGAGTTCTGAATCTCAACAAGGCCAGTCCTAAAGATGACTTCCCCCTACCACACATCGACGCTCTGGTCAACAACATTGTAGGGCACAAGATCTTCTCCTTAATGGACAATTTCTTAGGCTACAATCAAATCAAGATGACTGTTGTAGATTACAAGAAGACTTCATTTATCACGCCATGGGGAACATCCTTCTATAAGGTCATGCGGTTTAGTCTAAAACACACAGGAGCTATATACCAGTGAGAAATGACAGCCTTGTTCCATGATATGATGAATAAGGAAATGGAAGTATATGTGGACGACATAATCGTCAAGTCTCTCATGAATGAAGGACACTTTGAAGACTTGAAGAAGCTCTTCAATAGGTTAGGAAAATACAAGCTCGACTTAACCCTAAAAAAGTGTCTTCGGTGCAATCGGAGGCAAACTTCTCAACTTCATAATTAGTAAGGCATCAGGGTTGATGAAACAAAGATAAGAGCCATCATCGAAATGCCACCTCCAAAGATAGAAAAAAATAATCCATGGCTTCCTTGACAGAATTCGGTAAATCAACCGCTTCATCGCACAACTCACTTATATCTGTGAGCCAATAATCAAGCTCCTTTGGAAGAATTCACCGAAGGAATGGAACGAAGATTCTCAAGTTGCCTTTAATCAAATCAGAAGATATCTCATGAATCCTCTAGTTCTAGTGCCACCAATTCTTAAACGACCCCTACTATTGTACATCTCGGTAGCAGTGGACGCTATCGGTTGCATCCTCGTCCAACACGATGAAAGTTCACAAACTATATATGTCACAAGCAATATGTTATATATGTCACAAGTTCACAGACTACGAGACCAGATATTCAACACTTGAGAAGACATGCTTGGCCCTAGTCTAGGGAACTCAGCAACTCTGGCAATACATGATCACATATCCTATCCTTCTCCTCGCTCGTATGGATCCACTGAAGTAACTATTCGAGAAGTCGACACTTATTGGAAGGATAGTCAAATGGTAGCTACTTCTATCTGAGTTCGACATCACCTATGTTACTCAGAAGGAGATCAAGGGACAAGCCCTCGCTGATCATCTTCCTACCCACTCACTGCCTGATTATTAGCCACTGAAGACCTTCCTCAATGAAGATCTCTTACTCATTGGGAAAGAAGAAGAAAAAAGGGCAGACGAGTGGGCGTTATTCTTCGACGACCTAACGAACTCCAAGGGTGTAACATCCTGAATTTTCATGGCCAGAGTTTATACTCGTGCCCGAGAAAACTAGGTGTTAGTAATGTATAAATTGAATGCTTTAAAAACTGCACCTTATTTTTTTTCCATTTGGATCACATTTAGATACATTCATGAGGGTAACATTCACAAGAATAAAATCAACTGCATTGATTATTTCATCAGAGTAAAAGAATTCAGTAAATAATCAAATGCGCTCTCAATGGGAGCTTATTACATTTATCGAGTCGCAGTAGAAGTATAAAAGTAAATCATAAAACTATCTTCTTATTCTTTCAGCATAATCTTCTATAGGAAGATGGTCCTCTAGGTCTTCAATTTGTATACATCACCTGCATCATCTATATGGTTAGAAAGGATCAACGCCCTACTCATAGTGATGGATATCCTTTACGATTAACAATAATTCAAGAGATTTATAAAGGTAATGTAAGGATTCTGATACATCCCGTACTCCACTAACACGAGGGTATCAGCATGTGCAAACAACCTACATGAGATGCATGCATAACAAAGCATACGGCTCATCATACATAATGATCATTACAATGTGGAATACGATTCATAGAAAACCCAGATCGCCCCGCATTCTCACACTACGGAGATTCCCAGCATGTCCAACGCAATTGTGGATTTACGTGAACACCTCAAGGCGCACACCACATGATACAGATGAATTATGTGACACTATTTGTTCATGGAACGACTATTTGCAACATTCAATCCCAGAAGTGATATGACACTGCATTTGTGAATTACACACATCGATTTGTGCACCACTACCCAAAACCCATGAAATTACATGTCGACCAAGAGGGTCTCTACTTTGAGCACATTACGTCCATGATAGAATATTTGAATCACTAGTTCTGATACTTCTTAACACATTACTTATATTAATAGATAACATAAACCAAATGATGGGGGTTTTGGAATAATAAGACACATGCCCAAACCCTTTAAAGATAGATAGCATAAGGCTAATAACATAAAGAGAAGAGTAGTGGCCAACTCAACAAAGATAAAAGTGGTAATATCCAACATAATAAAGAGGAGAGTTGCAATGGCTAACTCAATAAAGGGGATTGGCAATGGCCAACTCAATAAAGAGAAGAGTGCTAATGACCAACTTTATAAAAAGAAGAGTGGCAAGGGCCAACTCAATAAATAGAAGAGTAGTAAGGCTAACTCAAACAAAATTGGTAAGGGCAAAGGTAAGGCTTGTATCCATCGCCCCACATATATTCATAAAGATCACTTGTAATCAACATTATATTGTAACCCAAAAGGGTAAATAATTGATGGTAAACCATATGATTGCAAGGAGAATTCACAGTAATATGAAAGCATGTAAAAGGCAAGATAAATATAACAACTTAAATTAATGTAAGCTTAAAGGAAGAATCCTCACCTTTAACGTTGAAGTGCCTTTTCATCTTGTTAGAACCTAGTGCATGCACTTTAAATTCAACTTCAACCATAGATTACACCAATTATATGGTTAGGGCTTAATCCGGGTTTTCATCTTTAACTAATTATTATTTAAATCAAAACTTAATATAGACTTTCACATAAATGGCTAACTTACCTTGATCATTACCTGAGTCTTGGCCCAAAATGGGTTTGATGATATTCTTTCACTGAGTTAACTTGGTCACGACTCTTCGTGGTGTAACATCACCACATGAAATCTCTTGCTTCTCTCTCTCTCTCTCTCTCTCTCTCTCTCTCTCTCTCTCTCTCTTTCTTTCCCTTTCTTTCCTTTCTTTTCCCTTTCTTTCTCTTTTCTTTTCCTTCTTGCTCTTTGTTCTCTCTACTGTGAGGACGTGTGGTATTTATACCACTTTACAAGTCTAGAATGTTCCTGCGTTTGTTGTAAGTAGGACGTTTCTTGCGCGAGCATGCTGCGTAAGTTGCGTGCGGAGGCTGTCTTGGGCATGCTCCTTCTCCTTCGTTCTTCTCTAATTGCAAAGGGTCATCTTTGGATGGGTTCTTGGCATAAAGGTCCACCCGATGGACAACCCTGATTTGGAAAGAGAGGCCCACCTTTTGAAGTTGGGTCCTAGTTTTGAAAGGGGAAGGTGATCCGGTTTCAATGGTAGATAACTCCATGATTTATGTTTACTCAGGTGGACTCTTTTGGTCGGTTCAGATTTATCGAGTGAGACTCGGGACGTCTTAAAATCGAAGGTCCGGATTGTTTCTGTGGGTGGGTTCCGTGAAATCATGCAGCAACCATCTTTCCTACGCAGTTTACGATTCTTTTTTTTTCTTTTTCGAATCTTGGCATCACTGAGATCTTTCTAATCTCCCCATAGATTGGGATGGAGTCGGATTTACCTTTGATGGACTTTGAATGGTTCGGATCCTTCTTAGATCAAGATTAGTAGCGTAACCTAGGCGGTTATGAATTTCCTAACCTTTGGGCATTATTTCACCATGTAGCGAAGTCCGGTCGTTTGTGCTCGAAGTTGTGCACACGTGGAAGTTTAAACAAGTGTAAGGGGAGCTAGAGTTTAGTCGATTTTAGGTGTTGCACCTGATGGACGGTTTGGATCATTGTGGATGATTGCGGAGGTGGCCCACTAGTCGTGCAAAACAGATGTTGTTTGTCCACTGGGAAAGGAGTGAAAGAAGAGGAGGATTCGGGCGGGAGTTATTGGATTAAAATCAGTTTGACCCGCCCCAACCTCCAGTGCACGCACACCTGTGAGGGTGCACAATAAGGTGGGGCTGACAACAATGCTTTTCTGGGAAATCTACACTGTCCATCTATTTTTCCATCTAATTTAAGGGGTTGAGCCCAAAATCGAAGCATATCCAAAGATCAGGTGGATCATATTACATGCAACATTGGTTATTATGGTCTTCACTTTTAAAACCCTTCTAGGCCCTACAGTGATGTTTATTTGTCATCCAACCTATTCATAAGATCATACAGACATAGACGAAGGGAAATCTCCTACTACGACTACCCATGACCCTTCTTCACTCGAACACCAAAATCAACAGTTAAGGGGCTGATCTGTCGATTGGGTCACTTTTACAATGATCTAAGGGCTAAAATCTAATGTGTATGGCTAATTTATGATACGTAGGCATGGTGTAAATTTTTACTTTAAACGAATCGTGGGAACCATGTGATCTAGAATTCAGGGGTCTAGGTTAATGGCATTTTCGTAATTATTGTTGGTCTAACAGTTTTGTGAAATCTAATGGTTCTACATGGTAGCATGTGTCTTTATAACTGATTTTTAGAAATGGACTTTCATCTAGATCATTATGGATAGGGCGTTATTCATCATTTCATTTAAGGGAAAATACTTACATCAAATCACATGATGGATGGTCTTGTCTTAAAATCAATGGTCAAATGGCTTAATCTATTGAATGGAGATCATTTTCAATGGTTAGATTCGCGTCAGGGTATAAATGTACGGTTAGGATAGTTAGATTGTATCGTAAAAATGTACATATTATGTTAAATTTTGTAGTAACACTCGAGAACTTTCAATACTCGGTTATTGAAATATTCAGGGTGCTACAAAGGGAATTAGAATCAGAGCTATCCTCTACTCTCTCGACGATGTCCCAATTCCTATCTCCAAGAGAATAACATTCGAGTGCACCAACAACATGACAGATTATGAAGCTTGCATTGTTAGTGTGAAAGAAGCTATAATCTTGGCTGTAAAGATGAGAAGTTGATACCATATCATCAACCAGACCAATGGTAACTGGAAAAATAAAGATGAGAAGTTGATACCATATCATCAACCAGACCAATGATAATTGGAAAACTAAAGATGAGAAGTTAATACCATATCACGTATATCTCAGAAATCTGATCGAAAATTTCAAGGAAGTCACATTCTCATACATGCCACGAGCAAAGAATCATTTCACAGATGCTCTCGCCACACTAGCATCAATGCTAGAGATTCCAAGAGGAGCTGCAGAATGGGAGCTCATGGTCGAACTTCAAGATGAACCTGCCTTTTTCTTGCAAATTGAAGAGGTCGAAGCCATTCCTATCAACAAACCCTGGTATATCAACATCAAACGGTATGTAGAAAGCCAGGAGTACCCGGCAGAAGCTACAGCAACTGACCGCCGAATCATCCAACATTTGGCAAGACAATTCACAATCAATAGTGAAATTTTCTACAAGTGATCCTACAATCAAATTCTCCTCAGATATGTCAACAAATCCAACGATACAAAGATTACGCAAGAAATTCATGATGGAGTGTGCGGCCTGCACATGAATGGACACATGATGGAAAAAAAGATTCTATGATTCGGCTACTACTGGATGACTATGGAAACAGACTATTGCCAATACATCAGGAAGTGTTTTTACGTCTCAAGACCATATAAATCAAATACATGCCCAACCTCAGAGCTATACAACCTGACTACACCATGGCCCTTTTCCATGTGGGTATTGACATCATCGGAAAGGTAAATCCAATAGCTTCAAATGTCACGAATACATACTCGTGGAAGTTGATTACTTCACCAGGTGGGTAAAGACATCATCCTACACCACCATAACAACATCTCAAATAATCAAATTTATAAAGAACAACATCATTAGCTAATACGGAGTCCCACACACCATCATCACTGATAATGGTTCACCCTTCGTCAATAGGAAGATGGACGACTTCCTTGAAAAATTCAAGATTCAACACCGACGATCGACTTCTTATCGCCCTAGATGAATGGTGGAGTGGAAGCCGCCAACGAGACACTTATCAGGATACTCGAGAAGTTGATCAAGACATACGAAGACTTGTCAGAGATGCTCCGATATGTACTTTGGGCGATGTCTGAACGGTCTGCTACAGGCGCAATTCCTTTTAAGAATACATATGGGATGGAAGTAGTTCTACCAGTTGAAGTAGAAATACCATCTCTTCGAGTACTACTAGAGAGTGAAACTGAGAAAGGGGAATGGCTCATAGACAGATACAATCAATTGCACCTTGCAAGGGAGAAGTGCATGCGTGTGCTAAGTCACTCCTAAAGCTATCAGAAAAGCATCGCTCGGGCCTACAATAAGAGAGTCCGAAAGAGAAGCTTCAAGATCGGTAATATGGTCATGAAGCTCACTCTACCTTCACATCTTCTAGATCCCTGAGGAAAGTTCAAACCCTTATGGGAAGGACTGCTAATCATTAGCGAAGTACTTTTAGGAGGCACTCTTCAGCTCACCAACATGAAGGGCGAGGATCTTCCGGACCCAATCAATACCGACAACGTGAAAAATCCTTCACGGGTGAGTCTATTTAATCTCATCTACAGTTACATTAATAAAGTTGAAGTCAGCCAACCAAAGTTGGTCATCTTGAAATTTACTATTCCCATCCTCCAAAATAGGGCTTCAAACAAAGGGTCCAAAAAAGAGACAAAGAATACCAAGAAAAGAAAGAAATAAGGGCAAAATAAAGAAGCACGTAGTTGAGACCCTTAAAACAAAAACCACTAGCCCTTCACCTCAGGATGAGCCATGTTAAGGTCAACAACTTTACTAGTGTAACTAAAGAAAAGGTTGGAGCAACTGCCTATCGGCTGACAACAATGGAATTTTGACCCTTCAACTGCTATGAAATAAAAAAAAAGAAATCGAAAAAGAAATGTGCCTAAATAGAAAGGGCGGAGTGAAAACCCAGAAGGGTGCTCTGAGTAAAAACAGTGAGTAGATATCAGACTTGGTGATAACCAAAAAGGGCACCAAGGGTAAAAATTACACAGCTACCAAGGGGCAGGCAAGATTAAATACCCTGGACATGGTAAAAACCTAAAACGGTACCATGGGAAAAAATGATGGAAAAGCCGGTTGTAGTGTAAACCTGAAAGGGCGTTACAGGCAAAAATGGCTCAAAGAAAAGAAAAGAATAGAAAAATGCATCAGAAGACAATTCAAGATAGCTCAATAGGCATCCCCAAGTCAAGAACAAGAGGAAATATAGTCAAAGATAATGATTCTATTATATCTAATAGACTCTGAGAGGCAATGGTTTTGAAAAGGCCGAGCTAAGAGTACTAGAGGAGGGGTGAATCGGACTATGTCAAATTAAAAATTTTAATGCGAAATTAGAAAGAACTAAATAAAGATAGCACTTATCAATCCCATAAAGCAGAAATAAATAGCAATCTCAAATGCACAAGTATTGAGAGGTTGATATAGATGTTGTTCTAAAGAAAACCTTACACCAAAAACCAATGGCTTATAGTAGGACAACCTGATTTTTAAAATAGTCTGTGTATCAAAATCCCAAACCAATACAGAGGAAAATAAAAATAGCAAAGAAAATAAACTAAGTTATTACAACATTCCCACAATTGCATAAAACAGATTACAACATTCTCCGTAAAGGCTTAAAGAAAAATTACAACATTCACATAAAGCCACAATCAACCAACCACCACTACCCCAGATATTATAGTGGTTCGTTTGTGTGTACACCAACTGTTAAAAAACAGCCACACAACTATTCCACTCCCAATATCCTCTCCCGCGGGATATTGGCTTTCACTATGAAATAGGTTTTTTAAGGTTCACTTAAAACCTTCACAATTGTGTCTTTTAAGTGGGCTTACACAATTCAAAAACCCTACACTCTGAGATTTTTTGGACCACCTCCGACAAACCAAAAAGAGATTTTTCCTGGCACAACCTCAAAAACCAAAAAGAGATTTACAAAAATGTAAATATGCTCATCTGGATATTCTCCTTTGATGAAGCCCATAGAACCAATTCGAAGTAGATCGAGCCTGCTCGACTGGTCAAACACTGTTCAGTCTCCAGGACTAGTCGAGGGTTCAACAGAAATTCTAAAAATCCACAACAAACCTTGGATTGCTCGAGAAAATTCTTAGACTAATCGAGCCAGTACTTGGACTTGTTGAACATAAGCTAGGACTAGTCGAGAAAAAGTCTATCAAATTATATCATGTCCCAAAATAAGAATGTAACCAATATGACCTAACCTATGATCAATCTAGGGTCAGTCATACCTTATAGGTGAAAATTGAACATTAAAACATCATTCGCTTCTGTTGATAGTTTATCTTGAAGTACTTGAAGCTTGTCATTGTATATTTGAAGATGAGCTTGAAGTAGTGACCTTGTGACTTTGAGTTTCAACTTGAGAAGATTACTTGAGCTTGAATTCTTTAAGTAAAGCACATTGTCTTGATATAGTTGAAACTTGAAAACTTGATCTAGCACTTGATGTTGTACTTGAATCTCTTATTCTTGTACTTGAAGTTCTTGATGTGGAGTCTCTTATTCTTGTACTTGAATGTAGCTAAGGATGATATACAGTTGAGCTACATAAGATACAGATTCCAAGAGGTTTTAGCACTAGAAAATTTAAAAAATCTAGGAGTTAGATAAGATAGCATTCACTGGTTTCAATTGCATACTCCCTTAGGGAATCAAGGATTCCCTTAAGGCATTACTCTAATTCATGAGTCAAAACACTAGCTGAGCCATAGTTCTGATTCTTGCATCTTGGCATAAAAATCTAGAATGCACACACAAATGATACATGACACAGTTTTTTAAAAAAATCTTTTCTCATTTCATTTAAATTTTTATTTCATACATGTATCTTTCTCTTTTCTAAAATATACAAGTGTTTTCCCAAAGCTAAAAGAGCATACAAGCAAACTCTCAACTCTCCTCACTTGGTAAAAACCACTCTCTGATCTCAAACTCAGCTAACCGCTCTCACAGCCTGCTAATCTCCATGTGTAACTAATATAGATCGTCCTGTTTAGATTGCCAAGCAACTCTCTCCTCCTCATCCTCCCCTCGAGAAGATGAAAGCTGCTGAGACATCTGATCACACAAGTAGTGCAATGCGGAGATCTCTGATAGAAGGTGACCATGGGTGGATATCAAGAAGCCAAGATCGATATACTATTGCTCCTCAAATGGCTCATAAAATTTAACAGCAGATCCATGTTCACAACCCCAAGTGTAGGGTCGCGATGTAGTAATAATCTCGATGAGACTGAGGTCGAATCCTCAGGGAATGGGGAACACAGTTTAGAACTAATCTAAGTCTAACTTGGTTGGTCTGGGTTTTTAATCCAACAATTTAGAAAAAGGTTTTAAATATAATAAAGATAAAAAGACTAAGGATCCAGTAATCCACCTATAGCAATCTCAATATTAATTTACTCCATTCAATGATAACTCAATTGGAATCGAAGTCCTATCCTATCTAATCAGATAATGAAGTAATAAAACCAAATCTGAACTCTTCATTGACCTAGCCACACATGAAGGAGTATTATGATGATTGGAAGGGATTTCATCATCCTACCATGCCCAGGAGATGATGGTGAACAACAAGATTTGCCAGTATCACAATCTCAAAAAAGGAAAAGAAGATATTCAAAGCCATCATAGCATCTATTGTAATTTGAGTCATAACAAATCATAGAAGACTGAAAATATTCCTTAAATTCAAGCTAGAAATCAATGAGGTTCAACATAAACTTGAATAAAAGAAAGATAAATATCAAAATGAACTACAGTTTTCACCCCTTATGAGACGACCCGCCCCACCATTGTGACATTGTCCGCTTTGGGGTCTCCCCCGCACAGCTTTAAAACGCGTCACAACAATTAAGAGAGAGCCTCCACATATAGCTAGGACTTTGAACGACTACCCAAGTAATGTAGGACAAAGTTCTGTCCACAGTCAACTGCAACAGTAGCTCGCCCAGCGCGGTAGCTCACCCAGGCACCCAGCCCCACCCACATCACGCTCGCCCACATTGGAGTTGGGATCGGGGCATCACAATCTCCCACCGTTAGAACAGAGTCATCTTCTGCTCTGATACCAAATGAGATGACCCGCCCCACTGTTGTGATATTGTCCACTTTGGGGTCTCCCCCGCATGGCTTTAAAACGCGTCACAACAGTTAAGGGAGAGCCTCCACATATAGCCAGGACTTTGAACAACTGCCCAAGTGATGTGGGACAAAGTTCCGTCCACAGTCACCTGCAAGAGTAGCTCGCCCAGGCACCTAGCCCCACCCATATCATGCTTGCCCACATTGGAGAAGGGACCGGGGCGTCACACCTTAGCCTTAGCTAAGAGATTAGTCTGAGAAGACTAACATCTTAGAAGAAAAACAAAAAGATCAACTATAACTCGTGAAAAAATTGAAGTAGAAGAATGTTGTCAGTGCTCCACTTAGGCATCTTATCCCTTTCTAAACCCTAGAAGATGCTTTGGAGCATCCTAGGGAGTCCTATTTATAGTTGTGGAACTCCAACTTCTGCACTTAGTTGGAAAAATCTAGAAACCGCCTCAAATTTATGCACTCTGCGTAGTTTCCCAAATTAGGTTTGGAGTTTCAGAATATGCTTTTCAGGACAACTTCAAGAATATGTTTGTTTTCAGGACAATTTCAGAATTTCTTTTCTTCACTATAAATCTTTGATTCTCTTCATTCCTCACTTGGTTTTCTTAGATCTCTGGCATGTAAATTATTCGTGAATGACTTTTAGCATTCTTTTCAATCCATGCTCTTAGATTCACCTTGCAACACAAACATGTATAAAATATACCATTAAGTGTTATCATATTCATAAAAACAAGATATAAATGGGAAAAAATATTCAATATTTGACACTCAACACATTCCCCCAGCCAGCATTTTACTAGTCTCGAGAAAAATATGTGTGACATGATCTTCAATTCTCAAGGCTTAAAATCGTTTTTAGAAAATAATCTTTTGTGCAATCAAGTATGAATTAGTAGAATTAAGACGAGAGAGTGGGATTTTGAAAACCTAGAGCCGAATCATATAAGCAATCAATCAAATAAGTTCTATATCAATTTCATCAGAGTATAACTTCATATGTCATGTTTCTCAATGTGTTCAGTGAAAATTAACTTACTTCCCAAAAGAACACTACCGTTTCATTATGTCAACCATGCTCATTACATTAAGATTAGTTGAAGACTTAAGTATTGATGTCATGCCCTAAACTTGGAAAATGGGCTCACAAAATTCTCGATCGCTAAATTCGGCGCCGACAGCCTCCGTAGTGCCCCATTCTCGGATCTCGGCACTCACATGCTAGATTTTGATCCTGGGATCCTACAAGGAGGATTTTCAGTATGATTTTTTTTGTAATGGAGCATAACCACAAGCATAACCAAGTCATAAAACAACATCACCATATATCCACTATATCAAAAACTTTAAGTACAATGCGAGAAGAGAAATACAAGGTGATAAAAAAACTCCAAAATGATCAGATGCGCGCTCTTGCCTCAATGCTGCTACTGTCCAACGACACCTACACGCAACGGTTGTGCATAAGCTTACAAAAGCTTAGAGAGTGGTGTAAGTGTATGCCTAAGGCAAGCGCCAAGTGTACAATATCAGAGTAATACGGAAATACGTGGTAAGTCCATGAATGCTATCAGCTGTACCAAAGCTATGTGATGCAAGGTATGAATGCTATCGGTCATACCAAGACCACGCGATGTGAGGCCTATATAGCCAAATGTCATATGCGAGATGCAAAGCAAGCATGCCAGTCCTCATCAAGTACACATATCAGTACAGTTTGTCTCTGGATATCACCAGGGTCTAATACACTTCACACTAATTGCCTCCTCCCTAGTTACATGGCCAAGTAAGTGGAATAGACCTCACTATCTCCCTAACCAGTAGTTTGCCAATACCTACCCAGCTCATCGATAGCGGACTCATTTGCGAGCTGGTCAAACTCAGCCTAGCTTATATTCCCCTTACTTGGGTGGATAAGGCCACACTCCCTTCCAACCGACCACGACACAGTGGGAGACGCGACCTACTGGTATTCGGCACTCGAGCGCTCGTGTATCTACTCGTCTAGACGTTGGAGCAACTCCTGGTAGCAAAAAGGTTTGAGAATTTCACCTAAGGACATCCTAAGTGCCCACAGTGGTAGAACCAAGCATTTCTGGTATCCGATACGGCCATCCACGATGTGCTTGTGGAGCCACGGCCTTGATGTCACTAAGGCATATAATGATCAAGTCACCCATATGCGAGATGCATGAATCACACCATACAGTCATGCAGCACTCCCGCGCGTACCATGTGCTCATGTGGGGCACTCCGTCTCATAAGGAGTCCCGTAAATGTCTCAGCCCAACGGCTTATGCTATGATTAAACATTCCTCATATCAAGCATACATATGATTCGTATGGCATGAGGCATGGAATTATACTAAGCATATTATAAAGCGATGAACTATCCTCACAACGAAGATGGGCCTAGACGGCCTTCACACAACAAGTATGGGCCTATCAATGGGCCCTAGGGAGAGTGGTAATGCAGACATTTAACCAACATTATCTTACAATGTGGACGTCAAACCAACATTGTTACCAAGGCATAGCCCGCCATAAACATCATTAACTAAACCATATTGGGATCACACATTGCAATGGACCTTAGGTAATTCCCATTGGGCCTTCAATACATCAAATGGGCCATGTCACATGGGCCTTATATTCATCAAGTGAGCCACATCAATGGGCCACACCAATGGGCCTTATGTACATTACAATGGGTCATAACCCATGAGCCTTAGAATGCATCAAAATGGGCCTAATCACATGGGCCTTACGTGTATTAAATGGGTCACGCCAATGGGCCCCATATATATTAAATGGGCCACACCCAAAATAAGTGGTGATAATGATTTCCATCATTAAAATTCCTAAGGCCCACGATAACATTTATTTCCCATCCAATCTGATCATAAGGTCACGCAGACCTGAATTTAGAGGAAAAGGAAAATATCATATTGGTCCAAACTTGGTAGCCCAAGGGTTTTAATGGTGGACGTTCAAACCCACTGCTTTTGATACTGTGGTCCACCTTAATCTAGATATGTCTCATTTTGATCTCAGGCCTTAAAATTTTCTGTCAAAATGGTTGGACAGTTTGGATGCAACACATGCATCATGGTGGGTCCCGTGGATGGACAACGAGGGTGAAACAAGTGGGGTCCACATAACTTAGTGACATCACATACACCAGCTATATAGCTGGTGTGTGGTACTCCAGCCAACCTGCTTCATAAGGTGGGTCCACATGTGTGGCCCACCATAACAATTATTTCCCATCCAACGTTGATAAGGTCATCAGACCTGGGCCCACAGTAATGTTTATTTTCCACCAACCTGTTGGTACGGTCACATAGACCTGGGCCACCGTAATGTTTATTTTCCACCAACTTGTTGGTACGGTCACAGACCTGGGGCCCACCAAAATGTTTATTTGCAATCCAACCCATTAATAGGGTCACACGGACCTGGATGAAAAGGAAAAATAAATTTCACACTGATTTAAAACTTCTATGATGCCCAAAAAGGGTTTTCAGGGCAGACGTTCAATCCCAATGTTTCCCATGATGTGGGCCATCTGAGTTTCAGATCAGGCTGATTTTTGGAGGGGGCCCACTTCAAGGAGGGACCCACCTAATGGACGGTTTGGATACTAAACATACATCATGGTGGGGCCCACGGTGGGGGCCGTGGGTCATTGCCGTCCGCCCACCCGTAATGACGTAGGCGCTGCCTACGCCTGCAGCAGCAGCGCCTGCTGCATGTTATTTTTTTTTAAAAACTGATTTTTCTGAGGTTTTTCACGTGTGGGGCTAGCATTAGGTGAATCCACCCTGCCCACTGGTTCCCATAGCTCGAGACAAGCCAAACAAGCCCAATATCTGATATTTTTCGATGCATAGAAACGGCAGGATGATTTTTCAACGGTAAAAACCACTGTTTTATGTACTATGGCCCACTAGAAGATCGGATGGACTTCATTTTTCGGCTCAATGCCTAAAACGGGCTGAGGAATGAAATGGACGGCATGGATTGAATACATATATCAAGGTGGGGCCTACACATGTTGCCCACCCAATAAGCTTGAAACCAAGCTTATATTTGTTTTTACGTCTAGCGTCCCTGGACATTGGACATCCTGGCTCACACGAACGTTCAAGGTGGGCCCTGCTCAGGTGGGCCACCACGTGGCTGGGTGGTGTGGGACAACACATATAAAGTGAGCCCCACCTACAAATGGATTGGATCCAATACATGCTTCATGGTGAGGTCTATCCAAGTGGGCCACACAGCGACTTCATTACACACACAAATAAATAAATAAATTAAAAGAGGGGGAGGGAGAGAGAGCGATAGAGGGACACGCGTGATGGAGGGACCCCGATACTATGGGCCCTCCGTTTCAAGCATCCAATCATACATCAAGTGGTTCCCAATACATGTGGGCCCATTAAATCAAAATTCAACGGTGGAGATTCCTTCTCTACTAAAATGGACGGTCTAGATGACCTCTATTCAAGCTAGAAGAGTAAACATCATGATGGGGTCCATGGAGAATGACCCCATCATGGAATGATATCGATAATCAAGGTGGGCCATTGGCCACATCTTAGGGTCCAAAGTGAGATCCATACCATCGATCGGTAGGCCTCACTTGGCCCATCATAAAAACATAAAAACCTAGCCTATAAGGCACCCACCGTCAATTTTCTTGGTCCGTTGGAAAGCCAATCTCCTTGTGCTTCACTTTGATGGTGGAAGATGAGGAATGAATGGTTAGGATGAAGGTTTTTGGGATGGGAAGGTGGGCCACAAAGATGCACTCTCTCACATGGAAGAGAGCTTGGACGTGAGTGTTTTTTGTTGCTTGGACTTGTGTGTTGAGAAAGAGAGAGAGAAGGGGTTGTAAGGAGAGGTGATGGATGGGTGAAAGGGTGAGTGATGTGTGATGTGTACTTGACATGTATGGTTGTGTAAGAGAGAGGGTGAGAAAGAGTTGACTTGGTAGTTGCTTGGGGATTGGGTGAAAGGTGATGTGTACTTGACATGAAGTGATTGATTGATTGATGGAGTGATTGATTGATTGATGGGACATATTGTAGAGATTCTCTTGGGATTGCAAATGCGTGGCGTTTTCTTCGAAATAAACACCGGCCCACATCTCCCTATCAGGGTATCGGATCAGTATGCAAGACGCGGCGTTAGAACCGCGCCAACGGTGCAGTCGTAATGGTACAAGTCTCGGATTAAGCCGACTCAATTCTACAGGATACGGCTTAGGGTCATGCGCAAACATCGATTATACGTCGCAAGTTACCGAACTTCGATGGAAGGATCGCGAGAGTCGATGGAACAGTACAGACTAAGATACAGGTCTTACAATTGATTCCGAACTTATCCCCTTTTTCTTCTTTTTTCAGTTTTTAATTTTATATCGACGGTCTCTTTTTATTCATTCAGTCTTCTCGTCTTTATTCTTTTTATATTTTTCATTCTTTTTTAGTCTTTTCATGGCCTTTTTCGTCGATCTTACTGTTTTTTAACAAGTTCTTTTCATCTTTTAAGGTGGATAGAATTATCTAGGCTTAATTCTCAACATCTATCAATGATAGATATACTAACAATTAGAAATTCTAGCATAATTCATAGAAAGTAGATTGAATGTGTCTTATAATTTATATTGACATGATATTCAAGCTTCTCTTAATCAATTAAATGAAAGAACTTTAAGTGATAGTTTACTCAGTTGATCAAACTCCAACAATTCAAAGTTCAATCTCTATCTTATCATCATATTCAAAACATTCTTAATTACGCAAACTATCACTTCCAAACAAATCTTTTAACTTAAAAAATTGAAAATTTTTAAAAATTTTGCTCGAAACATAAGAAAACACTGATTAGTTTACCTAGTCCACACCCCCCAGCCTAAAATCTACATTGTCGTTAATGTATAAACATAAGCAGTAAGAGCAAAATTGAGAGCAATGAAAGTAAAGGGGAGTAGATGAAGAGTACATGTGAAGTGAATACAATCTTCTAATAAAATATGGTTCTAGTGACTAAACTAAACCGCGAAAAGTAAACTAATCCTAATAAAGCAAATAAGTTCTAATTCGAAAGTAGGAAAGCAGGGGAAAACTACTTAATCATGCAGCAAGGTTCTTCCTCTAGCCAATATCTTGATAAATTTTTTAGTGGGTTTCTCAACAAAATCATCCATAAGCCATATTTGCAGTAGGCTTGGATGCCCTGGAGCATGAATTTTCAAAGAAATTTATGGACTTCAGCAAAAATTTTTTTTTTGATCCCTTGAGGTATCCAAAGTGGATAATATTCACCTGTGACTGAAAAGTTTTCAATGTTAGTACACCACGGTGAATCAAAGACTACAAGTAGGTGAAATTCAGAAAAAAAATCTCAGTAAATGATTTTGTCTTAACACATTCCGAAGTTTCAGACTTCAGTTCAATTCTTAGCTCCTCCTCTTTTAATAGTAAACATTTAGGATATGTGGAAGGAGGTTCTTAAGAATAAAGATTCCCTCATCAGTAACAAATGCTGAGGTCTTGTCTTGTAAGGCATCGACTATTTGTTTTATCATGTTATCAGTAGAATCTGCAAAGTGTGCCAAGCAATCCTCCAGAGAGTTGAGAGATTCAGTTAAGAGGGGCATGTTTTTCACATTGAGGTTTGTGATGATATGCCCAAGGACTCTTTCACCGCCTTTGAAAATAGAAGGAAGCATACTCTCGTGCTCTTCGCCCCGATGAGAGTAACATCACCGAATACATCTCGCCTTGCCCTGCATAAATAGATTGAAGATCAGTAGGTGTAGATGTAATGCGAGGACTCAGTTCCTTGATACTAATCGGTAGAGGCTTTGTATTGTCAAGGGGTGACTGCTCAAGTGGTTGCCTCCATTGGGTAGTCTCAAGTAATTGAGTCGTATTGAACAAGTCACCCATCTCCCTAATCATATCATAGTCTAAATCAGGGGAGTGGGCTGAGCATGCCTTAAAAAAATCATTAGATTCACTTGAGGCGAGCTCATCCTTCATATTTAAATAAAACGTATCAAAGGAGTGGAGTTGATCATTATGGTCGACAACTCCTTGTACTTCTTGATCATTTACCTGGGCTATACTTGAGATCAATTCCTGGGAAATTTGGGCTATAAACTCATGATTGTCATCCAACTCCTCATCATTTTCTAATTCAGTACAGTTCACAAGTGAGTTGGGATCACTTTCCTCACATTGTGTTTGTAGATTGGGTTGAGGCTCGAATAAACTAGCCTCCTCCTCCTTATTGAGGTCAAGTGTGTCATGTGTCAGCATCATTATATTTGAAAAATACTAGTGTCTCTTGATCATTCCTTTTGACAGTCATCGAGATTGACTCTTCGGAAAATTAAACCATATGCTCATTAACAGAATCCAACTCTTGATTCTTAATTTCAAATTCTCTATACTTCCAAAAACCTATCTTTTGTATAGCTTTTATAAGTTCTTGTAATGCTTAGAGTGTGCTTTGCTGGGTGAGCTCTTGAGTTTGTGTGAAATTCTAAAGTGAATTCTCTTAAATTGTTTCTGTTTAGATCTCAAAGGTAGAGGATCTAAGAGAACAGTCACTATAATATGTTGTTGGTTCATCTCTTCAATGTTGATGTTTCCATTGATCATAGTCATATGGTTCATATGTGGGAGGGTGGTTTAATGGTTGTTGGTATGCATTATCACCCATAATGTAATCACCCATTGTTTTCTTATTGTCAAATGGGTGATAATTATTCTCATTCCAATAATCATTTGATATTTTCTTAATCCGTGGAGTGTAATTATTGTCCCACATATGATCGCGTATAGACATCTTAACCGGTGGAATATCATAGTTTGGTTGGCTCTCAATCATGGTTTCAGAAAAATTTTGAGACATAGATTGTTTCTTAACATAATCATGTAACACGTCTTCACAGTACCTCTCATCTTCTAAAAATAGATTAACATACTTATGTGCCCACCCTTGCTACTCTTGCATGTTCATGGTGAAATCTTAATTCTGAAGTTGTTCCTAAAATAAATTGATAAAAAAAATCCTACAGTAATATGAAAATTAAGTACAGGGAAGAAGTTACCAAAAGAGAAGAACTGAAATCGAAGATCCTACAAAATCAAAACAATCAAACTATGTTAGCAATGTTAGAAAAAGAAAGAGAAAACAACAACAACAATAATAATAATAATAATAAGATGAATCCTAAAAACCATATATTAGAAAAATTCAGAAAACAAGAAAAATATAACCTAAAACGAAAATTAAACCTAGAAAAAACTAAATTTAATCGTGTTTAACGCCACTCCCTGGCAACGGCGCCAAAAACTTGTTCACAACACCAAGTGTAGGGTCATAATGTAGTAATAATCTTAGTGAGACTGAGGTCGAATCCACGGGGAATGGGAAACATAGTCAAGAACTAATCTAAGTTTAACTTGGTCTGAGTTTTTAATCCAACAATTTAGAAAAAAGTATTAAAAATAATAAAGATAAAAGGACTAAGAATCTAATAATCCACCTATAGAAATCTTAATATTAATCTACTTGATTCAAAAATAACTCAATTGGAATTGAAGTCCTATCCTATCCAATCAGATAATGAAGCAATTAAACCAAATCTGAACTCTTCATTGACCTAGCCACACATAAAGGAGTATTGTAATGATTGGAAGGGATTTACCATCCTATCATTCCTGGGAGACGATGGTGAACAATAGGATTTGTCAATCTCACAATCTCAAAGAAGGAAAAGAAGATATTCAAAGCCTTCACAGCATCTATTGTAATTTGAGTCATAACAAATCATAAAAGACTGAAAATATTCCTTAAATTCAAACTAGAAATCAATGAGGTTCAATATAAACTTGAATAAAAGAAAGATAAATATCAAAATAAGCTACAGGTTTCACCCCTTCGCCTTAGCTAAGAGATTAGCCTGAGAAGACTAACATCCTAAAAGAAAAACAAAAAGATCAACTATAACTCATGAAGAAATTGAAGTAGAAGAACATTGTCGATGCTCCACTTTGGCATCTCATCCCTTTCCAAACCCTAGAAGATGCTTTAAAGCATCCTAGGGAGTCCTATCTGTAGTTGTGGAAGTCTAACTTCGGCACTGAGTTGGAAAAATCTACAAACTGCCTCAAAATTACGCGCTCTACCAGTTTCCCAAAATAGGCTCGGAGTTTAAATCGCCTCAAATTTTTGGACTCTATGCAATTTCCCAAATTAGGCTTGGAGTTTTAGAATATACTTTTCAGAACAATTTCAGGAATATGTTTGTTTTCAGGGCAATTTCAGGATTCCTTTTCTTCACTATAAATCTTTGATTCTCTTCATTCCTCACTTGGTTTTCTTGGATCTTTGGCATATGAATTCTTTATTAATGACTTCCAAATCTCCAAATCTTTGCTTTGGTGGTTCTTGAGCATCAAATCCATTCTTTTAGCATTCTTTTCAATCCAAGATCTCAAATTCACCTAGCAACACAAACATGTATAAAATATACCATTAAGGAATATCATGTTCATAAAACTAAGATATAAATGGGGAAAAATATGCAATATTTGACACTCAACAATCTAATATCAAGAAAGTCTAGCTTAGCGATCTCATCGGTTAGAAGCTAGCCCAGAAGGAACCGATAAAGCGACTACTCTGTTATCCATTGCAGATATTAAATAGTCACCAAAGGCAGCCCCCAAGACTCAAATCCTAGTGCAACATCTATCAAGCAGCCCTCCTAAAGTGCTCGAACTCGAGTACCAAGAGCTAGAGTCACCCATGGAAGAGGACATGTCTGAATCCTGAGAACGCAAGAGCTGGAATCTCCTATCAGAATCCAAAATGGCACAGGAATCTAATTAGGTGATAGGAAAAGTACGACTGTAAACCCACGATCATTAGAGGCTCTCTACAGGCATTACAAATGACGGGCGGACAAGTAAGCTAAGAAGACTCCCAATGGATCTCCCAACATGTAGTTGTGTAAACATCCCGCTGTATAAAAACTCGCTCATACCTGTTGTATGAGGAAGCCTCCTCATAATATGGCGATGAATATCACCCTAGGGAATGGATCAAGAAAGTGGAGCAATCATCGCCAACCTCCCCTAAAGCCACAACTGTCAAAGTTCAGATCAACAAAATCAACAAGGATGCAAAAAAGAACAGATGTAACAGGAATAGATGCAAAAGGATAATGGTGTAAAGATATTTGGAGAGAAGTATAGCAGCCTCGCAAGACACATGTACGACCACAGGCACAATCAATGAAACCCTCGAATACCTCGACAAGGACTATGGATGCAATGTTCTTCTGGAAGTACGCGCGACTCAACAACTTAAAGAGTATTAGAAGATTTGATCGATGCCCCTCGGAGAATAGGAGCTCAACGATTAGACAAAACATAAGGGTTGTACATCACTTCGAAGACCGCGTAGACCCCGAAAAGCCTGTATCAACCGAAAAGGCATCATATAGAGCATCCAAGGAGAGAACGATTGCATCCTAGCTATTAACTACATTTGGGATCAGATATGGAATGTTGAACCAGTGGTGATGATTATCTGCCTTCACATGACGTCTCCTTGGTACATGAGGTGAACGATCCAAGAGTAATATGGTCATGTCAGAAATCTCCTCTAGGGACGGCCCAACTCTAGATCATTGAACTCAAACAAGTTCATGATGATACCCAACTGTCCAAAGCTGCCCCAAGCATCCTCCAGTCAACGTCTATCTGAATCAGCCGAAGAACCCTGCCAAAGCTATAATACTCCATCTTGTGGAGCTCAAAGTCTAACAAGTTGTTAACCCAAGATCGCAACTGATCAGAGCACATTGATCATGGTTGGAGTTAAAAAGTATGCACAGGAATGCCATCAAGAACCATCATCTCAGATGAAGCAGGAAGCTCATTACAATATGACATCCCATCATCTCAAAGATCAATAACAATATCTGACCAAAGGGAATCGGCAAACGTGGTCCTAAAGTTGGAAGCTACCCAGTCACCGCATCAAGCACTCTAGGAGTCACGGTCAAAAGTTCAGTCCTATCGTCAGCTCTCCAAGAAGACTTATCTATCTCATAGGTTGACTGTATAGGCATGTCAAGCACTATAAGTGAAGAAGGAAGAGGAGCCAAAAACAAAGGACGATCACCACTGTCAAAACTGACCATCGTGATGTCATCAAAAATCGCACCAAAAATGAGATTGATCCAACCATAAAAAAATGTGTTGCGATCCATCAAAGATGCCAAGCAATTATCTAAACCATCCAATGCATCATCAGATCCAACTAAAAGTGTTTTCATGGGCCCAATTAAAGCACCAATGCTGAGATCTCCACCGATTGGCCCATCTTAAAGAGAGGTATGCATCCAACTATCATCCTGGCCAATCCAAAGAGCTGTCAAGTCATCTACACAGTCAGATATTGGAAGAAAATGGATCTACCATGGTCGAGATCGCATCAAGACCGGTCAAGTCAAAGGATCCTACATCTGGACCATACATACCAAGATCCAAGCCGTCTAAGGTAGTCCCTAAGCTTTCTAAGCCATCCAAATGGTAGATTAGCCCATCCACATCAATCATGGCTTCATCCTAACCATCCAAACTCTCATCTACATGGCCTACATCAATGGGATCCATAACCTCACTCCCAAGCCTGTCTCCTCCATCAAAACACTCATTAATGGCCCCCACATTAATGGTAGAAAGTTCAGCCAATTCTCCATTAATGGAGAGACTTAAATCAGCCCCAACTACCATCTCCAAGCTTCCATCAAACCCATCATTACTATCCCTCATTAATGCATCATCTAAGCCATCAATGGGAGGAATCTCACCATCATCCAAGCCAAAAGAAGAATTTGATGCATGGGACCCACCTACTCCAGCAACAACATCATTCAGCAACCCCTCTTTTGTGGCCCATGAAGAGGATGGCCATGATGAAATCAAAACAAGAATGGAGGTGTTTCAATAAGAAACGAATGTATTTTGATAAGGGATTGTTATTCAATAATTAATAAAGAAAGAATGCGAGAAACAATCATCATGAAATGTTTTATTGATTTTTAGAATTCATTTACATCCTCATGTTTTCTTTGATTCCAAAATAAAATGTACAGTTGCTAAAAAAACAATAATCAAATCTGTTCGAATATCGATTTCGGCAGCATTTCAATTCGTGCATGATCTTCCGAATGCAGAAACTGTTGTGTGAAAATGATATGCGTCACAAATGATATATCCTTGTCGATCTTTTTATCCTTCAAAAGTTCTTTTTTCTTTCAAATCAGCCAAACTCTTGGAAGAATCGCAAAGGTACAAATCATGAACAAGTGGTCATTGAGCGTGCAACAGCCTTATTACGCATCATATGATGAATACTAGGTCCACCATTATATGGCCACCCTATTGCGTACCGAGCAATAGATATCAAATATGGAGAACTTTCTAGTCTTTTGCTGGCTATCGAGGTCTTCTTATGTTACAAATGAAGAGAGAGGAGGTGTATTTATAGGCAACCACACGTGTGAACCCTAATTTTTCCACAACAACTCCTTGTTGCACGAAGCTCAAAACCCATTGCACCCCATGCAATAGTCCACCATTAATACCCTACTGCGTGATCAAGACATCTCCATTACGTGAGGTGCAATGCACTATTATCAATACTCTATTGTACGCCGCGCAACCAATGCACATCGATTCTCAATTTCTTCCTGTTTTCTCCTTAAATTTATGCTCCAAGATATGCTCCCTTGGTCCTTCATTTAATCTCCTTCTTGAGGTTAAATGGAGGATCAAACCATGTTTTAAAATTCATTTCACATGACCCATTATGCACCTGGCATACCTGTTGCGCTATCGGGTCTGTGCAATATCCCAGCGGGTCTGTCCATCTATATAAACCTCGAGACCCTTCTTTCTGCACTTCACTTCATTTTCTCTAGCCGAAATCTTCACTTAGATTTTGGCATCCATGCAACAACTTCTTCCACACAACAACTTTTGCGTGCAACCAGTGTCTGCACGTAATCACTCTGCTTTGACAGAAAATTCTTCTAAATAACAAAGTTTTTGCCTAATTTTTCTTTATCTTTCACCTTATAAAATGACTAGAATTAAGAGGGAAAATATCTCTGGTAATCTTTGACCCCACTGATAGACCCATGAAACAATCAGGAACTTCAACCAAGAGAGCTACGTCTTCAAGAAAAAGGAGTCACATATCCCGCGCAGAGACTAAACAAACTTTCCAAAACATTTGGGATTGTATAGAAATCCAGAAAGAAACATTGAATTCCGTAATCCTTTCTAGAACGAGATGGTCATCATTCTTATAAATTTACAACGCCACTGGTCGATTCTTCGCAATGAGCCAACTAACCAAATGATCCGAAATAGACTTGTTTTTGTAGATCATTGGATCATGACGGAACTGTGAATCTTAGAAGGATGTCTCGAAGAGAACGGACCTCATCAAAAAGTCGATAGAGTTCATAAAATGCGATTCCTACGCCCTTGCTATAATCTTCAACAACTCTTTCTTACTTATTACATCAAAACTGCTCAACAACATTTCTTTGCTAAAAGACTGTCATAGGACACAAAAGAGTTTATGATGAGGGATCTTTCATCGCCATGAGATCATTACAGTGTATGGGCTCAAGCCATTGTCCAAAAACATGTTGATGTTCTGAAATAGATTGATCCTTTTGATGCAATTACAGCTTCATTAGATGATTTTTATGGGGATGCTACCAACTTTAAAAGCTTTCTCAATCACTGGTTCCCAGTTACTAACTTGTTTCACCTTCGTTTAGGTGAGGTTAGTATTACTTTATGGGATCTCCATTACATAGCAAGCCTTCCTGTTATAGGTAATATTTTTAACAAATATGTGACTTCAAGCGAAGAGTTCGCTTGCATCTCTGTAGAGAAGAACCGGTCTGAAGTTTCAGAGACTACCATCGAGATTTTTAAAGAGATTGCTAATTTCCATCATAATGATGAGATTTCGTCCCTTGACTGGATAGCCCATTTCTTTGGAGGCCTGTGGTTCATTTCTTTCTTCTTTTTCTTTCTCTACTTTCATGAGAATATCAAGAGCACTATCAAATATAATGCCACTTGTGAACTGGCCTCTTTCCTGGCTTATTTGCTAAGCTTGGTAGTACTTCCGAGTTCAGAACGGGCAGAAACTGTCAGATCAACGCTCTTCATGGTTGTAGGCGCGATGGAAGAAGGTCAAAAATATTCATTGGTACCTCCTGTTCTTTGTTCACTGTATCACGCTTTTGGAAATGTCATTTTCTACCATGAAAGCTCAATCTTCAGACTTTCTTCAGTCTATGCTCCTTGGCATTACTTTACGGGCTAGTTAGGAGTGCACTTTCCTTGGACCTTTGCCGATTTGGAGAGAGCTTACATAAATCCTCATCAACTCCCACTCAAGTATTATCAAAGAAGAAAGATGATTGAAAAATCATATGCTTGGATCACAAAGAAAGTAGAGAATAATAACTCTATCAACTTATTCTAGTTCCCACTCACTAGCTTTCCTGAAGATATAGAGATTATCGATGATGATTTTATCTCTTTTAGTGAACATACGTTCCTTATCTCCATTAGATCTAGTACTCTTTCATTAAGAGAAGGTAGTAAATTTTGGCGTGAACCATATTATTCGAGCAGATTTGATCATTAATTTGGTTTTGATTAGACAACACCAGAAACTTATGATACTATTACAAGAGTGATGAGGAGCTATGGTATGGTATTGGATCATACAACCGGGCATTGATATGGAGGCAACTTCTGACTATACGCATTGGATCGCATTTCATGATTCCTAATTACAACTACCCGATCCATACTTCTTATTGCTGGATGTGTTGGTGGGCCCATTAATACATCTTGGTATGTAATTGTCGTCCAGTCGATTATGCCATATGGATTCTTCCACCACGCATGAGAAATTATAGGACAAACCAAGGCATAGGTTATATTGAAGAAACAGGTCATGCCCTCAGTTTTTGTCAAATTTTCACAAAGATCTCTTCAGAGGACCCTATTTACGAAATAAAGCCTGTTAACACCCTTGAAGGATAGATATCATTCAGTGTTCCTTTAGAGAATTTAAAAGATAACTCTCATACACCTGGGATGTCAAGCCAACCAAAGGGAAACAAGGATTTATCTGGTCATATACATTCACAATTTTAACCTCCTCCACCCTTGCAGATTTTATGAGATACCCTTCCTATGGTATCAGGAGTGAGGGTGACAGAAAGTGGCCATCGTTCTCTTTAGAAGGGTAAACAAGTTATAATTGAAGATCCTATTGAAAAGGAATTTTTTTAAAGAGAATGGTAACAAAGGATCATTTGTCTTTCCTGCCTCTATGCTGGTCAAGATAAGAACTTCGTCCATGTCAACCTTTACATCTTTTATTCCTGCAACAGGTATACTTCATCTTATATCACCTCTCTTATGCATAATTTCCATAATGTCAATTCTTCATATCCTCATTTTCCTTATATATCTTTGTAGCTATCTCTTCATTAAACGATGTAGCAAGTTCCAGTGTAATAGATCCACTATCAGATATATCTTCGATGAAGGAGATTCCTTCTTATAAACTTGCGATAATGTAAGATGCTCTATTGATTATATCTCATACATTTCAGAATTAAGAGCAATGGTCTTTCCTTAGAGATACTTTGGCGGCTTTGGATAATTCTAAGAAATAGGCCAGAATTGATATTGCGACCCTTCGTGATACTTTAATTCATTTATATACTTCATGACAGTGATTAGAATCAGCTTGCAGTACAAGTGCTGCATTAGACATCCTTAATTGCCAGAAAGAATTACTACTTCTTAAAGGCAAGTCTTTAGGATGTCATCCATCATTTTTTATTACGATAAGAATGATGCTTCTCTTCAAGAACAATTAAAGAATTCTACGAAAACTATTGCGGCTATGGATGATGAAATAGCCATCCTCAAGGCTCAACGACATGATGAAGAGCTAAAGGTGAATAAAATCAAAGATAATATCGAGGAGAATGCTGATATAGCTGACTTTGAAAGGTCATCTCTTCAAGAGGATAAGTTATCCATTAACCCTTTCAAGCAAAAATTAGCAAACGCACCTAATCATGTTAGACTTATGATTGATGCTGAGCTTGATACTGCTATACTTTAAATTCAATTTAAATAGATATTATAACAGTACATGTTAGCTTTGGGCATTCAAGAATGAATGTGATATTTCATAAGTTGTTATACTTCAATGTTTTATATTTTTAGTATCATTTTGTAGCAATTTCTAAGCATGAATATTTTAAAGTAGTGAATATTTGCATATTTTTATAATTCAAGAGCTCGGTTGATGAATATATATACATTTGAATTTTATCGAATGCTTGTTTAGAATTTCAATGATTCATTTTATCACGATGAAAAACTGGTAAATATAATATATCCGTACAATGTTTTTATTAATATTCTTTAGATGGCGTTTATCTTTGATAAGACACACTAATTTTGGAGTTTAAATTAGCATAGGCACCACACAGTTTAAGCTCTTGAGAAGTGGAGCACACACAGCATAAGCTCTTGAGTAGTGAAGCATACACAATTTAAGCTCTTTAGTAGTGGAGCAGGTGGACTTATGCAAATGGTCTCTGTAACTATTAAGAGTTTATTGAACCACTGCAGTCGAGGAGTTCACAAACTGTGATCCATCAGAGGGGCCTAGTGAAGCTATCGGGGTAATAAACTCAGTAGGTTTTACATGTAGGGTTGGCCATGGTAAACTTGGTAGATTTTACATGTAGGGTTGGCCACATTAACTCTCTAGAGTTCACGGGATGCACAAGGCTACCTATTTAGGTACCAAATCCAAGGCTACCAATCCATCGATGAGGGGGTAGCTCATTTAGAGGTCGACCTTTCTGCATGAGTTGGCCTATCAAGCCGGGAATTTGGGGGTTCTTACGCATGGTTGGCCTATCTATGAACAAGCCAAAGAGCACACATTGTAACTTGCTTATTCTTCACCTTCAAGGTCTAACCCATTCATGAAAGGGCATTTTCTTTTATCTTTCCTCATGGTGCTGTCAGAAGCTAAACAAACAACATTGGTCTCACGCGTGGTTGGCCTGATGGGCGCTCTCCACTGCCTGCATGGGTCTAAGCATGTGATTGCCTTAACAGACTTTTTAGGGTCATTGGCTTTTCACTGCTGCCATATGATGAATCGTCATTACTAATAATATAGGGCTTACGTGTGGTTGGCCTCATGGGCACTCTCCACTACTGTAAATGACAAATTTTAATTACTGATAATGTAGGGCTTATGCATGGTTGGCCTCATGGGTGCTCTCCACTGTCGTAAATGATAAATTATGATAATATTTGTAATTAGAGTAATGTATCGGCTTGGCGATGATCAACGGTGATAAGCAACGATAATGGGCGATAATATTTTATTAATCTAGAGAGCTTTCTTTCAAAGAATTGTGATATGCTTGTGAATGTCTTTTCATTCATATATGGAGAAGAATACATAGCTTTTCATTTGTTAAGGTTTTTTCACCATACTATATGTCTTGCCCCCTTTTGATTAGGATAGATTTTCCCTAGAATCTTCACAATCAAAACTTCTTTTATCTTCAAGGATGATATTTTTTGATGAAGTGAGCATTGACGGGTATTTTAATACCTTGCCCATTTTAATCTACGACTCGATTGGCTCCGTTCGAGTATACTTCAGTTATTGCATATGGACCATCCCATTTATGGTCGAATTTGCCCCTAGTTCTAGGAGTGACCACGATGGCTCTTTTCAGCATTAATACAATATCGCCTTTCTTAAAAGAGCGATGCTTGGCTTTCTTATCAAAAGCGGCAGATATTATTCAATAGTTAACAAAGAAAGAATGAGAGAAACAATCGTCATGAAATGTTTTATTGATTCTAGATTTTGTTTACATCCTTGTGTTTCCCTTGATTCCAAAATAAAGTATACATTTTCAAAAAACACAATAATCGAATATGTTCGAATATCGATTTTGGCAGCATTTCGATTCTTGGCATGATCTTTCGAATGCAGAAACTATTGTGTGGAAATGATATGTGTCACAAACGATATCTCCTTGTCGATCTTCTTGATCCTTCAAAAGTTCATTTTCTTTCAAATCAACCAAACTCTTGGAAGAATCACAAAGGTACAAATCATGAACAAGAGGTCATTGCGCACCATATTATGAATACTAGGTTCACCATTGCACGACCACCCGATTGCGCACCGCACAACAGGCATCCTCAAATACCTTGCAAAATTTGGAGAACTTTCTAGTCTTTTGCTAGCTTCTGGGGTCTTCGCATGTTGCAAATAAAGAGAGAGGAAGGGTATTATTGTGCAATCAAGAAATCTCCATTCGTGAAGCGTAATGGACTATTATCAATACTCTATTGCGCGCCACGCAACCAAAGTATATCAATTCCCAATTTCTTCATGTTTTCTCCATAAATTTATGCTCTAAAAGGAGGAGAAGACAAAAGATGAATCCATGATTAGGGGCCGAATGTTTGAAGCAGAGAATGTGCTAAAGAGATAAAAGAAAGGCATGTTTTGTCAAAGTAGAAAAAGCCAAAGTAGCTCACCTGATGAAGGACCGGCAGCAACCATGTTGCCTCTAGTCTATACATTCTAACCCACTTCCGTAGGATTGGATCTTAGGGTCGCGGTAAGTGAAAAAGACATGTGACATTAGTCGGAGGCACCCTGGTTGTCGTTAATACTTCGAATGAATCTCTACTTTGGCTAGAATATGATCAACAATGTCCAAAACCTTCTCCAAGTGACCAATCATGAAGATGTGGGCCCAAAATAGGCATGTCAGACCCGAAAGTGCCCAAATCACAATTAAGATGGATCCGAATGATCCAGACCATCAAAGCATCACTAAGACATGATCCATGCCATTAATCAGCTTCCTTAAGACCAAAGACATCTAGAATATACATCAAGTGACCAAGATCTGAAGCAAAGAAGGTACATTTCATTTATCAATATCATCTAGGCCATACAAGTACAAGTGCCTGATCCTTTAAAAAAGAATAAAAGAGAAAATCATGTACAAAGCTGCTGAAAAAGGATGGGATGCGCACTGAAGCCCTTATAGATGACCCACTTAGTTGTCATCATCAACTCTCTCTTGTTGCCCGCATCAAACTCATCAGTCAAAGGAGCCATCACCAAGCTACCCGCATATCGGTGACCCCGCTGGGGAGCAAAGAGAGGAGGATAGGTCAACCCCATGCCAAATTGACAGTACCATAAAGCATAATCCCTATCATGCATGATGAAATCAAGTGCACACATCCCAGTGAAGCTACCAGTAGCTATGAGACCAAAAAGGGTCAGCTCCGGGGGTGGTGAAAAAGGCACATACAGAACCCCAGTAAGTTGACCGAACAGTCGTTTGCTTAGACACCATCTGTAAGTATTAGGATCGGAAAGAAGGCGACGCCAACGAGACGCCTCAAAAGTTACCCCAACCAACAAGGTTGAGAACATGCAAAGACGAGCATATGACGTCATTTGAAACTGGGAAAGGGTAAAAAATCATCATTCGATGACAGTCAGAGATCTAAGAGAAACACTTAATTCATTTTGGGTGAGGTTATTAATATCGGCCCGCCAGCTATCTTCTGATATCCATGGGACAGGATAACGATTCTCAGGCCACCACAACATGAAGCGGCAACGAAGAGGATCCTGATCCCTCAAGGTAGGGAAATGTGTGGAAAATGGTCATAAAAGCAAGTTTGAGGATTAAACAAGAAGAGAAACGAGCATGGTTACAATTTAAGAGATCGAGAAATTAGGCTAAAGAAGTGACAGTCGCCTTGATGATGGACCAAAACCCGGTTAAAGAGTGATTGTCACAGCTAACTTTGTTCAGGCCGTGGTATAGATGAGCCAAAAGAGCCATGTTGTAGTTGTATGGGAACGAGATGTCCTCCAGCAGAAAAAGTAATCTAGGATTCATTCTCTCATTACCATGACAGAATATGAGAGAGTCCAAGAGGAACATCATCATGGCTCGGGCCTTGAAGATGGTTGTCTGATCATCCTCCGGGATGATGTGCATAAAGGTAGCTATCAACCATCGAAGTGTGAATTAATTATAGTAGAACTCTGAGCTGGGAGGAATAGCACCGAGAAGATTCATCCTGTCAGCATCCGTGACAGCTGGAAGAGTCTCAACATTTGGTACACGTGCATCGTAGGAGGGAAGCCCTACATGCATGAACACATCTAGTGGGGTAATTGTTCACAACCCCAAGTATAGGGTCGCGATGTAGTAATAATCTCGGTGAGACCAAGGTCGAATCCATAAGGACTAATCACGTGTGTATTCTGAAATTAACTAGAATCAAAACTAGAAGAAGATCTAAACCTAAATCTGGAATCTAAAGAAGTAATTGTGAAATATTTAATTTTAAAACTTAAGAATTTAAAGGTGGGAACTAGGGTTTCCAAGGATCCACTTGCAGTAATCAAGGAGATACTATGTTTGATTCAAGGACACAACTCGAATCAGAGTCCTATTTTATCTAGTTGGAAGATATAACAATTAAGATTAACTTTGAACTTCCATTGATCTAATTCTTAATAGATGAGAGTTATGAGGATTGGAAGTGATTCCATCATCTAGCCATACCCAGGAGACAATGGCAAACAGCAGGATATACCGATCTCACAACTAAACATAGGAGAATTGTGAACATTAGAAGGGATTCCATCATCCAACCATGCCCAAGGGACAATGGTGACCAACAGGATTTCCTAATTTCACAATCACAGAGCAGGAAAAGAAGATACTCAAAGCTATTGCAAATCTACTGTAATTTGAGTTATAATAAACAATAAAAAACTGAAAGTATTCCTTAAATATCAAACTAAAATCAAAGTAAGTTCAACATCAACATGAATCAAGGTAATAGAAACATCCCATCACGCTATAAGATTCACCTCTTAGCCCTAGCTAAGAGGTTTAGCCAACCATAGACATGATTGTATCTAAAACCCTAGAAGAAAGCATAAAAATTAAAGAAGGAAGAAAAATGCTTGGCGATGGCTTTCCACCCTTATGCTTCGCTCCTCCAAACCCTAGATGATTCCACAAGGATGCCCTGGGGTCTCCTACTTATACTTTGGGTGTTCCAAGCTTCAAACCGACTTAATAATTTTGGAAAACATCCCAAATTTATGCACTCCACGTAACTCTACGTAAGTCTGCGCGAATCGTTCGATGAAATCGAACTGCCTCGATGTCATCGAAGCTGCCTTGAACCCGTGCTTTTTCCGCATTGTTGCAAATTTATCCAGATTGTGTAACCTTCTATGTCATCGATCCTACCTTCGATGCCATCAATTATGCTTTCAATGTCATCGAAAGGTGTTCGAGGAATCGATAATGCGTCCAAAACAGTCCAGAGAGTTAATTCAATTTCTACAATAAATTCGATGTCATAGAAGAGGCCTTTGATGTCATCAAACATGTTTTTGATATCATTGAGGACTTTGAGTAATCGAACATTGTGCCCAATATGTCTAGCGAGTTTTGCCGAAAATCCACAGAAAATTTGATGTCATCGAACTGACTTCGATGTCATCGAGTAAGGCTTCGAGTCATCGAACAGGCCATCAAGTCATCTAAATGTCTTCAATTTGGCTAGCAACCAACTTGATTTCCATTCATAGATTTGATGTCATCGACCCATGTTTGATGTCATCGAATGGTAGCTTCAATGTCATCGAACGGTGATTGATGACTCAGTCAATGTGAATTCTGCACGTGTTCTTTCAACTTCTTTCCTTCTCTACTTGGTTTTCTTGAATCTTGGGACCTTGAAATCTTCAATCTTTGTCTCCTATGATCCATTTTTTGCCTCGGTGATCTTTGAACTTTAAATCCAGGCTTTTAGCACCTTTTTCAATCCAAGCTCTTAAATTCACCTTGCAATACAAACATGAGTAAAATAGGACATTAAGTAGTATCATGTTCATAAAACTAAGATATAAATGGGGGGTAATATGTAATATTTGACTCTCAACGCAATCCCCAACAAGCATTTTGCTAGTCCCAAGCAAAGTATGCGTGAAATAAACCTCATGCTCAATGTCCAAAACCTCTTTCAGAAAACAATCTTTTGCACGCTCAAGTATGAATGGGTAGAATTAAGATAAGCAAGTGGGATTTTGAAAACGAAGATCCAAATCACATAAGCAACCAATCAAGTAAATTCTTTGTCCATTAAATCGAGCATAATTTGCATATCAAGTTTTTCAATGTGCTCAGTGAAAATCAACTTACTTCCTATACGATTACTATTAGTTCATCATGTTAGCCTTACTCATCACTAGAGGTGGGCATCGAGTTGAGTCGGACTGGATTGAGTCCAACTCTACTCGGTCCAAAACTTTCAATGCCCTAACTGAACTCAATCTGATTCAGGACCGAGTCTGGGTCCTTTGACTCAATCCAATTCATCGCACTGTTACCCTAACCCGAACCGAGTCCAACTCAGTTAGGGAAATCGAGTTAGATTGGGTTGGGTACAGTTCGGATCAAATCCTCCGTTTCAATGGTAGATGTTCAACTCCCACTTTTTTTTTGCAGTGTGGTCTACTTAATCTTTAGATCTGTCTTATTTTTCAAATCAAGCCTTACGACGAGCTCGCCAAATGGATGGATGGTTCAGATATAACACATACCTCATGATGGGACCCACAAAACTTGCTTATGACAATACACCAACTGACATGGTGCATGGTACTGGTACACTTGCCAGTCTGCTTACATACACCTACCAGAGTGGTTACAATTACCCTCCCATTAAATCATCATGATCTTTTTTGGGCCCACCGAGGTGTGGTTCACAAATCCAGACCATCCATTATGTGTGTCCCACTTGGATGAGGGGTCGACCAACTTTCAGATGCATCCAAATTTTAGGTGGGCCCCACCAAGTGCTTTTATATGTTTTAGGAATGTCTTCACATGATTTTAGATGGTATGGCCCACTTGAGTTCTGTATACGATTGATTTTTGGGATATCCCATAATCTAAAGGGGATTTATCAAATGCACGGTGTTCATGTTCGACACACATCACGGTGGGACCCACACAACTCAACCTTATGGGAAGTTCCCATGAGCTGGACGGCATAGAACCTTTCCCCTGCGTCAGAGCTCAGTGCTCGATGCACCTCGAGCCTCGAGCACAGCAGAGGGATGGGCTACTCCTCCTTCCACCAGCCAATGGTTAATAGTCGGTACTGTGGACCCCAGCATCTTTATCTCATCCATGCTATCCATATATTTCTCTAGATCATTTTATGATATTAAACTAAAAATGAGGTATATCCCAATCTCAAGTGGACAACATTACAGGAAATAGTGTTGAATGAACATTGTGCAGATCAGATCCAATTGGATCGGATCAGTCTGGATTGGCCATTGATTCGAACTTGATCCAATGAATGATCGGATTTGATTGGCCCTACTCGATCTGCACCAATCCATGCCATCGGTTCAGGTCAGATCCACCGGATTGGGTCAGAAATGCCTAGCTCTACTCATCACTTTAAGATTGGTTTGGAACTCAAGTACTGATTCCGAACTCATCCCCTTCTCCTTCTTTTTTCAATTTTTTATTTTTATCAACGATCAGTTTTTATTCATTCTTTTTTTTTTTTTTGCATTCTTTTCCAAATTTTTCATTCTTTTCATTCTTTTTCATGACCTCTTTGTCGATCTCACTATTTTTTAACTGATTCTTTTCTTCTTTTAAGGTAGATAAAATTCTCTAGACTTGATTCTCACCATCTATCAATAATTCACATACTAACAATCAGAACTTCTAGCATCTCTTACAGAAGACAGAGAATGTGTCATGTGATTTAGATTAACATGATATTCAAACTTTCTCTTAATCAATTAAGCGCAAGAGCTTAGGTGATAGATTACTTAGTTGATCAAACTCCAACAATCCAAAATTCAATCTCTATCTTATCTTACTCAAAGCATTCTTGAGTAGACAATTCATCGCTTCCCAAACAAATTTCAACTTGAAACATTAAAAATTTTCCAAAATTTTGCTCAAAACCAAGAAAACACTGATTAATTTACCTAATCCCCCATCCCCAACCTAAAAATCTACATTGTCTTCATTGTAAAAGAAAATAGCATATAATGCAAAAGTGGCAATGAAAAGAAAAGGAAAACGATGGAAAGGTAATACCTGAAGAAGGAATTTTAAGGCTTTTCCAATGGTCTCGGTGTGAAGATGGGTTAGCACAAGAATTAAACCAACAGAAAGTAAACTATCATAAACAATGAAAAGCAAACTATCCTAAATGACAAGAAGCAACCTATCATAAACATATATATAAAAGTAATAAACCTAGTTATACCTCTATCAGACTAGGAGGTCAATCCTAGTAAACAGGATCAATTAGAGGTATGGACATGTCCTCTAAATCAAATTTTGTCAACAAATGGTTTTAATTAATGTTTATTTACTTTGAAAACATTGACATTGGTTGGATTCTGAATCTCGATGGCCTCATGAGGATAAACATTAGTAATTGTGAAAGGGCCAGTCCAACAAGATCGAAGTTTACTCAGAAAAAGATATAACTGAGAATTATACAAAAGGACCTTCTGACCTAGTGTGAATGATTTTCAAAGAATGTGTTAGTCATGAAACACCTTCATCCTATCCTTGTAGATTCTGGAGTTCTCGTATGTGTCACTCCGAATTTCTTCAAGTTCATTCAACTGAAGTTTGTGTAGCAAGCAAGCGTTGTCCAAATTAAAGTTCAGATTTTTAATAGCCTAGTAGGCCTTATGTTCCAACTCCACAGGCAAGTGGCAAGCCTTCCCATAGACAAGTCTAAATCATGGCACCCACTGGTTAACTTCAAGTATCGGCATAGTATCAAGCATGACACCCATCTCCCTAATCATATCATCATCTAAATCATGGGAGTGGGCCAAGCACGTCTCTAGAGGGTCAGAGGATAAGGTCATTAGAGTTCTATCTTCAATGAAATTATCAATCAAGTTTACATTATAGGCATCGTCATCATCCTCTGCCTGTTTGCTCATATTGAAAAAGATATTGAGCTCCAATGTCATATTTCTAAAAGATAAATTCATGACTCCATTCCTACAATTGATGATTGCATTTGATGTAACAAGGAATGGGTGACTAATGATGATAAGAATTTGAGAGCTCATATCCACGATGAGTTAAGGACACCTTGGTATCCATTGTCTAGCACACATCTCCTTAAGATTTGGTCTAAGAAATATTTAAATAAATACGGATCATCCCAAAAGAATTTGTGTACCTCGGTGAAGAATTTCTTCTTATCTTGCGTAGTCTAATGTATTGGCATGAAACCTGTGACAAGATAATTAGCAATATACATAAACCAAGGTAAGTTGGAGACTTTAAACAATTGTTCATCAGGGAATATGTCATTTATATGTGTCATCTTAAGGGAATCAGGAAGATCAAGCTACGAGAGATTGTCAGCCACTACGTTTTCTACTCCCTTTTTATCTTTTATCTCCAAATTAAATTTCTGGAGTAGAAGGATCCATCTTATCAAGTGGGGCTTAACATCATTCTTAGAAAGAAGATACTTGAGCGCTGCATGATCTATGTAGATGATGATCTTGGATCCGATCAAGTAGGACCTAAATTTGTCCAAAGTGAACACTACAACTAAAAGTGTCTTTTCCGTAGTAGAGTAGTTCACTTGGGTAGAATTTAAAGTTCTACTTGCATAATGAATAACATAGGGCTTCTTCTCTTTTCTCTAGCTTAAAATAGCCCCAAGAGCGTAGTCAGATGCATCACACATAATTTTAAAAGGAAAGTTCCAGTCGGGTGCCTACATGATAGATGTAGTGGTTAACATGCCCTTGAGCTTAGAAAAAGCTTCCTGACATTTCTCAATCCACTCGTATGGTATATCCTTTTAAAGTAGATTGCATAAGAGATGAGAGAGGTGAATAAAGTCCTTTATGAATCTTTTATAAAATCCAGTGTGTCCTACGAAGGATCGCACATCTTGTATGTTCTTATGTGAGGGTAAGTTAGAGATGAGATCAATCTTAGCCTTATCCACTTCAATTCCCTTGGACGAGATGATATGTCCAAGGACAATCCCCTTACAAACCATGAAATGATACTTCTCCTAATTTAGTACCAAATTCTTTTCCTCACATTGCTTCAACACACATTTAAAATTCTCTAAACAATTGCTAAAGGATGGACTAAAGACAGAGAAGTCGTCCATGAAGACCTCTACGTATTGCTCCATTATGTAAAAAAAAAATACTTATTATGCATCGCAAAAAAGTGGTGGGGGCATTAAATAGGCCGAAGGCATCCTTCGGTAAGTAAAGGTGCCAAAGGGACATGTGAATGTGGTCTTTTCCTAATCTTCAGGGGCTATTTTTATCTAGTTGCAGCCTGAATAACCATCAAGGAAGTGATAGTACGAGTGACTAGCCAGCCTTTCCAAATTTTGATCAATGAAGGACAAAGGAAAGTGGTCCTTCCTTGTGACGGTATTCAATTTCCTATAGTTAATGCACATTCTCCAACCAATAGTAACTCTACTTGGCATGTGTTTATTGTTAACATTGGCTATGATGGTGATTCCGGACTTCTTAGGAACCACTTAAGTTGGACTCACCCATTGGCTATCGGATATAGGGTATATAATACCCACATCCAATAGTTTAAGTACCTCGGCTTTAACCACTTCATGTTTGGATTTAATCTATGTTGTAGTTGCCAGGAGGTCTTTGCATTAATCTCTAGATAAATGCAGTGAGTATAAATGAAAGGATCAATTCTCTTAAGATCCCAATTGACCATCCAAGGGCTCTTTTGTGCTCAATGAGAGTAAAGATAAGTACACTCTCTTGTTCTTACTCAAGGTGGGACGAAATCACCACTGGGTATGTCTCATCTTGACTTAAATAGACTATTTCAATTTAGAGGGTAACAGTTTTAGGTCAAGCTTTAGTGCCTTAAGGTTAAATGGTAGAGGCACTACATCAGTTTGGGGTAATTTTCAAATTGTAGCCTCCATCGATTAACTTCCAGTACTGGCACAATATCAAGCATGACACCTGTCTCCTTAATCATATCATCATCTAAATCATGGGAGTAGGCCAAGCATGTCTCTAGAGGGTCAGAGGATAAGGTCATTAGAGTTGTATCATCCACAAAAGAATCAATTAAGTTAACATCGTGCGCATCGTCATCTTCCTCTACCTGTCTGCTCATATTAAAAAAGATATTAAGCTCCAATGTCATATTCCCAAAAGATAGATTCATAATTCCATTCCTATAATTAATTATTGCATTTGATGTGGTAAGGAATGGACAACCAAGGATGATGGGAATTTGAGTGCTCATGTCCACGATGAGTTGAGTATCTAAAATGATAAAATTTACTAGGTAGTAGAATTTGTCAACCTGGACTAACACATCCTCAATCTCCTCTCTCAGTACACGAACTAGGCGATTGACTAGTTGTAATCTGGTCCGAGTTGGTTTTAATTCAACTAGACCCAGTTGTTCGTAAACCGAGTATGGGATCAGATTTATGTTCGCTCCTAAGTCAAGAAGTGCGTGCTCAATCTAGTAATTCCCGATTACATAAACAATGGTTAGGCTACCGGGATCTTTGTGTTTCTTTGGCACATCTTGCTTTAGAATGAGACTCACTTTTTCTATCAAAAATATTTTTCTTTTAGATGTTTTACTGTCTTTTGGTCATATATAAATCTTTCAGAAATTTGGCATATGAAGGTATTTGTTTAACAACATCCAGTAGAGGAATGTTGACCTTCACTTGTTTCAGCATCTCTAAAATGTCCTGAGAGTTATAGAAAGGTTTTGGTGCAATCAACCATTGGGAAAATAGAGCACTTGGCTTGCCTTGAGGTTCCGATTTTAACTCATGTGGAGTGTTGTTAAGTCTATCAGTTTCATCTATTTCCGGGTCCTTAGACTTTTAAGCCCTTACTGGAATATATTTGTCAATTATTTTCCCACTCCTAAGAGTGGTGATAGACTTAGCTTGCTCCATTTGATTTGAAGACCTTGGGTTGCTGACTTCATATTGCTATTTTAGATTGGGAAGAGGTTGAGCTAGAAGGCTTCCTTTTTCCCCAATTGCATTTTTTATCTCAAGCCCTTGAATGGGCTTTGTAAGGTCTTGAAAGGCTTGTATCATACCCTAATTGAAACATGCATGATTTTGAAGATGCTTTAGAACCAGATCCTCTTGAGGTTTCCCTTGATTTAGAATTTGCTTAGGAAATCTTTGAGGAGTAGCAGTTTGTCCATTCCTCCAACTGAAATTTAGATGATTTCTCCAACTAGGATTGTATGTATTTGAAGTGGATCCACTGAAAGGTCTTTGGTAATTATTCACGGCATTAGATTAGTCATTAGTAACTCGTGAAAAGCAGGTATTGTTGGACAATTTTTAGTTGTGCAAATGTTGCAAGCACAAATACCGCAAACTGTTTCCATAGCCTTACCCTTCTTTAGTTCCATGGCCTCGAGTTTTCTTGTGAGATTAGCCACTTTAGCATTTATATCATCATCTTCTTTCAAAAGATATATTATATCCCTCTCCTTTAATTGAGTAGGCCTAAAAGTGGTACTAGATTCTGGGAAGATGTCCCGTGATTGTGTGTTTTCAGCAAGCTTGTCAAAATAATCCCATACATATCGACCTCTTTATTCATGAATTCTCCATTGCACATTGTCTCAACCATTTGGCACATGGAAGAAGTCAGCCTATCATAAAAAAAAAAACTTATTATTCGCCAAGTTTCAAAACCATGTTGTGGGCATGAATTGACAAGATCCTTGAACCGCTCCCAACATTGAAAGAATGTTTCATCTTCCTTTTGGACGAAGTTTATGATCAACTTTCTAAGGGTGTTCGTTTTATGATATGAAAAAAAATTCTTAATGAACTCCATTGTCATGTCGTTCCATCTACCAATAGATTATAGATATATTGAATGCAACCACATCTTAGCTTTCTCTTTCAAGGAGAAGGGAAATAGTTTTAGCCTAACCATGTCCTTAAACACGTTCGAAAATATAAAGTGGCTATACTCTCATCAAACTCTTTCATGTGTAAATATGGATTTTCATATTCAAGTCCATGAAATTTTGGAAGGAGTTGGATCACCCCTAGCTTGATATTCATATGTCCTTTATTTTCTAAAAAAACTATGCATGAAGGTGTGCTCACCCCCGTCGGTTGTAAAAAGTCTTGTAAAGTACGAGGTGGGGGTGCTTGATGCGCCTTGTTTTCATCCTGGATTTCCTCAACCTTAGGTTGAGGTGCACTGGGAGCTTAATTGGCTGGTTGATTGGTAGCCATAACTTCAGTTAACTCTGTGGATCTTGAGTAGGGTCTAGTCCTATGGTGGATAGATAACCCCTCAACCAATCCTCCTTCACTCAAAAGATGACGAGTGTTATCATGTACCCACTTGGGCAAGAAACACTCTTAGCCCTCAATTTTAGAATTTAACCTAAACCTAAAAATGAAAGAGGAAAATAGAAATATAGAAATGGAAAGAGAGAGAATTAGAAAGAAGTTACCAAATTAGAAGTTTCTATAGTGGGATCCTGCAGAGGAATAAGGAAAGCAAATTAGTTTCTAAAAAAGAAAAAAAAAACAACCTAGTTTCTAAAAATGAAAAAGGAAAGTTTCTAAAAACAAATTATGAAAGTTTCTACCTTATAATTAGAAAGTAAGTTAATTTCTAAAAATAATTCAAAAAAAAAAACCCTAACCTAAAAATAGAAAGTAAATAAACCCTAATCTTAACCTAATTTCCAAACTAGTTAATCTCAGAAAAAATGCAACCATTAATCCCTGGCAACGGTGCCAAAAACTTGTTCATGATCCCAAGTGTAAGGTCGCAATGTACTAATAATCTCGATGAGACCGAGGTCGAATCCACAGGGACTAATCTCGTGTGTATTCTAAAAGTAACAAGAATCAAAACTAGGAGAAGATCTAAACCTAAATCTAGAATATAAGGAAGTAATTGTGAAATATTTAATTTAAAAACTTAAGAATTTAAAGGTGAGAACTAGGGTTTCCAAGGATCCACCTGTAGCAATCAGGGAGATATTATGCTTGATTCAAGGACACAACTAGAATCAGAGTCTTATCTTATCCAATTGGAAGATATAATAATTAAGATCAACTCTAAACTTCCATTGACTCAATTCTTAATAGATGAGAGTCGTGAGGATTTGAAGTGATTCCTTCTTCTAGCCATACCCAGGAGACAATGGCAAACAACAGAATATACCAATCCCATAACCAAACATAGGAGAATTGTGATGATAAGAAGGGATTCCATCATCCAACCATGCTTAAGGGACAATGGTGAACAACAAGATTTCTTAATTTCACAATCATTAAAAAGGAAAAGAAGATACTCAAAGATATTGCAGATCTACTGTCATTTGAGTCACAATAAACCATTAAAAACTGAAAGTATTCCTTAAATATCAAACTAGAATCAAAGTAAGTTCAACATAAACATGAATCAAAGCAATAGAAATATCACATCACGCTACAAGATTCACCTCTTAGCCCTAGTTAAGAGGTATAGCCAACTATAGACATGATTGGATCTAAAACCCTAGAAGAAAGCATAAAAACTAAGGAAGAAAGGAAGAAAAATAGTTGGTGACGGCTTTCCACCCTTGTGCTTTTCTCTTCCAAACCCTAAATGATTCCCCAGGGATGCCCTGGGATCTCCTATTAATAATTGGGGTGTTCTAAGCTTCAAATCGACTTAACAATTTTGGAAACCACCCCAAATTTACGCACTCCACGTAACTCTGTGTAAGTCCGGGTGAATCGTTCGATGACATCGAACTGCCTTCGATGTCATTGAAGGTGCCTTGAACCCGTGCTTTTTCCATGCTATTATAACTTCATCCAGATTGTGTAACCTTCTATATCATTGATCCTACCTTCAATGTCATTGAGGATGTCTTTGATGTCATCGAAAGGTGTTTGAGGAATCGATAATGCGTCCAAAACAGTTCAAAGTGTTAATTCAATTTCTTCAAAAAATTCAATGCTATCGAAGAGGCCTTCGATGTCATCAGACATGTCTTTGATATCATCGAGGAAGACTTCAAGTAATCAAACATTGTGACCAATATGTCCAGTGAGTTTTACCGAAAATCCATAGAAAATTCAATGTCCTCGCAGCACAAACATGAGTAAAATAGGACATTAAGCAGTATCAAGTTCATAAAACTAAGATATAAATGGGGGATAATGTGTAATATTTGACCCTCAACAGTAATCCCCCACTCACTGAAGGGCAACTGGAATGTATGAGTGTTGTCCCACCAATGCTCACACAACACCACCACCAACATCCTACTAGCCTGAGGAAACTAGAGACTTAAGAAGCCTACAAACGGGGAAGCCTCCAAATTGCATCGAGACAAGTCTGAGGACCAGGGAACCAATCCTCCCAGTTTTCGTGAGCTCCTCGTCCTCGAATAGAAGGCAAGGAAATGCTCAAGTGAGCTCCAGAAGAAAGATGTTTGTTCTCATGAGGAGTGAAAGCCGAATCAACATCAGACGACGTGGAAGAGCTAGTGGAGCTACAGGAACGTCGAGGCATATCTACAAGAGCAGGTCGAGGTAAGTATCATATCCCATCTCCTTTCTACCTTTCAGGTGACTAGCTTAAAGTGAGACATGGAGAAGGCTTCATAAGACAATAAGTCCAAAGATGCTTTACATGAGCTTGTCCCATGACCCACTTTAAGATAGTAAGTGTGGACAAAATTGCACCCAATGAGAAATCCCATTAAGGATATAAGTCCAAATATGAGCATACAAGTGATCGTAAGGTGGAGAATGAGGCCCCTAAAAAGGGGAACACCATGAGACCAATCCTTTTCAAAAATGCACAAGGCAAAGGAGGACCAAAAGGCTATGAGTGGGACACTTGAGAAAGGCCAAGTGCAAGCCCATCCAAGCATTAGAAAATTCAAGACAAGGATGCCCAATTTCCTACACTTACAAAATCTTCCTATGAGCTAAGTTATGATCCATCTTCAAACAAGAGCGGCAAAGTCACATGGTTACATGTGCAAATGAGATTGGGATTTCCAAGTTAAGGATCAAAAGAGGCTCACACCAAAACAAGCAACAGTGGGCCCACTTGGGCCTTACATATACTTTAAGGAGCTAAGCCTTGCTAACATTGACATTGTCACAAAGGTTGTCCAAGGCCCGTTGAATTAGGAAAGAGGGCATAGCTATCTTGGTCCAAGGGAACTTAAGCCCATAAACACAAAAGGAACAAGCCAACCTAAGAATCCCTACAGAGGGATGGGTCACTTATCTCATTCGAGCCTAAGATGAAATCCCAACCCCATTTAAGTATAAGAGCATAATGCAGATCATTTTCTCTTGTCATAGGATTCCCAAAAGACACTTGGGCCACCACGGATAATTTTGAAGGCCAAAAATCTTATAGGGGCCATTCCATCTCAACAGGCCCAATCAGTTATGAAAATGAAAGGAAAAAGAGCATAGATACAAGAGCAAAGAAAGCATGAAAAGGGGATCTAGAATTAAGCTCAGGCCCAACCAAATGCACATGGGGCCTAAGTAATCACTTTGGATCCATTATTTACATAGCACAAAAGCTTCCAAAAAAAATAAAATGAATACTCCTTACATGTAGCTTTATGCATATGATAGAAAGCATCATTTTGTACATGTATGGGTGCAAAAAAGAGCAAAATAGAAAATGAAAAATCTTGAAAAGAGCAACTCCATGCACCACCTTGAACTTAAAATATCACTATTATCCACCACTTGATACCACACTTAAAAACCTCCAAAGAGCACCAATAAGAAGAAAGAGAGAAGGCATGAGAACATGAAGAAAAATGGGGACAAATGGAGAAATAGAAAAATATAAATGAACCCTACCTTTTACCCTTACCTCCTCACAACAAGAGGGCACCACCTTACCGTCCAAAGCTCCAACCAAAGCCCCTGCTTGAAGCCAAGGGATGGAGAGAAGAAAGAGAGGAAAAGAACTTGAAAGGGATAAAGGAAAGAGAGAAAGATGAGGAAATTTAGAAATGCCACAAGCTGGAAGGTCGATCTCTAGCCAAAATATATAGAGGAGGAGGCCACACGCTATTACCCAGAGCATGAAAGAAACTAGCGGGCAAATGGAGGACCAACAACAACCTGGTTGCCGCCAGTCCCCCTTTTGCTGATGAGACATGGCCTATCTCTCTCCCTTGGGAAAAGAAGTGTAAGTGTTGTGATGTATAAAGCACATTTATTTGTCAAATTTCTATGTGAGAAAACAACTTATGATGTGGTGCACTCAAATGATGGAAAGTTCACCTTCAAGCGAATCAAGATGGAAAGTTCACCTTCAAAGTCAACACATGAAGTTGGAAAGTGCCATGAAGATGGTTACTTCAAAGTCCAAAGTATTTAAGCTCTACTTCACTTCAAGTTCAAGATCAAACTACATCTACAAGGTTTACTTCAAGTAGAAAATCAACTGAATGCAACTGAAGATTCAAGTAGAAGCTACAAAGTGTACACTTCAATGTCCAATAATTTCAGGTATATTTGACCCTAGAAAGACCTTAGACTTAGGTTCTTTTGAATGCCAAACTTATATGGGTTTTTATACTTTGGTTAGGCTTAAGTTCGACTAGTCTAAGCGTTAGTTCGACTAGTCCAGCCTTTGGTTCGACCAGTCTAAGATTTAAAATGAAAAACGGATAATTTCTATTGTTTAGGCACATCTTCGACCAATCGAAGGAGACTCGACTCGAAGTCCATCAACTGTTTCAAGGCACCCTCGACCAGTCGAAGGCTGTGCTCGACCGATCGAACAGGGCCCTTGACTAATCGAAGGATAGTTTTATCCAATCGCGTTTGAAATTTGAAATTTGGTTGATCTTAGACCAGTCGAAGCAGCAACTTTTCAACCTATAAATAGAGGTCTTTTCTCACTCCGAATTAATTTATTCAAGCCACGAAAAGTGTTCACTTTGAGAGATAAAAGTCCCCATCTTCTTCAGGCTATAGAACGGTATTTTAAATTCTTTTAAAATAACTTTTGTTTTGTAAGTCCTTGATCTCTTTTTATGAATCTTATGCTTTAAAGTTATTTTTTAATCTTCTTTTTTGAGATCTTAGGAATTCAAACAAGTAGCCTACGTTTGAATTAAATTAAAATCAATTTAGAACCTACATTCCTTGATATTGTTATTAGACATTGAACACTGCATCATCAAGTGAAGCGGTTCTTCGGGCTACATCAAACAACGTCTTCTAAAGAAGATAAGTATCTATTTTATTCCTTTTTGGTTTATTTGAGATATCAAGGAAAATCTCATGTATTTGTTTTGACTGAGATAGCCAGAAAATCTCAGTGTGTAGGGTTTTGGTTGTGATAACCCTTCTAAAATCACAACTGTATAGGTTTTAAGGTGAACCTGAGAAAACCTTGATTTTTAGTGAAAGCCAATATCATGTGGGTTGTGATTATTGGGAGTGGAGTAGGTTGGCTATTTGAGAATGGTTGGTGTACATCCCAAACTGCTATAATTCTTTGTGTTTTGTGGTGAATGATGGATGGGATGTATATGTGGTGAATGCTTATAAATCTTTATGTACATGTGGTAAATGCTTGTAATAGATAGTTGTATTTCCTTTCCATCTTATTTTAGTTTGGGATCATGATCCTTACTAGTTCATGAAATCAGGTTGTCCTACCTAAACGTGTAAGGTTGTCCTATGAACACAGTTTTAATCAATTTCTCAATATTATTACAATTGAGATTTCTGATTAAGTTCTAATTTATTTATCCTTTCAGTACTTTATTTTTTTTATTTGGCATTGTCCTATTCACCCCTCCCCCCCACCTAGGACTAATAGCTCACCTCTTTCAAGAAGGACCTTGGAAACCTTATTATAAGAAATCTTGCACGGATTGTCCATTGTGAGGTGATGGAAGAGGAAAATGAGAGAAATGATGAAAATGGTGGGAAAATTTTAAATTTCAATCCCAAAATTCAATAACTCATGAGAAATTGAAGAGAAATTGGAAGGGTGATGTCGGAGAGAGAAAATCCCATCCATTTTTGAATTTCACAAAAATAATTTCCTAATAAAAACCAGCATCGATCGCGACCATCGATTTGCAATTCGATGAACCGGATCATTTTTAAAAACTCCATAAATTTTCTAATAAAACCAGCATTGATCATGATCGTTGATTCACAATTCGAGGGACTAGATCTTTTTCAAAAAACCTAAATACCAACATTGATCATGACCATTGATTCACGATATGATGGATTGGATTCTTTCAGCAAAATACTAGCATCGATCGCGATCATCGATTCATGATCGAATGGACTGGACTATTCTAATAAAAACATGCATCAATCGCTGCTGTCGATTCGTGATCTGATGGACTGGATCCTTAAAAAAATAAAATACTAGCATCGATCACAACCGTCAATTAGGAATCCGATGGCTGGATCCTTTAAAAAAATAAAATACTAACATTAATTGCAACCGTTGATTAGTGATTTGATGGACTGGATTCTTCTAATAAAAACCAGCATCGATCGCAACCATCGATTCGCGATCCGATGGACTAGATCCTTAAAAAAAACCAAAATACCAGCATTGATGACGATCGTTAATTCGTGATCTGATGGACTGGATGCTTCCAATAAAAACCAGCATTGATCCCAATTGTTGATTTGCAATCCGATGGATTGGATCCTTTTCAAAAAACCTAAATACCAACATCAATCATGACCATCGATACTCAATCCAATGGACTGGATTATTTCAATAAAAACCAATGTTGATCACAACCGTTGATTTGCAATCTGATGGACTGGATCTTTTTAAAAAACTAAATACCAGCATCGATCTTGAACATCGATTCGCAATTCGATGGACTGGATTCTTTCAACAAAAACCAACACTAATCACGACTGTCATTTCGTGATTCGATAAACTGGATTCTTTCAATAAAAACCCAAAATCGATTGTGATCATCGATTCACAATTTCATAGACTAGATTCTACAAATTAAAACCATCATCGATCACGACTGTCTATTCACAATCTGATGGACTGGATCCTTTAAAAAAACAAAATACCAGCATTGATCGCGACCGTTTATTCGTGATCTGATGGACCAGATTCGTCTAATAAAAACCAACATCGATCATGACCATCGATTCATGATCTGACGGACTGGATCTTTTTCAAAAAACCTAATTATCAACATCAATCGCAACTGTCAATTCGTGATTCAATGGACTGGATTCTTCCCAATAAAAACTAGCATTGATCATTATCGTTAATTTACAATCTGATGGAATGGATCCTTTTCATAAAATCTCTAAATACCAACATCTATCGCGACCGTTAATTCACAATCCGATGAACTGGATTCTTTCCAAAAAACCTAGCATTGATCGTGACCGTCAACTCATAATCCGATGAACTGGATTATATTCCAAAAATACAAAAACATCTCCCCAAAGACAAAACAAAACCGTGAGACAACAGATCTGATTGATCATAGATTAGAATCTTGACCACAAAACCGTGATATGACAGATCCGATCGATCATAGATTGAAATCTTAACTACAAAACAGTGGGACGACGGATCCGATCAATCATAATTGGAATCTTGACCACAAAACTGTGTGACAGTAGATTCGATCAATCATAGATCGGAATCGTGACCACAAAACCATGGGACCATGGATCTGATCGATCATAGATTGGAATCCTGACCACAACACAGTGGGACGATGGATCCGATCGATCATAGATCAGAATCTTGACCACAACATAGTGGGACAATGAATCCAATCAACCATAGATTGGAATGTTGACCACAAACCTGCGGTATGACAAACTCGATTAATCATAAATCGAAATCTTGACCGCCATCTGCAGAGAGACCTGCATCATTCATAAAAGCCAGAGTTGATCATAACCAACAATTCAGATTAGCCCAAAAACAATCAAGTCTGATTACTCAGTGAGATAACAGAACCAATCAACCATCTCTAATTGGATTCTTAATCACAACCACTAATCAGACTTGCATACACACACACACACACACTCACACACACACACACACCATCCCTAGCATATATTAGTCCCAATTGCGACAACCAAAATCCAAGTAATGAAATACAACATCTTCAAAATCCATAATCCCCAACTAAGTCAATCATCATCAATATGTGCACAAACCCATTACATATTTTTAATAAAAACTAGCTTACTTGAAGTCCCATAGGCATCCCCAGTGGAGACGACCAGTACCTGGACACATTTCAAAATCATCGCACAATAAAAACCTTCACAGAGTATCACTCCCTAGAGTGGGGCAACTTTCAAAATCACAAAACATTTGCATAAAAAAAGCGTTAGATTTCCGAGGCACTAAGAGATCTTCCATATCTTTAGGTGGGAGTCAACGCAATATCAAATAAGATCCGATATCTCACAATTTTTTCAAAGATTACCGAATCCAAATGCACATCAAAATACGATTGAACTGAACTCTAGTGTCAGCTCCATTGTATCAAATGCTAATGCTCTAAAAAGATGATAGGCCAAGCCTAGCTAGAAAAAATCATCCAAATAATGAAGAAGATAAATTGTAATCTAAGTGTCAAAACCAGAAAATTGAATGGAAAGAGGTCATTCGCACATACCTAGGCGTGGATACTTGCAAAATTTGATCGTGTCCAAGTCGGCATAATGAGTTCCCCGTAAGGCCGTAGAAAGCGCATAGTAGTTAACCACTTTAACGATTAAACAAAAAAAGTACTTTTAGGGTTATCTGGGAAGCAACAGACAATCCAGTATCGGGTCAGTATCCTCGTGAGGCCATAGAAAGAGCAAGGGCTCTACTATACCTTTCTGATGTTAGTACCGATGAGGAGTGAAAGGGTTACGATTGGCGGCCTGCGCAGGGACAATCGCAACATTTTTCACAAACCCTCACAATATGTGTGAGTTATTTATTTCCAGGCAACTATCTGACATAGACACAAGAGAAGGCAACAAATTCAAATCACAAGTCATGACTGACCGACAAAGGCATGGTGTCCACTCGCTTTGGCATTCGGTTACACACAACTTTTGTCAAAGATGGGAATTTGTAGACACCCTACCTAAGGCTAATAAGCTAATATAGTTTTGAATGGATGGATAGACAATCGTACCCCAATCCTAGAAGCCAAAACCCTTGGAACCTCAAACCCAATCGAGCCCCAATCCTAAACCCTAACCCTAGAAGCCTAAACCCTAGGAAACTCAGTCCTAAACCCTACTCTCAGCCATCCAACGCAGTCAACCCTAACAACCTAGTGAGCTTAACACTAAACCCTAGAACCTTGAGTCAACTCACATGGTTAGCCTACCCAAACCCATAACCCAGTCAACTCACCTAGTTAAGTTCAAAACCAAGCCCGAACCCAAGCCCAATTGAAAAGATAGTCGAAACTTCAAAGTACCAACCCTCACAGCAGAGCCTCCACACGCTTAAAGGATATTGCTTGTTAAAGCAGGGAGTCCAAGTGGAGACTGACAATAGCCTGGTTACCGTCGGCCAGCCCTCAAGCATGTGGATTCCTCCTTTTTTGAACCTTAAGTGTGCAGTTGAGGTGCATTTACTTCGATACCCATATCCTTACCCAAAAACACACTTTTACCACCTCATCCAACCCATGAGATAATTCCATGTGGAGATCTTCAATCCCAGTCATTCAAACACATTCTACCCCCAGGATCACTAGGAATTACTAGAAAACCACGATTGGAGACTATAAATAGCCCCCTCCTCTTTCAATTTCAAGCATTCACTCTCATTTCCAACAAGCCCTTTCCCTCAAGCATCTCCTAGCTTTTGTCGTTCCTTCATCGAGGAGAGTGAGAGTAAGAGAGATAGAGCTCGACCCTAGTCTAACCTAGCCTATTCAGAGTTCAAGCCTCCTAAGCCACCTAAGTTCAAATTTGAACCCCTCAATCTAGCCTTGCGACACTACTTTTCATCGTACTATCCAAAACTCTATCAGTTTCATCAAATCAATGCATAGCATTGTGCAACATCCATTCCCTTCTCAACCCCCTGATCCTCATATTCTTTAACATCATAGTGCATTTAATCATTTTCATGCATATGCTCTATGGCTTGCCAATATAATCGGATCTTGCCCATCAGAAACCTTAGCCAATTAGCCGTTGTTTTAGCATATACATTGCATTCCATCATTTCTATCGTATCTTATTGATGTGCATATGCTTTGAAACCTGTCGATATAATCGCAGCAGGTTCACCAAAAACCTTAGCCGGTTGGCTGTTGTTTTATCATAAGCATCAACATCAAGCATCTGTACTTGCATCCTACACTTGATCGTTTCGAACATATGATATGCGACTTACCGATATAGTCAAATCTTGTCATTAGAAATTTAGATCGATCAATCACTAGTACTATTGCATCACATTACATTTTCTACAAACGAGAGCAACCCTTATTCTTCAAACATTAGTCAAATCCTGTGAAATAAATACCATACATCCGTACTAGCAAAGGGGGTGCCTTCCACTTTTCATATCTGTACCCGCAGTCCCTTAAAATCTCTGGAACATAAACTCACAAGTCATATTAAGATTAAGGATCTTTCGATCATCAATCTTAAGTGTTTATATGGGATCTAATCGACTTTAAAATCGTAATAATTAGTTAGTTGTGACTTTGGTCAAATATCACATCCTTTACCCTATCACAAAAGCCCTTGAGTAACACAATTAGTGGAAAGAAGAAAGTAGATCTTAAGTACCCTCGGAGAACCACGCTCATTCCGGCATCCACAGGTAGACCAACCAATCTGCTAGATTAGATACCACACACCATGACTTGGCTCGGGCTCAGGGTTGTGCTAAAGTAGTTCAAAGTTATGTGGGCACCACAATGATGTATTTATCATATCCACACCGTTTATCCATTTGGCCAGATCATTTCAAAGCTTCATTCCAAAAATGATTCATATCCAGACCACACCACAAGTAGCAGTGGAACAAATGATTCACACCGTTAAAATTTAAAATATTCGTAGGGCCCTATCATAACGTTTATTTTCCATCCAATCTGTTAACAAGGTCACACAAACCTGGATAAAAGAGTAAAAACAAATATCATATTGATCCAAAATTTCCGTGAGCCCGAAAGGGTTTCAATGGTAGACGTTCAATTCCCCACTGCATTTTGCAGTGTGGTCCACTTGATTTTTAAAATTGTCTTATTTTTCAGCTCAAGCCTTATGATGAGCTAGTCAAATGAATGGACGGTTTGGATATAACTCATACTTCATGGAACCCACGTAACTTGGTGACGTCAACACACCAGCCAGGTCGGTAGCGTGTGTACACCAGTCAATCCGCTTCCTCCGCTCCCGGCCGGGCGACGGAGGCAAGTCACGTCTGCTGGGACCGGCTAAAAAACGATGTTAAACAAATTACCGTGAAATTGTACGTTACATGGTGGGAATCTTTCCATGTGAACCTATGGAAAGGATGATATTTGTTCCTACAGTTTATCCTGGTGGTAATAACCCTGTGAACGGTTTGGATGGCATATAAACATTATGGTCAGCTCTAAAAAGGTTTGGACAGTGGACGTTTCTGTTCCCACTGTTTCATTGGTGTGTCCCACCTGAGTTTTGAATCTGCCTCTTTTTATTGTGATCTTTCAAAACAGATGGACGGAGTGGATTTCTCGCGGACATCTCTGTGGCCCCCACACAGCAACGGGCACAGATACATCTCTGTGCCCGGGGTCACAGGCAATCTACTTCCATTAATATTTTGGAAAAAGCCATTCACGACGGTTACAACGTACCAACTCTCTGGTTACCAAACGACGGGCCACAGTTGTCAGAATTAAAAACCGGTGGGCGGCGAATAACCTGTGTCCCTTGGCCAGAGGAGGTTCCTGTGGTTGGGAGCTATGTTGGGTCACAGATACGCCGGTGACAAATCCACTCCGTTCATCAGTTTCTCAAGATCAAAAGAGGGAAGATCTAATAATGCACATCCAATATTCAGGTGGGCCACACCACATGAAATAAGGGGGTTCAACGGCTACCATTAGAAACTTTGCGAGGGCGACAAAAGTTTCGTATGAGGATGATATGTGTGGTTAGAGTTTATACGAGTGGTAATGACATTATGAACAGTTTGGGTGGCACATAAACATCGTGGTCGCCTTTAGGAAGTTTTAAGGGGGGCATCTTGTTTCATGTGGTATACCTAAGTTTTGAATCCGTCTTATTTTTGTATTTCTGTCCTATTATCATCTTTAAAAACTGATGGACGGAGTGGATTTGTAACGGATATGGACCCAACATAGCTTCCAGCAGAAGTTTCTGATGCCAAGGGGCATCGGCAATTCACGTCCGAACTCGTGTATAATGTGCAATGTTGCCGCTCATTCTTCCGGTGTGCAGCATTTTATGAGGAGAAATATACCACTGTACGACCCATTTATGGCCCATTTACCTTTATAAGCCCACTTCTTTTTACCTCACCAGAATAAGCCCCGGATGTACTGACAACTTGCCAAAGGTCAAAATTGCCCCTACTATATCAATTTCACTCCATTCTCTCCTTTATGCACAAATACATGTCCGGACTAACCTGCATCATCCCTAATTCTTATTTTCACCCATTTTCTTCACTAAATCTCCATACAATCTCCATCATATTATCACATTACATCTTCTATGTTGCATTCTACTCAAGCCAAAGTGTATTCTTTTTCTGAGAGGACGCCAATGCATTGATAAACGTGAAATCTTGAAGGCCTTTATCTGAAGAACATGTTTCACATCAATGCACTCTTATTATTTTTCCCGAACACGAATTTCACTGAGTGTTAGGGAGTGATTGGAGTTCACGATCAATTACTTAAAGTTTAAATTCTAGGTAAATTATTAAGTGTTTACCTTGAAGTTTGTGGTCAATTTCCAGTAGTCAATTCCATGCATTGCTAAGTCAATTTTATGTGGCTATCCAATAAACTCGAAGAAGTTCGCGGTCAATTTGACGAAGTTTCGCAGTCAATTTCATTTAGTTCTCGGTCAATATACTCAATTGATCGGTCAACTTCATACACTACTTAGTCAATTTCACGCATTTTACCAGTCAAATTGTAGTGCATTTTTGTAATACGACTGTGAATGTGTAGTGCATTTTTTTGTAATATGACTGTGAATGTTATATATTGAATATATTTGTTGCTTTCTTTGAAATTGCGAATTTCTTACCACTCAAATTTTCAATAAAAAATTCATTTCACAATCACTGAAATTCGGGGGTCGAGCATAACTCGGCTCCCGAGTTCCAAAACATCACTTATGCAACATAATTAATGAATGATGTATGTTGACTTTATTAGCACATAAACATGGGATAGATTAAGCCAAAACGCAGATATGATTCAGAGGGGTAAGTGAATAAAGCAAGCGGAAGACTTATAGTAAAATATGTGTACAAGTGTAAGCCCCTGAATTACATATACAACCGGATCGTGTAAAAGTGTTATTCATCAAAATTATAAGTACAAGTTACATCATTTCGAGTTCCCAAAATAGTAATCCCATAGATCCGCGCAGACAGAGGCTCGCTAGAACCCGTCAGAAAACTGCATATAGGAGAAGGCCGCCTCGTCATCCTACTCCTGCTCTGCCTCGGGCGTCGCATCCACATCTGCAACATCGGGGCCTAAGACAGTCCGGTGGGTGTGTAACACCGCCAAACGTGGGAGTGAGTGATCAACTCGGTGGAATAATAAGGCACTAAGGTTAACATGTTATCGATTCAATCAAACAGTAATGATAAAGGAGGACAATTAAATAAATCCTAAGTACTCTTATTAATGCAAGTATGAATGCGGTATGATGCGTGCCCTCACGCGTACACCCTCGGCGTCTTCATCTTACGTTACGCATGACATCGCCTCAAAGTGCGCCACATCTACAAAGCACATGCAAATGCGGTGCATGGATATGATTACCAAGTTGTTATTAGTCCGTTTCACACAACGATTGGGAAGCTAAGATACCTTCCTCATGTCACCATCCAAACAATGATCCATACTAGGGTCGTCAATCCTAGACATCTCATACGATTTTATGTTTGAGGTCGTAGCAAAGGGCTCGTCACCAATCAATGCACGCCTTTCATGCCCTTACTACCACAGATCGGCTCGTCACCTCCTTGCGGTATCCAGGTATGCTCGAGGTCACTACAAAGGGCTCGTCACCAATCAATGTAGGCCGACAGACGAATATAGTGTCCCATACCACCATAATCGGCTCACGAGATTAAGTTGCTTATTGGTCACTACGGGAGGCTCGTCACCCCGAGCGTAGGCCGACGGCTCGACCACGGTGTCCCATACCACCATGTCGGCTCATGAGTCTTAGCGGATCGGTACCATGGTTATTAGGATTTCCTTTGGTAAGTTCGGTACCCTAGATTCAAGCGGTACGTTCATACATGGTTAACATACATCGGACAATCGGGTTACTTGACGAACTCGACTAGACGAGCGCACGTTGAATTGAGCGACATAGAGTGCGCAAACACTCGCGTGGCCAAACCACGCCGCCAACTCTAATACGGCTCGGGTATGTCTAATACGTCCTACGTGGCGAAAGCAATCTCGACCACGAATATAGGGTCAATTACCGATCTCCTGGACTAAGGCATAGTCCCAAATATCCTACACTACTACAGATATTTATATGGAATGTAAAACAGTAATGGAACAACCACTCAAATCATGGTGCATACACATCTGAAGAATATCAACTTAACATAAATGTAAGCATAGGAATGCTTGAATTTAAATAACTTGGAATGTAAATGCATAAAGGAAATCATGCGCATCCATAGAAGTATTGAGAACCACTTCTCAACGCCTGCACTTAGTGTAATCAGTTACACTTAGGTCATTCATGCATTTCTACAAACACTTAGCATACAAGGAATAACATACATGACGTATGTTGGAATACATGCACTTAGACAATTCCCTTTACCAAGGAGTTGTCATACATGCATCTAGCATACATACATGACCAATAATCATGGCAAGCACAAGTGCGTATTTTATACGTATACGGTACTTTATAAATACACTTAGAATACACAAATCTCAATATAGCACATGCATATCAGGAAAGCAATGTAAACATAACATTTGACATGTGAAATCTCATCCATAACAAGAATAAATCACTAACGGGGATTGAAAGCCTTGAAAACCATAACCTATACACTTAAAGTCCGCACCTTAAGCAAAGAAAGAACCGCCGAACTGATTTAGACGAGTTGTCTTCGTCAACGGCGCTAGAATACCCTAAAATAAGGATAGAAATGAGATACAACAACACCAAGTCTAATCTAAGCTCTAACACAGGTTAGGGTTAGGTTAACTTACCCCAAAAGAACTCAAAATCGCCAAGGGAACGATTCAAAGTGAAGGTTCAAAGGTGAAGAAGAACAAGGAAGAATCAAGATGATTCACCAACCAATCTCTCTCACTAACTCTCTCTTTTCCACTCTCTTTCCAAGCTAGGGTTAGAGAAAATTCGTATGGAAATGAGAGCTAGGGTTTAAGGACTATATATAGGCCTTAAAATGATGGAAATAACCCGGTCAAGGTATACTTAGGTTATAACCAAAGTACGCCTTTCTCGATCCAACGAAGCACTTCTGGTGGGCCTATAACCACGAAAGGTCGGACTTAAGCTCACTGACCATGGATCTAGGTCAGGCTGAGTTTTCGTACCGACCGGCTCTTCAGATCAGCCGTGGCGGACCACACTCAATTCAACGGTCACGGAATCTCGATCAGGTCCACAAGCACTAGGATATGCCTAGACCAACTATCCTGATCAGAGGGTGAAATTGGATCAGAATCCAACGGGCAGATAACTTAAAATCGTCGCACCGACACGACTCAATTTCATAAAAGCTTAATAAATTCCAACCGTTCTCACACTCTTCACTCGAGCTCAACCAAATCGACCGAACATCGGATCGACTTGATTTTCGAGGTGAAGACCAAGCCCAACTCGGTGAGCGACTGACTAAGATCATCGCCATCGGACTTTCGCCGCGTCCAGGTCCGATCCGGATCTTCCAAAAATTCCCCAAACAGCTGGATTTAGCGATGGATCCCGGATTTGGAGTAACGTAGCGCTCACTAATCTACACGTTTAGAGCCATGCGAGATACAATTTAAAGTGATTGATGCGAATTTCACAAGCAATCAAGTAAAGCGCTAATTACCCCAAAAACAACTACTTAAGGAAAGATTAGCACAAAAATTCCAAGGTCGTTACATTTCACAATCAATTTTATGCATTTCATGGTCAATTCACTTCATTTCACGGTCAATTCTATGCATTTCATGGTCAATTCTCTTCATTTCATGACCAATTTCATGCATTTCACGGTCAATTTTGGCGTTTCCCCTTTACTTCACAGTCAATTCCACACATTTCACAATCAATTCCCTACATTTCACGGTCAATTCCCTTCACTTCGCGGTCATTTCCATGCATTTCACGGTCAATTCCCTTCACAAAAAAAAAATGCATGGAATTAAATACATGAACTCCACTTTAATGTATATGATATATAAAAAAAATGCATGGAATTGAATATGTGGACCCCCACTATAATGTATATGATATATCCACACCGTTCATCTATTTTATTATAACATTTTGAGGCATCAGACCAAAAATGAGACTGATCCAACACTCAAATGGCTCACACGAAAGGAAACAATGACCTTAATTCTTATACCGTTGAAAGTTATTTCCTTAATTGGGCCGACATTAAAGTGTTTTCATCATCTAACCAGTTCATAGGGTCACATAGACATGGATAAGGGGAAAACACAAATATTAGCTATATGCAAAACTTTTAAAGGCCCCAAAATTTTTTTAATGGCAAGTGTTCGATTCCCTCTGTTACCTATGGTGTGGTCCATTTGAGCTTTGGATCTGCCCCATTTTTTTGCCCGTGCCTTAAATTTAGCCAGCATAACAAATGAGCGGTGTGGATACGTCACATACATCATGGTGGGCACCACATTGATTTTGTAAATTTCTCGATTTAAGTTTTGAAAAAGTAAGTTGTCACATCTACATTGGGAAAGATGTAGTAATTACCTAGGTGAATAATTGTTACCCATTTACATGGTAATTACATTTGAGCCCAAAAATCAGACAGGCACTCACTTTGCACTCATTTTCAATCACTTTAGGATCGAGAAGTGAGTGAAATTCAATGTGAAGTGAGTGAACCTGCCCTAGAAGTGAGTGAAATTGACTGCGAAGTGAGTGAAAATCATCGTGAACTGAGTGGCATATTTGAGAACTTCGAAAATCTGACCGCTAACTCAATCATATTTGATATAGTACAATGGTGGATTCCTACTACTCGGTTAAATCCACCTTATACATGTGAATACCAAATGAGTCATATTATTGTGTTTGTTTTCAGAAATGGCTTCAGTAATGATCATATGCTTATGTGGTGGGGAGTTAGTTAGCGAAAATAATCGATACATGTATAAGGGTGGTTACTCGAAACCTATTGCTGTGATGTAAGGCCCGTATCTTAGACCATACTATTCCATAGGCTTCCACAGTCCTCCTGGTCGAATTCTGGCAACTCGCGATCTATAATCGGTAGTTGCGCGCGACCCTAAGTCATATCCTGTATTCCAGGGTTGGCTTAACTCGAGACTTATACCCTATCGACCGTGCCGTCGCCGTGGATCTAGTGCCGTGTATTACGCGCCGAGGCGATACCCAGGCTAGGAGATGTGGGCCCGCATTCAGTTCGAGGAAAACGCTGCGTATTTCGAATTTCAAAAGAATCTCTACGACATGTCCCATCAATCACATCTCATGTCAAGTACACATCACCCCATCCCCAAGTACAACCACCCCTCCCCCAAAGTCAACTCTCTCTTATAACCAAGTACACTCATCCATCACTCACCATCCCTCTCTCCCATCACTTCTCTCCCATCACCTCTCTCTCTCTCTCATTCTCTAAGCTCCATGAGAGCAACCCACGTCCAAGCTCCATGCGAGAGTGCTAGTGTGGCGCACGTTCTTACCACTCGATCCCACAATCCTAATCCCATCTCAACAGTTGAAATTGTCCCTTTGGAGCTCTATCATGCATTGGCGGAAGAAGGAAGAAGAGATCAAAGGTGGGTACTCCATAGCCCTAGATTTTCATGTTTTGATGATGGGCCAAGTGAGCCCTACTGATTGATGGTATGGATCTCACTTTGGACCCTAGATGTGGCTAATGGCCCACCTTGATTCTCATGATTATTCCATGATGGGGCCATTCTCCATGGACCCTATTATGATGTTTACTTTTCTAAGTTTGAAAGAGGTCATCTAGACCTTCCATTTTGGTGGAGAAGGAATCTCCACTGTTGATTTTTGGTTTGGTGGGCCCATATTTATTGGGACCCACTTGATGTATGATTGAATGCATGGAAAGGGAGGGCTCATAGTGGCGGAGCCCTCCATCATCGGACCTAGACCGCGCGTCGAAAGTCCGATGGCGATGATCTTAGGTTGTTGCGGTCACCGAGTTGGGCTTGGTCATCCCCTCGAAAATCAAGTCGATCTGATGTTCCGGGTCGATTTGGTTGAGTTCGGAGTGAAGAGTGTGAGAACGGTTGGAATTTAATAAGCTTTTTATGAAATTGAGTCGTGTCGCGTGCGACGATTTTAAGCATTCTCACCGTTGGATTCTGACCCAATTTCACCCTCCGATCAGGATGGTTGGCCCTGGCATATCCTAGTGCTTGTGGACTGATCGAGATTCCGTGACCGTTGAATTGAGTGTGGTCCGCCACGGCTGATCCAAGAGCCGGTCGGTACGAAAACTCAGCTGACCTAGATCCATGGTCGGTGAGCTTAAGTCCGACCTTTCGTGGTTATAGGCCCACCAAGTGCTTCGTTGGATCGAGAAAGGCGTACTTTGGTTATAACCTAAGTATACCTTGACCGGGTTATTTCCATCATTTTAAGGCCTATATATAGTCCTTAAACCCTAGCTCTCATTTCCATACGAATTTTCTCTAACCCTAGCTTGGAAAGAGAGTGGAAAAGAGAGAGTTAGTGAGAGAGATTGATTGGTGAATCATCTTGATTCTTCCTTGTTCTTCTTCACCTTTGAACCTTCACTTTGAATCGTTCCTCTGACGATTCTGAGATCTTTTGGGGTAAGTTAACCTAACCCTAACCTGTGTTAGAGCTTAGATTAGACTTGGTGTTGTTGTATCTCATTTCTATCCTTATTTTAGGGTATTCTTGCGCCGTTGACGAAGACAACTCGTCTAAAGCTTGGCGGTTCTTTCTTCGCTTAAGGTGCGGACTTTAAGTGTATAGGTTATGGTTTTCAAGGCTTTCAATCCCGGTTAGTGATTTATTCTTGTTATGGATGAGATTTCATATGTCAAATGTTATGTTTGCATTGCTTTCCGATATGCATGTGCTATATTGAGATTTGTGTATTCTAAGTGTATTTATAAAGTACCGTATACGTATAAAATACGCACTTGTGCTTGCCATGATTATTGGTCATGTATGTATGCTAGATGCATGTATGACAACTCCTTGGGAAAAGGAAATGTCTAAGTGCATGTGTTTCAACATACGTCATGTATGTTGTTCCATGAATGCTAAGTGTTTGTAGAAATGCATGAATGATCTACGTGTAACTGATTACACTAAATGCAGGCGTTGAGAAGTGATTCTCAATACTTCTATGGATGCGCATGATTTCCCTTATGCATTTACATTCCAAGTTATTTAAATTCAAGCATTCCTATGCTTACATTTATGTTAAGTTGATATTCTTCGATGTGTATGCACCATGATTTGAGTGGTTGTTCCATTACTGTTTTACATTCCATATGAATATCTGTCGTAGTGTAGGATGTTTGGGACTATGCCTTAGTCCAGGAAATCGGTAATTGACCCTTTGGTCGTGGTTGAGATTGCTTTCGCCACGTGAGACGCATTAGACGAACCCGAGTCGTATTAGAGTTGGCGGCAGTGGTTTGGCCACGCGGAGTGTTTGCGCACTCTATGTCGTTCAATTCAACGTGCGCTCGTGCTAGTCGAGTTCGTCAACTAACCCGATTGTCCGGTGTATGTTAACCATGTATGGACGCTCATGCTTGAATCTAGGGTACCGAACTTACCAGTGAAATCCTAATAACCATGGTACCCGATCCGCTAAGACTCATGAGCCGGACATGGTGGTATGGGACACCGTGGTCGAGCCGCCGGCCTACGCTGGGTGACGAGCCTCCCGTAGTGACCAAAGTGAGCAACTAAACTCGTGAGCCGATTATGGTGGTATGGGACACTATATTCGTCTTTGTCGGCCTACATTGATTGGTGACGAGCCCTTTGTAGTGACCTCGAGCATACCGGATACCGCAAGGAGGTGACGAGCCGATCCGTGGTAGTAAGGGCATGAAAGGCGTGCATTGATTGGTGACGAGCCCTTTGCTACGACCTCAACTATATGATCGTATGAGATGTCTAGGATTGACGACCCTAGTATGGATCACTGTTTGGATGGTGATATGAGGAAGGTATCTTAGCTTCTCAATCTCGTGTGAAATGGACTAATAACAACTTGGTAATCATATCCATGCACCGCATTTGCATGTGCTTTGTAGATGTGGCGCACTTTGAGGCGATGTCATGCGTAACGTAAGATGAAGAGCGAGGGTGTACGCGTGAGGGCACGCATCATATTGCATTCATACCGCATTAATAAGAGTACTTAGGATTTATTTAATTGTCTCGCTTTATCATTACTGTTTGATTGAACTCATAACATGTTAACCAGTGCCTTATTGTTCCACCGAGTTGATCACTTTCTTTATTTTGGTGGGTCCCACATAACAAGTTTATATAACCTCCCCCACACACCCAAAGCCTCATTCCTAACCCTTTCTTCATCTCTCTTCCCCTTTCTTCATCTTCCTTCATAAAACCCTCTTATTTTCTAATCCTTCTACCATCTTCTCAACTTCCAAACCCTCTCTCTTCATCTTCCACCACCATCTTTTTATCTTTCTAAGACCTCTCCCTTCATATTCCAAACCTTACTCACACAACCATCTTCCCATTTTCTAAACCCATCATCCTCACGGGTAGTATTGCATTCTTTTCCTCGATATTTTCCATCCCCATGATTATCTCGCTATTGGGGAAGAAGAGAGTGGTTCAAGCGGGTCCATTATCTTCGCGGATCTTAAGAAGCAAGAGGCGGGCCGCTGCGGACGACGCGAGTCCATCATCACCACCCGTTCAAAGAAATGTGAGGACGATCAATGTTGATGCAACGAGTTCTTCACACCACCTCATGAGAGGAGGTCGAAGAGGGCCCATGATCAAAATCCATGGACATTGAATGCGAGCCGATATCGCAATCGGCAAGTAGTTTTCGAAGTCATAGTGGGGGACTGACTAGTTGCTGAAAATGACGTGCTAGATTGACTCTTGCATGGCAGTTGGGGACCTATTTTTGAAGGTAATTTTTGAGCCAATGAGCATGATGTACGGTTTTTCTACTCTTGAATTGTTAACGCAAGACCCAACCCACTCAGATTTGACATTTCATATGGAGACATGGTGCATCCCATCGACATTGAACACATCGTGAACATACTTGGCATGTCACTGGGAATGGTCCATATCCCCCCAGACACAGAGAACTTAAACACATCGCAGCACAAGAGTGAGCTGAGCAAGAGTTTGTGCGGCCACCTCATGGAGTGGAGGAGAGATACATGATTCCAATTTACAGACTATTGCACTACATTTTCACACATAATTTATATCCGAGAGTGAGAAATAGCACAGAGGTTTTTGTCTACCATGCAGAGATAATGTACCAGATAGGGTGTGGGGAGAATGTGTGCCTGCCATTCAGAAGAGGTAATCTCTCCCTCCCATTTGGCTGCCTAATTTGCAAGCTAGCCGGAGATAATGGGTTCAGGGCATCCAACGGCCCCTCACATCTAGAAAGAGTGTAATTGAAGACACCTTAAATCGCATGCAATGTGGCCCTAGACAACAAGCAAGGCGGTTAGAAGAATTTGGATACAAGAGTGCTTCAGTTGGGTGGAAGAGGAGTTGACCAAGGTTTGGTCTGAATTAACTCAAATGAAAGTTGAGATGAAGACCAGGCTGAACGAACTAGAAGAGAAGCAGGAACAATGGAACCAAAAGATATTCTGCACCTTAAAGGAAGTGTTATGTTGTGTTTAAAAGGAGGGAGCGATGCCTCATTCGACTGGTTCGTATGACCATTAGGTCCTGGGTTAGGCCATGTTTGTGGTTATGTGCTTTGTGTTTACTGTGTTTTAAGAAGTGGATCATTTCCACCTAGTAGTTTAATAGTTAGTAGCTAGGTTATTTATGTTTTTCACTTAGGTATGTATGGGAACAATGTACAAACTCATATTATGAATGAAATTATTTCCACTTTTGTTTACCATGTGCAGTAGTGTATGGATGTTCTCATTATATCATAATTATATTGTTTATGCATTTAGAGGTGACTTGTTGTCTCTTGCAAATGTGTTACTTTCAAGTTGAAGTAAAGAAGGTAGCATCAATCTGTTACTTTCATGGTTGCTGGTCTTTGAACATCCTCCTTTCATTATTATGATTTTCTTTAAAAAGTAGTGCAATAAGAATTGGGGGGCCTAGTATATGTCTGACATCTAACCCGTCCAACAAATGCATCAAGCAATGATATTATCATATGGACTAAAAATCTATGGAATCTAATAATAAGATTAGCCAGACTACAAAAACTTCAAACATCACTCAAAACCATCAAATTCATTTGTAGTCCATCTAGTGATTTAATATGCCAGATTTTTGTTGGTGTGAATACCTTGTTAGGGGTTCACATGTTAGACGCATTGGATGTTATACACACACCACATGGGCCCCACAATTTTCAACTTTATTGCCTTTTAAAGAAAAAAAACTAAACAAGTGCATTTTGATACTGTCCTCTTGAAAAGCATCTCCCTGGAATTTCATTTCTAGGCATTCTATGGTAAAAAGTAAAATTTTAAAGAATTTTGCAGTAAAAGTCCCATAGAACAATACAAGTACTATCTAGTTGCGATGAGGCTCAATGATGATGATGATAATGATTTGGTGTGTTTAGGTTCTATCAAGAGTAGAGCTGCAGTTCCTTACATTGCTTCCCAGCCTTCGCCCCAAAGTTAAGGTCATTGCTGAATGTGGAAACTGTAAGACCCGTATCATAGTCCGTACCATTCCGTAGATTCCCACGATCCTCCCTGTTGAATTTTGGTGATCCGTGACCTGTAATTGGCATTTGTGTGTGACTTTGAGTTGCACCCTCTCAACCTGAGTTGACTCAACCCGAGACTTATACCCTAGCGACTGTGTCGTCGCCGCGACTCGCTCGCCAGTCCGATACCTAGGTCAGAAGATGTGAGCCCACATTCAGTTCGAGGAAAAACGCCGCGCATTTGTAAACCCAAGAGTGATTTTAAATCATGTCCCATCAATCCCATCAAATGTCAAGTACACATCACCTCAGAACCCCACCCTAAGCAACCCCTAAAGTTAACTCTCTCTCTCTCCACCCATCAAGTACACCCATCACTCCCCATCACTCCATCACCCATCCCTCTCTCTCCTTACAACCCTCTCTCTCTCTCTCTCTCATTTCTCAAACCCATCTCTCAAGCAACCATGAGAATCGTCCAAGCTCCATGAGAGAGCTAGGTGTGGCCCACCTTCCTACCCCGAATCCCACCATCTAAAGTCCATCTCGACCGTTAAATCGCACCCCTTAGAGCTCTAGATGGCATTGGCAGAAGAAGGAAGAGGAGATCTACAGTGGGTGATCTTGGATCTACATTTTTATTATATTTATTTATTTATTTATGTATTTTTTGTGATTTAAGGGCCCACATATGGTGGGACCCACTTCGATGTATGCTTTGTATCAAATAGGGGCCCATAGTGGCGGGGCCCCTCCATCATCGTCGATATCTCTCTCTCTCACTCTCTCTCTCTCTCTATTCGTGTGATGGCTTGTGGCCCACCTTGATGCATGATCTTATCAATGCCGTCCATCCATCTTACAACAACAAGATGGCTGTTGTATTGACACCGTCCAGTTGCTGGACATAGGTAAACACAAACATCAGCTTTCTCTAAAGCTTGTGGGTCCACACGAGTGGACTCACCTCAAATGTATGTATTCTGTACGCATGGGGCCCACCTTACATCCTAACCATCCAACTGTTTGAGAACAGTGGACCCCACCATGATGTATGTGTACGTCCAGCGTCCATCTAGGCCTGGACACTGGATGTTGGATTTGTAAACAAATATATATATAATAAATAATATTGGATTATATATATATATATATGTCATGGGTGGGCCACACACGTGGACCCACATGATATATACGTATCATCCACTCCATCTGTCCCTAGCCATGGGCCAGGGACTGAAGTAGATTTTGATCTCTAGCAGGCCACCACGTGGACCTCACTAGGATGTATGTACGCCTGCACCGTCCAGTTGGTAGATGGTGCTGAGTAGGCCCCACCTCACATATATGTGTTTCATCCCATCGTCCAGTGGTGGGACGGTGGGTAAATCTAGACCATCCAGCCCTTCCACGTGGACATGGGGCCCATGTAATGTTTATCCAAACTGTTCTTCTATGGGCCCCGCGCAGCATGCAGTTGTTGCTGCTGTAATGTCAGCAAGCTCAGTGGGGCCCCTGATGTATTTGTGGTATCCACACCATCCATCTAATGGGTGAGCTTATCTTAAGGGCTGCGACTAAATAAATGAGGCAGTATCAAGTGGACCACACCGCAATAAAAAGTGGTGAGTTGAAGGCCTACCATTGAAACCCTTTTTAGATCCCAGAAGTTTTGGACCTATATGAAATTTGTTTTCCCTCTAAATCTAGGTCTTTATGACCTTATAACTAGATTGGATGGAGAATATATGTTATGGTGGGCCCTAACTTGATGGCACATGTGGCCCACCTTGTACGTATGTATTGTATATCTACGTCGTCCATCCCTGGACGTGGACCCTGTTGATGTATATGTTTTGTATGCCCACATTGATGTATTAAAGGTCCATGTGCAAGGTCCACCTATTGTAATATATGGCTCATTGATGCGGCCCATTGTGATGTATTCGAGGCCCATGGGCGAGGTCCATTGTGATGTATTCGAGGCCCATGGGCGAGGCCCATTGTGATATATTCGAGGCCCATTATGATGTATTCAAGGGCCCATTGTGATATATTCGAAGCCCATGGGTGAGACCTAATGTGATGTATTCAAAGCCCATAAGCGAGGCCCATTATGATATATTCGAGGCCCATGAGCGAGGCCTAGTGTGATGTATTCAAGGCCCATAGGACGTGGCCATTGTGCTATAAGTAAGGCCTAATACGATGTACGTGAGGCCCATTACATCGTGTATGATTCCCTTGTATGAGGCCATGGGCCTCTATATTCTCTATGGGGGCCATCCTTGGGGCAATTTTTAAATCCATTATCAATGGGTTAAAGATGTTTGGCCCCCTGGGTTTGTTAGGTATTCTTCTTTTAATTTGACCCTAGTCATTGGGCCTCATTTGCATGAATCTATTTATTGGGCTATCCCAAGATGTTGGCCCCCATTGGTTGCTGTAGAATTACTTCTTTTATTTTAGATATCGGACCATTTGGGCCCTAGGGCATCAGGGGCCTGAATAGATGTTAAAACCTTTTCCGAATAAAGGATTGTAGGAGGCCCTTAGGCCCAATTGATATAAGGGGATCATCATCTCATTAAATGTTTAGTATGTCCACGATCCATGCCCTACAAATATGTTGTTGATAGAGAAAAATCTAACACATGCCTTTGGCGATTATTATGGTACCCCAAAGGAGTTGCCCTTACGCACATGGCAGATTGCTACGAGGAAGGTTTCAGTTCTGCATTGGAAATGCACCTACCCGCCAGGGAAGGAAAAGTTAGGGTTTAGTTGGAACCCAAAATTTCAATGGGGTGCATAGAGTCCATGGGTGAAATTTCTTAAACCCTTTGGTCCAAGAGGTTGTCTAACGTTAAACCGAGTGGATGATAGGTCGAGAAATGAGGCCATTTCCATTGCTGGTTAAAAGGGGGTCACCTTACCCGCCCAAGGGAGGGTAAAAGTTAGGCCGATTTAACCATTGAAATGGGTCCAGTCGATACCACTCAATTTCGTAAGGGCTTTCCACCACCTTGTTGCGTGCGATGGAGCGGCAATTTGGTTTGGAGTGCAAACACGTCCATGGCAAATTTGAACGGATTATAGTGGATTGGATGGGATTTTGTTGGTTGTTTGATGGCCTTGGTATCCGAATCACATGTTTAATTCATAGCCGACGACAATGTAATGGTTTTCAAAGAACCGATTACTATTTGCTAATTGATTAAATTTGTACCTTTAACCCTTAAGTTTCGCTTTGCACGATTTCTGCTATTTGTCACGGGAGACACATAAAGTCATCTTGGAGCTTTTGTTATTATCATTATATTTTCCTTTATGGTCATTGTAAATAGAAGAATATGGGTTTTTGGTTTTTTTTAGCCTTTATTATACTTATTCAACAAACAATTTGAAAATTCCTTTGGACCCATCAAGGAAATAGGGCCAAACCAGAATGGGGACTCGGGTCCAAACGGAATGTCAAAATTTTTATGGTTTTAAAGGGAATTCTTTGGACAAGAAATTTCTAAAAACACTTATTTTGTTAACTTTGGGAAAACCACTTCACTGCTTCCTCACCATGCTATAACATACCACCAATTCCAATAAAAAGGGGGAAAAACAGCCCCAACATTGCACAAAACCCCTTTTACAGCTAGCTGGAACTCAACAAATCATCACCAAAGCTTCAAATCTCCACGAATCACTGCAGTTTCACTTCCGGGAGATCTGAAATAAGTATAAAAACTTCTATGATTTCTTACTATCACGTGCTTGTAATTATTATCTTGGCTGTGTAATCCAATCTGTCCATTGAATTTGTAAACATTAGTTACATTACAAAGTTGTAGCTTCTGATTCCTTACTCTATGGTAGTGTAGTTCCAAAAACAGAAAAAGATAGAAGTAAAAAACCATGGCATTGTCAAGGAAGTTCAGCTTCGTA